>NC_135000.1:8289375-9557500 GCF_051020985.1 Nomia melanderi
CTAAGTTCGAAGGAACTTAATGTTCTCGTTCTTCGAACGCTTTCGAAAATTAGAGTCGCTTGAAAATTGTAATATTCGGTGCAGATATTAATAATAGGTTCGTTCGAAGGTTTCTCAGAGTTTCCGAGCAATTGCCCGATAGTTTTCTTCAGCCTCTTCCACTTCTCAGTTTATTACTTCCATTTCCTATTTTTCTACTCTACAAATAAGAAACTTGGAACATCGCAATATTACATAGAAATAATTAATATTAGGTTTGTCCTCAAGTTTCTTAAACTTTCCGAGTAATTGCCTGATAGTTTTCCCCGCTCTCGCCGTCCGTTTTTCATGCTGCGCGACGAAAGCGAAGGAGGAACGAAATTTCCCCGCGAATTCGAAAGGTAGGAAGCTCCGGTGTCGGCTGAAGCCTTTCGGTTTCGTCCCAGTTAGAAGCTGAACGGCGGCGCCGAGGGAAAACCGGCCGCGCAAACGAAGAATAAATTTTCGCTTTTCACGCGGGGACTCGGCCGCTTTAAAAATTGCCGCTTTGACTCCTTCCCTCGAGCGCGCCTGCTTTTTCCCCCTGCCTTTGTTCCGCGCGCGCGGGCTTAATTAAAATGAAACGCGTAATAAATGCATTAGACTAATGTGAGCCGCGGCCGCCATTGTTACGCGCGGCATATCGGCGCGAGCGCGTTCTTCTCGCTCGCCGCTCTTAATTGTTAATTGATTCGTCCCCATGAAAGGTTTTTTAATTGTATACCTGTCCCGGCGCCGTTTACCTTCGTGTTTTCACGCTGAATGAGCTCGAGTTCGCCATGGAAACCGAGATTTACCGTTAACTCGACTAATATTGAATTTTGTGATCGTTGTTTGGTAAATGTTTCCGTCGATTTTGACTGATGCAGCTACAAATATGTATCTTCATTCAGCACCCGAAATACACAGGATAAAATTATACGCTACTATTAAACTATTATGCTACGTTTATAGTGAAGACTGCCACCGCATTAAAGATACATGCAAACAGTCATTGCGTAATCTATGGCATTCAACGCTAAAAACCTCTAGTTTCGAAGATCTAAATGAAGTTTTCCTAAAAACGACAGAACAAACTACACAGCAAATGTCCGCAAATCGAGTGTCAATTAAGCAAACTTCACATAAAAGGTAAACAATATTCGTTATTTCTCGAAACGCAAGAAGGCTCAACCAGGGAAACACGGTTGCGCGATTGTTATTTAAAGGCGAGCGAGAGGGCATAGATTATGCGCGTTCGCGTCGCTCGGCGATAGAATAGGAGAGAAACAACGGTTGCCCGTTTTAACGGTCAATATTTCGTTTCCCGTTTATTTTCGCGCCGTTCCGTTTTACTTCCAACGCGGGAATAAACTTCTGTTTAATGTCCATTTTTCCGCATAACCGTTCGAAAAACTGATCACGTCCCTCGATTTATATTCCGCGCCCGGGTTACAAAGTAAAATACCCGTTCGAAAACAAACTTCCCCGTTTACCGATTCGAGGGAGAGAAAAAAAAAACGCCGCCGCCGGAAAAAACGCAACTGCCGTGGGGAATGCCGGGAATCACCGAAAATCAACGATTATTCCGTAACAGGTCGGCCGAATAAATATTCAAAGTTCGCCGGGAACGCGGACGGGAACGTCGCGGGGATCGCGGGTAATGAAAAAATATCGAATTGTATCGGCGCTGTCGGCCAGGCTCCGCTCTCGGATATTAATGGACGCGGCGCGTCGGCGTCGAAAAAAGGCTCGAACGGCGGGGGCGAGCAAACGAGAATAACCCGGAAATAAGAAAACTCCCCGTTCTTTGGCCCATCGAGATCGAAGATGACACGGCAATGGATACAGCCGGCGCCCATCAACCTTCGGGGGGATGAAAAATGCTCGCCAGCGAGATGGATCCTTACGTCCCCGAGATGACGAGGAAATGGGGGCGGGAATGGGCCGGCAGACACCTCGCCTGTATTGTACCGACGTAACGCGGACGGGGAAAAAGGGGATACGGCGTCGGTGGAAAAGCGCGAGCCGGTCGTTTCGTCGCTGAGCCACGTAACTCGTTCACTGGAATTAGAAAATTATAGCTTCCACGGTCGCCGGCGATCGATACGGGGATTATGGGGCTGGTAATGGCGTTGCCTACAGCGAATTTACGTAGTAGAGTTTTTGTTAAGGGGACGTTAAGGGTATTGATCTTGGACGCTTCGGAATTCAGGTGATTCTCGGATGCTAACCGGTTAGCTACCTAGCTGTTTCAGGCTTCGACTCAGTTTTTCGAAGCTCTGATTCTGATATCTAGTTTGTAGCCTTTAAATGGCACTGGGAATATTTCATAAAACTGAATAGTTCGCGATTGTATCGATCTGGAAACGTTCTATGCTTGCAGCTGAAGTTGGAGTGTTGATCTTGGACACTTTGAAGTTGAGGTAATCTTGTAATGGTTACGTGAAATGTTGAATTATATTGAAGGTACTACCGTGTGTGACGGTTTGTCCATTGTTGTTAGGGATCGAAACGTTTGCAAATGTTACCTGGTTAGCTACCAAAGCTATCGAGCTGTTAAACGTTTGATTTTCATTCAGTTTAACAACGCTCGGGATTCTACGTCTTTTAACCTTCAAATTTCTCGAAGACTACCCCATCATTTCATAAAACCGAGTTCAATAGTTCACCGGTTTAAGGACCGTTCGAGACGTTCTTGCCAGAAACGGTAGCTTTGCTTGTAGCCGACGCTAGGTGAGCTTCAGGCGAGGGTGCAGGGTGGCTGGGGTTAGGTGCGGATAGATACAAGAGGAAAGGAGATCCCCGGACACCTCTCGAGTGGCTCGGAACGGACAATCTCGAGGGTGCGGATAATTTATGCGCGCAATTAGGCGGCGGCGAGGGCCTGTAAATTAATTGGGAAGATGGTAGTAAAAGTTAATTCGGTAGGTAGCCCCGCAGTCGTTCGGCTCAGGTGGCTCGGTTCTCGAGAGCCGGGTCCGCAAGAAACCTATAAGCGAGGAATGGGACCGTCAGTGAACGAACGGAACGCCTGGTTTAAGGGGTGTTCTAGTGTGACCAAAAAATCACCCGAAAAGTCCAATTCTATTCTGTTTGGTATATTAAAACTGTAAGTCATTGAACATCAGTTTTTACAATGTTCTTTCGTCGTATGTTATATGGCTTGTTTCTATGATAACAAATGACGATTCGTCTTTATTCTTTCTTGGTGTGATCAAAAAATGGCCCAGAGATGGAATTCTATTGTGTTCGGTATATTAAAACTGTAAGTTATTGAACATCCGCTTGTACAAGTTCATTGTGATATTAACAAGATTAATGAGATGCTTCGGCGTGACCAAAAATGGCCCAAAAGTCGAATTCTGTTCTATTATGTATATTAAAACTGAAAAAAGGCTACTTGATGCTTTAAAAAATGGCCCAAAATGTCGAATTCTATTTAAAGTATTGAATATTATAATATATGAATTTCTATTTGATATATTAAAACTGTAAGTCTTTAAGTTAAATCTGAATATCAGCTTTTATGAGTTTCTAATGACATGAATTGACTAATTGACATAAATTGATTGACATAAATTGACTAGTAAAAAGAACGACGAAGTTTGAGATCCTTCTGTGTGGCGCTGATGATATTTTATTCCTATCATACAACCATTTGAAGATAAATCAAACATGAAAAAATGGAATTTTACATTCAAAGAGTTATTTTATAAACTTTCAATATGTTTCTTCATTTTTGCACCTGTGATAGCCAAACTGTTTGATAATCAATTAGATCTTTTTATTCCAGATAAGCGAAACAGCTCAAATAATGGCGACCAGTTGTTCTTTCTTGACGCCCCAGTTTGAACTGCTCCATTTCCAAATGACAAAATTTGTAATCATTCTTCAAAGGTAAACATTGCATATACACTAATAACTTACCAAATTTTCAGGAACAATTTATAATAAAAGAACGGCCACACTGGAATACACGCTGCCTTCCCTCTTTTTTCGGCGACCCCACGGAAACTTGGCCGTTTCGCTCCGTTATTTCGGAATCGAGCGCGCAGCTGATAACTAGGAAAGTTAATTAACCCTCCAACAGCGGCGTCCGGGTCCGTTTCGACCCAGATTTCCAGGAACTTCGTTTAACTTCTTGGCTTCGCGCGTTTGTCCGGACTTGTTGGTCGAAAAACTCTTTCTTAACCGTTATCTCAGAAAGCGGAACGCTTGCGATTGTTCGTACTGCGGCATTACAACGCGGTTGCATAAATCATTCATTCTGAAATCGACTATCGACGCGTGCGTGTTCGAAAAATGGAAATTCGAAGCAACATTCACGAACTTTCGCACTAAAGTATAACAAATTCCAAAAACGAACGTATGGAAATGAATTTCATCGTACGAGAATGATATTGTAGAAATGTGCGAGAATTAGGTAGAACTATCGATAATCGAAACTCCGAGTAGTCCTAAGTAGCTGCGAGTATTAGAACATATTAGTGCTGCTCTATCACCGGAGTATAAATTACGCGGAACGTAGCCGGCGATTAACAATGCTCGCTCGATCGGAATATTTTCATTATTATCGCGATTTAATCATGCCACGCTGATATCCCGGATATTAACGTAGCGAACGTTATTAATTATTCAGCTCGATATTATTATTTATCGGAGTTCGTGCCGCGCTTGAAAGGCAGCAGGGACAGAGACTTTGCAAATGTTTAATAAGTTAATTATTCGAGTATCAGCGCGAGTGTCGTCCAGCGTTTCGCGGGGAATTAATTCTCGTTGAGAACCGATGAAACCGACGATGAAATAATCGGTTCGCGAGTTCTCTCTTACATTTAACACTAAAATGTTCAAAGCACTGATGTCCTTTTTTGCGATTATTAAATATAACAGACGTTTCTTCGAGAAAGTATCCAAGAAATCGATCTAACGATACGAACAGGTTTACAGCTCGACAGTTTGTGTTAAGTGTTAACACTCGGAAGTTTTTCATTAGAAATATTTTAACGTCTTCTGATGAGATAGGATATTTTGTGAAACTAACTCGACGAGAAATCACACTTAAATTGAGGGACAAAGATATTTTGTTTGAATGTTTCTCAAATTGGTACATTGTACGAAGTTTAATATTAAGTATGAAATTTTATAGTTTATTCTATGAAATCAATTGGTGAGAGGCACCTCTCGAGAGCGAAGGATTAATTGAAGGATTATAGAAGTAAGAGATGAAAACAAGAAAATTAACCCTTTGCACTCGGAAGTTTTTCATTAGAAATATTTTTAAATTGTTTACTATTATTATTATATTCATTATTTATATTATAAGTATTATTACTATTAGAAATATTTTGAAATTACACTTACATCGAGGGACAAAGCTATTGTTTGAACATTTCTCAAATCGATGCATTATACGAAGTTTAATATTAAGTATCAAATTTTATAGTTTCACTGTATGAAATCAATTGATGATTGTACCTCTCGAGTGCAAAGGGTTAATAAATGTCGAGACAAAGGACGTCGATGATTCTCTCAACGTTCGGAAAGGGCGAATCGTAGACAGACCCGAACGTGTTCGAGGGAGAACGAACGAGGATCGAAAGGGTCGCAGCTGGAGAAGCTGTTTTGCATTCGGCCAGAGACAAACCAATAAGGGGAATTGTGTAACGCGAGAGGGGGCGATTTGTCATATAGACTAATTTGCGTTCCAGCCGCGGCGAAGGGGCTACGAGCGAGAGCAGAAACTGCGCCACGTAATTAGTTCCCTCCGCGAAACGGTGACGAGGTTCCGAGTCGAACTTTCTCGATCACCCGGGGCGGTCCGCGTTAATTCCGTTCGTCCCGGCACATTTTCACCGCGCGCCGCTCTGTATCAAATGATGTTCGACTGTCGGAACTCGCCTCCCGCCTAATCCTGTTAATCCAGAGTCCTTTCGCTAGAAATTTTCCGTCCGCGAGACAATAAACACGGATTTCGGGTCGGTCAGCAAGGAAATTCGCTCGTGTTCCTTCTGTAATCGTTCTTCGTTTTGTGAACTGCGTTCTTTTGGATGAAGGGAAATGTTAGTAATAGATAAATGACTAAGAACAACATTATCTACTCTATTATCATTGACAAAGCTTCGAAAAAGTGAAAAAATCGAGTTAACCTCGTTAGTTTCTCAAATCTGGAAAAAAACAGAGAATCGAGCGGATTCTTGAATAACTAAAAACATTATCTACTCCATTATCACTGAGAAAACTCGGAAAATATCAGAAAACTGACTCAATTCTCGTTAGCTTCTGAAATTTAGGGAAAACGAGGAATCGAGCGAATCCTTCAACATCTCACCTCTCGAGTTCAAAGGGTTAAATATCACACTCAGTTTCACTGTGTCAAATAAAGTGGAGAGAGTCACCACTTGATTCGATACAACAAAACTATGAAGTTGAATATTTAATATTTCAAATCAGACTTCGCATTGCCACGTGGAATATTTAAACGACACACCTTTGCTTAATTTATCTATGAATTACCGTTAAATTTCAAACAATATCGCCTACATCTCGTTAGAAAATGAATATTTCCGTTGAAAAACTTTCGAGTGCAAAGGGTTAATCCAGTAAAATTTCAATATCAATGAATTCTTCAAAAAATTGCAAATACAGCTGCCATTGATAAAACATAATGGAAACGTCCAATAATATGTAACGCGAGGAATGCAGAAGAACCAACGCGAGCGACTCGTTTCACAGCGCAGCGCGGTCCGACGATCGTGCGCGGACAACAGTAATTTCCACACGGAGAAAAGATCGTGAGCCGGCAGTCAAAGTGTTCGCGCGCGAGAACGATAATACACAGCGGCGATAATTCATCCGGCGTGTTTTCCGGCGCGTACTGGAGTAAGTGCTACAACGATTTTCGTCGGCCCCTCCGTCCGCTTACGTATTCATAAATGCGAATATATCGGGGGGCGGGCAGGTACCGCGCGCTGCGAGGGAGCCGGAACGATTTCGCGACGCGTTCCCGCGATAATTCATTCGCAGAAACGTACACGCGCGCGCAGCGCCGAACGGATGTGTATTAATGACCGGCGAGAGTTTAAAACACTCTCGGAAAACGAGGCGATCGCGAGCCACGTCGCTCTTGTTTCTATTTTTACGCGAATTTCTTTGTTTAACCGGTCGAGTGCCGGGCGCGATGGTTCTTCGTTGCATTATCTAAAAGCTGTCACATTAAATTTGTATACTTGTTTTCCTTCTAATTATCTATTCTCATTTTTATCATTACCTGATGAGAAATGGAAATATGGAAGGATTGTGCTATTTACAGTATTTTCATGTAAAAATAGATAAGTCTCTTTGATCGGTGTTTTCGATGAAGTTGCGCAATTTCTTTCGATCATTGGGTCTTATGTTATTATGTTGTCCGATTAACAGAACTACCAGAGAGGTTAAAATCACCCTGATTGGTCGTTTAACCCTTTGCACTCGAGTGGTGACTCTCAGTCGCCATTTTATTTGATATAATGAAGCTACAAAGTGTTATGTATAATATTAAGTTTCGTATAGTGCATCAATATGTGGAATATTTCTATGAAATAACTTTGTTTATGAAAATATCGTCGTCTATGTCTCGTTGGAAATCGTCGCATGTTTCTAGTGAAAAGCTTCCTAGTGCAAAGGGTTAGTAATTATTGTCACGATAACAGATCATTCTCTGAGAAATTAACTGGTGGTGTTATGTGGTGGCTAACGGCGCTTGAAAATGTTGCATTAGATTGGATTTATCGAAAAGACAATGTCTTATCTACTTTCATAAATATTGTAAATAGCACAATCGTTCAGCGCCACAATTGCAAGCTCTCCGAGCTTCAGACAGCAACATTATTCAAAGATTGAAAAATATCGAAAGGTTGAAACGAAAAACATTCGGCGAATGATCATAATTAGCGTCTCGTTTCCAGCCGATATTTCCGTCCGTTCGATTCTCGAACGCCGCCCGAGTGCACTTTCTCTTTCCCCGGCGCTGTCCGCGCAGACCATTTCACTTCCGGCCGGTTCTGTTTGCCGCACGCGTTTCCGCGGGGTGATAAATCCGCGGCTTATAAATCAGCGGCCATTTTTGGCCGGAACTTTTTGACAAGGCAATTGGGAATTGTTTGGTAAACGACGGCGCGGCGGGGCTTGAAAAATCATGAGGTACGCGGTTTCCACCGCGCCGTACTCTCCCATTCAATCCATGTCCCCGGTCCGGCACCGTTCGTTTTTATTTATTGCGATTCCCGGAATTTCCAGCCCCGGAATTTGCTTGCAGCTCCCGATCATGGACACCGATTTCTCTCCATCCCCTCGCTATTATTTTTTTTCCCCTCCTCGTTCCTCCCCTTCCGCCCGCGCCGCGCCATTTTTTCCATCTCGTCGAACGAGTCTTCCCTCGTTGTCTCTGCTAAACACATCGACGTCGCTGGCGCTCTCCTTTTTGGCAGTGTCGATTTCGGCAGAGTTGCACTGACTTTTCCTCGCGATGAGTTTTCTTGAATTTTCGTCGACGGAGCTACAGTGGCGTCCAAAGGTTTCGATTAGATTGTTATTGAAGATCGTTATTCGATAGTAACTCTGCGATCTAGTTAATTCAATATAAATAATGCTTGTTTTCTATTGTAGTGATAATAAGTATTCAATATGTTGCATTTAGTATTTTGGATATTTATTTGCATTAACACAGTTTCTACCGAAGGTGTTAAAAGATTAAAATTATTTTCCTAGTTTAGTCGTGTATTCTGAGTTAACCTTTCGACTTTCCCAGTAATAATTGTAATGTTTTCTATTACAATAATAATTATATGTATACGTTACACTTAGTATTTTGGACAATCCCTTTGCATTAACACTGTTTCTACCGAAGGTGTGAGACAAATCTTCACTTAAAATTATTTTCCTAGTTTAGTCGTGTATTCCGAGTTAACCTTTCGACTTCTCCAGTAACAATTGCAAAATTGATCATAGAAAGTGTCCGAAATTCAGTTGATAAATGATTTCATTCGGAAGAATGGAAATTCATATTTTAAGGAATGCAAAAGAAGAGAATCATATTTGTCGAGCCCCGTTCGAAATCTATGGCGACTCTCGAGGTGCTCTAAGGTGAAGGGTTAAGTGTCGAGCGAGAATTCGGTTAGCTCGGAAAGCGGCGACGCTCGAGGTCGCGGGATGTCGAATTTTCGAAAATTCGAGCGATTTTCCGTTCTCGGCCGTTATTCCCGAAAGCCGCGTGATCAACCGTGAATTTTTGCCGTTTGATTTCATTCTTATGATAATACCCGACGCGCGAACGTTCGCGGCGCGATTTTATTTCCCGCGGTTCGCGGAATTCCGGGCTTCAATCACGCGCGCTCGCGCACGCCCGGCCGGGGTAACGAAATTTTCAGCTGTTTCAAAATCAAAGAACGCGAACAGATAACAACGGTATTTTTAGGTGGAGTGAGTTATCGGTCTACGACAGGCGCCGCTCGTTTCTTCGGTTCCCGAAGCGATATAAGAAACGAAAACAGCGCGCGCCCCCGCGGGAACCTTTCGTCGGTCGCCCGTTCGGATTCAATGTTGCCTAAAGAAACACTTTCACAGCTCCGATAACTGTCAAACAAATTTCTCGAATGAGTGAAACGCTACTAAAGAAACAGAGACTTTCCAAACGCGAGATAAATCTGTCGTTGGAACAACGCCACTGAAATCTCTGCCACTGAAACGAATTTGTAGGATCGAGAACTGATCGTGGGTTAATGAGAGATTAAGTACTTTTTACGTGAATCTATTATTGTAATATTGGTATAGAGATTGTCTCAGGTTGTTGGAAATTCGATCAGTTTGAGCGAAGTTTGTGGAATTGAGAGATCCTTGGGTGAAGGAAGGGTTAAACGTTTTCTGGTGAATTTATCGTTGGAGATTAACTTTCGACATGGATCCGTCATTGAAATAATGGTTCCTGAATCAATCACAAATCAGTCTCTACAATTGAAACAAACTCTCGAATAAATAGAAGATTCAGAATTTCCAAAATGGATGCAGGTATAGTCTCTTAATTGTCTCAAAACTGCCTCAAAACTGTTACGAATCCAATGACTATGAAATAATCAAATCTATTCATCCTTGAAACACTACTTGAAAATGTCCCCTACATTTCTACAAATTCAATAACTATGAACTAATCCTCATCAATAAAACAAACTCTCGAATAAACAGAAGATTCAAACTTCCAAAAATGTTCCCTACACTTCTACAAATCGAACAACTATAAACTAAGCCTCAACAATAAAACAGACTGTTGAATAAACAGAAGATTCAGAATTCCAAAAATGGATTCCCCAAATTGTCTGAAAATTGCCTCTCAACGAATCTAATGACTATTAAATAATCAACTCCATCCATCCTTGAAACGCCGGTTGGAAAACCGAGCGAAGTGTATCGAGTTTGTAGCGAGCTGTAGCTCGAGAGTCGACCGGACAGATGTGGATCATCCTTTAGAAGGGGCCGCAGCGTAGCAATTGCGGCGCCAAGTGACGGACCCCCGACGTCGCGCTGCCAACGACGCTGGCGCTAACCCAAATCGTATACCCACCTATATAATCTCCGTCCTCCTTCCTTCCTTCCTCCTTTCCTGTCTCTTTCATCCGCCCGCCCCTCCCCTCCCCCGCCGCCGCGGCCTGGCGTCTTCTTCTTTCATCCTCGAGCGGATTACAGACCGTCGCCGAAGATACATCGGGTCGCTAATATCTTTCTGGCTGCTTTCTGTGCGGCACCCTCGTGAGCACTGCGAACACCGCGTCCTACATTCACCGCGGGACGCGATAAACCGCCGCATAAAAGCGTTATCAACGACACTGGGACGTTTTTAAGGGATCATCCAGCTAACATTAGCCATTTGCAAACTATGCCACTTTCTTCGTTGAGTGTGTACCCGTTTTCCATTCGCTAAACAAAGAAACTGATACTAGTCAGAGCACTGAAGAGTTTTCTTCGATATTCCACGTGTCATACGATTGCAACGAGTCGACTCTGCTAGATCGATCGGAGATCTTAGGCCTAACTCGGCTAAAGAAGCAAAATTGGCACTTCGTTTGCATCCTTTATTCTGTGATTGAACAAAGAAACTTCTTCGATATTTCACGTGTCATTCGATTGCAACGAGTCGACTCTGCTAGGTCGATCGGAGATCTTAGGCCTAACTCAGCTGACGAAGCAAACTCAGCACTTTCTTCGATTGCATCCTTTATTCTGTGATTGAACAAAGAAACTGATACTAGTGGGAGCACAGAAGAATATTAGCATTCCATGTGCTACTAGATTGAAGGTTTGATCACTAGATCGATCGGAGATCTTAGGCCTAACTCAGCTGAAGAAGCAAACTCGGCACTTTCTTCGTTTGCATCTTTTATTCTGTGATTGAACAAAGAAACTGATACTAGTGGGAGCTCAGAAGAACATTAGCATTCCATGTGCTACTAGATTGAATGTTCGATCGCTAGATCAGACGAAGATCTAGGCCTAACCATAGTCAAGAAGCAAACAATTTGCCAAGCATCAAAGTCTTATAATTATCTAATTCGTCACAAGAGCGTTCAATATCTCGAGTGCCATTAGATTACCCACTCAATTATTACATCAACTAGCTCCCAGGTAATTCAGCTACAAACCTACTCATCCGCCTACTCACCGATCACGAAATTACCCAGCATTCCACATGTCACCAGGTTCATTTTAAACTAAACACCTCGAATCTCCGAAGCTCTTAGAGCCAACTCTCGCGTAAAGCTCGCCGATGGAGGAGCAAATCGAAGGGAATTCCGCGAAGGTGGCTGCCCAGGGCTTTTAATTAGGAATAATAGAAAAACGAAGTTAATTAGGTGTAGGCAGGCTTCGCAGTCGCCGAGTCTAATGTTCAATTAAAGACGACGAACGATCAAAGGTGCCGTCCGCGACAGTGAATTAGCCTTAATTCGAAAAGGAAGGTGCTCCGCCGTCTTTGTCCTCCGTCCGCCCGTCCCCTCCGTCCCTCTTTTCCGTCTGGCAGCCGGGGGCTTCGAGAAAATCCGCAACTATAAATAGTGCGAACCGTCTGACTACGTGTCTGTAATGTCGCGAAATGCGCGAGGCCCGAGTTCCTCCTCATCTGCCGCGAGGAAACGATACGAGCGCTCGGGGATAATTCAGTGGGACAGACAACGGTCGCGCGCGCCGGGTTAAAATTAGAGGGACGACTGATTCCGTCGGAATCGCGTGTCGCTCGCATTCTTCCTTTTCCTCGCGGGTAATTCATGAATCGATCAGCGAATCTGTGAATCGTCCGCTGTTCAAGCCACGTCTTTGCTCGCGGTTCGATCTTTTCCATTTCTTCAGCTTTTGCACATCGAACGCGCATTCTGCGACTATCTCCGATCGTTTTGAATTATTCAGTGATGCAAACATTTTCAAGGTTTGTGTATCTGGTAAATATGTTTCTATTAGCAATCGTTAATTTTTGGAGTAAAGTTAGACAATGAATATCGAAACGCTCGCGGTTCCATTCTTTCCAACGATTTCTTCAGCTTTTACACATCGAACGCGTATTCTGCGACTATCTCCGATCGTTTTGAATTATTCGGTGATGCAAACATTTTCAAGGTTTGTGTATCTGGTAAATATGTTTCTATTAGCAATCGTTAATTTTTGGAGTAAAGTTGGACACAATGAATATCGAAACTTGTTTCTTTTTTAACCCTTTGAACTCTGTAGGCTTCGGTATTGCAGCAGTTATAATATTATATATGGTAATGAATATTGCGAAGAGAATCGATATTAAATTCTTTTTTCCTGATAAACTATTATGAACTATTTGTTACCACGATTCTTATGTTATCTAGTTATTTACACTATCGAACGTTGTTATTCCAATTCCGTTATCCTATAAATTATAATTATTCTCACGTGATTTCGAAGCTTCGGTCATCGATGACCACCGTGGCAGTCAACGTGTTAACAAGAAGATCGTTCTTACTTCATTTTAGTTTAGCCAGAGAACAGTTGGTAACTCTTAATTTCTTATAGAAACGTTGAAACTTTGACATCAACCTAATATTTCAGGTGTTTCAGTTGAACTGTGGTTCACAGGGTAAAGATCAAGTAAAATAATCAGAAACAGCTTGATGGTTGTATCGGTATCATTGATAACTGGGAGAACATGGGTCCTGTATCTTAGAAACACACAAGAAAGTTACAAGATCGTTAATAATAAGACATAGTTAACTGGTTACACTTTGACACCGCAGAACTGGATACAAACACGCCGGGTTGAAATCTTTGATGAGCTGCATACACTTACGAACTTCGGTCCTCCGCTTTGAGAAGACGTAGTACATCATCGCTTCTCATCAATAATGAGTGAGCCACGATCGTTTATACATTCATGGCTGCCGCAGCTAAACGAAACCCAATTAATTACACGATGTGCAGACTGTGACAAATTGCGCAAACCGTGACACTTATCTAACGCGCTCCATTCTAAAATTACTTCTCAAAATAAAGATCAAGCTCTTTCAATCCTCTTCAAACGAGGATTCAATAAAATATTCAAGACTTACAGCTGAAGAAATTGAATTACATCGAATTAAATACTACATTAAATACTAGAAAACAGAAATCGTGTTTCAATCTGCTATTACTTGTACAATTAAATTATTACACAAGTTTAGAAATATATGTATAGATAATTTAATTTAATATAGATTAAACGGTACGTTGGTTGCAGCAAAAGCTTCATTCGTTTTCAGAAAACAAATTTCATTATATACTCTGTTTCTAGTCTCAAAATCGTGAGATTCCACGGAAACAACAAAATGGCGGCACTAGAAATGATTCCCGCAACTTCCGCAGCCTACTATACATAAATTAAATATTACTTTCCTACTATCAATCGTTAACCTTTCGAAACATCCGCAGATTAAGCATGAAATTCTCTTATTTCTCTAATAAATTAACAATGAAGCAGTCGCTTCAGTCGGAACATTCAAATAAAGCAGCCTCTTTCTCCAACCTATACACAACGTTTCATCAACTTATCTCGCTAAAAAGTATTGAGTATCTCGCTAACAAGTTATCAAAGTGCAAAGGGTTAGAATCAGTCGTTTTTCCAGGGTTAAAGTCAGAAGTTGACGCAACTAGAAATACAACAGCCTCTTCCTTCAACTTATACACAACACCTCATCAATTTTCTACAAACGTTGACTATATCTCAAAAAGTATTGGCTATCTCGCTAGCAGGATCTCAAAATTCAAAGGGTTAAAATCCAGAATTTCACGAAGCCCCGTACTCCTCGTCAAGCGGTCAGAAGTTGACGCAGCAGGAAATAAAACAGCGTGCCAGGTCGATAGGAGCGGGGTTTCTCCGTCCGAAGGAAAAGCTAGGAATTTCGAGAGGTGTAACGGAAATTAGAATTTTCACGGCGGATGGAACAACGGGCCAGTCCTCGGCGGAGCCTCGGAACGAGTTGGCGTTGATGGAACGACAAGAGGGGTGGCTCGAGGCTGGATGACTTCAGGCGGCCCGTCAAATCGAGAGGGAAGCACGCGGCCGGGAGACGTCCAACCCCTAACTGCCGCGACACGATAAAGGACGAGGGGCCCACCTCCGTTCCCGGCAATGACAGTCTGTCTTATATACGGAGAGACGTCCCCTCCCGCGCGGTAATGCTCCCATGGCACGGCCGAGACGGAGTCCGAGAAACGTCTACTCCTATCAAAACCCTTTTTCCATTACTTTCGCCGGGAAATCGCATTATCCGGATACCAGGAATTTTCGAGACGCCCCTTCGCCGTCTACTGCCATGGGAAACATCGCGCAGTTCTCGCAGTAAAGTCCTGGAGGATGGGACAGTCCTTTTTTCGGGATGATGCTTTGATCCTAGGTCTATCAGGCTGGCCCGCTTTTCGCTTTCTATGGGCTGTCCCCGTTGTTTTTCATTGGGGAATTGTGTTGGGAATTTCACAGTTACACTTGGTGCTTCGGTACTGTCGTCAGGAATTATGGAAAATTTCGCTTGAGATGTTTCGGACAGGAATGCTTCTTTTTGGCGATGTTTTCGTAGGAAAGTCATAGGGATGGAACAGTTCTTTTTCGCGATGATGATCTAATTCCGAGTGTGTTTGTTGATTTTCTTTGGGGAATTGTTAGGAATTTAGAAGTTTAACTTGGTTTCTAAGTGTCTAGGATAATGAGGAATTTTGGAAAATTTTGCTTGAGACGTTTCAGACAGGAATGCTTCTTTTTGACGATGTTTTCGTAGGAAATTATAGGGATTGAACAGTTTTTTCGGGATGATGATCTGATTCTGAGTGTGTTTGTTGATTTTATTTGGAGAATTGTTAGGAATTTAAAAGTTTGACTTGGTTCCGAAGTGTCTAGGATAATGAGGAATTTTGGAATATTTTGGTTGAGATGTTTCAGACTGGAATGCTTCTTTTTGGCGGTGTTTTTGTAGGAAAGTCATAGGGATGGAACAGTTCTTTTTCGCGATGATGATCTGATTCTGAGTGCGTTTGTTGTTTTTCTTTGGGGAATTGTGTTGGGAACTTCGAAGTTTCACTTGGTTCTTGGCTACTGACGTGAGGAAGTTTGGAAAATTTTGCTTGAGATGTTTCAGACAGGAATCCTTCTTTTTGGCGGTCTTTTCGTAGGAAAGTCATAGGGGATGGAACAATTTTTTTTCGCGTCAGTACGTAGTTTCCCTTTTCCAATTATCTAAGCAATCGAGACATAATTTATCTTAATCTGCTGACGATTTTCTATACTTTAATCCTTTGCACTGGAAAGTCTTTCAATAGAAATATTCAATACTTTCAATACTTTCTGACGAGATATAGGTGATATTGTTTGAAACTAATTTAACGATAATTCATAGATAAATCAAGCAACAGAGGTGTTTTATTTAACTATTTCACGTAGCAATGCAAAATTTAATCTGAAACATTAAACATTCAACTTCATAGTTTTGTTGTATCGAATCATGTGGTGAACGAGAGTCACCGCTCGAGTGCAAAGGGTTAAAGAATCTTCGTCCGCGAACGGTTAATATTCACAGGTTCAAAGTTTAATTTAATTTTCGATCGAACAACCGAGCAGAATCGAACGGGAGCGGGCGAAGCAACCGAATCGTCGCTTAGGAGTTTTGATTACGAGTCCTATTTAGAGTTCGAAGGGAGCCCGCGACCCTTAAAACGTAGGCAGAAACCGCGCCCACGCCGGAATTAATTAACAAACACCTGAAACGACGAACCCACGGCAAACATTCGGAAGTGCTTCCCGACTTCCTGCTCGCGTGTGACGCCGGCAAGTCAACGCGCGACGCGCAGCATCTATAAACTTCCCACTGCGGCCTTGTGTTTGCACGCGGAACGCGCGCATGTCGCCGTTAAGTGGCCGTTCTAATAAACAGTCGGGAAATAGAGCATTCTTATTTACAAATTCGTGCTCCTTCGACCCTTCAGCGTTCGCCGCTCGAACGTTTTTCAATGGAAATCTTCGCTGGATATTGTAAACCAGGGAAGAAAGATATTTCATTTCGTTTAAGATTCTTTGAAATGTACAACACCTTCAAGAGATAAAGATAAATTATACATCGATTGCTTAATTAATAAAAAAAGGGGAACTACGTGTTAATCCCTTGCTGTTCGAGTAATTAAATCATCTGTCTGCATGGTCGATTGATAGGCGGTTTGAATATTAAACGCGATGATTCCGCGCGAATTGTCGCGTGCAAATTGAAAGTAACAACGAATGACGGATTATTTTCTGTAATATTAATGTTATTACGACTCGAGCGATTTCCGAGGCCATTGTTTCCGCCCGGGGAACGTTGTTTCCGCGATTCAAAGGGGAAAACATAGAGAGAACCGCCGCTGCAACCTATTTATTAACGATCCATTCCGCTTTTGTGCCGGCCACCCTGTATATAATCCCCGTGATGCCACTTGTTCAGCTACTTATTTAAACGTGCGAACGTCGAGCCGCGGATCCCCCGCGGAATTATAACGTGGCGGCGATTTATTCAACGGGCAACTCCTCGTTGCCATTTTGTTTGGAAATCGTTCGTTACGCCGGATTTAATACGTCGCCGCTGTATTTATCGTTCGAGTTTCGCCCGTTAAAGGGCGCGAAAAATGAACAATGAGTCCGAGTGTCTGGTAATCGCGTTGCTTCATCCAGCGTGAGAATGTTTCGCGCGTTACCAACAAAATAAGATCCTCCGTTTCGCTTGGAAAGCGATATCATTCTGTCACTCTTTTATCTTTGACAAGATACTTGCGTTACAAATAGTTTTAAACTGATGCAATCTAATTCTCTGTTTTCCATTTCAGTTTTATGCAACGAAATAAAGAATTATTTTGGAATATTTAGAATTTCCACGCGTTATTAACAAAGATCCTTCGTTTTACTTGAAGTTTCAGCCTTTCACCCTCGTCTTCAATAAAAGAAAATTTAATATCATACCCGTATTACAGAAGAACGATTCTATATTCCCAAAACCTAATTCTCTTTTCCATTTTACTTTTATCCAAGTTGCACGAAATAATCATCGTTACCGAATCGTTATTCACCGCTGAGAATATTCTCCGCTTCACGGTGGTCGTCACGTGAAAAATACTTTCCATTCGAATCTCGTTTGGACGCTGCAACGAGCAAATATTTAGGATCCATGGTAGAGGCGCGTCCACTCTCCGCGAATAAAAAGACAATGTTTCTCACGAATCCGCAGTTTAATTATATCGCGTAACTGCGATTTAATTACAATGTACGCCGCGTAGTCGGAATGCGAAAACTTAAATTAGACCGATGCCGGGCCGGGACAGAAGTTCCCTGTTAACGAGAATATTTTCTAAGTGGTCGATAACCCTTCAGGGGTGGCGCGCGGGGGGTGGAGCCGGGGGATGACCTTGTCGGATGGGAATTGCCTATGGCGGGCTCGGTGCTCGCGATAATTACGTCCGTCATAAGCTTCGAGTGTATTCGAGGTGATCTAGTGGGCAGCCTCCTCGTTGGAAAGTATTTTAGCTCGAATGTTACCCAATTAGAAATGATGGAAGATAAATTGTAGAAACGCTTCGGACGGAGAAACTGGGAATACATGGTGATCGAGAAGTAATGGGTAAGAAATATTATAAGGTTATTGTATTATAACCATAATACGTAATAATAATGATACCGACCATTTATGATTTATTTTTTGTGATCGATGCGACTACATTATCATTAATAATTTATTAGGAAAAAAGAATGTTGATGTTTTATGTCTATGTTTCCTTCAAAGGTTAACGATTGACAATAGAAAAGTAATATTTCATTTATATTCCAAGAAAACACTTAGATTTTTCAAATTTGAAAATTCTCACGAGTGTCACGATATTGTAGGTCAAGGGGTTAACACTATAACTACCGAGCATTTAATACGATTGATATGTAATCTCTATAAAAATTGTAACAATAGATTATTTTCAGTTTCTTTGGATATTCATCGTAGTACTCTAGTAAAACTATTTATTTCCAAAATCATTTCAAATATTCAATGCTTTTAAGATATTACTAACTGAGAAGCAAGCAAATCGAAACCAGTCATTTTGACTGGTACGGTAGTTCTAGTGTTAATAATAATAATAATGTAATATCATAGTATACTACTGTTGCTACTGCTATTACTACCACTAATATTATTATTATTATTATTATTATTAATATCATTATATTATAATAATATTGTAGTATACTACTCCTACTACTACTACTACTACTAATAATAATAATATGACTCTCCTTCACTATAACGGAGTCATAGTTTCCATTTAACATACAAGTAATAATTGCTTTAAGTAACAACTCTAATCACTTGTATTCTAATCACCTCAACCTTACCGTAACCTTTGATTTTCGTTACGCGAACAGTCGAATTTCGTCGACAGGCGGCCGCCCTATGCGTCGCACAGTTCCACCGACGCGATCGATCCCCAAATTAACGAAGTTTATCTTGTAATTAATAAGATTTCGATCCAGCGACGAAGACCCTCCGCGGCGAACGCGATTTCGATCGGCCGGCGAACAATCAAACGGTTATTACCCGCCGGCCGTGTCGCCTTCTGTCCGATCGAAGATGATTAATTCCGTTCGAACGACTCGATTTTAATCTTTATTAAAAACCGGCTGGAAATCCCGCCCCCGCGAGTCCCGCGTTATCAAATATTCCGCGGGGGATGGAGCAGCCCCGGGGGAGGACTCAGATTACGCTGCCAAAAGAGAATTTTCTTCGGCCGGCGATCAGACGATCGTGAAATAACCGGGGAAATTGTGTTTGACGATAGTTAACCGATCGAACGCCGAACTCTTCCGCCTCAAAATTTTCGCGAGGATGCTCGCGGAGTCTAGCCTTCGATCGATAGTGGCGAGTCACTTTCTACGAGGCACGAATTTGAATAATGCGGACTGGAAATCAGTGATTTCGAGGATTGGACTTTATGAATTCAATTGTCTGTGACGTTAATTGTCTAATTATCTCGGATTTCCACAACCAATGCGAACATCAGTTTTTCTAGTAGAAACAGGATAAATTGCAAGAAATATCTATCAATAGTCAATTATCTATTTATTTCGGATTTCCAAAACCTATACGAACGAACATCAGTTTTCCTATGAAGAACAGGATAAATTGCAAGAAATATTCGTCAATTCAATTGTCTAATTATCTCGGATTTCCACAACCAATGCGAACATCAGTTTTCTAGGAAGAACAGGATAAATTGCAAGAAATATCTACGAATCTAACGTCAACTGTCTAATTACCTCGAATTACAGAACCTATACGAACACCAATTTCTATAAAGAGCAGGATAAACAAAAATATCCATAAACCATAAATTATCTATTCACCTCGAACTTCCAATACCCACATCTCCAATTTCCCCAGGACCAACATAACCGCACGAGAAAAACGTTTGAGAACCCGGCGTTAACAACCCTTCGCTGAAGTTCAGTGTCCCTCTCGTTAGCAAGGGAGCTTCCCGAGACACTAACGCCGAACAAACGTCCAGGAGGAGGTGCTCGAGCCACCGCCTACCAGTGACACGCATTACGACACAATGGGCGGCGTGTGTTTGCATCCCGTGCTCATTTTATCCGCGTTAAAACGATGACTCGCCGCGAACACCGGTCCCGATACCGAATCGCGGAAGGGACGCGGAACACCGATGAAAAATGTCCCTGCTTTTTCGATACAGTCGACACAAAGGGGAGACGGGCCGCGCGAAGGGCGGAAGGGGGTTGGCGGGGGTAAAGGGGGCGGCGGCTAATAGCAAGTCGTAAATCAAGCCGCAGGCAGGAATGCGATGATTCACCTCGATTCAGTCCGACTCCGTCAATCGAAGGTATTACCTTTGACGCGTTTATTGTTTCTCCCACTTTCCGCCGTTAATTAACACTAGAACCACCGAGCATTTATCCCGTTGCGGACGAATGTCGACATTTCGAGATGAAACGTTCATATTTGGAAGACTAAGTCACAGACAATTCATTTAGTTACTTGAACACCAAGAGATCAGCACGTAGTTTCTCTTCTTTCTATTAATTAAGTAATTGGTATATAATTTATCTTTATCTCTTGAAGGTGTTGTACGTTTCAAAGAATCTTCGTCCGCAAAGGGTTAATACGATTAATATGCGATTCCTATAAAAATTGTAACAATAGATTATTTTCAGTTCCTTGGGACGTTCATTCTAGTACTCTGGTGAAACTATTTTCAAAATCATTTCGAATACTCAATACTTCGAAGATATCAACAATTGCTAAACAAACAAATCGAAATCAGTCGTTTTGACTGGTGAAACTATTCATTTTCAAAATCATTTCGAATACTCAATACTTCGAAGATATCAATAATAGCTAAACAAAAGAATCGAAACCAGTCATTTTGACTGGTAGTTCTAGTGTTAATTTTCATTTAGCGTCACCGTTCAACTGTCCTGTAAAATGAAAATACAAAAAATATTCATGACAGTGTTAAAACCAAGGGTACTCGGTTCGAGTCCCGCGCACCTATGAAATCTTTTTTTTCTATATTATCGATTTTCTCCTTGAAATTCTGATTGATTCATATTCCAAGAGAAGTGTCGAGGTCCATAAAGTTTCGATACAGGAAAAAATGTGGAAGTACGCTATTTCGCCGGAGAACGTTGGAGCAAGCGGCGCTCGGGCGCTAATACAAGTTAGTGCAGCGTTCCAGCGTTGATCGAGAGTCAACGAGTGAACACCTAATGTCTGGGTCTGCGACGAAGCCGAGAATGGTGATTGGAGCCGGGCAATTCGGAGATTCATCTCGGCGTGGGCGATTGGCCGGGTGTTTACAAGCAGACGTGCTCGCGTGAAATCGAGCCGCGTATCGGCGCAGCTGCGGGCCATTCCCAGGACAGAGATCGACGGCGCCGCTGTTGACGGAACGTTCGAACGAGCGCCGCATCGTCGCAGCGACGTCGCGTCACGGCTGCCCGGCAATTTTCTAAAAACTCGGCCGCGCCTTCTGCGTTTGATCAACGGGGCCTCTGTCATCGCGCGTCGTCCCTCGCCGCTACTCACTGTAATTGAAGAGGCGACGACTCAACTGAGAAACGCCGGTTTCGCGGAGAACTGGAGCGACTTTTCAAGCAGCGTTACAATTTTTTAATTGTCCGTCGGATTTTTTTAATAGGACGTCACTTCTCTGTTAACGCTTTCGAGTCGCCTTCTCGAACTGGGACTCTCGCGACGGCTGGAAGACGTTTTAACCCTTCGCGGACGACTGTCGGCGAGATGAAATTTTCGTATTTGGAAGACTAAGTCGCAGCCGAATGATGTAATTACTCGGACAGCTAGAGATTAGCATGTAGTTTCTGTTTTTGCTATTATTTAAGCGATCGATATATAATTTAGCTTCTGTTGAAAGTTTTCTACATTTCAAAGAATCTTCGTCCGCAAAGGGTTCAGTGCATTTGGTCGTTAATAAATGATTTAATCACTCGAACAGCGAGACATTAGCACGTGGTTTCCTATTATTCTATTGTTTAAGTAATTGATACATAATTTAGCTTCATCTGTTGACGGTTTTCTACATTTCACGGAATCTTCGTCCGCAAAGGGTTAAACGGGTGACTTGATAAAGATAACTCTTTGTTCACTAACTTCAGCAAGTAAAAAAGTCAAAGGACGTCAAGGAACACAGACCTCAATTTGTCTTTCCAAATCCAATCATAAAACCTCGATTTGTCTATTGAAATCTCAATTGACACGTTTGTCATTACTACTCCAATTTCGTTATCAACTTCTCATAGAAACGTCCGTCTTCTTGATAATTACACAAGAATGTATTCTTTCAGCGTGGCAGCTTCAGCGCTAACTTTTCTGCTCCCTTTCGATTCGCTTCGCGATTCTAGATTGTTTCATCGTTTTCATTAAGAGGAGCAGCACTGAAGCACGGAACAGTCGCGGATGTGGGATCGGAACGGCGACAAGACCTCTATTATCCCGCGCTAATTCAATTCCTCTGTTCGAGGGCCGCCGTCTCGATGTTCCGTGGACGGTGACCGTGTTTCATACGCGAATTTCGCCGACACGCCGGTTCGCGGCCGTGGCCGCGTAACTGGCCTCCAGGCTGATGAGAACATTTACGTATGTATGACCACCGCGACGGGCGAGCGAGCCGTGAAGGAGAGAACGCGCGGAGATAGCCGGCGTCTAAATTGTGGGCGGAACCGCCTTCGGCTATCGCGCGATTGCTCCGCGAATCGATTCATTGAATCGGCCCGCCTCGCACCGTTTACAAACAAATCGATCGACAAGCAATGCACTCGAATCGCGATCGGAAACACTTTAACATCTGCGTTTAACACGTTCGATGCCATGGGTTCACCGGTGACCTCGATCGAATTACTAGAATTTATTCAATTAACGCTACTTAATGTAGCGACATTCGACGAGATAAGCCTGCAGCAATAATAACGCATTTCAATTATATAGTGTGATATTAGGTTATTTTCACTTTCTATATTTTTCTTGGCAAAATCGTCCGGCACTCGACGTGTTAAATAGTCTTCTGCCGTTCCTTGTGCAATTAGATTCTTCGTTAGACACGAATAATCTAGGACATTTGTTCTCTACACTGTCTGCTTTTAGAGACATTCTGAGAAATTCAAGCCTTACCCTTTGTCTTATTATTTACTTTCGCTATCGAACTCGTGTAGCATTTTATCGATAATTTGGAAGAAATGTAAGGAAACATTCTGTTCTACTTCAGTGGGAATTTTATTTGAAGAGAATACATTGATAATAGCAACATAGTCTTTTGCTTTGAACGTGGGGAATGAACAACACTGAGTTTTGTTGAATTAATCATGAGTTTCACTCGTCACTGTATGGCAAGGGGTGTTGGGGGATGTCTTCACCCTACATTAAAGTTCCCTTAAATTTCTTGCAGCTTAATTAACTCAATTGTGGCTTACCCTTGTTATTTTCTCTTGCCACTAACCTTTCACTATCAACAACTGAAATCTACTTTGAACGTAACTCGGCGATAATATAGTTTCAATTATCCATCGAACACTTGGAAGCACTGAGTTCCTTCTTTTCAACAGTGCAACTCCAACCCTACCAATGATTACGATAAAACGATTATCCCTTTGCGGACGAATGTCGACACTACCAAGATCAAACTTTCATGTTTGTAATACTAAGTTGCAAACAAATGATTCAACTATTCAAACAGCAAGGAACCAGTACATAATTTCCTTATCCTATATTATTCAAGAATTTAGTGATTTAGCAGAATCTACAGGTTTTGTATAGTTCAGAGAATCTTCGTCCGCAAAGGGTTAATACATTGCGTAGCGGCTAATTTTCAGAAAACTGAATTGTGCGGATGGCAATTTTCACTGAGGTCAACTTATGACAATATACATAGAAAAACTCAGATATCATATTGTTATGTAATGTATTTTAAATAGACAATCAATTCGAATTAAATTTTATATTTTTTCAATGCTGTAATTAGCGAAGTTGCATAGCTAAGTGTCTTTAAGGGTTAAAACCTCGAATGTCTCCAAAGCTTCATTATCAACTAGAATCACGAACTTTTCACGAGCAAATCACTCGTCCCTCCACGACACGCCCCAACCGTCAAAACCAATGAGCAATCCATCAAACGCAACAGTTCCTATTACTCAAAGAGTCTCATCAACAAACATTCCCCGCGTCGGTCAGCCGATTCAACCCGTTCGAAACAGAAAGGAGACGATTTCGAGGGAAACGAGCGTCGAACGCGCGCTGACTCGGAGAACATATTCCTCGAGCGGCACGGAATTCGGTGGAATATCTTTGATCGATTCGCGGAGCGTTGTCCCCCGGAAGAAAAATGAAAATCCGCTCGGCGCGAGGAGGCGCAAGCACTTCGCGCCGAGCGGAGAGGCGGGACACACCAGGCAGCC
Organism: Nomia melanderi; assembly: GCF_051020985.1. Taxonomy (NCBI): domain Eukaryota; kingdom Metazoa; phylum Arthropoda; class Insecta; order Hymenoptera; family Halictidae; genus Nomia; species Nomia melanderi. Next base: position 8,313,872 of record NC_135000.1, read on the forward strand.
GTTGAAATATTTGACAAAATTTCGTGAAATATTGGAAAGGGAAATATCGAGGCGGTGCACGTATAAGAGGGAAGGCGCGGGTTATTTTTGATCCGAAACTGGGTTAGGCAAACAGCTTTTCCCAGGCGCAGAACACTCTCCTGACATTATGCACGTCCTTCGTTCGGTTTAATCCCGAATCGCTTCTTCTTTTAGCCCCGCGGTATTAGATACACAAAGAGTCTCCGCCGGCGCATGCACTCCACGGAATTACCGGCCACCCGTTATATATGGCTCTCCAACTGGAAATAGACTAATGTCACTATATTTCACTGTTGTTTCAATGTTTCACCGTTCCTACGGCAGTTAACCCTTTCGGTGCTCGCGTTCAGCGCGATCGTGGGACAGTGGCGAGCTTTTTTAGTGGATTTTTGTTTGTTTTCTTGTCGTTTTGATAGTGAAATTACCGATTCGAACTGAATTACGTGAATTGTTTTCGTGTAATTATTGAAACATAGGATAGATGCTTAAGTTTTGTTTATTTTCTTATCGTTTTGATGCTGAAATTACCGATTGGCTGTACAGAACGTGAATTATTAAAAGATTTGCTAGTTTGCAATTCATTTAATACAGCGAGTGCTCTGATTCATTGTCGAATAATTAAGCACGTACGCTTTGAAAATTATTTGAAATACCGTGAAGGTTTGATTGTTCGTGATTTTATTAATCTATTTTTCAAAATATTCAGTTGGTAGAGAAATTATGAAAGTCGCCTGAGTCATATATTTTCACTTTATTTAATTCACTTTAATAATTCGAATATCGAACTTTCTAAACGTTATTTCGTAACAGTTTAATCCATCCGTGCAATTATGCGAATACGCGTTGCAATACTCTGTCGAAGCCACAATTTCCGCAATTTATACAGACGAACGCGTAATTCTCTAGCAACGATAGAATAAAGTATAGAATAAACCTCCGTAAATCTAGCGTTAAACTCACACAAAGCGAAACAACTGGTAACCTGATTTTTCTAAAATTCTATCACTTTCATAATTGTGATCAGAAACAGAGCGCGAAGGCTCTATTTCGTTGACATTCAAAAAAGATAAATATCATTTAGATTTCCCGAATTTCCTTAAAAATGTTCATCGGGAGCCTCGATTTTATAGGAGGGGGGGTTCAAATGAATAGAGGGAAAGAAGAGCCGGCGGTTTATGGGTCAATGGAGGCTGCCGCCGAATAATTAAGGCCGTTCCGCGTCGATACGGAACCAGACGAAATCCGGATAGCATGATATCAGCAAGGGAACCGGAAAAGCCTCTTACGAACCGGGAAGAAAGAACTGTTCCTGTTAAAAATAAACGCGGTAGGTAAGAGGTTAAGCTGGAACGTAAGCTCCGATCGAGACCGACTGCTATTGGTCCGCGGGACTTGTTGAACGGGTCTCTCTGTCGAAAAATGTGGTCGAAAAATGAAAGCAGAGGGAAATTCTTTTTCATCCTTCCGCACCGTTGAATATTAAAACCATCGGATATTCGCGTTCACCTCGAGCAACCTGCAGGAACACGAATTAAACGAATTTTCATTTAACACTTTACGCTATCATTGGCTCTCTTGCTCGTCCTTTATCCTACGATACTAATTTTTCAGTTTGCCTTGTATGATTCAATATTTCCCTTCGTTTTATATCCGATAATTTGTCTTGTAGAATTTGATCTGAATTCGTGCAACTTAATCACTGATCTGCGACGCATAATTGAATTCTTTTGTAGAGTTTCGTTTGATAGTTCACATCGATTTGAAGCTTAGAAACGAATTTTCATTTAACGCTTTGTATCATTGGCTCCCTCGTTCGACCTTTATCCTACGATATTAACCCTTTGCACTCGAGAGGTGACTCTCACCACGTGATTCGATACAAACTATGAAGTTGAATATTTATTATTTCAAATGAAAGTTTGCATTGCTACGTGAAATATATAAATGAAACACCTTTGTTGCTTAATTTATCTATGAATTATCGCTAGATTAGTTTCAAACAATATGACGTATATCTCATCAGAAAATGTTGTATATTTCCATTGAGAAACTTTCGAGTGCAAGGGCTGATTTTTCAGTTTGCCTTGTACGATTCAATATTTCCCTTTCTGTGTCGTTCAATCTGTTAATCTCTTGTACAATTTAATCTGAATTCGTGCAAGTTAATCACTGATCTGCCTCGCATAATTGAATTCTTTTGTAGTTTCGTTTGATAGTTCACATCGATTTGAAGCTTAGAAACGAAGTAAAATAAATCGATCGTTGCGCGTGCGTTTCCGAAATAGAATATTCGTTCGATTAATCGAGTCCCGAGGCGCGAGGGATTAACGCATTGTTGACCGGTCGCGAGTTAACTCGTGGTCGCACCAGCATTGGCTGTTTCAATTTTTCGAGTGCAGGGCAGTGTAGAATATTGCAAAAGCGGAATGTTAAAATTTATTTGAAAGATACGCCCGAAGTTTCGTTTCAATTCATTACGTACGATAAAGACATATCGAAGCTTATTCAGATTGTTTCACTTTCATATTTAACCAGTTAACCCTTTGCACTCCAGAAGTTTTTCACCGGAAATATTCAATATTTTCTAATGACATACAGGCGACATTCTCTTAAATTGAATTAAGAAATCTCACATTCATCGAGGAAGAGAACTATTTTCTTTTAATATTTCGTAGATTGATGCATTATACAAAGTTTAATATTAAATATCAAAGTTTACAGTTTTTCTCTGTCAAATCATTTGGTGATTTACAGGCGCCTCTGGAGTGCAAAGGGTTAATTGTGTTTGACGAGTATACACGTCATCGTGAAGCTTGACACGATAACTCTTTCAATGAATTCTTTATGTTTTCACATAAACATGTAATTCTTCTTTCGCTTTGATCTTTCATTAAAATATACTTTGCATTCGTCCTGCGTTCGATGAGTACTCCATTTTTCTATTTTATCGCGCGAACGAGAGGTTTTCGAACTAAATTCCACAGTTAACCCCTTGTTCTACAAGGAGTGAGGCTCGTGGTGGAGATTTTAAACATGATTCAACAAATATCTATGTCACTTAGTTAATTCGAATTCAAAATAAATTTATTCCTCTGTAATCAACTATTATACTTAAAAGGAAATATAGGAATAACATATGCTTAGAATTTTTCTCTCTTTCCAATAAATTATTCGTGACAAAGTAGCCGTATCGACGAGAGTTGAGAAAGAAATCATAGGTCAAGGGGTTAACTGGTTAATTACGGATTAATAACCGGTGACACAGCGTAGCTTCCGCGTAAAACTGCCGGTCAACAATGTGTTAATTGTACATTGAACCGGACGGATTTCCAATGGAACGGCGAAATTTCAAGCATCTTTTTCAGGCTTGCCAAACACTCGAGCCACTTATTGTTATCGATAAAATTCGCAGAACCCGACGGTGTAACTTATCCTGGAGTGGCGGCCATTGATCAAACTCGAACGATTGCCAATCGAATTCGAATCTTTTCGAGAGCGTGACTCCATTGACGGGTGAAGGAACTATAGAAATTTATTTCATGCTTCATTGTTGGAAGACGGATCGGCTTAATATTTTCTATCCCGGCCGCGTCGGGGTTCGAATTTAAATTTTTATATCGCGTTCACCCGAAAATAGACTGCCATTCGATTTTTCGTTAACACGTTCACTGCCACGGAAACCTTCGGAGTTTTATGTATCATTCTTTTGTGGCAACGATAAAGAACAGTTACTTATTTAACACTGGATTTACGGAGCCAGTCAATTTGACGGATATTGAGCTTTTTGAACATTATTCAGTAATAGTTTAACCCCTTGTCCTACAACAACGAGTGGGACTCGTGGTGAAAATTTTCAATATGATTCAACAAATATATATATTACTCAGTTCATTCGAATTCAAAGTAAAAATTATCCCTCTGTGATCAACTATTATACTTCAAAGGAAATATAGGAGTAACGTAAGCTTAGAAATTTTCTCTTTTTCCAATTAATTATCAATGACAAAGTAGCTGTACCGATCAGAGTTGAGAAAGAGATCATAGGTCAAGGGGTTAAGTTGATTTTGGTTCGCGCAATTATGCTAGGTTGGAGGCTACAATTTTCTCGATTTATATAGACGATCGCGTAGTTTTCTAACAATAGAACAAAGTGTAGAATAAACCTCCGTAAATCTAGTGTTAGCCCTTTACTCGAGAGGTGAGCAAAGCTATGAAGTTGAATATTTAGTATTCAGAATTAAACTTTGTATTGCTACGTGAAATATTTAAATAAAGTAGCTTTGTTGCTTAATTTATCTGTGAATTATCTTTAAATCAGTTTCAAACAATATCGCCTATACCTCGTTGGAGAATGTTGGATATTTGTAACGAAAAACTTTTGAGTGCAAGGGGTTAATATCGCAATGCTTACGTTACACTGTTATCCAGCATCTCACGCTACGAAATATTTCCATTCGACATTAATCATCTGACAAATTATAATTATTGTCGAGTAATTTGGAAGTTCCGGACATCGGTGACGTGGCAGTCAACGTGTTAACACGTTAAGCGCCACGAAAATCTTAAGCGTTTTCCCATAGAGTTTGTCTTTTGTAGCAAAGAAAGGTAGGAATAATTATGAATTGTTTGGCGTTGCAACGTTTGCGTTACACTATTATCAACTTAGTTGCCTTATTAAACATTTTTATTTCACATCGGTTGTCTTATATGTTACGATTGTTTTTTAGTCATTCAGAAGCGTCAGTCACTGGTGACTGACATGGCGCTTAACGTGTTAACAGTGAATCGCGTAACGCTCGCGCGAGTTTTCTACGCGATATCTCGATTCCGTGGCAACATTGAATCAACATCGACCGATCGAATCGCGAAATAAATCTATAAACGATTTTTCCTACGAGCACAAGTTCCGCGATTCAACGAGCGTCGCGTCCTAGTGCTCGCGAAAGGTGTGACGTTCGTGTAATTGAACTAATCCCGTAATTGTAATTAAATCGGCCGGTAAACGGGCGGATTTTTCGCTGGCGAATATCGCGGGGAATTCTATAATTCGTTACTCGAATCAACGGCAATCAACGAAACATTGAATTCCACCGGGGACAAATAATCGAAATAATTAATACCTCGATAAAAGGAATCACCGGTGTTTGCGAATAATTTACCAACGCAAATCCCCCATGGAAATGTTCGAATAAATCATTTTGTTGCAATCGAAACGTTCCTTCGAACCTCGCCAGAGTATTGCCGCGTAAATGTTCTGCTTTCAACCCTTCGCGCTGGGAAGCTGACTTTCAGTCGCCAGTCGATTTTACGCTGAAATGATGAAATTTAATATTTAACATTTATCTTTTTACATCGCTGGAATATCGGAATAAAATGGCTTCGTTCCTCGGTTTCCGCGTAAATTATCGTTACCCTGTGATTTAACCCTTTGCACTCGAAAGTTTTTCACTGGAAATATTCAATATTCTCCGATGAGATACACACAATGTTCTTTGAAATTAATTAACGAGGAAACATGTATAAATTAAGAAGGAAAGTTATTTTGTTTCAATAGTCCATATATTGATGCATTATACGCAGCTTAATATTATATAGAAGACTTTATAATTTTGCAAATCAAATCAAGTGGGGTCACCTCTCGAGTGCAAAGGGTTAAGTTTCGTATAATGTATCAACATGCGAAAATTTCTATGAAATAGCTTTGTTTCTTAATGTACGTGTATTTTCTCATTAATTCGTTTCAAATATCATCTACGTCTCATAGGAAAGTGTCGAATGTTTCTAATGAAAAGCTTTCGAGTGCAAAGGGTTAATTTGTATCTCCTTAACACTAGAACTACCGTACCAATCAAAATGGCTGGTTTCGATTTGTTTGTTCAGCAATTATCGATATCTTCGAAGCATCGAATCTTCGAAATGATTTTCACAACAAATGGTTTCACTAGAGTACTATAACGAATGTCTAAAGAATCTGAAAATAATCTATCGTTACAGTTTTTATAGGAATTGCATATTAATCGTATCAAATGCTCGGTAGTTCTAGTGTTAAAAATCGTTGCATAGCTTCACTGATCAACTTCCGAGTGAAAATCGTCACCACCGTCCCGCGTCGAAACAAAAGAATCTTCCCCGAGTCTTAATTCCGTCGGCAATCGAAAGAAAAAGAGGCAGCGCGCAAGGGTTGGGCGAAACGTTCGAAAAAACCGGCGCACCGGTAACGGAATGGCAGTCTCCGTCGATCTGCGGGGCTCTGCGCGGCGCGATGCGTACCGGGAACGCCGAGTGCGAGTCCATGGGGGTCCATGACTGAGTCCGCCAGGAATAGAAATCTGTGCTTACAGTTGCTGACTTAGTTAGTCTCGGATTCTGAGTCAGGCACGAGGATTCCGTCTCGAAACTCGCGCCGCTCGCTCCGTTTCTTTTTCCCCGCGCGCTCCGTGTTCCTTCAACCACCACCTTCGTCATCGCTTTTAAACGACCTTAGATTAAGTCACGTCCACCGTGGACCCGGAATTCCTCGGGCACGTCTGGAAACACGCGGACGAGCCACCGTTCCCGTCGATTTCCACCGATCTTTCCACCCAACGCCTTCGTTCGTCCAGCGAAACTCTTCCACAAACACGATCATCCTCGCGCAAACCTACGAAAACGATCAAACAACCCAACACGAATGATCTTTACAACAATCCGAAGGTCTCCCGGAGAGAAACACACCCACGGAATTCCCTTATCCGAACGGGGCTTGCCGCAGGGACGGAATGATCGGCGAGTGTATCGTCGGAATACAGTTCCGCCGCGGGAATTTGTTTCTTGCCGAACGAGCGACGATTTCCATAAGCGTCCTCGCCGGCGCATTTAAACTTTTCCAATTCCGTAGCATTTCACTCCCCAAATGGTCCAGCGCCAGACCTCCTCGCGTCTTTTTCCCTCCGTGCCATTCTTGCCGCGAGACAGGGGCGAGCGGTGGCGTTTCTTTGCCGGCGAAAGTTTCGCGAGGTCGTTTCCCCGCGGCTTTTTCTTCTGTTTCGTTGGTCCGGCTTGGAAATCGCTCGCAGTTTACCCGGCAACGAAAGGACGCTCGCCTGATGCGTTCCCGGGTGAACGTAGCCTAAAACTTGCGGCCTGTTCCTTTTTCTTTCCTCTTGTTCGCTGGCTGAGCTCGTCGTCTTCGGCGTCGTCGTGGTCGTCGTGGTCGTCGTGGTCGTCGTCGTCGTCGTTGTTCGCGTGCTCGTGTTTCGTTTGGACGGGGTTGTCAACCGTGTCTCGCTGCTCTGGCATTGGCCCTCGGCTACCATGGTCCCGTTTCGTCTTGTACCGCCGCCTTCCACTCGCCCGGATTTTCCTGGCGCTAGCTTCTTTGCCTCGCGCGACACTTTCGCGGCTACGCCCGATTTACACGTGGAGATCCCCTGGGGGAAGTGATTTGTCACGGGCACCGGCTAAATTGTTCAAGGTCCGGGGGTCGACCTGGATCTGGCCGGGAGCACTCTCTTGAATCGGTCATCGGTGACCCCCGTGGCAGTCGGTGCGTTCACAGTTCAAACTCGAATGTTTCTTACTAGAAATATTTAACACATTGCGTACTGGTACCGAGAAATCTCGTTTTTATACAAAGACTCTTAGCTATATAATTTTGATAATTGCCACGGAATTTAAGGTAATATTAAATTTGATTAGAACTAATTGTCCATTTAAAATATATTACATAACAATATGATATCTGAGTTTTTCTATGTATAGTGATATAAATTGACCTAGGTGAAAATTGCCATCAGCACAATTCACTTTTCTGAAAATTAGCCGGTACGCAATGTGTTAACGTTTCTTTACGAGGCGAAGACGATTGAGACTAATTCGAAATGAAATCACCGGTACACTGAGGAACAATGCTGTTTTATTCCAATGTTTCACGTATCGAGAGATTATACAAAGTTTAACGTTAAATATCGCATTCTATAGTTTCACTGTGTCAAATCAAGCGGCGAGAGTCACCTCTCCAGTGCAAAGGGTTAACTCAATTGTGGCTTATCCTTATTATTTTCTCTTGCCACTAACCTTGCACTATCAACAACTGAAATCTACTTTGAACGTAACTCGGCGATAATATAGTTTCAATTATCCATCGAACACTTGGATGCACTGAGTTCCTTCTTTTCAACAGTGCAACTCCAACCCTACCAATGATTACAATAGAACGATTAACCCTTTGCGGACGAATGTCGACTACTGAGATCAAACTTTCATAGTTGTAATACTAAGTTGCAAACAAATGATTCAACTACTCGAACAGCAAGAAACTAGTACAGTCCTTATTCTATGTTATTTAGGTATTCGATGTGTGATTTGGTAGGATCTATAAAAGGTTTTGTATAGGTCAGAGAATCTTCGTCCGCAAAGGGTTAACACATTGCGTCCGGCTAATTTTCAGAAAAATGAATTGTGATGGCAAATTTTCAGTGAGGTCAACTTATGTTACTGTACATAGAGAAACTCAGATATCATATTGTTATAAATTAAATTTGAATGAATTAAATTTTATATTTTTTCAATGCTGTGGCGATTAGCGAAGTTGCATAGCAAATTGTCTTTATAGAAGAACGAGATTTCTCGTTAGCGGTGCGCAATGTGTTAACCCCTTGCTTTACAATACAATAACAAGCATGAATATTACTACGATCCCTTTAAATTTAAATTTAATGTTATTCCTATTATCAATGCGTAGTGTAGATTTGAATAATCGAACAAGCATGAACGTTACTCGATCCCTTTCAATTCAAATTGAATATTATTCTTCTAATGATTCTAATTCTTCTTTCAATTCAAATTGAATATTATTCTTCTAATGATTCTAAGTCTTCTTTCAATTCAAATTGAATATTATCCTTCTAATGATTCTAATTCTTCCTTGTAGTTGAGAAATAAATCCTAATGCAAGGGGTTAACTACCACACGCGTCAAAATATCCCATTCCTGATTGCTTCTATTGCAACTACTTCTTGCAATTAGAATTCAGGAATCTGTGACTATTATCCAATGTAAAATGAATTTTTATTTTTTTAGTAAGTATTCCAGAAATAAGCAACAACACAGTAGAGAAGAATAGTAGGGACAGGGTTAACAGATACAAAATAAATAAAATAAATAAAAGTGCTTTATTTTCAAAAAATGTTACAAAATAGCTCCTCAATGGCGGAGGCAGATATTAAATAATTTATAATAATATGTAAATACATATACGCTAGCATTCTTAGTTTGGTGTTTGCGGCAATATTATATAGTACGGTGCACAGAATAAATAAATAGATGACCAGTACCAAAACCACATACTATATACTACATTCATATAACAATACTAGACACCACGTACTCTAACCACCCAGCGCATAATTCAAAAATCATCAAAATCCGAGACGGTCAGTCTGCGAGAGGCGAAAGTCGGAGAATCCGGCGCCGAGAGGGTTCGCGCCGGTAGTAACTGGCGATCCACGGTGATTTCTGGCACGAAGTTGTCCCGAGTACTTGGCATTGGCCGTCGTCTGGGCCGTTCGTATCGTTTCGTTTCGTCTGGCCTCTCTCTCAGCGTTCCCGCGCCCCGCCGCGCGCGCCGAGGCTGGCCGAGCCCTCGCCTCCTCGTCGATTTGTGTAGCCGGCCGAGGCCGGTTTCGTCTCGGCTATTTCCTGTCGCATTTTCCACGGGAACAGGACGTCGGCGCGCGATCGTCGACCGCATTTCTCCTGGGGCCGTTTTCGAAGTTCGCGCCGATGGAAACCACCCCAGCCGGCCGCGCGCCGATTCGCTTCCGCTCATTTATTTCCGCTCATATTGGCCACATCAATTATTTTATTCACATTCAAAGCACAAGCAAATCTGAAGGCGACAACGCTGATAAACCAAGCGTCAGACGATCCAGAAAAGAGGACACGCGTGAGGAAACAGCCAGAAAATCGCTACAGATCATCAAATCATTGAATCCCCTCGATATACGAAATCATCCCTCTCGACAGATATCCTCAAACATCCCCGGTTCCGTCTCGGCCATTTCCTGTCGCATTTTCCACGGGAACAGGACGTCGGCGCGCGATCGTCGACCGCATTTTTCCTGCGGCCGTTTTCGAAGTTCGCGCCGATGGAAACCACCCCGCGAGCGCGTGGCCGGCCGGCCGCGCGCCGATTCGCTTCCGCTCACCTGCCACGCCTCGCTTCTCTTCTCTTCGAACCCGTCTTTCAACACCGTCACGTTTTTCAATGGGATACAGGGTGGAGCAATAACTATTAGCACCTCAGATATCTTCGAAATTATAAGTTTCACAGAAACATTCGCTGAATTAAAATTGCACAGCACAAAGGGGGCGATAATAGCTTTTTTTGCAGGTAGAGGTACTTCGTACATTTGAAGGTCACCTCCATTTTTTTCAATGGATCGGTATGAGGATCTTAAAACGAATTCAACGACCTATTACATAAGGTCACTGAGGGTCATAGAAAGTAGAGAAAGGCGAGAATAGTTACGGTTTCGGTAGTAAATGAAACATGTGTTTTTAGTAGGTGTTCGAAATGATGATGGAATCCTCTATCATGATACGGAAGCAAAAACATACCGATCCATTTTAAAAAATGCAGGTGAAAAAAGTATTATCGTCATAGGATGGCCCCCTTTGTACTGTGCCATTTTAATTCAGCAAATGTTTCTGGGAAACTTATAATTTCGAAGATATCTGAGGTGCTAATAGTTATTGTCCCACCCTGTATAGAAGATTTCTTTGAAACTGACTAATGGAAAATGTAGATGGAACAAAGATACAAGCGGAAGTTCGGAAGGAGGGTGGTTTTTCTCGAACAAAAATACACTGCGTGATTATTCAGTTTCACATTTGAACTTTTAGGTTTTCGATTGTTTCATATTGCATTTCCAACAGTTTTTTTGGGGCTTTTAAAATTTGGGCCCTATAAACAAGAGCAATTACATCTTAGTCATTCCTTTTGTTCTCATCAGTGACTGATAGTGACGATTCGTTAGAAAAACACGTATGCTTACGGTTAATGTCGATGTGGAACGAAGTAGTTTCTTCAGCGAATGGTCCATTGTTACTATTGGATGATTATTTAGCAGGTCATACACAGAATGTTTCTAACAGATCAATGTGTAACGAAGGGTTGATATGACGCGCTAATTATTTCATCTAGAATATTTGGAAATCATCGAAATGGTACAATTGTGATAGCACAAATAGATATAGAAAATGCTAGGATAGAAAGTAGGTAATAGATAGATATAGAAAAATAAGGAGACGCAATAAAATCAAATCAAGTTGTAACTGAGAATCACCTGACTGAAAACGGTTCATAGCGAAACTTAATAGTTTAACCCTTTGGGGACTGATGTTGGCATTTCGGTAAGATGAAATGGAATATGTGGAAGGCAAACTCACGAACAAATGATTTAATTAGTTGAACAGCAAGAAGTCAGAAGGTAGTTTCTTTATTTTATTAATTGAGCAATTGATATGCAATTTAGCTGCATATGTTGAAGGTTTTGTATACCTCGAAGAATCTTCGTCCGCAAAGGGTTAAAGCAAAGAAGAATTCCATATACAATTCACCTATATCCAAGTTCACTTTGAAGCACAATTAATAATAGAAGACTAACAGCAACACTTAACCCTTTCCACTCGAGAGGCGTCTTTCAGTCGCCATTTGATTTGACCCAAGAGAATTGTAAAATTGAAAATTCAATATTAAATTTTATATAACGTACGAACACATGGAACATCGAAATAAAATAGTTCTGTCACTTAATTTATGCAAGGTATTTCTTTATGTTAATTGCAAAAAATATCATTGACATTTCATCAAAAGATAATGAATATTTATTGAGAAAAATATTCTCGAGTGCAAAGAGTTAATAATTCACCCTTACTTGGTTTCACCTTAGATCACGATAATCGGTATCGAAAATACCAAAATATCAATAACCAAGTGACCTCAGCGTTACAAGAAAAAAAATCAGAGAACAAAGGTTTAACGATTTCCAAGGAATCGGCCGGTTTTCCATGGCCCTAATAACCCCGCGAAATTACTGGCGCCGCGTTATTGAATCCCAGCCGCGAGCCCGATAAGAAGAGGGGTGATTAATGACGAGGTGGCGCTCGGGAAAGGGGATCTCCTGGTCCCACCCTCTCGAAAGATTAACGAACCGCCGGCGATCGGTGATTTTTTCGATTTTTCGGCGCTGGACGTTCCCACGCAACCAGATCATTTCGCCAATCAAGCTACGGACCGGTTCGTTTGTCTCGAATCGAACGTTCCGCTTCCAACGGGAAGCTCCTCTCTTTTCCCGCCGGTTTTTTGTCCACGGATCACCGACTCTGCGGTTTTATTAGGCAACGGAAAGCGCGTCAGACGCTTTCCCGTCGCCGTGACGTACAGCGCGGACGCCTATTGACAGAACCTGAAAATCCGACTATTCGCACGGAGAAAATTGAAGGTTAACAATTCGTCGTTAAATACTCTTTTGTATACAAAATCATTTTCATTTGGGAAATCAACAGTTTCTGGAAATCAATTTCGTTTTTGTGTTTGTACGTTGAAACGCGATATATCCATTGTTTTTGAAGAAACTTCATAATATCTCCATAATATAAACAAAATGCAACCACCATACGTTCATCTGTACGACTTTCGTCCAAAGAATTTGTTTCTATCACTCGTATTATTTGAAAAATCAACATTTTCTGGGAATCAATTCCGTTTCTCTATTCATACGATGGCATCGAAACGCGAAATACCCATTGTTATCGAAGAAACCTCATAACATTCCCATAATACAAACAAAATACAACCACCATACGTTCATCTGTACGACTTTCGTCCAAAGAATTTGTTCGTATCACTCATAATTTCTAAATTATTCGAAAAATTCTACAAATCAATTCCGTTTCTCTATTTATACGTTGAAACGCGAAATATCCATTGCCACTAAAGAAACTTCATAACATCCCCATAATATAAACAAAATACAACCACCATACATTCATTTCTACGACTTTCGTCCAAAAAATCTGTTCGTATCACTCATAATTCGTAAACGATCGAGTCTAGTCCAGGAAACGGCCGTCCGGCCGCACCGTGCGACAGACTGTCCTCGTTTCTTTATCTTTGACAGCGGCTGGGAATGCGCTGCCGTGGAGAGTGATCAACGCGGGCGCCTGGAATTTAATCAAATTCCCTGGCACAGGGAATTCGTGTTTACGGGCTGCACGGTTCGAGCTACGGGATTAAGTCTTTCGCTCGAGCGTGTCAGCTTTATTTTGGTTCCTTACTTCTTTTGGATACGATGATCAATAAATCGCCGAATTTATCGGCCGGATTGTTTCCGTTGGTTTGTTTTATTATTTGACATTGGGTATAAAGTATAAACGTGGAATGCAAATAACTCGGAAAAATTGTATGTCGCTTGCTTGATGCGATTCGGAGAGTATTTTCAGCGTGTCACTTTTATTTTTGTTCCTTCGGATATGATGATTTAAATAGTTAACTGTGGAATTTAGTTTGAAAAATCTGTCATTGCGCAATCAATCAAATAATGATTACTTAATTCAATCACTTAACCCTTTGCGGACGAAGATTCTTTGAAATGTAGAAAACCTCCAACAGATGAAGCTAAATTATATATCGATTGCTTAAATAATAGCAAAAACACAAATTACATGCTAATCTCTAGCTGTTCGAGTAATTAAATCATTTGTTTGCGATTTAGTCTTCCAAATATGAATGTTTCATCTCGTCGAAATGTCGACGTTCGTTCGCAAAGGGTTAAAATGTATCCTAACGAAAAATTAAGGCGAAACGAAGAAGAATCCCTTTGAACGTAGGCTCCAATATTGCACTAGTTATACTAAATATTTGAGTGAATCTTAAAAAAGCTACCCCAAGATTATCAAATTTTCCACACAACGAAATGTTGTACTGAGGAGGAAAACAAAAGGTCTAAGAAATGTTATAACATTGTTAATTTTCATCATAGGTAATATGAAATTAGTTAGAGTTGCTAATAAAGTATAAAATCATCCGGAGAGCTAAAGGTTAAGATGACGTGTATATTCGTCAAACAGTTAACTGGTTAACAGTTGAGTTTATCGTAAAGATCATTTTATCATTCAACATTAAATGTAAAAATATAATAATAGAATATAGATAATTGCAAGGAATGTGAGTATATTGTTCGATTTTCAGCGATTATTTGTTACCGGATGTAGAACACGAATAATACACGAATAATACACGAATGCATATATAGAATGCGAATATATTTTCGAAAATTTCTTTCCATTCAATTCTATTTTGATGCCGACGAGCGTTCGTTCAATGATTTTCCACGGGAACTCTCCGACGGTTTCAATAATTTCCGAATGGGAACGTTGAAATCGGTACAGTATTTATACTATTCCGTTAATAATGGAATACTTTATATATGACTGTTTTACATTGTCCAACGGTTTAGTTAATACTTTATCCCCGACGGCGCGGAGCGTTACAGGAACGTTGACGGCGGCCCCGGTTCCGCTGAAATAATATAAAAATTCAATAAAGCGATCGACGCGCGACACGGCGCGCCATCGAAATCCAATGATTAAATTTAATTTAGTTTCATCTGGAGCACCGTCGGCGTTATTAAAATCCACATTCTTACGATGCTAATGCGCCGGTCTACCGGAATTTTCCGACGGGACAGCTTATGTGTATCGGTTATCGGAAAAACGCGGATTAAATCCAGCGATATTATTAAAATGTTCCGGCCAAGATTATTAGGGCTCCGCTGTTCTACCCTCGATTTATTGCGCGTCTGTTTAGCTGCATGCTGGTCTTTGTTATGCGAATAACCGAGGAACAAGTGTGCAGTTCACCCTTTGCACTCGAGAGGTAACTCTCAGTCTGCATTCGATTCGATGTAACGAAATTACAAAGTGTTTTGTATCATATTAACTCTTTGTTTTATATCATATTGCCCTTTTTAAAAATAGTGGCTCAATAGGTCCATAAGTTACCTTAATCATCAATAATATTGCCCACATCAATTATTTTATTTATATTCAAAGCACAAGCAAATCTGAAGGCGACAATGCTGATAAACCAAGCGTCAGACGATCCAGAAAAGAGGATACGCGTGAGGAAACAGCCAGAAATCCTGTACAGATTATCAAATCATTGAATTCCTTCGATGTAACGAAATTACAAAGTGTTTTGTATCATATTAACCCTTTGCACTCGAAAGTTTTTCACCAGAAATATTCAATATTCTCCGATGAGATACAGACGATGCTCTTTGAAACTAATTAACCCCTTGGCTTGTAACAACGTGTGGGACTCGTAGTGAACATTTTAAATGGAATTTAACAAACGTAAATACTACTCAATTCCTTTGAATTCAAATTGAATATTAATCTTCTGTTATCAGTTATTATATTCTAGTGCAAACATAGACGTAAAATATGCATAGAATTTTTATCTTTTTTCAAAAAATTATTGTATCGGTCACAGTTGGAAAATAAATCACAGGTCAAGGGGTTAACGAGAAAACATATATAAATTAAGAAGGAAAGTTATTTTATTTCAATATTCCATATATTGATGGGTCATATGAAGCTTAATATTATATATAAGACTTTGTAATTTTGCGAGCTATAAAAATCCAATTGCTACATGAAATTTCGGATTGCAAAGTTAATCCTTTGTTATTTATTGTTTCACTGTCTGTTGTATTATATCGTGAAACTCTTGTTTTGCAGACTGCTCAGTTATATCTTTGTTTTCTATGCAAAAAGGCGTCTGCTAGTCGAATGAATAAACAGATGATTAAACGTTGATCAGTGAAACTGTCAGGAAGGTTCGAAAGGACTTCTTTCTGCAATTACTCAGATGACACGTTTCTCTGAGAAATTATTCAAGAAATTGAGTTGGTGATACGCAAACTGAGTTGAAAATCAATGAAAATCTCGATGGATGCAGTCTTTGAGTTTCTATACAGAAATTTTGATTGATTTGAAAATATAAAGACAACAAACATTCGAGACAATTCTTTTTAAGCAATGACGTCATCATTACAATCTACCGAATAACACCACCATCAGAATTATTTCAATACAACCACTCAACTCGAAATTCTGATGCATTTACAATAAACTTCAAATTGCACGAAATGCACTGAAAAGTAAAAGCACAACAAACATCGAAAGCACAATCTGTGAAGCGTCCATTACGCAGAACCTAGAAGTCCTCTTTTATTTTTACCCTATATTAATCAACGACATCATCATCATTACAATCTACCGACTAATAACACCACAATTATTGGAACCTGTTTCACGGAGAAACCGCTTTTAACGTATCAATTTCGTTTTTAACAATGTTCCGAGTTTAAAAATAGTGACTCAACAGGTCCATAAGTTACCTTAATCATCAATAATATTGCCCACATCAAGTATTTCATTTACATTCAAGTCACAAGCAAATCTAAAGGCGACAACGCTGATAAACCAAGCATCAGACGATCCAGAAAAGAGAATACGCGTGAGGAAACAGCCAGAAAATCGCTACAGATCATCAAATCATTGAATCCCCTCGATATACAAAATCATCCCCCTCGACACATATCCTCAAACATCCCCCGAAACCACTCGCCCGAAGAATTCACCCCCGCAACCCGTAAGTTGCGTAATTTTGCGGCTTGAATTTTCGAGGAAGAACCTCGCAAATATTAGCATTAGCGAGTCGCAGCCGGCCGATTCATCGCGGAGAGTCGGCTCCGGGCGACGAGGAGGCTCGGGGATCCTCGTTCGAGCGTTCCGCGGAGCGGCGATGTCGAAAAACCGATCTTTTAGCGGACGCCGAGCCGCGGAAGGGGGTAACCTCGCGCGGCGCGACGCTGGAATACGTTCGTCGATGAAAAGCAGCTGACCTCAATTTCGATTCAGTTTGCCGAGAGTACTCGGCGCCACATTGTCCCAGGATCTCGAGTACTCTTTGTACTCGTCGGCCGTCCATCGTCGATATCCTCCTACCGTCGTAATCGTTCCTCGTAGGTCGCGCTGCTTGTCGTGCGCCACGTAATAATAAAAGGGGACTTGATCTACTGACCAGAGAACCGCTCGATGCTATAATAATAACCAGACTGCCGATCTTCTCGCGCGAATTCGAGTTTCTCAGAGTTCCTCGGATTTTTTGGGATGGGTGCTGTGGAAATTTGGATGTATATTTGTTAGAGGCGAGTGTATTAACCCTTCGAACTGTAAGCTCCAATATTACACTAGTTCTAGTATTAAATATTTTAATGAATTTTAAAACTACCTTAAAATTATTAGGTCCTCCAGATATACAAAATTTGGAATGAGAAGGGAATTAAAGGTCTGAGAAATGTTATAACATTGTTAATTTTCAGTAGGACTACTATCGAAATTGGTAGGAGTTGCTTACACGTTATGAAACCATCTAGAGTGATGAAGCTAAATTACATAGCAGTTGTTTAAACAATAGAAAGAGAAACTCTTGATTTTCGAGTAATTAGATCATTAGTCTGCGACTTAGTCTTCTAAATTTACAATTCGTGTCGCCGAAGTGTCGACATTCGTCTGCAAAGGGTTGAAAATTGAGGAGGTTGTAGCGTGGAGTCAGAGATTGTCAATACTTAGAACTTTTATAACTTTGTGAAAAATAATCATACAGCTGTCATCTTGGGCTCATTCTAAAGCGTGAAGCCTCCACTATCAAGCCCCCTAGTTCATTTTTCCAAAATAATTCCCACTTCTCGCGGTAAACTGAAAATTCACGACGCTCTCCATCTCGTAATTTCCAAGACTTCGGACGCTTCTAAAGGCTACAACAAATTTTCTACGTAACCAAACCTGGTAATATCTTAATAATTCAGTTCTTAGACTTATAATAAACTGTTAAAACCCGCTGCATAATTTTTCCCGCGAAATTAGAACTGCCGGAGTGTTTTTTTAGGCTGCCGCTTGTAATTCTCGATCGTCGACGTTTTCCCGCGGCGCGTCCAATATTTATCTCCAAACACCTCATTATTTTCCGCCAGGTATCCGTCTTTGCGCCCGGGACACGGTCGCCCGTGTTCCCTTCGTAATTAACGACGCGGCCGGTGGGGATTAGAGGCGGAGGGCCGGCGACGAGATGAAAGGAGCCTGAAGACGCGATTAAAACAACGCCATCGGGGGACTCTATGATATCGGATCGACAAGACGAGCTCTGACGGAGTAACGAGGGCCCCGGCGACAGGACGAGGATAATGAATGGAAGCATAGTTGATGTACGACGGGAAGAAGTGAAAAACGATGAGGATGTGCCGCGACGGAGACAAACGTTGACCTGGGACAGAGTTAGCCAGTTCCACTGTAACATCGAGTCACTCGCGACGAACGCTCTCAACCGAATTCGACGAATCGAAACATCATCCGCGCCTGATTCGATTCACGCGATAATCCTAGTATTCCTTTTACGCGAATGAAGGTATAGAGCTACAGATGTGGTAGTTACACTTCTGTTTATGGAGTTTCTTCAATGACAATGGAGATCGTAGAAATAGAAACGGAATTGATCTGTAGAAAATTGTTATCTTTTATTTAGCAGGAACTACTTAGCACGTTGAATGCTGATTTCATGACTACAGGAATTGTAAAATATATAATATTCAATCATTTATAATATTAATATGTTAATAATAATAATATTACTATTATTATTATTATCATTATATTAATAAGATTAATATTTAATCTCATCGCACTAGGCAGCGTTAGTCATGATATAGAAACGTTTTTTAGTGATCATCGTTTAACCCTTTGAAGGCGAATGTCATTTTACTGACCCCAAGCTTTCATATTTCGAGTACGAAGTTGACAAACAATTGATCTCTTCAAATAACAGGAGATCAGCGATTAGTTTTCTTTTTCTCTGGCATTTGAGACTTCGATGTACAATTTAATTAAAAAAAACTAAATAATTCAAGAAATCCTCGTCTGCAAAGGGTTAATTGAGTGAACTATAGAAATTCGATTTGGTTAGGGTCACTGGTGACCACCATAGCATTCAACGTGTTAACATATTGTTAACCTTCGATTTTGATATACGAACAATCGAGTTAGAATTAGTTCACAGTCTGTTCACTGTAAAGTTTCGTCGAACGTCGATTTCTCGTTTGTTCGTCATGAACGTAGAAAATCCAGCGTTCAGTGATTAATGTCATCGTTACAGGCGTCGACGGTGGAAAGAAGCTCGCGCCGTGAAAAGCGTGGGCTCGGGCCAATCGGTTTCCTCGAACAGGAAGTCCGTGGACAGCTGACAGGACGTCAAAGGCGGGGACCGGTGCGTCGTACAACGGCCGGGAAAACTGGAGCAACGAGTTCCCTGACGCGACAACAAAGCGCCGCCCCTCGAAATCGAACAAACTAATCGGCGAGGACGCTAATGAAACCTGGATACGTCGGGTGAGTCGTCTGCGTGGTTTTTTATTTATAAATCTTGCGAAGAAAGTTCAGGCGAAAGGCGACGTTTCGTTTGGCAGAGAATTTTCGAAGTTTCGTTGGGAACGGTACGGTAGAATGGAATGGTATGGGTTATGTAGCTTTGTTTTTGAGAAGTATTAAGCCTTTGCACTCGAGAGGCGCCTTTCACTCGCCATTTGATTTAACCCAACGAAATTATAAAATTTTAAATTCAATATTAAATTTTCTATAATCTACCAACACATGGAACATCGAGATAAAATAGTTTCGTCACTTAATTTATGCAAGGTATTGTTTTATATTAATTGTAAAAAATACCATTGATATTTCATCAGAAAATAAGAAATATAGCAAAGGGTTAACACTGTTTCTACGGAAGGTGTCAAGACACCTTCTGAAATTTTAATATAAAATTATCTTCCAAGTATATTCTGAATTTTCGACTTTTCCGATGACTATTTATAAAACTGACTATAGGAAATGTCCAAAATTCAATTGAGGAGAAATTATTCAACTGGGAAGAGTATTTTAAGTTAAAATTTCAAGCGTCTTTTGACTCGGTAGAAATAGTGTTAATGATAGTGATTATAGGGATGGTAATGGTAAGGTTTTAGAAATAGTAATAGTAATGACGGCAAAAACAGATATCAATAGTAATAGTAATAAGAATGATGATGATAATAATGAGGCATTAGAAATAACAGTAATAACAATGATAACAATAACAATAATGACAATACCAACGAAATTTTACTAACGTATCATATCAAATAAATACCAGATTCAGTTATTTAATCCTTCGCGGACGAAGATTGTTGAAAGTATACAAAACCTTTCGCAAATTCTGCTAAATTAAACACTAAATGCTTAAATCATAGAGAATAAGGAAACCGCGTACTGATTTCTTGCTGTCCGAATAATTCAATCATTCGTTCGCAACTTGGTATTCCAAACATGGAAGTCGGATCTCAGCAAAATGCCGACATTGGTCCGCAAAGCGTTAATATTTCATATTTCATTTTCCTCCGTATTTAATATTTCTTCATTTATCACATACATTACAGACTAATTATTACATAATTACATCTTCCAACATAATCACGTTTCCTCAAAAAAATTCACAACGCAGCCATCCAATATCACCGGAGAACCCAGCAAATCGGCGACGGCTCGGAAAACCGAGGCGTCAATCCGAAAATCATTCTCCCCTCATTTGTTCATGAAAAACAATTCCCTCCAGCCGCGGTAAGTCACTCGGCAGACAACAGACCTCGTAAAAACGGTGACGCGACTTGTTCTCGTTAAATGGGGTGACTAGACGCGTTCCCCGTCGGCGGAGGGTGCGCCGTGGCCGCGCGGAAGGTCGTAGGTCGCGCGAAGAAACGTCGCAGGGCTTCTGGGAGGGAAAAACTAATTTCCCGGTGCGGCGAGGCGCGGGACGGGGGGCGGGTATTAAAAGCCCCCGGGGGCAGGGGAGGCCGACACGAGTCAGCAAAACCTTTTCGGCGATTCGTTCTCGACGGCCAGCGACGTATAATTTATATTCTTTCATATTCAAGCCGCCCTTGCGAGTGAACCGGCCACCCCCGTGGCAACTCGACGTCCATAAACATCCAGGCCGTTGGACGGCCGGCGCAACGCTGTCGATAATGGGGCCGATTTTTACGGGAACGATTTACAAGCACTGTTAACTCGATTATCGCTTCTTCTCTCTCTCTCTCTCTCTCTCTCTCTCTCTCTTTCTCTCTCTCTTTGGCTGCAGGATAATAAAAAAACGGGTGGTTCGTTTGTAATTTATTTGTTGTAATAGTGCGTACCTCTTAGCTGAATCGTAAAGGTTTATCGCGGAGGATCGTAAAAATGAACGTTGCTTTGATCGATTCGAGTTTCGATGATTTCACGCGTTAATACTTTGTACTCGAGAGGCGACTCCCAGTCAAATGATTTAACCCTTTGCACTCGAAAGAATGGGATATTCTAATTATAGCGAGAATGATTTTGTTTCGACTGAGGGGATTTTGTTGGTTATAACCCTTTGCACTCGAAAGTTTCTTACTGGAAATGTTCAAGATTTTTAGACGACGTTGATTGAACCTAATCTAACGATAATTCATAGGTAAATTAAGCAACAAAGGTATTTTACTTAAATATTTCACATAACAATATAAAGTTTCATTTAAAGTACTAGATATTTAACTTCATAGTTCTGCTGTATCAAATCAAATGGTGACTGAGAGTCGCCTCTCGAGTGCATAGGGTTAATACAGCGAAATTATGAACCTTGGTATTTACCACTGACCTTTGTACACTGCATCAGTACGTGAAATGTTCAAAGGAAATAGCTTTGTTCCCTAATTCATGTGTTCTTGATGAATTCATTTTAAGGGATCTTCTCTACATATAATTACAAAGTATTGAATATTTCAAGTGAAAAGCTTTCGAGTGCAAAGGGAGTGAAATATTCAATACTTTGTAATTAGATGTAGAGAAGACTCTTTAAAACGAATTTATCAAGAAACTTTATTTCAAGTGAAAAGCTTTCAAGTGCAAAGGGAATACTTTCAATACTTTGTAATTACATGTAGAGAAGATTCTTTAAAATGAATTCATCAAGAACACATGAATTAGGGAACAAAGCTATTTTTTTTTAATATTTCACGTATTGCTGCAGTGTACAAAGGTCAATGATAAATACCAGGGTTTACAATTTCGCTGTATTAAATCATTTGGCGACTGGGAGTTGCGAAATTAGTCCTGAACGAAATTACAAAATGTTATCTAGAATATTCAATTTTGTATAATGCATCGATGGGTGAAATATTTGTATGAAATCGTGTTATTTCTTAATTTACGTATGTTTCCTCATTAGTTCGTTTCGATGAAACGTCAAGCTCGACTGTAAAAGCTCAAATCACGTGGAAAAATCGTATCGCCTGCAAAAGGTTAACGTTCAGAAGTGTAAATATTCCAATGATTGCCCGTGTTACAGTTTTTTCCCGACGAAATGATCCACTTCAACTAGAAATAGACGTTAATTGCCCGAGATTAATTGGAGTTTGTAATTGATCTCCGTAGAGATGTTCTCGTTCGCTGATTATACTCGGCCGCGGCTCGTAAATACTTTTTAGAAGCTTCCCATTTCGACCGATTATTTCCCGATTGACCGTAAACGAGAGAACATCCGCAATTTAGTTGGGACAAGATTGCGAGAAGTTATCTAATGATCGTGTCATTAACGGGAATACTGTTCCGCGAAACAATATACTGTTGACAATCCTTGCGACCTGGAAAACGCGGATTTTCGAAACGTTAGACGAAATTAAAATTAGTATCAAGGAAATTAACCCTTTGCGAATGATTTAATTACTCGGACAGCGATAGATCAGCGTGCAGTTTCCTGTTTTTCTATTGCTTAAACAATTGATATATAATTTAATTTCATGTACTGAAGATTTTGTATATTTCAAAGAATCTTCGTCAACGGGTTAATGTCTACGACAAATCACCTATTTTTAAATATTTCTTTGCGCTATCATTAAGAAGCTAACAGATGCTTCTCTGAGAAACTACTGAGTAAATCGATCGATCGATAGGCAAACTGAAACTTCCAGTGAAACACGTTGACACGTTGCTAAACAAACATCCATCGCTCCAAGGAAATGAATGTTTACGACAAATAACCTATCTTTAAATACTTCTTTCCGCTATCATTGAAAAGGTAACGGATGCTTCTCTAAGGAACTACTGAGGAAATCGATTGACCGATAGGCAAACTGAAAATTCGAGTAAAACTCGATACAAAACCTGTTTCTGTGCGATAGATAAGGACCGCACAATGTTCAGAAATTTACGAAATAGTGAGAAAGTGCTTTCGAAAAAAGTAAATAATTAAATTACACATGGTATCATTAAAAAAAAATTAGTTTCTCATACATGGAGAAACTTTCACAATGCACATAATGCTTTCGTCACTTAACTTGCCCTATGATTTATTCCTCAACTATGATGGACGCAATTACTTCGTTATTAATAATTCACTAAAAAAGAGAGAAAATACATATATATATATATATTCTATCCTCAGTTGGTCTGTAGTATAATAATTGATTACAGAAGCATATTTAATTTGAATTCAAAAGAATTCAATAACGTTTGCTAAATTCTGTTTAAAATTTTCACCGCGAGACACGTTATTGTAAGGCAAGGGGTTAAAAACAACAACCGTTGGAATTCATGTGCATAAAAAATATCGCACAAAAGAGGTGTCACTGTGCTGAATCCCTGAGAAGGTTAGCGGAAGGCGCAAGGAAAAGGTCTAGAGGGCGAGTTACAAGGGTGAATTCGCAGGGAAACGAAGGTCTGCAAATGACACGCAGTTTTCAGCGAGCAGGATCTATTCGCCAGGATTTCCAGGTTCCACGGTAGGGAAGAACGCGCGAGCGGCCGAAATACTTTATGCTAAACTTAGTTTATGCCGCGAGCGTTATTGAAACTCGGAGTGGGATTACGGCGCCGGGGCAGAGAGATACGGGGCGTGCCTCTTAAGGTCAGCACCGAAACACAATATCCGCACCCTTATTTATCATCCCCCGTCCCGGCCCCTTCCGCCACGTTTGTTCCGTTGCTGGCTGATACGCCGATTCATCGTCGCCGAATGGCTTTTGTCGCGCGATTAACCACCGCGACAGGTGAAACGTTCGTTCGAACCGTGATTATTAGAATGTGATTGCTAATTAGATCTGGTAGGTTTAACCCCTTGCCCTACAATGTCGCGTCAGACCCGTAGGGAAGATTTCAAATAGAATTTAACGAACGTAAACGTTATTCTATTTGTTTGAATACAAGTCACATATTATTTCTCTGTTATCAACGATTGTACCTTTGAGTACACATTGACATAGAATACGACTGGAATTTTATTCCTTTCTTATTTTCAAGAAATTATTAATAACAAAGTAGTTAGATCGATCACCGTTCAGAAGGAAATCATAAGGCGAGGGGTTAATCCTTTGCACTCGAAAGTGTTTTACTAATATTCAATATTCTCTCATACAGACGATGTCCTTTGAAAATAATTAACAGTCTTTTTGTGTAGAAAACAGATATAACTTAGAGTCTGCAAAGCAAGAGTTTCAGGATGTAATACAGTAGACAGTGAAACAATGAATAACAAAGGATTTTGCAAAATTTCATGTAGCAATTGGATTTTTAGAGCTTTCCTATGAGACGTTAACAGTTGATTCGATAAGGGAAAATTGTCAAGTGTTACATGTATGCTTATTGTGTCAATGTGTGAAATATTGATATTATGACATTATGATTGTAATAGTAACTAGTAGTTATATAAATATTGATTACGATTGTTCTATTAGAACCAAAGCCATTTTATTTAATATTTCACTAAGTAGTATTTAATACTTTCACTATTACAATCAACAGCAATTAATACTATCATTAGTAGAAACTACAAAAGAGATCAACAAAAATACACGAAACACCTGAAACATTCACACAATACTCCTCAAGAACCATCCCACCATTAAATATCATTATCCTAATTACTTATCGTTGTCCTTAATTCTCAAATCTGAATTTACATAACGATAACAATCGACGTATCAGTATCAAAGTCCACAAATTCCATTCAGAACGATCATCTCGTACGCGAAGCTTCGATTCTAACATCCCAAGACATCTGGAAACATTCGACAGGACGTTTTACGACAGACAAAAAGTTGCTAATGCGTTTCCAGTGGAAGATAAATAGTCCGCGATACTTTTAAATTAACATATGACCGATCTAATCGAGGGGCGAGTTTACTTATCGCGAGAAAGCTCGCAGAAACTTTCCCGCGGCCCGAATTCCCTATCGAAATCTCTGCTCCGCCGTTTGATGCATCGCTCCCTCGACGTTTTGACTGCGGCGTTCGGTATAATAACCGTAGTTAACGAGCAATCGATAGTAAGAAGGGTATCGAGACGTCGCCAGGGGCGTGAAGATTCTCCGGCTTGCTACGTGCCTCTGAATCCTCCGCGCTGGGAGAAGCCGGTCGGCCGCCGGAGACCGACTTCGGCCTCCATAAATCAAACTCCATTAAACCAATTATTCAACTAACAATTTATCCGGCTAACAAACTCGCGCGACACCGGGCCAATTCGCGAAAATGGAAACATACTCTGTAGGTGAAAGAGAATTTGATTTGAAACAGTATTGTGGTATAAATGGTATTTTATGTGTCAAAACCAGTCAAAATGAATGGTTTCGATTTTTTTGTTTAGCAATTACTGATATCTTCGAAGCATTGAATATTCGAGATGATTTTGAAAATAAATTGTTTCACCAGAGTACTAGAATGAACTTTTGATTGTGGTGTTAATGGAATTTAAATACGTTTTAACGTATCAATTCCGTGTTTAACAATGTTCCGAGCTTAAAAATAGTGACTCAATAGACCCATAAGTTACCTTAGTCATGAATAATGTTGCCCACATCAAGTATTTTATTTACATTCAAAGCACAAGCAAATATGAAGGCGATAACGTCGTTGGAACCTTCACAGAAAAAGCGCCTTTAACGTATCAACTCCGTTTTCAACAATGTTCCGAACTTAAAAATAGTGACTCAATAGGTCCATAAGTTACCTTAGTCATCAATAATACTGCCCACATCAATTATTTCATTTACATTCAAATCACAAGCAAATCTAAAGGCGACAACGCAGACACACCAAGCGTCAGACTATCCAGAAAAGAGGACACGCGCGCGGAAACACTCATAAAATCGCTATGGATCATCAAATCATTGAATCCCCTTATCAACGAAGCAACCCAACTATTTATCCAACTAGAACCGCGATCGAACGGAGCATAAGAGCCGGCGGGCCCGTCTCGCATGAATTTCGTCGTCGGACGGAGCCCTAGCCGCGAAATTGCGGTAATTTCGTTAGCCGCGCAAACGATGTAATGAAATAAAAGCGTCGACGAGGATACACTGCTATATATTCCATAATGGTACGGTTTTAATAGTCGGTCGCCGGAAGGAAGCGGCTTTTTATCTCTCCCCCCGTACGGATGCTCCTTCTGAGCCCGCCCAACCCCTTATCGCGGGAGCAGCCCGGTCCAATCTCTCGGCCGCCTCACCCTTTCCTCCTTCGCAGCCCGCTGCCGACTCTATTCTCGCGACTCGCGGACGCTGTTTTAATTTTATAATGCGGCTTAACGATTATGGTTACTGCGCATTATAATCGCGCGTTATTAACCATTAACCGGGGACCCAGTCGCCTTTTTTCCCCCGTTCTGTTTGGGGATATTGAACGCTTCCCGGACGGCTCGCGGGGGCGCGTGTTATTCGCGCCTCCTTTCCTCCGCGAGTCGTTCCTTCGGTTAACCACTCGCCTTACGACTTAATTTCGTGGCGAATTCGGTGGAACTATCTATCGTTAACGCGTTAAGCGTCCATGTTAATCACCGGTGACTGATGTTTTCGAATTACTTGGAAACAATCATGCAAGGCTCAGAATTAAATCTTTACCCGCCTACGTGTGATCTTTGTAATGAAGTTTTAGAACGCATCATGCGAAAGTGCGACAAATTCTCCGAAACAAGGAGAACATTTAACATAGGAACATCACTGGAAGAAACTATTGGAAACCCGGGGAAGATATAACGAAGTCTAAGATTTTTGAAAGTGATCGGAATATACAACGATATAATGTAAGTAAATAGGAATCTAGGATTAAGCGGTTGGGATACCGTTTAGAAATCTGTATCATACAATTATTAGCTATGTTACGTATGTAGGTTAACTCTGAGGAACAACTTGTAAACCTATTTTAATACAACAAACACAGACATTCCACCGATCTTCGGCTGATACGAGAACCAACGCAGAAAACGCGAAATTTCGATGCAAACAGCTTTTGAAATTGTTACGTTATGATTGTAGAGCTTGTTCTATGTTATTGATGAATAAATAAGGTTATTGTTGAACAAATGAAAGGTTTATATTAGTGCTAGCCAGACTGTTTGAGTAATTGTTTCACCGCAAGAGCAAATGAAACGTTGAAACTATACAGAATTCAACACGGGTTCATTTGCTTTTTCATTTTCTCATCTTTCAATGTTTCCTGGCAGCGAAGCTTAGGACTGGTAGATCGGTTGATAATGAAATGCAGGTTTTTTATTGATTCGAGAGAGTGGAAGTAATTTATTCGACGAAACGGAAAGTGAGAGGTTAGGGTGGACTGTTAGGGGTCCTCGAGCAAGGAGGTTAACGTGCCCCGGCCGGCAGTCGTTTTTCTCTGGCCAGTGTCGTTACCTATTTCCCGGTAGCTCTCGATCTATTCAATCTCGATGCAAAGGCGATCTCACGTGCAGTAATAGCTTGTCAGCCGCACCGACCCGCCTTCTGATAAACGGCAGCTTCCCTCGACAATCCTTTCTTAAGGCTGTATAATACGAATGTCTCCTCCACCTCCTGGTCGTCTTCCGATCTTGTTGGTACCTTGCCTCCGACCTTTAATGAAGTCCTCCCGCGGCCTTTGAACTTTGTTAATATTGGCTTGCGTTTCAGATGTTATTGAAGAGTGGGAACGCGTGATCAGTGGTGGTTTTCGGAAGTATCCTTCGGGAAGTAAGAAGGTAGCTAAATTGATAGAGTCCATTAATTCATAAAGAAGCTTGTACTAATAAAATATTGAAGTGGAAAGGTTTCTCAGTTGATCTATACAGCATAACAATTAACCATTTAACATAGCAATTAACCCCTTACCCTATGATTTCTTTCTGAACTCCGACAGATCTGACCAGTTTATTAATAATTTCTCGAAAATAAGAGAAAATTCTAGTCTCGATCTATATCAACGCGTGCTCTAAGGTATAATCACCGATAACAGAGAAACAGTGTGTAATTTGTATTAAAAAAGAAATTCAGTAAAATTTCTGTTTGTTAAATTCTATTTGAAACTCTCACGAGTCTAACACGATATTATAGGTCAAGGGGTTAGACTAAAAATCCGGCATTATCGCGGGGCCGGCGCGCAACGTGTTAATTTTCCAGGGAAACAGGGAAATTCCGGAGACGAATGAGACCACGCCGAGTATCGCTCGGAAGAGAATGACAAGCAAAGTCCCTGTATTATTTCCCGGTGTACATTGATGTAGACCGTTGTCTACCTCGCCGGCAGACTTCACAGGCGAGCGTGTTTCCGGGCAGGCGAGAACATATTCGCGTGTACGGCTCGCCTGTTTTTCCAGGGGACGCGTGGAGTGCACGGCTGTAGACACGCGTCGCGGAACAAATGGATAACTCGGCCACGAAAGTCGCTGCGCACGGCTGCGTTTCGGAGCCGGCCGCGATAAATCGCCGTGGATTTGTCTTGCGAGAACATCTTGTTAGATATTCCCGGCCGGTGATTCCCCGCCACTCGAGGACCCTTTATTGGCCTCGCTGGAAAAGTAAGGCAACGCTTCCCCTCGTTCCACGATCATTCCTAGCGACTCGTTAAGGGTGGAATTTTTGGTTAACCCTTTAGGCTTCGAAGAGAAACTTGGGAAAAATGTATTGGGAAGAATATTGGGTGTTTCTTATATTTTTAATATGAAAGGTATAACTGTAGATTTATTAGTATAGTAATCAGTAGATTTACAGTAATTGTAGAAGAAGAAATACTGGTGACGACTCGTTAGGGGTGGAATCCTTAGTTAACCCTTTAGGCTGCGAATAGAAACTAAGAAGAAGGGATACGTAATATTTTTACTAATTCATTTTTCCTATTTTTAACGATAAAAGCTATAAGCGTAGTTTCATTAGGATTTCAATTGGCTTGTATTTCAGTTTAGGCATCAGATTAATCTACGCATAGCTTTCGTAAAGAAGTTTTAAGACTATGTAAACACTCGGTAACCCCAGTATTAAATATTCGTTGTAACAGAAACATATATAATTGTTGTTACATTTCCACATCCGCTCGGAATGCAAACATACAATGAAAATGTCGAAACGCTAGACGATAACCATATTTCACAGGGAATTTCTACCTTTATTTTAGCTCTCATTGAAACGTAACCTACTTCCACGGAAATCCAGAAGCATCCTTGATAGAAACGAGGTGGCTGAACAATCCGTTGCTTTTTTCCAATATAATCAATTGCTTCTCCTCGACTGTTGCTAAGAGAAGCATGATTTTTCTCCGGGCGAGGGCCAGCGTGCACGGCTACACAGGGAAATCGAAGGACGCGGCGGCGGGTAGCTATGAATGTATAAGCCGCCGGTCCCGACGATAATTGCGAGCGCCGGACGAAAATAAAATAGCGGATAGCAGAAGTCGTGAGGGGAAATTGTAACGGACGCGGCGCATCGAGAAACTCGGCACGAACCGTTTGATGGGGCTCGCTTAAGTTTATCGGCGATTGCGACGAGGATAAAACAGGGCTGGGAACGACGTTGCGTACGAGCATTCCGCGGCCGAATATTCCGAACGCAACGCGAAGCTGCCAAATAATTATTCATGCATCTCTGTTTCCTCGCTCGCGATACGAGGTTACGTTTCAATGCGGTTTTACGACCGCAGTCCTGGCTTCCGTTCCATTGCTTTGGCTTTCGTTCGTATTAATTTCTGTTCGCCGATCCTGTTGCTTGTTCCTCGTGTAGCTTTAGGATAGTCAACCGGAAAGCGTGATCTTTGCGAGCTTTTGTGCTAAACTTCGTGAAGGTGAAGCTTCGTGTGATCTGGGAAAGAGAGTGAATGGCTGGGAATTCAGACTTGGAGACTGAAAGTTTGTACGAAGGAAATTTGAGTTTGAGAATTTGAGCTTGGCTGTAAGATTCGTTAAGTTTGAAAGTTTCGAATTCTCCAATTTTAGAGATTTCGAGCTTTCGAAGATTCAAACTTTCATACTTTCGAATTAATAGATTTCTAAAGTGAGAGATAATAAAGGTTTACTGCATTTGCACTGGGTTCAAAGTTTTTAACGTTTCACTTTTGATCGAATTGATTGATATTTGACGGTGACTCCGACACAATTATTGTGCCGTCTGTCGCCGAGCACCTTAGCTTTTAGACAGACATTAGCGGCGAGCCACGAGCAGCCAGAACACGCGGTGTCGTTTTACGAGTGTGCAACTCGTACGTTGTTTCGTGCTTTTACGAGGGTTAGTTACTCATGCTTCGTTACTTACTTACTCAGCCACCTTCCACAAAACGTGCGCTCTGTCGAGCAACGTGCACCACTTGCGTTGCTCTTCTCGCATTTTAATCGAACATCGATTCTCTAACGCAACTTTTTGCATAGTTTGATACATTGATTTTCTCGCTGAGAGAACCGAATTTATTTGCGTTGTTGCGTTGTTGGTTTTATTTGTAATTTGAATGTTTGAAGGTTTGAAAGTTTGAAAGTTTGAAAATTTGAATGTTGAATATTTGAAGGTTTTAAAGTTTAAATGTTTAGATATTTAAATATTTAAAGGCGTGAATATTTAAAAGTTTGGAAGGTTAAATGTTCGGATGTTTGGATGTTTCAATATTTAAAGGTTTGAAAGTTTGAAAGTTTGGAAGTTTGAAAGTTTGAAAGTTTGAAAGTTTGAAAGTTTGAAAGTTTGGAAGTTTGAAAGTTTGAAAGTTTGAAAGTTTGAAAGTTTGAAAGTTAGAAAGTTAGAAACTTTGAATACTCTAATACTCGAAGTTTCGAAGTCTCACGCACTCAAGCATCTAAACCTCAAAAACTTCAAAAATCCAAAAATTCGTAACCCAAATAAATCGAATAATTCGCTTCTCCGTATTCCCAAACCTCTAATCTCCACCGGTGTTTAACGAATCGATGGCTCGATAACTCCTCGAAATCCGGCGAATCCCTCGAACGGGATTTTATTGAATATTGTTCGGTTATTCCACAAGTGTTCTACTGAAAGATTCGAACAATGTAACGAAGGGAACGAGAACGATACGAGCCCCGTTATTGTAACTCGCAGACAATGTCTCCTGTAGCTTCCGCACGGGCGAACATTCGTTTCCCCGGTGTCGATGGGTTTGCATTTTTCACGGCCTCCGCCGGCTCCCGACGCCCGAAATCTTCTCCATCGTTGCGGAATACTATACGGCCGTCAGTTTCTCGGCTTCCATTCGCGTTTCACGTCTCCTCCTCTTACCGTGGAAATCTGTAAATCGTGCGTGAGCTTGTCCCATCGAAGCTCGTACATACACGTCCCAGCGAGCGCTCGTTTTTTTCACCTAATTCCTCCCTTTCCCACGGAAACAAATTCCGTCCGTTTTTTCCGCCCTGCAGACCCTCGCAGTCGATTCGCACGATATTACGGAAAAATTTCACTTCAACTTTATCGTCGCTAAACATTCAATCCTCATAACCCGATTTTCTAACTCAACATTCTCTAAACTTAATGAAAATCAACCAGTTAACACGTTAAGCGCCACGAAAATCTTAAGCGTTTTCCCACAGAGTCTGTCTTTTGTAGCAAAGAAAAGTAGGAATAATTATGAATTGTTTGGCGTTGCAACGTTTGCGTTACACTATTATCAACTTAGTTGCCTTATTAAACATTTTTATTTCACATCGGTTGTCTTGTATGTTACGATTGTTTTTCAGTCATTCAAAAGCGTCACCAGTGACTGACATGGCGCTTAACGTGTTAATTGCATTCGACGAGTATACGCCATCTTAACGCTTCTTTTATTTATATTTATTTATAGTCGTATCAACACTTGGGTCATTAGCGACTAACAGAGAGTTTACAAGTTGTTCATTAGAGTGAACCTACATATGTAACATAGCTAATAATTTTATGATACCGATTTTTAAACGGTATCCCAACAGCTTAACGTAATCCTTTCTGGGTTTCCAATAGTTTCTTCTAGTGATGTTCCTATGTTAAATGTTTTCCTTGTTTCAGAAAATTTCTCGCACTTTCTCGTGTGTTCTACTGTTAACACATTGCGTACCGGTAACGAGAAATCTCGTTTTTATATAAAGACACTTAGCTATGCAATTTCGCTAATTATCACAGTATTGACGAAATATAAAATTTAATTCGAATTGATTACCTATTTAAAATATACTACACAACGATATATCTGAGTGTTTCTGTGTATAGTGATACAAGTTGACCTCAGTAAAAGTTACCATCCGCCCAATTCAGTTTTTTGAAAATTTGCCGATATGCAATGTGTTAAAACTTCATTAGAAAAATCACATGTAGGTGAATGTTATTCTGGAAAGATTCGCTGGGATTCCAGAAACGAGGCAAGAAAGCGGTCGACGGTAGGGAAAGGGATCGGTGGTATAGACGTAGGGCGTCGCGTGAGCGTGGGCATTCAGTTCCGTCGGTGGTCGGCCACTTGGGCGTATTTACAATGGCGGCCGGACGGTTTAAAGGGGGATGCAGGGTCGTTTATAAAACGGCCGGCGACATATTGATCACATTGTTCCGCGTGGTCGCTCCCCTTGCCAACGGTTTCATGAATTTCAGTCGAGATAATTATCGGAGCGTTCCGTTGACGAACGTCGGCTGCGTCAAACTATTTTTCATTGGCCGCCACCCTTTCTCTCTCTAACGTTCCCTTCGCACGGAACGGTTTACGGCCTCGGTAAAGAACGAGTTATCGTTCTGCCAGGTGAACTGAAATTACGGGCCGAATTGATTCGAATTTCCCGGGGAACCGCCGAAGACGACGTGGCAGACTTACGGTTCTGTTGTTGACCCTTTAACCCTTTGCGGACACTACCTACGCGACGAAGAGCGTCCGAGAATCGACGAATTCGATTGATCGACATTAAAACTACCCGACGAGTTGGACTGACGCACTCATTTATTCTTCTCGCAATTATTAACCCGTTGCACTCGGAAGTTTCCCAGTAGAAATATTTTAACCCTTAGCACTCCAGGTTGTTTTGTAATCAGCAACTAGTTTTTATAGTCTTCCTAGCGAAAATTAGAAATGATATAACGTTTCTTCAATCTTTTATTTCCCTTGTTACAATCGTCAAGTATTGAAATATTCAAATCACAGAAACATTGAACCTTCGAATAATCGAATTCCAAATGTCTGAACAGTTGAAACGTTGAACCTTCGAATGATCGAATTCCCAAATGTTCGAACGTTCGAAATGCTGAATATTTGAGTTTCCTAGCAACCTAATCATTAACCCTTAGCACTCCAGATTGTTTTGTAATCTATCAGATTTTTTCGATCTTTTATTTTCCTTGTTAGCACAAAATTTGCATGTGAAAATCGAATAATTTTAGGGTAGTTTCTTTAACCCCTTGTACAATGACGAGTGAGACTCGCGACGAAGATTTCTAAACCAATTTAACAGCAACCAATGTTGTTATATTATCCATGGATCAAAACAAACTATTTTACTATTATCAATTTATCTTCAAACGAAATTTCCACTTCGAGTAGAATGAAAAATTCTGCCGCATTTCTTCGAAATTGCTGAAAGCAGAATGTAACACGAGCTTAGTAGCGGAAGTAAATAGTACGCCAAGGAGTTAACTCCTTTGCCTATGATTTCTTTCTCAACTCTGATCGATACGGCTACTTTGTCATTAATAATTTCTTGGAAAAAAAGAAAAATTCTAGGCATGTGTTACGCCTATATTTCCTTTTAAGTATAATAGTTGATTACAGAGGAATAATATTTATTTAGAATTCGAATGAACTGAGTAATACATACATTTGTTGAATCATATTGAAAATCTTCATCACGAGTCTCACTCGTAGTTGTACGCCAAGGAGTTAACAGGTATTTTGTATAGAAAACAGAGATATAACTGAGACTCTGCAAAGCAAGAGTTTCTCGATATAATACAGTAGATAGTGAAACAATGAATAACAAAGGATTTTGCAAAATTTCGAAAGCACATGAAGCTTGGAACATTTTGAGGTAAATTATACATTAAATGATAGTAAGGAAGAATGATAACGGACACCTTTTCATTGTCGTTCGACACGGGCCGCCCGTCTTTTATCATTAACCGCGTTAAACCGAAGCGTCCCCACTGGCGCCTCGTTAATTTACTTTCCGGCATTCTCTTTTTTCATTGAATTTTAACAGCTCTCAGCGACCACGCGAAGGAATCGACGAGCTGTCGATGGCGAGAGTGGCCGTCGCGTCACGGGAATTCGAAGCTGTTGGCGTTGTTTCTTTTTCCGGAGCTCGGGCTTTTAATAAGCTGCTATTTTCGAGCCTTTTTTTCTGATGCCGCCGCACGGGCGCAGCTGGCGCGTGGAGTTTTACGTGAATCGCTGGATCGAGGCCTCTCCGCGTACCGTTTACTATAAGTGAATGGTTTTGCGTCATCCGCGATGGGAAACGAGAATTTCAGGAGCATGAGAATTAGGCTGTGTTTGATTCGCAAAATCTAACTGTGATTTATTGTTTTAGATACAAATGAAATATTACGTTTCCGTTATCAGTTCATCTTTGCAGTGAATGTAGACAGAATTAGCTTCAAAAATCTTTCTTTACCTAATTAATAATTAACACGTTAAATGCCACGTCAGTCACCAATGACCGACAATTCCGAATTGCTAGAAGATAATTATAACGGCAGTCTAATGAAAGAATTATGATGCCAAGCAATTAATAATTCCTCCTATTTATCTTTGCTACGAATTACGTAAAGCGCTCAAGACTTCCGCAGTGGTGGTGTTAACGATCAAGACTCGTATCTATCATAGTCAATAAATAGAGCAAAGATTTAACAAACAAGATTTTATACAGTTAATTATATATAGTTTTTATATATAATTTCCCTAGAATTATCCCCATAATAATGACAGTGGTCCAAATCAAGACTGAAAAAGGATTTCATCAATCATTTCGAATCGCATTTACACTGAATTCAAACGAATCAAAAACATACGGCCCAGATCGCGTTCATAATTACAGCCATATTTAGGACATCCAGCCAATGTCTCTATTTAACCCCTTGGCCTATGAAATCTTTCTCAACTCTGATCGATACGGCTACTTCGTCGTTAATAATTTATTGGAAAGAGAGAAAAATTCGAAGCATACGTTACGCCTATATTTCCTTTCAAGCATAACAATTGATTACATTGGAATAATATTTACTTTGAATTCGAATGAACCGAGTAATATATTTGTTGAATCACGTTGAAAATCTTCAGGACGAGTCTCGCTCGTTGTTGCAGTCCAAGGGGTTAAGCAAAGAACGTTTCCCCGGAACCGGTAAAACCGTCGCGGAATTGCGGCCGGCGTATCGGCCACGGGCAATTCCTTGTCCCCGTAAAAATGTAACATAATTGCCGGTTAAAACGGACACCGGGGAGGATGGGAGCGGGTTCTCGTGACGGGCTTCAGAAAAACAAACGAGGGATGGTCACGAAGTTCCGGGCCGGAGGGCCGCGGAAATGAGAAAACGTCCGTCTTGCCCGCTATCCGGAATATTGCCGGCGCGGCCAGGAGACTCCTTTCTTTTTCCACGGCCTGCCACGGGTCGTTCCGATCGCTTGAATTTATTTCTGCCCGGCGACCCGACGTCTACGTGACGCGAAATTTTCAATGGTGCGTGCCACGGGGAAAAATGGCCGGGGCCGATCGAACGGGCGGGCGGTACGGTGTTGCATCGGCTGTTGAATTAAAGGATCCGGGGCTAGGCGTGATCGAAATTGTCTATTAACGCTGGAACTCCCACCGAATAGACTAATTCTCAAGGATTCTCCTGCGATTTCTCTTCTATTCCGATGTTCTCGTGTGGATCCTTTTATATTTTGAGGATTCCATTGGAGCTTCCTTCTGTTTCGAGAGATTTGAATATGAATCTTCTTCTGTTTTGAGATTTTCCTGCGATTTCTCTTCTATTTTGTCGCTTTCGTTTGACTATTTTCTGTTTTGAGGATTCCATTGGAGTTTCCTTCTGTTTTGAGTATTCGAATATGAATTTTCTTCTGTTTCGAGAGATTTGAATAACAATTTTCTATTTCTATATTCTCCTTTATTTCTACTTGGAGACTTGCATTCGACTTTACTTCTATTTCAGCACTCTGTTCAATCCTCGAAGATTCTTCGATCACGAAACATATCCATTCCATTATATAAAATTCATCCGTTCCAAAACATTTCCATCCAACTCTTCACATTTCCACTAAACCCATCTATCCAAAATTTTCATGTACCTCCTATTCTGCTTCAAAACAATCCCCAAAGAAACTTCTACCTCCCAACATCAAAATTAACAATTCATTCTAATCATTTTCACTGTTCCGCTAATGATCCCCTCAAAATGATCCTTCCGACAAACATCGAAACATTCCGAGACTACAAAGACCCTCTAAAAACTTCTGAAACCTTTCTAAAGACCGCGTTCGATGTTCCAGCGAACAGTTCCGCGGGAAATGGGACCGATTCGCCGATGATGTCTTTCAGACAGCGAGAAGAGCTTTTTCCTCGGCGCGAAAGTACGTCGAAAACAGAAGCCGATCAATGGGCTTTGGAATATAAATAGGCGGGCTCGTGGAAACACGGTGTACGCAGCTTCGCGGAGCGGAAAGGAGGCGGCCGGGCATTTATTTATTTATTTATTGCGTCTGGACGCCGCTTCGGAGCCAAAGGCACGTGGCTAAAGTGCATTGCTCCTCGCCAACTCGCTTTTCCTCGGCCTCCCCTTCCTCCGGCAACCGAACGATCCCATTCCGAATGGAATCAAGGCCGGCTTTTCCCACCTTTTTATTCGCCCCCGCATTCCTACCGAGTCCCACACATTTCCTTCGAGTTTACCGAACAAAGACCATTAACAGGAAACTACTCTTATCGATTTCCAGCCTCTAACCTACCGGAATTTCGCGAGAACTCGAAATCTTCGGCGAAACATCGTTAACGCCGACGCTACCGCACAGTAAATTGACTTCTTCAAACGTTTCTATGGAAACTCTACGAGTGCTATGGAGATTCTCATTGATTTGCAATTGTTTATCTTTTCAATGATTGCAGATAGATGCTATGGGAATGGATCGTTTTGAGCTGGTAGCTCTAGCGTTGACACTTCGATCACCGATACACTAAATTTAGGCGACACATTTATTGACGATTTATAAATTAATTCAATGAAGAATGATCTCTATCTTTAACACTATCTGTACCATATCAAAAACCTTTGAAAATTATCTTAAAAGTCTCTTCTAAGTTTCTCTGAATTTCCTACTGGACTCAACCTTGGAAAATGATCTTTACACACAGTTTCAAAAGATGTCGGCACGTTTGAAATGTTAACACTTAGCCAACCGAATGGGGAGATCTCCCACTTTTCACTTAGCAACGTATTGCCTTTTATTGTTTATCTTTTCTTTCGTTACTTAGTAAGTCTTGAAGTGGGATTATTTGCAATTCATGAAATACGGTTCTTGTTTTTACAAAACACAGTTTCTAACTGAATTCACTGAATGAGTTCAATTGAAGATAATGGAGGAGATTGTAGTTATAGTTCTTTTCAGGCGGTCGCCTAAGTGTTAAGAAACTTGCGTACACATTGAGTACTCGAACGTGTTAATTTCGAGTTTCCTGCAGTTTCAGTTTCGTGTAGCTTATACTTGGTGTCCAGGGAATCGAACGAACAACGAGTTACGAGAAAAGGACTCGTGATTTCTTGAGTAATCTTGGAACGAGTGGTTTACAACGGCAAATTAAGCTTTCAGGGAATTTCGCAGGAACACAGGGGCCAGTGTAGGGGATGCAATATTCACGTCCGCAGCCAGGAAATACAATAGTCAGAAAGCGGCGCGCGATTCACGGCCGTGGGCGCATCTATTATTCCTTTATTAGGTAGCGGGGATCTTGGGCATTATTCGTGCAGGCAAATAAATGCAAACCACCTTTTCAATTATTTAACGTTGGCAAGAACGTTTCCTACTCGCCGTTCCTCGGCATTATGAGCCGAGAACAGTAGGAGCTGCTCCTTCCTTCCTTCCTTCCTTCCTTCCTTCCTTCCTTCCTGCGCCCTTCATCTCCTTTTGCTCCTCGTTCCTTCTTCCGTTTTTCTTATTCGCCGAGAATAATGCTGATACCGTTAAACACGATGCACAGACCGCTCGAGATCATAAATAAATGTTGTACAGTGTGGTAATACTGTTAATTACATCCCTAAGCGTTTCGATGCCATTGGAACGACAGAAAACAAACGGTTTTCAGGGTTTTCCTCGGGTTATACAATTTCGCTGCAGCTTTCTCTCGAAGCTTGTTCTAACCAGCTTCTAGGCATAATCTATATTCGACGGAAGTGGAAAAATACAATAAACAGTTACACATGTTTCTAGACCTAACGCGATTCTAGTGGAAATTGCGGGAATCTGTTAACCCTTTGCACTCGAAAGTTTCTCAATGGAAATATTCATCATTTTCTGACGAGATATAGATCGTATCGTTTGAAACTAATTTAACGATCATTCGTAGATAAATTAAACAACAGAATGAATATTTAACAGATTTTTATTTAACCCCTTGCGGTTCGAAGTGCTCTTGGTTTCTCACTTTGAAGTTCACGTCTTACGCTATTTTATTGTGACATTCTATTTTATTGCAACCTCTACTTGTTTTAACAATTTTTTCTATATTTATTTGTAATATCACAATTGTACGATTTAAAGGTAACATTCCAATGACTCCCAGATATTCTTGAGTAAATAAATAGAGCGTCATATTAAGCTGTAATTGAATGAACTAACGGCGACGTGAACCTCAAACTGAGAAACCAAGAGCACTTCGGACAGCAAAGGGTTAAACTGATCATTCATATGAATCTCCAGATGTAATCTATGTTCAGGTTCGAATGTTCGTGTCCTAACCGAGCAAACATTGGGAAACCCCGCGAAACTAGCCAATTACCCGAGTTCCCAAGATTCCCAGCGGAAGGTTATAATATTCAATATTCTAATGAATTAAAGAAACTACCCTAACATTATTAGATTTTCTATTATTAATTATTAGATTTTTATTAAAAGATCGAAGGTATGTTATAGCATTTTTCATTTTCACTGGAGGTACCATAAAAATTAGTTGCAGTTGCTGATAGATCACAAAACCATCTGGAGTGCTAAGGGTTAACCCTTTGAACTCCGTAGGCTCCAATATTGCACCAGTTATAATATCAAATATTTTAACGAATCAAAGAAACTACCCTAAAATTATTCGATTCTCCACACATCCAAATTTTCTACTGAGAAGGAAAATAAAAGATCGAAGGAATATTATAGCATTTTTCATTTTCACTAGATACCATAAAAATTAGTTGCAGTTGCTGATAGATCACAAAACCATCTGCAGTGCTAAGGGTTAAGATCGAAGTGTTCAGCTCCCCAACGAGCCGCCTCGCCCGCGAGGGTTGCCGGCGGCGGAACCGCGGGAAAGAGAAAGTCCGCGGCTAATGAAGGAGATAATGGATAGTAATGCTGATGAGTTCCAACGGGCCGGCCGGCTATTGTAATTTATTTCGCGCCCGTTTCCACCGAATGATCGATGAAAATTTCATTTACGCGGATGCCCGGCGATATTAAAACGCGGGATTAATGCGCCAAAGAAGATTTCGATCCGCGCGGAATGTTAAACCCGTGTATCGCCCCGGCGCAGCGCGAGCTTTCGGACAGATAAGAGAAATTAATTCCATTTGTTCGCGACGCGGGCGAATTTTCGCGCGCTTCAAAATGTTTGTTCGATTTCACGCGCGCCGCGTTCATCGGGAAACGAACATCGACCGGCTGCTCCGATCTGTTAGTAAATGCAGAAGCTCGCCGGCGTTTACCGATTTTTCATTCGCATTGTTTAGTATGAATGCTCAGAACTGCTTATCGATGAATTGAAACTTCAAAAGGACACTGTAGTCGAATAATTGGCAACTGGGGGAACTTGCTGAACCGCATTCGCTGAATTGCAATTTTCCTGGAATGCAATTAGGACAATTGAGTTTGATCGGTTGTGTCGCGAAAAATGTCGTTATTTTCTAATGTCTGGGTGGTTCAGAGTTCTGATTAGATTGGAACTCGACGAATCGTACGGATATAGTTTGAGAAATTTCTTCTTGAGCCTTCAATCATCTGACAGATTTATTAAGTTATTCGTCAAATCGAATGATCGAGGTTTTACGTAATGTACCTCGTGTATTTTATGCATGTCGTGTGTATCATCGTGTGGACTCATTTCCACTTGACGTAGCATCGTGAATAATTAATTCGATAAATGCGAAGTTACGATACATTGATTTTTAAATTCAATAAAATACTTTCGTCCGTTAACGTTTGATCGTTTTTTGCAGTCGACTCATTTACATTTCACGTAACATCAGGGATAATTAATTCAATGGAGACAAATTTATATTCAATTTATTTTTCAGTTAAATAACATACTACTTGGTAATCCATCCATTAATATTTATATTTTATCAGTTTGCATCTGACAAAACACAATGAATACTTAATTAGATAAATACAAGCTCTCCCAAAATCTCAACCAAATTAAATAAAATACTACTCAACAGTCCTTCCATTAACATTCGATCATTCTCTGCAACCGATTCTTGCATCCGATAAAACACAATGAATCCTCAATTTACTAAATACAAGCTCCCAGCCCACTCATCCCCAAACTAAATAAAATACTACTCAACAATTGATGGTTCCGTGCAACCAACTCTTGCATCCGATGAATCCTCAATTTACTAAATACAAGCTCCCACCCTAATCATTCCCAAACTAAATAAAATACAACTCAACAATCCTTCCAACATTCCACAAAACACCAGGAATGCTCAATCCAATAAATACAAGCTCCCACCCTAATCATTCCCAAACTAAATAAAATACAACTCAACAATCCTTCCAACATTCCACAAAACGGCGTGAATACTCAATCCAATAAATACCATGCCGCAAGGCAGCAATATTGAAACAGTCAGGTGACGGAGGGCGCACCAGAGGCGCACGCGGAACGCGCCGGAGCGTGAGGTGCGCGCCGGGAACGTGGCACAATGACAACGGTCGGCGAGCTGACAATGAGCACGAGTGGAGATGTGCTCTCCCATTGGGCCGTCTTGACGTACTGCACGCCGGCCGGCTGCAGGAGCGTCGGGTTAATGCGCCATTGTCCTCGCCGCGTACCTGCCGAGAGGATTACACGCGCTCCCTCGCCTTACCGTACCCCCGCAAGGTGCTTACATAACGTACACACACACACACACACACACACACAGAACCCAGTCCCGCAGGATCTCGCTGAACCCTTTCGCAGGACACCGCTGCTGATGTTTACAGTGGCGATCCAACGTCCAAGAACGTTTTGCCTAGGATAACGGGCGAACACGGTGACGAATGGACTGAGGATTTCGCCAACGAAACTGTTTGCTCTCGCCAATGGAAGCTGTTTATGAGACCTTCGACCTGCGGCCATACCGTTGGCTCCTGAAGTTGAGTTTAGGGGATGACGTTCTGCACGCGCAACGGGAAATCATCTGTATAATCAATTTTTTCGTGTTGGCTTAAGGATGAAACTAATGCTCTTGTCAGTCGTGTTTCATTGATTTCTAAATTATAACACGTTCCGTGCCACGTGTACCACATGTACACGCCAATGTTTGTAAGAATTTTTAATGGATATATGGTCACGGTCGGCGGTATACATTACAAGGCAGTGAAAACATAAAGAAACGATATCAAAATATATAAAAATGACCAGAAACTTGAATGTAACTTATTATTTTATTGAAAAACTCAATACAGTTCATAAGAAGAATACAACCGAAGTTTCCGTGACACTATGAAGAAAGAACAAGAGGTTCGAGGTTCGATTATTAACCCTTTGCACTGGAAAGTTTTTGCACAAGAAATATTCAACATTTCCCGACGAGATACAGTCGGCATGGTTTGAAACTAATCTAACGATAATTCACAGATAAATTAAGCAACGAAGCTGTTTTATTCAAATATTTCACATAGCAGTGCAAAGTCTAATTTAAAATACTAAATATTCAACTGTATAGTGTTGCCGTGTCGAATCAATTGGCGACTGAGAGTCACCTCTCGAGTGCAAAGGGTTAAAACGGTGTTCAACGAACGCCCGATTCCGCGAATGTTTACGTAAATCGCGGCCTTTGTGCGCGGCGACGTCATTCGCAATAGCCGCGGCCGGATGGAAATTTATCTGGGCCATTATAGGTTGCATTAGCTTACAAATGAAACGGGAATTACATCGGGCCGTTACGTTCCCCGGTTTTATTCTCGCCGTATCCCACATATTCATATCCCCGGGGATTTTTATTCTTCCCCCGGCGCGCCGTTAAAAAATAATTGATCGGCCGTTTGACGAACAACGAGCCCCGTTCCGCGCGCATAAAACAAGACGCGAATGGACGGTTCGCGGGCCGTGCATCCTGAAAAATGTCCCAGATAAAAGTTGAAACTTTAACTTTGTTTTGCCAAATGCGAGCGCGCGCATGTTTTATTACATCCGAGCGTGCGGCTCGTCGATCCCCCATGAAAAAGTATCAAAGTATCCGCGCGCGGGAAGCCATTACCGCGAGAGATACGCTTCCGATGCTCTGTAAAACTGTCCAATAAAACCGTGAAAAATTCAACATTAAAAAAACAGGGGGCGAAATAAAAGGGAAAACCTTTCGGTCCGGGGCCGATTCGATCGGCGAATACGCGGGGACCGTACGAAGATTCATTGATGAATGTCTGCTCGGACACGTCGGAATCCTCGGAGGTTTTAACCCTTGGCACTCGAGAGGTGACTCTTAATCGCCAACTGATTTCACACGGTAAAATTATAGAGTTTCGTGTTTAACGCTAGCTTTGCTGCGAATCGAACGGTAAAAATCGCATGTGTAGTGCGAAGGGTTAATAATTGACATGCAAAGAATACGGTGAAGTCTGTACGAACGTCGGAATTGACACTGAAAATACTAGACGGGTTAAAATGAGCCGTTTTCCTGGAAATAAGGTTAGAATTTGATCAATTCTGGAGATCGTTTTGTTCAATTAACACTCGAATCGTTAGTTTTAAAGGTGATAGGCTGTATCGAGTTCTGAAAGAAATCGTAGGTCAAGGGGTTAATTGGGTGAAGTGTATTATAACAAGTAAACGACGTCGAAGTTAGTCGGAAAATTTGTTACAGCAATACACTGGACGCTAATATGCCGCGGTCCGAATATTTACTCAGCTGAGTGCCATTCGATTACGGGATGACGGAGCGCCGGCGCCAATGACCTAATTATCAGCTGCTATCCCGAAACTTCGTCAAATTGACTTCGACTAGAACTTCGCTGGAACTTGTTGAAAGTTCCCCGTCCGCGAACCGACCGTGTTCTGATTATATTTGATTGTTGAAAGCAGCGCGCGCTCGGTCGTGATACTACCGAAGAATCCTACTAAAAACTTTCGATACTTTGAACTATCTTGGAGAAAGTC
Source organism: Nomia melanderi (assembly GCF_051020985.1). Lineage (NCBI taxonomy): Eukaryota > Metazoa > Arthropoda > Insecta > Hymenoptera > Halictidae > Nomia > Nomia melanderi. The sequence continues at coordinate 8,357,837 of NC_135000.1, forward strand.
GTACTGCGAGTTTCAGGGACTTCACTCTTCGAGACGTATAAAATTATTCTCCGTAATGTTCACTTATCGATGATCTACAATCAAATCACGCGTCGCGTTTCAATCGTTATCTTCAACCTTCCCTCTCTCTACTCTGCAACATCTTCCCAAAAATTGCCAATGCATTAAGCTATCACGAAAAGAATCACACAGTGACTTTCAAAGACGTCAATTCTCAATATCCACAAAACTATTTCCCACAATCTTCACTCGTCATCGATCTACAATCAAATCACGCGTCGCGTTTCAATCATTTTCAACAGGCATTCCGTTGCACGCCGCAATATCGCCGAGATGAACTCGCCGAGAGAATTAAAGCGGCAGGAGAGAAATAGTTCGGATATCGCTGGTTCCCGGGCCAATTTCCCGTCGATGCAAACTCGGCCAGAAATGGTAGCCTTAGATCATCCGGGGGTCGCGCGCGGCGCGTAATGGCGTTACGTGGGCGCCGCGAAAGAATCGCGTGCCTCTCCCTCCCGCGGCCGCCGCGCGGAAGATTGTCTCGAGGATAAGTCGATGGCCATTAAGGAGAGACGCCTCTCCGCTCTTTCATTAAACTGCCCCTCTGACAGGTAGCCACGAAAGCTTCTCCTTAACCTCGGCTCGCCTTTATTCCGACCGCAATGCGGAAACGTGGGACGCCGATGAGCTGACTGAAAGAGTCGATTCGCGAAACCTTGCCCGTCAGCTTCGAAAATTCGAGCGGTAAATCAGCCTACACTGTCCAGGGAAGTCGAGAATACCGAATGAAGCCTCGACGGGTCAGAGAAATTCGATTTTTACCGAGTTTCACCCCTTCGGGCCTGATTTTACGCGCAATCATCTGATATTGAAAGCTTGCTACTCAAAGCAGCAACGGTAATAACATCTGTTTTGAACAAAATTTCTTTATGTTTAATCATAGATTATTAATAACAACGTTTGCAAAAATAACGCATTCATTCGTTACTTCTCTGGTTCCTCGAGTTTAGCCAACTCTGGCTGAACGTGAATAAACCATGTGGTCAATAATTTATTTATTAACGCTGATTTGTTGTAGTGTTGTAAATATGAATGTATTAGAGTGAGAGTATATAGTTGCCTGTTATAATTTGAATATTTTATCAAATATTCAATTCGTAACACAGTGTACATTGTAATGTGCGTCAGGCTTGAAGGAGTAAATCAAGATTCCAACTATTGTTCTGTTCGTATCGAGGTTCACTGCTTATCGAGCTTTAATTGCCTGATGATTCCTCTTTCAGAGATATTCGAAAGGTTGAATAGAACCTTGGGGAACCAAGGAATTCGATCAAACGCGAACTGAATTATTCATACGAAAGTTCTTTCCTACCAATCCACTATTTTGACCAGACTATGAGCAACGATTTCAGAAGCAAGTCTAAAACGCGACGTTCCTCAAATCTTCGACTACGCTCGAAAAGTGTGTTGCTTCGGATAATTTTCCAGTTCCTTTAAATAATTTACGAATACGAGAGGCGGGAGTGATTTAATCGAATGAAATCTTATCTCCGTTAGAACTACCCACGGAAATGTGCGCCAGTCGTCAAATGGTCTCCAGACGGATCCAGCGATTCGAGTGTTTCGGCGAAAGGGGTTGAACGCGGGTTTCGCAGGGGCGAGAACAAGGTTCGTTTTGATTCCGGGCCGGGTAAAGACGCGTCGAACCTCGGAGTCGGGTGGCCCGCTAACTCGAAGCCGGCTCCATTAGCATTTATAGTGCAAAGTTGTCCGGGCGTTAAATCCACTTCCGTTTTCAACATTTTTCCCTTATCTGTGATTACCCACTCGAAACACTTTCCAACGACTCTCCGATCCGATCGCTTTCTACTTGGAACGACAACCTTGCGCAGACTCCTACTGCTTCTCATTTTTCGATAACAGCTCGAGTATCTGAATCAATTAGAGATTCGACGCGACGATCGCGATACAAAAGAATTGTAAACGTATCTAAGACGCGGTAGTTTCATTTCTAAACAAGTTGAACACCCGTAAAACGCGCGTCACGCTGGAATAGTCCTTAAGGATCGTGAATTTTCTGCTGCTTCTCATTTTTCGATAACAGGTAATATCGAGGATTTAAATCAATTAGAGATTCGATGCGACGATCGCGATACAAAAGAATTGTAAACGTATCTAAGACGCGGTAGTTTCATTTCTGAACAAGTTGAACACCCGTAAAACGCGCGTCACGCTAGAATGTTCCTGAAGGATCGTGAATTTCATGATTTCCCGGCGAGAAGGTCGGAGAATTTCGTCAGCATCGCGTTTCGGCAGGGACGGTTCCCGTCCGGAAACGAAGGGCGTATATCTTGGCGCGCGTCCCCGGGCGTTATCCCGCGAAACAGAAAGTTACCGAGAGTGACGAGTCCTCGGGGAAATTTCCAAGTTTCCTTTTAATGGAATTATAAAGAGGAGCGGGAGTGACCATGTGACAGCCGGGCGGGCTCGCGAAAATTCCTCACGGGAGACGCGCAATCCTCGCACGCGCGGCAACGAATTTGTCAGCCGAACCGCTCGCTCGCGATTCATCGATCCTGTCAAATTAGTGCGCCAAATGTCATTTTGCCGACAAAAAGGAAACTAATCACTGATCTCTTATTCGAAGAAATCAATTGTTTGTTCGCAACTTTGTATTCGAAATAAAGAGGCTTGCTTTTTTTTCTCTAGCGTTTAAGACTTCGATGTACAATTTCCTTTCCATTGCGAAATGTTTTTAATACTTCAAAAGATCCGTAAAGGGTTAACGCGCTCCGTGTATAGACTCTCGTAATTCTTCCAATGAAATTATTAACGTGTAAACAGACGGTTTATCTTGGAATTTAGCTAGCCGTCACGCGTGCATCTATTTCATTGTCTCGCCGTCCACGCGATCGTTTGCAGAGGGTTGAGGGACTGACATAGAAATCTATCTTTGAAAACCTTTGTCGCTTGTAGGTGAAAGTAGAAGGAAAATTTTCAAAAGAAAATTAGAAAATTGAGGGTAATGCTTTCTAATGAAAATCGTGGAACATGTTAGGATTTCAAGATTGACAGTGAGCGAATTAAAGAATCTCCACTAGTCGTGTAGAGGAGTATAAATAATTAGTCTTTTGCCGAAGGAACAGGGTCTGAAGATTTAAATTGACTCGCTTTTGATAACCGTCGGACAAGTATACGGCTGATAGTGCAGTGAAACGAAATATACAGTCGCTCTATAGATCGCTGGTTCCATTAAAGCTAATAGCAGCAGTAAGCAATGGAAAGTTTGAAAACGACTTGGCTTTACGTCCAACTTTTCGAACCGGGGACGCCGAAAATTGGTAACCCTCCAATGGAAATGATAATAATAATGATAGCGCCGCCCGGGGCGAGTAAAAATTACCATACAACAATCCTTAAGTGGATGGCTCGACAAAAAACTGAATGAAACTCAGAGTTCAACTGAAAACTCCTCATTCCCGGACATATTTCCGCAAATGTTCGCATCACTTTCAACTGCTGCAATTTTTCAAATATTGCGACTCTTCATTTTTACTCGCTGGTACAGGGAATTTGCAGAAAATCAATAAATTAAACAATCGTATATTATTTATCATTATATATTATATTATTCTATGTTACCTCATAAATGTATATTTTCGTTGCACAATTATATGAAACTTTACAGAATTTCTAATAAATGTATTACGATATTGCATATAATTGCATATTATTGCATACTATTATTATTATATACTGTATTATTATATTAATATTATTATTTCAGTCACTAAATTTCTATTTTTCTATTTACATCCATGAATGTATTACAATATTGCATATCATTACATACTATTATTATTATATTAATATTCTCATAGTTTCTTGTTAACCCCTTGCCCTATGATTTCCTTTTCAATTCTGTTCAACACTACTTTGTCATTAGTAATTTATTAGGAAAAGAGAAAAATTGTATTCTATGTCTATGATTGCTCTTAAATATAATAATTGATTACTTAAAACTAATTTACTTTGAATTCGAATAAATCGAGTACTATTTCTGCTTGTTCAGTGACATTGAAAATCTTCGCCACGAGTCTGACACGTTGTTACAAGGCAACGGGTTAAAGGTCGATACAGACCCCTTTAATTTCGGCCGCTCAGATCGCGTAAATACCCGATCACGCGTCCGGATGATTAAACGCGATCCGTCAGCGCCGGTGTCCCGAGTCATCCGACATCCCGCGCCCCGATAGGCCACGGGGGATCGAAGATCTGCAGAAAGTAATATTAATAGCGCGATATAAACGGGATAATCCGCGGCGCGGCTCCTCCTCGGCTCGCGCTATTTATAACGATCAATACGGGACGTTGTCCGATCGGTCGTTTTTCAAGTAACGGCACAGGCATTTTTCGTTCGTCTAATAATCCGAGGCTGCCCGGTGAAAAACTGGCCGGCCACCCTCCTTGATTCATTTAAAAGGATATTCATATCGCGCCGCTAGAACGACCCGCCATTTTTCACGCAACACATCCTTTTTCCCGATCCCCGCCCGACCGAGAAGTCAGAATTCGGAGAGATATCTGCTACGGAACGCGTTCTCCCGTTCATCCTCTTGGACACCGACGTCTTCGAGCCTCCTCGAGTGTCCGCCATCTTGCACGAACCTCCTACCACGCGCGCGAACCACAACGATGGTAGAATTGAGCTACAGCGTCGATTTCGAGTAAACTCGCGCGAGACTGATTCTTTCGTATGTTTCATATCGCGTCGATTCAATGGGGTCGGTGGTGACTGGTTTAAATAATGATCGGTTATCTATGTGAATGATTATAGTGTGCATTACGAGTAAGTCTCCTTTCTAAATCTTCTGATTTCAGAGATGTAGAAAGCATACTTTCAACCATGAACTTTGAGAGGTGTCTTCAACCCTTCGAAGTGGATGATAACCCATAAGATGTCAAATACTTCCTTAAGAACTACGTTTCACGTAAGTTTCATGAAAATTTAACCGTTTGGATGCTAAACAACTTTTGTGGATATTTACCAAAAGTGAAGTGATTGAGTGTGTATGCAAAGAAATTAATAAGTGTACTTATCTAATAAGATCACAAATATTGTTTTATTACAAAAAAGTATCAAAAAATAACATTTATTCAAATAAATTTACTTTGATTTATTTCTTGAAGAATAAGAAAATTATAATTGATACTGATAAACAGAAGCGCCTTCGCGCTCTCCGCAATTTTGGCACTCACACTGAAAATCAACAAAAGCACGCGATCACAATGATACCAAGATTACAGCAAACGTTTCGTTTGCCACCGAAAGTGTCATCCTTCCGGAAACAACTTCAAAGGAACGGGAAACGGAATATCGTCAGGATAATCAGAGAAGTAGAACTAGAAACGGCAGATGTATTTTTTCCGTTGGAAAATGTTATTACTTTTCATCTTAATTAAGGATTGGCGGCTATAGCGAGCGAGCGAGCAGGCAATCAGGCTTCAATCTTTTCCCTTTTCTACGGCGATGGCGGCTCACGTCGCTCCCAGACAAGCGGCGTCTGATAGCCACGAAACGCGGATGTCGAACGAGGAAAAGATAGCATCTAAGAGCGCGATATATGAACTTTGCGTGCCAATACCTTCCTACTTTTCTATCGGAGGATGTCGTAGCTTGTCTAGCTGATCGACGGGGGGCTTAAGCGTAATTATCCGCGACTAATCGCCTATCTCGACGCCAGATCTTCCGCGCAGTTTGTACGGCACGTCGAGACGTGAAATGGGTATATCCAGTTCTGCGGTTCCCGACGAAACTTCCCGCGGAGACATCGTTAAAGTTCGTCCGTGAACCTTGCTGGGGAAACCTCCAGTTTTCCTGCGGAATTTTCCATCGCGCCTTTATATCGTTGATCATTCCTTTGCACTCGATAATATTCCTATTGGAAAATATTCATTGTCTGTTTGAAACTGTGATATTCACAAGAAGAATCTTGAACTTGTTCAATTCAAGCTTAATCCTTCGAACTCAATATTTCTTAAGATTTCTTAGACCTTTAATTCCCCTCTCAGTACAAACTTCGTATATCCGGAGGATCTAATGATCTTAAGGTAGTTTTAAAATTCATTAAAATATTTAATATTAGCCCTTTGAACTCTGTAGGCTCTATTGCACCAGTTATAATATCAAATATTTTAATGAATCAAAGAAACTACCCTAAAATTATATTTTCCACACATCCAAATTTCGCACTGAGAAGGAAAATAAAAGATTGAAGGAATGTTATAGCATTTTTCATTTTCACTGGAGATACCATAAAAATTAGTTGCAGTTGCTGATAAATTACAGAACCATCTGGAGTGCTAAGGGTTAACCCTTTGACTCTCAGTCACCATTTGATTCGACACAGTAAAATTAGAAAATTTAAAATTTAATATTGAACTATGTATAATAAATCGGTGCTAGAAATATTGGGATAAAAGCTTTGTTTCTCAATTTACCTGTGATTTCTCTTTGAATTCATTTAAAACCATCGTCTTTGTCTGGTTAGAAAATGTAAAGTATAGCCAATGAAATACTCCCGAGTGCATGGGGTCAATATAAAGGTTCATACATAAAACTACAATAACTGAGTAATTCAACATTCATCTTTACAACATTCTCTAGTTTGACAATGTTCATTGAACCTTCTCCTCGATAGTTACGCTGCGAGCACTCATTAAAGTTCAAATATCCGTTCTAATCGATTGATTCACAAAGTCCATAATTCCACTACCCACAAAACAACGGTTTAGTCACCCAATTCTCTCGCAACGGCGCCAGTGCAAATTATAGCCTAACCAAGTAAAGCGCAAGAATATAAACACGATTGTCAGGGCAAACACCCCTAAGATCGTAACATCGCGAGAATTCGGCGTCGCGCTGTCAAGCTGAACGGAAGCGTATTCTCGGCCAGTTCCTAAAGACACAGATTGCCGGAGCTACTTATTGGCGCGCTTAATAACGGGTGTTTTAACGGCGGGACGAGCCCGGGGCCCGGGAACCGGCGAGATATCGTTATAATATTCCGGCGGGGGCAGTAACAGTCGCCAGAGACTGTAAAACGAAGTGCCGCGTAAACGACGCCAGGCGTCGGCATATTGCCACCGTGGGCAATTCGTTCCGCGGCGCCCTAAAGAATACGGCCCCGGCCGTGTCCGCGGGTTCTTTTTTTACCCGTGACGCCCTCCGCTGCCGTTGGCAGACCGTTCCGCAGCCTCGCTCGATTAAATCAACGGAATCTCGGCCGTTTTTAAGTGGCCGTTCGAGAAAACCCCTCCGCGCGTTCACGTTTTATTCATGCGTCCCGACTGTTTCGCTGAAATTTTTCATTACACCTCCGAGATATGCGCGTGTACCGATGAACACGGATCACACGGAGATCAGAATTGAAAAGGGAATTATGGTAGGTTCGCTGCCGTAGGATTTTGGCGTTAGCTCGTTGGAATTGGTAGAATTGTAGACAGTCGAACCTGTTTTAGCGCTCCTTTTTTATGCGGTATTTTTATGAATTCTAACGGTGTTGTTTTTCAAGTGAAAGCGACTTTGAACGAGTTCATCACAAGAAGCGCGTTTTTGACTAGTAGCAGTGAATTATGTACATTGTGAACATTTCTTCATGTATGAGGAATTCAATTTTTTGAAAATGATTCCATGTGTAATTTAAGTATTTATTTTGTTTGAAAGCTCTTTCTCGCTGCTTCGTAACATTTCTGAACATTTTTGTGCGGTTTCTTTTATGCAGTCCATATCTACGCAAAAATAGGTTTGACTGTAGTATATTCGTGGTTTGCAAGCTGCGAGACGTCAAAATTGTTAATAAAACATTGATGTTCATACTATGATATCTGGAAATGAATAAGCTTCATGTTGTAACAGTAGAAATTCTGTGAAGAAATGTTTATTTCGTAATAAAGTTATGATTTAAAACGTGTCTATATTATTACATTTATCTATAATATCTATAAATGAATTATTATATCTGACCATAATATCTATAAATTAATAAACTTTATGTTGTAACAGTAGAAATTCAGTGGTGTAATGTTTATTTCGTAAAAAAGTTATTATTTAAAACGTATCTGTATTATTATATCTATCTATAATATCTACAAATGAATTATTATATCTATCCATAATATCTATAAATTAATAAACTTTATGTTGTAACAGTAGAAATTCAGTGGTGTAATGTTTATTTCGTAATAAAATTATTATTTAAAAAGTTTCTATATTGTTATACCTATTACAAGATAAAGAGGCGTGGAAAAAATTTTTTTTAGGGAAAAATAGTAACATAATGGTTGGAAACTGTACTATATACGTCATGAGTGGTGCTTCTTGTTTTATTTTATATAATTAATAAACAAATTCTGGAAATTTTATTTATTTACAGAATTTTGAGGTTAGGTCGTTGGAATTGGTATGACAATTATATTCTACATAAATCATGAGTGATGTTTCCTATTTTATTTCGTAAAATATTTGTTACTGATCTTAATTGAACAATAAAAATTAAATCTTTATTCTAGAAGTTAACATAAATAAAATAATATTGCTTATAAGGTAGGTTAATATGATGTACATTTCAATATAGATATATTTCGCGCTTATAATTCAAGTTGCGTGCGAAATTTCAATGTTACCGCGCATGCGTCAAACTATCGAAGTATCGATATGTCGATATATTGATGCAATCGGTAGCGCGCGCCATCGACGCCATTCTTCCTGGATCTTCGTTTAAGTGAGGACCACTGTGTCGCAGTGTGATTTAGTGAATCTCAGTGATAGAAATTTTACCGAAATTCATTGAATTTTAAGTGCACATGGTACGTATAACACTTCTCTTCACTTTGTGATAATTATTTATTGAAATATCAACGAATTAACCATAATTTTATTGAAATTACAGATACGTAACCTCACCGAGGGAAGGCAGTGCCGCATCATCTTGGCGTTTCCTTCTGCGACGTTTCCCATCGTCCCTCCTGCTTCCGGTAAGTTGTTATACACTTTAAATAAACAATCACTTGTTTGTTATTCAATATTCCAACATTTTATTGTACCGAACGTACACGTTCGCCACGACGCACGACCCGTGGGTTTGCGCGCGTAAATTGTCCCGCGTTCGGAATCCAATATGGCCGCCGAGTAACGGAAATATTCAAATTTCACAAATAAACTGTTCGAGTCTTTTCGATGTTGCGTGGATAAATCGAAGGAAAATTATTGACCCGACTGCGAAAGAATATTGAGAAATTTAAATATTAATGATTTTAAATCTATTCTTCGGTTAGCTGAATGCGTTTCGACCGTTAGAAACATCGCCATATTGGTTGCTCGAAACTTCCACGTTGGAAATCGACAATTTCGAATGACTGATTTAATTGTTCGAACGACGAAGCTTATATGTTTGTAATATTTAACCCTTTGAACTCGAAACTTTTTCTCATTGGTATTACTAGCAATTCGAAGCAATTTTAATAGAAAAAGCATATTAACATATAAATGTTAAGAACATTAAATGAAAAAGAAAGTCATAGATATATTTCATTGTTTTTTATCGATTATAGATATAAATTTTATAACATATTTAATTTTTATTTTATTACGTGATTCGGTCTATTCCAGTGGAACATTGAATATTTTAAATATATATGTTTTTTTTAAATTTATTATATATTACAATAATGTTATATACTACAGTAACATTAGATCTAATACAATATAATAAATATTGTGTATATTTTGTGATGATTACATATTAACCATTTGCAGTCGAGAGGTCTCCCTCACTAATTAATAATTAGACATAAGAACATTATACAATTCTATATATAATATTAAATATTGAAACAAAATAGCTTCCTCATTAACTTATGAAGAAGCAAAATTGTATTATTTCAATACTTCGCGTCTCGATGCATTGGACAATCCTTAACCCTTCGCTCGAAAGTTTTTCACTGAAGATATTCAATATTTTATTAGGTTATTTAACGATTCCATCTTCTTCCCCCAAAAGCCTAGTGTCATCTTTTCATTTCTGCTAAACGAAATATTACAATCAGACCACGAAAGAAACTTATAAGACAGGAAAATTATAAACTTTTCTGTTTACCATTTAACTTTGTATACTGCATCAATACGTGAAATACTGAAAGAAAATAGCTTTGTTCCCTAATTTATGTCTGATTTCTTAATAAATTCATTTTAAAGAATCTTGTCTATATCTGACTAGAAAGTATCGAATATTTCAAGTGAAAAGCTTTCGAGTGCAAAGGGTTAATATTCAATCGATTCGCATCAATATACAAAATACTAGAACAGAATATCTTATTAAGTTACTCGTGTTCTCTCATTACTAAGAGATATCGTTTATATCCCGTTAGAAATCGTTCGATATATCTAGCGAGCAATTTTCGACTGCAAAAGGTTAATTAATACAGGTAACGAATGAACAAGCATCGAAGCACGGTTCCCGGGGGTGGGCAATATCAATTAAAACATTCCACACAATGAAATCCCCCGCGGGGCAAATAAAGAAACGTCTTTGTCTAACTCCGGCCCGATTATAAAGAATTATCGCCGTACGGAGCACGGTTAAAGCGTTTATCTATAAAAATTCTATCGCCCCGCCGGCCGGCCTGCGCGGGACATCGCGCGCAATTAAAACTACCAATAAACAGAGAGCGTCCTCGTAAAGCCCAGCGAATATTCGGTAGGAACGGCCGGCACGTAAGATATCCCCTGTACACGCAAGAGCAATTAAACGCTCGTATCTCGAAATTAAATGCGCGCAGCCCTCCCCGCGAGCGGATTAACAGGGTGCCATCGGGCCGGAGTATCGGATTTACCTGGATCGGCCGCGTATTTTTCATTCAAATATACCCGCCGCCCGTTTAGCGGAAGAATAATCGGAAGATTAAGAATAACAGCGAATCAATTTGCTATCGCCGGCTAATGAGCAGTCGGCGATAATCGTTTTTAACCCTTTGAACACGAGTCTCGACGTTTTCACGAGATCAAAGTTTTATATCTCGAATACTACGTTGTACGAATGATTTAATTAGTAAGCAAAAGATCGGTAGTTTCTATTTATTTGTTGTTTAAGCATTTTGCGTACAGTTTAGCTTTGTTTGAAGCTTTCGTACACTAGAATATTCGCGACAAAATGATCTAATCTTGATTCCTTCTTGATATTAAAAAGATAAGAGACGTTTTGAGAAATTGTTAAAGAAACTAGTTTAGTTTTTGAAGGAATTCAAGTTTCGATAGAAGCACTCTTGGAGTTGATAGACGAATTTCAGGATGTCGATTGAACTGCTTCTAGTACTAGTGTTGATATGTAATTTGGTAACGGGATGAATCTGATTAGATTCATTGATAACGTGGTTTAATGTAATTGTTACTTTAGGCTAAGTAGAAGTGTTCTGCGATGAACATCATTCGTGCGCAATAGTTTAACCCTTTTGCTAACTTAAGCTAAATCATATATCAATTGCTTAATTAACAAAAAGAAAGAAAACTACATGCTGATCTTTTACTGTCTGACTAATTAGCTCCTTTTTCCACGACTTAGTCTAAAATCTGAACATTTTATCTCACCGAAATGCCAACATCCGTCCGCGAAGAGTTAAAAACACCCTGTATATACGGTCGAATGTGTTCTTTAGGATTTTATATTGCATCATGATGATTCATTGTTACGTCTGATAGGATTCGTTGCTGCAGGATTTAATAAAGGGTGCAATAATACGGGGCAATGAGTTTAGCGACCCCGAGATACGTCGAGATGAACTCGACCCCCGCATTATCGTTGCCCGGCGCAACCGGAAAGCGAATAAGCAATTATGTAACAATTAGCCGGAAATTGCAGGTCGAAATTCGTTCATGCTAAACTTCATTCCGGCGTGCTTGTCTGTCACTTAATGCTACTTACGGCGGCGTTTATCCGCGCGCGCGGGATTTCTCGTTATTTTTGGCGATCCAGTTCCCGTAATTTACGAAGCCCCCCGTTTATCGGATTAAAAGTTTACTCGGCTGCGAATCGGCGTTAGCTTCTCGAGCACGATAACTCGCGAACCTGCGTTACCTGTAATTATTTAACGTCCGCTCGGCCGATCCGTGTATCGGCGCGGATATTAGATCAGCCGGAAGCTGGTATTCTCCTTTTGCCAAATAAATCTGTTGTAAAAAATAGAAACAACGGAGGATTAACCCTTTGCATTCGAAAGTTTTTCACAGGGAATATTCAATATTCTATATGAATTAGTAATATTCAAGGAAACATGCGTGAATTATGGAAAAAATCTATTTTATTTCAACATTTCGCATCTCGATGCCTTGTACAAGCCTTAACCCTTTGTACCCGGAAGTCTTTCACTGGGAATATTCAATATTCTATATGAATTAGTAATATTCAACGAAATATCAACGAAACGTGCGTGAATTAAGAGAAAAATCTGTTTTATTTCAGTACCACTGAATATTCAATAACACATTACGCAGTATAATTAAATAGTAGAGGATATTAAAACAAAACAGTTTCGCTGATTGATTTATTATGTCCATTTAATACTAGTTCAGTGAATGCTACCAGAAAGTGATAAATACTTCTAAACAGTATCATCATCCAAGCACAAATTCTCCTTGAAATCCCGTTGAAAAAAGAACGCGGCGAGATTTCATTGATAAATAAAAATACAAAGTTCATTGACGGATACGCGGCGAAACAAAGGTGGCCGGGATCAATGGGGACGAAAATATCGGGAAGACAAGTGGATTGGTTTATTTCTAGCCGTGCCGGAACCCCCATTACCGTCGATCGTGAAACGACGCTGGGAATAATTCGACCGGCCTTTAATTACCCTTGGGATGGTTTATTTGATGAATGCTCGCTCCTCGGATCGAGAGAGAAGCTCAACGAGAGAGAAAAACCAGCTCCCTCTGGCTCGTTTCTTCGACTTTTATCCTCGTCGAGCACCTCAAATCGCGATTCTACACCCGAAACCACGGAATTTTATACTCTCTCGCTCGAACCATTCGCCGTTCATCATCCATCAGTTTATTTTGTTAATGAAATCAATGACTAATACCGAAATAAATGAAACAGGAACTATATACATCCGATTTTGTTCAGTAGAGTAGCCATTTTGACCAATTATACCAATTTCTACAAGAAATCCAGTTTTCGTTACGTTACGTTTCTTAAACCCTTAGAATTCTGATGGGGAATTAGATTATTAGATATTAATTGAAACACTGAATGCTTAAATCATAGAGAACAAGGAAACTTTGTACTGATTTCTTGATCGAGCGATTCAATCATTTGTTTGCAACTTGGTATTCCAAACATGGAAGATTCAACAGTGCAAAATGCGGACGTTCGTCGCAAAGGGTTAAAGGTCACCACACTCGCTATTGGTGTTCATTTCTCTTGCCTTTGTCCAACGTTCAGCGTACATTTTAATTTCTAATTTTTCCTACCGAGCACTGAAGTCATTTAAATTCCCCTCGCTGCTAGACAATCGTTACATATCCTACGACTCATCTCGAATAGGCAGTGAAAGTCCAAAGCAACAGTATCAAGGCTATCATTCGAGCTTCCAGCGATCTCAAATGGAACCGGCGACCTTCGTAAAGCACTCTACTCTCGCGCAGCGAAGTTCAGTCTTCAAACAAGTCCGAAATGCCGTTAAAGACGGGTCGAAACTCGGGCGATTCAAACGAACGGCAAATCATCCGCGAGGAGGACACGAGAAAAGAGAAAAGCTGAAAGCTGCGTGCACAACGGCCGTATTTTTAGATTCGAAAAAGGCCGAGCAGCGAGCACGAGCCTTCGATCCGTCGACGGGACGGAAATAACGCCGCTAAGAGACTATTAGGAAGAATCCGAGCGAGGAAAAAAGGAAGGGGCCTAGAAAAATCATCGTCCGCCGGAACCGGGACCAACGAGCTGCCGATTCCATTGGGAAACGCGCAGCGATTCCAAAATGGAGAACGCTTATATATTGAATAATTATAATAATCGACGAAACGTTAACATTAAAACTACCGAAGTAGCTAAATTAACTTCCCGAAATTCTTCCATAGAAGCTCGAAGATGAATCGATTTACAATTCTTGAATAATTTCTCAAATATCTGTTTTCAATAATTGCATAAAATCAGGTTTTGGTAGTTTGTGTCAAGAGGTTATGGAAAACAGGGGAATAATAAGGATAGGAATGTAAACATTTACGAGCAAGGGAAAAAGGAAGGGGCCAAAATCATCGTCCGCCGGAACCGGGACCAACGAGCAGCCGATTCCATTGGGAGACGCGCAGCGGCCAATTTCCCCCTTTTAGACCCGCAAAATGGACACCTATATATTAAACCTTCTCGACAAAATATGATATAATTATAATAATCGAAGAAACATTAACACTAAAACTACCAAAGTAGCTAAATTAACTTTCCGAAATTCCTCCATAGAAGCTTGAAGACTTACGATCGATTTACAATTGAATAATTGAATTCAACAATACTTGAATAATTTCTCAAAGAAACATCTGTTCTTTTCAATAATTGCAAGAAGAAATCAGGTTTTGGTGGTTTGTGTCAAGAGGTTATGGAAAACAGGGTAACAACGAGGAACGTAAACATTTACGAGCAAGGGAAAACCGAGATTTTCTATTACACGACCTAATAATAACGAATGAGAGGAAGAGGATTCCGGTTTTCGGAACGGTGTCGACGGTTCCGCGGTGGACACCTATTTATCGACTCGACTCCGCTCGGCGGGCGGACAGCGGCTGCGAGGAGGAACACGTTCCGCTCCCCGGGGCGCTTTCGTCTGCATATCGTGAAATTCACGCGACAACGGTTATAAATAAGTATCGCGCGTCCCTGGCGCGTCCGTTTGTCGCTGGCCGAGCGAAATAAAAATAAGCATGTACACGGTTCAAGGGGAGTACGCGCGGCAACCCTTCCACCGCGGCCGGACGTTTATTATTCGACGCCGGTGAAGAGATCAAACGTTGTTCTTTTGTTGTGTATTTTAAATCCCGTCGACCCAATTGGGTCATTGGCAACCACTTTAACCCCCGTGCCGTGCAATGACGGGCGAAACTCGCGATGAAGATTTCTACACTAATTTAACCCTTTGCGAGATGAAAGTTTAGTATTTTAAAAATTAAGTCGCGGACGAATGATTTGATTGAACAGCAAGATATTGGTGCGTAGTTTCCTTTTTTATATTAATTAAGCAATTGATAAGTAATTCAGCTTCTGCTGAAGGTTTCGTATATTTTATAGTCTCCGTTCGCAAAGGGTTGACAACAATCGATATTATTACTCACGGATCAAAGCAAACTATTTTGCTGTTATCATTGTATTATCTTCAAATGAAATTTCCACTTGAAGTAGAATGGGCAATTCTGTTGCATTTCTTTCAAATTGTCGATAGTAAAATGATACATGAGCATAGTGGCGAAGGTAATTAGCACTCCAGGTTGTTTTGTAATCTATCAGCAAACTAATTTTTATAGTGTTTCTAGCTAAAATAAGAAATGCTATACATTTCTTCGATTTTTTTCTTCTTAGTACAAAATTTCGATGTATGGAGAATCTAATAATTTTAGGGTAGTTTCTTTAAGATTCATTAAAATATTCAATATTAGAACTGGTGCAGTATTGGAGTCTACAGAGTTCAAAGGGTTAAGCGAGATCGAGGAAAGTTTACGATGAACTTGTTTCTCTGAGATATAATTAGAGAAACTGATCTGGCGATATCCATACTGGATTGTCAGTTCCATTGTCAATGGAAGCACTGTTCAAATTTCTACAGAGGAATTTCTAAAAGTCGATTTAACTACTTCTGTTTATATTAAAATTTCAATTAACCTTACCCCCTCAAATCCAGTACCAGTGGATTTCCGAGACTGTCGCGGTTAAAACGAGTCCAAACACGATGACAATCGGACTAGTTCCACCAACTGAATCTAATTCTCGAAATTAAAGGTTCGTTTCCATCATCGGTAAAATTAATCCGGTCTACGTCGTGTTTATATTCCTTTTAATCAGAAGAACCTCAACATCCCATCGGTAGCAAGATCAAGAAGCTATTAAAATCATCGCAATTAAAATCTTCATGACACGCTCGTTGATCCTCTCTTCCCTTCGTTGCATCCGGTCTCTCCGTTTACCGGGATCGCGTTACGCTAAGCTCGAGACAGCAAGCGAGGGAAAAGTGGGGACAGCGCAGTGGAATTAAGCCGAGCAGATTTCCGAGCCGAGGAAATTAACCGAGCATCACTATACACGGAATAATACGCGCCGCGCCGCGCCGCGCCCCGCCGCTTTAGATCACTTTGCAGAACTATCGCGGCTGGCTCTGTACCTCGTTTACGTTGCGCATCGCCCCGGGGTGTGCGGTATCCCGGCCGAAAATCGAGGGAACGTACCGGCAGCAGCGCAAGCCAATAGGCCTTTATCTGAGGTTGTGCATCGAGACTTCGTCTGCTTCGTATTCCGCGCCGCTCTCGTCCGTGCCCGGAAAAATTTGCCCGGAACCAGCGGGACCTTGCCAAAAACGCCATAATTCCCTCCGATTCGGATGCGCCGGGCGATACACCCTTTGTCTAACGATTCAATTAACCTGCGCCGCGGTCCGCTCGGCCGGAAGATCAAAGATGCCGCTGTGCTGCGACGGGAAACTCATCGATCGCGTCGTGGAAAAACCATTCGCTCCGAATCGGTTGCGCTCGATTGATCTTCAACGTTGGGTGTAAACTTGTGTTTAGCTTTCGTGAAACGAATTCGAGTAATTTGCAGTGTAATTCAAGATCTTGCGTCTCATTTATTATTATTCTAGTGAGACTTCGTCTTTATCTTTTAACCCTTACTCCACATAGTTTTGTGATATGTCAGCAACTCCTACCAATTTTGATAGTAGTCCTACTGAAAATTAACAATGTTATAACATTTCTTAAACCTTTAATTCCCTTCTCAGTACAGACTTTATATATTTGGAAGATCTAATAATCTTAAGGTAGTTTTCTTCGAATTCATTAAAGAATTTAATATTAGAACTGATGCAATATTGGAGCCTACAGAGTTCAAAGGGTTAACACGTTGAATGCTATGGAGGTCACCGGTGACCAATCAAATCGAATTACAGTAGTTCACTCAATTGAACCATGATTAGTTGAAAAGATTTGTATATTATAAATAATGCTAACTAATGTGGTGACGTTCAGCTAAATGAACCTGCAATAATGACAATGCAATTCAATCGAATGATTTAATATCATATTTTTTCCGTTTTATGTAGTTTGCTCTATGAAGTCGTGCTTTCAACGTGTTAATTGTAATGGGAATTAAAAATTTTCCGTTTTCCTTCGTTCATTCGACTTTATATCAATTCCTATATTGTCCGATTAATCAGTTTCTCAATTTTTGCCATTTCTTCTGTTTCTGTTTATACTATGAGAAATTTATGGTGTAACTTTTTAGTTATTTGTCTGTTTGGTAAGAAGTATTTTGTACCATGAAATCGTGCGCATTCAACGTGTTAAAGCGTGATGCTTTTTCGAACAATTTCCAACGTTCTATAACAAATTTTTATCATCATTTTGATGTGGAGGTTAATTAAACCAGTCGAAGTAGAATCTCCACATGAAAATGATGATAAAAATTTGTTATAGAACATTGGAAATTGTTTGGAAAAGCAACACACTTTAACACGCCGAATAATTAAACCAGCTGAAGTAGAGAGACAATAGTTGAAAGTTAATTTACTCATAGATAATTTTAATATTCCGGCACCGTATGTGAAATTGAACGCGTTAATAACTCGAGATTCGCGTAATTACGCTCGGACCAAGTTCGAACGTGTCCGTCCCTCTCGGAAGAGGAAAGTTCATTGTTCGCGCGGGGCGAAGCGATGATTCCCAAGCGAGCGCACGTGTGCGCGCGCGTTCCCAGGTTTTTTTCGCTTCATTCATCGTTCCCTCTTTCCTAAATGCATCGGATGCTACACAGATGTAACGCGCCGGCGACGTCACACGACACGCTCATTCATGGCCGCGAGCACGTGCCCAATTGCAGGTTCGTACGGGCCGCGGCACCGGAAGGGGAAACGCGGCTCTCGCTCGGAAATAGCGAGAAAGAACGGAGAGACGCCGCGCAGTGCCTTTTCACGGAAACCTGGCCAAAATTCAATTTTCGAACTCGTTTTTCTGCTGCGATGAATTTATTCTGCACACTTAATTAAATGCTTCAAATATTAATTAGTTATTGAAATGGAGACCATCAAAGTGTGGAAAATTAGAGCAGTTTCAATGTGCCAAGGAAAATTGATCTTAACAAATTTTAGATTTAAGATACTTGACTGTTAAATATTTAGATGATATAGGTTTATATTAACCATAAGAAATTAGCAATTTCAAAAACAAGTACTCCAATTTTCACGGAAACTTGGCCAAAATTCAATTTTCGAAGTCGTTTTTCTGCTGCGATGGATTTATTGTGCACACTTAATTAAATGCTTCAAATATTAACTAGTTATTGAAATGGAGGCCAAAGTTGATACAATTTCGAAGCTCTCAGTGTGTGGAAAATTAGAGCAGTTTCAATGTGCCAAGGAAAATTGATCTTAGTAAATCTATTATTTAAGATACTTGACGCTTAAAATATTTAGACATAAGTTTATATTAGCTAAAGCAAATTAGCAATTCCAAATACAAGTACCCCAATGTTCATTAAAGTCTCACAATATTAATATTGGCCAGTTGTCGTCGGAATATTTATTTTCGGCACAATTTAATCAAAACGTAATCGTCCAAACAAAGAACAGAAAGGACAAACTCTGATATTTTCCAATCGACTTCAAACTTTCGTTTCATTAGTCGAAACTTCATCAATCTCCCACGTTCCACAGAATTTAGACGAATCTGTTGAGTGAATAGAACGCAGAAAAATAATTTTCGTTCTGCGTGTGGTACACTTTCTCCGCGTCCAGCTCAACATTGTTCCGGTCGGTATGCGCCGAAGCACGCACACACGCGCGAATTATGCGTTTAACAAGCTTGAAGATCAGATTAATGAAACAAGGGCAGACATCGCATGACGTACTAATTAATTACTAGAACGTTTTACATTTCTTTTTCAGAACTTTTTAAGCATAAACTTAGCCGGACACGTGAGAACGACGCGGGGAAGGGAACGTGTGAACGTTCGCGAAAGAAATTAGAGTAGGAATATTTCCGCTTATCTCGACGGAGATGAAAGATTAAAACCGCGCGTCGTATAATATTAATATTACAGCGCACGTTGCGCCGGCGAATCGCTTGAATTAATCAGGGGATAATTAACATTACGGTTGAAAGAAAAAACACCGCTTCTCTAAATGACTTTCGATCCAGACGGCGATAAACCGGGAAATTATATTTTCGCTGGGCTCGTAAAATTCCACGGGAACGTGCGTGCCTTTCTTTTTTTCTTTTTTCTTTTTCATTTCTTTCTTCTTTTGTTTAAACGATCGCGTTCTTCCAGGGTTCATCGGAATATCCCGAATATTGTCGGATAAATGTTTGCTGTTCCGCGCGCAGCGGAAAAATTTAGTGTTTATGCACGCGTTCTAAATAACATTATACCGGCAATGAAACGTCTAGTTAATCGAACATTGAATAATCAAACATCCGGTTGATCAAACTTTCGGTTAAACAGCGTCCGGATAATCGAGGCTCCGTTGTATTTAAATTATTCGAAAACACGGGATAATACTCGAACCTGATATTCGGGGTGCAGCACACGCTCGCGCGCGTTCTTCGCGCAATCAATACGGTCGAGATGAAGTATTGATGACTCGGTTTAATGTACTTTTATGTGATCATCGATGGTCTTCTTTATAATATGTTACGAAGAGAAGGTATTGCTAAATTCGGAATCGAAGGAGTTTGTTTGAAGGGGACGTTGATGTTTCAAGCTTTGAATTTCGTTTCGATTTACTCAACAGTTTCAAGTTTGAACATTAAATTATTTCAAGTCAAAATTTCGAGCGATTTCTAGTTCGAATTTCCAATTGTTCCAAATCAGAAGTGTTTCCAAGTCGGTAGTTTGAATTTTCAATTATCCCTAGCTGGAATTTTCAATTACCTCAAACTTAAATTCTCAACAATTTCAAGTTCGAACATTAAATTATTTCAAATCAAAATTTCGACCGATTTATAGTTCGAATTTCCAATTGTTCCAAATCAGTTTGAGTTTGAATTTTCAATTATCTCTAGCTGGAGTTTTCAATTATCTAAAACTTCTCAACAATTTCAAGTTTGAACATTAAATTACTTCAAATCAAAATGTCCAGCGATTTCAAGTTCGAATTTCCAATCGTTCCAAACCAGAATACCGAATTCAACTTTCTATTCCACTGATTCGAGAAATTGGCATTTGAAGGTGATCTTTTAATAGTTCCGCAAAGTGTTACAAGGTGTCCAGTGTTAAATGTAAAGTGATCACCGTTATCGACCAGCGACTTATTTTTATAAAAATAAAATCCGTCGCGATGGCGAAGTGACCAGAAAGGAAGCGTGATAAAGCAATAATAATTAACGGAGGGGGCAAAGTGCATCGTAAGAAGCGTACACCTATATAAATGCAATTTTCCTAATTAAATTAATCAAGTTAAACACGGGCTCTAATGCGTTCCATGAGTAACGCAGGAAACATGTCAGGCGGATGGTTTTAATACGGATACTTCTACGGATACGGCCTCGTTGTGTCTAGAAATGCCCGACACCTACTCGCATCCGGTCCTCATTACAAATTACAAGCGCGCCGGGCAAACGAAGCCTACATTTTGTAAACTAATTACCGGCATGCCGATCTTCTTGCGAAATCAAACTTCTTCGTGTTATCCGCGAAGACAAAAACCTGAACGGAAGTTTACTTTCTCGCTGAACTGTATCGCTTCCATTCATCTTTTCAATTACATGAACATTCCACGGGAAACGTGAACTTGTCTTTTTCGAATTAACCCTTAGCACTCCAGGTTGTTTTGTAATCTATCAGCAACTGCAACTAATTTTTATAGTATTCCCAGCGAAAATTACAAATGCTATAACATTTCTTCGATCTTTTATTTTTCTTCGTAGCACAAAATTTCGATGTGCGGAAAATCGAATAATTTCAGGATAATTTCTTTAAGATTCACTTAAATATATGATATTATAACTGGTGCAATATTGGAGCCTAGAGAGTTCAAAGGGTTAATGGTAGAAACGGTCGCGAATAAATTAGATTACGCAACGATCGAATAAATGAAACTATAAATAATATGATTTATTTTGATCAAGTGAGCTAATTATATTGATGTCTTTGATGTAGAAATTATGAAATGTTTCGATTTTCGTTAATATTGAGGCTACTGAATATTTCATATGATTTATATGCAATCATTATATAGATTGTAACAATAAATTATTTTAGTAAAGCTATTTTCAATCATTTCGAATATGCTTTCAAGATATAAATAATTACCAACAAGGAAATTGAAATCAGTCGATGTTTTAATGTTAAATACATTGATTTAACATTCCCCGGTTACAATTTGCCAATGATTTCAAGGAAGAATCATGTTCGAGTCAACGTTCCTAATATTCTCTTAAAAAACGGCAACATTTGGAAACAGGCGTTCACATTTCATGCGAACCCAGAAAAATCCAGAGTCCGTTAATTGCATCCGTGAAATTCAAGAACGTCCCGCGATATTTTTAAACAACGTTTCTAGTTTCGCCGGGGCAATTCGTTGAAATTTCAATTCTCGGGCGGTGTAGAATTCCGTCATCCCCGTGTCCGTCAATCCGGGCAGCTTTCGCTAGGGAAAACCATTATCCCATTCCAGTTACAATTTTTTCCGTCTCAACTTTATTCGGAGTCCTTCCGCGAAAGTTTTCAATTTCCTTTCGCTAATGGAATAGCGAGCCGTCTTTTGTTCGCCGGCCAAGTATCCGGAGAACGCGAAGAAAAGGCACTGGAGGCCATTGACAAATTATAGGCGGGCGTCGCGACTTTCCTCGAGAGTCGCAAATCATTTTTAACGTCTGAACGATTGATCCGCGAATGAGTCCTCTGGACAGGCTTGAAAAGCTCGCCGTTGTTTAAAGGGTCCGTGAAATTCGATTGATAGAGTGTAATATTTTAAAATGAGTTCTAGAAAGTCACTGAGAATTCTTAGCTACACTTGGATGTTTATTTCAGTGATAATTTCTAGAAAAGATAAGGGATGATCTTGAAATTTCTTCTGTTTTGATCTTCAGAGTTAAGGTTATTAGAAGAGTGATAATTTATCAGATGAAAAGGACATTCTATTAACTAGCAATTGAACAAATATAAGTATTGTTTGTTGAAATTGAAATTAAATATTGCATTGTTTTTGAGAACGCAGAATCTTTGCAGTAAATGAAGATTTTCTGTTTAGAATTCCTTTCGCTTCCACTTAATACTTAATTGAGGCAGCGATTGCTACATAATCTTCACAAAAATGGTAACTTCCTACTCCTTGAAGTACTAATTAAACTTTTGTTAACATCCAAGCGAAACTATTTTTTTCCAAGCTCGTCCATCCTATTAGCACTTTCGAGACACCGATAATTGCGAAATGAGAGAACCGAAAACCATTCTTTCCAACCGCAGCGCGTTTTTATCGTCAAAAAGGATATCCATCCACAAATGGAACCGAGAATCTTCTCTCGGGTACTCGAAAAGCTGGCCGGAAATGCGAGAAGGCAGAAGGAGGATTGACCCCCTGCGTTCTGGTAATTGCTTGTTTTATCCGGGCGAGCGTGTGCACCAGTTGCATCGTCTAACGCATCCCGTTTAATTAAAGCACGCTGGCAAAGCGTACCCGCTCCTACGGGCTCCCTCCCCGCCCCGCCCCCCCCCCCACCCCCCTCGAGATTTTCATCTGATTTCGTGTCCCTCCCCTCCCCCATGATTAAGTTGTTGAAATCAGTTGTAAAGAAATTGTTTCATTAAACGGCCGGCCCCGTTGATTAGCGTCTTCAGCGAAAATTTTATGTACCCGCCGCGATAATTATCGCGTGCGTGTTCTGCCCGCTTCTTTCCTGCCTGATCGCGATCTGCTTTCGTGTCCGACCGCTTCTATGTTTGTTATCCTCCGCCGGCGGGCTTCTTTTATTCCTGTTTTCAACGGCGAATCGGTGGATCAGCGTTCGCCGCTAGGACGAACGCAACTTCCGATGCATCGGTGCACCTTGTTACGCGACTGGTTTGATTTCCTTCTTTCGGAAGGTGAAACGGCTCGTTCCTTGAATTTTATTTGCATTTCGCTAAGACCGCTTCTCGCGTGTAACGCTCGAACTATCGTAGCAGTCAGTTAACGCTAAAACTACCGTCCAAATTGACTTTTTCAAATTCCTCTATAGAAACTCCACGCGTCTATCGAGACTTCGATTGATTTACTATTTAGCTTTCGTATTGGTAAATCGATTGCTTTAATCATTTCTCCGAGAAGTGTTTGTTATCTTTTTAATAATTGCAAAAAGGAGACATATGCACCATATGTAGTACACGTTAATTTTTGTAACAAAATATTTTTAAAGGGCACGTGGTCAAGAATAGCTGTATACCTTACAAAGCACCGAAAACATCAAGAAACGATATCATAATATTTAAAATTAAAAAGAAACTTGAATAGAACTTAATATTTTATTTAAAAAATCAATACCGTTGCACGGAACGTGTTAAACGCATCGAATATTCGAAAGGAGTTTAACGAATGCTACGCTGATTAATTCTATCCGTCGTGAAACAGATTTTACAGGATACTTACATAGTAGTTTTTATCGTAAATCGTTCGTAAGGATGCAAGTATGCTAAGCACGCCGACGGAAATCGAGTAAAAACAAGTCCACGCCGCTAGCTGTAGGAAACAAGGCGTGGAATAATGTTGCCGCGCGCGGTCGCGAGACAAACAGCCTCGGATCTTCGGCAGGCGGCCACCAATTTACCGGCAAACGAAGACACATCGAGTTTCGCGATCCGCGCGCCGCTGGAAGGACCAATTTCGCCGTTTCTCGGTCGCCTGCTGCCACGTTAATCGTTATTTATGACCGGCGACTACTTTTCGCGCGAGCCAACACCTTCTATTTGCTTATCGATCCCGCGAGATTGCGGGCTCGCCATCTTGGCTCGCCTCGATCACTCCTTCGCACGATCGATGAAGGACAATGTTAAATAAACGAAAGAAATCGAATTTTTAAATTTTGAAACCAGTCATTTAACACTAGATATACGGAACGAGCTAATTTGACTCATATTGAATTTTATATTGATTGGTTGATTCAATTACGTGATTGTGCTTCTTAATGATACATTTTTAAACCTTTGCACTCGAAAATCAAGTCACCACTTGATTTGATACAGCAAAACTATGAAGTTGAACATTTACTATTCTAAATTAATCTTTGTATTGCAATGTGAAATATTGAAATAAAATAGCTTGGTTGCTTAATTTATCTGTGAATCATCGTTAAATCAGTTTCAAACAATGTCGTCTTTATCCCATCAGAAAATGTTTAAATATTTCTACTGAAAAACTTCCGAGTGCAAAGGGTTGAACATCGATCGTTGAGCATCGATTTTTCTGGGAACAATAGATTAACCCGTACAATAAATATTCATACCTTTAGCGTAAACGCTAGAGATTTGAAAATTTAACCGAGCACCGTACCGATCTCGCATTCCGTAAACTTCACTCGGAACGCCGGAGGTCAGTAATTTCCCTCGGCGCGTTTAACAAGAAATTGTTGCGTCTCGGCGCGAAGTAAAGTCCGTTCTAATTATCGTGGTTTTAGACGCGGTCTGTAATAACGCGTCTCTTATCGTAATTTAATGGCCGCCGCGTTTGATACCGACACCCGGCCGTTTTATTACTCGGAGGAAGATCCAATTTTCCATGCGCGTCACCCGGCGTTTCGCGTACTCGTTCCCGATCGGCGCGCACACGCGCATAATTCGGGCTGAACTTATTAAATTTATGTTTCCCATCTCCGAAAGTTGCCGCGGCCGTTTAACGGACGCGTTACCGCGGATGCCCGCGATCGCGGTGCAACCGTGAAACCCGCGACGTTTCAAATTAAAATGAATTTCCCGGCTCGTCCCGCGACTCTTTCGCGCGGCCGGCTCCCCGGCGGCTCGCAATAAATCGGGGAATGATAAAAACGGACATCGCCGCTAATTTACGGTCTCCGTATTGCGCTATCCGAAACGCATGAACGCTTTTGCGATCCCCGACGCCGCGATAGATCCGCGGAACATCCGAGCAACGGAAACATTAGGGAAACGTTCCTTTTATCGCGTCGATGCGTTTTCTTGCGATTGCGATGCGTTTTCTTGGGATTTCAAGCGTTTTCTTGGGATTTGTTGGTACTGTTGTGATCTTGAAACAGAATACTGTGTTAAATGAATGACGTAAAGTTATGGTTTAATTAAAAGCACTTAAGTTCTCAGTATTCGCCGATGTTTCCCTGGGATTCGTTACTAATTTGACACTTTGACTGCCACGTCACCCGAATACGGATGACACCATTTTTAACGTAATCTTGATTATTCAGTTTCTTGGTGACGCAACGAAGTTTCGTTGAATGTGTGAGATATAAGGAGAGTAGTAATGTCATCGTCACGAAGAATCTTGCCGCTTTAGTTTTTGCTTTATTGAGAGAACTGTCTCGATTGCTAGTTTCGATGGTTATTTACTTGGCAAAGTGTTAATACTCTTAATAATAAAATAGTGTGTTAAGTCGGCAGTGATCAACGAACGAGTGAAAGGCAAATTTTTGTAATACACAGATTTTTGTAAACGTTTTGTGTACGAAAACGTTTAATAACGTAACTAAGTTGTACAGTACAAGGAATACAACGACAGAGAATCATGAATTCCTCCTTTCCTTTGCTACAACGGTGAAACTACAGAAAAATGGTGATTTTCATGAAGGCTTGACGCGATAGTCGAATTTTCGGGTGTTGTCCACAGGCGGGCCCTCTCGAGGAAAAGTTCTCGACTCCCAGGGCTGACCGTCGTTCCATGTCTTCCTCGGATTCCTCGCTCGATCTTTCGCTTCATAAATCGTCGGCGCAACGGACCGCGAAGCCATAACTCGCGGAAGAGAGAGAGAAGGAGAGAGAGGGAGTCGGAGGAGGCGTCGGCGTCGAGCCGTCCGTCTTTCGTACCCACGCGACCGCGCCGTGGAAGGAAGAGGCTAACAGTTTCGTTGCACCGCGCGCGCATACTTATATGCATCCCCGATTCGATTTTTCACAATGAACGCGATTGAACGCCACCCTTCGCGTCGGCATTCCGCCGGCGTGCGCCAGCCACAATCTTCTGTACAAGGCGTTTCTCTTTGAAAACTCTCGGGACGCTCGAAAGCTTGTCGATTTCTCGAGTTTCTGGAATTCTCACTGTAATCATTGGTGATTTCGTGATTACGACATCAGTGGGAAATGAAATGTTGATAATAGTAACGACGACGATAATAGTAATGACAATGTCTAGTTAATGAGATGACTCTCGTTTACTATAATAGAGTCTTCACTTTTCAATTTTCTAATTCTACTAGTTTCTATTGTGATCACTGGTAATATCGTGATTACATCGTAAGTGGGAAATGAGATGTTAATAATGGTAACGGTGACGATAATAGTAATGATAATAATGTCTAGCTAGCAAAATGATTCTCGTTTACTACAATAAAGTCTTTTTCACTTTTCGATTTTCTAACTCTAGTAATTTGTACTTTATCTATTGTAATCACTGGTAATATCATGATTACATCATAAGTGCGAAATGTTAATAATAGTAACGATGATGATAATAGTAATGATAAAATATCTAGCTAGTAAGATGATTCTCGTCTACTACAATAAAGTCTTCACTTTTCAATTTCCTAATTCTCCCAATTTCCACTGTAACCTTCGACTTTCGTTTCTCGAGCAATTGAATTCCGGATTTCGCTGACAGGCGGCCGCACCGTGCGACACCTTGTATAACGTTGTCCCGGTCCGCTTTTATCGGGAAATATTCGATCGATTGCTTCGGATAGGTCCACGCGCGGCGATATGTAAGTCGGCGAGGAGCGCGATCGGCAGCGGGGATTTACCGTTTCCCAATTTTTTGTCTGTCTCGCGACGGGAGAAGCGGAGCGACAGAATTCACGCGGACGTTTCGTTGTGCAATGCTATCTGTCTACGGTTACCATTCCGCGAGCATGTCGATACAGGCGACGGTAGGTGGAACACCTACGCGGCAGCGACAATGAGAAGTTACTCGGACAGAAAGAAAGAGCACGGTCAAGGATATAAATAAACGTAAAAGGATCGATCGGGTCTAATCGGTCGCGGGACGCTACGGGGGGAGCGTCTCGTTTCTCCAAATCAAAGTCGCCCCGAGGAGAACCTCGCGAAGGAAGTTCGCACTTGCAATGAATATTTCCAGCGGAAAATCGAACGGAACTGTCACTCCGACGGTATAGTTATTCCGCCGGCTAAAACAAACGAAACGGCACGGCAAACAAAACAATGGCGCTCGGATAAATAGATTCCGCTGAAAAAATCCACCATTGTTTGCACTGCAGAATATTTCGATGGGGGTGTCCAATGATCAATTCAACTTCCAAATCAACTTTGTTCATCGACGCTACAGCTCTGATTTCGACTCTCAATTGTAACTGATCGCCAGTTGTCTTCAGTATTCCTAACAACTCATTCCAAATAACATTAAGCTGACCTTATTGACAGCAAAGACAAGCGAGATTGAATCACAATGAAATGTAACGATAGAGAAACTTCCTATAAACTGCATCGTTACATCTCACTCTCACTCTCAGCTTTTACCCTTTGTTGCCTCGCCAATGACAATCACACATCAAAGACAATCCAACCATCCTAAACGAAAGAGTCCCTTCATCCCTCTGACCTCTCAGCTTGCGGTAGTCTGCCAAGTCGCAGCATAGCTCCTCAGAAAGAAAGTCTTCTAATAAAGGAACAATTCCTTTCTGTCTTTGTTCGAAGGAACAGTGGATAAGAGATTTACAATACATAATGTTATTTTAACAAGCATGATTGTCATTTGAAAACTGAACGATTAAAGAAATATTTGCAGAAGATAGCAATGAGGCGTCTCTCAGTCGCCAATTGATTTGACACAGCAAAATTATAGAGTTTGAAATTTAATATTAAACTTTGTACAACGCATCGACAAGTGAAATATTAAAATGAAACAGCCTGTTCCTTTAATTTATGTACGATTTCTCGTTAAGTCAGTTTGAAAGAATGTCGTTGGTATATCATTGAAAAATCTTGAGTATTTCTAATGAGAAACTTCTGGAGTGCAAAGGGTTAGCCCTTTGCGGACGAATGTCGACATTCCGACGAGATGAAATCTTCATATTTCGAAGACTGAGTCACAAAAGAATGATCTAACTACTCGAATAGCGATCAGCAGTTTCCTTTTCTATCAATTATACAACTGATATACAATTTAGCTTCATCTGTCGAAGGTTCGGTACATTCCAAAGAAACCAAAAAGCTTCTGAGGCAACCGGTCAACGAGCACTCGCTTTGCTAGGACAAAACAAAAATTGGCTGTGCCTGTTGGATCAGTTGCGGCCGACTGATGGTTAAAAAATCTGAAAGTCTTGCAATCGAATTTCGCCGAAGAAAAACGCGCTTCCGGAGCATTGTGCGTTAACAGGCAGCCCATCGGCGCGCACGGTCACGGCAGTCGTTGCCCTTAACAGCACCGCGCCGCACTCGCGTTTCTCTCCGGTGACTCACTCCCTCTCTCTCTCCGGCCGTCTTCCTGCCGGTTCCCTGTATTATCCTTTATCCTACGGTGAAGTAACGCGCGCGCGAACGCCGGGCTGCACCTTCACCTACTCGAACTGCTGGAAACGTAGGCCGGCGCGCGCGGCTGCCCGCGAAACTGTTGTCCGCCGCCCATTCAGCGTCCATTGATGCGGCCCGGCCGCGGCGCGCCATTCTTACGCCGCTGCGGCCAGTCCACGCGCGCAATCTGCATTCCGCGGGTTCTGTGCAGGTGACGGAATCCCGGGGCACGCGTCCGCCGTTCCCCGCCTGTTCTTTAATGCATCGGCCGATCCCTGCGCGCCGGAAGATTCTCGGTACCCGGGAAACGGCGAATAATTCGATGACTCGCTCCGCCGGCGGAAGCCAGCGGCTCGAACTGACCGGAGAGCTGTTTGTTTGCCCCCCTCGGTCCGCTCGCGCGCATTTTTCGCGGCGGACGCGGCTTCCTCCAGGAATTTCCTGGATTCTCTTGTGTTCTTTAATGCGCGAAAATACTGGTGAGCGAAAATATACTGATGTTCAGCGCGTTGGATTCTATCGGGGTCATCGGTGATCTGAATCAGATCGAATTACTGTAGTTTATTCGATTAGACGATGATTGTTTGGAAACTTTTCTGTATTAACCCTTTGCGGACGAAGATTCTCTGAACTGTACAAAACCTTTCGTAGATTCTGCCAAATCATACATCGAATGCCTAAATGATATGGAATAAGGTGATTTTGTACTGGTTTCTTGCTGTTTGAGTAGTTGAATCATTTGTTTGCAACTTAGTACTACAAACGTGAAAGTTTGATCTCGGTAAAGAATATTTGGGAGTCATTGAAGTGTTATCTTTAAATGGGACAATTGTGATACTACAAATGAATATAGAAAAAATTGTTTAAACAGGTAGAAGTTACAATAAAATAGAATGTCGAGCCTGACTCGACATAAGACTGCTAAGGGTTAAAGTTGAAGGTTGATATCTGTTATATCTCTGAAACTAGGTGTAGAGACGAAATGTAAATTGTTTGTTTCCTGGTATATTAGTTCCAACGCGTTTCAGCGCGTGTCGTTGGGAAACAGACAAAGATTTCGAGCGTTTGACAGAGGAAATGAGGAACGAGGCAAAAACCAGTCGATTTCGCGAATTTTTCGAGCACTCGAAGGGCGTCGTTGCAGGAGGGCGTGCAGAAAAACGGCCGGGACGCTCGTTGAAAGCGAATAAATCAAGATAGGGAATTAAATTTGTTCGCGGGGCATAAATAATATCGAAACAATAAAAACGACGTTACGGCGCTGGGAACGGTAGGCGGCTGGGAGAGAGAAAGCATCGCGTAGAAATTTACATTTAAAAAGGGCGCAACTTCTGCTGAAATATATGACTGGACCGTGGAGCTGCGAGATAAAGCCGCGGGAAGAAAGGGAATCGGCACAAAGGGAAATGGGACGCGGGCATGAAATGTTGCGCGCCCGGGAAGAGGATAAGACGCGCGTCGAAACAACCAAGAAACCTAGGAAACCGCGATAACAAACGCGAAAACGGACCGTTCGGAATGGATTTCACCGTTAAAACGGACGAAAACGTTCGAGAAATTTCGAAAAAAACTCGTTCCGTTACCAAAGAATCAAAACTGGAGCACGGGAAAGTAGTTCGACGCTGAAACTGCTCGAAAGATCAAATTAACCCACTTCGGAATCCCTGTTCCGCGAGTATTTGAATTATCAAAGCGTTTTTGCGCTTATAGGATTAGAAGACCTGTCGGATATAGAGAAGCTTGCTTTAATTTCAATGAGAAATTCGAAACAAGTCGCTCGGATTACTCGGTAGTTCTACAAATCGGTAACCTTCGATTTTCGTCGCGCGAGTGGTAGAATTTTTGCGTTTCGTCGAATGGCGGCCGCTCTGTGAAACCCGGGCGATCGGGAAACGAAGAAAAACAGCGCGGCGCGGCTTTATTTTGCTAGCGGGGAAGGAAACGCGCAATTTGAATGAAAATTTTTCGTTTAGACAATGGATTATAGAACGTTGCGCCGTCGAAACGCGATGGGGGCGGGCGGAATGAGAGGCGGAGAAAAAAAAGGGAAACGAAAATAGCCAAGCCGACCGCCATGAATATTCCTGTATCGAGTTTTCGCTGTTTTCCGGGACAAAAGGGAACAAATCGCGGAATTTCGTCGAATTTATACGTCCGGCTCGCCGACTGCCCGATAGATTTCCACTGTGCGCGCGCTCTCCTCGGGAATGTAAACTAGGAAACGATCGTTCCGGCAACGTTCGCTCGCCGACAAATCAATTTGCCGCGTGACGGGGGGCGAATATTAATTAAGGGCGTCGACGAGAAAATTCGGAGCTGTCGGGCTCGGGTTTTCAAGGACGTCCGGAAAATCAGAATCCTGGGCGACGGTTCTTTGCGTTTCAACCGTTTTAGTGCGAATTTTCGCGAAAACTTGAAAGCTTCGTTTCAATCGAGAATCACGCTTTTCTATTTTTATTGAGAACAATTCTAAACAGTACGATCGTTCTGTTTTTCCACTCCTAAGTAGTAACAGGGATAAAGAGAAATGAGTTTTTTGACGGAGTGTAGATTCAGTCGTTTTATAATTATAACAGCTAATGTGATACCTTTAGAAACTAATTAAAAGAAGCTTGACTGTACAATGTTTATTTTGCAAGTATTTAAATCGCGAAGGAGTTTGCGAAAGATTTCCTCGAATCTCGAGAAGCTTCTTCTAATTTTCACGAAACATTGCAATTATCTAATTGCTCGGTAGTTTCTTGAATATCTAACATTCTTTCATTTCGTTGCAACGATACGCTCCGTTTCAGTCCAGCGACGGAAGATCTGTTATCGAAAGAAAGAAAGAAGAAGAAATTCAAATTTGTCGGTTTTTAATGCGCCCGTTCGGCGCGTGTTCACAGTTTTTCCATAAACCGGTCGTTTCAACGATTTAATAAATAATCACACCGTTCCCGTCCGGCAGCGTAATGGCCTGTTCCGAGAGAGCGGCGCGCGTATTCATAGAATATCGTTGAAGGTAACCAGCTCTTGGAAATTACAGCGCGAAATTGTGGGAACGGCAGGCATAAAATGAAATAATTAATAACGAGGAATGGATTCATAGGTAATCAGGCACCGGCGCATTGTTCCGTCGGGACGCGCATGCTTCCTTCTATTGTTACCGGCGATTAAGTGCTTTTGTGTACCTAGACAAATATGGCGGCCGGCGAAACGTATCACCGGCCCGCGCAATGCCTGCCGTGAAGTTACCGTCCCTTTTCAATCGCCATTGTCACTCTCATCTTTATGCGGGTTCGAATGTTGGAAAATCTCATTTGAAATGTAATTGCAATGGAAAATAGATTTTCCATGGAAAACACAGTACTGTGCTTGACGTGTTTCACGTATTTGTTGAAACGATGAAAATCTGTTAATTAACACATTGCAATTTTTAGTGAGGTCAACTTATATCGCTATACATAGAAAAACTCAGATATCATATTGTTATGTAATATACTTTAAATAGAAAATCAATTCGAATTAAATTTTACATTTTTTTCAATGCTGTGGTAATTCGCGAAACATTAACTTCACACGTAACTTCTACTACACGATATTCGATTTCTTTAAATAATATATTACATTGTTACATATAACATTACAACGTATTATTTCATTATATTTAACCCTTTGCACTCGGAAATTTCTCACTAGAAATATTTAACATTTCTCGACGAGATGAAGACGAATTGAAATTAACTCGAAGGGGGAACACAAGTATAATATAAACAAAGCTATTTCATTCCAATATTTCACGTACCGAGGTGTTACACAAAATGCAAGATTAAATATCATATTTCATTTTACTGCGTCAAATCAGGTGGCTGAAAGTCACCTCCCGAGTGCAAAGGGTTAATATCATAATATGATACACAAACCACGCGACATTTAATTTCTGAGAACAAAGCGAGTCGAATATGGAAGCAGCAAAGAAAAGAATCACCGCACCGGGGAAAATCTATTACAAAATCCAGCCACGCCTCCGCGCGACAAAGAATCGGCCGCGGCGCGTAAAATTTAGGTTGCCGGTTGTCGGGTGCTCCTCGAGTGCCGCATCGAATCATTCACTCTCCGCTCTCTGTGTGCGCGGATGCATTGCGAGCTGCATAACCGCTCGGCCCGCGTTTAGAAATCACTGGGAATCCCGCATGCAAATGCGATCGAGCACTCGGTGCGTAAATATTTACGAGCCCGGGCCACGGGAACGGTCGCAGAAAAGAGCGCGCCGCTTGAAAGCATGTATTATTCAGCGAACAATCTTCGAGAGTACCTATAAGTCGGCGATATTTAGGAACCGAGTATAATCCCGTATGAAAACGCGAGCACCGGAAAGACCGTGGACAGATGGGAACGGCTTTTAAATGAACCGAAACTCTATACCGGGCACCGCCATCTTGATCCCCTGCTTCTCATTCGCGGAGTGACGTTTCGTAAATGCGGCCGGATAATACACCGCCACGGAGAATATCGTTTATTTATCTGCTCGCTATGGTTGCAACGAGAGCTCGACGGAAAAATTCATTTGACAGTGGCCCCGGTGTTTCCGGGTGTTCCCGAGAAATCTATCGTCGAAGATTGTGTCTCTTTGAGACGCTCAAGTCTGCGAGATGTGGCTTTTAAATCGGTATCAACCGTTTGCACGGTTGAGAACTTAGTGTTTAGTACTTCAGATGGTTTTGTAATCTATCGGGAACTGCGACTAATTTTTATAGTATCCCTAGCAAAAATGAGGAATGCTGTAACGTTTCTTCGATCTTTTGTTTTCCTTCTTAGTGCAAAAGTTGGATATGTAGAGAATCTAATAATCTTAGGGTAGTTTCTTTAAGATTCATTAAAATATTTAATATAACTGGTGAAATATTGGAGCCTACAGAGTTCAAAGGGTTAAACTTCGACGACTGACGATAGAAGAGGAATATTTGATTTGTATTTAGAAATAAATAATATTTCTTAGATCTTTTATTTTCCTTAGTGCAAAATTTGGATGCGTGAGAAATCTAATAATTTTAGCATAGTTTCTTTGAGATTCATTAGAATATTTAATATTATTCCTAGTGCAATATTGGAGCCTACAGAGTTCAAAGTGTTAATATACAGTAATTGTGAAGTATACCGTTAAGCTTCGTGCGATGAATTAATACGTGGAACATTGAATTAAAGTAGTTTGTTGTTAACTCTAAAACTACTGACTTCGACTGCATTGAACATTATAAGCCTCTCAATCCACGCAACGTTTGTTGCAAGTAAGGTTATCGATACATTTCCTCGGAAAATAATGAATATTTATACCGACGAACACCGTGGATCGCGAAGGGTTCAGAGTTCGATGCATAATTTCGCTTTCCCCGGCGAGGCTGGCGACTTTGAAAGAGCCTCGCCTGTAAAGGGTGAAATATCCGTGGAATTGCGCCCCGTCGTTCATTAAGAGCACGTGTTTTAAGAATGGCCGGCCGAGACAGTCGCGGGCTCCTTCTAAATGGGAAGAAAGGCATCGTTACACGCAGGTGTGCAGCCAAGAGAGGACGGCCCTCGCCTTTTATTTACGACAATTCGTAACTAAGTTCCTAAATTAATCTCGATGCAATTACCGTTGATATATTTCCATTAGAGGATCTCCGCCGAGTGGCAGGAAATATTCAGTTTCAGGGCCTGCCTCGGAGGAACGCCTCGTCCGCGGGACTCGAGGCTCCGGCCGCTTCGCAGATTCTAGGCTTTGATCCCGTCGATGGAATCGCGCGTAACGGCCGGTTCAAATAATCTTTCTCCCCCCGTGAAACGTTGCATCCGTTCGGGGATAATCCGCACGGACACCGGAAAGATACTCCGCGTTTAATCCCCGCCGCGATTCAATTAAAACCGGCCGCGTTACTTATCGATGCAGCTAATAACCGGCTACAATACTCAATAACGGATCACGAACAAAGTATTCATGAATCGTGCCGTAAATAAATCACGCTCGCGAATGTATATTTGAAGCGTGCTCGATGGGCTTGGTTAGGTTAGGTGCTGCGCCGTGGAAGAGCTCGGGTATTCTCGTTTGAGTAATAGACTTGTCCAGTGATTTCAGCTGTTCTTGATGATGGGGGATTTAATAAGAACCCTTGAATGGTGGTTTCGAAACACTATGGAACGCGTGCGAATTGTGTTCAGGAAATGATTTTATGACATACGTAGCAATATTCATCCCCTAAAAAGGTAAAAAGAAGTACAATCTGATGTTCAACTTAGCTTACTAGCTGATACCTGTAAAATACAAACACTTGCAAATATATAACGCATCGAGTTCACAAGTTCAAGAAGTGACTCTATGACATAGCAGTTCTCATCCTCTAAGAAGATAAAAAGAAGTACAATCTTCTGTTCAACTTAGCTACCACGATACCTTTAACACCTGCAATATGGTATCAAGTTCATCTACCCAACGATTACTTCATGCTTAGCAATTTCCACCCCCTAAACACAGACCACAGAAAGCTCTTTTCCACGAAAGAAAGGATCGTTCCAAGGAATTCCGAAGTCGTCAAGGGTGGAGCTCTGAAAAGGGAGGGTGGCTGAAAGAAATCGCCGATTACGGGGAGCCAAAAGGAGAAAGCTGAAGGCGCGGGGCGATGCGTCTGAGGGCTTTCCAGCGACTGGCGTGCAGGGAACGCGTGAATCGTGCGTCTACACGCGAACGGAGTGCTCGCAATAACCCGTCGCGCTCGTGTTTTCAGTTCCCTTTTCAACCGGGCCGCGGCCCTTCTGCGTGTGACCTTTGAAGAGTCCAACCTCCTTCGCTGCGTATGAAAAAGCTGACATTTCCCGGAGAGCATAATCGCCCCGAGGAACCCGCCCCCTTTTTACGTGCGCCCTCAAAGAACCCTGGAAATGTTAATTACTGGCCCTTTAGACGACGATTCACGGCGCTCGACGTAGACCGATCGGGGCAAAGGAATATTATCGGATCGTCCGGCTAACGATCTTCATGAGAAACCTTCGTTTTTTTCCCGATCCTCCGGCTAATCGCGTCTTTTTGTCCTTTGCACTTCGAACCCTCTGTATATACATTTTCCTCTCGCGACTGCGCCGCTTTTTTCAGCGTCGCTTACATCGAACGCGCTTTAACCCTTAGCACTCCAGGTTGTTTTGTAATCTATCAGCAACTGCAACTAATTTTTACAGAAAATTAGAAATTCTATAACGTTTCTTCGATCTTTTCCTTCTCAGTGGAAAATTTGGATGTTTGGAGAATCGAATAATTTTAGGCTAGTTTCTTTAGGATTCATTAAAATATTTAATATTAGAACTGCTGCAATATTGGAGCCTGCAGAGTTCAAAGGGTTAAAGAACACTCGGTCGACAGCCATAGCGACTTTCGCATTTACAGCAAGCTCCAAAGTGCAACACTGCGTTTGCTGCATTTTCTAATCCTTTGTACGTCTACTCTCAGTTACCAAATCTTACCTTACTACATAGTAAAGTAAAATCTACTATTTATATTAAACAAAACTGTTGTTAAATTTGCCTGGAGTTTCAATAAACGAAACATTCAATGTTTACAATCTCGTACCACCGCAGTCCATAGAACTGAAACTCCATTGTATGTTATTTCTATGAACCTTTGTTTTAGTTTCAAAACTGCAAACACAACGGAATGTAAAACGTGTTAATATCGTAGAACATTTCGATGGCTCGAACTTCGAGACTCACTCTGTACTTTCCCGAAACTCTAGCAACAATGAAATCGCTACGATCGTAAGGGTTTGAATTTTTCCGCGTCGCGGTTCCATGAAACACGCGGTCCACCAATGACGAAGCATCGCTCGAAAGCACTCGGCGATGAACGGCGTTAATTAAGGGCAGAGATTCGATCGCGAAACCGTGCGAGCCACCCAGATACGTTTATAGAAAACGGCGGTTTAATGGAAACCGGCGCATCGAGGGATCGACCCCGTTCACGGAAGGTTCCGCGGGGTTAGACACAAAGCGCGAACCATTAATCCCGCGTGCGCGCGCTCTGTGAACGCGTGAAATCCGCAATTTGGTGATTGATGCTCGAAATATTCGGGCCGGGCGAGGCGGGGACTCTCTTTCACCGGCGGAAAAACCGTTTCAGCCTCGCCGTGTCGGCGATAACCGCGCGGATCGAGCCCCGCGCACCTGTGCCCGCATGTGCGAGCTGCTTTCCGAGCAAACAGCCCGCGACACGCTCGAGAACACCGCTCGCGCGTGCCAGGGAATCATTATCGCGCGCTGAACTTCGATTTCTCCGTTCGAACAGCGATCCTTAACCCCTCGCCAGGCGGTTTCCTTCGCGACTGTGTTCAACGAAGTAATTCTGCTGCGTATAATTCAGAAACGCGAGGAAACATGTCAGTTCTCGCAAACACGTTAAATTAACACGTTCACGCTGTGTACCACCGGTGGCTCACAGTGAGATATCAAATTAGACAATGTGTACCATGGCTCGTTAGACGGTAGCATCAAATATGTGGCTCAAATGGTTTGGTAATTAGAAAACTTCGCCATATAGTTGAGAATTAATTCACTTATTGATCATTTCAATATTTTTAGCAGTTTTGAAGATTCAGCCAAATGGGAAAGAGTGGAAATTAGTTTTGTGATATGTCAGCGACTCCTACCAATTTTGATAGTAGTCCTACTGAAAATTAACAATGTTATAACATTTCTTAGACGTTTAATTCCCTTAGACCTTTAATTCTCAGTACAAACTTTGTACATTTGGAAGATCTAATAATCTTAAGGTAGTTTTCTTAAAATTCATTGAAATATTTAATGTTACAACTGGTGCAATATTTGAGCCTACAGAGTTCAAAGGGCTAACTTCGCAGGTGAAACGTTAGAAATGGCGATAACGATGTTCTTGGATGTTAACCCTTCGCACTCAGGTTATCTTATATTCGGAAATATCCATAGCTTTCCTATGAAATATCGATGACAGTTTCTGTAAGGATAATCTACAATAAACTCAGTGACTATTTCATTTGTCGTATTCAGAATTTACCATTGTATCTGGAATCTCGTAATCTCGCTCGAACCGGAGGATTCAATTTCAATTTATGACGCTTGCTAAATCAGCCGAATGGCTTGACAACTTCTAGATAATTACAGAGAACCAGACGGCAAATAGGAGTAACTTGTATTCAAATGTTGACATCTTGATCCTCCTGTTCAACTGATTCCTGCCGCCGCGCGCGTTTACGCGCTACGAGGATTACTCGCGCAAGGTCTAGCTACCAGAGTCCAGGATTTTCGGAATATTCAGGGCCCGAAGATCCGAAAGGAGCCCCGACGCTCCTTTCATTTATTCAATGGACCGTGCCCTTCCCCCGCGACGTCGATCTCCTCGCGCATTCTAATTTAATTCGTAAAAATGGCCACGGGGCTCTCGAGTGTTTCCCCCGGGCGCTCTCGAGCTGGAGCCGTAGCTCGGCCGGCATTCACCGTTAACAACATTTTACCTCGGATCCGCGAATCCCGGGTGAAAAGCGAGTTTTATGCAGCGCGCGCGCGCGCGCGGCATCAATTCGCGCGAGCCTGCGTCCGTAAACTCGGCCTCGCGCGACTAGAATCGCTTTTGACCCAGGACACGGCCCTCTGAAATCCTTCGGAGTTCTATGACACGAATAAATATGCAAGAATATCGTTGCGTGCCCGCCGGCCCATGGGATTTCCAGCGAAATGCGGGGAAACTGAATTACTAGACCTTCTGTTGCTCGTGGAGGGATGGTCTCGAGGTACTGGGTGGCTTGGAAGAAAGGACATCTGCTTGGTGTTGGGTATGGTTAGAGGATAAAGGAGAATTTTGTCCGTAGGTTGTGAGGAATTGGCATCTTTCGTTTGGATGAATTGCAATTAATAAGTGTACTAAATGAGGATATTTGCTGGGTGTTGGGTACAGTTAGGGGATAGAGGATAGAATGTTGTACCTATATTGGATGAATTGCAATTAATGAGTGTACTAAATGAGAGGACATTCGCTAGGTCTTGGGTACAGTCAGAGGATAGATAGAATGTTGTACCTACATTGGATGAACTGCAATTAATGAGTGTGCTAAATAAGAAAACATTTACTAGGTCTTCGATGTGGTTAGGGGATAGAGAAGAATGTTGTCCTTACATTGTAAGAAACTGGCATCTTTCGTTTAAATGAAGTGCAATTAGTAAATGTACTAAATGAGGGCATTCACTAGATCTTGGGTACAGTTAGAGAATAGATAGAATGTTGTACTTACATTGGATAAATTGCAATTAGTGAGTGTATTAAACGATTCTGCTAGGTCTTCGATATGATTAGGGGATAGAGAAGAATGTTGTACTTACATTGTAAGAAACTGGCATCTTTCGAGTGAATGAATTGCAATTAGTAAGTGCACTAAATGAGAGGATATTTGTTAAGTCTTGAGTATGGTTAGGGGATAGAGGATAGAACTGCAAGGAGTTGACATCTTGCGTTTGGGTGAATTATAATTAGAACGTGTAAATGATAAGACATCTGCTGAGTCTTGGGTATAATTAGAGGATAGAGTATAGTATTGTAAGTACTTGACATCTTTCGTTTGGATGAATTACAGTTAGTGTCCTAACTGAAAAGACATCTGAGTCTTAGGTCTAGTTAGAGGGTGCATCCGATCGTTGATATTTTCAATCAATTTCTTGGTAACATGGAGCTTATCTTAAGTTGCAGTTGTCCAGAATGTTCGAATCCTTTTGAATGTTCTTGAATATCTTACATGCCTGGAACAAAAGACATTGGATCTAATGAATTGTTGGAAAGAGTCTTCGAGTTTCCAACTTTCTACAGCTTTTGTTTGATTAAATTACATATTGAATGCCCTAAGAGAAAGGACATTTGATAGGTCTACCTAGAAGAAGCCCTCCGTTTCAACATGATCTCACTGAAATTCAATTTCGACCGTTGAATTTGTTTAAATAATTCCAAGCCAGACCTAATCCAGGCCTACCGAGAACCTAGATCCAAATGAAAGATGGAACACAGGAAGTATATTAGACGGAGCAAATAAGAATCGCAAGAAACCGTTGAATATGTATCGCGAGTCTTCACAAATTGCATGTACTCGGTGTCCCGAAAGGAAGGACACTATGCGCAAACAAAGCCGCAGAGTCGCAGGGTATCCCTGAATATGTATCGTCCTGCGGCGCGCGTAAATCTTAACAAATTAAGTATACACGGTGTCCGAGAAGCAGGGATCTCCGCGTCGCGTAAATAAATGGGCTGCAAGACATTCTTGAATATGTATCTGGTGTATCTTCGTGCATTACATATACACGGCGTCGTGTATCTACATATTCTTAAATCTGAATGTAAACGCAATGAGAACTTCCGTAAAACGATTTTATTTCATTTCACTCATCTTCTCTTAGCAACTTCAACTTTTCCAAATGACTCAAAACACATTCCACGTGCTTAAAAATCTAAGCAAAGCGATAGACAGTTTCTAACCCACCTAACTCCACAAAGTTCAATGACAAAACGTTAACCATTCATAAAATTCACAATCTAAACGACCACAACTATTCTCCTACCAAAGAAAAATTTTCATCGCTCAGTAATTCTTCTTTTAAAAAATGTTTCTCCTCTCGTTTCATGATTCTCGTATCACCTAACGCTCAGATTATCACACTACCAAACCTGGCACTCTCGTCTAAGTTAGTTCTAGTTTTCGTTCGTTTGCAGTTTGTTTCGTTCAAACTTAAGAACAATAGAAAGACAAACGGTGTTAGAAAACATACGAAGGAACTAAGTGTTCGTTCGGTGGACGTTAATGTTAGACTAAAATAACGACCGTTGCATCGAACATGGCACTCTCGTCTAATTAGTCAAATCCGAAAGTGCCCGCCTGATTGGCTGAAGCGCAAGCGCCTACCAATCGCGTCGCGCGACGAGGAGTGGGGAGAACCTCCTCCAGACTCGCGATTGGAGTGTTTGAAGCAGGTAGCTCCGCCCTATGACGTAACGTGCGCCAAGTTCCCAGCAACCGACAGAAGATTCTCCGAAATAGACAAAACTCTCAACAGACGAAGCTAAATTATACATCAATCACTCGAACATTCGAAAAATAGGAAAACGTACCGAACTCTCGATGTTCCAGTAACTGAATCATTTGTTCAGTGCTCCGAATATGAAAATTCGATCTCGCCGAAATGTCGACGTCCGTCTGCAAAGGGTTAATCCCGAAGACGGGCTCGAGGGCACACGCGATAGTAGTCGGGGGAAAAAGACAAGGAACAAGACGCAAGACGGTAACACGGAGACGCGGGACAGTCGAGCACGTCAAACAGCAATCAGCGGAGGCAAACACGACGCGTAAATATCACGTGCTCCCTGCCTCGAGCCTCGGAGGCCTCGGTTTTAGCTTATCCTACTCGCGTCAGCGTAAAAGGAGTCGGCTTAACGATCAGCCATTTCGATTCCAACTCTCTCTCTCTCTCTCTCTCTCTCTCTCCTTCACTCACTTTTCAGACAAATGGGCTGGATCCTCCTGGACTAAACAAGATATCGAGTCGATATTCCTCTTGCTTGTTCCATTTCTTAAGGTTCGTTAATAAAAGTTGACCCAAACATTAGCGAATAATGTTTATAAAATTCAATATCAAATCGACTCGTTCTATAAGTCTAGTGTGAAGATGCATCTCGCAGTAGGCGTTCTATAATTAATCGCTTCCTTAATTTTCTAACGAACTTTCGCGTTCGGAAACTACTTTTTGATCGTGTTTTTAATGGACTGACGATACCAGGAGCATCCGAGTCTAACCGGATTAATGTCGATCGTATAATTACCGACAATTCTGGATTCTAGGCGTTTCAGTTCGAGGAAAGGGAAAACGGCGTCTTCATCTCGAAACGAGAGTTCAGCTTTAGTAAATAATTAGCGCGCGTGTGCAGCTGCGGCTCTTTCTCCAGCGATAAAAGAAGGTAATCCGGCGTAGGTACGCGTAAAATTCCACCTAATTAAAACCGCGTCCTTTCTCGTCGAAACAGGGGGGAGGAGGAGGAGGACTGGCTCGGCGCTGGGGGCGGGTCTGTTCGCGTGGCGTTTTATCGCGAGGCGAAACGAGTTAAAAGCTGCGTAAAAATTCACGATGAGCGACGCCGGCTCTTTAACCGGCGTATCTCGCGTAATAGCGCTCGCGCAATTAATGAGATACCTGGCTAACTGTAGCCGGGGATATGTCCCTCTCTCGTCTCTAAGAGTTCTCGCGCGGAAGTGCTATTGAAAGTATGATGTGCCGCCACTTCGCCCGGCGAGGGGCCATTTTTTCGCCGTTCTTGCCGGCGTAAACAACTGCTGGGGAATTGGAAAGTTCGGCGGTATAGAGAAGGTGCAGGGAAAGTACGAAGTAGTGACGAAATGAGGGTAATGAAGGAATGGTTGGTCTGTTTAGTGTAGATAGTAAAGAATGGTAACTAGTGAATCTAGTAAAGGAATAGAAGTGGCAATGAAATGGCAAGTAGGGTATCTAGTGGCGGAATGGAAATAGTAAAGAAATGGCATTTAAGTCTAGTAAAACAATGTCAATTAATTAAGATGTAGCAAGAAGATAAAAGTCACTAAGAAATTTCAACTAGAGAGGGATCAGTAAAGGAATTAGAATATTTAGAGTAGTAGTAATAATTTCGAAATGTTTCTTCGAGAAATAAGAAAGGAGAAATGTGAAATATAATTTGAGATATAAGAAATTCTTCGAAATCTCGCTCGATTATCTTGAATCAGCTGTTTAGAATCTTTCCGCCTCTAAATTACTTTGATATTATACAGGCAACAGATAGAGATAATGGCAAATGATCGACGAACTGTACGATTTCACCCAATTTAGAAGAGAAAAGGATGAAAGCGAGCTTCCCGT
This sequence comes from Nomia melanderi, assembly GCF_051020985.1. NCBI lineage: Eukaryota > Metazoa > Arthropoda > Insecta > Hymenoptera > Halictidae > Nomia > Nomia melanderi. The sequence goes on from NC_135000.1 coordinate 8,400,652, forward strand.
CGGCTTTCGAGGTCTTTTCACCGAGAAATTCGAATGTTCTCGAGCCTAAAAGTGCACCGGCGCTCGGGCAAGTTGCTTTCCTCGATGGAAGATTTGTTTTGAAGATAGTTTTCTCGTTAGCCGCGGAGAATAAACATCGAGGAAGAAGATATTTCACGAAAATCCGCTCGTTCCGCGCGGGGAAGCTTCTATTTTAAAAACTACGCGTTCCGTCGCGTGGCCAAGGCTGCCAAGAAAAGGGACAACGAGAAAAAAGAAAGTTCCGAGAGAAAGTCTGCACGCGCCGGCCGGAAGTACACTTATTTCTGTTCTTCGCGAAAGCTCGGCGCAGTTCGAACGAGATTGGCTGGCCGCTCAAGGCCACCCGCACCTTCATCTCCTGGAAGATATCCCCGTAATAATCACGCGTTCTTCAACACGTCGAATGCCATGGGGGTCACCGGTGACCCCCAAACACATCGACTTACTATAATTCACTCATTTAAATGATTATTCGCAAACGCTTCTAGATTATAAATAATGCTACTCGCAATGAGTAATGTGACTCATCGCAATGGTGACATTCGGTTCGGTGAACGTGCAATGATGATAATCCAATTCAGTCGAATGATTTAATACTGTAGTTTTTCCATTTTGTGTACTTTGCTCTATGAAATCGCGCGGCGTTCAACGTGTTAACACTAGAACTTCGATTTTTTTGTTTAGCAATTAATGATATCTTCGAAGCATTGAATATACAAAATTATTTTGAAAATAAATAGTTTCACTAGAGTACTATGATGAATGTCTAAAGAAACTGACAATAATCTATTGTTACAATTTTTATAGGAATTGCATATTAATAGTATTAAATGCTCGGTAGTTCTAGTGTTAAACAAACGAATCAGGTGCTCGATTAATCATTTCTCTGAATGAACGTCGGGAAACCTGTTCCCAGTGTCACTCGATTGACAAACAAGGGAGAACAAAGTCTCCAGTAATTTATCGAATGATTCAATCCCGTATAACTAATTAATTTAAAGTACAAACTCTTCCAACTTCTCAGAAAACTTGAAAATTGGACGTAGTCTGATTTACTTACGTTCCTTTGTATCATTCAGAACGGAAGTGCCAAGGTCTACGTTTGCTTACCTACAACAAACATAATAAATTACATTATCGACTATACAGATTATCCTTAATATTATTCGATTTTTCACACATCCAAATTTTTGCACTAAGAAGGAGAATAAAAGATCTAAGAAATGTTATAGCAATTAACTAAAAATTAGCTGCAGTTGCTGATAGATTATGAAACCATCTGGAGTGCTAAGGGTTAATAAATATACACTTACATTTTCAAACTGTGTTGTTCATTTCTACAAATAAATATTTAACAGTAGTATATTTCCGGGGAAGAACTTTCGAGTACAAAGAACTTTTCAACGCTGCACGACTTAGGCCATTTTCATAATTATGGGCACAAGTAGCGAATGTTCAGAGCTGGGCTAGGAATTAAGGGTTCCATGGCGGAGTTTTGCTAGTAGCGGGGTTCCCCGGTTGTCCGCGAGGCTGGTCGAAAAGAAAACTCGGCCTCCTTTGTCCGTGGTCCACGGAAAAATGGTACCTCCGGCCCGGTTACCGAAATAAAATGCACAGTTAAGGAGCGACGCGCTTTCTTCGGCCGCCACTTCGGCTGGTCGCTAATTAGTCTTTCCTTATTGCCCTGGTTTTGCGAATACGCTCCGCAGGAATGCATCTGGACCGCGGTCTCAATGGACCGGGGATGGTCCGCTGTAAAAACCCGTTGTCGAAAGGAACGGCATGAAATATTCCACGTTGAACCCTTTCCGGAGATCCATGGATACCATGGAATTTCGTTGAGCGGCTCGTGCAAAATGTATCCTGCAGGCCGAAACGCGCTGAATATTTAATTGTTTGGAACATTTTTGTGGAAAAAAAATGATCGTTGGAGATTGTTGTTCTTTGTAGTGTTCATGCATCGATGTGTCTTTAGTGGAAGAATTGAACTAGACTGTAACACGTTATTAACCCTTTGCACTCGAGAGGTCACTCTCAGTCACCACTTGATTCGATGCAGTAAAACTATAAAATTTGATATTTAATATTGAACTGTGTATGATACATCGGTGTATGAAATATTCGGATAAAAAAGCTTCGTCACTCAATTTACTTGTGATTTTTCTTTGAGTTCATTGAAAAAATGTCGTCTTTGTACAGTTAGAAAACGTTAAAAATGACTGGTTTCAGTTTCTCTGTTTCGTAATTATTGATATTTTCGAAGCATTGAATATTCGAAATGGTTTTGAAAATAAATAATTTCATTTGAATACTATAATGAATGTCCGAAGAAACTGAAACTAATCTATTGTTACAATATTCATAGCGATCGCATTTCAATCGTATCAAATGCTCGGTAGTCTAGTGTTAAATATTAGAAGTGTCTTGGTCGAGTTGCGAAAGAGATCAGAAGACAAGAGGTTAATCCTGGTCAGTCATCCACTGGATAATTTTCCATCGTTGTTTTATAATACTAAAAATATAGGACTGCTATAGACATCGTTTGCATCAAGAAGCACACGCAATGGACGTCTATACGCGTCAGTTACGTCAACGTGTTGATCAGATTACCAAAGAAATCAATGCAAAAATAGTTAATCCCGATCACTCATCGTCAACTCCCAGTGTCACTCGGATACCAGCAGGAATCCACGGTGAAAGCACGCGAAACAACCGGAATACGAAAGTAATCCAGTTACAGTCGGAAAAATAACCGGGGTTACGTGGGCGTCCATAAAAAACCGGCGGGAAAACGGGGAAGAAGAGGTTCCTAGAACAGAGCGTAGAATTGCGCGGGGCATTCTTCATAGAGAGAGAGAGAGAGAGAGGGAGAGAGTGAGGCAGGCCTCCGTTTCTCTTCCCCGGCAAATGTGTGCGGACGCATATATATCCGCGGAACGGCGAAGCATAACGGCATAACGCGGACGCAGCCACGTGATGTAAAAAGTTGCGACACGCTTAGCCGGCAACGGCCGAGAAACTACAATATGGTCGTTGATAGAACTCCTCTCGGCCCGCGGCCCCGCGCTTTTCCCTCGTTTTTTCCTTCATCAACGGGGGCTATTGCCTCGAAACGTCCGGCCGCGATACGCGAGTTTCAATTACGATCTCCTTCCACCTCGGTTTCGTTTCGTTAGGCGGTCCCCATTAATCCGAGCGGCGGCCACCGGTGACCGGCGACCTTGCATCCCGCCGGTTCGACCGTTTCAACCCGGCGAAATGGAAAACACGTGCACATCGAATTTTTACGAGAGGATGTGATTATTATATATATATATACATAATAAAATATAATTATGACCGGGTATCAAGCGTGTAATAAATGAATAAATATTTAATGTTATTGATTTAATTAGAAAAGCTGTATATTTATGTATACGCCTGTTGTATGTTATATAATTGATTATTACTACCTATGTCATTATTACTTATTAATACACCATCTAATATCTCTCTCTATATATATTATTACTTATTAATATACCATCTAATTTCTCTCTCTCTCTCTCTCTCTCTCTCTCTCTCTCTCTCTCTCTCTCTCTCTCTCTCTCTCTCTCTCTCTCTCTCTCTCTCTCTCTTTCTCTATTATATCTCTAATATCTCTATATATCTATGTACCTAATATCTCTATGTATCTATATATCTAATATCTATATATATCTAATAGGGAAAAAGATTATATATAGAGAAAGAGAGAGATATTAGATGGTATATTAATAAGTAATAACGACATAGGTACTAATAATCAATTATACAATATACAACGCGTTCGATGGCGTCGCTAGAAGCAACGCTCCGAAAACAAACAGCAAAGACTCGCGAAACGTTTGTTCCGTTGAAAGTTTCGCGAAGATCCAACGATAACAGCGAACCACGTCTCGCCTTTTGATTTCCCAACCACACTCGATAGAACTCTTTCATTCCTTCTGATTCACTGGAAGAACAGTAATTCACGTTCATTCTATCAACGCTTACTTCATAAAGCGACGATCGACAATAGAAAGATACTTTAATTTGAATTGAAAGGCGTCGGATGACATTGTAACAGTTCGAATTGTTCGTCGCGCGAGTCTCACGATGTCGTAAGACGACGCTAATCGCGGCCATCTCCGCGCGAAGCGGTTTCTTTCGGCGTAGAAGTAACGGCGGGATAAATTCGGGATAAGAGTTTAGACAAAGGACGAGGAAAAAGGGCGGCCCGGCGGGATCGAGCCGCGTGTCTGGCGAAATCCGTGGCCATTATTTCGGCCGGAGCCCTGCGCACGTCCGCCAGAAATGAATATGCAAGAACCTACCGGCGAATATTTACGGCTGGACTGGCGCGCGCCTATATACAACAAGTTTCAAAAGATGAAGCCGACCAGAACCGCGGCTTCTCTCGTTCTGCCTCGCTCCGCTCCGGCTGCTTTCGATGCCGGGCCCCGACTCGGAACGCCGTTGCGCCGATCCCGCGTACGATCGACCGACGATCCACCGGTACCGATCATCCTTAACACTTTGACTGCCAACTATACACTCATCGAAACTCCTACGCAATCGAAGCAATTTTCTTAACATATTGCGTACCAGCTAATTTTCAGAAAACTGAATCGCGCGGATGGCAATTTTCTCTGAGGTCAACTTATATCACTATACATAGAAAAACTCAGGTGTCACATTGTTTTGTAATATATTTTAAATAGATAATCAATTCGTATGAAATTTTATATTTTTCCAATGCTGTGTTAATTAGCAAAGTTGCATAGCTAAGTGTCTTTACATAAAAACGAGATTTCTCGTTACCAGTACGCAATGTGTTAACAACGCTGAAACTAAGAAGTCAATATTCTTCGTAACGATTGCTCTACTATCTTTCTGGTATCTCACTTCTAACAGAATTCAGTTTGTTCGTTTCATCACCGAGAAAAGTAATGTTTAAGTTTATGCGAATCATGGTGTCATCCGAATTCGGGTGACATGGCAGCCAAAGTGTTGACACGCTGAATGTCACGGGGGTCACCGGTGACCCCCAACCAAATCGGATTACTGTAGTTCACTGAATTAAACCATGATTATCTGAAAACATTTCTGTATTATAAATAATGCTGACTAATGCGGTGACATTCAGCTGGATGAACATGCAATAGTAACAATGCAATTCAATCAAATGATTTAATATTATATTTTTTCCATTTCAAGTATTTTGTACCATGAAATCGGGCGGCATTCAACGTGTTTACCCTTCCGGTGCTAAGGAACGATGCGACGCGCACTCGCGGAGTTTCTTTTTTTTCGAACGGAGATTCTATAGAATATACGAAACCTTCGGATGAAGTTGAATTACCTATCAATTGCTTAATAAAACTACCGCGCGATTCAACTGACTTTTTGAAATTCAAAGTGTATGTATTCAGACTTTAATCCTTAGCACTCCAGATGGTTTTTTAATTGATCAGCAACTGCAACTAATTTTTATGGTATCTTTTATTTTCCTTCTCAGTACAAAATTTGGATGTGTGGAGAATCTAATAATTTTACGGTAGTTTCTCTGATTCGTTAAAATATTTGATATTATAAGTGGTGCAATATTGGAGCCTACAGAGTTCAAAGGGTTAACTGATTCACAATTCATCTTGCATATTGATGAATCAATGTCTTTAATAATTTCTCAGAGAAACATCTGTTCCCTTTAATAATTGCAGAAAGAAGGAATCAGGAATGGGTCGTTGTAGTTTAGTGTTAATTAATATACAAAAAAGGAGACTATGCACTGACCTCTTGCTGTTCGAAGAATCAACAGTGTTAACACGTTGCGTCCTGGCAACGAGAAATCTCGTTTTTCTATAAAGACACTTAGTAACTTTGCTAATTACCACGGCATTAAACGAATATTCAATCTAATTCAAATTGATTATCTATTTAAAATATATTAGATAATATGACATCTGAATTATACATATATACATATTATATAATTGCCATCGTTACCGTTTTCTGAAAATTACCCGGTACGCAATGTGTTAATTATAATTACTACGTCGTAGCCAAAGTGTTAAACACGTCAAACCAGTTGACGGACTGAAAATCATCAGCCAAGAGTCCGAATTGTCGCTTACGTTCCGTTCAGTCAACGAGCTGATAATATTCGACGGTGATCGAAGAGTCGATTCAGCCGCGATGTAATATTAATTAAGTCAGTCCTCTCGACCGAGGTTTAATTAAGCCGCGGATCAGCCAGAGGAAGACCAATGTGTCGGTTCCCGTCGAAAATAGCCGGCCGTTTCCGACGGTGCGTGATTACCCGACATTTAATAATCCTATCGAGGGGAGAACACTCGAAAAGTTTCCATCCGCGAGCCCATATCGGTGCCGAGATCGATCTATCGCGTTATTACGCGAGGTATGCGATGCGGAGTACCGTTCCGAGGAAACCCGAACGATCCGCGATTAAAAATCGGGGATTACTCGGACCTTCGATTTTTCGGGGATATCCGGTCACCCGGCCGGAGTTATTAACCGGTTCTTCCGGGACGATTTTAATCGAGATTTAGAGCTAATCACTGGGCTACGCGCGTCTATTTCGTTATGGAATACTAATTATTATGGAATTATCGGTTGCCTGTTTATTGTAGGTTTTCTGTTGCAAGTTTCGTAGAATATGATTTTTCTATGTTTCGAGGGAAACTATTTCCAGATTAACGTATCTACTTCATTATAGAATTCTAATTATTATGGAATTATCAGTTGCCTGTTTACTGTAAATTTACTGTCGCGAAATTTAGTAGAACACTATTTTTCTGTTTCGAGGGAAACTATTTTCTAAATCACACGTATCTACTTCATTATAGAATCGTAATTATTATGGAATTATCAATTGCTTGTTTATTGTAAGTTTTCTGTTGCTAAGTTTAGTAGAATACGATTTTTCTATGTTTATGGAGGGAAACTATTTTCTGATTTAATTCTTATAAATTAGAATTGACACGAAGCCTTCAGTCTACTAATCAGTATATTAGTCGTGGTCATATTCCAATATTTTACTTAAAGAAAACGAAATTAATCTCACAGATATTGTCATTCAAAATTATGAGCTCTATTTAGTAACTCGATGACCCCTTTTAGTTTCATTTATCCAACATTTCCTTCATATTCGGATCGAATAAAATATTACAAATCTACACGAAATATTGAACCAATGAAACTAAAACGAAACCCATGAATCAAGGATTCTATGACTCTGCATTGAATTCTAAAACCCAACATCTCAGTTTACAACATCGAATAACAATACCTATAACATTAATTTAATTTTCCTCGGTAACGAAGTTATTAAACTAGTGAAACACTGATTGAAATCAGACTCCAATTCATTATTAACAAGAAAACCGCGAACTTTCCCCGGTGCCTAATAATTCGACGAAAATTCCTCTGTTTTCCATTTCAGGGAGTTAATCACGTCGGCAAACGAATGCCCGCCACGTCATAATATATAAATGTAATCACGTGTAATTGGAAAAATCCGGGCTGCCCAAGGAGCGCGACGCGGAAATTCGTTTCCCGAATTGTCTCGGAGAACGAATCCGGCCGCGAGGAACGCGGGGACAAAGTCGGCCGAAATAAATTTCCCCGGCGGCGAGGCGAAACAAATTAAAAACCGGGCGCATTAAAACGAATAGGCGCCCGGACCGTATATAAGTTATAATCTGACGCGAACGAATCGCAGCAACAAGTGTGAATTTTTAAAACGGCGGACGGACGGTTGCAAAACCCGCGTCGCTGGGAAGAAAGATTGCCGGTGAATGAAGAAAAACGCGCTGCTCGTCCCCGTGAACGTTTCCATCGGAGTATCTCGTTTCTTAACTCTTTCGAACGGACTGGAACAAGAAGTCTACCGATTCTTTCGTGTTTCTAGTAGAATTGACTTTATTAATTAACTATATTAACTATATTAACACATTGCGTGCTGGCTAGTTTTCAGGAAACTGAATTGTGCGGATGGCAATTTTCAGTGAGGTCAAATTATATCACTATACATAGAAAAACTCAGATATATTGTTATGTAATATATTTTAAATAGATAATCAATTCCAATGAAATTTTATATTTTTTTCAATGCTGTGGTAATTAACGAAGTTGCGTAGCTAAGTGTCCTTATGAAAAAACGAGATTTCTCGTTACCGGTACGCAATGTGTTAAGAAATATTTGTTATATAGTTAATATAGTTAATATAGTTAGTTAATATAGTCAATATAGTTAAAATAGTTGGTTAATATAGTCAATATAGTTAATATAGTTAGTTAATATAGTCAATATAGTTAAAATAATTAGTTAATATAGTCAATATAGTTAATATAGTTAGTTAATATAGTCAATATAGTTAATATAGTTAGTTAATATAGTTTATATTAACTATCTTAACTATATTAACCAAATATCGAAGCTCGAAATCGTCTAAAGAAGATAAAAAACTGAAGTTTCTCGTGGATTAGATGAATTTTAATGTCGGAAATTATTTTCCCTCGTGCGTGAATTTCATCGGTCGTTTCGCGTGAGACCGCAGCGGAATTGGAAAATTCGCGACGTTGGAAAAGAACGGGAGGGGTGCCGGAATTTCATTTGTTAATTATCCCGCCGCGTCAAACACCCTTAAGCGTTAAAGCGTCACTGTTCCATCGTAGGAGGGTTTTATCCCGGTAATTATAATAATGAAACAGAGGGGAAATACGTTCCGGCGTGGCGAGTGAGGTATTAAAAAAAATTTTTTTTTAATTAATTAAATTCGTCCGCGAATGGTTCTGGCGGACAATGGGATCTCCCGGCGCGGTGTAATCCGGACGGAGTCCGCGTCCGCGGGATGCGTCGCTAAAAATTTTTGGTAATTAAACCGCTAGTTTCTAGGAACGCGGCCGGACCGTTGTATCCGCGTCTTGTCGCTTTTCAATTTGCTAAAACTGACCAGAAAGAATGAGCTCGGCGTTCGAATAATTACTACAAATGAGACCGACCTGTGGACAATATTAACTCGCGCGAAGTAATTGGACAGGTGTGTACGAAAATTCGTCGAGTCTTTATTTTTCTAGGGACCGGATGAATCGATTTTATTAATGAAATGAGCCGTGTGTTTCTTTAATTGTTTGGAAGGATGTTCTGTTGTTGTTAGGTATAGATGTTCATCGATTTATTTGAGGTTGGACAATCCAAAGTATAGAGTAATTGAAATTAGATAATCAAAAGTCTAGAATAGTTGAAATTAAATAATCGGAAGCGTAGAATGATTGAAATTAGACAATCAAAAACTTAGAATACTTGACATTAGACAATCTAAAGCCTAAAATAATAACAATTAGACCATCCAAAGCTTAGAATAATTGAAATTAGACAATCTAAAGCCTAAAATAATAGAAATTAGACAATCCAAAGCTTAGAATAATTCAAATTAGACTATTGAAAGCCTGTAACAATTGAAATTAGACAATTCAAATCTTAGAGTAATTCAAATTAGACAATAAAAAGTCTAGAATAATTGAAATTAAATAATCCGAAGCATAGAATAACTGAAATTAGCCAATCTGAAACCTATAATAATTGAAATTAGACAATCTAAAGCCTAAAAGAATTGAAATTAGACAATCCGAAGCCTAGAAAATTGAAATTAGCCAATACAAAGCTTAAAATAATTCAAATCAGACAATCCAAAGCTTAGAACCCCAGAAAACCCCAGAAAACTCAAACAAAACACTTCAAAGGGCAAACAATTCGAATCCCACGCAATCCAAATAACTCCAATCAAGAACTCTTCGCCTGAAATGAACTCTCCATCGGCGAGTCGTCCTCGCCAGGCCAGCCAAAGTCCCGATAGCGACTTAACGGTGTCTCATGGTAGAGCGGCCACGATTTCTATAGAGCCCGCACGCGAGAAACTAGAACGCGTAACATTTTAATAAACGCAATTACCCGGACCGGCGTCGTTTAAAGTTCGCATACATCCGAAGGCGAAAGGAGGCGAACAAGGGACGCGGAATCCGTCTAGGAGACAGCTAGAAGCCAGGTGGGCGTGGAACTCGGACGCGTCCTGGACACGTGATCCGCGATGGTGTCCAATGGCCCTGCAGCTAACCAAATTTTTCACCTCTCAACTCCTTACTCTACTCGCCAGAGAAAAACGTCGATGCGTTGACGCATTTAACCAGTTAACTGTGTTTCACGAGTATACTCGTCATGGAGACGTCGCAGGATTTTGCGTCATGACGAGTATACTCGTACATCTATTCAATGATGGCGAAAAGAAATGTTTAAAGATAGGTGATTCGTCGTGAACATTAATTTCCTTGGTATCGATGGAAGTTTGTTTAGCAACGTGTCAACGTGTTTCACTCGAAGTTTCAGTTTGCCTATCGGTGAATCAGTTTCGTCAGTAGTTTCTCAGAGAAGCATCTATCAGCTTCTTAATGACAACGAAAAGAAATATTTAGAAATAGATGATTCGTCGTAGACATTAACACGTTGAACGCCGCACGATTTCACAGAGGAAAATAGACGGAATGGAGAAAATATAATATTAAATCATTTGATCGAATTGCATTATTATTATTGCGTGTTCGTCTAGCTGAATGCCACCGCGATAGGCAGCATTATTTCTAATATATAAACCTTCTCCTGGGGGTCACCGGTGACCCCCACGGCAATTAACGTGTTAACTATGCGCTTCCCCCTTTCAGGGATATTCGCGAAAAGGGGCTTTTCATTAATTTGGGAGGCAAACGCCTCGCAACGCGGCGCCCGACGAAGGAACCTTTGTGCCACGGATACGCCGGAAGTGTCGGATCGCAGAATGGAGGAAGGAAGAGGGCAGGCAACAAGCGCGGGAAGGCGAGACGCGCTGGTAAGGCTAATTACGTTATTTATAAGCGATGTAGGCGCAGCTACGCGTGTCTACGCCGCACGGTACGGCCGAACGGCCGTTTTCTGACCAGAACTCGATAACTTAACACATTGCGTACGGGTGACGAGATATCTCGTCTTTAGCAAGCCGAACGTTGTGGCCGGGCGACGAGATATCTCGTTTTCAGGTTTCTTCGATTCAATCGATGATTTAAGGAATTAAAAATAGATATTCTTGTTACGTTACCAGAGTAATCGACATTCCGAGAGCGTAAAAGTCAATCAGTCAGCATAGCCATTATATCGGTAGCTCTGCGTCGATCGTGTATCGTACTTTACATGTATAAAGTGTTTTACTGTTGTACAGCATTTTGTTATTACAAAGTTCGCGAAAGTCCGTAAAAATATATAGTGATATTTAAGAATACCAAGAATTAAGTAATACCAAATGCGAATTAAAAAAGTGCATATATGCATCGTATAAATTGTTTCTGGAGCGCCCAAAAATGTGCGGGCCCTGGAAGCGCGTTGCACGAGCAGAGCGCCGTACGCAATGTGTTAAAAAGTATCACCGATAGAAACGAATGCTCCGGACGAAAGCTTGCAAGGTATGGACCTGAACATATGGGTGGCTAAGTTTTCTCGGTGACAGCTCTCCCCACTCTCCGTCGATCCGATTGGTAGGCGCGAGCGCTTCAGCCAATCAGGCGTGCGCCTTCGGATCTGACCAGTTAGACCAAAGTGCCAGGTTCCATGCAACGGTCGGTATTTTAGTTACCGGTGACCCCTAATCAAATCGAATTACTATGCTTCATTCAATTAAACGTTGATTATTTGTCTAATGCGGTGACATTCGGCTAGGTGAACATGTAATAATAATAATGCAATTCAATCGAAATTATTTAATATTATACTGTTCCCATTTTGTGTATTTTGCTCTATGAAATTGTGCGGCGTTCGACGTGTTGAATAAACAGTTGACCCATGGTGCGGCGATGAAGCAGAATTTCAATAGAATTCGTCTCCAAGATTATAAAACAATGAATCCTGTCGGAATTAAGTAATCTGACGCATAGAATGACTGAAATTAGACAATCAAATACTTAGAATAATTGAAATTAGACAATTTAAAGCCTGAAATAATAACAATTAGACAATCCAAAGCTTAGAATAATTGAAATTAGACAATCTAAAGCTTAAAATAATAGAAATTAGACCATCCAAAGCTTAAAATAATTGAAATTAGACAATCCAAAGCTTAGAATAATTCAAATTAACCAATCCGAAGCTTAAAATAATTCAAATCAGACAATTCAAAGCCTAGAATAATTAAAATTAGCCAATCAAAAGCTTAAAACAATACAAATCAGACAATTCAAAGTCTATAATAACTAAAATTACACAAATTACAAGATTATAAAACAACGAATCCTGTCGAATAGTTCAATGACAGTCTACAATCATAGATCAGAATATTCACTAGAATCACAAGAAACTAATAGAAAAACTAGAAGCTTCAACAGCCTAACAGAGCTCTTCCGCAGATTCGCCAGAATACTGTGAAAAATAAAAGGAAATGCTAAGCACCTAATAGAAGCCAAAGAAATTAGCGAAACGAAGAAACTCGTGACACCTCGGAATAAAGCAGCGCGGCTGGGAGATGGCTTGTAAAAGTCAGCTATCCTCTCGGCTTCGAAATGAATAAAAACGCGGCGCGCGCCGTATCGTATATCCGTTCGAAGGCGCGGAGTATCGGCCGGCTGGGTATATACACGCGAGGAACAAAAGAGTCTAAGCCGAAGAGAAATGGCTCCGTTAAGGAAGAAAACATCGAAGCTTCGTGGCTCGTTCGCGGGGAAGAGCGTCTAACGTTCGTTCCTCCTGTCGTTCCTTCAGTTTTTTCCTTCCGGGGACGACGTTCACGGGGCTTTTACGCGGCCGTAACTGGAACGTCGCCACGACGGTATTGCGGCCACGCGGAATTGGAGAACGTAGATTGACGGAAGACTGACATTCATAATTTCGTTGGGTTCTCGGGGATATTAGTGTTCTTGGGAGGTTGAAGTGAGGATAAGGGAAAAATGGAGTGGAAGTGGAGGGTATAATGTCATTGGAGAGAACGTTGCTTTTTAGGTGATTTTCGGTTGGTGGTTAGGATTCTTTTAATATTTTAATGTTTCAGTGTTTTAATGTTTTGATATTTTAATATTTTAACATCTCTATATTTCAATATTTCAATATTTCAATATTTCAATATCTAATATTTAATTTTTCAATATCTAATGTTTAATATCTCAATATTTCATTATTTCAATATTTCAATGTCTTGTATTTAATATTTCAATATCTGATATTTAATATCTCAATATTTCATTATTTCAATATTTCAATATCTAGTATTTAATGTCTCAGTATTTCACTACTTCAATATTACAATATCTAGTATTTAATATCTCAATCTTTCATTATTTCAATATCTAGTATTTAATATCTCAATATTTCATTATTTCAGTATCTCAATATCTCAATATCTCAATATTTCAATATTTCAATATTTCAACATTCCAACACTTGAATATCCAACGTTTAATATTTCAACATCCACTCAACCTCTCAATATTCCACTACCTAATATCTCAACATTCCAATATCTAACTTCCAATACTCACACACCTAAACATCAATCTCAACTCCAAACCACCCCAACTCCCTTCTTCCATTTTAAAGCGTTACTCATTCCGATTTCCCATACTGTAATCAATATTTCAAAGATCTATCGAGCATTCCGTGGCACGGTACCACTCAGCGCCGCTGGGAAGACAATCTTCCCTCGCTGATATCCATCCACGTGCTCGTAAGACGCGTCTTTCCTACACTTTGTAACCGCGTGCCTTTATTGCCCTCAGGACAACGGAGCGTGTGCCGGCTCGTTTTAATCGCCCAGCTATAAACCGTTATCGGATTCCTTTGTCTTCGCCAGTCAAGACGGACAGGATGCAGCCAGCCCTTGGTCGCACGAGGTCCTGCGTTCGGTAAGTCTCTATTCAATACAGAATTACTGCGTTCTTGTATAAAATCATTCAAGCTTCGACTGAATTCTATCCACGATTTCACTGCATCAAAACAGAACTCGACAACCCTATTACCAAGTTTACTCAAATTTCCTTGCTTATCTTCATTCCTCAAAGATATTCTACAAAAGTAAGGACACTAAGAGAAAAACTTCTCAGACGTCGGTGAAGTTTCTCGATTAGATGAATTTTCATTCTATTTTGTAGAAACTCAGATTTGTCTCGCAGTTGCCTGACTAGATTGAAGCATCCCCTTTCCAACCACCCCTCAAACTACGCGCGATTTTTTCCCGCAAAGTTGCAGTGTCAAGATGCACTCGCGTCCGAACGAATCCGTGACACTCAGTGTCGGAGAAACGCTCGACAAATCGGTTGAACGAACTGTCGAACGAAGTTTCCGTTCTATTATTTCTCGCTCTAAAGGTCTGTCCTACATAATAATGATGATAACAGTAATGATAGTTATTACGAATACGCGGGTTGCTTAGTGGAGTAGGATGTAACAGTCCGTTAGGCTATAGGTGTATCGTGAATCCTTCCGTTTCCGTGGGAGGATCCGGTCCACCCGCTTCGGAGGACGAGGAGGGATGGTCGGGGGTGGAGGGGAGAGACACCGGAGGAACCTATCGCGGAGGTAGGTCGAGGTAATCGGTACGTATCGGCGGTCCTTTATGCGGCTTGTTATTTTATCTCGAGCGTCGCGGTCGTTAATTTGCGGTCACCGCCGCAAACCAGGCCCGGGACCCGACGCAATTTTACACGGCGACCCCCGGTGCCCTCCGCCTCACGGCGACTTTTCAGGAATTCAGGTTCGCGGAATCGAGTACATCTGCGGCTCTGTTGCATACACTGCTATTCGCGCGCGAGAAGTGAGAATTTTTCAACCCCTGTGGTAAAACGAGTACGGCTCGTGATTGGCTCGCGTGACTCTGGGTCAGTTGACTCGATGCAGTGAAATGGTGGATATCGATGTTACATTGTTACATTTCTCATTTTCGCTAGGAATACCATAAAAATTAGTTACAGTTGCTGACAGGTTACAAAACAACCTGGAATGCTAAAGGTTAACCCTTTGCACTCGAGAGGTAACTCTCAGTCATCACCTGATTTCAAACAAGGCCATAAAATTTCATATTTAATATTATACCTTGCGTAACTGATCATTTCGAAAAATATTGAAATAAAATAGCTTTGTTCCTCGATGTACCTCAATGTATTTAATTTCTCTTCGAGTTAGTTTCACTAAATATTGTCTGTACCTCATCAGAAAATGTTCGAATATTTCTAGTGAAGAACTTTCGAGTGCAAAGGGTTAACCTTTGGTTGTTTTGTAATCTGTCAGCAACTGCAACTAATTATTATAGTGTTCCTATTGAAAATGAGAAATGTAACATTTCTTCGATCTTTTATTTTCCTTGTTAGCACAGAATTTGGATGTGTGGAGAATCTAATAATTTTAGGGTAGTTACTTTGATTCATTTAAATCTTTGATATTATAACTGGTGTAATATTGGAGCCTACAGAGTTCAAAGGGTTAAACTATTCATGGTATGCGCGGAATTTGATAAGGAATTCTTTGCGAGACGTGTCGAAGAATCGTACACATTGGGAAACAAGAGAGATATAAAGAAATCATGTGGAAATATCTTAAAGGTCAGCAAAAGCTTGAATGTAACTTAATCTATCGTTTATGATATATTATTCAAATGGTATATTCCTGATGTCCTCGAGAAATTGATTAACAATTCAATTTTCGTGGTGCTGAACCAGTTTCTCGACACTAGAACTACCGAGTATTTAATATGATTAATAATCTATATAGAAATTGTAACAATAGATTATTTTCAGTTTCTTCAGATATTCATTATAATATTCAAGTCAAACTATACTTTACTAATATTTAATAAATAATAGTTATTAATAGTAAATATATGGTACACGTTGCACTGAACGTTAAGCATCAGATATTTTCTTTTCCTAATAAATGATCAACGATGAAGTTATATCGATTATAGTTACGAAATAGATCATAAGGGGTCAAACAACGTGAAAGTAATTATTCCGGCTATAGAAGTGACCGCAGTTTAAGAGGTTAATCTTTACGGAATAGGTATCTGCGACGTTTCGACGGTCGACGTTCCTTGTGCTCGTGGAACAGCTAAAAAACCGACGCGTTTCGCCGGACCACCCCGTGCTCGGAAAGGTCAAAGCGACGTCGTCCGAGTAAGGCGGACATTTATTCGAGGCCAGAGGCGTCTGAAAATGATCGTGAGATCACGGCCGGATCGGGGCTGTCCACGAAATCAATTTGTAAACGCTCGATCTCTCACGAGTTTCCCGATACACCTACACCCGCCTCTCCATTTACGCGGAGCGTCCGTTATAAACGTACATCGCATAAACAGAATCCGGCAAATACAACAGAAAATGAAATATTGGACGAAAACAAACTAGCAACAATTTTAGAAATAGATAAATACTCAATCCGCGTAGCTTAACACATTGCGTACCGGTTAATTCTGAGAAAACTGGCCGATTTCTCAATGAGATCGACATGATTAAATTATGATTAAATATCATAATTATTATTTATCATTAAATTTTATCATGATTAAATTCTACGAATAATGGAACTTATAAGTTCGTGATGTATTATTGTATGAAAAATATTCAAATATCTTATTATTTCATAAGTATTGAACAAGTAATCAGTTCCAATAAAATTTAATATTTCTTTAAATGGTGTGGTAGTTCGCAAAATTACAACGATAATTATAAATAATCACGAAATTTCTCGTTTCCGATACGCAATGTAACACTGAAACTACCGAGTAATTAAATCGACATCTTGAAATTCTATAGAAGCTCCAAAAACGTAGCTATCGAGACTTTGATTGATTTATAATTCAGTTTGCACGTTGCTGAATCAATTTCTTCAGTAATATCTCACAGAAACATCTCTTATTTTTTATTGATTGCAAAAAGAAGACAGTAGGAATAGATTTTGACCCTTTGCACTCCAACAATTTGTCACTAAAAATATTCAATTCATTTTTATGAGATATAGATGACATTTTTTCAACTAACTTAACAAGGAATTCATTCACAAAATAAGGGGAACAATGATATTTCATTTCCACGTTTCACGTATCGACAGATTACTCAAGACTCAATGTTAATTAAGTTGAACTTTGCACTCGAAAGTTTCTTACTGGAAATATTCAAGATTTTCCGGCGAGATATAGGCGACATTGTTCGAACCTAATCTAACGATAATTTGCAGATAAATTAAGCAAAGATATTTCACTTAAATATTTCACATAACAATACAAAATTTAATTTAAAGTACCAAATATTTCACTTCATAGTTTCGCTGTATCAAATCAAGTGGTGACTGAGAGTCACCTCTCGAGTGCAAAGGGTTAAATACGGAATTTTACAATTTTGATGCCCCAATCGACTGAGAGGCACCTTTAGAGTGTAAAGGGTTAATCAGTCAAGGAATTACCAAAGAAAATCGAAGTTCTCCGGTCGAATTTCAGTGGACGCTCTCACGATTTCCACCTGCAAGAAAACAGAAACCATTCGTTCGGCGGTTCCGGCGTTAAAATAGATTTCCGGCCAGTACGTCTTCGTCGCCGTTCCGAGCTCCGGCGTGTCTGAATGAAAAATCACGCCGGTGACCGTCGCGTTGGCCAGATAGCGCCGGCCAAAAGGGAAATCTCATTCCCGGCGAGCGTCTGGAAAAACTCGGGGAATTTGTAGGGGAACATCAAGCGATCCCGACATCGAGATCCTGCAGCGATTTCAATTTGAAACCCCCAAGAACCGCCCCCGACGCGTCTCGCTGCATATTTAACCCCTCGCGCTGGGAAATTTCTCGCTGGAAATGTCTAACCCTTCCCGACGATACGACAACATTTTTTTCGAACGGACTCGACGGAGAGTTGCTTATAGACGAAGGAACGCTTTGTCTGACATTGAAACCGCCGGATAAATCGAAACCGCTTCAGAATGTTCAGTTTCGATATGTTTCAATTATGAAGACAGCTTTTTTTTAGTTTGCAATGTTTTAGTTGTAAAGACATTTTATTTGTAATTTTTAATATTTTTATATGTGAATTTTAAAGACAGTTTCTTTATAGTTTCTAATGTTTGAGCTGTAAAGGCGATTTCTTTATAATTTATAATATTTCGATTATGAAAACGATTTCTCTATGATTTATAATGTTTCAGTTGTAAAGACGCTTTATTTATAATTTCTAATATTTTTAATGTGAATTATGAAGACGATTTCGTTCTAGTTTCTAATATTTCAGTTATAAAGACAATTTCTTCATTTCCAATATTTCAATAATAAATTGGCCTCGAAGTCAATTGATTCGACACAGCAAACCGATAAAGTTTAATATTTAATATTAAACTTCGTACAATGCATCGATACCTGATATATCGAGTATCACCGGTGAAAAACTTCTGGGGTGCAAAGGATTAAATATAAATTCTAAAATAAAAATACTTCCCTTCGATATACGGTACGTTCGCGTAATACCAAGCTTAAACATTGAGTGTCGAGCTTTAGCAATTTTCCTGTCGACGTAAACGTCAACAGTTGACGACGTACCGCGCCCTCGTAAGTTCCTTCGCAAAGAATATCGAGAACGCTCCGAGAAAAATGGCGGCGAGCGCGACAATTTCCCCGAAGTTCGCCGGGCCGAATGGAATTAACGCGCGCCGCGTAATTGAACGCGTTGTCGCCGCGTTAAAAGCTATTTTCAATAACAGCGACGCGTGATTTATCGAAAGTATTACGTTCCGGGTGTAATTCCGCGCTTGACGCGCCGTTTATACTTAACGAGCGCAAATAACCTGCAATTAGCTCAAAATTTCGCGAATATGTTCTGGCGGAACGGGCTCCGCCGGCGCGCCGTGCATTTTTCGGGAGTGCATTTTCGGGTGCAGTCCATCGGACGCTGTTAATCGGGCTTTCTAATTGAAATCAGAAACGAAACACGGCTGCCCCGTTTTCTCGGCGATAATACAGACACATCGGTAATTAACACTAAAACTACCGAGCAGTTCAATTGACTTTTCAACATTTCGCTGTAGAAACTCCAAGAGTGCGTCTGTTCGGACTTTAATTGATTTACAATTCAATTTGCGTAGCGTTAAATGAATTTCTTTAGTAATTTCTGGGAGAAACATTTGTTACCTTTCTAATAATTGCAAAAAGACATCAGATGTGTCATTCGACCCGTCTGGTAGTTTTAGTGTTGATCGATTCACTCGCTTGTACACGTAATAATTAATTATTTCGAATTCAAAGTGAATATTATTCCTCTGTAACCAATTGTTATACTTAAAAGGAGATATAGGCGTAACATATGCTTCGAATTTTTCTCTTTTTCCAATAATTATTAATGACAAAGTAGCCATATCGATCAGAGTTGAGAAAGAAATCATAGGCCAAGGGGTTAACGATGAGAACAATAGTAATAATAGCAACAGTAATAATACTAGTAACAACAACAACAATAATAATAACAATAGTAGTAAGAACAACATAACAGCAACAACAATAGCAATAACAATAGTAATAACCGTGAAAATTCGATGTATTTCAATGAAAGAGTTGAGAAAGAAATCATAGGCCAAGGGGTTAACGATGAGAACAATAGTAATAATAGCAACAGTAGTAGTACTAGTAACAACAACAATAATAATAATAACAATAGTAGTAACAACAACATAACAGCAACAACAATAGCAATAACAATAGTAATAACGATAAAAATTCGATATATTTCAATGAAAATATAAATCGATTACTGTTTTCCAGTATTAATAATTTCAATTTGAATTTCCCTCACGGTTTCACTGAATTAAAGGCAACTTTGCATCGGTTTCCATTGAAGCTTCCGTACCGCGGTATTTCCAGGGCCTCCGCACTTATTACGTCCGACAAGCCGATACACTATTCAGCGTCACGGCCGATGGAAAACGTTAAAAACATTTTATCGCCGCTCCCGTAATTCGCGCGGCATCGGCCGGCGAACGCTAACGGCCGCCATTGATACGAATAAGCAAATTTTATCGTCGGAATGAAACTTTCATCGAATTAACGCGGCCCCGCCGGAATCGAATTAATATTCCCGTCGTTCTAATAAACTTGAAATTATAATCCGTTTTAAATTTCAAATTTTTCGGCCCGGCCGGATTAACTCTTTGTGGATGTCGGCATTTCGATGAGATGAAATGTACAGATTTGGAATACTAAGTCGTGGAAAAATGATCTAATTAGTCGAACAACAAGAGATCAGCACGTTTTCTTTCTTTCTATTAATTAAGCAATTGATATATAATTTAGCTTCATATGTTGAAAGTTTTGCATATTTCGAAGAATCGTCTGCAAAGGGTTAAAGAATCTTGTTTATATATAATTAGAAAGTATAGAATATTCAAGTGAAAAACTTTCGAGTGCAAAGATTAACCCTTTGTGGACGGATGTCGGCATTTCGGTGAGATGAAACGTTCAGATTTGGAAGACGAAGTCGTGGAGAAATGATCTAATTAGTCGAACGGCAAGAGATCGGCACGTTTTCTCTTTTTCTATTGATTAAGCAATCGATATATAATTTAGTTTCATATGTAGAAGGTTTTGCATATTTCGAAGAATCGTCCGCAAAGGGTTAAGGCTCAACTCATTACATCTCGTTACGCGAGATTAATGTCGCGTTCCGACTTCCAACGTCGCGAAATCAATTCGACCAACGGAATTTTATTAAGATACACCGACGACGAGTCCTGATATCTCGATCGGCGCTCGAGGAATAAATTAATGGGATTCAGTGAAAGTTCTGTGGGCGATCAACCTTTCAAATTCACTTCTGCGAAGTTCATTCTTATCGCGGGACATTTATTCAACGGAGTTTTATTAAAATCGATGCTTACGTTCATTCGAGTTCATCGAATTCACCAGTACTGATCGATATTTTAATCTCGAAACATTATTCGATCCTCCTTTTTTCAAAACTCCGACTCGCGTCGAGCAGGAATGAACATCACCAAATAATCTCTGACAACTGATTTTCATCGTAGACGATTAATTGCTCGGAATGTCATTAAAACCGATGCTTACGTTCCTTCGATTTCATCGAATTCACCAGTACTGATCGATATTTTCATTTCGAAATATTATTCGATCCTCCTTTTTCCAAAACTCCGACTCGCGTCGAGCAGGAATGAATATCGCCAAACAATCTCTGACAACTGATTTTTATCGTACACTCTTAATTGCTCGGAATTTCATTAAACGACACACTGAAATTCGTTCAATCTCATCGAATTTTCGTAAGCACTCGTCAATATTTTAACTCGGGAACAGTGTCGAATCCTCCTTTTTCCAAAACTGCGACGCGTGTCGAGCAGTAATGAATATCGCCGGACGGTCTCCGAAAATTGCTTTTCATTGTAGACGATTAATTGCACGGAATTTGACGAACACGCAGGATTGACGAATTCCACTGATTCCGGCGCTTATCGAATAAATGAATTCGGTTTCGTGGATTGTTCATAGGTGCCGGCGAACAGTTTAAATCCGATACACTTTTCCAATTTGTTCCTTTTTGTCCCGGGGAAACGTCGATGGCCGACGCCGAGAGCAGGACGGAATATTATCGAGCGATCTCCGCAAAAGTTGCGCGGCCAGTTTCCGCGCTGGATCGTTTTTCAATTTGCCTAAAAGTGTCGAGCCCTTCTGGGCCACGGTCGGAACAACAATTTTCCGGTCTTTGTAATATATTACACGGACCTGTTTGCGCAACTATCGCGTTCGCCGCGGCTCGAATCGAAATTAACCGAGACCGCCGCTGTTACACCGATACCGCTCCATACATCGCGAACTATCCGCCGTGAAATCTGCGCTGCAGAACACGCCTGACAAGTCACTGAAAGCTTTGCTCGCAACTGCGCGTCGATTTGATGCTGCAACGGAAAAAAACACACACACATACACACACAGACACACACAAAATAGATATCTTCGTGACGCTTTCAACCCTTTTCCCCTTTATTTCTGCACGTAAATGCTCGAACGAAACGGGCCGGGTCCAATAAAAATTCGAACAGCGCATTAGGATCGATGGCGGACGCTTTCGAATTGCGGCGAAACTTTCGGAAGAACGCAATCTACGGTTTCGGCGACTCGAAACTTGCGTTTTCCTCGGGAAACGTATTTAGCGCGACGAATCGAAGGTTTTCCGTCGCGTTCCCATGTTCTCAAGCTGTTTGCTCGATCATTTCGAATTCACCTGTGTTCTCGTATTGATACGGTGTTTTGAAGCTTGAGAGCTGTAGGGAAATTGTTGCTAGTTGCACTCTTTGATTTTTTTACCCTTTGAACCCCAGAAGCCTTTCGCTGGAATACTTAGTATTTTCTAATGAGACGCAGACGACATTCTCCGATACTTTGCGAGACATCACACATTGAAAAATTTTGTTTCAATACTTCACATATTCAGGCGTTATACAAAATTTATTATTAAATATTAACCCCTTCCGAACGGATGTCGACATTTCGGTAATGTTCGATTTCGAAGACCGACTCGCGGACAGATGATTTAATCAGTCGAATAGCAAGAGATCAGAACGTTTCCTTTTAATTCTATTAATTAAGCAGTTGATATGTAATTTAGCTTCATATGTAGGTTTTGTATGTTTCGAAGAATCTTCGTCCGCAAAAGGTTAAAATTTCTAATTTGCAAATTTAACACTAGAACTACCGTACCAGTCAAAATGACTTGGTCGAAATGGTTTCGATTGTTTTGTTTCACAATTATGGATATCTTAACACTTAGGCGACCGCTTGAAAAGAACTATAACTACAACCTCCTCCATTATTTTCAATTAAAGTCATTCAATTAATTCGGTTATAAACTGTGTTTTGTAAAAATAAGAACCGTGTTTGATAAATTGTAAATAATCCCACTTCAAGACTTAGTAAATAACAAAAAAATGTAAGCAGAATGAAAGGCAATGCGTTGCTAAGTGAAAAGTGGGAGATCTCTGCATTCGGTTGGCTAAGTGTTAAAAGCATTGAATATTCGAAATGATCTTGAAAATAAATAGCTTTAACTTGAATACTATAATGAACATCTGAAGAAACTGAAAATAATCTATTGTTAGAATTTTTATGTTGATTACATATCAGTCGTATTAAATCCTCGATAGTTCTAGTGTTAAAGGCTTAGTACGTTGAATATAGAGGAACCGAGGATTTTTCGAACTATTCGAAGCCTAATTTATCTTCCTCCCTTGAATACGCGAAATTACAAAGAAAAAGAGAACGACGTATCAATCTCGCGATAATCGAGTAATTAAACTGCACGTAACTTTGTATCTCGGCTATGAAAGTTCCGTGTCTCGAAAACGCCGACATTCGTCCTCGAAGGGTTAATATTCGGTTGAATTAGGGCGAGGGAAGTTCGGTTCGGGTTAATTAAACTTTGATTAACGAGAATCAAAGAGCCCAGTGTTGGAAGGACAACAGAATGAACTTCCATGTTTCGTAAGGAGCCGGTTTTTCCCCGTTTGCGGGCTGCGCCGGTGTCCGCGAGCCGATAGGCGCCTGCAGCGGTGCCGGCCATTCTGCAAATCTTTAGGTCGCGACCGACAAACTTTTTAATTAAGCTCGTTATCTCGACGCGAGAGGCCGCTATTCAAATTTTAATGGGGCCAACCCGGAGGCTCCGAATTTCTTGTGTACTCGCGGCGAACTCGATGTTAGCCGACTTTCTTCCGATCGAAAGATACAATCGATATTTCGACTGCTGAACCTTTCGTTTCGACCTTCTGATAATTACATTGATCGCTTAATCTGCTCGAATGACTCACTTAGGTTTCAATGTATACTTAGAATTCATTTTTATTCAAATTTTGTTGCATTCAAAAGTGTTTCTTTAAAATAATCCAAAGGAGTACTGAACTTTAACCCTTAGCAGTCCTATGTCGAGTCAGACTCGACTAATTGTTTTAACAATTTTTTCTATATTTATTTGTAGTATCACAATTGTACCATTTAGCCGCAAAAAAATTAATAAGAGTAGTTATCTAATGAGATCACAGATATTGTGTTATTACAAAAAAATATCAAAAAACATTTTTTTTCTAACATTTATTCAAATAAATTTAATTTGATTTGTTTCTTGAAAAACATAGTAAGAAAATTATAACTGATACTGATAAACATTCTCCCGAATATTCTTGAATAAATAAATAGAGCGCCATATTAAGCTGTAATTGAATGAACTAACGTTGACGTGAACCTCAAACTGAGAAACCAAGAACACTTCTGACCGTAGAGGGTTAATATGTTCTCCGAATGTTCATTATCGAAATGAAGATGCTCCAAATTTCCACGCATTGCTCAAACTTCTTTGTTCTTCCGCGGTGTTCACGTGTTTTTGAAACGTTCGCATCGAAATTTCAGCGGAGTTACAAGCGAGCGAACTACCGGCAACGAGGTAATCAGTTTCCAATGGACACCCCGGCGAACGGTAGAAAATTACTATCATTGGGGGGCGGGGGGAATCCCGCAGCCACGTTCAGTCGCACGGAGTGTCGTAAACAGTCAGTTAAACATAGTCACCGGTAAACAGCGAAACGGCTGCGTTCATCAAGCGCACTCTGTCCTCATCAACGGTCAAACGCGCACGGGGCACTCGATCCGTCTTGGACACTCGCTCTGTCATTTGCAGCGGTTGATATAGTCATCTGCGGAGAGATTTGCGCGGGACCGTGATCTATTCACTTGTTACGTGGATTAATATCGCGGCTTCAATCATTTTCCACTCAACCGTCGTCACTCTCGACGATGTTCGCTCATTTTTCCCACTGTGACTAATTATACTCCATACTTGTTAAACATTTCGAATATAACAATCAACAAGCAACGAAACGACCAAAGTCCCGTTCGCTTCAAATTCATTAACCTTTTGCGGACGGTTTCTTGAAGTATTGGAAACATTTCTGCAGGGAAATTAATTTGTACATCAAAATGCCAAGAAAAAGAAAACTAATCACTGATCGTTTATTTGAAGAAATCAATTGTTTGTTAACTTCGTATTCGAAATATAAAGCTTGATGCCAGTAAAATGACGACGGTCCTCAAAGGGTTAAAATCCACGAAACGAGTTTCCCATTCGCTCTCCAACCTATCGGAGAGCTTCTACACCTAGAAACATAGGGTAGGAAAAAACTGGATCATTCAAAAACCAGCGTAGCAATTCACGCATTCCCAATTTCCCTAGCTCCTAAGGTTCAAGCTTCGCGTAACCTTCGAAGGAGAACCTTCTGGCGCGATTCGTCGATTTAATTGCTGGAAAACTTTCAGCTAGCCGCGCTGAACGTTGCGCGTCTGTCCAATCAAGCCAGGTAACCATAGGGCTGCTTTAAGGGGATCATCCCCAAAGAGAGCAGGTGTTGAAGTGGCTGTCAGCGCAGAGGATAAGTAGGATCGTCGAACTAATATTTTTGCAAACTTCCCTCAACCGTCCGCCATATTTTCCCGGAGAGCCGCGCCGGAAAAAGGGAGGACAGCCGGGCGGGGATGAAGAGGAGCCGCCGTCGAAGTGGATAGGTAATAACCTTCTTGCCCCGGTGAGAAATGATTGGCAATCAAAGTTGGTATTACACGTGGAGGACGGGCCGCGAGTGCATTCGGTACCATTTCCAACGGAGAGACTCGTTAACCAACCCCTTTGGACTTCTCCGTGCTTTCATCCGCCCTCGCCCTCGCTTTTTCCCTCGCCGCGAAGTCGGAGCACCTCGACCGGAAACTTGGCCCCCGGCTTTTCTTGCTCTAGCGACGAAAGCCTTTACCCCATCCCCCATTATTCTTCCTCCTGGACGGAACGGCTAGATTCCGCGCAGATATCGGGCTGATCCTTTGTATCGGGGAACATTCGATCCTCTGATTGATGCGCTAAGACAGACCGCCTATTCTCTTTCCGCCGGGCGCTCGCTTTCGTCTCGGTGGCTCCGCTTGCGATCCCGGAGACAATACTTCGGGACGTCTTGTTTCTCGTCCGTCTTCTCATTGGGAAGTTGATCTGCCGCCGTCGAATTCGCGGAGGTTCTTGACCCTTTGCTTCCCCTTTCGTCGGACTTCGTAGCTTATTATCGTCGGTATCGGATATCCGTGAAACAAACCAGGATACCAATGAGATATTGAAAAGATTGATAAACGTGAAAATCAGTCGGTGACCCTCAGGAATATGATGGACCTTCGAATGATCGAATTCCTAAATTTTCGAACGTTCGAAATGTTGAATATTTGAATTACCTAGCAACCGAATCATTAAGCCTTAGCACTCCAAGTTGTTTTGTAATCTATCAGCCATCGCAAATAATTTTTATAGTATTCCTAGCGAAAATTATAAATGCTATAACATTTCTTCAATCTTCTAGTTTCCTTGTTAGTACAAAATTTCGATGTGTGGGAACTCGCATAACTTTAGGGCAGTTTCCTTAAGATTCATTAAAATATTCAATATTATTCCTGGTGCAATATTGGAGTCTACAGAGTTCAAAGGGTTAAACTTCTTTCAACTTTGACGTGGCTTCCCCGTTAGACGCGTTTCGCATTCATTCGAGGCTCGGATTAGTTTGGAAAAGATTACCTTTAACCCTTAGCACTCCAGGTTGTTTTAATGTATATTAATTACTCGGAACGATCCATTCCGATTCTTTTATTCCGCTGTTATTGAAATCGCGAGGAGCTTCTGCCGAGGATCATTGAATAGACTGGTTCGATGATGTACGCGAAATAGGAGTCGCGTTATCAATTAGTGGCAAATGTTTGTTGATGTTCTTAACTCTTAGATGGTTTTATAATCTATCAGCAACCGCAACTAATTTCTATAGTATTCCTAGCAAAAATTAGAAATAGTAACAAACATTTCTTCGATTGAGGGTCGTCTGTCCCCCATAATGCTAGGCAAATCAGTCCCAAAGCTGTCGCGAGGTCGACGGAAGGGCCCAGCGTTGGAGAAGGAAGAAAAACGAGAAGAGGTAGCACGGGGGAGTAGCGCAAGAGCAAAACGAGTCCGCGACCTTGCCGGAACACGACGGAGGCCGCGGATTCCAGACAGGTCCCTGTCCCTCTCCCTTTCCCCCTGGCCTTTTCGCTCTGTTTTCATGGCGGCGTGATCGCTCCCGGCGCGAGAAAGGATCGCAGGTGATTACGGGAAGCCCCCGGAGCCCCCGGGCCGGAGGCAGATCAGAGGTGCCGCCTTCTGCGATGACGGAGCGATCCGCGCAAAAAAAGGTCCACCCGTCTGTCCTGTTCACTTCTCGCGCGGCGTGGCGTTACAAGCCAGGTCCGAGGTATAAGGCGAAGTCGGTGTGAGGCCGATTAATCACCTGGCAGCTATGGTAACACGTCCGTCCCGGACCAGAGTATTTGCATCGTACTCTTCTCCTTTTGGGGGTCTTGGTTTAGGGAATCGAATCATCGCGTGTTGTTTAGTTTCACCTGTTTCCGCTGTGAAATGGGAAATGATCTTTGCATAGTTTAACCCCTTGCCGTACAATGAGTGAGACTCGTGATGAAGGTTTCTAGACTAATTTAACAATCGATGTTATTCAGTACCCACGGAGCAAAAAACTATTTTGCTACTATTGTATTATCTTCAAATAAAATTTCCACTTGAAGTAGATTGGACGATTTTGTTACATTTCTACCAAATTTTCGATAGTAGAATCGCACGTGAGCTTAGTGGCGGAAGTAAATAGTACAAGGGGTTAACCAGTTAACCCTTTGCACTCGGAAGCTTCTCAGTAGAAACATTCGACAGTTTCTGATGAAACATAGACGCCATTTGAAACGAACTAATGAGGAAATATACGTCACTTAAGAAACAAAGTCATTTTATAAAAATATCTCACATATTCATGTATTATACAGAAGTTAATATTATATATAACACTTTGGAATTTTGTTAGATGAAATTAGATGGTGACTGAGAGTCACCTCTCGAGTGCAAAGGGTTAACTCTGGAATTTAGTTGGAAAAATCTCTGGTTCTCTGGATGCCTATCAATTTAGGGGATCAAAGAATCTTAGAACCTTTTCTCCTAACTTCAGAAACTTAGATCTTGGAATATTCTAGACCTTATTACAGAAACTTCCTGATTTAGAGGATCAAAAGGTCAAATGTTTCTTTTCTCTTAAGAAACTTGCAGGATCTTCCAAATTTTAGCTAATTGCTCTAGAAGTCTATCAATTTAGGGGATCAAAATTTTAGAACCTTTCCTCCTAACTTCAAAAACTTAGATCTTTGAATACCCCAGACCTCGCTACAGAAACCTGATCTAGAGGATCGAAGAATCAAGTATTGCGACTATCCTCCCTTATGGTCTTCGCTCCACCACCCTTAGAAGAGTACTTTCCCTCTTCTGATCCGAGATCAAAGGAACAGATGTTCCACACCCTTCGTGGTATATTTATCAAGGACACCCCGTGCACTCCATCGGATCGAATGAATATTTACACAAGACAATTAGCCCAGTGAATTCCTGTTAGTCCGGTCCTCGAGCAGGACAATCATTGTCCCAGCAATTCGAAAGTTATTTATTCAATCAGCCTTGCAAACGATTTTCAACGAGCCTACACTACTGGTCCGTGTGGAATTGAATTCTTCCCGTGTTTTGTCCGAATGAAGTCTCGCTGGTCACCGGAAGAACGGGTGGAAAGGAAGTTGTCGCGTGGCCAGGAACCCGATACCGCAGATCGATACTTCCACTGAGCAGTTACGGCTGGCGATGATGAAGGGTGAGCGAGGAACGATACCGACGCCGACTGCGTAGCATGGCTTCTAGTGTCGAATATCTGCGTAGGAGGTTTCGCGACCAGTTCCACCCTTGGCCAACTCTGCCGACTGTGCACTGAAACCGTCAGCTTTCCTAGACGAAAGCTGTTTATCGAACCTTCAATTTTTCAATCGTTCCTCTTGCTTTCGTTTCTTACTTCTGTCATACTTGAATTAATTTTCTTCTTTCCATTTCTTACTTCTATAATACTTGTTTTCATCTCTTACTTCTATAATACTTCAATTAATTTTCTTCTTTCCATTTCTTACTTCTATAATACTTGTTTTCATCTCTTACTTCTATAATACTTGAATTAATTTTCTTGTTTTCATCTGTTACATCTATATTTCAATTAATTTTCTTCTTTTCATGTCTTACATCTATAATACTTGTTTGCATCTCTTACTTCTATAACACTTCAATTAATTTTCTTGTTTTCATCTCTTACTTCTATAATACTTCGATTAATTTTCTTGTTTTCATCTCTTTCTTCCATAATATTTAAATTAATTTTTCATTCTCAGCATTTCTACTTTATTACGCTCCTCTTTCTCTCTTAGGTTTTTTTATAGTGAGATTATTAGAAATAAATATTTATCGGTGTTAAATTATTGATATTAGTTTTTGAAACGTTTCCTATGTTTCATTGGAATAATATTTATTGTATTATTCGATGAATTGATGTACAAGCCAGAAATGATAAGAATATTTTGTAACTAAACCAGTCTGACTAGTAGTATTATACCGTTTGTTCGTGTTTTTATTTTGTCAGTGTATTAACTTTTTCAGCTGCCATTAACGTTCGAGGAAGAGACCTCACGAGATCTTGATATTATTACGCGTCCCATGCCATCAGTCGTGCGCCATAATAGTTAGTTAATTAGCTGAATTTAAAGGGCCTGATAAATTCACATTTAACTGGCCAATTAGCCGGGAGATTAACGTGAGCAGATTACATGGATGTTCTTATTCTCTTTAAGCTGCTTCAAAATATCGTTTCCATATCTTATTGGCCAGTTGAAAACTTATAGCAGTACACCATTGTTTTACAAGAATTAAATGAAAAATTCAAGTAACGTTGTAATTACGCTTGAATCAAAATTTCAAGTGCAATCATCTCACTGATCCTGTCATTTAGAAAAGAAACTTCCCATATTTAGAAAGATACGTAATTACTTTATAAACCTATTATTTTTATAAACCATTTACTCAACCATTTACTGATTCGCGAGACTTTCCAATTCCCATTTAAACGATTAAACCGTCATTTACTTTAAAAAAAAAATACAAACTTCCCATAATTGGCAATACACACATAGTTACCTCATTATAATTCGTGAACGGCGCAATTCGAATTCGACTGATTAAACCTCCCATTATTTCTGTAAAACCGAAACTCCCCATATTTGGACGGACACAATTACTCAATCGTGATCCGCGAGTCGTTCGCCGATTCCAATTTGAATAATTAAATCCCCTTTTCGTTTTGCAAAACACAGAATCCCCATATTCGGCGAGGCATAATCATCCCGGCGCGATTCGTCGATCGCTTTTCAATTTCAACCTGAACGATCGAGCCTCCCATCATTTTTGCGAGAGGCGTCGGGGCCGATTGGCCGGCGCATCGCTGCTTATGAACGATAGTGTGTATCATCGGCGCGGCGAAAGAGAACGGGCAACGAAGGAACGAGCCGGGTAACCGGTGTCTGTTAGTCGTAAAGGCGAATCATTAACCTCGGTGCGCGGAATTCCCTCCGGCGAGCGACTCAACACCTGTTTCAAAGGTGGCTCTTCCTGCCGCTACGCGCGGGTCACGCTCCTCGCGCTCCCTTCTCCGTCTTTCTTCGCCCCGAAAAAACACGAGCAAAGGAAACGAAAAATTTCAACGATTTCCACGTCGAACAGGTTCCTCACTGACTCACGACTTCTCAATATTTCCTTGAACACCTTTTCTCCGTGAATTCGTACGGAAACGAGGACAAACGAGAATTCCAGCAACCCTTGTGTCATGTTTCGATTCTGATGGGGAATTGTTATAGAAAATTGCACGAGATGGGAAGGTACGCTGGTAATGAGACTCGTTAAGTTTCATGGACAACGGATTCGTGGCTAACATGGCGATTTGTTAACCATAGAAGCAGTTGAACCGTCTTAACCCTTTGCAGACGAATGTCAACACTCGAGGTGATACTAAGTTGCAGATAAACAATTTAATTACTGAAACAGCGAAAGATCGGTACGTTGTTTCTTTGCTTATCTATTATTTAGGCATTCGATGTGTAAATCGACAGGATTTGCCTTAGGTTTCGTGTATTATAAATAATCTTCGTCCACAGAGGATTAAAAATGTCTTTATGAAAGTTATATACGTGAAGTTATTAAGATTTCAATTTATACTTCAGTTTAGGTATCTTTAGTCATTTCTTAATCAGTTAACTGTGGAATTTAGTTGGAGAAATCTCTCATTGCGCGCAATAAAATTAAAAAATGGAGCGTGTACTCGTCGAACGCAGGACGAAAGCGCGTAGAGTATATTTTAATGAAAGATCAAAGCGAAACAAAGAATTATATGTGTATGTGAAAGAATAAAGAATTCATCGAAAGAATTAGTATCATGTCAAACACAGTTACCTGGTTAACCCGTTCCGTGCCGCGGAAATTTCGGTTATATTTTACTTATGAACTGTATTGAATATAACTTAATATTTCATTTAAAAAATCAAGTTTTTGGTAATTTTTATATATTCTAATATTGTTCTTTTAAGTTCTGGCGAAATATAAAAATCTGACTGCGGGATGAAGATTTAGATACGTTGAAATTGGATTTTATTAATGGAAGCTTTCGACGAATCTTTGAATGGCGCGACTTGGAGCTAATGTCTCGAGCGAATATTAAGAATCTGGCTCGATCCTTTGAGCTTCCAGGACGCGTCGATATAAGAGAAGCTCGCCTTGGAATCGGACAGTGATTGATCGTACGTGTCGTCATTATGATTCCGACTTTGAATGCACTGCTTACTGCAACCGTGATGAGCTTCCTTTTTTTCATAATCCTCCGCGGCCGCGTTCGCTTCTCCGTTAATACGGGCTGCCATAAAAGTATTCTATATTATCGAGAATGCTCGGAAATTCTCATTACACCGGGGGTAATCGAGTTTCTCGTAAAAACTACCGGCGATGTCACTCTCCCTTCACGGTAAACACACCCTTACAGTGAATTTAACATTCCCTGGTAATGTTAACACTGCCGAGTGGCTCAGAATGACCAATTCCTGATTTCTTCTTCAATCACTGCAAACGTACAGATATTTCTTTAACACTAGAACTACCGTACCAGTCAAAATGACTGGTTCCGATTCTTTTTTTTAGCAATTATTGATATCTTCGAAGCATTGAATATTCGGTAATGATTTCGAAAATAAATAGTTCTTCTTTTTTCAGTGATTAAGAAAATAACAGAAGTTTTTGTGAGGAAGTATCGAAGAATTAGCAATATCAATTAGCAATAAGAATTTAGCGATGCGCAAAGTGAATTGTAAATTAATTAAAGTCTAGATGACTTTAGGGATTGTTTAGTTAACACTAGAACTACCGTACCAGTCAAAATAACTGGTTCCGATTTTGTTGTTTAGCAATTATTGATATCCTCGAAGCATTGAATATTCGAAATGATTTAAAAAATAAATCGTTTCATTTCAGTACTATAATGAATGTTTGAAGAAACTGGAAATAATCTATTCTCACAATTTTTATAAGAATTGCATATTAATCGTATCAAACACTCGGTAGTTCTAGCGTTAACTGTTCGGTAGTTCTAGTGTTAACCTTTTGCACTCGGAAGCTTTTCACTAGAAACATTCGACATTTTCCGATGAGACATAGACGACACTATTTGAAAGGACTAATGAGAAAATTCGTGAATTATATAAATATTCCACATATCGATGCATTATAAAAAACTTAATATTACATTCAACAGTTTGCAATTTTCTTATACTAAATCAAATGGTGACTGAGGGTCGCCGCTCGAATGCAAAGGGTTAACCCTTCGACGAATGTCATTTCGGCAAGATGAAGTTTCCATGTTTCAAAGATTAAGTCATAAACAAATAATTTAATTGCTCAAACACCAAGAGATCAGCGCGTAGTTTCCCTTTTTCCTATCGTTTAAGTAATTAATATATAATTTAGCCTCCGCTAAATATTTTGTATATTTCAAAGAATCTTCGTCCGCAAAGGGTTAAAGATCAAATAACCCCACGTTGGGAAACACTGTGCTAGACCGATTCCGCCCAGAATCATCGCGAGCCCCGATATCGGGGACACCCCGGTTAAATCCGAGAAAGCAGGAAGCACCGGAAATATATACAACAAGGTCCCGCGATCGTTATCGCGATAGGGTTATGCCCCTCGCAGGGGTCTGCCGAGTTGCGGCGAGTCCCGGGGCCCGCAGGCCGAAGAAGAAAAACGCGATACGATCTCGTTCCGGCCAGCAGGTCGGGCCCGAACACACCGCGCACCCGTTCTCTCGTCTCGTAATTACGAAATTGCCTCTTTGAAAGATCCGCTCCGCGTTCTCTCTATTCTCTTCCCTCTGCGCGACCTCTCGTTCCTTTTTCCCCGGCGTCATCGCGAAATCGGCAACGCATTATCCTCCCCGCCTCCAGCCCGATCATCTCCTCAGCCTTTTCTTTCCCGCTGGCATCATCGAGGTATCGGCCTCTCTCGCCCACTTTTCTTTCATTCCTCGTCGACGCTTTCGTTTTGTTTTCGGCCGGCCAAGCTCCCTCGCCCCTGCCACGGCCGCGATAACAGTCCATCGTTCTTCTTTCGTCGCTCGGGTTACCGCGACGGGTAATTTTAACGGCCGGCACACCGGCAAACAACTTCATCCTGCGGAACCGGCCACGGTCTCGTGGAACTCGTCAACCCCTTTGGCACCTTGCGTCCATGGAATTTCAGAAGTCGAATCGTTCCGCCGCGATGGGATTCATTTCGAGCGCTGGTTATAGGGGATTGGGGTAAGTAAATTATTAATCCTTGGCCTATGATCTCTTTCTCAACTCTGATCGATACGGCTACTTTGTCATTAATAATTTATTGGAAAAAGAGAAAAATTCTAAGCATATGTTATACCTACATTTCCTTTTAAGTATAATAGTTGATTACAGAGGAATAATATTCACTTTGAATTCGAATGAACTGAGTAATATATATATTTGTTGAATCATGTTGAAAATCTTCATCGCGAATCTCACTCGTTGTAGGGCAAGGGGTTAATCTTTGGCATTCTAGGTTGTTTTGTAGTCTATCAGCTGTAGCTAATTTTTATAGTATTCCTAGCGAAAATTAAAAATGATATAACGTTTCTTCAATCTTTTATTTTCCTTGTTACAATCGTCAAGTATTCAAATATTCTATAATAATAGAATTCCAAATGTCTGAACAATTGAAACGTTGAACTTTCGAATGATCGAATTCCCAAATGTTCGAAGTTCAAAATGCTGAATATTTGAACTACCTAGCAACCGAATCATTAACCCTTAGCACTCCAGGTTTTTTTGTAATCTATCAGCAACTGCAACTAATTTTTATTTTGAAAATTAGAAAATTAGAGAAGCTATAACGTTTCTTCGATCTTTTATTTTCCTTGTTAGTACAAAATTAGGGTGTGTTGAAAATGGAATTATTTTAGGGCAGTTTCTTTAAGATTGATTAAAATATTTGATATTATAACTGGTGCAGTATTGGAGCCTACAGAGTTCAAAGGGTCAATGACAAAGCAGTATCGATCAGAGTTAACACGTTGAACGCCGCATATTATTATTATATATATAATATTATTATTATTGCACGTTCATCTAGCCGAAGATCACCACATTAGGTAGCATTATTTATAATATAGAAGTATTTTTAAATAATCGGATGCAGATGATTTTCAGTGAGGTCAACTTATATCGCTATACACAGAAAAACTCAGATATCATATTGTTATGTAATATATTTTAAATAGATAATCAATTCGAATCAAATTTTATATTTTTCTCAATGCTGTGGTAATTAGTGAAGTCGCATAGCTAAGTGCATTTATAGAAAAACGAGATTTCTCGTTACCAGTACGCAATGTGTTAAGAGATGAGAATAGTTGTATTTTTGCTTGTTAATCGGATACCGTGATGCATGTCGGAGCAGGCCGGGAATAATCTGTTTTTTTCGGGGATTACGTGTTGATCGTGTTATGTGATCTAGTTCTGACGTTACATTATGTAGGTATCCTATGAATAACGACACTCGAGTTGAGACGTAATGAAGACGCAAATAGCTGGTTAAGTTCACTCTCGGCGATCGAAAGTTTCGATCAGTGGGAGTGTTCAACGGTTCCTGGGACTAGCCTACAGAAAATTTTAAACTGTGATTCTTTGTCAAGATGTTTCTCAAATTGACTATATTACTATGTTATCTTCAATACTATTAGCAAGAAGGAAATGTTTTTTCAAGTGTATTTCAAATAAAATGTAATAATACAGTTATCGAGGAAAAAATGCAGAAAATATAGCTTTGTTCCTCAATGTACTTGTGATTTCCTTTTGAGTTAGTTTGAAAGAATGTCATCTTTATCTTATCAAAACATCTTAAATATTTCTAGTGAGAAACTTCCGAGTACAAAGGGTTAATATTGAACAATGTACAATGCATCGGTGCGCGAAATAATGAGATAAAAAAGCTTTGTTTCCCAATTCACCTGTGATTTTTTTTTTAATTCATTTAAAACCATCATCGTTGTCTAGTTAGAAAATGTTAACCCCTTGACCTATGATTTCTTTCTCAACTCTCATCGATACGGCTACTTTGTCATGAACAATTTATTGGAAAAAGAGAAAAATTCTAAGCATATGTTATTACTATATTTCCTTTTAAGTATAATACTTGATCACAGAGGAATAATATTTATTTTGAATTCGAATTAACTAAGTAATATAGATATTTGTTGAATCATGTTGAATATCTTCACCACGGGCCCCACTCGTTGTTATAGGACAAGGGGTTACGTATTGCTAACGAAATACTTCCGAATGCAAAGGGTTAAACAGCTCGCTAAGAAGTTTGATGGTTCCGCGCGATAGATACACTTCGGTATTTCATTAGTCTCCATCTGAACGGAGAAATTCCTCGGCGGAAATTCCCGTTACAATCCCGTAAACTATACGCACAGGGGTGTTTTCGGTATTTTGTCAAGTTCCGGGAACTTGGCTGGCAAAGTAGTTGAGCAAAGCAGGGCCCGATCCGACCGCTACCGTTGCCATTTACCGTTCGACGAGGGAAACTTGGGCAACGCGGAGTCTCTCTCGGTTATTTGCCGAATTCGAGGGTTCCGCGAGACACACCTGGAGGAATCCGGCTGCCTATGTGTAGTTTCTGTGTGACGTTTTCCGAAGCTTTTCTCTCCGGCCACTTCGTGACCCTGTTGATCCACCGGGGTCCTCGGAGTTCGAGGAACCGCGCTGCATAATTGATCGAGTTCCACGCTCGCGAGAGTTCTTATTTCGACTTTGAAATTTAGTTTGCGTGCGGATATTGTGTCGTTGAATGCGTGATATCGTAGTGGATATGTTGACGAGCTGTTATAATGTTGTGGTGATAGACTGATGAAGTATAGTAGTATTATGATGAATATATTGACGAAATATTATATTTTATATTTCCAAATGTTCAAATATACAAGTTTCCAATGTTAAGATTTCCAAACATTCAAATCTCCATACATTCAAATCTTGAAATGGTCACATTTCCAAATGTGCAAATATACAAGCTTCCAAATGTTAAAATTTCCAAACATTCAAATCTAGAAATATTCAAATCTCGAAGTGGTCACATTCCCAAACGTTCAAACATGCAAGTTTCCAAATGTTAAAATTTCCACACATTCAAATCTCAAAATGGTCACCTTTCCAAATATGCAAATATACAAGCTTCCAAATGTTAAAATTTCCAAACATTCAAACCTCGAAATGGTCACATTTCCAAACGTTCAAACATACAAGCTTCCAAACATTCAAATCTCCACACAATCAAACCTCGAAATTTCCAAATATTCAAATCACCAAACATCCAACCGCTCGAAACCGCTGGCAAGCTCGAAAATTTCCAAATTTCCAACCACCGGGACCGCCGACGATTGAAAGGCTCGGCTTCCTCGCACGCAGAGCTCCCCAGAAAATAAAGGCTCCCCGAACTTTCTTCTCGCGACTTTCTTTTTTCGTTGGGCCCCGGAGGGGGGCTAATAGTAACGTGGCGGAGCGGGAATGCGTGTTGCGAAGTTCGGCGGTTCGGCAACTCTCCCGGCAGCGGCGGCATAAAAAATTCCGTCGGGTTTCGCATGAAAGATTCATCAAGTTTGACTGGCGTTTCTCAAACAATGGTGAGAAGGAAGAGCCACCGCGGCGGCCGAAGCGTGAAGAGGCCGCCGCCGCCGCCGCCGGCCGGGGAAAATAGAAACGTCCCTCGGCGAGGACCGAATCATCCGGCACCACCTGTGCGAACTACTTTGCGAAACAATTTCTCGCGGGCTGAGCGGAGCCGTTCGACCGTTACGATACTGGTTCGATCGAGTCGTTACAATGTCGCGGTACAATGGCTTCTATTCAGACTTCGGTGTCGGATGTCGCGACGGGATCGATGGAGGAACGGGGAAAACTCACTGGACAGATGCTCGCCTCGATGCTCCTCGATCGCACCGGTCGAGAACAATGTCAATCCTACGGCGCAGTTTACTAAAACTCCGTTTTCTTTACGTTTCCATTGATATTTGCCAAATACACACTCTTTAACCCCTTGCAATTGAATTTCGTAGCTGCAATTGTTCGAACTATTTAATCGTTCGTTCGTCCTACGATCATATAACATTCTAGATATAACACAAATCCAAAGTAAAATTTACAAAATCGAATCCCTTATTCTCTTCTATAAGTTACAAATTTTGGTTTAATCGATGTTTTAAAATGTATCAATATAATCACCGACGCTCGCGTTTTTAGTAGCTGAAATTTAGTTGGACCAGTTTTTTAACACATTGCTCTTTCTATGTCTAGATTTAGTATAAACCATAGAAATCGCTAACAATAATGTTTCATTTAAATTTGACACAACTTAATGATATTTATGTTTGTCAAACCATATTAGAAATTTTCACGGTGAATTTTTTCTGGGTGAATTTAACCCTTCGCGATCGGTGTCACCGATATGGCATTATCTTTACTGGGAAAATTCGTGTGATTTCCCTACAGCGTGACGCAAATTTTCTAAGTCCAGGAAAATTTTACTCGTGAAAATTCCATTCTCCAGATTACTATCTTCAATGCTCAGATATTGGAAGCAATCAATACCCACAATAATAATTACCATCGTGAATTCTCCGGTTCACCAATCACCGAATATTCTCACGATCGAGGAGTCTAATGACGGTTTTTCTAAGTGATCCGGCGAAATCCGCTGGCAACGCGCGGCGGCGCGTATCGAGAATGATCGATCCGTCGGGATCGGTGGGAAGTTGTCAACGTTGCGCCACGGGAAACCGATGGCCACCTGGGGAAAGAATTAATTGTAAGGTTGACGTTGATGTACAAAATCCCGGCCGCGGAACGATCCTTTGACGGTGAAACGTCTGGTAGCCCGGCGCGGGGCAGCGTTACCGAGTGATTGATGACACTTGTAATTAAACACGCAGCCCGTGACTACCTATCCGTGTCATTAAACGGGCCACACGCGATTTTTTTCTGCCCGTTCCCTTCTTTTCTTTTTTTTTCTCTCACTTAATAACGAGCATTTAATGGCAACAAACCGAACGGCGATATCGGGATGAAATATTATCGATGGAGAACGATCGAGCTGGCAGCTGACAAATATTTAGTCGTTCGATCGTGTCCGGTTACTTTCATCGAGGACTCGACGTGCACCGATTCGAGGATAACGACACGCGATATAAATTACTCGGAACGATCCATTCCGATTCTTTTATTCCGCTGTTATTGAAATCGCGAGGAGCTTCCGCCGAGGATCATTGAATGGACAGGTTCGACGATGTATGGGAGATAGGAGTCGCGATATCAATTAGTTGCAAATGTTTGTTAATGTTCTTAACCCTTAGCACTCCAGATGGTTTCATAATCTATCAGCAACTGATTTTTATGGTATCGCTAGTGAAAATGAAAAATGCTATAACATACCTTCGATCTTTTAATAAAAATCTAATAATTAATAATAGAAAATCTAATAATAGGTAGTTTCTTTAATTCATTAAAATGTTTAATATTATAACTGGTGCAATACTGGAGCCTACAAAGTTCAAAGGGTTAACGCTAGATTTACGGAGATGTATTCTATACTTCATTCTATCGTTTTTAAAAGAGTTTGTTTATATCGATTGCGAAAATTAGCGTTTCAAGAACGGAGAATTACGAGTATTCGCAAAATTGCATAAATCAGAATTAAATTGTTACGAAATAATGTTTAAAAAGTTCAATATCCGTGAAATTGACGGATCCCGTAAATCTAGTGTTACAGAAACAAGTTCCTAAAAGAGTGTTTGTTTATATCGATTGCGAAAATTAGCGTTTCAGGAACGGAGAATTACGAGTATTCGCAAAATTGCATAAATCAGAATTAAATTGTTACGAAATAATGTTTAAAAAGTTCAATATCCGTGAAATTCCGGGTTCCGTAAATCTAGTATTAAAGTTCGATTTCTGATAGAATGTTTGTTGTCCTCGGTTTTCTTCGAGTAGAATCGTTTGTGCTTCGAAAATTAGAAACATTGACTCTTTTAAGATAAAGGCTGCGTGAATTTTAATTAAACCGAAGAAATTCTTTTTCTATTGCAGTGTTAGATATTTGTAGATCGCTCCGTTTTCTTCGAGCAAAATCGTTTGTGCCACGCAAATCGCAGATTCGCATACAAATGTTGAGTTTCCACGGTAAGATAATGATTCCCGTGGGTTTTTACGGGCAGGCAATTAATAAGAATGCCAAGGTAAAAATCTGGGAGCAAGAGAGGTGTCATTTAAACGGGACAAACGAGTCGCAATTAACCGAGGCACCGCCGCGAAACGTTGCCGTCCAGTCTTTGTCGGGTCGCGCGATCGAGGATGCGCGATGTGTTTACGATTAGTAGCGAAGGACAATCCCCCACCTCCTATAATTACGGCAGGGTGACGCTTTCACGGTGGAAAAAAAAGAAAGGAAAAGATTGGCCGGCTCATTAAAGGGACGGCCGCCGCGCGGAAGACGTTTTGCGCCGCTGTGAAATTGTTTCTATTCGCGAAGAAACCATGCCGGCCCCGGCCGCGATGATGATGGAACGAAATTATCATTCGGGGGGAAAGGGAGGAACAAGACCGATGATTAAGAGGCAAAAATCTTAATTCGCTGAGTGGCTTCAGGGTGTAATAACGGCGTTGCATCCTCGCCGCGGCGCAAGCTTGTAGTGTCTTTGTGATGCACTCGGACCAGTTGTGTCGCTCTAAAACACCGCGAGGAATCCTTTTGGAATTCGAATATGGCAGTGATTTCGAATCATTTGGTTTCCAACGTTTCAGGACTCGAATGTTTCATGATTCGGTTGCTAGGTAATTCAAATATTCGGCATTTCGAATGTTCGAACGTTTGGGAATTCGATCATTCGAAGGTTCAACGTTCCAGGACTCAAATGTTTGATGATTCGGTTGCTAGGTAATTCAAATATTCGGCATTTCGAACGTTCAAACATTTGGGAATTTGATCATTCGAAGATTCAACGTTTCAACTGTTGAGGCGTTTGGAATTCGATCATTCGAAGGTTCAATGTTTCAACTGTGCAAACATTTAGAATTCGACCATTCGAAGGTTCAGTGTTTCACTGATTTGAATATTTGAATACTTGACGATCGTACGGTTCGGAAATGCAATAATTCAAGGACAGACATTTTAGAATTTTCGACTATTCGATAATTCGATAGTTTGATAATTAAGTCATTCGAAGATTCAACTGTTCAATCATTCGAACATTCGAAAATTCAGAAATTCTAAGTTTCTTC
Organism: Nomia melanderi; assembly: GCF_051020985.1. NCBI lineage: Eukaryota > Metazoa > Arthropoda > Insecta > Hymenoptera > Halictidae > Nomia > Nomia melanderi. Next base: position 8,441,579 of record NC_135000.1, read on the forward strand.
GTTTTAATGATTGGAACATTTAAAAATCTGATAATTGAAGGATTTAAAAATTCAGTAATTTACCGACTCAATTATTCGAAGGTTCAACTGTTCGAACATTTAAACATTCGAAAACTTGATAACCGAATTATCCGGAGATCGAACAATTCGCTAATTGAGCGATCCGAGGATTCAATCCTGTACAAGATCGACGTCAGCTGATCGAATTAACCAAAGAATGGCTCGCCATCGCCATAACATTGTGCCCAGTGTATCGAGCGACAGGACAAGGTATCTCAAATGACCCGAGGAGACCAGCAGACCTCAAAACCATCGGAGGCCGGCCGAGGATTAATTTACCGAGCGTGCGTCGCCGACATAGACGAAATGACGCCGTTGACCCAGAGTCCTAGCGCTCCTTTAATCCTCTGTGCCTCGTAGCGAGTGCCGTTTTCATTAAAATACTCCTGTAAACAGAGCTCTCTTACGTTTTCTTGAAATTTATGGCCTAACAATGACGGGAAACTCAGACGCGTTTTGACATTCGACTCTATCGCAATATCCAAGCGTTTCTCTAATTCTTCCCATAGTAACTTGTTACGTTATTACTTTATCACGACATTATCTAGTAAATTAGAAAACTACTTCGTTCAACCATAATCGAATCATCATTTCCCACTGCTAGCTCCGCAAAATCAAGACTCCAATCATTAATGTCTGAAGTTACAAAGAAACGAAGTTGCAAAGAATCGAGGAAATGAGCTGATAATTGAAAAACACTGGCTGCTCAAAGATGACATCGAAATTTGATCGATTCTTCGAATATTCCGTTAAATTTGTAACACCTAGTGCATCTGGGAATGTTTGAAACGAGGGAGCTTTTCTATGTAATCACTGCGAAGAACACCGTAATCAGATCCAATCGAGAACGTAATCCGGGAAATCGAGGTCATAGGTGAATCTCTGCGCGTGGCTCCCCACCTATGGTCCGTCGAACGCCGCCAGGTATGCAGGACCGCGCTACGAGACCATATAGGCAGGACAGGGCCGTAAACCATAAAGATCTCGCGCACGGAGGACCGCTGCGAATCGCCCATTGACCACCCACGTGGCTCTCTCTCCATCGCCTATTTCTTCTAGAGCTGGTTTCTATCTCCTCGTCCCACCGTCGGCGTTCCTAAGGTATGATTATCCGTTTCCGTTCGTTCGACGCGCGCGCGCGCGCTCTCGCGCGCCGCGCTGGTAACGTTACTCGAAATACAGGGTTTCTTTCGCCGGGCAAATAGACGAGCGTCGCGACCCGCGTCGTTTCATTCGAAGGAAAAAAAGAACCGTTTGAGATGCCGAGACACACCTCGGACTGGTTCGCGGCGGTGTTTAACTTTCGAGGAGGATAGACGCGTTATCTGGTACTAAGATTCTTACGGGCTTGGTGGAACTTGAGTTATCGAAGATGATGGAGGGACTGGGAAGTTAGGTTCGAATTGTTGGATGTAGGGAGTTTGGCGGTTTCGGGGTTTGAAGGTTTGAATCTTTAGATCTTTGAATCTTTGGGTGTTTGATGATTTGAAGGTTTGAAGAATTGAAGATTTGAAAATTTGAAGACTTGAATGTTGGAACGTTTGAATGTTGGAACGTTTGAATTTTGGAACGCTTAAATGTTGGATCGCTTGAATGTTGGAACGTTTGAGTGTTTGAATATTTGATGGTTTGAAGGTTTGAAGGTTTGAAAATTTGAATGATTGAAGATTTAAAGATTAAGATTGGAAGATTTGAATGCTTGATGATTTGAAGGTTTGAATGTTTGAATGTCCGATTTCTTCAACACTTGATTGTCAGTAGCAAAAATACATTCCCGTTACCTGAATCGACAAACCGATGTATACACGATCGAGTAAACTAGATTTTCCTCGAATTTTCGAGATAAATAGCGAGACTAGGACTGGAGACTTCAGATTTCTTTTTGATCCTTCGTTTTGTCGTTCGTCGTTGAAGATAGGGATCGCGCGGCAAGCTTATCAGTTTACTTTGTCATTAGACGCCTCGTTACGTCTGCTCAGCTCGCACAAACACGGTACTCGGTGCGAGGAGGGCACAAAGCCGGTTGCCACGCTGCTCGCGGGCCGCGGTGCTCTAATTGTAAGTGATAATTTCATGCCGGGTACGCGCGTCGACGGCCAAAGCGTGCTGGTTCGCATTCCCGAGGCAGCCCCTGAAGACGATCAGAATTACAAGACCACCGAGGGTCGACGTTCTCTTGTGTCGGGACAATAATGGCCGCCGCGTGGTTTACACGATGCAAACCGGTCATTTTCTTGGTAATTATTCATGGTAACCAGACATTTCTAGTCGATGCTTCAGCAGTAATGAAACACTTCATTTCGAAAAATCTTCGCTGAGTTCAACTGTGAAAAGTTCTTTCAAATGTTCTTCAGAGGATTTGATTATTCGAGGGTTCAACGTTTTAATGATTTCAATTTTGGGCGAATCGGTGGTTACAGGGTTTGAGGATTCGAGGTTTTGTTATATAGACATTCGAGTTTTCGAAGATTTGGAGGTTCGAGACTTGAATCTTTCAAATGTTATATATTCGAATTTTCGGATTATCGAGTGTTTAGATATTCGAGTTCTCAAGTTTCCAAGTATTTGGATATTCGAACCTCCAAACGTTCAGATATATACATATTAGAATTTTCAAACTATCTAGTGCTTAGATACTCGAGTTCTCGAGTTTCCAAATATTTGAACACTCGAATCTTCAAATTTCAAAGTATTTGAATATTTGAGTTCTCAAGCTTCCAAGTATTTGATCACTCGAATCTTCAAATTTCTAATTGCTTAGATACTCGAGTCCCCAATATTCCAAGTATTCGAACACTCGAATCTCCAAATTTCTAAATATTTAAATATTCGAGTTCTCAAACTTCCAAGTAATTGAACATTCCAATGCTCAAGTCATCGTTCAGACACTCGAACTCTTATACGAAAATTGCATCAATCAATTACTCAGCGAAAAATCCAAAGTCGCTCGAATAAGAATCCAAAACTTTCTAACAGTCTTCAGCGACTTATCCGAAGGCTTAAAGAACTTCGTTAGGATTCATCAAACATTCAAGCAACGTTAAGTATTTAGCAGTCGCGTCGGTTGCGAACGCCGAATACACCGCGCAGCGTATCGATGGAAGTATAAACGAGCGTGTAAGCGGCGACATTCAATTACTAACCGGCGTAGAAAGAAAATCTGCTCGGGCAGCGTCTACGATCCGATTTTGCTACTTACGAAAGCGGTCGAATCGCCTGCGAAAGATCTTCCGCGGCGCTCTACGAATTTCCTGCTGATATTTTATGTATGCTCGGCGCGAGATAGCTAGAGCTAGGCGCGCGCGGATCAAAGTTTACCGTTCCACGGCGCGCAGAGTAGTTTTCGACCGGGCCGGAACACGGATCACGTTGCTCGCGACGGATTAAGATTATACCGGGGATCAGCTTTAGCTTCAACTTCGCTCGGATCGGCTCGATTTTCCAAACATTTCTCATTCTTAACATCGCTTAATCGTCTCCGTAAAACTACTCGTGGCTTTGGAAATATTCAGTTTCCCGAGATCCATCAGACCATCTTCCTTGCTCGTCTAAGAAGCTAGTAATACTCAACACATTCGCTGCCAAGGACGAGTATACTCGTCTTGGCAACGCATAACACCCTGCCAAAGACGAGTATACTCGTTCTACTTGCAATATGTTATAACATACAGACTTTTGAACAACCAAATTTCGAGTCCTGTTGCCTTCCTATTGTCAACGACGAGTATACTCGTCTTTGTTTATTATGCGCTGCCAAGACGAGTATACTCGTCACACTTTCAATATGTTATAACATACAGCCTTTTGAAGAAGCAAATTTCGAGTCAAGTCCTGTCGCCTTCCCATTGCCAACGACGAGTATACTCGTCTTTGATTTTATGCATGTAAATGATTATGTATAGTATAGTATTGTAAACAATACCACTCAAAGTATAAATAGCAAAGGGAATAGCTTCGTATAATACAGGCTTGGCAGCGAATGGGTTAACTACAGCCATCGACGTTCATTTCCCAATTATCTTTCCTAACATATCTACTCAACTGTTCATTGAAAATCAGCAAAATCTAAGGGTTTGACTAATCTCTAAGTAGCATCAACAGTTATAGATCCTTGACGCGATCCAATCAAACTTACTCAAAGGCAATTGTCCGACGTCCCTTCTAGACCCAGACAATAATCCTCCAAATGATCCGAAAGGAATCACTGGGAACGTTCATTTCTCGTGCAGGATTCATCAGTAGCTTCCGAACCCTTCCCTCGATACCCCACGTGTCCCGGTCGTCTAAAGGGCTCCGAGTATTCCCAAAGGATTCCCGGGAATCCAAGAATCCTCCCTGTTTATTGGCCGAGGTAGACTATTGCAGCTGGAAGTAGAACATCCCGCGAGATAGATTCGGGAGGAAGGAGGAGCCGGCGCGCGAGAAAACTGAAGGATTCCCGGGGACATCCATTTATCCGTCTTTATGAAACGCGAGGACCTCGCGGGAAGATGGGGGTCGCCTCCACAAAGGGATCAAACGGCGTCGATCCGCCGCGTTTCTCTCACCTCCGCTTGGTCTCTCGCCCTTTCAACCCCTTGCCGTACAACGAGTGAGACTCGCGATGAAGATTTCTAAACTAATTTAACAAGAATCGATGTTGTTCATTACCCACGGATCAAAGCAAACTATTTTGCTGTTATTGATGTACTATCATCAAATGAAATTTCCAGCTGAAGTAGAATGGACAATTTTGTTGCATTTCTACCAAATTGTCGATAGTAAAATACTACGAGCTTAGTAACGAAAGTAAATATTACGTTAAGACCCATGCCTGATGTCTTTTTGCAATTATTAGAAAGGGAACAAATGTTTCTCTGAGAAATCATTAAAGAAATTCATTCAGCACTATGCAAATTCAATTGTAAATCAATGAAAGTTTGAATAGATGCACTCTTGAAGTTTCTGTAGCGAAATTTTCAAAGGTCAATTGAACTGCTCGATAGTTTTAATGTTAATTGGACGTTGGTCCCCGCGACTCGTCGCCGATTGTGGACGAGCCTTTAACCCGGTTGAACGGCCGAGGAACCATAACCGGACCGAGCACGGCCAATAACGCCGCTGACCGGGAGAGTCTTATGAAATTGGGAAAAATTACGATCCCGCGAATGAAATCCCGAAAACCGGACGTGATTTGGTGATCGTGGAGCTACCGGGTGCTACGTGACACCTAACTCTTCGGGGTCCAGCGAAATCTGGTGACAATGTTAGCGGATCGATCGGGAATCGCTCGGAATGCTTGATTTGTTGGTATGCATTGCCTGATGGTTGGAGGAAGACGATGATTGGAGATTGAAGGTGTGAAAGACAGATGTAGATGCTGCAGCTATAAATTCTGATGGGTTTGTAGCCTTTTGCATTTGACAGCCCAGTGAAATCTGGTGATAAAGTTAGTGGTTCGATCGGAAATCGCTTGGAATGCTTGATTTGTTGGAATGGATTGCCTGATGGTTGAGGAAGAAGATGATTGGAGATTGAAGGTATGGAAAGATGTACATGCTGCAGCTATAAATTAGTAAATCGCAAAATCGGTAATTCATTGTTCGAGATTTGTGAAGGTTTAGTGGATTTTATTAGTAATTAGAAGTTAAACATAGTAATCAGAAAACATTGCCATATATCTGACAATTAATTTACTCATCGATAATTTCAATATTCTCATCAATTTCGAGAATTCACTCGCGAAATGAGAAAGAGTGTGAATTACAGAGCGTTAATCATCACAACTCATTTCAGTAAGCCAACCCAGCAACTACCCACATTCACTCAACCCCTTCGCCCCAGTATCGTCGCATTCCAACCGCCGAATACACCGAAGAAACCCGAAAGCGTCCAGCAACGTCGGTCCTGCACCCGTCGCGTACAAGCGGATCGTTATCTAAATTCAATTACTGGCCGGGGAAGATCGCCAGGACATCAGCGTCCGGAGTTTACTCCGGTGATATTTAATAATGCCGGGTCACGCGAGTCGGCCGGACGGATCAGGCTAAACGGGCTTTCGTTGGGGATCCATTCGTTTCGGTATCGGCGGATCATTAACCTTCCCCGGGCACGACCATTAGCCCGGCACCGTCCGGATAAAGTAATTAGCCTCGACCTTTCCCTGCCCCCCCCCCCCCCCCTCCTCCTCCTTCTCCTGCTCCGTCGTCGTCGTTCCTCGCGCCGGATTCTTTTCGGCGCAGGCCAATTTCGGCAATTAGCTTCGCGCCAACATTGCTACCGTATCGATTCGTTTCCCGGCCGCCATTGGAACGCGAACGGGACCCTGGCGTTATTGGCGATACACTGCTTCCCCCCGTCCCCCATTTGCATTCTGTGGGAAGTAAAATAAAAGAATGGGGAGGAACGCGGCGTATCGTGCTCTTAGTCCGACTTTTTTCCCCTGCGCCTCTCTCGCCGGCTTCTCGGAATCTCCTTCAGCTCCTCGCGCTCTCCTCTTCCTCTTTACTTTCCGCCGCGAGTGTCGGCCCGATTCGCGACTGTTTACTCTTCGCACTCGTGTTCCCGGTACCGATTTTCAATGGAGATTAACACAAACTGCCGAGCTCGATTCACTTTTCGAGATTTCTCTGTGGGAACTCGACGAGGGTGTTCATTAAGAGTTCGATCGATGTAGAGTTCAGTTTGCGTATTGCTGAATTAGTTTAACCACATGTGGTACACGTTAATTTTTGTAACAAAATGTTTTTAAGAGACACAAGAATAGCTGTATACTTACAAAGCACCGAAAACATCAAGAAACGATATCAAAATATATAAAATTTTAAAAAACTCGAATATAACTTAATATTTCATTTAAAAAATCAATACAGTTCATAAAACGTTCATATTTGGAAGTTGCAAGTGATCGAATTACTTGGATAGCAAGAGATTAGCTTGTAGTTTCTGTTTTTGCTATTATTTAAGCGATTAACAGTGCCACGTGTACCATATGTGGTACACGCCAATTTCTGTAGGAAAATATTTTTAAAGGACACGTGATCACAGATGGTGGTATGCGTTACAAAGTAGCGAGAACATAAAAGAACGATATCAAAATATATAAAAACGACCAAAAACTTGATTTTTTAAATGAAATATTAAGTTATATTCAATACAGTTCATAAGTATGATTTAGCTTCGTCTGTTGATGGTTTCGTACACTTCAAAGGATCGTACGCAAAGAGTTAATTATTCTTCGGACGAACAGGTGTTATATTTTTAATGATTGCGAAGGGAAGGTTTTAGTGTTAATCCTTTGACTTTTAGTTATCAGTAGATTCGATGTAGCAAAATTGTTATTTTGTTATGTTGTAGTTTGAATGATGCATCGATGTGTTACGTATTGAAATGAAATAGCTTTGTTTCTTAACACTAAATTAATCCTCTGGTGGATTGATAGAGGAAAATGGGAAACGTTCGTTTGCACGTTTGCTCCAGGGATATGTTTGCCGAAATACGCGATTTGGAATTTTTTCAACGAGATTCTCCCGTCTGTGTGACTATTTGAGTGTAACTAGCCTGGGGATTTCTGTGCAATTGCGATTGCTCGTCGATGAGTAGAAATTGGGACGGTCGAAGCTGCGGTTCTCTTGTGAAACGCACTGCTAGGGCTCGCGTAAAGTGTAAATTTAACTTAAAGAACAAATTCATTAAACAGTATTCATTATTTCCTCAAGAAATAAAGACAAGTAACTTCCCCTTAAATACCAAGTAAAGTTATAAGATTTGATATTTAATATTATACTATGTATAAGGCATCAATTTAAGAAACATAGAAGCAAAGTAGCTTTGTTCCTCGTTGTGTGATTTCTCTTCGAGTTAATTACACAAAATATCGTCTGTATCTCATCATCAAACGTTCAAATTGTTGAGAATGAGCATGAAATATATTTTCATTGGCTACAAAGTATCCGTTGGTGCAGTCCTCTGCCTCTTAGTCAGTTTTCCCGAGAACAGCCATTTTATTGCACGCGCCGAGCTTTTTTTCCGCGTTTTTCCAGTTTTTGTAAATGAACACATTCTTTAACAAACATACACTTAGTCTATGCTAACTGTGTTGTTTATTTTTACAAATAAATATTCAACGCAAATATTCCCAGTGAAAAACTGCCGGGTGCAAAGGGTTAAAAGACTGCGCCGCGCTGGAGTGTCGAAAAAGTGTCTCCTATGTCCTAAGGTTTTAATGGGGTTATAAAAGTCGGCGTTCGTCGGATGGGAATTTCGAATCCAGTCGTGGCCGTGGCCCCTATAGGTGGCCACGGGAACGTAGCCGAGGATCCTCTCTCCCTCTCCAGAGGAGCCACGAGAGGCTCGAGGCGACCCGTGGGAGCCACGCGCCTGCCGTGCGCCATCTTCTCCCTCTACTATCGCCTGTCCGCTTCTTTCCCCACGCTACCCCCCCGTGGACTGCTATGAACGGACCTTCCTTCCGTTCGCGCCTCTTCTCACGACCTGCTCGGACCTCGCCGGCCCGATTCAGCGAGGGGTACGAGCGTACTAGCTAGCGATGGCGCTGATCCGCGCCGGAAATCATCCCAACACGCTTGGCGATCGTTAACACGTTAAGCGCCACGAAAATCTTAAGCGTTTTCCCATAGAGTTTGTCTTTCGTAGCAAAGAAAAGTAGGAATACTTATGAATTGTTTGGCGTTGCAACGTTTGCGTTACACTATTATCAACTTAGGTGCCTTATTAAACATTTTTATTTCACATCGGTTGTCTTGTATGTTACGATTGTTTTTTAGTCATTCAGAAGCGTCAGTCACCAGTGGCTAACATGGCGCTTAACGTGTTAACCTCTTGCCCTATGATTTCTTTCTTTGCCCTTTATAGATTGGTGGCACATATAGATGCCACTTTTATTACGGGTTAAATTACAAGGACTCTGTTCACCATTTTGATCCTTATGGTGTTGCAGGAACGGTTGGTGGCATAAACAGGTGCCACCATGAAACAAGGAATCTAGGAAAATTTCGAAAAAAAGTATTTCTAATATGTATACGGTAGGGAATACGAATTATCATAAAAAAAATAATTTGCCCTATAAAGGGTTAATTCTGATTGATACGACTGCTTTGTCAGTAATAATTGATTGGAAAATGAGAAAAATTCTAAGCTTATATTACGCCTACATTTCCTTTTAAGTATAATAGTTGATTACGGAGGAATAATATTTACTTTGAATTAGAATGAACTGAGAACTACTTTGTTCTTAATAATTTGTTGGGTATTAGTATTTTTCTATGTTTTCTATGTCAATTTATTTATTATTTTTCTCTGTCAATGTGTGCTCTAAGGTATAATCATATTCAAACAAATTAATATTTATATTTGTTCAATGCTACTTGAAATCTTCACATAGGGCAAGGGGTTACCGTCCCGTGCCACGTGTACCATTTATCGTTAATTTCTGTAAGGAAACATTTGTTGTAAAATATGTATCAAAGAATGGCACACGTCGCGAAACAAGAGAAATGTAAAGAAATAATATGAAAATGTCTGAAACGTTTAGGATTTCCCTATATAAAAGAAAGTAATATTTATTTTATGTCATGATAATTAATAAATGCACTGGTTAATTATTGTCGCAGGTCGCAGTTAAACTCCGTGGCGCGCGAAGTTCCGAACTTCGAAACCAATTTACGCAACAATATCGCGAGTGGTGATGTGCGCTCGATGCAACTGCAAACATACAACTCACAAGAGCGCAACCGTGTGCGAGTTATAACTTGCACAATCCGCAGAATGAACGGCGATCGTGATTATTTAGAAGAGTAAACGCGACGCTGTTGACGAACGCCTTCACAAACGTAAGTACTTCAACGTCAATAATTTACTGGGAGAAAAAACTTTGGTACTTATTCTGTTTGCCATATTCACTTTAAACTTCGACGATTGACGATAGATATTTCATATAAAAAAGAATTTTTAATTTATATTTCAAAACGAGTTAACCCTTAGCACTCCAGATGGTTTTGTAATTAGCAACTGCAACTAATTTTTCTAGTATCCCTAGCGAAAATGAGAAATGCGATAACTTCAATCTCTTATTTTCCTTCTGAGTGTAAAATTTGGATGTGTGAAATCTAATAATTTTAGGGTAGTTTCTTTAATATTCATTAAAATATTTAATATAACTGGTGCAATATTGGAGCCTACAGAGTTCAAAGGGTTAAACTTCGACGATTGACGATAGATATTTGATTTGTACTTAGAAGAAATGAATAACATGTAGAATTAACGATTAGTGACAGGAAAGGAATATTCAATTTATATTTCAAAACAAGTTAAATGTTAACACTAGAAACACCTAGCTATTTATTTTCAAGATCATTCGGAATATTCAAATCGAGACCAGTTATTTTGACTGTTACGCTAGTTTTAGTGTCAGAGGAATTTATGGCGAAATCTATTACATAAGATTTATAATATTGTTGTTTAACTATCATGTTATAATAATTTGAGACTGGACACCAAGTAACTCTATTAAATTCAACACAGCAACGGTAACCAACAGCGTCGCGCATTTACGACGCGCGGCCGCGAGCCTGTTAATGAAAAATATTCATCAGCGAGCACGATGTGCTCGTTAAAAACCGATGACTCGAACGTAGCAGGTATTTATATGGAACACCGGACGCAACCGGCCGAAAATGCATCGTAATATGCGTTTTACAGGATTCCGCTTTCACGGCTCGGGCGTAAAACCCCCTCGAAGAGCGGCGGCGCGCCCTTGTTGCTCGCAATTGAGTAACAGTGTTTGTTATTCCTTTTTTCGCCGAATTGATTCCAATCAAAAGTGCTTTCACAACACTGCGCAGCAGTGTTCTTCAAACGTTTCCGAGTCTTTAAAAGCGGGCGCTGGCAGAACAACAAATACAAAGAGGTCGCCGGGAAATTCGATGCAACACCGCGCGCGCACAAAGGTCTCGAGGAACAGAATCAATTGTTGAAGTTTCACACGCGAGTTACCAAGATTTCTCGCGCGCTCGTTTAACGCTCGCCGTCTAATTTTACTTTGTGCTCCCGTGGAAATCGCTCGGCGAATTTCCATCGATTCCTCGGTCTGCGTGTGCCGAAAACAAAGTAAACAAACAAAAAAATAAATAAAATAATAATAATAATAATCAATAAAAAATAATAAACAATCGTTTCGATGCTCGTAGTATTGCGGATTGATAAGTGAACGAATAAGTTCGATGACGCACAAACGGTCTTCGAAAACAATTAATGAGGAAATATACGTGAATTGATACTAAAACTGATTGAATTAACTTTCCAAAATTTCTCTACAGAATCTCCAACAGTGTATCTATTAAAACTTTCAATGATTTAACATTCAGCTTGTACATTGGTAATTTAATTTCTCTGATCGAAGTTAATTTACGTTACCCGTCAATCTCACGGATATCAAGCCTTTTAAACATATTTAGTAACAGTTTCAGTCGATTCCGATCCGATTACTTCCAATACTCTGATTTTGAAGCTACGATTCTATTTATATACGCGAACAAATTTCCAGGAACAGAGAATAAAGTTTAGAATAAACGTTTGTCAATCTAGTATTAAGAGTACACGATTAAACTTGGAAAATAATTTTAAATTAAAATCTCACAATCCTCACAATCTCACAGTCACAATCTCGAAATCTCACTATATCACTATAGATACGAAAACTCAGATATATTGTTATGTAATATATTTTGAATAGATAATCCATTCGAATCAAATCTAATATTTCTTTCAATGCTGTGGTAATTACCAAAGTTACATAGCTAAGTGTCTTTACATAAAAACGAGATTTCTCGTTGCCAGAATGCAACTGCAATTCCATGCAGAAGCTATCTCATGTCACCGGTTGTCATTTCGTAATTAAACATGAAAGTGAAACAATCCAAACAATCTTCAATATACTTCATTTACATATAACGAATTGAAATATAATTTTGAATACTTTGCTTTTGCAATGTTCTACATTTCCCTGCGTTTAAAAAATTGAAACAGCTAATACCAGTGCGAACACGAGTTAACCCTTTGCACCCCAGAGGTGACTGATAACTATCCTCCTTAATTTATATATGTTTCCTCATTAATTTTAAAGAACATCGTCTGTATCTCATCGGAGAATATTGAATATTAGTGAAAAACTTTCGAGTGCAAAGGGTTAACTCGTGATCGGTCAATGTGTTAACACATTGCGTACCGTCTAATTTTCGGAAAACTGAATTGTGATGGTAATTTTCAGTGAGGTCAACTTATTTCACTATACATAGAGAAACTCAGATATCATATTGTTGTGTAATATATTTTAAATAGATAATCAATTCGAATGAAATTTTATATTTTCTTCAATGCTGTGGTAATTAGCGAAGTTGCATAGCTAAGTGTCTTTATATAAAAACGAGATTTCTCGTTACCAGTACGCAATGTGTTGATACGAATGACGGTAGTTCTAGTGTCAAATGTACAACAATGATTCACGGATCGTTCAACGGAGGAAATCAGTAACCCCGAAGGCAAAGGGGCAGAGATCCTGACCGCACACTTTTCCCCTGAAAAATGGCGGGATTCAATATCGCGCCGCGGCGGCTCGAGATCGCGGCGCGCAGTTAGCCGGACGTATAAAGAGCCGGCTTCGCCCTCTATTTTCTTTATTATCCCCGCGGAACGGAACGTATCTAACCGCGTTCCACGCGGACCATTCTATTCGACGCGATTTCAAGGCTGACTGGCCGTGCAAAGTGAAAAAGTTTCGCCGAACTTTGTTCCCCGCGCGCACACGAGCCGTCCAATCAGCTCTGTCCATCCCGATTCACCCTAATCGGACCGCGATGCGACTTTCAGTCGATGATTCCAACTTTTTACTAAAATTTCTTCATTATTTCATATTGCAGGAGAAACAGAGTTTGATTTGAAACGGTATAATTAGTTCATGACAACTCACTATAGAACAATCCACGAATCAAACGACGCGCACACTATTTACACGCTCAGATGCTCTTGCCTCACTCGCGCGCTTTCTAGAACAAGATGAATGATTCCTTATAAACAACATGATTCTCTTATTACCGTGCATTCACCTGACGTATATTTGGAATATTCTAGATTCATAAAAAACGAACATTATTAACATAAAAATCAATATAGGGAAAGTCAGTTTAGTCTAGAATATTCCAGTACTTTGAACATTCATTCAAAACGCGCTCACACATTCATCACTCATCAATGTATCTATTCTCACACGCAAATACATCCATTCCCACAATATTGCGTTTGCAAAAGTTTCTTTGGGCTTCTCAAATTTGGGCCGTATAAACAAAAACAGACACTTATAGAAAACTCCGCATACAAAATTATTCTTGCGTTGTTCCTAGGAAATCAGTAACTGCAACTAATTTTTATTTTGAAAATTAGAAATGCTGTAACATTTCTTAGATCTTTTATTTTCCCTCTTAATGCAAAATTTCGATGTGTACAGTATTGGAGCCTACAGTGTTCAAAGGGTTAACAGTAGGATAACGTTTGTATTGTTCAGCAAGTAGTAGAAGGAATCATCGAGTAAATGCATCGATCTAACACTAGATTTACATTTATTGTTTGTCCTATTGTTCCTGGAAAGATCGATGTTCGTTCGTTTAGACCTAGGAAGGTAGACGTTGAAAAATTCATTAGGAATAGAAATATCATTAGGAATCATATTCGTGTAATTGCATGAAGATCGATGGAAAACATTTGCACTTAGTAATGTTTCGAAAATTCGATGACTCAAGCTGTAACTAGGTCGCATTCAGCCCAACGCTGAATCCTCTGTCCATCCTGTTTAAGGATTCCTCTCCCAGAAGTTGTCTCCATCTTGGAACGCATCCGTTCTCCGACAGGGAGACACCGGTCGCTCATTGCGAAATTGATTCTCTGCGAGCGACAGGCTGGGAATGCACTTGCCGGTGACACTTCCATTACTTTGCGTCCCGTGTGTCTCTTATTCGTTTAACTTGGACACCTGTCTCGCGCTACGTTGCCGTCTTTCGAATCGATGGGCCATCGTTCCGCGAAACGCTCCTTGCCCTCGAGTCATCCTCGGTTCGCGGATAATCGGTTGGTTTGTTCGCTACTCTCCTCTGTTTCTACCTAACAATCGACTTAACAATCGACTAATTTGACCGAAGGGCTGTGTGATATTATTAATCTTCTTAAGCAACTTTTAAAGCAGCTGACTGGCGAAGGAACGCTGCCATTTTGTTTTAGTGTTCCGCGTATTGATTACACGAAGCTTATATTAGAAGAAATATTAGAAATTAGTTTTGTTTCTTCACTGAATGCAATATGTTGCATATTGATGCGTTACGTAAAGCTTAAATTTTGTTATATGAGTACATTAAGTGAAGAAACAAAGCTATTTGATTCTAACATTTTGTATATTGATGCGTTACACGAAGCTTAAATCTTGATTATTGCAGTAAGTGAAGAAACAGCCATTTGATTCTAATATTTTGCATATTGATGCATTACATGACACTTAGATCTTGATATATTGCATTCAGTGAAGAAACAAAGCTAATTTCTAATATTTCTTCTAATATTTTGCATATCGATGCGTTACGTAAAGCTTAAATTTTGTTATATCAGTACATTAAGTGAAGAAATAGCCATTTGTTAGAAACATTAAAATCAAACTGCTGTATTTCTTCGTAGTTAGTTGCTTTTGGAGTATACTCATCTCAACTGAATACCTCGCCATTTCCGCACAAGTATACTCATCGAAAACAGTCAACAGATTAATAGGTTAATTGGTCGCCTCGCGCTCGTTTAGCGATCGATGACGTCTGTCGGCGATCGAGGAAACTTTCCACGAAACACGGAACGCCGGAGTCTCCCGTATAAACCGAGGGGAAGTTCCTTCGCGATATCATCCCTCATTCTTATCCGGCGTGCAGGAAACCTTCCAAGAACGGCTCGATACTGTTAGAACTTGCTTGAACAAATACTCGGGGAAACTAAAACCGACATGAGCCGCGGTGGCTTTTCATGCGGGAACGTGTCCCTGTGGATTCCAGTCGCCCAGGAATTCGTTGCGAATCATTTCGCCAGTAACCGAGTGATTCCTCGTCGAGAAAATCTCTGGAAATCGGAGTTTCCCTTAATTAATTCCCTGCCAGCTGAAAATTATCAAACGATCTCAAATCTAAACGTTGTTCATCCGTTTCTCGTGTAAACCAGATATCTCTTACCCTTTATCGATCCTTAACCTTTAACCCCTCGGACTCCATAGACTCAGTTGCCGATTAAACAAAATTCAGGTATCGATGCAAAGTTCTTTTTTTGCATTCAAATTTGCAACTTTCGATAACTACTAAAATAGCTATGGCTACTAACACTAGAACTACCGAGCGTTTAATACGATTAATATGCAATTCCTATAAAAATTGTAACAACAGATTATTTTCAGTTTCTTCAGATATTCATTATAGTACTCCAGTGAAACTATTTGTTTTCAAAATCATTTCGAATATTCAATGCTTCGAAAATATCAATAATTGCTAAACAAAAGAATCGAAACGTACGACCGAAATTTCCGTGGTGTTCGACGCGTTAAAGATATTTTCAAAGAGAGTTAAGGTTGCAAGTCCATCCAAAATTCAATCTGTTTCACGCAAATAAAGAGTTTCGTATAAACAAGAATTTGATTGAGAACATCTCCGCCCGCTGCCAGTTTCTCGAGATTGCCCCGAGTGTCTATTATACTTTATCTTTCCCGGAACCGGACGACTTACCGTTCCATGGTGAATCAATCGTGCTCGTTGAAAAGTTCCTCGATTAGCCAGTTTATTACCGGATCGCCTCGATATTTGGCCCGATCAAAATTTTTGATGGGATAGGCGCGCGCGCGGCACGGGGGGTTGAAAGTTTCCCGACGACTCCACGGAAGTTTCCCGTCGCAATTCCGCCGCTGTCCCGCGGGAAGAAGAGCTCTCCTCCCCGGTCCTCTTTCTTTTCGTCCCGTCGTGGCGGCTAGATTTAATTCAGGAGTTCATTTGCATCGCGCGAACGGCAACGGAACGTTGTCCTTCCGCGCGACAGACTTTCCGTTACCCGTGTTCGTTTCCGTGGGCTGGCTTTATTCTTCGTTTCCACTGAATGGGAATGCTTATCTTGCTCGCCGGATTCGTTGGCTTTGTTTTTCGAATGTTCCGAATGTTTTCGAAGCTGCTGCGTTTATTTTCTTCCTTAAATATTCAGTTGCGATTTATTGTTTGTTCTAAGTTGGCTTTTAAAATTCCCAATTTGGAAATTTAATTGGTCATTTTGTCGGTTCTGGTGATTGGGAAAGTTCATTTTTTGAGAAATAGGTTGATTTTATCTTTCAAATGTTTCAAATGTTTCCAAAACTGTTGCGTTTATTTTCTTCTTCAAATATTCAGTTGTGATTTATGGTTTGTTCTAAGTTGAATTTTAAAATTCTCGATTTGGAAGTTTAATTGTCCATTTTGTCCGTTCTGTTGATTGAGAAAATTTATTTTTTGAAGGATCAGTTGATTTTGTTTTTCGAATGTTTCAAATGTTTCAAATGTTTATTTATACAAATATTCAGTTGTGATTTACTGTTTGTTCTAAGTTGGCTTTTCGAACTCCCAATTTGGAAATTTAATTGTCCATTTTGTCGGTTCTCTTGATTGGGAAAGTTTATTTTTTGAAGGATCCATTGAATTTATTTTTGAAATGTTTCGAATGTTTTCGAAACTGTTGCGTTTTTTAATACAAATATTCAGTTGCGATTTATTCTTTGTTCTAAGTGGGTGTTTAAAATTCTCGATTTGGAAATTTAATTGCTCATTTTGTCGGTTCTATTGATTGGGAAAGTTTATTTTTCGAAGGATCCGTTGATTTTGTTTTTGAAATGTTTCGAATGTTTTCGAAGCTGCTGCGTTTCTTTCGTTCTTCAAATATTCAGTTGCGCTTTATTGTTTGTTTTAAGCGTGTTTTTCGAATTCTTGATTCGGAAATTTAATTGCTAACTCTGTTGTTTCCATCAAATGCGAATGTTTATCTTGTGAAAGATTGGTTGCCATTGTTTTTGAAACGTTTGGAATATTTTCCAAGCTGTTGTTTGTTCCGTTCTTCAAATATCCAGTTGTGGTTTATTATTTGTTCCAAGTATGTTTTTGTTATTCTACATTCGAAAAACTGAGAACTTCATCCTTAATTTCGTCGATTCTATTCATTGCAGAACATTATATTATTGCCTTTGCTTTCCAAACTTCAAAACTACAACTGAAACTGTACATTCTCTAAAACATCCAAATTTCAGAACTACAACTGAAACTGTACATTCTCTAAAACATCCAAACATTCCACAAAATATCCGAAAAACTCCTATTTATATTTCCAAAACATGAAATTTCAAAGTCCAACGATCAATTCCCTAATATCACTCCAATTACCCAAAAATTTTCGTTCGTCCTACATAGGTATCGGTTTCCGAAAACATTACAGTCGGTTTAGTTGTTTCATTCGATGAAAACAACTATGCGACGAAGCGTTAGTTGCTTCCGAGGTGATTCCGCGAGCGAGAACGTCGCTCGGCAGAGTAGTACCGGCCGCCTTCCACATCATGCACTGTTATTAATCCCTTCCTATACAGCATTGCTCCTTTTTCCACCGCGCAACATTGTACCGGCGAACATGGCCGACGAATCGAGCATGTTTCACAAAGAAACCAATAGATCGGAGAGAGTCGGATGTCCCGGGAACGCCGAGTTTTAAGATAAATGTACCCCGATGCTTTTATACTCGGAGTTCCCATCGAGTTCAATCCATTTTTCCGACGATCGAATGGCCAGAACAAAAATCCCGAAAATTTTAGTGGATTCCCCGGGCGGTGCCCGGTAAATTTTGAAAGCATACAATCCCGGGGAATATACAAATTGAAAATAAACAGAATCCCATTCGAACATTTTGTATTGATCTTTTAATCATCGACGAAACAATAATGGACGGTTCTGTTAACACGAACTACCCGACGTCGAATTCACCCGTTGCAGAACGTTTAGTCAGCAAGTATTTCAATTGTGACAAGGTTTTGCTGGAAAATCGTCAAATTTTGTGTATTTCTGCGATAAACTCGTCGAGTTGACTCGTTTTAGAACGTTTCGGCAAGTATTTCAATTGTGAGGTTTCTCTGGAAAATCGTCAAGTATTGCGTATTTCTGCAGATACAACGATAAACTCGTCGAATCTTGAGTATATTTTAATTTTGAGAAAAATTTCGAAATACCTCGGTTGAATTTCCAGATAGTTTCACCGTTGAATTGGCTACCCAAAGAAATTCTTGACTCGACTATACGCTGTGCAGGGCAGTCGCGCGATTTTCAAACTTCACTGGCCAGATCGCAGGAAACATATTTATGGGCGAAAGGGTTGCGGGTAATAGAAGAGCCGGAGGCAATTAGTTTCAGGAGCACCGGTCACCCTCGCGGAATTCACTGGAATCATTTAATCGAGCGTGTCTTCTCGTTTCGCGTCAGAAAAATCCGGAGGGGCCGATAAATACGGAAATATAGTACGACTTCGGATTGAAACTCTTGTACAGCGGAACGGTGGTTTCAAACGAATAAATAACGATGCTTTGTTATCCGTGGGGAACGAAGAAATCGAAAGACTACGCGTGATCTCCATTCCGTTAACCGTTCGGCAGTTTCATCTAATTATTCTAGCTATATTAGCACTAGAACTACCGTTCCAGTCGAAATGACTGGTTTCGATTCTGTTGTTTAGCAATTATTGATATTCGAAATGATTTTGAAAATAAATAGTTTCACTTCTTTTTTCAGTGATTAAGAAAATAGAAGTTTTAGTGAGGAAGTATCGAAGAATTAGCAATATCAATTAGCAATAAGAATTCAGCGATGCGCAAAGTGAATTGTAAATTAATTAAAGTCTCGATAGATGACTTTAGGGATTGTTTAATTAACACTAGAACTACCGTACCAGTCGAAATGACTGGTTTCGATTCTTTTGTTTAGCAATTATTTATATCTTCGAAGCATTGAATATTCGAAATGATTTTGAAAATAAACAGTTTCACTAGAGTACTAATGTCTAAAAAAACTGACAATAATCTATTGTTACAAGTTTTATAGGAATTGCATATTAACCCTTTGCACTCGAAGGGCGCCTTACAGTCGCCACCTGATTCAACGCAGCAAATTTATAAAATTTTCAATTCAATATTAAACCTTGTGTAATGTATCAACCCATAAAACATCGAAGTAAAATAGTTCTGTCTCTTAATTTATAGAAGATAATCAATTGTGTTAGTTGCGAAAAATATCGTTAATATTTAGTCAGAAAGTAATGAATACTTTTAATGAAAAATATTGTCGAGTGCGAAGGGTTAATCGTATCAAATGCTCGGTAGTTCTAGTGTTAAAGAAGACCGAAGACATCGAAAACGGTTGATTTTCAGTCGTCTGGTAGTTTCATTGGTAAAACAGATGAAACATCGAAGTTGCCAGACTCGATACGGTGAACACGATAGAGCCTATTCACCTGGACAACGGTTATTCGAACAAAAAGTTGCGAGTAGCGAAATCAGTGGACGGCCTAGTTGCGTGAACTAGTTCGTCGCGTAAATGGAGTTTCGTTATATTAGTCGGAACTCGAGATGAACTCTTTCCCAGGAATGCAAGGGAACAAAGAGTTGGATTTTCGTGGTTAAGAGGAAATATTTTAATCGTGTTCATCGCATTGATTGCGCGGAGTTTCATAAATTCCGGTCGTGGACGTAAAAAAACCGTGTCGATGATCGAAACGCGGGTTTTCCCAGGAGATAGCGAAAACTTCGACGATTTTCACGGAAACGTTACACTATTATAGAACTTCCGCGCGCGATAGGCTGAGTTTTTCGGCGGGAACGGACAATTCTACGCTTGGAGGACTGATAGGGCACGTAGTCTACAAAAATGTAGATTTCACCGTGGATCCATTGGCGCAGGATATTCGCGGAGCTTCACGCTGTTAGGGAATTAACTATTTTTCTTTAATTGCTTCCATCGTGGCAAAATTTGACTAGATTTCAGCGAATTGAAATTCAAAAACGAGTTTAATTTCACATTAGGAATTACAAGCCTGAATAAATTAGGAATTTAATTTGAAATTCAGATTGGGAATTACAAACGTAATTTCGAATTCAATATTATAAATACAAATTCAATTTAAACTTGTAAAAAGCTATCTCTTCGACACAAAAACGAAAAGAAATTCCTGAACAATACTCAAAAGCAAAAACAAATCAAAAACAGAAAGAAGCAAAGAGAACTATATACTCAAATTCAAAATTACAAATACAAATTGAATTTTAACTTCCAAAAAGCTATCTCTCCAACACAAAACCCAAAAGAAATTCCTGAACAATACTCGAAACGAATCATCACTTCTCATTTCCACTAACAGTAATCACAAAGAGAATAACAAGGCAAACACAAATGGAAAACAGAAAGAAGCAAAGAAAAATATAAACTCAAATTCAGAATCACAAATACAAATTGGATTTGAACATCCAAAAACAAATCGAAAACAGAAAATCCAAAGGAAATTCCAGAACAATACTCGAAACGAATCGTCACCTCTCATTTCCAGTTACGGTAACCACAAAGAGAATAACAAAGCAGAAGCGAACGGAAAAAAGGAAGGAGAGAAAAATAGAAAGAAAGAAGCAAAAAAAAAGGAAGAAAGAAAGAGACTGGCACGGAGCAAGATAAGAATCATGAATCTCTAAAGAGTCCGGGAACCTTAAGCTCCCCGATTGCCACGGTTTAAGTGTATTTTCTGTCCTCCCGTTCCCTTTTTCTCCATCGGGTTCGCGCTCCTAGTCGTCCTGTTGCCTGTCTTCCTATCGTGTCCATTGATTCCGAAATCTCCCATGGTCTTTTTGCCCGTCCGCCTCCCCTCTTCCCCCCTTTTCCCTCGTTCCTCGTCCGCCACGCCGGGGGAGAAAGACAGAGCGGCGAAGAGGAGAGCGCACGTAACGCCTTCATTTCGTCTGTTCCGAGTCCAACGGCCGAATATCTTACTCGGGGACCGGGCGCCTGATCGCGGGCCCAGAAAGGGCCGAAGCGAGACCCTGGGAAACACGCCCACGCACCGCGAGATTCCTACACGCCGACCGCCTCGAGCCACCAACGGCGAAAGTCACGGGCTACGATATGTGACACTTACTTCGACTCTTTAAATTGCTAATTTCATAGGTGCTCCTCGTAATATCGCTTTCAATTCCTCGTTTATAGTATCAGGCTTGGTTGAATCATTTAGATTGCTGATTTTATAGGTGTTTTCTGGAATATTTAGTATTTCTCGTTTATATTGTATTAGGTCTGGTTGAGTCCATTAGATTCCTGATTTCATTGGTGTTTTTGGGGATATTGTTTAGAATTTCTCGTTTATAGTATTAGGCTTGGTTGAGTCCTTTAGATTGGTGATTTCATTAGTGTTTTCTGGAATATCGTTTGGAATTTCTCGTTTATATTGAATTAGGCTTGGTTGAGTCCTTTAGATTGGTGATTTCATTAGTGTTTTCTGGAATATCGTTTGGAATTTCTCGTTTATATTGAATTAGGCTTGGTTGAGTCCTTTAGATTGGTGATTTCATTAGTGTTTTCTGGAATATCGTTTGGAATTTCTCGTTTATATTGAATTAGGCTTTGTTGAATCCTTTAGATTGCTACTTTCGTAGATGATTTTTGAAATGTCGTTTAGAATTTCTGGTTTATATAGTATTAGGCTTGGTTCAACCCTGTAAATTGCTACTTTCCTAGCTGTTTTTTGGAATATCGTTTAGAAGTGCGATCACGCTTGCCTCTCAAACGTTTAAAAGTTTACTACACAATTTTTCCTCAGTCCATAATTGAAGCTAAAACTTAGCACAAAGGCTTAATACGATTCATTAATATTAAGAATTGATAAAAGAGTCGGTAGATTAACCAGTTAACTGTGGAATTTAGTTGGAAAAACCTTCTCGTTCGCGCAATAAAATAAAAAACTCGAACGTGTACTCATCGAACGCACGTAGAGTATATTTTAATGAAAGATCAAAGCGAAACAAAGAAGAATTACATGTTTATGTGAAAAACTAAAGAATTCATCGCTGAAAGAATTAGTATCATGTCAAACACAGTTAACCCCTTGGCCTATGATATATTTCTCAACTCTGTCGATACGGCTACTTTGTCATTAATAATTCATTGGAAAAACAGACAAATTCTAAACATATATTATTCCTACATTTCCTTTTAAGTATAATACTCGATTACAGAGGAATAACATTCACTTTGATTTCGAATGAACTGACTAATACATATATTTGTCGCATCATATTGAAAATCTTCACCTCGAGTCTAACTCGTTGTACAAGGGGTTAACTATTAAAATAAGAGCGATGAAACGAAAACAAACCAAGAACCCCCAACTCCGACCACTTTAATAACTCTATTCGCAATTATCTCCGATAACCCGCTAATCTCGTTACCGACTCCTCCACTTTGCCGCGAGGGGCTAACGAAGCCGCGGTAAATTACCGAATATCCACAATATTACCAGAGAGACGCTCGCGAAAAAGAATCGCCGCAGAAAAGTCGTCGAAGGGCGTACGGTATGCGACGCGTGGGCGTGGGTCCAGACTGGGCGCGTGTCGCTCGTGGGCAGAGAGGAGGCTAGAGGTCCGAGAGGAGAAGGACACGGAAGGGTTAGGGGATAAGGGACACCCGGGAGAGTCTGCGAAGACGCTCGAGCGGCCGGAAGGGGGGAGGGCGAGCGGGATCCTCTCTCGTCCCGGGTGGGCAGGATCGCTTCGAACTCTCAAAAATTTATGGCCGGCGCTTCGACCTACGAGCGAGAGGTGTTACTCCCGGGTTCCACGGGGTCGGGGCCGCAAGATTTACGCAACGCTGGCAGGGAAGCCGGGAGAAGTACGAGCCGGCCCGCTAACGAAAGAGAGATCGCCGCTCGTTAACGTCCGGCCGGATAATCGATAGTACACTCGCACGCGCTGCGGGGAAGGTTACTTCTGAGACACCGGGTATGCTCCTCGCACCGTGGAATCCGTGGTTTCCATAGGAAACTGGGAACGAGGAAGCTGAGTATGGGGCTTTTGGTGTTTTTGCCAGTTTTGGAATTTCTCTATGTTTCTGGTTTAACCCTTTTGGTCGTGGTGTATTTGTGGAAGGAATCTAAAGCAGGTGAATTTGATTGTTTGTAAAGGTTGTCCTTGTGTTATCACAAGTAGATTCTATTTGATAATGGTGTCGAGTTCTCTTGTCAAATTGTGCTATCGCAGAATGAAACTGAAGACACTTTTGAGTGGACTCTTAGCAATCTTGGTGATTGTGTCATCACAACTGTGTTAACTATAAGTATGTCCTTATACGAGGACGCCATGGCCGAAAGGGTTAAGGACTGTGATTCTCGAGGACTGTCCTCGTTTTAGGAACATGGGAGTTTCGTGGTTGGAAATTGAGTTGGAGTTTTGAAGTTGGAGATTTTTAACAGTTTGAGAACTGTTGTCATTTTGGACCCATTTCCCATTTGGCGACTGAATTCTCAAGATTGATAAAAATATTGAAATGATCAATAAGTAAATTAATTCTCAACTGTGTGGCAATGTTTTCTAATTACCAAACCATTCGACGAGTCACATATTTGATGCTACGCACCGTCTAATGAGCCATCAATGGTACACACTGTCTAATGTGATATCTTAGTGTGAGCCACCGGTGGTACACGCCGGCGTGAACGTGTTAAAATGTAAGGTTGCGAAGACATTATTGAATTCTCCAATATTTTCGTTCTAACAGTTTGAGCACTGTTGTCATTTTGGAGACATGAGACTTTCGTGATTAAAATATAAGGTTGCGAAGACATCATTGAATTCTCGTTGGTATTTTCGTTCTAACAGTTTGAGGACTGTTGTCATTTTGTAGACATCAGACTTTCGTACGGCGACCGTCCTTGCAGAATAGGATCACACGATATCCCCGAAGAATTAGGAATTCGAGGATCTAAGGTACTCACGCGAAATACCGAAAAAAGTAGGAAACATACAGAGGGCGACGGTTCTGGGGACGATACATTCCGAAGAAATTCGGTCCCTCGATCGTATAAAACCGTCGAAGATACCTGGTGCCTCTAAAACGGTCGAATGAATATTAAGCCCGACATATTGAGACCGGCGGAGAAGCGAGGCGGGAAGAAAGGCGAGCCGGGTAGAGCATTATTGGGAAACGGTAAATATTTCTCGGCGTATATGGCGGAATGAGCATAAAAGGCCAGGGTGGCGTCGAGTGCCGGCAGAATCTTGTTCCACGGTACGATTACCGCGCGTGCATCGATAGAGAACGGTAGAGTGGTGGATCGGGAAGAGGAGAACGGGGCTGAAGAGGGTTTCGTTTCCGGTCGGAATTAAAATCGAGCCGACTTTTTCTTCCGCGAGATTTCCAGACTTTCGAGGCGAGTCCTAGGTCCTGTCTACCGGAGGAGACTGGGAAACTGGATCTTGAAGCTTCCTCTTCAGCTCGAGAAATAAAACTTCTAAGCTTTATTGCTAACGCTTCATTATTTCGCGATATTATGTCGTCTAGACATTGATGCAACGGAAAATCGAGTTTAGTGCTATAAGCTTCTTCGAGTTTAGCACTGATAGGACATCAACCTAACGATCGTTGCGATGCATTATTGATCAACTGGTTCTTAGTTTCCTCAGTTACCCAGACCTGCTAGCTTTGGGGTTGCTAAGATTCGACACTGTCGTCCAGGAATCTCAATTCTATCACACAAGTGTAGCAGTGATAAGAGCTCAACCTAACAATCATTCCAATGCATTAGCAATCAACGTCAAGCTATTTCTTAATTCCCTCGAATTTCAGCTGCCAGACCTGCAGCTAGCTTCGGGGTTGCTGAGATTGGAGACAGCATTGTCCAAGAATCGCAGTTCCAACGCGCGCGACCAGCTTCTTTCTTTGCAGGACAAAACAGGCGTTCCGCAGAATTTCCCTAGGAATCCGGCGCGAAAGAGCAGCGTGCGAGTGTCAAGAAAAGGCGATCGTGCTCCGGGCGCCATGGAAACAGGGATGCAACGGCGGGGTAGCTAAGAAGAGGGTGGGTCTCGCGCTGGAACACGCCAGCGAACTCGGAAACGCTTTGTCCGGCGAGCTGAGTCTGTCTGGCGTCGTTTTCACGGCGGCTTGAGCCCTATTTTCGTGTAAACCGCTTTAGGGCAGCCCGTAAACGCAGCGAACGGGGGAACGGTTGATCCAAGCCGAGAATTAGGGAGAAGGAAATCGAGAGGCGTGGAAATGCCGGCTGTCGCGTGTTTACGCTTGTGAAACAACTCCCGCGAGCGTGTTCCCTCATCGGCGGAGTCGCAATAAACCGCTCGGCAAATATTTAAGCGCGTGTGCATCGCGCGGAGGCGATGGCTGCGCCGGGAACGCGCGTGGCGATGGATTCTCTTCGTTAACACAAGCTGTCGATCGAACATCGAAGGAACGACAATGATTTCTGAATTTGTAACTTCGAGATTTTTTGTGAACATCTCTCGACTCGCGTCTTTCCGGCGCAAGAGGTTAAAGTCCAGTAACCTAGCATCGGTTCTACTTAATACTAGAGATCATTTGGAATATTCAAATCGAGACCAGTCATTTTGACTGTTACGATAGTTTTAGTGTCAGAGGAATTTATGGCGAAACATTGCTGTTTAACTATCATGTTTCTGTAATAATTTGAGACTGGACACCAAGTAACTCTATTAACACTAGAACTACCGTAACAGTCAAAATGACTGGTTCCCGTTTTCTTGTTTCGCTGTTATTGATTTCAAAGCATTGAATATTCCAAATGATTTTGAAAATAGTTTCACTTGAGTACTATAACGAATGTCTGAAGAAACCGGAAATAATCTATTGTTACAGTTTTTATAGGGATTGCATACCAATCGTATTAAACTCTTGGTAGTTCTAGTGTTGAAGCTACTCGGTTTAAAATGCATTTCATGTTAACAAATTCCACTATCGATCCCTTGTCTTCTATCATGTCAGACGAAGATTGGCAATACGAGTCAATTACTCGATTCATTCGGATTCGAAGTGTTATTCTATAATCAATCATTATACTTAGCAAACATATAGAATATGCTCGTAATATTTCCCTCCTAAGAAATATTCATAGCAAAGTATCGCTCGAAGTTGAAGGAATCGTAGAGCGAGGGATTAAAGCGACGACCGAATTAAGGAAAACATTAGTCCCTTCAATGTGAATTCTGCTCGATCGAGTAAACAGAAAAGACCTTTCGCTTCGAGCTCAGTGGGCCGCGCTTCAACAACACGCGTAGATGACGAACCTTCCGCGACCTCGGGCGTCAGTCTCGCCCGGATCTCCGTCGCGACGAATTATTCCCAGCGGTGTGAGTTTCGAGTGCCGATATCCGCGTGAATTTTTGATTTTTCCCTGAGATCGGTTCTCATTATCGCCGCAGCGAGAAACGTGCCACTTCGCTCGCGCGTATAATTCACGAGATGGTGCTACCGGAAGAAAAATCGAAGGGACGCGTCTCGTTCGACGTGGAGCCGACAAAATGGCCGCTGGAAGGTTCGAGCCGGTAAGAATAGGATCGTCCGCATGGGAATTACGCGGCTCCGGTTCGATAACGAGAGAGCTACCCGAGGATGAGCAACGCTTTTGACTTTTAGAAACGCTGCGGATACTTTATCCGACCGGAGAATTATTCTAACAAGCGAACGGCGGCGATCGGAAACAGTTCTTCGGGGAGACGTTTCCTCCGCAAGGTACGTAGTCGCTTTTTACAAATGTTTTACGTGGTTTCTGTTTCTGCGGAAGGGCTGCTTCTATAACGGAATAACGAATCTCTTTCGATTTAACTGAGATAGTGGAGAAACACGTCTGTTTGGTACAATTGATCGAGACGTGACGATTAATTAACCCCTTGGCCTATGACTTCTTTCTCAACTCTGATACGGCTACTTTATCATTAATAATTTCTTAGAAAAAGAGAAAAATTCTGAGCACATGTTATGCCTATATTTCCTTTTAAGTGTAATAATTGATTACAGAGGAATAATATTCACTTTGAATTCGAATTAACTGAGTAATACATATATTTGTCGCATCATGTCGAAAATCTTCACCTCGAGTCTAACTCGTTGTAGGGCAAGGGGTTAATTAGAGATTGAGATTCGTTTTTCTCTTTAATTGATTACCATTTCGTCTACTTGAGTCCACGAATGGTCATTGCGAATTGTTTTCAACGGGAAGGGTTGAAGCGTTGAGCAAATATAGCGCAAAATTGTATTGTCGTTATTAGATACTTAGAACAATGAAACCTCATTACTCCAAAGTTCCAAGTTTCCGTAGAAACCGGAAAGAATCAGTAACTCGCGAATCTTCCATCTTCCGAATTGTACAAGATTCGATCGCCACATTACGTTTCTTTCTCCAACTCTAAAACGCACGCGTTCGATTAAGACGTACTCCCGTCAAAGCTCGTTTACACAGAAACCTGTGTCGGAAAGAATCATTAATTCGCGAATCTTCCGAATTGTACAAGATTCGATCGCCACATTACGTTTCTTTTTTCCAACTCTAAAACGCACGCGTTCGATTAAGACGTACTCCCGTCAAAGCTCGTTTACACAGAAACCGGCGCCGGAGTATCGGTGATTCCTCGCGAGTCTTCCAGCGGGAATCACGGTCGCAGGATCGTTTGATGGAATGGGTGAAGATCGCATAATGAGTTTCGGCGGGCGCGAGGCTCGCCGGCGGAATTCAGGCTGACGCGGAAAAGGCCGCAAAGAGGTCGAGAGGGCGGCCTTCAAGCCTCCGTGCATTTTAATAAAGATTCCGGGGGTGTACGCGCGAGCCCGTGAAACCGAAGAGAGTGATAAAAAGGGAGCGGGGACAAAGGGAAATCGCCGGCGTTGTGAGACTGGAGTAATTTACCGATACTTTCGGCGGGAACGAGCGGAGGAGGGAATAATTCGGAAAAAGAGCCGATCCCGCTCTCTCTCTCTCTCTCTCTCTCTCTCTCTCTTCCGATAAGTAATTACCTCTTTTGACGCGGCGCGGACAAATCTTTTTAATTCGAGCAAGGATCCTTCCTGTCTCCTTTTCAACCGCTCTTATCCTTTCTTTGCCGGTCGCTTTTCAGATTGTCGCGTCCTCGCGGTCCTTCGAGATTTCATTCGCGAACGTCCCGAGCGAATTCATATTTGTATTCCGTTAAATTCGAATACATTAGGTTAAGTTTGTTTGAGTGGCTAAACTTTTGCGCTTAGTCAGTGGAGGATATTCCACGGTGACGGGTCACGGGGTTATAGGAATTTTATATTTAATAAAATATTATTTTATACGGCAGAGAAGTAAGCGGAACTTACGGGCCGAATAAACTTTATTCCCGGGACTTCGAGTCGCGAAGATCCAGTTCTACCTTGAACGCAGGTGTTTGAATATTAAACTTCGTACTAAACTTTGTAAACTTGCAGTGTTTCGTAACAATCGAGTATTTTATTCAGCGGAATTCTGTGCAGGCGTATCTGTAGCTCTGAATGTAACAGGAATCGTTAATGATTGGTTTCGTGTTAATTGTTCGGTGATTTCGGGAAGCTTCAACCGTTTAGAGCAAGACTTTCGTAGTATATATTACTATATATTATATAATATTATTGTATATTATTTTTATTACTATTAGAATGTTCAGTTTGCGATTATTTAAACGATAAATGCGTTTCTGCGAAGGATTTCTAATTAGATCTGCACGGTTACTAGCCTAGGAACCTTCGAATCTCAAGAAACTTGGAATTTTCATGAAAAAATTGCAAATAACTCTAATTGCTCGGTAATTGTAGCGTTCAGACGAATCGTTTCTAATTTTCCATGGCGCGAGAGACAATCTCGATCGTCCGTGGACCGAATGGTTCTCGTTGGAATCGTTCCGCGCGCCGAAATTCCCCGACGATCGTCAGCGGAGAGCGAATTTCAAGGTCCGGTCGAGCGGATTCCGAAAGGGCGTAAAGGCGAGCGGATTCCACGTAAAATAAGATCGATTGCAAATTACAATACCGGTTAGTAGGAACCGAAAGCCAGTCGCGGGCTGCGTAATTACGCGTTTGCGGTCAACGGAAACGTTTTCATTCTCGATCGAGCATCCGCTCGGTTCAAATTGCTCCTATAAAATCCTCTCTTAACTACAATGTTGCGTATAAATTGCGCTTAAACCCATTCGCCCGCCATTTAACACCACTCCGTCCAGTAATTCCATGACGATCGTTCGCGCGGTACAACTCTCTTCTCGCGCGTCTTAAAAGAAGCTTACACGCTCTCGGCTCTTTTCAGGCCGGCCTCGCAAAAAAACAGTCCAATCGGCGTGTTCCTTCCTTTCGCATGTTCCCTGTGAGTCTTCTTTTTTGCTCGGCGATGTTGATGATAAATATTGAATAGTGTTACATCGAGATTAACACTAGGTTTACCGGTATTTCTTGTATGTCTACCTCTGCGGATCGATTTGAACGAAATCACGCGTTTTCTTGGAACAACTTAAACGAGACAACTATACTCCCGGAATTATGTGCGCTCTAGTTTCTATAAAGGAATTTGGCAATTACACTTGGTAGTTTTAGTACTGATATTCAAGTTTGTGGTGTGCAGTATGAAATATTAGAATAAAACGTTCCTCTAGTTGCTTCTCTTTGAGTTAACTTCAGAAAGTGTCTGTCTCGTTAGGAAATTTTATAATAAATATTCATAAGAAGACACTTGTGAGTTTTTCGCGACGAGCTACATTCGCACAACTGAACAAGTTGTTTCTACAGAAAATTCGCACAGTTCCTAATTTAAGATTAATTGGCATAATATTGAGTAGTATCTTGCTACATTACTTCCAACAGTAGATTCACGCACATTTATTCCATTGTTCCCACAAAACTAAGTACATCTTTGCTCATATTGATTGAAATTAGCGCAGAAAATTCGCACAGTTCCTAATTGAGGATGAATTGGCATAATATTGAGTAGTATTTTGCTAGATTACTTCCAACAGTAGATTCACGCACATTTGTGCCACAGCTTATTCCATTGTTCCCACAAAACTACGTACGTGTTCGCTCATACTGATTGAAATTAGAGGTTCGGGAACAGAGAATTACAATGTGTACGATTCCCGGGACCGGGAACTGCTTCCAGTGACATTGTCCCGGCGCGCGTTTGGCCGCGTGATCGCAAACGAGGGAGAGATAGCCGACTTTATAACGCGATTTGATATCGGGAGAAATCTCCGCAGTGAATTGGTACGTGGTCGGAATCCCACCAGGACGCGAAGTCCCGTGGAATCCTGGGCCGATTGGATCCTTACGTCCCCCGGAAATCTGTTGTGGACACAGGGCGTTGAAACCTCGCTGTTTCCCCGCGACAAGCTATCGAGCACCGTTAATTCCATTCGATTTAACCACGATTTTGTAAAACCTCATAGTCCTCCTATAAATCTGTAGATATTAACACATTGAGCGCCTACGTTCATGTTACATTTTAGATATGTATAACACCAATCCAAGGTAAAATTTACAAAATCGAATTCCTTATTCTCTTCCATAAGTTAGAAATTTTGGTGTAATCGATGTTTAAAAACGTATCAATATAATCACCGACGCTTGCGTTTTTAGTAGTTGATATTTAGCCGGCGTTCAATGTGTTACGATCTGCTGAAGGTTTTCTTCGATAGTAAATTATGTTGTGCATGGAGTAGATTCATAGTAGAGTTTTAAATTACGTAGGTTAATCAGTTTGTTGGAAGAGATGGGAATTTTTAGATAGAAACTAGTAAACTGTTACTATAGTTTCCTTAACAATTATTATTATTATTATTGAGTATTATCAAGTGTTACTGTATCAAAATTGGAGAATAATTTCAATTGTTACCTACCAAGTAGAAACTAGGAAACTATTACTATACTGTCAACAATTATTAATGACTATCAACTGTTACTACATTAGAATTCAGAGATAATTTCAATTTCCATACGTCGAATAGAAAATTCCGATGTACATCCAGAAACTCGGCAGTGAAAACGATACGAAAAATTCAAAGGCGCAGTTTTAAGGGAACTTTGAAATGAATTTCGAATCCCTCGTCGTTAGCGTTCGTCGAGATTGCAAGAGTGTCGGTTATCGATCTCATCCGCTCGAATATCAGAGGCCCGTCCGCGAGGAACGCGCCAGTTCCTCGGGTTGCGCCCACGGGGCTCACTTTCCTCGATTCTCGCCAATTTCCCGGAGGACCCCGGTCCGAAACGCAGCCGTGGTTATGCACTTTTCGTACACGTACCCCGGTCGATTTGCATAACTGTCCGCTCCGCTTTTCGTTTCGGGGGACTTCGCGCGAACGAGTCGGCCTCGTCTTCGCTCTGCTCCCAGGACTTCGGAGTTTCCAGCACGAGAGTAACGAACGAAACTCGGTTTCTTGGTATCCACTGGATCGATGAATAATTTGCCTATCGTTCGCTGATCATTCGGAATCAAGCTTTCCGACGGTTCAACCCTTTGTCGTACAATGACGAGTGAGACTCGCGATGAAGATTTCTAAACTAATTTAAGAATCAATGTTGTTCGTTACCCACGGATCAAAGCAAACAACTATTTTGCTAGTATTATCTTCAAGTGAAATTTCCAGCTGAAGTAGAATGGAAAATTTTGTTGTATTTCTTACAAATTGTCGATAGTAAAATGATACATGAGCATAGTGGCGAAGGTAATTAGCACTCCAGGTTGTTTTGTAATCTATTAGGAAACTAATTTTTATAGTGTTTCTAGCGAAAATAAGAAATGCTATACATTTCTTTGATTTTTTTCTTCTTAGTACAAAATTTCGATGTGTGGAGAATCTAATAATTTTAGGGTAGTTTCTTTAAAATTCATTAAAATATTTAATTGTAATGTGAGATACTGGCTGAATAATTGGTTGCACTGCGGAATTTCTCGATTTTTAATTGAATTTTTCAGTGTGATGGGGTTTCTCTGATTTCTAATTACTAGAGTCTAGACAATTGGACATTAATCACGTATATTTCTTTTAGTTTGAGATATTTCGAGAACGTTCTTATGAGAAATCAGGTGTCTTGGTCCAACCATGTTTTCTTTTATATAGTTTTATGTAGTTTTGTATAGTTTTGTCCAGTTTTGTCTAGTTTTGTATAGTTTTGTCTAGTTTTGTATAGCATTGCACCTATTTTTATAGTTTTGTATAGTTTTGTATAGCATTGCACCCATTTTTATAGTTTTATACATTTCTATATTATTATCATCGCAAATTTGTTCACCCTTCCTCGATTTATGATGGGATTCCTCTAATTTCTAATTACCATAGTCTAGGAAATCAAACATTAAACACCCCAGTTATATTTCTTTTAATCTAAAAAATTTCGAGAACATTCTCACGAGAAATCAGGTGCTAAGAATTCAGGTGTCTCGGTCCAACCATTTTTCCACATAATCAGTGCAAATTGGTTCACTTTTCCGATTTAGCCGCATTCTCGATGATGCTTCCGCATTATACAGTGACGTAAGAGAATTATTATTGTACACGTTCGTGCCTCTCGAATGATATTTCAAATTTATGGACAAATAGAGTAGCTTAGCAGATACCCTCGTAGCTGCTCGGTGCCAAAAGGAACGGGGCGAATTCAAACGGGGGTGGAGGCACGGTCGAAGGTCCATCGCGCAGACAAGTGTCGGGGTAAGATCCGCGAACAGAAGGAAGATTACAAAGGGGGTTGGAAAGCTCGGGCGGAAAAGGAGGAAGAGGTGAAAGGAGATCAAGAGAGGAGAGAGCTCTGAGGATTACTGGCGAGGGAGGGGATGGCCGGAGCTAAAGAGTGTTGCGGGAAGGAATGAGTGGAAGGACTGCGATGGGATCTCGTAAGAGGATCTCGGAATCGAAGGAGCCGGGGGATGACGGAAGTACAGGGTGTTTTAGTGATCGTGGCACCGACTAGAAGGGGATGAAGCAATTAGTTTGAATAATTCCTTCCAGAACTCGAGCCTCTAGGAGTTCACTCGAGAACCTTCGAAATCGTTGCTTACTTTATTATTTATTCACTTTATCTGGTCTCTATCAAAATTGAGCTCGACATAATTTCGATATGTTACTGGGTACGTCAAACTTAAGCAAACATGGTCAAACCTGCTTCAATTCGCCAGATAATAGAATCTACAATATTAACCATTAGCATGATGGTTCTGTAATACATCTGCAACTAATTTTTATGGTATCTCTAGTGAAAATGAAAAATGTTATAACATACCTTCCATCTTTTATTTTCCTTCTCAGTAGAAAATTTGGATGCGTGGAAAATCGAATAATTTTAGGGTAGTACCTTTGTATCGTTAAAATATTTGATGTTATAACTGGTGCAATATTGGAGCCTGCAGAGTTCAAAGGGTTAATACTTGGATATTTGATGTTCGATTTTAGGAAGATAGATGAGGTAAGATTATTAATTGACTTTAGAGATGAAATTGTTAAATAGAATAATGAGTATATAATTTTAGAAAATTATCTTTTATATAAATATCTTTTAATAAAAATCTAATAATATTAGGGTATTTTCTTTAATTCATTAAAATACTCAATATTATAACTGGTGCAATATTGGAGCCTACAGAGTTCAAAGGGTTAAAAACATGCATAGTGCAATGTTTCAAGTTAAATGTAGCATAGAAGCATACAAACTCATCTCAAACCTCGGAATAAATCATTTTCACGCGAAATACTCGAGACTAGAGTTAAGCTGAGTATTCTGTCGCCTCCTAATGAGCGATCGACTTCTTTCCCGGTGCATCGCGATCGCAGACACCTTGTACAGGGGAAGAGGGGAAGACAGGGAGGAGAGGAGAGAAACTGCGGATCGAGGGAGCCGTGGAATGCAGTCGGAATGCAGCGGTGCTCACCGACCGACCATTCGGTAATGGCTACACGTGTACGCTATAGCGGATACACGCGCCAACCTCCCCACTTACACCGTTACTCCGATGCACACGCGAGCCATCCGCTCGGCGTCTAAAGCGTTCCGCGGCGTAACGAACCTGCGAACGGTACGAGCGAGCATTTGCGCCCACTTTGTTCACGAATGGAGCGAACACTGTTGATCCTCGCGGCAGATGTTGCGCGATAGTCCCTCGGAAAGTCGTGCCGAAGATCTCAATTGCGTGAATTTCCCTTCGAAATTGCGATATAACAATCGTTGGAGGGCTCAATTGCACGAATTTCCCTTTAAAGTTGCAAAATAACAATCGTCGGAGGCTCAACTGGACGAATTTTTCTTCGAAATTGCAATATAATAATCGCCTAAGGTCTCAATTGGTCGAATTTTCCTTCGAAATTGCAAAATAACAATAGTCGAAGGCTCAACTGCACGAATTTCCCTTCAAAATTGCGAAATAACAATCGCCTAAGGTCTCAACTGGACGAATTTCTCTTCAGAATTACGAAATAACAATCGCCTAAGGTCTCAACTGGACGTATTTCTCTTCAAAATTACGAAATAACAATCGCCTAAGGTCTCAACTGCACGAATTTCCCTTCGAAGTTGCAAAATAACAATCACCGAAGGCTCAACTGTACAAATTTCCCTTCAAAATCATAACAAAAAGATCGCCTAAGATCTCAATCGCTCAAATTTCCCTTAAAATCGCAAACTAACAATCCTCTAAAGTCTCAACCACACGAATTTCCCTTGAAAATCGCAAAATACCAATCGCCTAAGGTATTTCCCCTGCAAAAGTAATTCCGTTAACAGCAATTAACATTAACACCGAGAACCAACCGAGCTGTCCACCGACGAGTGACCAACTCCGTCGAATTGTTCCAAAGTTTACCATCGAAGTGGAACCGATTAATCGAGTTTCAGTGTTTCCGTAATTTCCGCGTGAAACTCGTCATTTCAGTTAATGGCAATCTACCAAAATCGCGTTTTTCTTATGAAATATTCTGGAAAGCTGACCGAGCGAGCCACTATAAACCAGCGACGCGTTAGGAAACGAAACAAGGGGAGGAACAATAAACTGCATCCCCTATCCCGCTTATCGTTGAACGTGAGATTTTACCGAGATTACACAGGGAAACCATCGTCGACGGACTGCCGCATTGCCAATCGTAACGTCTAACGACTTGGACGTTTAGACGCCCCGGAATATCGAACCAGCCCGATCTGACAGACACACAGTCGCTGCGTCTATCCACCGTGGCCGTCTGATCTTCCAGGGGGAGGGTTTGGGGATCCTGTAAATCCTCGCAGTCTGGAGTTGCTCCCTGGAGCAAAGTTGATTCCACGCTGCTCCACCTCTGACGGATACCTTCTCCGGTTACGCTGCCCGCCACCGTGTATTCTATTATCCGCCGTGCGCTGGGATTTGCTCGGAAGTGAAGCGAGAACTCGTCAAACTCGACGAACGAGACGACAATGTGGAGAATTCGTTTGACACGTTCGGGTACTGTCAAACCTCGTCCAACACGTTCCGACAGTTACAACAGCAATTGATATTCCGCGATTTTGAATGTCGGAAATGTGACGGCTCGATTCTTGCTTCTGAATTGAAACGTTTCGAAACCTTCCAAAAACACCTTGAAACAGTTTCGAAAGCAACTCTTGTCAAACTCAAAAATACCAAACCAAATTTGCAAGAAACCTTCCTTTGAAACTGCACCGTTCAAACACTCAATATTTTTCCAATCCCCATCAATTCTCCATCTCCAACAATAATTCCACTTGTCAAAATAAAGCCCCATCCCCTATACTTTCTCAACCATTCAATTGCCAAATAGAATCAAATTCCTTCCAACCACCTCTTCTCGTATCTGCTTAACCCTTCGCACTCGAAAATTTCTCAATAGAAATATTCAACATTTTCTGACGAGGTATAGGTGATATTGTTTGAAACTAATTTAACGATAATTCATAGATAAATTAAGCAACGAAGCTATTTAATTTAAATATTTCACATAGCAATACAAAGTTTAACCCTTAGCAGACGAAGATCCTTCGAAATACACAGAACCTTCGGCAGATGAAACTAAATTACAGATCAATTGCTTAAATAATGAAAAAGAAGGAAACCACGTACTAATCTCTTGCTGTATCAGTAAATCGTTTGTTATTCAGTGTGCCAAATATGAAAATTCGATCTCTCCGAAACGTCGACATCCGTCCGCAAAGATTTAATTCAAAGTACTAAACATTCAACACGTTCACTGCCATGAGAGTTTTAGGCGTTCTATACAATATTCCTTATTCTTTTATAACAACGACAAATCTTGTAGCAACCCATTCACTGCTAAAATGTGCGATTCCGAACGATCGAGCTCGCAGCGAGCCGAGCGTCGTTATTCCCATCGCTAGACAGAACGCGATCCGGCCGTGACGTAAGACGAGGACCACGGTACTTAACGATCGGTGCCATTGCACGTTAAAACGATTACTTCCGGCGCGCGCGGAGGTGGAGAGATACGCTCGCGGAGAGGCTAACGTGGCCTCGTGAGCTTTGTCCGGCGTACGTGATCCCGACGTTCCGCCTCCGCCGGGATATATTCGAAAGCCGCGCTCGTAACGCGCCGGAATGGCCGGTTTCGGGGCCGATATACTCGTCACCGGCCGCGGCGACCCACTCCGACCGCTCGTCCTTCCTCCGATGGAACTTGCGCCGCTCGTTAAACTTCCCTGCCACCCTCTATCCGATCCGACCAACTTCCGAGAGAGGTTCGGGTCACGTGAAACGCGACGCGCCGTATAACGCGCGACCCAACGAGAGACGCTCGCACAGCTTGGTAAAAATGTCTTAACCGTTTTAGTGACACTGGAGAGCCTCGTCAAACGGACCGGTCAAGCTTCTGTCGTTTCACGTGGAAAGATACCAAATGCTCTATGCTTGTCCATGTTTGACCACTCGACAATATTTTTCTCAAGGAATATTCATTATCTTCTGATGAAATGTCAATGATACTTTTTGCAATTAACGTAGACATACCTTGCATAAATTAAGTGACAGAACTATTTTATTTCGATGTTCCATGCACATTGTAGAAAATTTAATATTGAATTATCAATTTTACAATGTTCTTGGGTCAAATCAAATGGCGACTAGCGCCTCTCGAGTGCAAAGGGTTAATAATTGCACAAAGACGTTGGGAATGGGTCATTTTGACCGTCTGTAGTTTTAGTGTTAAATACTGTTGCAGCAGTCTCTTTTGTCTCTCGTTCTTGCTTTCTCAGTTTAACCCCTTGTCCTACAACAGCGAGTGAGACTCGTGGTGAAGATTTCCAACATGATTCAACAAATATATATATTACTCAGTTCATTCGAGTTCAAAGTGAACATTATTCCTCTGTAATCAATTATTATACTTAAAAGGAAATATAGGCATAACATATGCTTAGAATTTTTCTCTTTTTCTAATAAATTATTAATGACGAAGTAGCCGTATCGATCAGAGTTGAGAAAGAAATCGTAGGCTTAAGGTTCACATCGACGTTAGTTCATTCAATTACAGCTTAATATGACGCTCTGTTTATTTATTCAAGAATATTTGGGAGTCATTGAAATGTTACCTTCGAATGGTATTATATTGTGATACTAATAAATATAGAAAAAATTATTAAAACAGGTAGAGGTTGCAATAAAATAGAATGTCGAGTCTGACTCGACATAGGACTGCTAAGGTTTAACAGTTCGAAATTCGCTGGACGTTAGGTGTTACCCTGCAGCCCAGCGTTCAAAGGGATCGAACGTGCGCGATCGAGAAATTTCGTGGAACGAGCGGCCGTCGCTAGGGCAGGGGACTATGTATATCCTACGAACTCGGGCTACGCCTCGATACATTGCCTCGACCCACGCGCCCATTGTCTTCTCTTTCGGACGACGCGCGGCTGATGTAAGAGGGAACGAGATACGTATTCGCGGAGATACGTTTCAGCGGCGCACAAGAGGAGAAAAAAAAAGTCCTCCGCTGAAATTATAAGCGGATAGGCAGATACGTAGGACGACGGCCGGGTATATCGGAATCCGACGCTGAACTCCCTCGAGAGAGTTCCTCATCCGAGCGCGCGGCGTAATTATCGTGGAATGCGCGCAAGACTTTCAGCGAAACAACCTCCGCGACGACGAAATTCTTGCTTTCCAGCAATTTTCCGGTGAGATACGATTGTCCTTGAACCGACGGCACCGGCGAACGCGTCACCTGAGGTTGAATATTTTCGGAAACGAAGGAAACTCGACGGAATCTTCGAATTTTCGGTGGATTTTGAATGTGACGCGTTTAAGTTCGATAACTTTGAGGGGAAACGTCGCGAGAGAGATTTTGAGGTGTTGTTTTGAACGGGAGAGTATGAGCTTTGAGACTATGGTCGATTTAATTGTTTAGATAATGTTTAATGGGTTTGGAGATTGAAATTTTAGAGCTGCGGTAGACTGGAACTATGGAATCAGTGGAGGTAATTGGGAAAATCAGAAGTTTTTTGATAGTTATTGATTAAACTATCCCTAAAGTCATGTATTGAGACTTTGATTAATTTACAATTCACTTTGTGTATTGCTGAATTCTTATACTTCCTCACAAAAACTTCTATTTTCTTAACACTATTTCCACCGAAGGCATCGACAGACGTCTTTTGAAATTTCACCTTTATTTATTTAATAAGCTTAATTATTTCAAGCTTTTAACAAAGCTTAAACTGTTTCAAGCTTTGTCGTATATTCTGAATTGACTTTTCGACTTTTCCAATAACGATTGTAAGATCAACTATAAGAAATGTCCAAGATTCAATTAAGGAAAGATAATTCAACTGAGAAAATAATCAGCTAAAACTTTACGAGGTGTCTTTTGACATCTTCGATAGAAATAGTAATAGACCAAGCATATACTGTTATTTTTTATTTTTATAATTATTTATTATTCAGAAAACTTTAACCAGTCAATTATTGTCTCCACTTTGCGTACATTGTACAATTTCGTTCCACCGAACGGTGAATAAGAGTGACCCCGAGCGCAAAGGGTCAAGCGATGGACCGAAAATCCCGCAATTACCCGGGACCGACGTGTCTATACATATACAATGTGTTGAAGAAGACCAGGCAGAGGAGCAGCCACGAATAAGGAACGGAGCCGGTATTCCGCGGAGTCCCACGGGTTCTCCGTGACGTGAATCATGCCGGTTCCGGTCCGGCCCACGCGTACGTGTCCCTGAAACACCCGCGCCTCGGTCTCATCCTCGTCTCCCGACGCGTCCCGCCCGGCCGAACTTGTCTCGATTACGCTTGAATTTATGAAATAGTCTTTTACGGCGATTCCCCACGCCCCTGCGGCCCGATGCACGCGCCGTTGCGAACTGGGTCCAAGGGAACGGGGGGCCCGTGACTCACTGATCGCTTGTTCATCGATGCACCGCTTCCGAACGGCCCGTAGAACCAGCCACAACGGTTTGCTCAACGATTTTTCTTGTCCGTTGAAATTTGAAATGCTTTCTTCTCGGTTTTTTAGTGGAAATATCGTTGTTTCTGAATGGGCAGTAGAACCAACTACAATGATCTGCCTAATCGGTTCTTCTTGTCCGTTGAAATTCGAAATGCTTTCTTTACGATTGTTTTCGGTGGAAATATGGTTGTTGCTTTTGAATCAGCCGTAGAACCAGCCAGTCTGCACAGAAATCGTTCTCCTCGACCTTTTAATGAACTTTCCTGTTCCTTAACTTGTCACCATGTTCAGAAACTCGTAAGAAACATCGATTTCTAGCTAAAGATTTACAGATCGCGATAATCAAATGAATATGCTGTAAAAAAGACAATTTCCCTGTTACATGTAAATCATTCATTAATCTAATAGTTCCTCGCTAAATCCGAACTGATCCGATCGCCTCGTCTACCCTACCGAGGCTTCCATGCGCGCGAGACGATAAATTCGATCCCGATTAATCCGTCCAGCCAGTAAACAGATTTTCGTACACACACACAGGTCCACTAACGCAGCGTTAACGATTTCCCATTAACCATATTTTCCGGGCGCCCCCAACGGCCGATTCCTTTCAATTTAAAAGCGCCTATACATCTTACTTTCCCCTCTGAAATATGCGCGAGCCACCCTCGCGACCGACTGTTTCTTCCAGGAATCTAATGTTATGCGTGCTATAAATATCTCCGCCGCGTCGCGCGGCGTTCCTTCAGAACTAAACAAGAATAGATGAAGAAAGCAACGGACGGCCGAACTGCCGTACGTTGCAGCGAACCTGGCACTCTCGTCTGAGTGGTCAGATGTTGAGCTCTGGCATATGATTGGCTGCGGCGCCACGCGCGCCGATCGATAGAGACGTTTCTCGACTCGCGATTGGAACTCTCCGAGCCACTGTCTCCGCCCCTATGACGTCACGAGTGCCAGAATCTCAGCAACTGGTACTTAATGCTTCCAATACCGTGTATATACTCGGGAAAATTAGTTTATTATTTTTAGCAGTGATATTGTAGTGTTTGCAATTAATATTTTGAGTACTGTCACTTCTGTGAATTTTTCTTCGCTTGTTATCTACGTTAGGGTTGTTCGCGAACATTCGTTACACTGTCTAAAAGTGCTAATCTGTTCGTAGAATCAAATTAAGTTTATTTTATTTTCCTTTTAACTATTTGTGTTCGGAATTGAAACAGCAAGAGATCAACGCGTAGTTTCCTTCTTTTTATATTAATTAAGCAATTTATGTGTAATTTAGCTTCATCTGCTGAAGGTTTTGTATATTTCAAAGCATCTTGGTCCGGAAAGGTTTGTTTGCTTTTATTTCTGGTATTGCCTGCTTAGAAACGAAAAACATGATTTCGCTGTTGACAAGTTTTTAAGTTCACTGCGAACCTAGGAAAGTGTCGAATACATTCATCTACGCCAATCACCGGCCAACTGCATAGCGAATCTTGCAGTCCAGTCTAATCAAATTACATTTGAGCCTTACAATAACAGCTCGACGAATTCCTAAGACCAACCCAGTCCCAGCCGCTGGAGTGGCACAAAGAACAACTTCCCCCAGGCTGGTCGGAATAATAGCTCGAACAATTGGATAACAGGCCTGCATCGGTATCAGCCCTTGAAGGAGCCTTGAAACCGGACCAGGGGGCTAATTCCGTGAAAAATTGGGGGAGCCAATATGGATCATAAAATCGGCGTAGAAACGACACGTGGATGGAACCCTGAAATTCGACTACTTGCAAAACGAAAATCGAAGGTTACTAAGTTGATAAGTGGTCCCTGTTATACGAACTGATTTTCATTTGAAAACAACAATTTTCTGCAAAGCAATTCCATTTATACAACGTTGGAAACCGATCGCAAATATCCATTGTCCTTAGCACTAGAACTACTGATCACAAACTGACTTTCATAAAGTTCTTTGTAAACATCATAAGCGTGCGTTCATTGAGATTCCAATTGACGAAACTCTGTCAATTGAATTTAACCCCTTGGCCAATGATTTCTTTCTCAACTCTGAACGATATGGCTACTTTGTCAATAATAATTTATTCAGGAAAGAAAAATTCTAAGCATAGGTTATGCCTATATTTCCTTTTAAGTATAATAGTTGATTGTAGAGGAATAATATTGACTTTACATTCGAATTAACTAAGTAATATATATATATATATATATATATATTTGTAGAATCATGTTGAAAGTCTTCACCACAAGTCTCACTCTTTGTAGGACAAGAGGTTAATCATTTCTCTAATTATAAAAGATCAAATAAGAAATAAGTCATTCTGACCCATCTGGTAGTTCTAGTGTTAAAACTACGTAACATCCCTATAATGAAAACAAAAACATAACCAACATATCTAGCTCAACATCTTACAACTTTGATCCAAAGCACACACATCTATCATGTATATTTTTGAAATTATCGAGTTTCGCCTAGAAAACGGCCATTCGGCCACACTGTACGGTGGGGAGATTTTAGGGGATGAAGCTACCCTTGGCCGTGCTTTTGTCCGGCATTCCTCGCTCTCGGGGCGCGACGTGACCGCGTCTAAGGCGTTGGGTGCAGAATGTGCAACGGGTGGCCCGACGGGGCACGCGTGCCCTGTTATAACCCGGCCCTCCCTGCCCTGCCCGCGTTTTCCAGCCCGTAATACGAGACCGGGACTTTGTGTCACGTAATGCTGCTGTGGCATGAAACTTGCAGCCGGAACGGCTGATACGTGGAGCCCCGCTGGCACCCGTGAACCCGGCGAATCGTCCGCGGACCGGATTTATCTTCGATTCCCATTAACCCTTCGCGAACGAGGATTTCCTCCGGACATTAACCCTTTGCACTCGAACGTTTTACGTTAGGAGTATTTGACGTTGAGGGAGATGTAAACGACTTTCTTCGAAACTAATGGGGAAATGCATGGAAATTAGGTGACCTAACTATTTGTAGTCGAAAGTTTTGCGTTAGAAATATTTGATGTTGTTGAGGGAGATGTAAACGACTTTCTTTGAAACTAACTAATGAGAAAATGC
Organism: Nomia melanderi; assembly: GCF_051020985.1. Lineage (NCBI taxonomy): Eukaryota > Metazoa > Arthropoda > Insecta > Hymenoptera > Halictidae > Nomia > Nomia melanderi. The sequence goes on from NC_135000.1 coordinate 8,484,231, forward strand.
ACGGAAATTAGGTGACCTAAGCATTTGTGGTCGGAAGTTTTGGGTTACAAATATTTGATATTTTTCTGGGAGACGCAAGCAAGATCTAATGAAGACCTAACCCTTTGCAGTCGAAAGTTTTGCAATAGTATTTGACATTTTTTTACTAACTAATGAGAAAATCTGTGGAAATTAGGAAACAATGCTATATCAAATATTATATCAATAGCTATATCAAATCTAGTGAGTCACTTATTATAAGAATAAATCGAATAAATGCAAAACGTTGAACTCCACCACTATTAATGACTTCCATTCATCCATTGAGTTCACACTCAACAACATAGAAAATAATCGAGTGCAAAGATTTAATAGATGTTTAACGAAAAATGGTAATTTCCGTCCAGTTTCTCGAATTCCGTCTCAAGATCCATTCGAAACGCGCCGAGCAAACAGAAGTAAACTCGTTACGAGGTGCGTGGAACAAAGGAAAAACTCGGAATGGCCGGCCGTTGTTCCGCGTGCCCGATATTTCCTCGTTAGAACTTTCCCAGTGTTCTATTAATTACAAGCTATCGTTTCCCGATCGTGACGAGGCGCGGCGTGTTCCCGTCGAAATTCCGCGCGTCCGCAGCCTCTTTTTCCGACCGCGAATTCGACCGGGCTGCCGTTTTTCACGCATGCCCGCGCCCTTTTCCCGTGGAAAACACTGATGAAGACGAACAGCCAGCCGTGGACCGCCGACAATGCGATAGACCGTGAAGCCGACGATAACGCTGCCGCCTCGTTGCACCTTGCCACGCACTTGCGCGTAATTATGATTAAGGGGCCGCTCCTCCTCCGAACTGCCGCCTGTGGGACACTCTCGTTTCAATTATCTGAATTTATGCAGCATTTTGGAAGCTTTCGCAAGCCTTTCGCGAGTTCTTAAGGATAGAATGATTCTAATCCTTCGACAATTAATGTGTTTCTTTAGATAAATAAACTGGAAGCCTTTCGCGAGTTCTTAAGCTCAGAATGATTCTAATCCTTTCGACAATTAATATATTTCTTTAGATAAATAAACTGGAAGTCTTTCACGAGTTCTTGAAACTTAGGATACTAATCCTTTAAATAATGAATTATTATGGTTCTCAGATAAATAAATTGGAAGCTTTCGAAAGTCTTTCACGAGTTCTTAGCTTAGAATTATACTAATCCTCTCAACAATGAATTATTGTTTCTCAGGTAAACAAATCGGAAATTTTCAGAAGTTTCCCACGAGTTCTCAAAACTGACAATGGTACTAATCCTTCCAACAATGAATTATCGATTTGAATTCATCATATTGATGAATTTATGTTGATACTTGAGTCTTTTAATTATTCAAACAACAAAAGATCGGTATATGGATCTTTTATCTAATTCGTCTAGTCACACAAATTTTCCGGAAGTCCTAGAAATCGTCGATTACAAAGGGACAGCTACGAAAACTGTCACGAGACCTAAATCTCTTTTTTCCACCGAGGTTCCCTTCGGATAAATGTGGCGATATTATTCGATAAAGTAGCTCGAGGAGTTAAGAACGATAAGCTCTTCCGACCGGTCACTCGGCGCGGAGTTCTTTCGAGAAGAAGAAGAAGAGGGTCGCTTCCGGAATGAACCAAGTTTTAAAGTGCATCGCGAAATTGTGTATTGCAGTCGCGAGTTCGCGAAGCGATTTCGACGATTTAACTTGGGAGAGCCCTTTCGGTTCTGCTGAGGCCGCGATCGAATGTATTATTTTGGAAAAATAATAGATTCGACACTTGGACAATGTCTTCCTTCGAGAAAGTAATAATACAGATGCTTAGAAAATATTTTTCTTAGAGTAAACAATAATGTACAAACACTTGGAAAATATCTGCTTCCGTAAAAGTAATGATATAAACTGGAAAATATTTTTCTGAGAGAGAATAATAATACAAAGTGCTTGAAAAATATTTTTCTCTGACAAAATAGTACTGTATACTTAGAAAATATTTGTCTGAGAAAGAATAATAATTCAAAATACTTGAAAAGTTATTTTCTTAGAGTAAATGATAATACAAATTTGGAAGATATTTTTCTGAGAGAGAATAATAATACAAAGTACTTGAAAAATATTTTTCTCAGAAAAAATAGTACTGTATACTTAGAAAATATTTTTCTGAGAAAGAATAATAACAAAATACTGGAAAAGTCATTTTCCTAGAGTAAATGATAATACAAACACTTGGAAGATATTTTCCTGTGAAAAAATAGTAATACAACGTGCTTGAAAAATATTTTTCTTGGAAAATCTCTTCCCCAGATAAAAGTAATAGTAGAAAACGCTTAGAAAATATTTTCTGGAGAAAATAATAACGGAAACACTTGAGAAACTACTTTCCTATATTTTTCATGAAAGTCTCGATTCTGATTGGCTTCCGTTACGATCCCACATGCAAACACGAGTTAACAATGTATCCTTCCACTCGATATTTCCCTTTCAGAACGTCCCCGGTATTTTCCATATTAAAATATCCCAGTGGAATAGAATATACAAAGTGTGCCACATTATTTAAAAACTCGAATTCCACTGTTTCAAATGGAACCAAAAGACCTTGTCCCCGTGGTCGGATCAAACAGCGGAATTCACGTTTCAATAATTCCCGAAGATAGAACCGTGCTCGGATAAAATATCCATCGAAATCGTGGACACGCATTTTTATTATTCGAAAGGGAAACTGAGAGATCATGAAGTCTATACGAAGCACAAAGATTTCGAATGATTTGCGAGCCGAGGGTGAACGAACGTAGAACAATGTTCGAAGCGCGGAAGACACGTCATTAACACTGAAACTACCAAGCAGTTAATAGACCCTTTGAAAAGAAAATTGACAAATTCGTGTTTCGAATTCAGTAGCGAACGAACGATTTAATTAGTGAAACAGCGATAGATGCTTCATTATTTAACAATCCATTATCCAGAATCACTGGTTCCGATTCTCTCGTAATCATCGATACCTTAACACTACAACCGAGCACTTAAACCATCTTTTGAAAATTTCTTTATAAAATCATGAATATATTAAGGTTTCAATCGATTTATATTTCAGTTTAGGCATGACTAAATCAATCTCAAAATTATATTTCAATTTAGGCATGACTAAACTGGTCATTTTGAAGCGGCTGGTAGTTCTAGTGTTGAAATCATCGACTATTCGATGTTTGAATGTGGTACACGTTAATTTTTCTAACAAAATATTTTTAAGGGACACAAGAATAGCTGTATACGTTACAAAGCACCGAAAACATCAAGAAACGATATCAAAATATATAAAATTAAAAAGAAACTTGAATATAACTTAATATTTTATTGAAAAAATCAATACAGTTCATAAGCAAAATATGACTGAAATTTCCGTGGTATTCAACGTGTCAACCAAGAACTTGTGAACGCCGCTGTACACGTATAATCGCCGAACACTAACGAACCGACGCAGGAAGCTGCAAAAACCGTTGCGAAGGCAATCCCTCAAGTCCCGTTCGACGGGAGTCTTTAAAAAAATCGGGATTCACGTGAAATTATGTGCATCATCAATTTCTATCCCGTTTCCCCGGGTCCTCCGGCCATCTCTCAGCGGAGAGTTACAGCGCCGGAAAGGAAACCGAGAAAACCGTAACGCGGGGGAGGCCGGACGACGCTTTATTATACCACCGTTCGTTTCTTACGGTGTCCCGCAAGAATCGTAAAAGAAGCCGCGCCGGAGAAATATTACGGCCGCGATTCCGCGCCCGCGGAGGCCGGACTTTCCTTTCTCCGCTCGCGCGCGCTCGCCGATACACGCCGATGATCTTTGCCGCTCGTAAATTAGATCCAACCAGCTTTTCCTTTCCTCGTCGAGATTCCCTGCGATCCCTTCCTGGGATTTTTGGAAGATGCTTTTCACCCCTTGGATGCTATGGGTAATAATAATGAAGAATGCGATTTTTGCAGAATACGCAAAATGAAGAATATAGTGTCGAATAGAATTAGAATATAGAATTGAATGATTATTTGCAAACATTTTTATGTTATACACGATGATACCTAATGCTCTGATAGTTGGCAACAGTGCAATAACGAAACGAATCAATAAAATAATTTGATAGAATGTATAGAAAATAGAATGTATCAAATTATTTTATTGAATCGTTTCATTATTGTATAGAATATATAGAAAATAGAATGTATCAAACTACTTTATTGAATCGTTTCACTATTATCGCATGGTTACCTTGCAAAATATCAGAGCATTAGCTAGCATTGTTCATAACATAAAAATGTTAGCAAACAATCATTCAATTCAGTGAACCATAATTATTCTATGTAGCTGTGAGTCACTGATCCCGTGGCATTCGTGTTAAACGGTACTATAATTGTTCTTAATTACAGAATTATTTAATGTCTTCGTTACTACTGTTTGTTACTTTACATCTTCCGGCATCAATATTTATCGTTCTTATAATATTCCAAGAATTACCATTCATCGTTCCAAGGTTTCATTACCATTTAATGAAATTACCATTATCGAAATACATATCACCTGTTACTAATCGTCTATTTATACGAAAACAAACTCTCCCACGCGTCGCGTAGATACGATATTTCACAGACAACGGGAATCTCGCCGAGACAATAAACATTTCTCACCGGTTGTTATTATTCGGGAATAAAGGAAAATACTCCGGTCCTCGGGAGTCGAAGGAACGAAGACGGACGGAGGAAAAGCCGCGAATAATATACCGATAAATTTGCATGCCGCCGTAAATCCGAACCGTTGCGTATCCTAATGGTCCCGGCGCGGTTCCCGGCGGCCCGCGGAATGGACACCGTGGAAACAGCACGGCCGGACCATCTTTGTCACGTTTGCCGCGGCCAGGACGGATCTCTCCCATCGATTTCCCATACCGTTCCGCGGGCCGACTCGCGCCCGATCATTTCTCGCATGCATTTCCGCCGAGATTTCGATATTCCTCGAGCTTTGTGTTTCTTTACGACCGCAGCAGTGGGACGCTTTACTGCCGCGGTTCGTCGTTCGACGGTGGAAAACGGAATTGGGACTGTTTCTAGAATAATTCGGCTGGTTTTCTGTATGGAAATTCATCCGCGGAGCGTAATGTTAACGTTCACGTGGCTCTTTGGTACCTGAAAGAGGCCTGAAGATGAGATTCTGGGATATTTTGGGGCTTAGAAGTTATTCTTTGTGAAATGCGAGGAATTTTGAGAGGTTTCGTTAGCTTTTTAAGCGTTATTGTTCTAATGACACTTGAAGGATATATGAAGACGAGATTCTGGGATATTTTAGGACTTAGAAGTTATTCTTTGTGAAATGCGAGGAATTTTGAGAGTTTTTGTTAGATTATTGAGCGTTATTGTTCTAATGGCACTTAAAGGGAATCTAAAGAGAAGATTCTGGGACCTTTGGGACTTAGTGACTTAACTGCGACCTTCTGAGCCTTAGAAATTATTCTGTGTGAACTGCAAAGAATTTTGAAAATTTTAATTAGCTTATTAAGCGTCATTCTTCTAATAGATAAGTAGTGTTAGTACAAGTGTAATTTCAAAGAAGCTGAATTTCGTGCTCATTCGCGTCCCATTTAATTAATTTGCATTCGTTTATTCTGTTGCAGGTATTGGGAGAGTCGCAGAGGTACAACGAACCGGAAGTGCAGTGATAGTTTCCGTTAGAACGCGAAAATCCGAGTGAAACCGTTCGATGATCCTTCGCCGGTCCGTTATCTCGCGCTAACCGCCGTCGCCGGTTTTGTTCTCGTCAGCCGCCCGCCTTTTCGCTGATGAATCCTTCGCATAATTAAACGGACACGATCTTCGGTGGCTCGTTTAATTAACGACAATTAACGGGAGGAGCAATTACGAGGAGCGAGGGATGACGAGCAGGAACCGGAAGCCGCCATCCGAAGCCTCCTTAAAGCAGCCTGACAGGTGAGCATCTAATTTTTCCTGATTCTCGCTCCAACGAGCGCACCAATTAAATCGTGGCGACCGGGACGCCTCTAATTCGAACCTCCTCGTAAGAATCTCGGCGATCATTCACATCCGTGCACTGTTTCACATGAGATTCAATGATTCTTCGATACAACGAGCTTCAATTTGCCTACACTCAAATGTAATCATGCAACGATACATTTCGTGTCATCAAATTGAGCAGATTAAACAAACTGGAAATTTTCAAAATTGTATAAATTGTAATTAGTCAATTGTCGAACCGGGAATCTTCGATAACTTAAGCTGTTGACGAGTATACTCGCCCAAAAACTAAATGACACGTTCACCAGCGCTTATTTCGCTGAGAAAAATGAAACTGAAACGAGTCATTGAGTTCCTAAATATAACGCCGTACCTTATCATTTTTAATAATAATGTCTATCGGATTAATTTCATTTTCATTGTATCAAATATAGAATTACGGCCACAAATTTCGATCCGTCTCATGTCCGAAACAATTTCACAAGAAATCGAGCAAAACCTTGAACTCAAACGCACATTCTGATTGTTAGCACACCCGAACGCACAAACCACAATAAAGTTCACTATTCCTAAATTTCAAACAATTCCAAAGGTTCCTGTCGTATAGCGATAATAATAGTAATAATAATAATAATCAAACGACGGACAGCGCGCCGAAAATTCTTCCGAAACGCTCGGGGACGCGTTGAAAAACGAGGAGGCGCGAGTAGGCGTGCGAGCGTTGTAAATTTCCGTCGAATTCCGCGTCCTCCGCCGCGGAAGCGAATTTTCGCGCGGAATTTCAGCTCGCGCGGCCGGCAATAAACCTCTGGAGCGGCGTCGCCGCGCGGACACATCCCCGAAACGCATCCCGGCGGCCAGGAATCGCGCTGCTTGGAGATAAACACGATCGGAATTGAATATCGAAAACCGGGGGTGGAATTTTACGCGCGGACAAAACCGGCCGAGACGTATTTAGGGCGGACCCGGCCTATCCGGTGATTTCGGGGACGTTGTTGTGCTGACGATTTATGCGGAGACGGAATTATTCGCAACGCGAAATACGAGGGGCGGGGGCGGGGGCTGACAAGGGTGGAAAAGGGCTTGAATAATGAAAATCCGACGCGTCGGGGCTGTTTCCGATGGCCTCGATCGGGTTCAACCCTTTTCGAGGGCAAGCCGTTGCGCTTTGGGGATGATTGTTGCTGGAGAGTGGTTGTTTGATTGCGATAGTGATGTTGAATAATCGTTTGCTGGTAGTTGAGGCTGAATGTTTGATAGTTATAAAAATAGAGGGTGGTGACTAGCGATGGCTGGGTTTATTTTGATCCTGTGTTGTAATGTATGGGCGATATTATTACGAAAGATTGTTGATGTTGAGTAATCGTTTGCTAGTAGTTGATATTGAATAATAGTATCGAGTATTAATACGTGGTAGTAATTAATGCTTAGCGTTCGGTAATCATATTTAGTATTGGTTAATGGTGAATATCCATTTGATAATAGTGAATATTGAGTGTGATTTGATATTACCGGTTAATATTGGATATTAATGTTCGATAATGTATTAACATTCAATATTTGACGGCGACAGACAATACTGCGTAACTATTTAAATACCCCATGTGTCCAATAATCCATTATTCTAGACATTTCGTCTGAAGCAGCTTTATAAACTGAATCATATATTTCAATTAAATGCTCATATTAAATTCTTCGTTTAAAATCATTTAAGAGGCACTCTTTGAACTCGTTAGATGTCTGAAAGAGTTAGACTAACATCGAACGTAAAAATCATACTGCGAGTATGAAGCCGGAAATATGGGAAAGAATTATAGATGTCAATTAGTCGAATTGTCAACTCATAGAATTTTCATTTCTTCATTGAAATAACACTCCACTTCGCGAGAAGTTCCTAGTTAGCAACGCGTTCATCGATTTCGTCGCCTTTAACCTCTTGGTCTATGATCTCTTTCTCAACTCTTTCATTGAAATATATCGAAATTTCATCGTTGTTGTTCTCACTACTATTGTTATTGTTGTTGTTCTCACTACTATTGTTATTATTATTGTTGTCACTAGTACTGCTACTGTTGCTACTATTATTACTATTGTCCTCATCGTTAATCCCTTGGCCTATGATTTCTTTTACAACTCTTTCATTGAAATATATCGAATTTTCATCGTTATTACTATTATTATTACTACTGTTGTTACTGTTATTGTTGTTGTTCGCACTACTATTGTTATTATTATTGTTGTCACTAGTACCCTACTGTTGCTGCTATTATTACTATTGTTCTCATCGTTAACCTCTTGGCCTATGATTTCTTTCCCAACTCTTTCATTGAAATATATCGAATTTTCATCGTTGTTACTATTGTTATTACTATTGTTGTGGCTATTATTGTTGCTGTTCTTACTACTATTGTTATTATTATTGTTGTCACTAGTACTACTACTGTTGCTATTGTTACTATTGTTCTCATCGTTAACCTCTTGGCCTATGATTTCTTTCCCAACTCTTTCATTGAAATATATCGAATTTTCATCGTTGTTACTATTGTTATTACTATTGTTGTGGCTATTATTGTTGCTGTTCTTACTACTATTGTTATTATTATTGTTGTCACTAGTACTACTACTGTTGCTATTGTTACTATTGTTCTCATCGTTAACCCCTTGCCCTATGATTTCTTTCTCAACTCTGATCGATACGGCTACTTTGTCATTAATAATTTATTGGAAAAAGAGAAAAATTCGAAGCATATGTTATACCTATATTTCCTTTTAAGTATAATACTTGATTACAGAGGAATAATATTCACTTTGAATTCGAATGAACTGATATATATATATGTTAAATCATGTTGAAAATCTTCACGAGTCTCACTCGTTGCAGGGCAAGGGGTTGAAGCCGGTGTTTACTTGAAGGGTCGCTTAGAAAAGTTCTTAAACCCGAAGCTGTTCTCCAGGCTCGTTTCCATGTTGATTACGTCCAATTATCGAACTCGGCGACGCTAACCGTCCGGAAAATTCCTTCGGAGGATATTCGTTCGTCTCCCAGCTGTCTTGTGGAAGGGGTTGCGGCTGATGGCTTCCGCGAACTTACTTTCGCGATATTTCGTGGTCCTGGGGAAACTTTTTGCGATGCACACGAGCTGATAGCGCGGGACGGAACGGTCTCGTACTCTTTCACTCGACGTATCACGGCGAGGAGATGCTCCTTCTTTTTGGAACACTTCCACGCGTCTTTCTCGCCCTTATCTCCGCCGATTTCACGAGCGGGACGCTTCTAAACCCGTTTCTGCTGATCGTGAGAGACTGTGATTCGGGGTGAACAATGTTAAACGATTGCGGAATGAAAGATTCGGGGAAGTTTAACGTCTCGCGCGTGTTTGGCTGGCTCTCGAGATACGACGAGTGTTGCGAAGTTAGTTTTAAATTATTTTGGAGTACTTGCGGAATTGATTCGGAATTGTTTCGGACTCTTGCGAAATTATATTTTAATTATTTCCTAATACTTGTGAAATTATCTCTGAATTATTTCAAACTCTTGCAAAATTGTTTCTAAATTATTTTCAAATACTTGTAAAGTTATTATTTTTCAATTATTTCCGAATAATTGCGAAATTATCTCTGAATTAGTTCGAATTCTAGCGAAATATTTCCAAATTATTCTCGAACACTATAAAATCAATATTTTTAAATTACTGTACACTTCTCTGCAATCATCATCATTTACCAACTCCCACATTTCCTCCATCAAACACTCCATCCTGCCCTACAGAAAATCAGAAAATGAAATCACCCCATCTGCACCACAAAACTCCCAAATTCAGTCATCTATTTCATTCAAAACCTTATTCTCAACCACATCCCGAATCACGAGACAACCAGTCAATCAACCAAAGCATTACCCTCGTCCTTCCCGTTTCAAATCGAACGGAACGCTCGCGGAATACGAAACACTTCGTAATCTCGATTACACTGTACGCTGATATTTAGTCAACGACCAATTCGGTAGGATCCGGCCGCTAATTAGCCAGCCAGATTCTTAATGGGGAGGTTCCAGGCAGTTTTAAGGGCTTCGCAGCGAAGCTCGATCGAAATCGGCGAGGAAATACAGTCGGAACTGGCCGTCGGCCAGCCGAGAGCCGTTCCGGAGACATTGCCTTCGGAATTGATCGACACCGAGCCACGGAAATTCTATTAAATCGGGATCCACGCCGGTGGAAAAAAAAAGAAACCGGCCGGAGGAAGGAAAACGTTATTGGAATTCGGGGCTACGAACGGGATCAGATGTACCGGAAAAATTAGCGTGGATCGCCGTTTCGGAGCTGCGGATGCATCGCGTCGAGGCACAAATAGACGGATCGATCCGAGTGGCTTTTCTATTCCAGGAGTTTTCGTTTTATTCGCGGGTCACGTTGTCGGATCGATACGATACTAGCCGCTGGTAAGTAATAGATTTTTCCTTTTATTGCAACTTTTCTTACTGTTTTCGTTGTAATTTTTCTTGTAGTTTTGTAGCATCAGTTTTATTGGAATTTTTACTACGGTTCTCGTGACTGTAATTTTAATTCGTAGTTTGAGTTAACCCTTTGCACTCGAGGTGACTCTCAGCCACCACTTGATTTGATTTGCAAAATTATAAAGTCTTATATATAATATTAAACTTTGCGTGATGCATCAATATAGAATTTTTATTGCTGTAGTTTGTTTGCAGTTTGTATTACTACAGTTTTTGTAGTTTTTAATGCAATTTTGTATTAGCATCATTTTTATTTATATTTTGATGTGATGCATCCCACGTGAAAATTGTTTTATTAATTTCTCTTGCAGTTTTGTAGTGTCAGTTTTATTGGAATTTTTATTACGGTTCTCGTGACTGTAATTTTAATTCGTAGCTTGATTTAACATAATTTTTATTGCAATTTTAGTTCATGGAGATTTTGGTAGAATTTTTATTGCTGTAGTTTGTTTGCTGTATTACTGCAGTTTTTGATGCAATTTTCTATTAGCATCATTTTTATTCATATTTTGATGTGATGCATCCCACGTGATAATTGTTTTATTAATTTCTCTTGCAGTTTTGTAGGATCATTTTTATTGGAATTTTTACTACGGTTCTCGTGACTGTAATTTTAATTCGTAGCTTGAGTTAATATAATTTTGATTGCAATTTTTGTTAGTGGAATTTTTCATTGAATTTTTATTACTGTAATTTGTTTGCAGTTTGTATTGATATTATTTTTGTGTTTTATTAAGTTTGTATTATTGTGGTTTTTAATGCAATTTTCTATAAGCATCATTTTTATATTTTGATGTGACGCATCCCTCGTGACAGTTGTTTTGTTAATGGTGGAAGATTGTAAGGGTAATGTAAGAATATGATAGTTGTAACTTGTCCCGCGCAAAAATGAAAAGTTTCCCGGCGTTTTATCCGCACGCTGAACACGCGGAAAGCCGTGACGCTCGTAAAACAATAATCGAAGGCTCAACGGGGCTTTGATTCGAATCTCCTCTAAACGTCTCGAGAATGAATTCTTACGTTCCGCCGGCAGCTGCTCACCGGAAGTCGGAAGGCTTGAGTTTCGACACGAATTATTTCATTAAATTTCATGCCGCAAAAATGAACTTTTAAAGACTTAAGAGATGTTCAAGTATTAAACTGTCAAACTATTGAATCACGAAAGTATCAAACTATCAAGTTATGAAATTATCAAAGAATTCGGGTATTCAAATATCCAAGTATCCAAGTATCGAACTATCAAATTATGAGATTAACAAAGAATCCAAGTATTCAAGCATCGAGTATTCAAGTGTCCTAGTATTGAAATATGCAAATATCCAAGTATCCAAGTATCGAACTATGAAATTATGAGGTTAACAAAGAACTCAAGTGTTCAAGCATCGAGTATTCAGTTATCCGAGTATTCAAGTGTCCAAGTATTGAAATATGCAAATATCCAAGTATCCAAATATCAAACCACCAAACCACTAACGGAAATCGACTGAAATTAATTTCCAAATGAATTTTACGTCGCCTGTTGGGTTTCCAAAAGTATCGTTACAAAACCGAATCGCGATTGTTGATGTATTGCGCGAGCAGTGTTCGTACCGCGTGGGGTCAAAGTTCCAAGGTTGCATCGTGTAATAGGGGCGTAGCAATTAGGTAGACAAAGGGGGAAGAAAGCGGTCCCATTAATGGAAGGAAGGCGGAGAGAGGTCAGGAAATTAGGCAACAACAGCGACGCTCGGAATGCAGGTCGAATTACAGGAAACATTTGAGCCGCCATAAAGTAATGGAACGCGTAGCGACGTTACGTGATCAAAAAGACGTGGGGGCGGAAAGAGGGTACGCCGGAATACAAAGTGCACGGTGCATTCCGCATACGTCCATTTCATTTCAAACCCAATTTCGAGCGGACCAACGGAAAACCGGCAGCCACGGGCATTGTACGGAACCAGAGACCCGCAACCATTCTACGCATATCCCGATCCTGAATTCTAATTACATGCCCGTTAATTAGCTGCCCGCTCGGCCCCTTTACGGTGATTACCCGCCGGAAGTGCTTCCACGGGTCTTCTTCTTCGCCGGTGTTTATCACTTCCGCGGCGCGAAATCTCTGTTGTATTCGGATTCGGGGATTCCGCGGATCCTATGCAGGAAATGCGCCGCGTTCGATTCTAGTTCCTTCCTCCTTCCTTCGTTTTTTTTCGGGTCTTTGGGGATCGTGAGAACTGGGAATTTATTGGTTTTGATGTTTTGAGGTTTTAATAGTTTGGTAGTTTGATATTTTGGTGCTTTGATACTTTTTGATGCTTTAGTATTTGATACTTTGGTAATTCAATACTTTGGTAGTTTGATGCTTTAGTATTTGGTACTTTGGTAATTCAGTACTTTGTTACTTCGATACTTTAGTATTTGATACTTTGGTATTTAGATACTTTGATCATTGAGTATTTACCTTCATACTTCAATATTGTAGAACTTCAGTGCTTTGATACTTTAATGACTTAGTATCTCCTATTTTGATACTTTGGTATTTCAATACTTTATTGCTTCAATACTTCGATACTTCAATATCTTGGTACTTCAATTTTTCGATACTTATTACTTTATCACCTTCACACTCCACTATTTATATATCTAAATACCTTCACGTCTCAAATAATTCATTCATAAATTCATGAAATTAAGATAAAGCCGAAGATTCTACATTACGTGAATCGGGGTATTTCGTTGGCAGCAATGAATAAAGGCGAATACACACAAAATAAATAGACACGGGATCGTCCGTTTATACATATTTCACGGTAAGCGCCTCTCCGGGCGAAGATTAATGTCTTTTCCGCGAGCTTTACCTATCCGAAGCTGTGCGCCGCGAACGGCCATCTAATATATTAATAGCGGGATTAAAAGGGTGTAACTTTATTCCGCCGTCTTCATCGAGATAATCATTTCCAGCCGGTTTCCTTCTTCTTACACTTCGCCTGATGATTAATATGCGACGATTTAAGGTGTGTTTTAATGAAGGAGATTAGGAACCGCGAAGTTCGGCCGTAGCCAACGTTCCGCTCGCGGGGAATTATCGTTAGGAACGGAACTTTGAAGACTGAGGCACGCTAGACTTGATCATTATTGTTCGGATTAATCAGAACCACCGTTGCATTATCGTCATTTAAATGCTTCTAACGTCTCCGCAACGTACCATCGAAACATAACTCCCTCGAAATAATTTCCTTTAATAACTCGTTAATAATCTTGAAAATAGAATCTCTCCAAATTACTTCTATTCTTTTATCTTAACTTTGCTCCTATAATTTTCTAAAATTATATACTCATTCAATTTAACAATTTCATCCCTAAAGTCAATTACAATTTATTCATAATATTTTCTTACAATCTTTGCTTCCAAAACAAGCTTCACTCTTAACTCATCTATCTTCCTAAAATCGAACATTAAATATCCAAGTATTAACCCTTTGAACTCTGTAGGCTCCAATATTGCACCAGTTATATGAAATATTTGAACGAAACAAAGATACTACCGTAAAATTCTTAGATTCTCCACATATCCAAATTTTTCACTAAGAAGGAAAACAAAAGATCGAAGGAATGTCATAGCATTTTTCATTTTCACTAGAGATACCGTAAAAATTAGTTGTAGTTGCTGACAAATTACAAAACCATCTCGAGTGCTAAGGGTTAAATAAACGTGGAACATTCCGAAAATACATTACAATTCCCAATAACCTCTCGAAAGCTGATTTTCCAAACAAATCGTTATCTCTCTTTCGCCGTTGTGTTTCCTATCTAACTAAAGTTTCACTATCGTGAACTTATTAAACAAATACATGAAATATTCGCTGGTCAGCAAGCTATCTCGGAAACGCGGACGATAACGAAATCGTCCGATTATCTTCGTCTCGGACTTCTTCCCCAAACTCGGCGTCTAAATTTTTCACCGCTTATCTTCCGAGCATCTCGGCTCTCCCGGAGAAGAGAGAAAAAAAAAAGGAAAAGGAACTTTCTTCTTGCAAGGATCACTTCCGTGCACTGAATATTTACGTAAAAAATTTTCCGAAAGACCGGACAACCGGTACGCTAACCGTCGAAGAAAAGTGGGCTCGAACGTCATAAATACGTTAGACCCGCTCCTTCCGGTCTATTTTCCAGTTCCGGGAACTTTTTCGCCCGCTCGGCCGAGTTCCAGAATTATCGGCGGAACTTTTACATCCCGCGCGACGAACGCCGCCCGATCGCTCTTGGGAAATCTCGAGCCGGCGAGGAACAATTAGACCACTCCAGGGTATCTCGTGTCGTTAATGGAACTTCGCGTCGACAGTTTCGTCCTTACGTGTTTCTTATTATCTGGAGATTATAAGGCGTTGCCCCATGCAGGAAAATTGTCTTTCGTGAAGGTTTACTGAGAGTTCGATTGCAGAATTTATAGCAATTTTTCTTTGGAGTTCTCTTGTTGTTCACTTATTCTGTGATTGGCTTAGTTGCTTGGAAATTATTTAGAAATACTGAGCTTCGAAACTTGAAGCTGCGAAATTGCCTTTGACAGTGAGTTTAAAATTGCGATTTAAAGTGACGTTTGTTTTCAAGAGTTTTCTTATTGCTCAGTCATTCCTAGCTTCCCTTATTCTAAAATCAGAATTATTTAGGAATTAAAGGTGGCGAAACTCAAATCTGGAAAATTGCCCTTAAGAAATTCAATGCATTAAATCAAAATTAATTCAAATTTCAGAATGTCTCCTCCTGCACTTTATACATCTCCATTATTCTCGTTAATACTTCATTCTCTTACCTCGAAATATCCAAAATAATTCGAAAAACAAATAGTTTCACTTCAATACCGTAACTAATACACCAAAGAACCGAAAGAAAACCTGTTACACTTTTCGCAAGGATTACACAGCAATCACGCGAAACTCTCGGCAGTTGCATCGCGAAAAAGCGGTCCGCCGGCGGCGAAATAATTAGCAGATAATTTTCATGGTTTTAACTCGGGCCGAACGAGCCGCATTAGTAATGCAAATAATTCAGCGCGCTTTCAACAACACCGCGACGGGCGCCGCGCTATTTGCGATCCCGGAATAATGTTACGGCCACCGTGTATTTAACTTTACATGGGAGCGCGAGCCCGATACAAGGCAATAACGATTATACCGGAAACGCGCGCGCGACACGCGAAATAATTTTCCGAGTGACGGTTAACGAAATATCGGCCGGAGTCGATTAATTAACAACACCGGCGCCGATGAAATTACAATTGGAATCGAGCCGCTCGCTTTTCCCATGCGGCACTTCTTTTTCCGCCTTTACGATCACCCTTTCGCTTTGACCACCGTGTACATTCTCGCTGACACATCGATCCCTGGTGTTGTAATATTAATTTTAGGGAAAGCGCATTTGTTTCCGTAATTTATGTTAACCTGTTTTTAGTGAAAGGGTGATAAATATTTTGAGAATTTCTGTTCTAGCTGGTAGAACATTAGAGGGTTATCTGTAGTGTATTTTATTATTAGGTTGATAAGAATGTTTCGAGGAAAATTAGGGAACATTTCATTTGTTGATCTTGAAAGGATTAATTAATGGTCACTAGTTTCTATAATCTCCGTCTGTTAACTGGGTAATTATGCCGAACGTAAAAGAAACCCTCTGATTCGACTATAGGAATTAAAATCGTATTTAATTATGAATCTAAAAACAACTCGAGTGCAGTAGAAGAAAATTTTCTTTTTCATTTTCTTTGTCATGTTCTTCGAAGAATCTAAATGTTAGTTGTTTATTTTTAACAGAAATTAAATATCACTTGCCTGTTATCAATCTTCAACATTCGTGGTAAACGTAGACAGAGAATCAGCATAGAATTATTTTCTTTTTCTACTAGATTGTTAACGATAAAGTTGTTTTATCTAGTACAATTGTTTTATCTATTACAACTCACGTACTAATATATACATTATACAAAACTTAATATTGAATATTAAATTTGATCATTTTAATCTATCAAATCGTATGGCGACTGAGAGGTGCCTCTCGAGTTCAAAGGGTTAAGAAAGCGTCGCGCGTCGAAAGCGGAAAAGGTCGGTCCCATCGAACAATGATATCTCGCACAATGTCGCCGGCTGAGCGGATCTCCTGCGTTCCGCGGAAACACCGCTGCGGATCATCCGGTGGACGCGATCCGGAAGTTTCATCCGTTATTAACGCTAAACGTACCGCGACCGGTCGAGCATTCGGTTCCAAGCGGTTTTCGCGAGAACCGCTCGAAAAATCGCAAGCGGCGCGATCGCGCTTCTCCGTTTCGATTCAGAAACCGAATGACGCTTTCCTATTTCGACACAAAACGATTCTAAACAGCGCGAACGCCCGAAATCATTCGGCCGGTTGCGATTGCGACGTGTTGCTTATCTATTCCGACTGGTTCCAACCGATTTTCGCGAGAACCGTTCGAAAAATCGCAAGCGGCGCGATCGCGCTTCTCCGTTTCGATTCAGAAACCGAATGACGCTTTCCTATTTCGACACAAAACGATTCTAAACAGCGCGAACGCCCGAAATCATTCGGCCGGTTGCGATTGCGACGTGTTGCTTAAAAATTCCGACCGGTCTGACATGCAAATGCGACCGGGCATGTTGTCAATATTTACGAGGCTCTCTTTATTGTTTGTCCCGGAGCAACAATGGATCCACAAAGGCAAACGTTACAGGCGCCCATTGGAATGCCTTTCTTTCTGTGCACATGAATCTATCAACGCACTCGCAGCTATAAAATCATTGAAACTCAATGAAAAAGTCTGTAATTGTGGCGATCGACTCGGGAATTGTATTGTTGTGCTCTTGCTAATTTATATTCATACTTCGATTGACTCGTACAGTATTTAGAACATTCGTTACAATGCATTAGCACATTGGTAATTTTCAGAAAATTGAATTGTGCGGATGATTTTCAGTGAGGTCAACTTACATCACTATACATAGAAAAATTCAGATATACTGTTATGTAATATATTTTAAACAGATGATCAATTCGAATGAAATTTTATATTTTTTTCAATGCTGTGGTAATTGCATAGCTAGCGCAGTTGCATAGCTAAGTATCTGTGTATAAAATACATTATATATAAAATATTATATATAATATAATATACTATATTATATACTATATTATATTATATTATGTGTTGATATTTGGAATATTCATTCATTCGAACAAACAGCGTTCATCTATCGCACACGTCCATGTGCATCCATTCGCACATAAAAATTCTTTTGCAACAATCAATCGACTCAATCGTCAAAATCATCAAACTACAAAGAATTCATTCGATGTTCCATTGTTCAAAATCATTCGTTCCCTTCGGAAATCGGTTTCGAGAGTAGTTTTCACCGCGCCGAATTAAACTCGACGAGAAC
This sequence comes from Nomia melanderi, assembly GCF_051020985.1. Classification (NCBI taxonomy): domain Eukaryota; kingdom Metazoa; phylum Arthropoda; class Insecta; order Hymenoptera; family Halictidae; genus Nomia; species Nomia melanderi. Next base: position 8,502,139 of record NC_135000.1, read on the forward strand.
GATAACCCTTTTCGATGGACGACATCGATGCATTTGTTTATTTATAACTTATAAACTTCCCGAATTTTCGCTGGAAACAGCGGAACGCCGAGAACGTTGAGTTTCTCCTTTGATTTTCTTTCTCGGGTTGCTATTGGCGAACGCGTTCCGGTTTCGCGCGCGCGATTATGCATTGTGTGCACGCGTATCACGCGCCGGGGCTCATTAATATCATTTGATCTGTTCCGTCGAGATTATCTTGCATTCGAAGCGCATTTCTGGGGAGCACTGATTGCCCGCCGCGTAATATTGATTCGATGCTAGTCATTTTATGCGCAATAAACACCGCAGGCGCGGTAACGGCCGTTGTTTTTGCGGATTTTCGCGGTAACTCGCGCCGGCGTTGATTAATTAATTAACGAGCCCCGGCGCGCGTCCTTCGATCTCGCGGATCGGAAGACATTTCGAGCTGTGCCTCTCAGTTTTTCGATGAACGGCCAATTATAAACTGTTGGCGGAAAGATTTCAATTAATTTGAATTAATTGGGATATTTTCACTTGGAGAACGTGCTTCGATGTGTGTTACGCTAGTTTCAATGCTTTATAGTTAGAATTGTTAACCTCTTGTCCTACAACGAGTGAGACTCGTGAAGATTTTCAATATGCGAAAAATATATAGTATATATTACTTATATTATATTATTATATATTATTTATATTACAAAAATATATAATATATATTAAGTATATATTACTCAGTTCATTCTAATTCCAAGTAAATATTATTCCTCTGTGATCAACTATTACACTTCAATGGAAATATAGGCGTAACATAAGCTTAGAATTTTTCTTTTTCCAATAAATTATCAATGACAAAGTAGCCGTATCGATAGTTGAGAAAGAAGTCGTAGGCCAAGGTGTTAAACTATTCATTCGAAACTTTTTCGCGAGAGTTTTAAATTTAGAGAGATTTAAAATTAAATTTAGAGGGTTTTAAAAATAAAAACGATCGTGTCGATACATTGAATATTCGATAATAATAATACGATACACGAATAAATTCTGTGTAGTATTTCATTGACAAATTTACTGCAGCATTAAATGTAAAATAAACAACACGGCAGTAGAAATATTGAAAACCGATATTTCTAAAATCTAAAAACGAAGAATTCAACGAATCCTTGAACAACTAACAAGAACATTATTCCTTCCACTAAAATTAAGAAAAATCAGAGAACACCAATCAACTTCGCTTCCACTAACGTCATAAAGCAACAATGAACGTGAATATTCAATGTAGAACACCGTGCAACAAAGAACACAGTGTTGCCATCAACGATCGATTCCATCGCGGAACAAGAGGCGGAGTGAAAAAAACAGAGGAAAAAAGTCGGCTTGCTTCCGCTCTGGCATCGCGCGCAGACGTTCATTCGGGCCGGTTTATCATAATGTTTCCGGAAAGTTGATCCGGCCGTAAATCAGCTTACCATCGGAGTGTATCAACGCGACGCGACGTAACACAGAGGCCGGCCCGGAATTGATTCCGTTCGACGCAAATAACACAATTTAACGAAACAATACACAAAATATCGGCCCCGGGAAATATTTACTGCGCTGTGTAACCGTCCCTCGCAGCCCCGGTGGCAGCCGGTCGTGAATATTAGTCGGATTTAATATTCAAATATTCAGGGGCGCGTAATCGGGGCATCGATAATCCTAATCGAACACGGTGCCACGTAAACAACGGCCGAGAACGGGCTCTGCTCGATCGAGGGGATCCGCGGATCTATCTTTTCCGCGTTTCGTTGCCCGTTGTTTCGCAGTCGACACCGGGATCTTCGAATGTAATCAGAATTTATTGCGATCCGAGGGGTGGGACGGCTGTTGGACGGCCGGATGGCTCGAAGATTGGGGGAGAACGTTTAACCCCTTCTATAGTGATCGATTTCGATAGATTCTGATGTTACTCGTTTGTCTCTTAGGCGAAATGTTGTTTGTGTTTTTGATTTAGAAGTGAAGGAATTTTTGCTGGATTGTTAATGATGTAGTTGTGTTAACCCCTTGCATATTTATTTCTTAGCTACTTTATTAGCTAATTTATTAGGAGGAATTTTTGTAATTATTCTGTGTCTACGTTTACTTGAAAGGTTAATGATGAACGCTTAAATTTCGCACATTCAGTTTGAAGTTATCGTCACGAGTTTAACCCTTTGAACTCTGCTCCAATATTGCAGCAGTTATAATATTAACTATTTTACTGAATCGAAATTGAAATAGATTACAAAACAACCTGGAGTGCTAAGGGTTGATACGATATTGTAGGTGAAGGGGTTAACCACTGTTGTGGAAGGTGTCACAGGGCAAGGGGTTAACACTGAGACTAATATTCGTATCAGAAGACAAGCTCAGTTGTCACGCAAATAAACTCTCTGTGAAATTCTTAAATTCAACTAGATTCAGCGGAATATACACAAATCGTATATCCCCTAACCAACTGATCGGGACATCTAGGTAAGAGTGTGCATTCAGTGAAATTAACAGACTTGTTCTAATCACTCGGATTCAACTTTTATTTTGCAAGCTGCACGTTGGAACTGTACAAAATCATTCTTCCAATAAACTCAGTGAACAATCTGAAGCCTAAACCCTTAAGTTCTCCGAGCAGATTAATTAAAATACACATAAATTGTATATCCCCTAACTAACTGATCAGGATATCTAGATAAGAGTGTGCATTCAGTGAAATTAAGAGACACATTCTAATCACTCGGACTCAACTTTTATTTTATACCTTCGCCACGACAATGAGAAGCCACGGCAGTCGAGCTCGCGTCGAAACTCACCCCCTCCAACCCCCGTCCCTTCAACGAGCCATGTAATATCGGAGCGACATTCGCTAGAAGGACGCGTGAATAGGCAGCGATCGCGAATCACCGTAGACACAGCGACCATTTCTCTCTCTCTCTCTTTCTCTCTCGCCGTGGTCGTCGATGTATTACTATTCCGTGGAACGCACCGGACGTCCGGTGTCGGGACAGGAAAACGCGTCTCGCCGATCGGGAAAGGCTGCGCGGGCTCGTGTCGCGCACGAGCAGGTATGTAACGCCGGTTCGTGTCCGTTTCGCTTCCGCTTCGCGTTCATTCACAAACTCTCTCTCTTTCTCCTCTCCCCCGCGTTCGTGACTCATCGGAGTCAGGAATTCTCTCGCGTCTCCTCCCACGTTGTTACGCTGCGACGTCCTCCCACATCCCCTTCGCTCGCGGCTGGCTGTCTTTCTCTGCTGCCGAGAAACTTCTTATTTGTAATCCCAGCTGTCGCGGTTTTCGATCGTTTCTCGGTTTCTCTCTTCTTCCTCGAAGATTTTCGATGATCTTCAGGCTTCCCTTTCCTTCGAGGTTTGCTCGGATTGGGACATTGGGGATAAGGATAATTAGAGTATGATTGTTGTGTCTTTCGCGTCTTCTTTTGCTTCGGAATTCAGTTCGATTGAGCGGAATCGTTGCTGTCACTGGTTATTCTTAATTTGTTCGTGTTGTTTCTTCTTTTGTAAGATTTCGAAGCTATCTTGGCTTTCGAGGTTCGGTCAAATTGGAACATTGGGGATAAGGGTAATTAGAGTATGATTGTTGTGTCTCTCGCGTCTTCTGCTTGGAAATTCATTTCGATTAAGCAGAATCGTTGCTGTCACTGTTTATAATTACTTTGATGGTGTTGTTTCTTCCTTTGTAAGATTTCGAAGCTATTTTGGCTTTTAAGATTTGAGAAGATTGGATAATAGGGAATGGAAGTAATTAGAGTGTAGAGAAATCGATGGGTTATAAGCGTTTTACTCAAGGAACTACCTTAAATTCATTATAATCCCTTCATTCTTTCTTCCTGTTTCGAATTTTGAAGCTCCCTTTACTTCTTTAACCCTTTGCACTCGGGAGGTGACTCTCAGTCACCACTTGATTTCCTACAGTGAAGCTATAAAGTTTGATATTTAATATTATACTTCATATAATGCATCAATCTGAGAAATATTGACGTAAAATAGCTTTGTCCGTCAATTCGCGTGAATTTCTCGTCGAGTTGGTTTTACAAAATATCGTCTTCATCTCATCAGAAAATGTTGAAATATTTCTAGTGAAAAACTTCGGAGTGCAAAGGGTTAAAAGATTCGAGGGAATATACAAACCATTTCAATTCTTCATCTCTCTCAGAATTTCCTTTGATCGTCAGATCTAGTGTTAAACAATCATCAGAGAAGATTCAGTTTCTCCTAGAACATTTCAAACGAAAAACCTCCGAGCGCAAATGATTGGACCTAATTCTAAACTATCATCAGAAAATATTCACTTTCCTCTGAGTGCAAAGGATTAGCTCTATCTCTAAACTATCAACACAGAAAATTCCCTTAGAACATTTCAAACGAAAAACCGAGTGCGAACGCTTAACGCAGAATCCTCGAAACGTCGTCACCCAGCACGCTAGCATTCGCTCCGCGTAGATGCCTAGAATGACTTCATTAAAGGAACACTGGATTACCTATCGGCGCATCTAATGCGTACCCGCTGATGCACCGAATATCCGCATTATTCGGGGTCCCCTTATCCCCGTGCACGCGGCCCAAGCAGCCCTTTAATTTGAATTTCCCCGCCGGGAAACGGTCACGAAGGTATGCTTGATGGAATACGGCTGCTTAATTAAGGGTTGTCTTTGCTCGGCAGATTAATCATCCGCGTTAACGCGTTTCTACCGTTTCCACGGGCTTCCGCCGGTGGGAAGCGGCGTCGCCGCCGCCATTACCGAGTGAACTAATTTGCCCGGATTCTCTGTTTGGTTTTCATTATCTTTTATCGGGTCGCCGGGGAACCGCTGCCCCTTAAACGCTCTTTTTCTATCGCGGATACATTTCTTTCCGGTCGACAACGCTTCCTCGAGTACCTCGGAAGCTTCTCTGATGTAAATTTTCCTGGTCTTTTTAGTGGGCTATTTATGAAATTGTCGATTTTATTAAATAGAAGCAATGTCAAAGGATAGAATTATTTTATTTAATTTAGTATCGAATTTTTAGTCAGGTTGATAAGGGAAAATTGATAAGGAAACTGAAGAGTTATTGTTTTTTTCACTGTTATTGAATTTTTAGTGAGATATTTATGAAATTGTTGATTTTATTAAATAGAAAATATGTCAAAGGATAGAATTACTGTATTTAATTTACTATTGAATTTTCAGTGAGATTGATAAAGGTGTTTTATTGTTTATAGTTCATTGGAAACTGAAGGAATTTGCTTATTCTCTGCTCGTGTTCACTGCGAAACTGTTATTGAATTTTTAGTGAGATTGATACGAATATTTTATAGTGAATAATTTATTGGAAAGTGAAGAGAATTTGATGCTTATTCTATGCTCGCATTTACTATGAAGCAATATAATAATAATATTTGATTTGGACTTGAAGCAATTCAGTGGCATTTAGATCAGATCTTTATTGATTCCCTTATTGTTACCAATTTTCTATGAAATTTCCGCTTATATTATTACTCATATTACGTTCAATTCCATTTGAAACTTTCGCTACGAATATCATATCGTAAATTTAACTTACAGTAGTCCTTTTTTCTCATTTGTTTCAACATTAAATTCGAAATATCTGTGAATAAAGAAATAAAGATGTTTCTGAAATTTTTTTGATTTATAGTTTACTCTCGCGTTGGTGATTAATTGTTACCTATTTATACTGTTATCCGTGAATTGATGTACGAATGTTCGGAGAATGGAAATCCGTAGGGACTCGATCGTTTCCCAAGGGAAATCTAAAAATATAGGGATATGAAAATAACGTGTTAACAGTCTGCCCATGCAACGACTATTATTGTCCGTCGGAAAAATGCGATCGTGGACGTGCACGCGACCCACGTAACGCGACAAAAGTAACCGCTGATGCCTACGTGGTCTACCTACACCTTCGAAAGCAACAGTAGACTCGCGATCGTTGCCAGCGATCGCTGAACGCTCCTTCGCGAACGAACCACGAGATATGGTAACGAATTATTTTCGTTAATTCATTGTTCTCGGGCTCCTATAATTTCTCTGGTGAACGATGAACGAAATATAGTTAAAATTATTAATAAAAGAAAATTGTTGGCGTTTTCAAAATTTCAAAGCAAAAAGGAAACAGCAATCGATAAAAACAAATTCTCCGTAATCTAAAGAACTAATCAACGAGAGAATTGACATTTCAACAAAAATTTCGAACCAAGAAGGCAATATCAATCAATAAAAACAAATTCTCCGTAATCGAAAGAACAGATCAATTAGAAAATCGTCGACATTGCTACCAAAATGTCAAATGAAACGGTAAAACGGCAGTCCATCAAAATAAAGACCAAGCAAATTGCTGTCGCTGTTACATAATGTAACAGACAAGAAATAAACGGAGAAAGCAACAGAAGAAAACGGAAAATGTACCCAATAACATTGCTGTACCCGCGCGAGCACATTGTCGAACCGGAAGGACACCCCCCTCCCCCTGATCACCTCGTCGCCAGCAGTAAGAAGGATTATTCCAGTCACGAATCCTCTTCAGGTTCGAACCAGTCACTGCTAGCCGCGAAAGATCGGACCGTTCGAGCCATTCCCGAAATGAAATCGCGCGATTACCTTTCGTTTCACGCTTATGCTCCCTGCGGCCCGTCCCTGCGACCCTCCACCCCTTTCTCTGGCCGAATATTTCACAATTTTCGAAGTAAAGGAAGAATTTCGTGATCCTCGCTCGCCGTTTTCGTGATCTTCGCTCGCCGTCTCGCGGAATCTTCTTGATCGCCTCGGTTCCATTTATTCTACCACTAAAACTAGCGAAGTAATTCCGTTTCAATGAAGCTAATGCAATTGTTTACTAGCTAAATGATCTCTACTTCTATTTACGAATCGATTGTGTAACTGCAACTTTGTGATGGAGGTTTTCAGATTTTGCTATTGAAAATTGCTGAGCAAAGTAACTTCGTTTCAATGGAACTAATGCAATTATTTACTAGCTAAATGATTCCTGCTTCTATGTATGAGTCAATTGCAAAATCTGGAAACCTCCGTCACAAGATTGCAGCTATGCAATTGACAAAATTCTCAATCTAAGCTCAGATGAACTGAGCATCCTATCAAGTTTAAAAATGTCGACATTATCGAAGGAACTTTCTAATTTTTTAGTCGAACTGGTAAAATTATTTACCTAAATAATCCCTGCTACTATTCACCAATCAATCGCAAAACGTGAACAATTCAAATTGCGAGTCTCCCAAACTCAGATAATAAACCGAGCATCGTTTGGACATTTTACAATTTTCCATCTCCCCGGTAGAAGCGCAGTTTATTCGATTCCAGGCTCGTGTTTTATTCATTTTCTCGTTTCCCTCCTTTTTTTCAACGGCGAGCGGCGTGTCGGCTCGTCGGGAACGAGGGAAATTCATAGCTAAGTGGCGAATACGAGGAAAACGATGGAAAGAGATCGGGTTCCGCTCGGGTCGCCGCGAATTTTTCAAATCGAACATCGAGAAATAACGCGAGCCGGCTTTCCTGCGCGAAACCGGCGCACGGGAACTACCGGAAATCCCGGCGTCACGTTCCCCGCGCCTTGGGCCCCGGCCCCGTACGTGTCCGCTGGGATTTCCATCGAAAATCTCGATTTTTTCCAGTGGAAACCGGCTGGGCTCGCGACAACGTGACCGTTCCCGGTCGTTCGTACTCGAAAGCAATCGTCATGCAAGATAATCGATGTCGAATCAAAACTTAACACTAGAACTACCAGTCGAAATGACTGGTTTCGATTTTTTTGTTTAGCAATTATTGAGATCTTCGAAGCATTGAATATTCGAAATGATTTTGAAAATAAATAGTTTCATTTCAGTACTATAGTGAGTGTCTGAAGAAACTGAAAATAATCTATTGTTACAATTTTTATAGAAATTGCGCATTAATTGTATTAAATGCTCGGTAGTTCTAGTGTTAATGACGTAACTAAGTTGATAACAGTATAATGCGAAGATTGTGATGCCAAATAGCGAATAATTGTTGCTACTTTCCTTTGCTAAAGAGGATAACTGTACAGAATAACATGAACAGAGTTCAATCTTCACTTTGTTCCGTCTTTCAGGAACAGGCGCTGAAACACTGTCGATTTCTTACTAACCATTAACATTTGATGATCCTTTTAAGCAAAATATATATGTAGAAGCACTCGATTTGCAACGTGGTAAATTTGACGTGCAAAAGGTTGAATTTAATTTGCAGAAGGGTGAATCTGATTTGCAAACGGGTGAATTTCGAGTGCAAAGCATATATTGTAGGGCAAGTGGTTAAAAGTATGACACTCGGAGAAGAAGCAGCGTGCTGAAAATAGACTTCCGAGAGAGAAAGGTGAATAATGAGCGAGTCGGGTGTTAATTGCGCCGTTTAATTTCCACGCGATAACGCGAGACTCGGCCACGGAAGTTGATCAAGCGCGAATTCCCACTGACACACCGGCGGCCCGGGATTAAGAAAGAAGAGCAAAGGAGCCGACTACGTGGGAACCGGGAACAATAATATCACTTTTTCCCCGTCCCCCCTCTCCAACCCGTTTCGAAATCGAATGCCTCGGTGACCGGCGAACGATCACGTCCTAAGGCCGCGTTAACAGCTCTCGATCCTTCCCCGATCATGGATTCTCGATCGTTTTTGCTATTAGTTCGCTGCCCGCTGAAAGGAAATAGTCTATAGACAGAAATTCTATACAATCTGAACTAATTAATGAGAAGGTTACTGATATTCTTTACTATTTTTACCAAAATTTCAAAGCAAAAAGAAAATAGTCGTCGATAAACGTGAATTCTCTGGAATCTAAAGAACTAATCAATTAGAAAACTTGGTACTTTCACCAAAATTTCAAAGCAAAGGAAATGGCGATCTATAGAGATCAATTCTTTATAATTTAAAGACTTCAGTTAGAAGGCATCAATATCTAAAATATTGAAACAAAATAGCTTTCTTATTCACTGCTTCTAGTTTTACATACTTTTAGTTTGAAACAATGTCGTCAAACAATGTCGTTTTACATACTTTTAGTTTCAAACAATAGCTTTCTTATTCACTGCTTCATATAATTTTACATACTTTTAGCTTCAAACATCTCACCGAAAAATATCGAGTCCAAGCGAACAACTTTCGACTGCAAACGGTTAATCCCATGAAAATCGCAGTCGAAAGATTGCAATACTAACCCCACCAAATGTTTCTCTAATGCAACTCGATTCCTTTAGTTTCTCCGAAACGCACACCGCCCCCGAGATTTACGGTACCTTAATTTTCTTGTTTTATTCTCCACCGTTTCCACTCTCCATCCGTCGCTGTCTCGCTCTCTTCGTTATTATTCGTTTCGTTAATTACTCGCACAAGGAAGTATCGCTTACGGTGCAACGAGAGAACCGCATTCAGGTCAGCTGCAATAACAGTCGAGTCGAGCCTCGCCCTCGCGCGATCGCGCAACCACAAATGCACATACTTCATTGTCTCTAACAGATGTACGTACAGAAGACATTATCATCCGCGGATTTTACGCGTGTTCCCGTGGGAGACGCAATAAAGTGATAAACAGATTTTTAAATACTCGCGAGAACTTATAAGAAGCGTAATATCGCGATGAATAAAATGTCTAAAATCGCTCCGTTAATTACCTAAGTATCTAAACTTACTTTGTTAATCATCGAAATATCTATAATCATTTCTTGAACATAGTTCAAATAAGAAATCGTCGCAAACAATAAGGATAAAATGTCTACAATCGCTTCGTTAATTACCTAGGTGTCTAAATTTAATTTGACCATCATCGAAATATCTATAATCACCCATTGAACGTGCTTTAAATAAGAAAAATGTCTAAAATCGCTTCGTTAATTACCTAAGTATCTAAACTTACTTTGTCAATCATCGAAATATCTATAATCACCTCTCGAACGTGGTTCAAATAAGAAATCGTCGCAAATGATAAGAATAAAATATCTAAAATCGCTTCGTTAATTAACTAGGTGTCAAAATTTAATTTGTCAATCATCGAAATATCTATAATCACCCATTGAACATAGTTCAAATAAGAAATCGTCGCGAACGATAATAAACAGTATAAAATTAACCCTTATCGGACGAAGATTCTTTGAAATATACAATACCTTCAGCAGATAAAGCTGAATTACATATCAAATGCTTAATTAATATAAAAAAAGGAAGCTTCGCGATGATCTTTAGCTGTTTGAGCAACTAAATCATTCGTCTACACCTTAAAATACGAAAATTTCATCTCGCCGAAATGTCGACAGTCGTTCGCAAAGGGTTAATCGAGCATAATATTAAAATTAAAAAAGAAATGTTTACGCGAGGAATATTTGCTGGAAAGAAGCGTTTTCTATAATAATTCCAGCTTTTCCAACGAGCCTGGCCTCTCATGGAAATCCTCGGGGCAGCGATAAATCCAACAAAATTTTCGCGTCACGAACTTCCCGTATCCCGCGCGCGCGCGTTTCAGGGGGAGAGAAAAAAAGCGAATCTTTCTGTAATTTAACTTGATATTTGCATGGAAAGTCTCACGGTCCAGTTACCCCATAGTCATTACGGAAAGCACGGATTTCAGCGAACGTCTCGCGCGTTACCCGATCCGAAAGCCGGACAAAAGATACACGGCCCTGTTGCAGCGTCCCCGTCAGCGACATTAAAGAATCTAATAAAAGAAAGAGACGACGACGAGGAGGACGACGACGCCGCTCATCATTTCCGGAAGTATTAAAGGGTGAGCCCGGCGGACGGAAAATGAACTCGGCGGTACGTGTGTTTCGTGCAAAGCGAACCGGTCGTTTCTCTGTGCATTGACACCGGCCTCGCGGCGCGGAAACGTTCGTCACGAACGACGCTTCTGTCTCGAAAATCCAGAGGCGTCGTCGAAAATGAAATTCATATCCCGTAGACGAGATTGCGGCATCAAATATTCGTCTACTTCCGTTAAAAACTGATTCTTCTGCTGGGAAGTCTGTCCCGGAGCTTCTCTTAAGGCTTTGAATCTCGAGTGATGCTTAGAAAGTCATCGCCGTTCTCGCGAACCTCTTATGAAGTCGGGTTTGACGATGTCTGAAGGTATTTAAGAAACATAAATGTGGACTTTAGTTGTGTTAGAGCTTTTCCTAAGAGTTTGAGCCTTGGTTTTTAACAGAATTCTTTTTGAAGCTCGCACCGTTCCTCCGAACTCGAGTTTGAAGCGGTATGAAGGTGTTCGTAGATGTTTGCCGATATCCACTAGAGATTTGTTCATTAAAATCTTGCGTTCAAATTCTAAACCACAAAATTCACCTGAAAGATATTCATCGAGTTCGCAACGCTCTTCTAAAGCCTAGTTCGAAGCCGTTTGAAGGTGTTTACGAATGTTTGCCTCATGAATTCCTCAACTTTTCCTTAACCAGTTAACTGTGGAATTTAGTTGGAAAAACCTCTCGTTCGGCGCGCAATATAATTAAAAAATGGAGCGTGTAGAGTATATTTATATTTTAATAAAAGATCAAAGCGAAACACAGAAGGATTACATGTTTATGTGAAAAAAATAAAGAATTAATCGCTGAAAGAATTGGTATCGTGTCAAGCTTCACGATGACGTGTATACTCGTCAGACACAGTTAACTGGTTAAACTTCGAAAGTTCAATCCCACAGAAACTCTGACGCAAAAACCATCCAGTTTGAGCTCGTCTGAACAAGTTTCTCGTCGGCTGTCAAACATTTTCAAACATTTTCAAACATTCTCCGCATCTCCTTCGACGTTCCACCACGAAACAACGTTTCCCCTCCGTCTTACAAAGCACTATCAACCGTTTTCCCCCGTAACTCGCGAGTTTTTCGGATCGAACCGCGGCACGGCGTTCCCGAATCGAGTTGCCAAGGATCCGGGATAGAATTTTCAGGGAGATAGGCGAGCGAAAAAGCGTATTAGGTACTTATCTCGGCGAGCGTGCGGCGGCTGGGGAACGAGGGGAGATCGATGCTCCGAAGGAAGACGGAAACGGGCGGAATAAAGGGACAGGGGGGCGGGGCGGGGCTCCGGGATGAGCCTGGAAGCTGTTGGCTTCCCTTAACCGAGCCAACTGGACCGTGACCCAACAGTCGTATCTACGGATAATGCTACTTCGCCGAAGAAACAACGATCGTTCCGCAAAAAGATGAGGTCCGGGGCCAGCAATGGCGGCGAGTTACGCTCGAGTTGAAGAGTCACGTGCCCGGCTGGCGCTCGAGGAAAGTCGGTTTCCTGGGGGATGAAAGGCGGCGGCCGAGGGCTGGTTAAGTGGAATTGTTGGGTAACAAGAGGCGAGCGGCGGGGAATCAGAAAAACTCGCCGCCCTGATCTCGTTACCGGACGAAGAGAACCGAGATCGCAGCTGGATCTTCGTAGCCGGTGTCTACTTCGCGAAGGAGCGAGTTTTCATTATTCCATTATTCATCGGGACATTTTCCGCTTGCTGCGACGGGACATGGCGTTCTTATTGAGGACTTAGGGGATGGACGGTCTTTGGATGCTCGGGTGTGTTTAGGAATCAGTGGAATCAGTTGTTTACGCTTGTTTGAGGTTAGATGTTGATTTGTTTAGTAGTGAAGGGTAAGGAAAGGTTAGTTGCTGATCTGCTTTGGGAATTTTGAAAATTTAAAGTTAAAGGATTGTGAGTTCCTGTGTTCTAATTGACAGTTTCAACAATTTAAATTTTCTAAATTTTCTAATTGACAATTTCAACAGTTTGAATTTTCTAAATTTTCTAATTGACAATTGCAACAGTTTGAATTTTCTAAATTTTCTAATTGATAATTTCAACAGTTTGAATTTTCTAAATTTTCTAATTGACAATTTCAATAGTTTGAATTTTCTAAATTGAATAGAACACTTAGTAATCTTTAACTCTTTGAACTCTGTAGGCTCCAATATTGCACCATTTATATTAAATATTTTAATGAATCAAAGAAACTACCCTAAAATCATTCGATTTTCTACACATCCAAATTTCGTACTAAGGAAAATAAAAACTCGAAAATAGCATTTCTAATTTTCCCTAGGAATACTATAAAAATTAGTTTCTGATTACACAATCTGGAGTGCTAAGGGTTAAATTTCTATCTATGGGAATCTTGTATTGAAACAGTCCTCGGCAATTTTATTTATAGAACACCTGACTTTCTTTCGTTATCAAACGATAAAGTATTCAGTATCAGTATTCAGTGTTCAAAGTATTCAGTTTCGTTCTAAAGGGGTTGGAAGGATCAACACGGACAGCTCGAGAATCCGGGGAAAATCGTAAGATTCCAGTGATTCGGTAATTAGCGCAAAGTGTTAGCAGTTGAAAACGACGTGATAGGCCGGCGACCGGTCGGCAAATCGATGCCGCGGGTAGGGGTGCAGCGTTTAGAGGAATCGGAGCGCGATCCTGATCGCCTTTCATCAGCCCGCGTCCGCCACGGTAACGGTAGCGGTCCGCGGCAGATGTTTTTAATGAGAGCAGGGCCTCCCCGTCTATCCATACGGCCCTTGAACCACCGCAGACAGACCGGTGTTTAACCACACCGCAGCAACTTTTATGCCACCTGCCGAGACTACGCCGCCACACTGCCTGGATTTTCGATCCGGCCCCGAGAACAAAGGAATCGAGGCCGGGATCGATCGATCCTCGATCCTGGACCTCCTATTCGCGTGGACACTCGCTTCCGCGGCTTTCTCACGGTCACCCGAACCCCCGTCCGTGGACATTTTAACCCTCCACCTACTCTACCCGAAAACAAAAGAGAAAAAAAATAACGAAACTGGTACATATCGACGAACAAGCTTCGATACTCCCAAAATCGATGATACACTACCAGTAAACAAAGGGTTAACGGATTTGGCTCAGTTTCAAGGAAAACTACAACCCCTTGGTCTACGCTCGTTAGCGGTCGAATTCGATATCTAATTTACTAAAGCTTGAATCGTCGTGTTCACTGTAAAAATCGACGATTTAAAACAGAGAACCACTGGATCGTCGAAAAGCGAGGGAGCTAGTCGCGCGTTTCTCTTTGGAAATTCCGAAGCGACAATCGTCCGGTTCCATTCCAGCGGAATCCGAGGCGGCCGGAGCGACAAAACGGAAGCAGTCCCCGTTTCTTACCCCTTCGTCGCGGGCGATGCCCGGGCAAATAACCGTGGCGAAATTTCGGTCGCCGGTTTTTTCCTGACAAATCGTTCGGGAGATTTATCGCCGGGCCGGGCGCAAATGGGAAATCGACGGCACGTTAAACCCCGCGGGAAAGGAAGTCGTGGCGGCGGCGTCACGCGAAGGGCAGACGGAATAACGAGTATTATAATGGACCGTGCCCCTTTTCGTGTAGATCGAACGAAAAGCCGGTACGGGGCCGCCGCGCGATCCGCAGCCGCCGCAAAACCTTCCCCGGGCGGATCGTAAAAACGTTAAATTGGTAATCGAGATGCCCGCACGAATTTTTTCCCTTCTTCTTCCTTTTCTCCCCCCCCCCCCCCTGTCGGCCAGCGCTGCTCCTCTTTTTGCCCACCCGTTAGAGGGGATACGACCGGGGTAATCTTTTCGGCGGCCGGTCCAGATAACCGATCGGCTTATTAACGTTCCCGGTATGGAACGAATCGACGATCCGGATGGGCCGCCGGATAGGGTAAACTAGAGGGTGGGGGTGCCCCGGGGTTAGAACCAGCCGAAACGCGGATTCGTTTGCCACCTGTCGATTCCGACGCACGTGCCACCACCTGGACGACGCCCCGCGCACACGTGTGAGCGACCGCGGGCCACGCGAGCCGGACTTTTAAATCGGACGACGCGACGTCCGGCGCGCCCGGTGATTCGATTGCGCCAGTTGGTTCACCGGGGATTCGAATTTTTTCCTGTTGCTCGGATTGTAACTTCGTTGTTCCAGTTTTTACTTGGTTTGTGAGTAAATGGTCGATTTTTGCAGCTCGTTCACGAGATATTCGGATTTTTTCGTGTTACTCGCATTGTTGCTTCGTTGTTCTAGTTTCTAGTTGACTTAGGAATCAATGGTTGGTTTTTTCATGTTGCTCGAATTGTTGCTACGTTGTTCTAGTTTCTAGTTGACTTGGGAGTGAACGGTTGATTTTTGCTGCTCGTTCACGAGATATTCGGACTTTTGCTGTTGCTCGCATTGTTGCTTCGTTGTTCTAGTTTCTACTTGATTTGGGAGTCAATGGTTGATTTTTGCTGTTGCTCGGATTGTTGCTTCGTTGTTCTAGTTCCTAGTTGACTTGGGATCGAATAGATGATAGCTTTTGGAATACTGAAACTTTTTATTAGCGATTTCAACGCTAGAACAACTCAGTAAGTCGAAATGACCAATTCCCAATTTCTTTCTTTAAAATTACTACGAAGATACAGGCACTTCTTTAAGGAACGATTAAAGGAACTGATCTAGTAACTACCAAGCTAATTGAAAGTAACAAGAGAAATTTGAAAAAGATGGTTCCAGTGCTCAACAGTTCCAACGTTAACGATGCGTTCGTTCGTGTAATTAAAAGATGCTTCCAAATGAAGTAGTATTGCAATTTTCCGAGCGCCGCTCGCTCTATAATAGCTTGTACTTCGAAGAACTTGAGATTAGATGGGAACTTCCGAGAAAATTGACATTCCACCTTAATTGCTCCCAACACTAGCTCCACTTCTCTACTTCCGACAAACACCTTTGTTGTATCTTCCTTATACAAACCCGTCGCAATCGAAAGTGTTCCCAATCCCAAAGACATCCAATATCTTCCCTTAACACATACAGCCCGCTATGCCACTTTCCAATTCGCCACGGAAGATTTAGCCACCTCCGAAATTCTACTGACATGCAACGCGACATTAAATAATCCCGACGCGAACAAACAAAACCTGCCGTCACTCCGCGATAAAATCGGTTCTCGAGCAAAGGGCCGAATCATCTCGCCTCTCGCAGCGTCCGTCGAACCGATCGAGATCTCGTGCCCACGAAAATCACCGATAACACCCCTCCCCACCCCCACCCCCTCGTTAATCTATAAAGTGTTCCCATCGTTTGGCAAAACAAACTTCTCTTCACGCCTGACGAGCTCTAACTATAATTCACCGTGGCTTTCGGCACGCTTCAATTGTATCTGTTACGGTCCGCTCGCTCGCTAGCTCGCCCACGGCCCAGGTCGGTGATTCCTGATTATCATAATTATATTTTCCCCGAGAGCGGCGGGATGAGTCAGCCCCGGTGAAACGGAACACGCGGAGGAGGACTCTGAAAGAGGATACCACCTAGCCGCGCCATAATCGAGCCAATCCGCGGGAGATTGACCGAGAGGATCGACCCGACGAGAAGTTTTACGCGCAGCTAGCCAAGCAATTTTATCAACCGTGAAGTTAAAAACTTTACTCGTTACTCCGTATTCGATTAATTTCGCCGGGGCGAGACGACCGTCTGAAAAAACGCGCCGGGAAAAACGACGTCGCTCCGTTTGTCCCACGCTGTACCCTAAACTTCCTGGTAGCCTGCTGCTAGAGTCCTGGCAGCTTGTAATTTCGGGAAAAGAGAACGTCTGGAATTTCCTTCTGGAAAGTATACAAGATGATCTTGAAGTGTAGACTTCATGGAGAGTTGAATTCGTCGAGCTTTTTCATCCAGACGATGGACAGTGGCGTTTTTGGAAGGATATTGCTTGTAGGGTTGCTAAGATGATTTTGGAGATTCGACGTTATTCTATTCTTGGGAGCAATGGAGCTTGTAATTTCTGGAAAAGGAATGGAAGGTCTAGAATTTCCTTCTGGAAAGTATGTAGACTTCATGGAGCGTTTAACCCTTTGCGGACGAAGATCCTTTAAAATATAGAAAATCGTCAGCAAATGAGGCTAAATTATGTATCGATTGCTTAGATAATTGGAAAAGGGAAACTACGTACTGACCTACAGCTGTTCTAGTAATTAAATCATTTGTGTGCGACTTAGTGTGCCAAATATGAACATTTCATCTCGCCAAAATGACGTTCGTCCGAAAAGGGTTGCACACAAAGCTAGCAACGTATGAAGACAAATTATACATCGAATGCTTAAGCGATAGAAATAAAGGAAATTACACTGATCTCTCGCTATTCGAGCAATTAAATCATCAACATTTCATCTCGCCAAAGTGACGTTCGTCCGAAAAGCTTTTAGAAAGAGGATATTGCTTGTAGGGGTAGCTAAGATGATTTTGGAGATTCGACGTTGCCGGCGTTCCTGGGAACAGTTTTGTTTGATTGTTTGTGATTGGCTGGTCAAGGGAACTGGTTCAACGGTGTAATAGTTCGGAATTGGTTTGATAGGATAATGTAGAACGGGACACCCGTTAGAAGCGAGCAGAGGGCTGGCGCCACGACAGACATTACCCAATGAGGCGGACAAATTATTCTCTATAGCATAATCGCTTCTCCTACGCCGACTCTTCCTTTGACCTCCATCCGGTCCACGCGGTTACACGCGGCGGTCTCTTCTCGGAAAACCGCGATTATCGAATGAACTAATCGATTGGACGATTGTTTGCTCGCCGGCAACCTTCTTTCCCGGTAATAATCGCGGAAGTTTGCATGCTTTAACGTGTCGTCGACAGCGCGCTCGTGTTCGAGAGAATTATTTTACCGAACGAAAATTTCTGTCAAACTTCAACGATGGAATGACTGTTGCATTAATTACTCTTTATCTTTCCTGCCAACGATACAAATGTTCTCACTTAACCAGTTAACTGTGGCATTTAGTTGGAAAAACCTCTCGTTCTGCGCGCAATAAAATCGAAAAATGGAGCGTGTACTCGTCGAACGCAGAAGAATTACATGTTTATGTGAAAAAATAAAAAATTAGTATCGTGTCAAGCTTTACGATGACGTGTATACTCGTCAAACATAGTTAACTGGTTAACCTTTCGAGCAAACGTAGACGTAGGATTTCTCTTTGATTTCTAGCGAATGATTTATATTAATAAATCGAACGAAGAAATCGTAAGATGGGTTAACCCGTTAATTAATCATTAGAGTACTTAACCCTTTGAACTCCGGAAGCGTTGATTCGACAAAACGATAGAGAAATTCAGTATAAAACATCGAACAAGGTATCAACGTCTGAAAATAATTCTGTTCTTTAATTTACGTTTTCCTTTATGCTAGTCGCAATTACCCACATTTCAAGGGTTAATTATCAATCTCCATTCCCAACATTCTTTTTACCATGAAATGCTCTTTGCCAGCTGCAAAGAAAGTCACGTAGCAATTGCTGCGTTATCTAAAGCAGTCCGCAATATTTATTACCCAAGCCTTTTAACACTAGAACTACCGATCATTTAATACGATTAACATGTAATCCCTATAAAAATTGTAATAATTGATTATGATCAATTTCTTCAGGCATTTATTATAGTATTCAAGTGAAACTATTTACTTTCAAGATCATTTTGAATATTCAATGCTTTTAAGATATCGATAATTATGAAATAAAAACGTTGAAACCAGTCATTTCGACTGGCACGGTAGTTAACGCAGAAGTCGCAAGTTGCAGCTACGGATCGCTGAAACTTGCTCGATATCAATGATAGAGATAACGAGAAACGCTTATCGAGAACGTTCGGCGCAGGTACAAACTGCCCGCTTGTACGATATAGCTTTATGACACGGTTCTTCGATCGCAATTCGTCTCCGAAGGCCGATAGAGCCCGTATGCTCTCGCCCGTATGCCGTATACCGGGTGGCCACGTAACACCGCTCGCTTCTGTCGACCTAATTCTCCTGGCAATCGGTGATTCACCTATGAATCAACGTATCGCGTTTCGAAAAAGTTCTCCTCTCGAATGAAAATCGGGGACAAAGAGGAAAATTCCAGCTGGAATTTTTATTACCGTAATTTCGAGCTCGAACACCGGATATTTGACAGATGTACCCGTAATCATGGAACTGGTTTAAATCATATATTTTTGTTTAATTCAGTTTAAAATAACGTGTAATAACTGATAAACTCGTTTTTTTTTTTTTAATTTTAGATCACTTTAATAACTGTGAGCAAAGATGTTTATATTTCTTATTGCTTTTTTGCATTTGATTTCATAAATATATCTCTATTGTTAGGTATTAATGATACATTTATTCAAGCAAATGATATTTAATTGATTATTTATGATGTATTAGTTGTTTCAAGAAATGTGGACTACTTATTCTCGACTTGCTCTATATATTGTCGAAGACAAATAGATTTCTGATGTTCGAGAGCAGATTTCATTATTCTTATTCATTGGTAGATCTAATTATCTCTTCGGTACTTACTGTAGACGGAAACTTTGAATCGTTCGTTCGAAACTTACCTGAAACAGAGGAAAGTGGGACATTCAATTGAAAGAAATTAGCTTGCTGGTGTTTCTGGGAGATCCAAGATTCAGAATCCCAATTGAACTTCGTAACCATCGAATAACACCCGTTACAACAGTGGTTACCTTAAAATATTTCAGTGTTATGAGATCAAACTCAATTTCCGTCTCCGGATACAAAATACACTCTGCGGCAAGATAAACTTTGCTTCTTGTCAGTTATAACTCACTTCATTTTTAATTGCTTGCGAACAAATTTGCTTATATTATATTACTTCTGTTAGTTATATCAATTATGTGTTGCAAACTTACATTAACCCCTTACCCTACAATGTATCTTTGATTATCAGAACGCGTTAGAAGCGAATAGCTTCCTCTACATTCTCTGCTCGCGTAAATTGCACTGAGCACCGAAAACTATGGAATTCAAGCTAACATTAGATATTCCTTTCAAAAAAAAAAATATGATCGGCCATTTTGTGATGGATTCAACTCCTCGAAGCGAATAGTTTCCTCTACATTCTCTGCTCGCGTAAATTGCACTGAGCACCGAAAACTACGGAATTCAAGCTACCATTGCATATTCCTTTTAGAAAAAAAATATGATCGGTAGCTAAAGGTGCGTGCCGGTAGGTTGAGCGTGTCGCGGGGGTGGTCCGTTCAGCGGAATAGGAAGATAATAAACAATGGAAAGGAAGGGGTTCGAATGCGACGTTTCGAGGAGGTGGCCAGCCGTGCACGCGCGTCCGATTACCCCGCAACCGATGCGCCGAGCGCGATTTTATCGGCGTAATCGAGCATAATGCTGGCGGATCTACGCGGAGCGTGAATTCTTTCTCGGGGCCGGGCGTCGCGATACCGCCGCGATAATGAAACTAATCGATTACCGTACAACCGCGACAGAGCCAGGCAACGGCGAGGAACCGATATAATTTTAGAATTATACACCCCGCGCGTTTAACCATTAAACCGACAAATATGCGGCGAGTATCGATCGAGCTGCAGTTTATTTCCGGGTATCGATCATTCGCTCGCCCTCTATCACGCGTGCCGGGGCTTTATAATAATGATAATGATCACTCGGCCGGGGATTTCTATGCAAATTCGAAATTTTTTTCAGTAGGTGAAACCGAGGCGAATCGGACCAGTTCAGAGTTAACCCTTTGCGGACGGAGATTCTTTGAAATATAAATAATCTCCAGCAGATGAAGCTGAATTATATATCGGTTACTTAAATAATAGAAAGAGGAAGCGTACTGATCTCTTGCTATTCGAGTAATTCAATCATTTGTTCGCGAGTTAATCTTCGAAACATGGGAATTCTGTCGAAATGTCGACATCTGTCCGCGAAGGGTTAATAGAGAGAAACTAATTGAAACCGATTCAAACTAGTTGAAACTGAAAATCTTGTAAGCGGAAAACTGACAGATTGTCATAGGATGACCGATGACGAAGCTGGAAAATTATTTTCTTAGTGACACTTTGATACAATAATAATTGTTCGAGGTGAATTTACATTTGCCGGCCGCCCGTGGCTTATAATAATGATAATAATCACTGCGGGGATTTCTATGCAAATTCGAATTTTTTCATGACAAACCGAGGCGAATTGAACTAGTTCAGAGTTAATAGAGAAACTAATAGTTGAAACTGAAAATCTTGTTGTAAACGGAAAACTGACAGATCGTCATTGTCATAGGATGACGAAGCTGGACGAATATCTTTTTAGTGACACTTTGACACAATAATAATTGTTCGAGGTAAATTTACGTTTGCCGGTCGCCCGTGGCTTCGGCCCGTTCGTTAGTCTTTGCGTTATCATTGTCATTAATTAATACTAATTAACGTTATTAATTATGCCACGCGGCGTCTCACTTTTACCGGACGCGGCCCGTCGAGCCGAACAGTGCGTTATAAACGTATTATTATAATTACGCGTCAGATTTTACCATATATAATTACACATCGGCTTTTAATTACGGGTTAGCGATACACAGATTTAACGAAATTAATGCACCGATTACGATTGAACGGGATTATTCGGCTCCTCGAGAACGGGCCGATCGAACGGGCAACGGGGAAACGGTGGGAAATAAGAAAATCGAAATGAATACGAATGGGACCAACGAAACGAAAACACGGGGAAACGAGAGGAAATATAATAAATATTATAAATACACTATAAACATATGGTATCCGCGTAGCATGAATAAATGAAAATAAATATGAACGAGTGGAAATAACGAAACGAAGAGAATAGAAAAGGAGAATATTTGAGGACGAGAGTAAACATAATAAATATTATGAATACACTGTAAATATTTGGTACTTGCGTGCAGAAAGAAAATCAACATAAATATGAACGAATGAAACAATATAAATATCGCGAGCACAATAAATTCTTTTAAGCTTGGGAATCTGAAAATTTCCGAATAATGTTAAACATTCGCGTTTAGCAGCTGAAACGAGAATTTATTAGATCCATTTGTCATACGTCCATTTAAAGGAAAATGTTATTTATTAATTATATATAATATCATTAATCTTTAATATTTCTAGTTAACGTACACGCAGAATAAACATAAGATTCTTTCCTTTTTTACCGAACAACGAACGACAGAATTTTTCGAGTAAGGTTAAGGCGATTAGAATATGAGTGATTAGAGTTGTTACTTAAAGCATTACTTGTTCGTTAAGTGGAAATTATGACTCTGTTATAGTAAAGGAGAGTCATCTTGTTATTATTATTAGTAGTAGTAGGAGTAGTATACTACAATATTATTATAACATAATAATAATAATACTATTAGTGGTAGTAATAGTAGTAGCAACAGTAGTATACTATATTACATTATTATTATTATTAACACTAGAACTACGTACCAGTCAAAATGACTGGTTTCGATTGTCTTGTTTCGCAGTTATTAATATCTTAAAAGCATTGAATATCAAAAATGATCTGGAAAATAAATAGCTAAATAAATAAATACTACAATGAATGTTCGAAGAAACCGAAAATAATTTATTGTTACAATTTCTATAGGGATTACATACCAATCGTTTTAAATCCGCGGTAGTTCTAGTGTTAAAAACAACGATACACTCGAACGAAGAACGGAACACTTTGAATTACAATAATTTCCCAGCTCAGCTGACGTTCCGTTGCGCCGTAACGAAACAAAAAGAGACTCGTTACATCCGAGGGAAGCTCGATTTCAATAAAGTCCGCCGTTTCGCGCGCGCGACGAAGAGAGAGAGAGAGAGAGAATGTCTGTTCAATATGCCGTTCGCTTACCGGAGAGTAAATATGCAGTCCGGGTAAACGTTTGGAGGGGGGGGGGGGGGGGGGGGAGTGTCGGGCATAAGCACCGTGTCTCCGAACGGTCCCTGAATTCGGATACGATCTAGGGATCCTCGCGAGACGCGAACTCCTCTCGTTTCCCTTTCGTTCGTTTTTCTTTTCGGTCTTCCCGTGTCCTCTTTATTTCGCTCTATCTGACCGGGATCGAGGATCGGAGGAAACGATTCACGTGATTTCTATGGGGAAAGCGACGGGACTTAGAAAATCGCTTTGCATACGGGCACGAGGGTTCCATCTTAATCGGGGAACGGTCAGCGAGTAACGGGACGAGGGAAATGAACGATCGACAGTGGGGAAGATCGGCTCTTCTCTTCGAGCCGAGAATTCGACGGAGTTTAGAGATCCTGTGTTGGACGGTTTGCTGGTTTTGACGAGTATATTCGTCACAATGCAAAATTTCATATTTTGAAGACGAATCGTTTTGTGTTGTGATGAGCATAGTCGTCGTGAGGAAACAGCAGTCGTGTCTTGAATCGGTTAATTAAATTTGAGATATCTTAGGAAATAAACGATGGACAGTGGGAAAGATGGGTCATCCTTCGAGCGGAGAGTTTAACAGAGTTTAGACGAGACCTCCGGAAACCACATTTTATCCCTTAGCAGTCGAAAGTTTTGCGTTAGAAACATTCGACATTGTTGAGAAAGATATGAACGACATTCTGTGAAACCTGCTAATGAGACAACGTACGGAAATTGGGAAACGAAATGCTGTTTCATTTGAATGTTTCACATATCGATGAATTATACAAAGCATAATGTTATATGTAAGACTATAATTTTGCTATATCAAATCTAGTGGTGCCACACATGCCGAGACGTTTCTATCCCAAAATTCTCAATGAAGTCTTTCACACATTGATAATCCTGTTCCATTACGCCTACTAGATTACTCCTAAATCTATCACTCCATACAGAACGATCAACAAACAAAATTAGTGTACATATCAATGTAAAATAGGTAAAAAAATTCATCGCAGGAGACTACCAAATTTCTGAATTCGTTTCCAGCGCAAGTGGTTAACCCCTTGGCGTACTATTGACTTTCGTTACTAAGCTCGTGTAATATTTTACTATCGACAATTTGTAAGAAATACAAGAAAATATTCCATTCTATTTCAGGTCGAAATTTCATTTGAAGATAATACATTGATAATAGCAAAACAGTTGTTTGCTTGGTCCGTGGGTAATGAACAACATTGATTCTTGTTAAATTAGTTTAGAAATCTTCATCGCGAGTCTCACTCGTCATTGTACGGCAAGGGGTCAATTCGGCCTTCCTCTAATAAATCCCGCGGCAAGATATTTCTTAGCAAACAAGTTCTTCTGTTTCGCTATCTGTTCTCTACAGCGCGATTCAGAAATCCGAAGTGTTCGCTCGATTTATTAATAATCGGAGTGGACTGTATTAGCTGCCGTTGAAGTTTCACCACGTGGCGACCTTAGCCGCTAAAATTAAATGTACGGGAAAGTATGAAGCGATTGGAAATGCTCTTGAGCCTGTGGAGTCCGCGAACGTGTTTTCAAATCTCCGACGAATTCTCGTATCAGCGTCTGGCGCGTTGGAGAACTCGATTTTCCAGCGACATCGAGGAGCACTCGGGTAAATTTGAACTTTCGGTTTCCGTTTCGTGAAGAAACTCGTCGCAGCTGTGCCAATCAGATCTGACAAGCTGTTTCGTTTAATTAACCCTTTGATTTAATTTCGCTGTTTCACTCGTTAGAACTGTTCGGCGTTAATATTGTACTAATGAGATAAAAATTCCGTGTTCTATGTATAGATTTACAATAAACTATACAGAGTGTTAACACGTCGACTGTCATGAGAATTTCGAGCGTTTCGTTATAGTAAGATTAATTTATGGTGGAGGAAAATAGTATTAGAAACAATTATTAATGTTTTGGTATTACACATATTATCTAGCTTCTTGCGTTACTAAATACTTTGATTCAATATAAATTTTCTCATTGCAATTGTTCTCAAGCAATTTGGAAGCTCCTTAAGTTCCTTAAGAAGAAACATTTCATTTGAACTCAAAACTGAATAACGTTTATATTTAACACGTTAAGCGCCACGAAAATCTTAACCATCTTTCTTTATCCTTCCTAATAAGGAAAAGTAGCAACAATTATTCACTAACGTTGCAATCTTTGCATTACGCTATTATCAACTTAGTTTTTCAAAATCAACTAATTTTGATTCGACATCGATTGTCTTGTTACGATTGTCTTCAAGTAATTCAGAAGCGTCAGTCATCGGTGACTGACACGACAATGCAAGGGTTAAACATGTTCACATTTCCCAGGGTTCAACCCCATATTTCCCCGTCGCATTCGTAGTTCCCTCGAAAAGTTCCGGGCCGGTCAGCGATTGGTTAGTCGCGAGATTTCCAGAATTCCGCGCCGACTTTGTATCGTCTTGTATTTTCCGGCGGGCTCCGCTCATTATTTATAATACGCGGGGGCTGGCCGCTGCGCAGCCGGCAGAGTAAATCTTCATTCTCCTCCGTCCCTCTTAATTTCACGGCTCCCATGAACGTCTCGATGGGAACGCAAATTCCCTGTGAGAAATTCCGCCTTTGATCGCGTCGCGGCTGCACGCGTGTGCCCGGCCGCTGGAAATTTTCGTTCTTTCGCTTGTCAATTACCGAAAAAGATGGTCGATCGAAGGAGGAAATGACTTGGGAAATCCTCGGTGTAATTCATTGAAGATCTGGATCGATCTAGTGTCGGCCAGGTTTAATGGGTTTCTTATTTTTGAAGCGTACAATCGGAAATTCGATGCAGTTCCGTGAAATTTTCATGAGCGCGATGAATTATGGAGAAGAATGTAAGAAGATTGGTGCTTGGGTACTTGAGCGTGCTAGCGTAAGGGTTGAACGCGTTTATCCTCTTCGCGGTGCTTGGGGTGCTAAAAAGTAGCTTTGGGGATTGACGCGGTGACGGTGAGCTTGTAGTCTGTAGTCGAGTAGTATTCTGGTGCAATTGAAATCAAGGAAGTATCGTGATTACTGAAACAATTAAACAGTAGCCTTCTAATTCCTTGACATGGATCATTAAACGTTCCAATCTTATCTTCGCATTGTTTAGAGTCCTAAAAGCTACCTAAAATGATCAAACTAGGAAAGTTCTATCTCGTAGTCCCTATCCAACCCGAATTCTACTATAATTAAAACCTCCAGACTGCCAAAATCACTGGAACAATCGAACACAAGCTTCCTAACTCCTCAACAAACTTATTAAACGTTCGAATCTCATCTCCGCATTGTTTAGAGTGCTAAAAGCTACCTACAATGATGAAGCTAGGAAAGTTCTATCTCGTAGTCCCTAACCAACCCGAATTTTACCACAATGAACCCTTAGTACTCCAGATTGTTTTGTAATCTATCAGTAACTGCAACTAATTTTTATAGTATTCCTAGCGAAAATTAAAAATGATATAACGTTTCTTCAGTCTTTTATTTTCCTTGTTATAATCGTCGAGTATTCAAATATTCAAATCACAGAAATATTGAACCTTCGAATAATCGAATTCCAAATGTCTGAACAGTTGAAACGTTGAACCTTCGAATGATTGAATTCCCAAATGTTCGAACGTTCGAAATGCTGAATATTTGAATTACCTAGCAACCGAATCATTAACCCTTAGCACTCTAGGTTGTTTTGTAATCTATCAGATTTCTTCGATCTTTTACTTTCCTTCTTAGCAGAACATTCGGATGTGCGGAAAATCGAATAATTTTAGGGTAGTTTCTTTAAGATCCATCGAAATATTCTATATTAGAACTGGTGCAATATTGGAGCCTACTGAGTTTAAAGGATTAAAACCTCCAAACTACCAAAATCACTGAAACAATCGAACACAAGCCTCCAAACTCCTCAACAAACTCATCAAACGTTCGAATCTCATCTTTCCATTGTTTAGGGTGCTAAAACCACCACGATTAGAACCTCCAAACTACCAAAATCACTGAAACAATCGAACACAAGTCTCCAAACTCCTCAACAAACTTATCAAACGTTCGAATCTCATCTTCACATTGTTTAAGGTGGTAAAAGATAGCTTCGAGGATTGCCCCGGCAAACGTGGAGTCTCGTAGTCGCAGGCCAAGCTTTTTCGCGTAGCGTTCGGCCATAATTAAAATCATAAAAAATGCGTTCCAGTCGGGTAGCAGATTCGGCCGGCCCGTGCCCGTCGGTGGTCCGCCTTGCGCATAGGTGTGGTCCGGCTCGCCACCCTCGTGTCCCGACAGCGCTCAGCCCCGCTCCCCGCGGCAGCGCTCATTTATAACGCTCACCTGGGGAAACACAAAGGGACTTCTTTCATGCTCGCGCTTTAATGTTTTTCTCTTCCCGGCCCCGAATCGCGCGCGCCTAGGCCTCTTCTTCTTTTTCGTCGTCATCCGCCCTCCTCAGCGCTTATTTTTTACCTTCATCCGCCGGCGGAACCTCCGGCCTCCGCCTTGCCGCGGTGTCCACGCGTTTTCTACGTGCTGTTTCGAAACCATCGCCCGAATACTAATCGCGATTCTACGCGGAATTCCGATTCTTCGAGACCCAACCGTTCATCCTTCGACTTCTTCCATAATCTAGCTCCTTAGGATTACTTCGTCGTTAATAATTAACTAGGAACAAAACTCCACTTCACTCTGAAGCACAGCAATAACTAATACTCGAACTCGAAAGAATTAAGGATCATTGTTAATCCTATCGTATCGTCGAAGCTAACTAGCAAACCTAAACCTCGATGCATAAGGACCCATAATCTCCCACTTCTTCCATAACCTGGCTCCCTAGGCTTACTTCGTCGTTAATAATTAACTAGGAACAAAACTCCAAGTTCACTCTGAAGCACAGCAATAGAGAACTAATACCCAAACTCGAAAGAATTAAGGATCACCTTTGTTAACCTTGTTCAATCATCAAACAACTAGCAAATCTAAACCTCAATGCGTAAGGACCCATCTCCCACTTCTTCCATAACCTAGCTCCCTAGACATCGTCATTACTAATTACCTACGAACAGAGTATTCCACGTTCAAACTCGAAAGAATCAGGGCCACCTTTGTTAACCTCGTTCAATCATCAAACCTAACTCTAGCAAACCTAAACCTCGCGAATATTTAAGGACCCATAATTTCCCACTTCTTCCATAACCTACCTCCCTAGACATCGTCATTACTAATTACCTACGAACAAAGTATTCCACATTCAAACTCGAAAGAATCAGAACCACCTTTGTTAACCTCGTTCAATCATCAGACCTAACAAACCTGAACCTCAATTCATAAGGACCCATAATCTCCCATTTCTTCCATAACCTAGCTCCCTGGACACAACTAGAAAACCTAAACCTCAACGCATAAGGACCCATAATCAACTCACTTACATCTCTACCTTCTATCACTCTTATCAAACCTGGACCAAAGCTCAAACACTTCATCCAAACTTCGCCAAGCCTTCCCAATCCCAGGAAAACGCCGGTTTCAAGGCTCATACGAGAAAGCTACTTAGAGGGACTCCCTCAACGCTGCGCGCCCGTTGATCTCGCCACGATATCGCAGATAGGATCGCGTACAAGCGTCACA
Organism: Nomia melanderi; assembly: GCF_051020985.1. Classification (NCBI taxonomy): domain Eukaryota; kingdom Metazoa; phylum Arthropoda; class Insecta; order Hymenoptera; family Halictidae; genus Nomia; species Nomia melanderi. Next base: position 8,530,437 of record NC_135000.1, read on the forward strand.
GCCGCGGCTGAAAAGGTGAGCAGCGCGTATCGGAGCCGCGGGACAAAGGGAACTGCCGTGGGCCTCGATCAGGTGGTCCACCCGGGGCCCCTGTCGGACATGCTCTTTCGCAAACCTCCAAATTGCCACTGTGGCTCATTATATTCGCGTCAGCGCGCAGGACCGGTCGCGTCACGTGCAACCGTGCGGCGAGCGACGAGGCCTAGGTAGCTAGGGCCCGGCTTGATCTCCTCCTTTATTCCTTTTATTTTGTCGTCTGGCTCGTCTGGCCGCGTTCCGCGCCCGCTCCCCTCGCCTCCCCTCCTCATCTCGCCCGGAATAAATTGATTTCGAGATCCTCCGAGCCACTCGCTGCCTGTTTATCCGAAGATCGGGGACACCGATGGACAGCTAAGCTTCTTGAGTTTAGGGGATGCTACGGCTGCCCCATTGAACTGTGGGCTTATTATGCGTTATGGACTCGGAGTTCTGTTGAGGGGTGCATGGTGGTCATGTGCCTTCTCGGATTGAACTGTTTTCTAATTGCCATTGGAGTTGGAGAGTTTCGGGGAGATTCGTAGACAGGAGAATAGAAGATTAACCTTTTGAACTATGGAGGTTCCAATATTGCACCAGGTATAGTATTAGATAACCCTTTGCACTCAACAATATTGTTCATTAAAGATATTCAGTACTTTCTGACTGAATGTTAACGATATTTTTCACAACGCAATTGATTATCTTCTGTAAATTAAGAGACAGGACTATTTTACTTCGATGTTTTATGTATTGACATATTACACAAGGTTTAATATTGAATTGGGGGTTAATGAATCTTAAAGAAATTATGCTACGATTTTTCACACATCCGAATTTTGCACTAGGAAAATAAAATATCTAGGAAATGTTACAGCAATTTTCATTTTGGCTAGGGATACTTGCAATCGTTGATAGTTGACAAAACCATCTGGAGTGTTAAGGGTTGACACTACAGTTTAAGAAGGATAAGCATTATTTGGTAAATGTTTGAGTCGGTTTTCATTCCCGCAGTTGTGCAAATACGTATACTAATTGTCTACTCTTAAACCTCTAATTTCTAAATAAACGGGAAACAATTTTCCTAAGAACAATGGAACAAACTATACAGTAAATGTCAGTGAATCTAGTTCTAACATCTTGGTAGCTATTACTATTGCTATGGACAATCTTATTAAAGAATCTTTAATTAATTAACTCCTGATTCGAAACGCTTGAAATATTCATTTCTTCATAATCTATAGAGGATGCTTGGAAGACTGATAAGATATACGTACGAAAACTATCAATTTTCTATATCAAGTGAAAGGGTTGATCACTGAAAAGTACTGTCTATGGGTACCTAAACAGTCAAATCATAGAATTCATTAGCATACCAGTGAATTACCGGTATCGTTAGCGAGCGAAATGAAAAATATCAGCGGAGCTAGGATCTAGGGTCAGGATAGCTCGAGGAAAACGCATGGCCGGTGGTCACGATCCCGTTTCTAATCCGAGGCGACGTAAGCCTACATTGTAGACGCGAAAAGGAGCCACTTAGCCCGGACAATGAGCCGAATACAGATAAGCCGCCGCCCACGCGAATCCGGGCTAATGCCAGTTAGCTACCATCGGCGGGGATTTTCGAGGAGGACGTCGATTTCGGCGCCGCGGGGCGCAACCCCCGTCCCGAACCAGAGAACTCGGAGATAACTATCGCGCGAAGGTAACAGAGTATCGCCACGTTCGATCGGAATCGACGAATTTCTCGATTTCTCGCGTGACTCAGGCCCTGGAGCCGCCGATCCCTCGGACTCGAGCGGCTGCGTTCGCAGAGGCGTTCTCCTGTCGCTGTCTAAGGGCGCTCTCACCCCTTCCGTCTGGCATTTATTAACTTCTTGGCCTACGATTTCTTTTTCAACTCTTTCATTGAAATATATCGAATTTTCATCTTAAATCTCTAATTTCTAAATGAACGAATAACAATTTTCCTAAGGACAATAGAACAAACTATACAGTAAATGTCAGTGAATCCAGCGTAATAGTTGTTACTATTATTATTATTACAGTTGTTGCTGTTATTGTTGTTGTACGTACTACTATTGTTATTATTATTGTTGTTACTACTACTACTGTTGCTGCTATTATTACTATTGTTCTCATCGTTAACCCCTTGGCCTATGATTTCCTTTACAAATCGATACAGCCGCTTTGTCATTAATAATTTATTTGAAAAATAGAAAAATTCGAAGCATGTGTTACGCTTATATTTTCTTTTAAGTATAATACTTGATTACTGAGGAATAATATTCACTTTGCGTTCGAATGAACTGAGTAATATATATATATTTGCTGAGTCATGTTGAAAGTCTTCACGAATCTCACTCGTAGGACAAGGGGTTAATAATTTCAGTGATTTCGGGAGTGGTGACTAATAACTTCAATGGTTTACAGGGTGATAATCAATAACTTCAGTGGTTTAAAGGGTGATGACTAATAATTTTAGTGGATTAAAGGGTGGTAATTGATAATTTCGGTGGATTAAACGCTGCCAACTGATAATTTCAGATTTAAAGGACCATAATTAATAATTTCATCGATTTCGAGAGTGGTAATTAATAATTCCAGTGATTTCAGGGCTGTCAACTAATAATTTTACTACTTTAAAGGGTAATTAATTCCCTTGATTCCAAGGGTGATCAACCAATAATTCCAATAATTCTAACAATTTAACCCTCTACACTCTGAGTGGTAATCATTCAATGTTTCTTCATTATTTATCAAAGCATCTCGTCTATCTCAGCAAATGTTGAATATCTCTAACCAAAAACTTTTGAGTATAAAAGGTTAAAAGCAAGATACAGAGAGATTATTCCATCTCCGTTGTCTCCCCGGTCCAATAACAATGAAACGGTAATCAAAGGAACGAATGTTGAACGGAAGTGCTTCCAACCAATTAATTGTTGCCGGTTAAACGATAAGCGCCGCACGTGCGACCGGCAAGAATCATTAGAACGATCGCAACCGTTCGAATTGCGCCGAACACCGCACGAGGCCGACAACACTCGATCGTTTTTCCAGGTCCATTGTGTTGCCCCCCCCCCCCCCCATTCCCGGCGCTCCGCGGAATTTAATATCCCCAGAAGCGACGGGAAAGCACAGGTGCGACAGTCCTCGCAGCAGTGGTCTGTCAACCTCTACGCTGGCTACCGGAACGTTCGCTTTCGTGCTGTTCGTTTCATTTGCGAATAATAAATTTGTTTTATTTCGAACCTCCGGTACACGGGACGACGCGCAACTGGCAATAGCGCGGATCCTGCGAGTAGAATGAAGTATGATAAACCAATTAACCCTTTGCGAACGAGGACTTTCCGGAGTAAAGGGAGTTATGAAAAAGTTGAGGAAAAGGAAGTTAATTATTGAGATTTGGGTTTTTGAATAATTAAGCTCGCAGTTTTGTATTTGTAATTGGCAATGTTGTAAGTGATGTAGTATTGAAATTATATTTGTGATTTGTAATATTGTAATGATGTAGTATTGAAACTATAATATTTGTGATTTATTATATTGTAATTGATGTAGTATTGAAGTTGTAATGTTTGTGGTTTATTATATTGTAGCTGATGTAGTGTTGGAATTATAATATTTGTGATTTATAATATTGTAATTGATGTAGTATTAAAATTATAATATTTGTGATTTATAATATTGTCACTGGTGTAGTATGGAAACTATAATATTTGTGATTTATAATATTGTAACTGATATAGTATTGAAATTATAATATTGTAACTGATATAGTATTGTAATTATAATATTTGTGACTTATAATATTGTAACTGATGTAGTATTGAAATTATAATATTTATGATTTATAATATTGTAACTGATATAGTATTGAAATTATAGTATTTGTGATTTATAATATTGTGACTGATATAGTATTGAAATTAGAATATTTGTGATTTATAATATTACAGCTTGCAATGAATAATATCAAGATCATAGTACTCATAAATTATAATATTACAACTGATATAATATAATATTGAAAGCATAGTCCTTACAATTTATAATATTATAATAGACATAATATAATACTGAAATAATACAATTTATGTTACAGGATCGCAACGTGGTACCGCGAAGACCTCAACGAACAGAGTGAGTACTAATTCAAATCTTCTTACACAATCTATCATTCAACAACAGGTAAACTAAAATCAACATTCCGGTATCCCAACGAAACATCAGTTTCCCAAAATAAAAACCCAAGTCCCGAGCAATTTCGGTAAATCGCGCGGAAGAAGCTGGAAAAATGGGTGCAAGGGTAGCTAACATAAGGGTTGAGATCGGGATATCTCCATCGCGCGGGATCTTTTCCCGGAAGTGTGTCGTTTGGGAGCTCGGACGGATCCGTAACAGAAATTACTTTTATCGAGGAGTGGATTAACGGTTAAGACCGGCACGATAGTCCACGGAGCACGCGTTATCGCCACGAGCTACCCCGGCCGGCTACTTGTTCCTCCGGAGTGCAGGAATCGGTTGATAACAGATTCACCGTGCACCTTCCACGGACCGATTACCAGCTAATTGAAAATCAAATCGAAACTCGGCTCGATTTCACAAATTCGAACACAACCGCCCCGCAGCAGCTACAAAAGTTTATCAACCCTATTTCCTTTTGAACCCTTCGCACTCGATTTCTTGTCAATGTTAGGCCAACTTGTGTATTATTCAAGACGAATGAAGGAGATTGGTTGAAATATAGGAAAGATGAAGCTAAATAATATATTGATTACTTAGATAATAGAAACTGTGCTGATTTCTTGCTGTCAGAGTGATTAAATCGACTATTTGCAACTCAGTCTTCCAAATTCATTTGTTGACGTTCGTCCGAAAAGGGTTGAAGTAATTTGCGATGGTAGAATTCAATGTTTAAGATCTGTTTGTTATTACTGCTAGATAATATATTGATTACTTAGACAATAGAAAGAGAACTGTGCTGATTTTTTGCTGTCCGAGTAATTTAATCGACTATGTGCAACTTAGTCTTCGAAATGATTTCATTTGATGATGTTCGCCCGTAAAGGGTTGTAATTTGCAATGGTGGAATTCGATGTTTAAGGTCTGTTTGTTATTATTGTTATAGTCAGATCTAATTTTTACGATTTAAAGTTTTCCGAAGAATTTCCGTAGATCTATAACAAATTCCAACTATAACTAGTTTTATTAACCTTTGAACTCGAGAGGCCTTTCACTCGCCACTCGTTTAACCCAACGAAATTATAAAATGAAAAATTCAATATTCAATTATTTATAATCTACCAACGCATGGAACATCGAAATAAACTAGTTTCACTTAATTTATGCAAGGTATCTCTTAATATCAATTGTAAAAGGTACCATTGATATTTCATCAGAAAATAAGGAATTGCGGAAAATATTCTCGAGTGTAAAGGATCAACAGTAACTCGTTCTAACACAACAGCGAAACTACCTATCAAATGAAACGACTCCACAGGAAATTGTCCAATAAGATTCCAAGCAATAACAGCCCCAAATGCACGGAATCAGCGGCAGTGTCAATGCCAAGCGATTACCGGAGCAGCATCGAGCTACGCTCTCTAAATCCTAGTTGATCGCCGGCGACGGGAATAATAGTAGCTAATAGTTGATGAAGACACGAATCTTAGCGCGGCCACGAACGGCGAGCGTGCGGATAATGGTCGATCACCATATGGACGAGCGTTGCATCGTCGAGCTGTAATTTGCATGCGCACAGCTGATGTCTGCCGGCCTGGTTATAGCCTCCTCCTCGCCTCTAGTCGCCGGAGGAGCGACGCGAAAAAGGAAAATACGTCTGGCAGCCCCCGAATCGGCAGCTCGTTGTAACATGTGCAAGACGAGCGCACGCGAGCGCACCGATTATTCGATTACTGGTATTAATGCCGGCTACTAGCCCCGAGCTACAGCCTGCGGAGCCATCGGCTCATTAAAGTCCCCCGGACAGTCTCGAGTCTCGAAAAGCGGTTCTTCATTTTCGTTCGGCTCGTTGCCGCTACGACTGTCGGCTGCTACAGTTGTCGCTGGGATATTCTTCGTGGAATGTACCGAGAATGTACGATTTCATAGAGCAAAATAAAATGGAATGAATCAAATGAATCGTTCGATTGAATTGTATCGTACGTTCGTCTGAATCTTATTAGGTAGCATTCATAATATAGAAATGTTTCTAAATGATTGTGTTAATAGAAATAATTGTTTTATTTTGAAAATAACTATATTTAACAGTAAAACCACCAGACTAGTTAAAATTATATTCGCGGCGTCCAGTAACTGTGATAGAAACTTGAAAGGGAATGATTGAATTGTTCGAATGGAAGATTAATTGGTAAGCTCCATTTTTCACAGCATTTCTTTTTGTAATTAAAAAGATAACAGATCGTGAAATTATTAAATAGATTGAGCAACGCGAAAACTAATTGTAAATCAATTAAAGTCACAATAGACTCTTCGAATTCTATAGAGGAATTTCGAAAAGACAATTTAACTTGGTAGCTTTAGTGGTAATGATCGTTCTAATTGATTGTGGGAACGAAGGGGGTTGCATTTCTGAGAAATGTTTTAAGATTCTGTTTCTATAGTTTCGAAAAGTTAGTGTAGCTACTTTTGCAAACTCTAGGATTGACATTGTTCTCGACTGCTCTGTTTCTGTCCAGTGAATTCTCCATCGATCCCATCGATCTCCATCGAATAGAAGCCATTCTCCCTAACAGTACATTCCCAAAAATAAATTTTCCCAACAAACATTATTCGCCGCCAAAATTAACGATCAAAGATTTTCGAGCGCGTTCAGCGGCACGGGTAGCTAACAGGGTATCGGCAACGGTGTTCGGATGGACACGCGAGTAACTCCAGCGATCGAACCCTTTAGCCTCGCCGCGTATTCGGGATAATCTCCGGAGAAAATGGAATCGGGCCCGGGAACGGCGGGGTGGTTCCGAATAAATGGATCTCGAAGATCGAATTAAACGATTCCTCGCGCCGGCGCCTCCCCGAGGGGGATGGCTCGGCCTGGCGCGGAAATAAAAACGGGGGTGGAAGTTGAGTAGTTTCTTATCGCGGCGGAGCATCTTCTTTTCCCCGGCTCGGGTACACGCGGCTGAGAAAACATTCCTCCGAGGCGACGCGAAAATGGGGCTGACGGGGCTCGGCATCGAGGGTGGCGGCGATCGTGTTGTTAACACACCGTTCGCGCGAGCAACGGCTGTTTCTATCTGTTCTCGTCGTTCTTATGGAGTGCCGGAGCTCGGATCATTCGGTGGTCATCGACCATTCGCAGCCGGTTTATGTTCGATGCTGTCGGGCGTGAAGTTGTGCTTATTTTTCGGGAGTTTGTCGTTTGTTGAGGTAGAATTCAACGTTTTGTTTATTTTTGGTATGAGTATTATTGTGTAACTAATAATTTAGTGTAATAGTTCAGCGTGATTATAGTAAGATGTAATTTTTATAATCTTTCGATTAGAAGACATACGAGTGTGAATGGTTAATGAGGTTTTTCTATGTGGTAATAAGAGTACCAATTTGTCTGATAGAATGAAGGATATATGATCGAGAAATTTTAACCCTTTGCTCTCTGTAGGCTCCACTATTGCACCAGTTATAATATTAAATATTTTAATAAACCTTAAAGAAACTACTCTAAAATTATTCGATTTCCCACGCATTCAGATTTTGTACTGAGAAGGAAAATAGAAGATCGAAGAAATGTTATTTATTTCTTCTAAATAAAAAACAAATATTCCTTTTCTATTGTCAATCGTCGAAGTTTAACTCTTTGAACTCTGTACGCTCCAATATTGCACCAATTATAACATTAAATATTTTAATGAATCCTAAAGAAACTACCCTGAAATCGTTAGATTCTCCGCACATCCAAATTTTCTACTAAAGAAAATAAAAGATCGAAGAAATGTTACATTTCTCATTTTCGCTAGGAATACTATAAAAATTAGTTGCAGTTGCTGATAGATTACAAAACAACCTGGAGTGCTAAGGGTTAAGATCATAACTTAATTTTGTGAATATTAAATCTATTTGACGTCTTGAGATCGTTGATAAAAGCAGTTCTTGTTCCGTTAATTAGATTCTTGGTGAGTTCGATCAAGGTTCCATACTTTCGGAATAAAATCACTATATTCTCTTATTCGCAATACTAAAAATATAGGCCAGCTGTAGACAGCATTTACATTAACAAACGAGAAGTCTTAAAAAACGAGATTCTACGTCTAATATCCTCTTATTTAATGATCGCGTAGGTATATGATCGTGGTATATAAAGGGTTAATTTTGCTATTGGGTAAGTTTCCTTTGCTGATCATTCTGTAAAACGAGAATAGTGTAGTGAATGGTAAACAGTAACAATCGCAGATTTTCATACGAATTCTAATTTCGAAGACAAATAGAAAAACCACCGAGTGCAAATCGCTTCCAAATTCCCCGAAACCCATAGAAACTCTCGGCGTATTAATGACACAGTGATACGTTAATTAACCCGCAATTTTTCTCCGAGAGTTCGAGGGAAGCCCACTCTGAACGCCAAACATTCGCGCGAAACAATGCGCGGCGAGCAAACAGCTAGACCCGGGGAAGTCCGTCGTGGGTTCAGAAGAATTTCCGTAAGCGCAAATACGATTTCCGCGCCGTCGAAGCCGAGAAGAGGATCCCCGTGGAAATTAGGCGACGTTGCGTGGCGGCGAAAAATTATTTAAAGGGATCGCGTGCATTACGAATGAACAAAGGGTGCGCGGAATACGGAGAGGCGAAGAGGCTAGGAAAAGGGAGGACGAGGAGGACGAGAAGGAGCGTGCAGCCAGCGAAAAGGAAAAAGTCGCCGGCGAAGACGCGGCGGCCCGGGCGCAACATGTAAATGCATGGGAGAAATTATTCATGAAAGATGCCAGGCTGGCCGGTGCAACGAGACGGAACGAGATTCACGAGACAGCCCGAACTAACGACGCGCTGCGCCGGCGCGCGAGCACGTTGTTCTCGGCTCCGTACAGATACGGATCGCCGCTAATGCTCGCTTTATGGGTCAGTTTGTCCGGCGTGGCCACGTTTCCCGAAGAATCTCACTCTTTTGTTCCCGGCGACACCGCCTTGAAGCGCATATTTCAAAATCGACAAGACGGCAGCTAGGACTAGGAATTAGCTGCTGGGTGAATCCGAAGATTGCAGGCTGCCATGACCAGTCTCCGACGGTGGGAATAAATCTCGGGAGAAGTCTAATTTGTTTAATGGAAAATAAGGATAGTTTATGAAGATAATGATAAGGAGTATATTTCAATATCACTGAGATACGAATTAGTGGGCAGCTACCTGGCGGCATCCCCTAAGATTGTAGGCTGTCGTGATCAGTCTCTGATGGTAGGAATAAATTCAGAAAGAGACGTAATTTGTTTATTGGAAAATAAGGATAGTTTACGGAGATAATGATAAGTAGCGCGTATTTCAATATCGGTGAGATGGGAGCTAGGACTAGGAATTAGCTGCTGGCTGGATCCCCTAAGATTGTAGGCTGCCATGACCAGTCTTTGATGGTAGGAATAAATCCCGAGAGAAATCTAATTTGTTTAATGGGAAATAAGGATAGTTTATGAAGTTAATGATAAGGAGTATATATTTCAGTATCACTGAGATATGAATTAGTGGTGGTTAGCTACCTGCCTGCATCCCCTAAGATTGCAGGCTATGTCGTGATCAGTCTTTGATGGCAGGAATAAATACTGAAAGAAATTTGATTTGTTTAATGGAAAATAAGGGTTGTTTATGAAGATAATAATAAGGAGAACGACACTAATACTGTTGATTAAGACGCTAATTAGGTGCTTCTGAGCTACGGGCTCTAAGCTTTAGAGTACTCTAGGGAGCTACTCTAGCTCTGCGAAATGGAGCTGATCGATCGGTTTCCATCTTTACTCAGCTTTCTGTTCGTGTTACTTCCTGATGACTTTCAACTGCTAATTTATCATTGCAAAACTGTAGAACTGTGAACATTTTTTCTAAACATATCGTTTGTTCCTTTCTCTCTGAAATCTAAAGAGTGAACAGGCCAAGGAGTTAAACGCTTACGCGTTGGAAGATACAATCAATGAAGTTGCGTCAATAAACAGAAGCAATCGCCAAGTTGAAAATTCATCTGCTCACTGGCAATCCGAATAATTCGAAGCGTTTCAAGAATTCCAGCGCCACGCAGCGGAGAACGTTAATCACAGTGCGAGCGTCAACGGGAATGAACAAAACGAGCGGCAGAACGCGCGTCACGTGCCGGTCGTCCTCTCTCATCGCGATATTCAGAAGCTTTCGACTTCCTAGAAGGCTGCCTATCCCCTCTCGATCGTTATCCGCGCTAGATCCTATCGATCACCGATTTTCCACGAGGTGTTTCCCATTGTTTCCCCGAGAAGACCCATTGTCTTCCGCTGTTACAAGGTCCTCGTGCTGTAACTGGACTTTTTCTTGCCTCTCTTCTTCCCCCTTCGCAAGTGCACACTCTATTCTTTTGATTCGGGCGACCGGTCGCAGGTTGATCTTTAATTAAAGGCGTTAATTGCCGCGACGGGGTCGAAAAGTTTCGAGGAGCAGCCCTGTTTCTGATCGAGCCGAGAGGACTGCTTGTCCCGTCTCGGAACCGAGTGTGGGCGGGCGTGGGAGGGACACAGGGTGTCCTATTTATCTCCGCAACCCCGAGTGTCTTCGTTATTCTGGATAACAGAGGAAAGAGTTGCAAATTTCGTGTTCCATTGTTCCCCTGCCTCGTTGGAAATTAGAAAGTCCCGTCCGTCTCTTTAGCCCCTTTCGACGGTGTGCTCTAGTTTCGAGACAGGCTCGCGGAGACCACGATGTAGAACGTTCCTGGAGATCCTTGGGAAACGAGTGTGCAATTGTCTTCCTTCTTACGCGCTCCTCCGCGCGCTTACGCGTCCCAGTAATCCACGCGCGGTAGCCATCTTTTCCACGCGACCGGTCGCTCTGAAAATGGCGCCTTCGCGGACGGATCGTGCGCGCGTATTATAACCATCGAGGAAGTAGATCGTATCTTTACCAGCCGGTAGCGATGGACTCGAACCAGCAGCGAGCGTTCATCTTCGAGCAACTGTGAAACACTTTACTCTTTGCGTTCGAATACCTTCTCGCTGTATAATTAATACTTTCTAATAATATTCGTTCAATTGAAGAAAAGATTCATTTCAATATTCCTACGTTGTATATAATACAATATTGAATATCCGACATATATTATTACATATAAATATTCTCAGTCTCCATCTGATTGAACGCAACAAAATCATCAAATGAAAAATTCAATACAAACCGTTGAATAAGGTGTTAACACATGCAACAGAAATAAAACACCTCTGCCCCATAATTAATGCAAGATTTTTCTTTATGTAACTTACAAATAATATCGTTAACCCTTTGCACTCGAGGCTCCAGAGCAGAGCCATTTAAAATTTGTCATTAAATATATTATAATATTTATAATTGATAAAAGACAGTAAAACACATCTATGACTTTTCTTTTCGTGACTGTATCATTTATTTATATAACCCTTTGCACTCGAAAGTTTCTCACTAGAAATATTCAACATTCTCTATTCAACATTTCTCTATTAAAATTACATCCAGTTGCTAGTAATGTCTGAGAAAAAGCTTCGAGTGCAAAGGGTTAATATCTCGTCAGAAAATGATGAATGTCTAATGAAAAATATTGAATGCAAAAGATTAAAGCTTCTGAGAACACTTGGAAAGCTGACCAGTTCCAATGAAACCACCTCAGAGTCCGAAACGCGCAACGGCGCTGAAATTCCAGTTGGTTCACGGCTAATCAAAGATCGCGAGGATTCCGACGTCGCTCGCGATTGAGTTAGTTGATTCGCGAATCCGACAGCGGCGCGGCCGCACAGTGGCGATAATTTCGGTCGCCGTATGTTGGCGAGCTTTGACAGATCCGTGGGCGCCGTTGAACAAGGCGGACGAAGGTTTCGTTCTCCTCGTCAGCCGCGGGCCGTCCGGTTTTGCTCCTTGACTTCGGTTGACTGGCCTCGTGGCTTCACGGCGTGCAACATGTCGCGTGCAGGCACGTGCTCCGCAATGTATAATCTGACCCGTGGCCGAAGGCAGTCTGTAGGGTCGATATAAACCCGGGAACAGCGGCTGCTGGCGGGATACCCGTGCAGAAAGAGGGAGAAGAGAGTCGCCGAGAAAGAGCCGACAGCTCGTAGCGATGGGACCGTCTGGTCCCGCGCGAATATCGATCGCTGATCGACCTTTGGAAACAGCAATCGAAGATTACGAAATTATCACTGGAATCTACAGTTAACACATTGCACTCGGAAGTATTTCTAACGAAATACTTAACGTTTTCTAACTGGACAAAGACAGTCTTCTAAATTAACTCGACGAGAAAGCACAAGTAAATTGAGAAACAAAGCTTTTCTAACAGACAGTTTAATATTAATATTTTATAACTTTACTGTTTCGAATCACGTGAGAGCTGTGGTAATTAGCGAAGTTGCATAGCTAAGAGTCTTTATATAAAAACGAGATTTCTCGTAACCAGTACGCAATGCGTTAAGACGCCATTAACATTAAAACTACCGAGCATTTAATACGATTAATATGCAATTTCTATAAAAATTGTAACAATAGATTACTTTCAGTTTCTTCAGACATTCGTTATAGTACACAAGTGGAACTATTTATTTTCAAAATCATTTCGAATGTTCAATGCTTTGAAAATATCAATAATTACTAAAGAAAAAAGTTGAAACCAATCACTTTGACTGGTACGGTAGTTTTAGTGTTAACAAAAGTAATTGAATCTCGATTCGCTTGGATTCAAGCGAAATATATTTCTGTTATCAATTGTTACACTTCGAATTATGAGATATGGATTAATGTGGAATTCTCCTTTGTTTCCAGTTAATGATTAATGTGGAATATTGCAGGTTATGAAAGCGATCATAGGTTAAGGGGTTAATTACTGTTACTTTCGTCAGTTATTGTTAGTAATGTATATAGATACAGGTGGTGATTCCGATGGAACATTTTTCCTTTCGAAATTACATCAGTCTGTACAATGTTAATTGCGAAACTAGTGTTAATTGGGAAACACTGTGAAATCACTAGTCAAAAGACTCTCCAACCAGCGCTACCCTAAACCTATCCGAAGATGTCGCAAAGGGTCGGTCACAGATATCCCCGCCGATAGGAAGGTATCCCGTGGCGGACGTTCCGTGGCGCAAGAAACAAGTGTAAATAATCGCGTCCCGTTGGAAACCCGTGGATTTCAATTAGACCGCGTCTCAGAGGCTGCCGCTATCTAACAATGTATCCGAACGGAGCCGGGTCACGGGACTAATCGATCTTTTAAGGCGGCGCGGGTGAAAAATAATGGCGAAAAGACGCGGCCGCCTCGTGGACGTAAAAAGGGGCGAGGTAAAAGTCGAAAGCAATTTCGATCCGGGATATCTGGACCGCTGACGCGCCGCCAGGTAAACCGTCGGACGGCGAAAAAAAAACTCGTGAGCGAGGAACAGAGAATAAAAGAGAGTGAGTGAGAAAGAGGGCTGAAGAGGGAGAAGAGGAAGAAGCCGGTGGGCCTGCCAAAAATCCAAAGCGAATCCGGCGGGAACGAACAAGCCTCCCGGGCCGCAATTTCACGCGATCGAATCGGCCCCGGAGCAAATTAAAAACTAATCGTTTTCCCCGCGCGCCCCTGCTGGCACGCGCTTTGCCCGGCCGTGGCTCGAGCCACGCTCTCTCCCGAAAAACACCGGGGGAAACCGTGCGCGTCGTGGCCGGGCCGCACTCCGGATCGTGCAGTGCTCTAGAGCGTATAATTAGAAACGAAAAAATTGGGAATTGAAGGTGGAACGGTGGAAGCGTCGGTGAACGTTTCCGGGCTGCGGGCTGCTTACCCCTAGTGGCCTTTGTCATTGGGTTGATCCTCGATGACGTGTATGCTGTTATTCCGATTTTCGTGTTCATTTTGCCGTTTGATGGGTAGTGCAGGAATGCAGTGGTAGATTTGCATAGTGTTTTCCGATTATTCGTGACGGTGCTGATATGACTGGACAGAGACTGTTAGGGGATGGCTCGATGTCTTTGTCATTGGGTTGATCGTTGATGATCGTTGTATAGAGTTATGTTTTCTTGTTGCTTTTGGCTGCGTTTGCATACTGTTTTTCGTCTATACATTTATTATAATTGAATACAGTTAGGTTATGTTGATGTCTATCTGAAGAAACAGGGCAAGAAGTGTCTATCGCTAGAGATTTCGTTCATAGTTTCGATTACGTATCGCTGTATTGGCGAATATCAAATTAGTATCGAAAATGAGACGAGAAATATGAAATCTGATGAATGAAACCTAGCCCAAGTCTCTTGACAAAGCAGTTGCCTTATCCTTCGACTACAATCATTTCCATTATTTATTCTCAATCTCTTTACAACCAAGTTACAAATACTCCCTATAGAATTCTTATTATGAAATCATTTTCAATCAACTGTACATCATCCAACTCTCAGAGACGTTGAAAAGCTAGACAACTTTAGATCTCCAAGTTACTCATTAGCCCGTAAATTATAGATCGATTTTCGTTGCGCGCGTGAGATATTTCAAGAACGTCCCAGGATTTTTTCCGAAATCGTCTAATTATTCCCCGGATAATTTCCATGCCGCGTAACGAGCGCCGGGATCAAACGGACCGGACACCGCGGGACAAATAGGCGACTATCGGCGCGCCGGTTCATCGTAACCTATTATTTCGCGGTCATATTTGCTACGCGGCTCGCGAGCAATTAATTCGGTTACATATATTTCCCTGTCGTTCCGCGGTTTAATCGTTCGAACGATACGCGCCCCCGATAAAACCTTCTAATTACCCGCGTCACGGCAAAAGCTTTCTGCCGCCGCGCGCGGCGGTCCCGTTCACAACGCTTCGGAAGAACGCTTCACGGCTACGCGTCCCAGAAAACAAACAGTGCGTCAAATTGTCGATTCCCACCTTTTTCCCGCGTTTCTTTTCCCCGTTCCACCGGTTTTTTTTTTCACTCCGACCGGCGTCCACCGTTGACAAACGGCCGACACGGACGGGACGCGGGCCGCCTATCTCCGCGATAAAATAAACGTTGTTTTAATGTTTCGTTTAGCGAATGAAATTTTCAAGCTATCGATCGACCGCCAACGCGGACACGCGACGCACGCCAGCTGACACAGAAACGTCGACGCGTCTCCGCCATTTTTCCCGACCAATCTTCCACCGATCTTGCAACTAAACCGCTCGAGAATGATCCATGTCGCTCTGTAATGCTCCGAAATCAATTTTCTCGATGTGAAACGATATAGTATCATTTGATACAGCTTCGTGCAGGTTTTCAGAATTTTATAGAACAGTTGATAGTTTATAGTTTTCAACGACTGAGACGGAAACAGATAGGAAAACAGGTCTCGAATCATTTTGAGCGACCTAACATCATCGATACCTTCTTTAACCCTTTGAACTCTAGGTTCCAATATTGCACCAGTTATAATATTAGATACTTTAATGAATCTTAAAGAAACTACCCTAAAATTATTCGATTCCGCACATCCAAATTTCGTGCTAAGGAAAATAAAAGATCGAAGAAATATTATAGCGTTTGTCATTTTTGATAGGAATACTATAAAAATTAGTTGCAGTTGCTGATAGATTACAAAACAACCTGGAGTGCTAAGGGTTCAAATCATAACTTAATTTTGTGAATATTAAATCTATTTGACGCTTTGAGATCGCTGATAAAAGCAGTTCTTGTTCCGTTAATTAGATTCTTGGTGAGTTCGATCAAAGTTCCATACTTTCGGAATAAAATCACTATATTCTCTTATTCGCAACACTAAGAATATAGGCCAGCTGTAGACAGCATTTATATTAACAAACGAGAAATCTTACAAAACGAGATTCTACGTCTAATATCCTCTTATTCAATGATCGCGTAGGTATATGATCATGATGATAACCTATCCTAGATATCCGGAAACGAGCGGCTCTCGAAACTTTCCCGCGAGATGGCAACGAAAACAGCCGGGTGAAACGCGACTGTTGCGGTCGGTTAATTACAAATTACAACAATCGATATCGCTTAAATTGCTGGTTGCGCGCGCGCGCGCGGGCGCGCGTGCATCGCGTGCGTGCGATTCTTCGCGGAGAACGGAACAGAGGGAAGAGGACTCCCGTTACGCGCGTTTGTTACCGTGTCAGTCAGTCGCGAAAGACTTTTCCTTATTAAAGAAACGAGGAAACGGACGTTCGTTATACAACTTTTAGACGTTAATTGCGTTTAATTGCGCGGAGGCTGGACGACGGGATACGACGCAAGTTTCGCAGCTGCACCCTCCACTCCGTCGCGCCCCTAATTGAGTACGAGAGAACTTTCCTCTCGGTAGCTTTGATTTTTATCATTTCCGCGATTCCCGTGATCGTTCGTTGATCGAAATGCTTGAAAACAGACGATCGGTTTAATTAACACGCGACTTCTTCGGCGATTCGACGGATTTTATAAGGACGGTGGCCCGTAATACAATTTCGCCGGCGTCGCTGTTATTATCGATAATATCCTTCAATTAATTCGATTATAATATTTTCATGGAGTCGTGTGATGTTATGCCCGCGACGTTATATAATATTAATACCATCGATTTTATAATAGACAGTTTAAATGCACGTTCCATAACGGTGTAATTACATTAATAACGCGACTTTAATTAAAGGCGGATCAGAGGGGTGTTATTATGGAAAATCAACCCTTCAATTTTCTCGCGCGTCGTTCCGCTCGTCTGTTTAAAAAGGAGCCTCGTCGCTTTGCACTCTCGAACCTTCCAAACAAAACGAACTTAAAAAGGAAACGTAATCGTTTTTAATAACTTTGATGCTGTCCCTGAGTCTCGTTGTTCCTCGGAACATTCTGCAATCGTTGAACCCAATCATTTCAATATCTTCATAACCTTTAGAAATGCTAATTCCATACTATTTTCCATAATTCGTACAAGCAGTAATTTCAATACTATTTAATTCTCACAAATCTCAGAGATTCTTTCAATCCCCAACTCTCCTAATTTTTCAAACACCTAACAACCTTTAAAAATAGAAATTTCAATACTATCTCTGACAATGTTCAGCAATCATTTCAATACTATTCACAATTCTTGCAACGTCTTAATTCTTCAAACATCTGATTTCTTGAAACCAAATTCAATTTTCCAAGTCCTACGCCATTGCGAGGCACATTCGAATATTCAGCGCGTACTCGTGTCGCCACCTGTCGGCGTTAGGCCGCGGCTGTTGTTGCTGGTCCGCCCCCACCCGACGCAACAGCAACAACGCGGGGCGCGCCGGAGCGAACATCAACTCCAGGTTGTACGGTTTACGTTGCGGTCTCCGGGTTCCACCGCGCGGCGGCCGCCATTATTTCAAGCCCGCAGATAGATACATGCATCGCGCGGCCGCGTTGTAATTCCCCTGACCTTCCGCCTCTTTCATCTCCATTTAAACAAACAACCGCGCTGTTCTTGGCACGGCCCGTGCGCCGCAAAATGGCGTCTTCATTGCTCGCGGCCGATTTACTTGGTTTAAATAACCGTTCCTTTTCGCGAGCCGGGAGAAATACGAGGGTAAATTAAAAAATTTCACGTTCTATCGCGGTAGCAGCTGCTTTATCTTCGCGGCTCCTTACTCCCTCGACGTTTCCCTTCGCATTCGACCGTTGTTTCTCGCGCGCTGCTCGGAGTGCACGACAAAATGGCGTCTTCATTGCCCGCGAACGATTTACTTCGTTTAAATAACCGTCTCCTCGCGCGATCGGGGAGAAATACGGAGCTGAATGAGAAAATCTCGCGTTCCACCGTGGCCACGGCTTTATCTTCGCAGTTTCTTCGTCTTTTAATGCTTCCCTCGGCGCTCGAGTGAACGGTCGCGTTGTTTTTTCGTCCGCCGCGTGGAACGACCCGACAAGATGGCGCCTCGAGTGCTTCCGAAAGATCCGTTTCACTTAATACGTTTCTTGTTCGGTTACAATCGAAGAATTCGTCGAGATATTTCGAACGAATAATGCTTTTGTCTCGTTTCTGAGATTAAAAGCGGCTTCGTTGTCGATCTAATAAATGCAGCACGATAATGGCTGCCTTTGTGATCTTCTCGTCCTCGTCGTTCCCAATAACCGGTCTTTTTCTACCCGTGAAACGTGTTAATTAACCGACCGTGTTTCTGTTGCGTAACTGGCCACGTCGAGTCACGAATTTATCGTTATTAATGAACGTTAAATATTGGATATTTAATTAACAACGCCGTTCCCTTCGGGAACAACGAGAGCGCGATACATTTTTGAACGGCAATAAATATCGTCCGACTCGCGCAGCATTTCGCAAATATGCCACCGAATCGTAAAAAAGTGGTACATCCTTCGGGCCCGCCTCGGAATGCCGGTTAAAACCAAATTGCGCCTTAAATTTTGATGCTGCCCGTAAGCGTTCGCGACTGCGCGTTAAATCAAACTTCAGACGCCGTTCGAAAGTTACTGCCATCAGTCCCGAGCACTCTAACCCCGCCTATTATATATTACGAATGAATTGTAATTTCATGGGGCGGGAGATACCGTAAAACGCTCTGACATTCGTATCTCCCCGAACGTATAATCCGCTCGGACATGAAAATTTTAGGGTAACGGAACGTCCCGGACATGCCCAATTCGAAAATTCATATCCGAATGAAAAATACGGCCGCAGTCTTCTAGACTTTGTCTTCTAGGCCAAACTAAACATTACTTCAACACCATTCCCACCGCTTGACACGGGAAAATTAGAAAGTTCACCGTTCAATATTCACCGGTTTACAAGAATATTCTACATGCCTAAAAGAATATCTTTCTTTATTTTAATTCATCCTTTCGAGCGCAAAGGATCGATCTTCGCAAGAAACGCAGACATTTATAGAGCAATCATCCTTTTATTTCCGGCGAATCAAGAGTAGCACAGCCACCTCTAATCAGTTCTCAACCAGTTTCTACTTAAATCGTTCTGTTCGAGTGAAAGTTTCATTTAGACCTGTTCCACTCGAGCAATTCTTAAGACGAAGTCTCCAGGCTCGACGGTCTCTCGCGTTTCTCCGCGATCCGACGGTGTTTACAGTAATCAGCGTGAAGACGGCCGAGCAATTATTCGACACGATAATCCAAAGTTTAGGGGACTTAGCGGGTTTCGCTGGGACGGGAGGAGAGAAAAAGGAGAAGCAGGAAAGAGCAGCAGACAGGAAGCAGCTGGCCAACGAGAGTCGCGTGCCCTGCAGGAAACGCCGAACCGATCCTGGCTGTGTACACTGCACTGTAAACTCGAGGCGGGGGAGGATCCGGAGGGAGAGAAAGAGGGAGGGAGAAAAAGAGAGAGAGAGAGAGAGAAACGCTGGAGCCTAAAGGGGGCATTATTGCCATGCGCGTCCTGACGCGTGCTCCAAGGATATCTTCGTTAAACGTTTGCCAACGGGACTCGTAATGGCACGCGACATCCTCCAGCTGGCCGTTTCCTTGGTTTGCGTAGCTGCGATCCGAGACAAAGGGCATTTTGTCGCGAAGTGAACGCGTCTGCGCGATCTTTTATTCGAGGCTACGAGCTGCGGATTGTTCGCTCGATGTATTTTCGGTCGGAAATGTGAGATCTGCGCATTAGGCTTGGTCGAATCCTTTAGATCGCTACTTTCGTACGTGTTTTTTGGAATATCGTTTAGAATTTCTCGTTTATATTGTATTAGGCTTGGTTCAACCCTTTCAATTGCTGATTTCATAGGTGTTATTATTTGGACAGCAAGAGATCAGCAGATGTTTAATTTAATCTTTATCTGGCAAAGGTTTTCTATGTTTCTAAGAACCTTCGTCCGCAAAGGGTTAAGAGGTCGTGGGTAGTTGGATAGTTGGATAATTCGGTAGCGGGATAATTGAACGCTCGAATAATTTGGTAGTTGGATGATCGAGCGTTTCTTAATTCGGTAGTTGGATAACTGAATGCTTAAATCTTTGTATGATTGGGTAATCGTATAGTTGGGTAGTTCGATAGTTGGATCGTTGTATCGTTAAATAATTCGATAGTTGGATTATTGTATAGTTGAATAACTGAATGCTTGAATCCTTGTATAGTTGACTAACGAAATAGTCGAATAATTGAATAATTCACTAGAACCCTTCTATAATTGGATAACCGAATATATTAATAATAGTTGGATAACTGAATACTTGAACAATTCAACAATTGGATAAACAATTGAACACTTAGATACCCAAACACTCGGATCACTACCCTCTCAACAAACCCTCTTCCTCTATCTCCCCAATTTCCTTCGCGATCTCCAGTAAACGAAGAACCGTCGCCATTGTCTTAAACAATCTCACCGCGAAAACACTTAATCCCCGGCTTGTGAACACGCCTGGAACACGTTTAAACGCAACAATCTCCAGACATCTGTCCAACCGCGATCACCGAAAATTCCGTCCGGGGGATTTCGTTTCGCGCCGGGATCCGGCGTCGAATTATCGGATGCATCGATCGCCGGTAGAAAACGGCGAGCCCGAAAGAGGAAGGAGAAGGAGGAGGAGGAGGAAATGGGGCACGTGTTCCTGCGGCTATCCGGTGAAATAAGAGACCGGAAGCATCTGGGGTGAAGCGGTATTGTTTGTTCGAGTGCTTTATTCGGGCCAACACCGGCGGCATCCGACGCCGTTGCATCCCGTCTACGGGCTGACTCCGGGGCCAAACGAGCGCAATCTCGAATCTACGCGGGGAACGCAATACCCGAAGACAAAGCTGCGTGCAAACTTCTTTGTGCCCGCCACCCTCGAGCACCGGCGGAAGGTTATTCGATTAAACGACCTCCGTCCGATGGAACCGTGTCCCACGACCACCCCCCGCCGGCCTCGTAAAATCGTCACTTCCGATATTTACGAGGACTACGAGGACTGGTTCCGCGGACTTTATTAACACTCGAACTGCCAGACAGCTCGGAATGATCCATCTTCAATTCCTGCAGTCGCAATCTTCGAGAAGACGCGCGGTCCTCGCTAACTCTTTGCGTTCGTCGCGCTGGAGACTCGGGTATAGATTTCTTGTTACATGCTTTGTGGGATTATAGGAATTCAATCTTATTGTAATAATAGACGAAATACGTATCGAACGAATTCTACTGTTCTAAGTTACCTTAATTCCACGAGTACGTTCACGCCCGACGAAAATAAATCGAGTGCAGTTGAAGCAATATTATCGTGAAAGGAGGAAAGTTCCCTCGTATTCCTTGCATTCTTCGAACATTCGTTCGAAAATTTCAGAACCTAAACACTCGTATTACTAATAAGAATATATAGATTACAGCAAAAGTTTCAAACGTCGATTTCTAGCGCGGCATTCAGTTATTCGTTAAGCGAAGCTTGCCTTCGCACTCAAGTGACACGATTGTAGTGAATGTTTGAATGAGTACGAGATGCGAATGAGTGAGAACGAATAGGATAGAGCGACAGGTGAAAGATGCGGAAGATTGGTTGTATCAAGAATGAAAGAATGTGAGTGTTGATAAATACGAGTGCCAGGAGAGAAGCGTTAGTTGTTAGTTGAGCGGCGTCAAATGAAAGAATAATACGTTTACAAAGAGATTGCGACACGGTGCAATGAAAAATGTTTAAATATCGATAGAGAATATCTTGGTGAGACAGTTAGTTGAAAGTTATTTGCAAGTTTTCCAGAATTTTTCTGTGTTGGTTTGGATACCCCACTGTGCGTCGCGACGAGCGAGGAACGTCGCGGCGAGGGCCACTAATACGCAACCCTTTGCAGTCCAGGTGGTTTCTGTTGGTAACGAGATACACCGGGGTGGGTTTTAACGGGGGGATAGAAAACACCGAAGAAAGGAGAGTGCCGGGGCGAAAGAAGGCGAGAGAGGCTGGCCTCTGCGCGCAACCTGCCTCTGCTCTTTCGCACCCGCGACAGATGTTCCTCCCGTTTCGGAAGCGGAGAACCGAGAACCGGGAGAAGTCTACACTTACCGAGCATCCTGCGGCTGGAATGCGGCCGAATTTCATGCGCCGCTCACTAGGAATATTCCGTCATTCCCTTGGCAGAATGAACTTCAACGCCGGATTCACGGGACTTTCGCCGAAGCTGATTTAACCGCTTGCCTTTCGATTTATTTCTCAACTGTGATCGATACTTCGTAATGAAGAATTTCTTAAGAAAAAGAACAGATTTAGAGATCAATTTGAATTCAGGAATTCGGAAATTTCGGAAAGACAATTTGGTTACTCGGTAGTTCTAGTGTTAATTATTTGATTTTTGCTATAACGTATAATTGATAATAGATCAATTTGAATTCAAGAATTTGGAAATTTCGGAAAGACAATTTGATTACTCGGTAGTTCTAGTGTTAATTATTTGATGTTTGCTATAACGTATAATTGATAATAGATCAATTTGAATTCAAGAATTTGGAAATTTCGGAAAGACAATTTGATTACTCGGTAGTTCTAGTGTTAATTATTTGATTTTTGCTATAACGTATAATTGATAATAGATCAATTTGAATTCAAGAATTCGGAAATTTCGAAAAGACAATTTGATTACTCGGTAGTTCCAGTGTTAATTATATGATCTGTAAATTTTATATCTATGGATTTAATATCATTAGTATTTCTTTAAGTTCATAAACAATCGCATTCTGAAAATTCCAATAATTTCCAACTCGCGTCAGTTATAAATCGAAGAATTGCACAACGCGAGGGAGTCCATTGCGCGAAGATTCCTTTATTCGAAAGTTGAAGTCCTTTCGCGCCTCGGCTTAAGACCGGCCGCCAACTTTTCTAAGCCGAATAAGCGTAATCAAGTTTCGGGGGAAGTTTTTCTAATTAGTTTGCAGGTCGCTCGTGCGCGGTCAGGCGTGCTGACCATACCGTGAATATAAAATGGCCAATTATAGAGGTCTTTTGTCCAGGATTTCCGGAAACGATCGGCTTTGTCGGCCGAGTGACCGACAGGCCAACTGTCGCTCCACGGCTCTCTTATTCTTCCCTTAGAGTTTCACCGTGGTTGCAACAATTCTTCCAATCCCATTAATCCTAAAGTATTGCCACAGTTCCAATATTAACACTATCTCTACCGAAGCTGAAAGACAGCCTTCGAATCTTCGACATAAAATTATTTTCCAAGCTTCGTCATGTATTCTGAATTGACTTCTCGACTTTCTCGAAAAATTATTAAACTGAGAAAATTAAGCTACAATTTCAGAGCGTCTTGACTTCTGTAGAAACTGCGTTAATTACCATTAAAATCTTAACTCTTCACGGACAAAATATCGACATTCCAGGAAGAGTTCCAATATTTCCTTCAACCCCTTTAATTCCATCATCCTAAAATGTTCCCACAATTTTCCGATCTTAACCCTTTGCACTCCAGAAGTTTTCTATTGGAAACACTCAACATTTTCTAATAAGATGTCAACGATACTCTTTTAAACTGAGATGACAAGAAATTGCACATAAATTATGTAACTGAACTATTCTCTTTCAATATTTCACATACTGATGCACTGTACAAAGTATAATATTAAATATCACACTTAATAATTTTGTTCAAATCAATTGGCGACTGAGGCGTCTACGGAGTGCAAAGAGTTAACAACCATTACAATCTTGACTCTCCACAGGCTAATATCTACATTTTGAAAATGTTCTCACCCCGATGCATCGACGAAGTCAATATCGAACGATTATGCGCAAATGTTGCCAGCCAAAAAACTGCCACCTGAAGAATGTCGCCGACATATGGAAAACTCGTTCGATCCAGTAATCAAGGGGGCGGCAGGGTAGAAAAAAAAAGAAGGAAGACGACGGCTGGTTTGCGACAATATGCCAATATGGCAATAAAGCCGGCTCCCCTGCCCCCGCTGATGTAAACAGGGGTACAATGTCAGCGCAAAAGTGCCGACAGATGGGATTCCCTTTTCTTTCTCCCTTTTTATCGGCCCTCCCCACCCCTCGGCCAGCCGAATTCCCCGGAGTACACGCGAGTCTCTCACGAAACCACCCACAACGCTCTCCCTTTCGTGGGATTTCATCGTTTTTCGTTAGTTTCCCGGCTAGGCGAGGGGCTGCGCGCCCCCGGACACATGTGCCCCGCGAGGGGATATCGATTTTTGCGTCCCGGGGAAAATAACAGCGGCCACCCCGTTGAATAATTACTCGCCCCGCCGTTAACGACGATTGGGAATTTAACTCTTACCGTCGGCATTTGTTTCGGGCGTTCATTATATCAGTCGCTGATGTCTGGGAAACGAGCATCGGGAAATTAATGTATTAACGCCGTTCCTGGCGAACATGAACGACACCTAAAATGCTCACTTAAAATTATTTTCCTGGTTCAATTATCTCTCCCCGATTGAATTCTCCACGTTCCCCGTGGCTCGTTTCATAGCCGTCACTAAAAGTTGAACGGTCGATGCAGAATGTACGAGTAGGAACATAATTTCAACACTAGAACCACGGCTCAAATGACCAATTCCTAATTTCTTCTAGAATTACTGCGAAGGTATTTGTTTAAGAAACAATTGAAGAAGTTGATTTAGCAACGCCTAAACTGAAATATAAACCATGCGGACGAATTCGGCATTTTGCTGAGATCAAACGTCCATGTTCGGAATACCCAGTTGTGAACAAATGATTTAACTGTTCGAACAGCAAGAAATCAGTACACAGTTTCCTTATTCTCTATGATTTAAGCATTCAGCGTTTAATTTAGCAGAATTTGCGAAAGGTTTTGTATACTTTCAACAATCTTCAAACTATAGGTTTCATAAAGAAACATTCGAAAGACGGTTCAAGCGATCGTGTTCTAGTGTTAAAAGTTCCAAAGCACTTGATACCTAATTTCTTAATTCATCATTTTAATTTGCCACTTCTCCGAATGATGCAGACGGGTTGACAAACACGAATTCTTCCTTGTAGAACGCGGACAGAGACGAGGGGGGCCAGTGAGGTTCATTCTTCCAGCGAGTTTCGCTCGATCAAAGGGGACGAGGAGTTTTCCGACGCGAAAATCCTATCTGACCAGCCGGGGTTGTTATTGAAATGGCATTCGCAGCTGTTTATGTGGCCGCGCACGCCACAAAAGGGTTCCTCGTCGCCGGCGGGCCATTTCCCCGGAAAGAAAGGCACAGAAGAAAGCGCGAGCCGAAAGTTCGCGCGGTCGCGGGGCCATTTTGCGCTTTATCCGCTAAACAGGACGCTTTGTGCGAGCCCGGCTCCCGCGGGAACACCTGGCCACGATTTTTCCGTGACACTATTCACGCGTCGCGGTCTGCTTCCACGCGGAACGCGGAAGGGTTCGTCTGTCTGCCGCTGGAACCGTGGTTTCGCACGGAAATCCTCGGAAGAACTTTGAATTTTGGTACGTATCGATCAATTTGTATGTTTTTTTTATAGACAGTTATATTTCTGTAGTAATTATGAATTTTATATTTCGATGATTATAGATTTTATTATTTCTTGTCGGAATCGTGAATTTTATATTTGTTTGATAATTGTAGAATTTATAATTTCTTGTTTTTGATAATTGTAGATTTTATCATTTCTTGTCGGAATCGTGAATTTACTTGAATTTTGGTACGTATCGATCAATTTTTATGTTTTCTTTATAGACATAGTTATATTTCTGTAGTAATTATGAATTTTATATGTTGATGATTGTAGAATTTATCATTTCTTGTCGGAAATGTGAATTTCTTGTTTTTGACGATTGTAGGTTTTATAATTTCTAATCAGAATTGTGAATTTACTTGTCCATAGTAATTATAGATTTGATATTTTTCGATCAGTTCAAGTTTTATATTGTTTTCATCATTGTGAAACATGGAATTCTAAATATCACCGTCATCCATATACTAAAGGTTCCTTCCATGAATTCCCCTATGGGAATTTCTAACGAATCGAAGGTTCTATCATGGAAACCTTTGTTCTCTATAGCCTCAGCAATCACATTCAAAAATATTTCCTTCCTCGGAAATCCAAGACAGCTTGATAACGCAACCCTTCGCGAGGAAACGGGGGTGGCTCGTAGAGAGTGCTCTCGGATTAACGACGAATTAATAGACAATTCGTCGAGGGAAGTTAGATCCCCGCGGACTTTCGGGAACTGTCGTAAACGGTATGGAGAACCGGTGAAACTTTTCGGAAGAATGAGCGAAAGGGGGATGAAAATGATGGATGGAAAGGATGAAAAAGATGAAGGATGTTACCAGTGTGTTGCAGACACTCGACGCGACCGAAAAAACGATGTGTCTGTCACGGCCAAAACAATGTTCTAAACGCGGGGACAGTGTGCTAGTGGGAGATACTCGATACCGGGTGACCCAAATAATGCTCAAAACATTTCTCAAAAGTGAAACCCTCCTCGTTACCACAACAATTAATTAAAATGATCATTACCACTAAAACTACCGAGTTCAGTTGACTTTTCGAAATTATAGAAACTCGAAGCTATCTATTGCGACTTTAATTGATTTACAATTCAGTTTGTTGCTCAATCAATTTCTTTGATAATTTCTCAGAGATCTTTTTAATAATTACAGAAGACATGCTGTGAAAAATGGAGCTTGATTAATCTTCCATTCGAATAATTCAATTCCCTTTCAAGTTTCTACCGCAGTTACTGGACGCCGCGAATATAATTTTGATTCGTCCGGCGGTTTTACTGTTAAATATCTAAAAGGAATACTCAAACCGCGTTCAAGCGCAACTCGCGTTAACCTCGTTTCCCGACAAACGTGGGAAAGAGGTGGCAGAGCCGTGTAAACACCGGCGAATTGGAAAAATCGATTATGTTAAGCGACTCGAGTGTCTCTTTTTTCAATTCGAAGAGTAAAATCGTGCGGATTATTGGGACGAGCGGACTGTACGCGAAACGACAGGACACAGATGGGAAAAGAGGGGAAAAGGAACAATGATTTTAATGGCAATGAAACTTTTACCGCCCACCGATAATTACGGGTTAACGAGGCGGCGGTAAGTGCCCACTCGTTCGAGCGATAATTGGTCGCTGATCGATTCCTACCGCGAAACAACCCGTAGTCGGTCCGCGTACAAATGCGAAAATCCTCTCGGCTGTTCCTCCTCGGCTGCAATTTAGGCCGAGGTCCGCTCGAACGTTGCTTTCGCAGGAGAGAATATTTCAAACCATCACCTACAGGCCCCGCTCGGCCGAAAGTGCCAATTTTCTACGAATTAACATTCGGAATCGAACAATCCGCCAGCCTGTCAGCTGAGACAAACTCGGAGGACATCTTGTTGTTCGCTGGAAGACACTGCAATGCACTGACCTTTACGAATCAAATTTTAATCCTTGACTTGACGGTTTTATGCATAGGGGTGCTTCTTTGTGAAAATATTTTTCAAATGGAATATATTATCGTGTTACCTTCAATATTATTAGTAAGAATTTTTTATACTGCTCTTTGCAGAAATTCGGAGTGCGCAGGGTCAACCCCTTGACCTACGATTTCTTTCTCAACTCTGATCGATACGGCTACTTCGTCATTAATAATTTCTTAGAGAAAGAGAAATTCTAAGCATATGTTATACCTATATTTCCTTTTAAGTGTAATAATTGATTACAGAGGAATAATGTTTACTTTGAATTCAAATGCACTGAGTAATATATTTGTTGAATAATGTTGAAAATCTTCACCACTTAAACTCGAAATTGTCATGGAACAATGAAATTGAACTAGCTTTGCTAGCAAACATCAATGAGGAATTAGAAAAGCAATAATCATATTATCCCTATTCATCCTCCAAACGCTTCGAAAAGCTATCCAATAGCAGACATAGCTAACCAATTAGAAAACCGTCCTCTTTCCTATGGCAGAACAATCACCGAAGAATCCGTACCAAACAGCAATAATTAATCTGCTACCCCCTTTTACCCAAAGATTGAATTTCAATCAAGAAAACCTACCAGCAGCCATGGTTAACCAGTTACCTGTGGAATTTAGTTGGAAAAACCTCTGGTTCCGCGCAATAAAATCGAAAAATGCGTGTACTCGTCGAAGGACGAATGCACGTAGAGTATATTTTAATGAAAGATCAAAGCGAAACAAAGAAGAATTCTATGTTTACGTGAGAAAATAAAGACCTCATCACTGAGAGAATTAGTATCAAGCTTTACGGTGACGTGTATACTCGTCAAACACAGTAAACTGGTTAAACAATCAGAAAAACATCCCCTCCTACAAAACGATAATCAACAAAAACTCCGAAGCAAAAAGCGTCGCGTCCTTCCCGAAACCCGCTGAAAAAGGAAAAGCCGAGGCCAACAACAAAGACAAAAACCGGCAACAAGATTTACTGTCCTGACAGTAGCACACTAGCAGCACCAGCAGCCCCCATTGTATCATCGCGTCTAAACTAAACGCGTCCGAGCCGGAAAATCAGTCGAACTTATTTCCAATCACGATCCGGCCATTATAGGCGTTCGCCCCGTAGTCCGGGGGACAATCCTGTTTGCGGGGGTTAGTTTGTAAATTTATGTTCCTCCCGTTTCCCGATTGAATGGCGGCCGGCCGACGGCCATTCAGGGGGTCCCGGCCTGAACCCGGCGGACTGCCGGTGCCGTTTGCGGCTCGGGGATACACCTGAGCTATGGGGACGCGCCGGGATCGAACGAGGACACGATCCGGGCTTGTACACAAGAATGGAGCCCATGGCGGCAAGGAATCGTGAGAATATCCGCGTAGAATACGGTGCGTGCTCCAGGCGCGGTCCCGGGGATTACCCGGGATACGACGCTGCGGGGAATCCGCAATCTATATACGCGTCTAGGTGTATTGGGGTACGCCTAGCTGGTACCTGTCTACCAGGGTTTCTCCTCGAGGCTGCGCCACGGGGAAATGTAGCCGAGTTGGCCGTTTTAGGGCGAAAGTCGATTTCGAAGATAAGTGTGAAAGAATTTCGGGCCTATGGGGGAATTTAGTTGGAGAACGATGTTTGCTTTGAGTTGATTGGAGTTTAGCCTGATGGGGCAGAGTCTTGGTTAGGTCATTAGGTCTGCTTGGGGCAGAGTATTGTTAACCCTTTGCACTCGACATTGATCTTCAATTTTCTTTATACGAATACTTGAATGTCGAAGCTCGATCCACTCTCAGTGACTCTCAGTGACTTGATTCGATACAAGGGAATTATCAAGGTGAATATTTAATATTCCAAATTAAAGTTTGCACTGCTACGTGAAATACTGAAACGAAACTCCTTCGTTGCTTAATTTATCTATGAATTATCCTTCAATTAGTTTCAAACTATTGTCTGTATATCGTCAGAAAATGTTGAATATTTCCATTGAAAAACTTTCGACTGCAAAGGGTTGTTATTGTTATCGGACGCTTATGCGTGATTCTCAGTGTTGCAGTTGATTTCGGTGAATGAGCGAAGATTGATGTTAATTGCTCCGTTGCTGGTGCTTGATTAAATAGCTGGTGCTATCCGACTACTTTGTTACGAATAATTTACTGAAAATCAGAGAAAATTCTAGTCGTATTCTATTTCAACGTGTGCTCTAAGGTATAATCATTGATAACAGATAATAAGTTGCTTTCAAACGAATTGAAGTGATCGGTAGTTCTAGTGTTAACTGACAAGGCAATCGTTTTACAGACAGTTTTGACAGGATCTTGTCACCCACGTGACACAAAGTACTGTCGTGAGAGATGACTTACGACCCTCAAGAGTTAAAAGCAGTCTCATTCCTCTAGTTCTAGTGTTAAAAACAAGTTTGGCAACGGCAAGCCTCTCCGCTAGTCCAAAGCCTAGCCAAAGGTTTCCTCCAGCGTTCCAAGCTGAAATAACTTTCTCACGCGAAAGATTCGCTAATGTATTGAAATGTACATAACCCCATGGAACTGCCATCAATCTTCCATGCAGAGATCGGAGAACCACCTCGCGCGCTAAAGACACATGAAATGCCGCGGTCCAGTTACGGAGATGCAGGTCGACTGCGCGGATTGTTCATTAAAGGGGCCACCGGTGGCCGGCGAGAGGGGCGTAAATAGAGACACTAAATGAGGGAGAATAGGAAAGTGGTAGCCCCCCATCGTCGTCGGGCTTAACGACGGTAGGCGTGGAAGAAGCGAGGCCGCCTTTGTCCGGCGCGCCGCTCGGAATTATGTCGAGCCCGGGCCCGAAATCACTCGGTAATTGGCGAGCTGTTTGTTTTGTCGCGGGCCGAGCCGACAACAGATGGCCCCTGCACCACGGTCTCCCTTCCATGGGCCTTATTACGATTTCCTATTACCGTCCACGACCGGCTGAAATCGATTTCACCGCGCTGGGATTAGAGGATCGCTGCAGCTCCGTGCTCGCAACCGCGTAACGAAAGACATGGGTGCCAGCTTCCACGTTCGCTTCTGAACCATTGGTTCCCATAGAAATGTCGAACGAAAACTGAATGGTTAATGCGTTGACGTGCTATTTATTTTCGCTACTAAGCTCGTGTAACATTTTACTATCGGCAGTTTAGAAGAAAAGTAGCAAAATTTTCCATTCTACGAATGAAGTTTGCATTGCTAGGTGAAATATTTAAATAAAACACCTCTGTTGCTTAATTTATCTATGAATTATCGTTAGATTAGTTTCAAACGATATGACCTATATCTCGTGAGACAATGTTGAATAGTTCCATTGAGGAACTTTCGAGTGCAAAGAGTTAATAACGTAACGAAGTTGCGAAAAGAAAGACTAAAATGGCGCTTAGTACAGTCGATTTTTATTAAGGGAGTTATGCAAATATGTATCCTAATTGTCTACTGTTAAATTTCTAGGATCTAAATGAGCGGATAACGATTTTTCTAAGAACAATAGAACAAATTGTAATTGTCCTATGTTACCATGTAACCTTTGCGAAACGCCCGTTTTCTGGACAAAACTTAAAAAGTGTAAGTAATAGAAACAAATGCTTCGGACAAAAGTTGTAGAGTATAGAGCTGAGTATATGGTAGTTACATTGTTGTTCGCGTTATGGGGATATTATGGAGTATTTCCAATGGCAACGGTGCACTCGAAGTTTCTTACATCTCGCTGCGCTCCGTTTGCAATTGCTTTATTAGACGCGTAAAGAAAGTTCATTAAAGCGTCTCCCCTCTGATTAAAGTAAGTAACATTCTCCTCCAGAAGCTGTTTCCCCGGAACAGTATAAAAGTTCCGTTGCCGCGTAAATTTTAATAAACATCAAAAATAGCCGAGCGTCCCATTTTTAGTGCTTCGAGGATCAAACACCTGCGTGGACCATAAAAAAAACGACGCCGGGCGTATACTAACAGGGAGAGAAAAAACCGACGAAAGTTTCGCCGGTTTCGTCAGCTGGCGACACGCTGCAGCGCTCGCGCTAAGCTACTTGCTGCCGCCACCCAACAGATGGCGGCACTCGCACCCGTTTCGAATCCGAGCTGCGATTACATCGAGTTCCCGGATTAAAAACCGCGTTTCCCAGTAAACCAATTCAATCTGGAACACACGAAATCCGAATGAGCAATCTACAAATGTTCCGCGCCGTTCGGATATTTACAAACCACACGAAACTTCGATATCTCTGCTCGTATGAACCGTTCTATCGTTGAAATTCAATCTGCCTTATCCTGTTTCCAACGAAACTAATGAAAACCTTCGAAGCTTGAGAATATTAGCTTGTGACATATGAAACGATTTCTAGGATCAGCTTGAAATTTCGAACAAACTCTTTAGTAACATTCTTCATCAAAGTAACCATCACTGGACAGTTTCCCAGTTTCCATCACTCAGTTCATTGTTGTTTGTGCCACGTCGAGCAAAATTGTCCCATTCAACGGAACAAAACTCGTCTGTCTCGAAGTTACCCATTAAACACGACAAAAAAGCTTAAAGTTCCTTCGTCAAAGCAGAATTCAAGCAAATCATCGACCAAAGTTACATTTCACATGCTCGAAGCTACTAAATTCGAGAGGAAGCAAATCAGCTCGTTACATTTGATCCGCTGTCTCGTTAAGTCCTCAGACGACGCGTCTCTGCGAGCGGTGATTCGTCGACGGACGTGTTAATTATCTGTCAGCCGACGAAAAAGAAACACCTATCGCTCAATTAACCGGACGAGCGAAAAAGGGAGGAATTAAAGAGCGATAAATGGTGGGAAACATCCCCGTTCCTGGAACCGTTGGATCGATGTCCCCTGTCCCGTGGGCCCGCACGAAATTGGACGCGTCTCGTCTCGGCTGTCCCCTAATTAGAAGTCGTTCGGACTTTTACGTTCTAAATGACGTTTGACTGAAGCCGATCGAGCGAACGATAACGCGGCACGATGGCGCAGATACCACTTCTTAATTTCACGGTCCAAGGGTGCACACCGGGGCGGACGTTTCAATCTCTAGCCGTTTGGGTGGTCGCAGGCTCCTCCGCCGAAGAAGCGAGAGTCCCTCCGATCGGCCAGATAAAGCCGCGTATTTAAAAATGCTTTTAACTAGACTAGCCCGAGTCAATTGCCCTTAATAGCTGAACCTTGTCCTTGCGCCGGCGACTCGCCTTTCGGGTGTTCGCTGACTAATACTCGGAGAAACGCGAGTTTCTCAGGGGATTCTTCGCTGTGGACATTTTATCCGGCGTTCGGATTTGCGTCGGTGTGCGCCGCTCACTGGTATGAATTTTATACGGTTTCATAGGCGGAATTAATGTTAAGAGATAAAACATCGGCGGGAACGTGACAGATCGTCGCGGGATGCGAACGATATAATTATTTCAGGATTAATTGGATTAAGAGGTACGACGTTTAGAATACTGCTTCCACTGCGTGCGATTTTCACAAGTAAATATTAATGAAATATCGTCGCTAGGGGATAAAAATCGCTTTCTGATATTTGGAGTGTTTCTCGTGTTTCTGAGTTGTTTAAGGTAGAAACATCGTGATCGTTGAATGATGCGAACGATAGAATTGTCTCAGGATTAATTGGATTATGATGGATTTTCAGAAGTGCAGAAATGAATGAAATATCGTCGCTAGGGAAACGAATAAAAGTTTCTGTTGAATATTTGGAGAATGAATGGAGAATTTTCGTGTTTCTGAGTTGTTTAAGGTAATAACATCGTGACAGATCGTTGAATGATGCGAACGATAGAATTGTTTCAGGATTAATTGGATTATGATGGATTTTCAGAAGTGCAGAAATGAATGAAATATCGTCGCTAGGGAAACGAATAAAAGTTTCTGTCGAATATTTGGAGAATGAATGGAGAATTTTCGTGTTTCTGAGTTGTTTAAGGTAATAACATCGTGACAGATCGTTGAGTGATGCGAAGGATATAATTATTTCAGGATTAATTAACTTATGAGAAATTAATAGGTTTCGTTTCCCAGCAGCAGCCAGTCCTTAAGCAACTCCAGCGACATATTCAGATATTCGTGGCCAACTGGAAATTGCGTACAATGAAAATTTTCACTTGCAAATTTCTTTACGAATTCACCGGCCGGCCTCCCCCCGTTCGCCCGGTTCAGATTTCCATTCCCGGTTCCCAGGGAAAATACAGTTTCCCGCTGTTATACGAATTACCCGGGTATCCCCCGGCGAGGGACTTTAAATAAGCCAACTTTCGCGCATAATTTATACCGTAAATAATTCTGTCAACGCTCATATGTTTCTTAATATCGCCGGGCGACTCGCTGCCAACCGTCCAGTCCAATATATTCATTTCCTCTGCTCGTAATATCCCATGAATCAGCCGTTATTTCGAACAATCGAAATACATCGAGACTAAGGAAAATTGAAATCAAAACTTTTGGTAGCGATTAAAACTCGTGGAAATTGTAATGATAATAATTACAGAGTTATAGTGAAGAAAAGTTGCCTATTGTCAACGTGTGATTCCTTTCAGAATGAAACTACTTTGTCGATAATCTACTAGGAAAATTTGCAAATTTGACAATATTCACGTTCTCTCTAAATATTAACATTCAATACCAGTACTATTAAAAACAATCGTCCACACTGTTTCAGCCAACTGTCTTTGAAGAAGCATTTCAAAAGAAACACTTCAGATAACAAAGTTACCGAACGCAATATATAAATATCTTAGACTTAAGGTAACTTAACAATTTTTAATTTTTCCTTATGAAATCGTGACTTAATTTAATTCGTTAGATGCGTCCTAAGGAATTAAAAATTAACTGACTAGCAGAACTAACAAATAATTGCTAAGAATTGCTAAAAAGTAATATCGAATAAAAGTGTTTAATAACGTAAGTAAGTTGACAAGAGCATAACGTAACAACAATAACACTAAACAATTAATAATCGCTCCTTATCATTACTAAAAAATTAGTGTCACGTAAAACGCTCAAGATTTCCGTGGCGCTTAACGCGTTAAACAGGTTTCACGAGATATTCGGAATGTGGGGAGATAACGCTTCGTTCCCGAGGGACAAAAGCGCACCCCATTCGGAGGAACCTTCAATATTAAAATACATTTCTACAATAATATATTCCATCTCGCCGTTCGCTCCGTACAAAACAGCTCGACGGTCCCAGCGTTAAAATCTTCGTCGCGATACCGCGAGGGCGAGGGGTTAAATAATGCAGTCGCGGGGGTGGCTCCTCGAGCGTGGCCAGACAAAGGCTCATAAATGAACCGAAAGCGTTCCGCGGTTCGGATCGGTCGGCGAATAGAACCTGTATCCTCGCGCGGAATCGTGTACCTACAAGTTTTTCGTGGCCGGCTCGAGGCGCGGCTGGGAATGGAGATTTAAGGGTCCGACGTGTGGGTGGATGGCGCGCGCGGGGTGTTCCGACGGCGTGGTCCTCATCGTTGTCGCCGCGTCGTTACGTTCGCCGCCAACGTGACGCCCCTGCGCTTGTTCCAACCGTAGGAAATATTTGCCCCCTCCCCTCTCTCGCTTCTACAGGGTGTGCCGCCGAGAACGGGACTCTCCGCGCTGAAAATCATACGGACGAAACACCGATCAAACCGAATTTTCAGCTCTGTCATCGAGCGAATCTCATCGAAAGGTTGCATTAATGCATTTGAATCATTCATGGAGCTCGTTGGAATCATCAAAAATCAGATGCCATTGGGTGAACGAGAAATTTCGTGCGTTACGCGAGGAAGATGCGAATGGAAGAATTCGTTTGTCGCTCGATTCTTTCGTTTGACTCGTTCTTTTCGCGCCACCGGGTAGATGGCACCCTGTATATACACGGCACAAGTTGCTCGGAACCCTGTTCTTCTTCTTTCCTCTTCTCTACGCGGCATTTACATTATTCGGGCCCCGACTCGAATCTAATATTATGAATCACGAGAGCCCTGTCCAGCCCGTGCATAATGGGGTCGTAGGTCGCGGGCACCGCCCCGCGCGGAATTCTTCCTCTACGATCCAGCTCTCCGGATCGGGATTGGAACAAAGGGAAGACACTTCTTCTGCCGGGATGAATTTTCATAATGGGCAATAACGTTCTTGCTAGTTACAGTTAATTTATCGGCGATCCCTTCGACCCCTGCCGGTGTTTCTTCTGCTTCGCGGTTTTGGAATTCGTATTAGCGTTCCCCTTTCCTTGGTCTCCGGAGGCTCGCGATCGAAAAAAACGGGTTTCTACTTCTGTCGTGGTATTCTGGAGTTGTGAATAAATCGCGGTGCAACTGCGATCCAAAATCAGGTCGCCGTAACGTCTTCTGTCGTCGAAGAGAGGGTGTCTACTGTCGCCAACGCAGAAAGTGTAAAACAATGCTCACCCGTTAGTATTCATTCTTCTTGGTACGTAAGGTTCTTGGGTACATTGGTGATCTTCAATTTTCTTTAGATGAATATTCGAATTTCGAAGCTCGATCCACAGGCGGCCGCACTGTGCGATTCGTTTTAAGGTTCTAGATGAAATGCATTGTACAGACTGATGTAATTTCGAAAGGAAAAATGTTCCATCGGAATTACCACCTGTATATACATTACTAACGATAACTGAAGAAAGTAGGTAACAATAATTAATCATTAACTGGAAACAAAGGAGAATTTCACATTAATCTATATCTAATAATTCCAAGTGTAACAATTGATAACAGAAATATATTTCGCTTGAATCCAAGCGAATCAAGATTCAATGACTTTCGTTAATTTCGGTTTGAGATCTTTACCACGAGTCTCATTTGTCATTATGGCAACGGGTTAACCCTTTGCACCCAGAAGTTTTTCACTTGAAATATTCAATACTTTCCAATTAGATGTATACAAGATTCTTTAAAATGAATTTATCAAGAACTCACGCATAAATTAGGGAACAAAGCTATTTTCTTTCAACACTTCACGCATTGAAGCAGTATACAAAGTTAAATGGTAAATGCAAAAGTTCATAATTTCACTGTATCAAATCATCTCGCGCCTGGGAGTCGCCTCTCGAGTGCAAAGGGTTAATACATTGACGTAGTTACTCAGCAGCACACCGTTCCTCCGATTTTCCTTACACGAGTAGTCAAATTTCGGGGTTCGTCCAGAGGCGGCCACCGCGCGGCGGTTGGAACGAGTAACAGCGAGAAGGAGGGGGGAAAGGGTGGCAGCGGGAGGATGCTTCGGTAAATAAGTCTCCTCGCGGAGTAGACGCGACAGTGGCGCGATTTATCGTCGAGATTTACGGATGGCCATGGGGGTAGGGGGCGAGGAGGAGTCGAAAAGCGGAGGCGAAACGGCCGGATAGAGAAAGAAGGGAATTTTCTTAAATTGCACTTTGTAGCTCCTGAGAGACCTTACACAGGGATTTCGACGCCCACGGCGAGGGATAACGAGCCGGCCCTCGCCCTCCCTCCCTCCCCTCTCCCCGGAGGTGAGACACACATCAGTAGGTCTTTGGTGGGGCCCGCAGGGACATAATTGATATCCGGGAAGAGCCGAACCGGAGGAAGAATGAACTCGCCCGGCTGAGAATCTGTTTCGCTCGGGGAGGGAGAAAAATTACCTTACGCGGGACTAAAGAGGGATAAAGAGGAGGCGAACGGAGGACCACCGAGATCGCGAAACTACCGTGGCCCACCTGAGCGACCGTTTCCTCGTCGACATCGCGATGTTCGATCTCTTCCTGCTTTCGACGGGACTCGGGGAGGTTTTCTGTTTGCTCGTCGAGCTAATTGGATTGCAGTGTTTCGGATGTTTCTTTTGCAGCGACGTGGTTCTTGGAATTGTTGCAATATGGAAGTATAATTGGAAATTAACCCTTTGCACTCGGATGTTTCTTACTAGAAATGTTTACCGTTTCTTTACGAGGCAAAGACGATGTTCTTTGAGACTAATTCGAAGAGAAATCACCGGTACAAAGTTTAACATTAAATATCACGTTCTATAGTTTTACTGTGTCGAATCAAGTGGTGACTGAGAATCAGAGAGTGCAAAGGGTTAACGATAGAGTTATGGATATTTGTTGTAGTTTGTTCTGTTTCTAGAACGATTGACGTTGGTTTGCTTAGGTCTGGGAAGTTAGGGGTTGAAGATATTAATCCTTTGTACTCGAAGGTTTTAGTATGATCTTCAAGTAATTCAGAGTTATTTTTACTTCGAGCTACCAGGTATTCTAAGAGTATTTACAGTGGAGCTTGATCTGTGAAAGATTGAAGATCCTTTGTCAAGAGAACGCGTATACAGTCTGAAGTTATATTCGATTCGTAGTGCAGAGATACCGAAGAAATACTGTAACATACATAACAAGAAATTCGCAGAAGTGACATAGCACGGTTAACCCCTTGGTGTAATATTTTACAATCGGCAATTTGTAAGAAATACAACAAAATTTCCATTCTACTTCAGCTGGAAATTTCATTTAAAGATAGTACATTGATAATAGCAAAGTTTGCTTTGATCCGTGGATAATGAACAACATCGATTCTTAAATTACTTTAGAACTCTTCATCACGAGTCTCACTCGTCATTCTACTGCAACGGGTTAACGTGTTGATTGTAACTATTACAAGAACGACATAATAAAACCATCTTTGTACACGCGGACGCGCTAAGTAAAGCACCGGGCGTTGCTCCGTTAAGAGTTCATTAATTCCTCTCTATTCCCCGAGCGTGCCATTTCAAAAACCACCAATCACCGATGCTAATCGGCTAACAATGAAACAAAGCGTGCAGCCGGATGATCGACGATAACGGATCCCTGGAAGCTCAGCTTCTTTCCGCGCGGTCTCCGTTCCGCGCCGGGATTACCGCGTTCATTCACGTCCGCGAAATAATAAGTATGCAGACACGGTTATATGGTGCAACGAGGGGGCGGGGGGGGGGGGAGGGGGGAAGCAGAAGGGAAGGGGAGCCGCATGCCACGGAAATCCTGGTTTCCGTCGTTCGATCCCCGGCGACCGTAAATCATACCACCGTAGAGAGAATGCCTGCGATTCCGAGCTCCTGAATAATTGCGTCTGCCTTTAACCACCTGCGGGTTTAATCCTATCAACCCGCGTCCTCTCTCACGGCCGAAAGAACTGAATTCCTGGTATTCAACCGTGGATAACAAACCGCGAAGAAACGGGAAAGGCGCGGGGGTTCACTTTTCAGTGTGAACCGCGCGGCGGGAACGGGCACCGCGATCGCCGGGATTTATTCGTTCGTCTCGATCCATTGTCTCGCCGGCCTTTCACGAAGGGAATTCCCGGCCGAGCGAACCGCGCACTAGCGATTCGCCCGTTTTAGGGCCTATGCACGAGCCGCTGCGATTGTTTTCGTGTAACAGCGAGAACTTCTGTCTCGCGGAACGAGGATAAGAGCACTTCGCGTCTTTTTGTATCTTTAAAATCGCCGGTGATTGTTTTGAGCTAACAGAAACGAAGTTCTTCTGTCTCGCGAAAGGATAAGGGAACTCTCTTGCAAAATGACAGCGTGCAGGGGCCATTAGACAAACGTTGATTTCAAAGATTTCGCCTGAGTATCGTTGTTGCTAATGTTATTGAATGTAGAAGGAATAGAGTATCAATTGTGTCTTTTTCATTTACTTTGTTGGAAGTATATTGGAATATTTCTAATGCAAAGCTTTCGTGCGAGAGATTAATGCCTGGAAATCCTCGCGTTGATTAGGTTTAAGTTGTGTACATTTTCTCATTAGTTTCAAAGAATGTCGTTTGTATCTCCCAGGAAATCGTGGAATATTTCTAGCGAAACTCCTTCGACTGCAAAGGGTTGATATCTGTATCCCGAATCGAAGTTCCTTTAAGTATGACGGCTTTATCCGTCGCCAGATCCGTATCGGCTGCGCGGCAAGCTGTTTAGCAAGGCAGAAAAGGTTCGCGACAGTTAAATAGACTTATTCCACTCGACGTGAAAGTTCCCCGGGCTCCTCCTCCGTCATTGTCCGTTTGTTTGTCGATCCCCGGGGGGGAAATACGGCCACGGAACTGGAACGGCGGAAATGCGACCAGGAATTGCTAGATAAATATCGGGACAATGATAATCTCGCCGCTTAAAGAGGCCGGGACAACCTTTTGTACGCGTTTTAAACCTCGGCCGGGCGAGTTTTCGGTTTTCGGCGAATCGGGTCCGACGTTGAGTGGCGGAAAATTGTCCGCGTACAAATCGGAATGATTCGAATCGCGTCGGTTAAACGACGTGTAAAGGGAGCGGCGAGGAAACCGCGCACCGGCTCCTGGTATTGACGTGCCGCGGAGGATCGCGGTTTTTCAGCGCGGAGTGCTAGAGAATTATCTGGACCCTTTGTTGCCTCGACAATCTGGAAACTGGTCGAATAATTTGCGGGTCCGCGCGCCGAGGAGTGGGCGCGTTAACCCTTTACGCTGGGGAGGTGACTCTCTGTTACCACTTGGCTCGATGGGGCTGCATTACGAAATCTTGGGTAGTGGATTGTCCCGTAAGTTCTATTGTACGTTAGTGGACCTTTATTTTTCTAGTAGATATGTAGAATTCTACTGTATAAGTAGAGCTTTCTTTTTTATTGTATAATTAAAATTCTATTATATAAATAAAGCTTTCTTTTCGATTGTATAATTAAAATTCTACCATATACATAGAGCTTTATTTTCTATTTTATAATTAAAATTCTACTGTATAATTAGAGCTTTATCTTTCTACTGTACAAGCAGAATTCAACTATATAAGTAGAGCTTTATTTTTCTAATATATAAATAGAATTCTACTATATAAGTAGAGCTTTATTTTTCTAATATATAAATAGAATTCTACTATATAAGTAGAGCTTTATTTTTCTAATATATAAATAGAATTCTACTATATAAGTAGAGCTTTATCTTTCTACTGTACAAGCAGAATTCAACTATATAAGTAGAGCTTTATTTTTCTAATATATAAATAGAATTCTACTATATAAGTAGAGCTTTATTTTTCTAATATATAAATAGAATTCTACTATATAAGTAGAGCTTTATTTTTCTAATATATAAATAGAATTCTACTATATAAGTAGAGCTTTATCTTTCTACTGTACAAGCAGAATTCAACTATATAAGTAGAGCTTTATTTTTCTAATATATAAATAGAATTCTACTATATAAGTAGAGCTTTATTTTTCTAATATATAAATAGAATTCTACTATATAAGTAGAGCTTTATTTTTCTAATATATAAATAGAATTCTACTATATAAGTAGAGCTTTATCTTTCTACTGTACAAGCAGAATTCAACTATATAAGTAGGGTTTTATTTTTCTAATATATAAATAGAATTCTACTGTATAAGTAGAGCTTTATTTTTCTACTATATAAATAGAATTCTACTATATATGTAGAGCTTTCTTTTCTATTGTATAATTAAAATTCTACTATATAAATAGAATTTTACTATATAAGTAGAACTGTATCTTTCTACTGTACAATCATAATTCAACTATATAAATACTTTACTTCCCTACATTATCATTCTTATTCAAAGTAAACGTAGAGGCGGAATAAAACTCGAATTCTTTCCCTCTACCGCGGAATTATCGACGGCAAGGTATCTTCCAAGCACAGTTGTGAAAGGAATCACATGACAAGGAGTTAAAAGCGACGTTTACTCACCACATTGACGAAATCCTGGAACGTCACCGCTTGAACACGCGACTCCTTTGCCCTGGTGAGGAGAATATCTCGTTTATTCGCCGGTATCTCGGCTTTCCATTCAGGACTTTTCAGAGCCGCCAAAAAATCTTCCACTGGTATCTCGCCAAAACCCTCCGGATCAAACTGGGGAAGAGAAATCAGTCAAGCTCCGGGCGTGCATCGCGTGGAACGGATTTAAATCGGGGGTAAGAATACGTTCAAGTACCTTATCGAACAGCATTCGCCATTTCTGCAAGCAGAGGAAATAAGATAAGTGTGGGCGCCTGTTAAAAATCGTCGTATTTGTTTCATTGAAATATTCTGCTCAAAGTTAATCTGGAACTCCGTAGAATTTCTATGAACTGGAGCAAAATATTTCCAAAGTAAAGTCGAGAGACGATTAAATAGAAACTAACCGCTTCCCTTAAGAATCTTAGCAGATTAGGAATAAAATAATAAAGAAACTATTTTCACAGTGTTTATTAAAACTATTGAATTATATAATTATCGAATTATAAAAACGTTGATTTATTTTCACTTCATTTCAATTTCAAACGATACTGAAAGAAACCGGTAAAGAAACGAGCAGAAGGGTTAATTTCCATTGAGTCGTGCGGAAAGAAATTTGAAAAGGGGGTTGCTTACGTCGTTGAGAAGCTCCCGCCTGTACTCGGACTCGTCGATATCGATTTCGGACGCGAGATCCGTATGATCGGTAACGTAGCCATCGTAGTGAGCGCTGTTCGCCTCGCTGCGCGCGTATTCTTCCTCCTCCTCGACGGTACCGGCGATGGTCGGTATCGAAGCACCGCTTGCCAGTAGCATTACCGCGCGTGGCACGAGGTCACCGGGCGAATCTCCTCATTCTACCCTCTCTCGTCCGTTTCCTAAAACACCAGAACACGCTACCGTCGGCTGCCGATCGTAAAACACCGACGCGGGGCCCGGGGCAATATCGAACTTGAATTTCTGCTCGACAGGGGCAGTGGTTCTCGATCTGTTCTCAAGATTGAAAAGTCGTTTCCTTAGAAACCACCTCCGTGTCGGCGAAATTCGTTTCTGATTGACGCGCTCGCTATTATTCGACCCTTTGCATTGCTAAAAATAGCTGTACTACTTAGGCACACTGTATTTGCGTGTTTGATTAACGGAGATTTAATATTTGAAAAGAAAATTGCAAAGACTTCCTGCGAAGACTGAAACTGTATACGTTTAGTTTGAGCTTTTCGAACGCAAAGGGTTGAAATTTGTAGTGGAATAATTAATAATTCTTCTTGTAGTGTTCGTTTTCTAATGTCTTTATTGTGCTGAGAGTTTTAAATGTAATAGGTTTCGTTGTTTAGAAAGTGAACGATGTTCGGTGCATCCTCGTAGCTTCTTTTTATTGTGTCACAACTGAATAGACGAGTCTCTCTCGAAAAGACTAGAATAACTTGCGTTTACCCTTCGGGTTCCCGATCCGCTCTCGAGCCACCCTCACGGCTGAGTTCGCGATAGATCGATGGCCTTGAAAATGTCTGTACTTTACGCGGCACTTCTGCGAACTATGCAGTATAATACGTTGGTGCGACGGTGCCGTTTCCATGGCAATGCATCGTCGATAGGTCTGGGTACAGGCCAGTCATCCAGTATACACAGCTATTGTGCACGAGGAGCATCCGAACTTCATCCCTTCCGTACGATAAAACCTAATTTAACCTTGTTTGCCCGACTCGAATTGCGTTCCGTTGTAAATTACACGATAAATTGCCGCGCGGGGCAACTCGAAAAATTAAGTCCACGGGAAGCTCGCTGGAAGCTCGTTGGAAATGCGCTTCAAATAAAATTACTAGGTGTACGTGTAACAATTCCCTTCGTCGCGGAATTAAGTGCACAAGTCGCTGTGCAAACGAGATTACCTTTTAAGAAACGGTGCACGCGCTTAGCTCCGAACGAAAAGAATCTCCTCGCAACACGTTTTATCAGCGAACTGTCCATTATTAATGCATAAAGTCGCTTCTACTCCCTTTAACTAAAGACCGTCCGATCTCTCGCGAAATATCGCGTTCGTTTCAAAACGATCTTCGCCCCGAGCACAATATTCCTGACTAATAGAGTTGAGAGACACTGTCACGTGGCCAC
The DNA here is from genome assembly GCF_051020985.1 of Nomia melanderi. Lineage (NCBI taxonomy): Eukaryota > Metazoa > Arthropoda > Insecta > Hymenoptera > Halictidae > Nomia > Nomia melanderi. The sequence goes on from NC_135000.1 coordinate 8,573,695, forward strand.
AGAAGCCGGTCACGTGCTAATAAGTGGTTCTGGGGAGAAGGGAAGTGTGCATTGTCTTCGGGCACGCTGAAAAGCGTCCGGTAATGGCATTACTGGGTTCACGGGATGATAATGTGATTTATTTCAAACTGTAATCCGCTTTCTTTTCCAATTCCGCGTCCGATAAACGCTAAGCGAAAAGGACGAGCTGATAGCTGCTACGTCGGTCTAGGAAACCCATAACCGCGATGCAACCGAGGCATCCACGCGCCACCCCTGCCTGCAGTCACTTTCCCTTTCCCTTCCCCACGGGCTTCTTTACATCGCCGTCCATTCGTTACCTCCCCGTTTCGGCGCAACGTCACCGAAACTCACCCCCTCGTGGCGTCGTCCCTCGGCGAGCCACACAAACTCATCCCCTATCCGTGACGCACGCCTCCGCTTCGTTTATCTATCCTCGTACCGCGCCATCTTCCAAGCACAATTACGTCTCGTGCCAACAGACCCTCAGGTCGACGACCTTGAAGAATATCCGACGACGTGTCGTCGTGGACGGTGCACGGTGTCTCCTTACCGCTGGCTTGAATTACCCTGCACCCTTATCACGAGACGCGCGACCTACCCCGTGTCTAGCTTTCGTCTGGAGCTGCGATGATCGATCAGAGCTACGACGACAGCGGATGTTTTAATGCGTACGTGAGTATTTTTGCGTTCTATGCAACGTTACTTCTCCTTTTGTAGCAATGGTAAATTTTATTTGATACCGTTCGTTGTCGGATGGGTGATTTCGTTTGTATCATTTCGTTTTCCAATTGGTTTCGCTGTTTATTAAGGTACACTTCAAATGCAATGGAAATAGAAATGTAGGCAATCTTAAAGGCTTCTCTAACCATGAGTGCATTCGTGATTAGCAGGGAATGGGTTAAATGAAAGCTTTACGTTGGAACGATGCATAGAACTATGCTCTATCGATTGATCAACGACAGCGTTGTAAATGGATGATCCGACAGCTTGGAGACGTTTCGCAGGAATGATCGTGAGGTTTTCTAGTCGTTCCTCTGCAGCGATTGCTGCTCCTTCCATCGCGATTCGTGCACAAAGCTGTCGTGAACACAGGTTGTTAGGAATGCTAGTCTTTATCGCTTTGACCGAGTTCGGTATTTCGTGTATATAGACAGTAATTTACTATCCAACGAAGTCACGTACACGTGACAGTGGTTATTAAAGCATTCGAAACGCGCAGCGACATCTTGAACCGATTCAAAGCATATTTAATCGGCTGATAAAGCGTGGTCGATCGCAGTAAACAACTTTCGACGATAAAGCTAAGATACCAAACCAGCGAACCAAGTTTTCGTGAAAGTCAGCATCTGCTTCATGCGAAAATCTAAGCGAAAACAGCGTTAAGAAACAACGATTCACCTTTCAAGATGCGGATGCCGAGATTTCGCAGTGGCTTTCCATGTGCTAGCACTAGTGGACGGAGGCAACACCATAATCTCACGAATATTCACGAACAACACAGCGCAAAGTAACAAAATTCCATCACCGAACCGAACGATCCTCGTTCGAAACAAACACAGAGATTCATTCGCGGCGATGACACTTTCCCGCTACGCGATAGTCATTTCCACGGTCCAGCGAACCACTGTTCCCTGTTTCGCGCCGCGACGTTTTCAAATCCGGAGCACGCAGCATCGATAAAACAGCGCCGACATCGATCGAGGATCCGGAAACCAACTTGAATCGGCCGTTACACCGCGATCCTCGCGATCCCCGAGAAAATACACGAACCGGCCGGTCCATCAGCTGTTGACCTATCACCTTTCCTCGCGCCGGAAAACCGGGACGATCGGATAGCGAGTCTTCGCACCGATGCGCGTGACGTGTGTTGGTTTCGAAGCGGGACAATGGCGGAGGTACGTGTTGTACGACGGGCAACGTGCGCGCAGGGGCAGCCTCTTCGAGCCTGGATCATCCTAGACCCAACGGATCGGCTACTGGTAGCCGATTCTTCGAGCGAATCAGCACGGAAACAGAGATTTTCAACGGCGAAACGGGAAAACCGACGAAACGCCGTAGGACGCGAACAGTGGCAGTTTCCGGTGGGCACGAGTAACTGCGGCAACGTGCGCAATACGCGTTCGATCGATAATACAGGTTGCCGCGGAACGCAACGGGCCAATGGCGGCCGGGTCCGGCGCAGACGGACACGCGAGTAACACGTGGAAACGCGGAAACGCGGCCACGGGTTTAATATTATTCGACGATATAGCCGATGTTGTCGGCGGGAAACGCGTTACACGACTGCCGACTACTTTGCCACCCTCGTGGGCTCCCCTCGCTCCGCCGCCGGCCGCCCGCTACAGTCCACCCCATTTTTCCACCCCCTCGATTCATTTCGCCCCCAGACTCGTTCGTTCAACCCCAACCGTTCAAGAATATGCAGCGGCTGATGCTCCTTGCATCGCGTTATCGACACGCGACGGATCGTCGCAGGAATTCGGCAATTGTTACGGCATGGGAAGAACATTGCTGGGAACAATTCGAGGCTGCTATGTTTCTTTTGTTCCGAACGCAATGTGTAGGTGGGCTAGCTGGTGACTGGCAAATGACAATCGGAGGAGTTCTGTGTGATCGGCTTGTGGACAATAGGCAATTTATTGGATTTTAAGGATGGAGTTGTTACTTTTGGGTAGTCTGTGATCTAGAAGAGAAATGATAGGGAACTTTCCATCTTCTCGAGTTCATTGTTTTAGACGATGACGGCGTCACGCGTTCCACGCTTCGACTGATACAGTTGTTGCAATTCTTAGTGCCAAGACCCTTTCGTTTTATTAGAAAACTGAATCGTACTACAGAATTTGAAGGAATTAGTAAGGTGTATTACAGCTTCTCGCGAATTCGATGGTAAAGGGATAAAATCTGTAGCAAACATTGAAGGAGCTATCGCTCTGACGAATCTTGACGTTCCAGTTCTTGATTTTATTAAGAAAACCGATTAGTTTGCATGAGACTCTAATGAGTGCTCATTCGGCAGTCGACGTGTTAAAGCCGACCCTCTATCGTGCTATTGTTGGACCCGGGGTGAAGCTTTAATGATCGCGTGCGGCTTAAAATAACATTACGTAACGATGTCGACGAGAAACGAACGGCTTTTTGAAGAAATTGCTTGATCGATCGTTGATTTCCGTCGATAGTTGTCTTGACGACAATTTTCTAGGATAAGTAGGTTGTTCCTCTGCGATATCAGGGTGTCTTAGGTTTTAATGGCACCCAGTGTTCTCTGAGGGTGCTACGAAGGAAATTGACTGAGAAAGGCATGCACGGATGTAATAATAGACAGCTGTAAGGGGTAAACCACAGAAACTGCGAAAGGGGTTGAACTGTGCATTGGAAAACTGTTCATGTATCTTAGACGCGTAGAAAATCATTGCGAATTGAAATTGTTCAACTTAAAATAGACATTTTTGAGGCTAAAGGTATTGGAATATTAATGAACATCAAAATATTCTCGAAATTTAATAAATATCAAAGCATTATAATAAAAGCTTATGACAACTAATAATAAACATCAAAACATTGCAATAAATATTAATTGTAATAAAATTACAATTTTTATTATAATGTTGATCTATATAAAAGTACATTAACATTACGTCAAAAATTGTTATATAATAAATTTCAGATCTTCCACTACCTTATCTTCTTCAATCTGATTAAAAGTTCTGCAATTGGCCACAGATGGCGCTGAACGCAGTTGTCTACGTTGCCCGTGTCGCCGTGGGCAACCGTAGAGGAGGAGGAGGTTAGGTTGTAGTAGGTTAAGTCTTTACTTGTCACCCATACTGATTTCAGTATTCTGATTTCGTATTGGGGGGCAATATAATATGAAACGTTCGCGAAAGCAGAGCAGAAATACAGATACTATGTCCTATTTGCGTGACTGGAGGCAGGCGTTGCGTGCACCCCATGTGTATAGGGTTGCCAACAGCACCTTTCGCATTCAGAGCCAGTATTTGGCATTGATTTTCCTGTTGTTATCCATTCCTGTGTTTTTACTAGGATTCCCTTTGTTACGCGGCAGTCTGTACTCGTCGTCGTCGAATGAACTATTATCCCAGTGCCGTTATTACAAGTATAACAAAACATATCCCTTGACCGCACCACTCAGAACGTCAAAGGGTATCACCTACAGGATAGCTATCGTCAGTGACCTAGACCATGACTCCAAAGTTTCCGACAGGAAAAACACATGGTACAGCCTTATGAAAACTGGAAGTCTCTATTGGGATCCCAGCACCAATCTCATATCCATTGTTTGGGACGACAGGAATCATATGTTAACGTCGTCGTTGAGTATGAAAGAACGTGGTATGGAGTTATCCGAGTTGATCACTTTCGACGGACACTTGTTGTCTTTCGACGACCGTACTGGTGTAGTGTATTTCATTGACGGAGAAGAGGCTTTTCCTTGGATCATATTGATGGATGGCAATGGAAGGAATTCTAAGGGTAACTTCGATTTCTGTAGACTCGGTTACCATGCTTAATTTAATTGATGTTTCAAGCTGAAATCATTTGTAGGATTTAAATCCGAATGGGCGACTGTTAAGGATGAGAATTTATATGTTGGTAGTATAGGTAAAGAATGGACTACTGCTTCTGGAGAGTTTGAACACAGTAATCCTCTTTGGATAAAGGTGATATCTCCTCGAGGTGAAATTTCTTCGTTGAATTGGATCTCGAATTATAAACGATTGAGGCAAGCACTGCACATAGAATTTCCAGGTATACAACTACCATTTAACAGAATCTTAATAACTGCAAATATTGAAAATCATTTGTCGATATCCCAGGTTACATGATCCATGAATCAGGAGCTTGGAGCGACGTTCACAAAAGCTGGTTCTTCCTGCCTAGACGATGCTCCAAAAATCGTTACAACGAGACCACCGACGAAACGATGAGCTGTAACGTTTTACTAACGGCAGACGAAAATTTCGTGGACATCAAGGTTCATCCGAATTCCTGTTCTATTATCGCGATTTCAGAATACAACAATGTTATCGATGCGATGATTTTCAGGTGACGAAAGTCGGCAACTTGATTCCAATACGGGGCTTCTCGGCTTTCAAATTCCTGCCTGGTTCGCAAGACACGATCATCGTCGCGCTAAAAACGGAAGAGTATCAAGGACAAACCGCTACATACATTACTGCGTTTACGATCGAAGGTGTCACGATATTGCCAGAAACTAAGGTGACGAACAAGAAATTCGAGGGTCTAGAATTTATATAACATTCCATCTAGGAATATCGTTATTTCATTGACAAATAAGAACTGTAAATAATTGTATCAAGTTTCTAGCTGTATATTATTAAACAACGTGAAGGGAAACAACTGTGCAGGTGCAGTTCTTTCTAGTTGAACAGTATTGCCCATTTAACTAGATCAAAATAATGATTACACGAAACTTGTAAATATATATATATACATAAACATTTTGCAAACGTATTTAATTGCATATACATATATGCATACATACAGATAGTAACTAAGGAAACATATTTTAAATAGGACACATCCAACGAAGATTGTTAAATGAACATTTGAAATTATGCATTCATTGAGCGTTGTATTGTCAGCAAGAGAATGTTTCAGTTAACCACTTCGTTCTCATTTCATCTCCTGTCTCTAAAATCCCTTCCACGGAAAATCACGATGCGATTTCAGGGACGTGAGTGATATATACGTATATAGTGTAAAATCAATAAAATATATACGTATATATATCCATGCATCTGAAAACCCGAGGTGGTGGCAGCAGCATTGCGTTACGCCGAAAGGATTTAGTCAATTCCTGGCTCCATACGAAGCAACCTCCGTTCGACGAATTCAAACCACCCCGACGTGTAACAACTTTTTTTTCCTTTAGTTACAATTACATTCATTTCAATCAATGGCGACAACATGCAGTTCTCTTTGACAGTGAGTAAAAGGAACATTAAAAAAAACATTGGAACCACGTGATGTGCCAGCTGAAGTAAATTGAAATCCTTCGATTACTCGTTAAATTAACCGTTAAATGAGAAATATAAAAAGGAAGAATCTTCCATAGAAAGTCGATGTAAACAAGAGTTTCCAGTGGACGAAAGGTTCAAGATGTCCAATCAAGAATGATAAACAAAGTCAGTTCCTCCCAGAGTGAACCGAATTTATTTACTAATATTTAAACATCATCAGTCGTGCAACGTTCGTGCCGTGGTTTACATCCGTGAACAGTGGTCGCAGTTGGTGACGTCGTCAAGAATTTCCTGAGAACGTTTACCAGGACAATAATTAACGTTTCCTCGATCAACGACATTGCCTTCCCATTTTGCATAACAAAAAGCCACGAAAACGTCGCCGCTGGCTGAGCAAATCCACGATGATACCGCGAGACCTCAACACATCCGGCAGTGCTGCGTCGCGTGTCGTCGAAGACGCACTCGAAGAGCGTCGTTGCTAGTAAAGCTACCACGCAGTAATACTCATTAGTACTTTCGTCTAAAATCCATAAAAATATATCCAACACTCCAATTCGCTTGTATTCCAGCTCGGCTCCGTCTAAACTAATTTCTCCAGCTATTACTGGGAAAATCATCTGTGCCTTTCCGATCATTGCGAAAGAAGAAGGACATTTCGATCCATCTGGTAGGATCACTGAATTCCTCTAACCGAGAAGTAGTGTTCAATTAACAAAGTCATCGAAACCTGGTCACCTAGGGAAAGGGACGTTAGCAAGACTTTAATCGGAAACAACCTAATCTCATTGTCGGTGAGATGTCCGTCACCTGACGCACTCTCACGTGGCGGACACTGCGGTAGCCACCGTTCGAAACAGACATTGGTCATTCAGGAATCTTAGGTTAATAAACAACCGAGGGTTATCCGGATCATGGCTGGGAAATCGGAAGAGGTGCAAGAGTGGCGGATCGCCAGGGAAGGGATCTCTTTATTCCTGAACAATAAAACGGAGGAATCCAAGGCCCTGTTCAACAAATACCCTAACAGCTTCCACGTCCGAGCCGGCCGCTGCTTCGTTTCTTTCATGGTACGCAGACAATACACGTCCGATTCTGGTTTTACACGGTCTGTTTCGTTTCACGCGGTCACCGGAACTCGAGCCATTTACATTCGATAGTTTTTTTCAGAGACAGTCGACATTTTCGGAGACATAGGCGACGTTCTTTGATACTTTGACTGCCAAGGCAAACTGTCTCTGGTCCCAGAAGCCAATTTGATTCAATCATGTTATATTATTCTTAAAGTTTCTACGAGATAACTCGTAGTTGGCAGTCAACGTATTAAATGCTACGATTGATCTATTAGATTGCCGGCGAGTTTTGTTAATTGAAAGGCACGTGGAGTTTGAGCATTTTAAAAGATAGAGATAAATCTATACTTTAACCCTTCGCGGACGAATGTCGGCATTCTAGATGAAATTGTTGTATTTGGAAAACCAAGTCGCGAACAAATGATTGAATTAGTCAAACAAGAGATCAGCATGTTTCCTTCTTTTCCTGTTAATTAAGCAATTGGTGTATTATTTAGCTTAATCTGCTTCAGTTGATTTTTAAATATTTTTTTAAAGAAACTGTTCACTGATTAAAATATCAATCGAGTTATATTTTTATTTGTACATTAATAAATCAACTATTTTAATCATTCCTCGAGCAAGCATTCGTATGCTTTCAATAATTACGAAAGAAATGAGGAATGGGCCATTTTGACCCATTTGGTAGTTAGTTTGAGGGTTGAGAAACAAAGGTAGTTTATTTCAATACCAAATATATTGGTGTATCATTCGATGATTTGGGGTTGGGTACCGTTTGGGTTTCGCTGGAAAAGCATGGAGGGGTGGGAAACGGTACCAAGGTCGCAATAACCGCACCGGACGTTTTACGTACACTCGTGTATAGGTGCCCGCATGTATGTGTTCATGTGTTTCGCGTCACCTTGGGGCGCATCCTCTTTTTTTTTAGATGACCACAGCTCCGTTTTAGATAAAACATTAATGGAAAAAAGGCCGGCACGCATCGCGTGTCGCCGTAGGCGGCTTCAAGTATTGACCAAAGAGCTATTTAAACGTCTGTCCTGATGACGTCTTGGGGAATGTGGGACGTTTTAGTGTCGCGGATGATAGATTGAACTTGAAACCTGCTTCCCCTATGATATCAAGTCAGGCTCGCATTGGAATGTTGCTTCTTTCTCGTGTAATTGAAATGTTACTTGTCTATTGTCAATCTTTAATCTTTTGCTTTACTAAAACTAACTGTAACCTTTCTCATGTACAATTGAACTGGTTTAATTTCATTAGAAATTGTGTTTTACAAAAGTAAGGATGGTATTTGATGAATTGCAAAGAACTCGAGTTTAAGGCTTACTAAACGACAAAAACTTTAAAGAAAATAAAAGGCAATACGTTGCGAGGGAAAAGTGGATATCCTCGTTCGGTTGGCAAAGGGCCAACACGACTTTCATGTTTCTTATCTGATAATCGTTAAATCAGCCATTGTAACTTTGTTTAGTAGAACCCCGATTCAACTGGACCATAGATAATTTAAATGAATAGAGGCAAGGTACCATTTCATAATCCGAATTATTCGTTAGAAGCTAAGACTCTGGATGATTGATATCTAGGAAAATACCCAGTTAATCCTGGTTCTACTTTAATTGATCGTACAATATAACTGTTGCTGTATTTTCAGTTGAAACTGTTTCGAATCGGCGAATCGATGGTCTCTTTTCAGAACGCCTTAATGACATTCGAGGACGGCTACCTGGACGCAGCCATACAACTGCTGAAAAGCATGGAAAGGGAGTGCGCGATGGACATCGGATGGCTGAAGTCCGTGAAGAGCCAAGTCTTCAGAACAGAGGAGACCGAAGTAATTGTTCAGACTTCTATCGCGTGATTTGGCGCAAAGCTGTGTATACTAAAGATCATAATAAGTGGAAGATCGTGAAAAATCGAAGTCATTAAAAACAATGCTTTCTCTTTGAAACTGATGATCTTCAATTTTCCCTAATTCAGTGTTCTCTTTGAAACCGATGATCTTCAATCTTCCCTAATTCAGTGTTCAAGAGAACATTTCTTCACGCGACTCGCGCCATTATGATCTTCAGCAGAAGCTAATCACTTAGCTTATACCGTAACTCTTTCATCTTTCCTTTCCCCTGAGAAAAATTGTTCAGGACACGATGATTCCAGACGGACTACGTGAACAGACTGGAAAGGCAGATCGTTCTGGCAGACTCGAAATTCTGCAGAGCGATCCTAACTCTGCTGCAGCAAGAGTTGACCGGCTACGTGCGCGGCGGCTGGACGTTACGTAAAGCCTGGAAGGTTTATCAATATGCACATTCGCAGATCTGGCAGCTGTATCAACACACGTTCGGCAGGAAGCCTTCGGGTACGAGTGCGCTGGCAGTTGCAATCTTTATTTTTCTACGTAAACGTGTGATTCTACTTTGTCTCGCTTTGGTTTCTCATTGAAATAGATCCCAGCTGCGTCATTCTTTCATTTGATTGCGCGACACGAGAGATTTGTCAAAGTAAATTCCACAGTTAACAGGTGGAATAAAATGAAACTCTTCCGTAGGCGTTCACACGAGGTGCAGCACGCCTTCGTCCATCGATTCCTCGTACTCCCTGCACAGCCCGCACAGCCAGGGGTCATCGGAGTTGTCTATATCATCCTGCAACGATCTAGCCAATGGCACGCCGGTCTCCTCGCCTTCGAGCCTACGAAATTCGCTGTCCATGCTGTTCTCGCTCACCGGGATTACCGCCTGTGAGCAACAGACTCCGTAAATATCTTTTCATATAATTTCTTAGCTTCAACGTCAGCGAAACCTGTCGCTTGATCGTCCAAAATAACGATCATTCAAGGAACTTCCATAAAGGTTCAATCGATTAGAATTAAAGGCACCAGTAATTGATCTGACATCGTTGGTTGGCCATTTTTCAGAGAAATGTAAAATATTGGGTGTTCAATCATCAGAGATATAGTATCATAAAAGCTTCAGATATGTAGAATACATGTAATTTAATGACGTCTAGTGAAAACGAATGAAAATTCTCAGGTTCGTAGCGCCCACAGAAGTTTCCCGGCTGATGTCCGCCGTGAACTTCGGCTACGGGATTTACCAGCTGTGCGTCAGCTTGCTGCCGCCATCTTTGGTGAAGGTTAGCCATCTTCTCGGCTTCGAGGGCGACCGCGAGGCTAGCCTGGCCGCGCTGAAAAACGCGCGGCTCAGCGAGGATATGCGAGCTCCTCTCGCCACGTGAGTTTTCCTCATTAACACTTAGTCAACCGACCGAAGAAGCTATAATTACAAACTTTTCTATTAATTTTGACACGTTGACTGCGACGCCACTCTCCAGGGACTGGGAATTTAAGCGCTTAGCACAAGTTTGTTAACCCTTTGGGTAATATGCGAGTAAATCTCGGATTTTAATTAAACCTTGAGTTATTTTCTTTGAAAACAATGTCAGTGCGAATACAGTGAACGTGTCAGTCGAAGCAATTCAGCAAATTTCATTGAAAGTATTCGACAGAAGCAAGATTTGCCATAAATAACAGAAAGAACGGAACATTCGGTTGGCTAAGTGTCGAAAGCTTCTGAGAAACATTCTGAACGAAGAGACCAGAAGGTTCTCTGAAAGCCACGTACCTTTTGGTCAACTGTTCAACCGGAGGACGTCGAGATTCCGTCGAAGAGGACGCAGCAGACGACAGAGCTCGATCGTTCGAGTCGTCGTCGAATCACCGTTTCGTTTATTGCAGTTTATCCTTACTCTGGTACCATACAATCGTGCGTCCGTTTTTCGGTCTCGACGGGAATAATCTGCGGGCAGGCGTAAATGCTGCGAAACAATTGATAGCGGAGTGCCATCCGGAATTTAGCGATTCTGCGCTTTTCCTCTTCTTCGCCGGTCGAATCGAACGGCTCGAGGTAAAAATGCCTCTTGGAGTTTCTACAGAGCGATTTCAAAGAGTCCATTCAACTGCTTGGTAGTTCTAGCGTTAACTATTATATACACGGTGTCCCGTGGAACTGGGCGCAATCCTTGAAAGGATTAGGAATAGACGAACATTTATAAGACAAAATTGAATGCTTAAACTTTTATGCAGTTTTGCGCATCGCAGTTAGAAATTTTGTTCAAGAATCTCTAGTTTCGAATACATTAATCAATTGAATTTTCTATTCTCTACAAGATATATCGACGAAATTAAGTTCGAATATTATTAGCTTCCATTTAGCTTCATCTGCCGAAGGTTTCCTATAAGAATCTTCGTCGGCAAAGGGTTAAACGATGAAACGTAGGCTCTAAGCCATTCAGTCGATGATGATCGATGAAATTTTGCATGCCTAGTCGAACGTCCTCGGCGCTCTCGACGCTTACAAGAAAGCTGTCGAGGTCTCGAATCAAAGGGAGGTGAAGCTACTCTGTTTGCACGAGATGGCCTGGTGCTACCTGATCCGTTTCAACTACGACAAAGCTTATCCGTCGCTCTCGCGACTTTGCTACGAGTCCAGGTGGTCGAAGAGCTTCTACGCTTACCTGGGCGCTGGTATGTTCTGATTTTCAACTACCAATCGATTGGAAAATAACGTGACTCGTTGGTAGATCGGTTCATAACGTCAAGGATGATACACGTGACCATTATGTTCTTATCAAGTATTGATTAGATTATCAATCTTGTATACTAGATGGAAATAACACTCTAAATCGATGCATAGAACTATTTTATTTCAACGTCTAACGTATAGTTTACATTGAATTTTATAATTTTAATTATTTACAGAGTAAAATACAGTTTCTATTAGAAAAGAAATTAAACAAATTCAAAATCATGAAGCATTCGAAGTTGTATTCGCCATGTCGTTCACTTCTGACATTGTCTTCTTTCTCATTCGTTTCTTCAGTTTGCTGCGGCGCGATTGGCAACCTGAAAGATTTGGCGATGACCTATCAGAAGATACGTTACTTCGCGAAAGGCAAGAGCAGGGAAACACAGCTGGGCCTGTTCATCCAGAGACGAGCGCCGAAGCTCGTGGACCAAGAAACTGGGCAGCCTTACACCGTCCTGTATTACAGGCTGCTCGTGTACGAATTACTCTACCTGTGGAACGCCATGCCGTCCTGTACCTCGGAGTCCCTGCGAAGGGTGCTTTTAGGTAACAGAAATGCAATTAGCAAGAAGCATCGATCGCATACCGTGCGAGTAATAAATGATCGCGTGTTTCTATTATACTGCCCAACAAACTTGAACTTTTCTCGTGTTTTGTAATATTCATTAGGTGATCCTTAAACAAAATTTGATATTCGTTCAGATTTTGGAGATTAGAGGTTTAACATTAGGTTTACGGAACGCGTCAAATTGACGCATATTGGATTTTAGAAATATTATTTTGTAAATGTTTACGCCGATTTTGATTGATGCGATCACACTGACATGTACCCCAATTACCTACTATCAAATCTCCAGTTTCCACAATCTGAATAAACGAGCATCAATTGTTTTAGGAATAATAGAATGAAGTGTACAATAAATGCCCATAAATCCCCTAGTGTTAAAGATTAAACCATTAAAATACATTTGTGTAAATGCATCAGTCAAAATCAATAGAAACATTTGTTAAATCAGTAGAAATGTTTGTTTGTCAAGTAAACCTAGTGCTAATATTATATATGAGCTTATAGTTTCACTATATCAAATCTACTATCACTATAAAAAACTGTTTCTCTTATTTCGTTATTAACTTCGAGTAATTCAGGACACTACCAATCTCCAGCAACGCCAAATTTGTAACAATGATGTTTTTCTTTAGAATGCAAGGGTAATCGATCCGAGGAACCAATGGTCGGCATTGCGGATTTGATCGAAGGTGCTGCTTACTCTTACCTCGGGGACAGGGAAGCTTCGATCGAGAGTTACAGGAATTGCCTAAGACGACGCGGTCCGTCCAGTGATCCCATTGATCAACATATTAGCGCGTTCGCGTTGTACGAACTTGGCAGTGCGCTTTGTTTCACGAACGTAAGTAATGGAGGAATGCTGAGGAGTAATAAATAAGGGATCAATGAATAGTAAATAGATAATAGATAATAGATAAGTATTGTGCGACGCGGAAGGTACCTCAGGTACACTCGAACCGTTTATGACCTGGATATTTGGGACTCGGATGATTCGCGGGCAGTCGATGATGACCTGCAGAACCGTGTTGATGGGATTAGTATTTAATAACATTGAAAGACTGGTGGGGCACAGTGTAGTTTTGAGAGTCGAGAGGAGCAGGACAGAGTAGACCAGCGTTGAACAGTGTAGTATTGCGTAGAATGGATTAACCCCTTGATTTTAAACAGAATTGAACAAACATGAACATTACTCGATTAAATCTGAATTACTTCGAATTCAAATTTAACCCTTTGCACTCGGGAAGTGACTCTCTCAGTCACCACTTGGTTCGATACAGTAAAATTATAAAGTTTGATGTTTAACACTAAACTTTGTATAACGCGTCACTATTTGAAATATCAAAGTAAAGTAGTTTCGTCCTTTAATTTATCGATTAAATTATTTACATTAGTCGCAACAAGCATCGTCTGTATTTTATCAAAGAGTGTTGAATGTTTCTAGTGAAAAACTTTCGAGTGCAAAGGGTTAATATTATTCTTCTATTATAAATTACTATATTTTGGAGCAAGGATTCATATGGAATATGCGTTTGAATCTGTCCTTTGTCTTAATAAATTAATTACAGAGTAATTGTATCGATCATAGTTGAGAAATCAATCGCAAGGGGTTAAGGTACACAGTTTAGTTTCATTCTGGTCCAGCTATATTCCATTTAAATAAAAGTAGATCTTTGAGAAATGTATATTTAATATTTAAACAAGTGTTTGTGATATTTGTCTTCAATCCTGTTTCAGAATATCGAAGAGGGAAGGACGACACTCTTAAAGGCCCTGACCGAATACACGGACTACGATTTCGAGAGCCGGCTCAGTGTACGAATACGCAGCACCCTGAGAAGATTCAACGACTACGAGTAGAGACCTCGAAATCCATCAAAATTACTTCGTGTACATAGCGTCGTTGCTAACTTTACGTCTTTTGTCGCGAAGAAACGTCTCTGTCACTTCAACAAACCTGACTCGACTATACGTACTGATATCCGGACAGAACAGACGTCTGTTAACACGTTCCGCGCCACGCCATGCACCATTTCTGGTAATTTTTGTAAAGGAATAGTACACGTCGCGACACAAGAAAAACGAAAAGAAATAATATGAAAATATCTGATAAGTCAGCGAAAGCTTGAATACAACTTAATCTATCATTGAAAAATTCAGTGCACTTTATAAGCAAGATATAACAAATTCCGAGTGGCACGGAGTGTGTTAAATAATGTCATGGAAAAGAAAATGAAAGATTCCTTTTCAATTTTTCATTAAGTCCGAAGGAACAAAGTATATTTTGCCACTTAGTACTTGTTACGAATCACATAGACAATCCCAGATTGGACATAAGAATCACCCTGTATACAGGCCGTTTAAAATAAGTGGGAAGTTTTGAAGGATTCATCCTATACGTAAAGTAACGAGGGACAACTCGCGTATACGTAAATAGTTATTACTGACGTTACTATTATCATTGCTGTTATATACAGTTGGTCCTTTGAAAGTGTCCACAGTGTTAAAAACACCGGTACAAGCGCAACGTGATCGATGTACGTCCTACATTCCGTCGACGCGATTCAATCGGACAGATTAATTTTTCTAATGTACAAAAACTGGAAGGAAACGTGTAAGCCGTTTTTTTTAAAAGTGGTATAAGTCCGTTTTGGGGAAAAAATGAGTTACTGGTAGTTTCAGCGAGATATAGATCATCCTTTTATATTTCTAATCACGCAATCAGTGACGTACGATATTCTCGTAAATTAATCAAAAGTTCAACTATAAAATGTCATCGCAAAAATGTTTTATTAAAAGATCGTTTATTTTCTTTAACAATTTTATCAATTATCGCATAATAACATTTGACATATTATGCTTTTATACACATTACCGGAATTGATTAACGTTCGTTTTTAAGAACTTAATGGACGTGTACCATTTTTAAGAAACGACTCCTATAGAAAATCGTGAACAGTTAAGTCACGTTTAACTGTACGAAAAACAAGGGACAATTGATTGTACTATACAATGTAAAAGTCCGTGATTTATGACTTCTGCAGGAAGGTGCCGATAGAAGCAAAAGTTGTCCATGCGATGCACAAATTATTTTCTTCGCGAGTACCGTTTCGCTCGGGATCGTTCATGGGAAAAGCGTCAGACCCTTCCAATTCTTGTTTCTAACGGATCGTCCTGTACAACTCGTCCGCCTGTACACCTCTATATATAATTGCTCATGTATCGAAGTACTCGCATAGACAGAAAATATACTTCAGTACGTTAATAATAACGAAGCGTAGTGTTTACACGCCGAATTCCACCTATAGCTGAATCAATGGCTTTAATCATTGCTCCGAGAAACATCTGTTGTCCTTTTAATACTCGCAAAATGAAGGAATCAGTAATAGGTCATTTTCAATTGCTTTCCTCGAGACCTCGGATCAGTTGGTTGCCAGACGTTCAGGCAACCGGGTCACTCGAGTCAACAAGGGTCGCAGGTACGTAACATATTTGATAAAAGGTTTCAAAATATTAATCTGAATTTATTGGCAAAATTATTATAAACGGTTGTCTTTAAGAAAGGGTAATACTAATGAACAAATAATTTTATAAATGAATATACGGTTGGATATTCAGGGCAACACTAAAGAACAAATTGATATATTGAATGTACAGTGTGATTCGCATTACAAGTGATTTCTAAAAATGGTAAAAATGGTAATCCATACGTTTTTACTCTTCCATTGCCATTCTACGTATAAAGACAATTTACATTTAACGAAATACCGCTACGGAAAGAAACGTGACTCGCGAACGTGTTAACTTCTCCCAAAATTGGCAGAGACATCCTAAATCCCGCTCGACGCGAGTCCCAAATCCGATTCGAGGCTCATTAAGCTAGAAGTTAGCCGCGCGACGTGAGTCTATCGAGCAACCTAACAAAACCTCGACGAAATTCGTCGGAACTGAGAGGAGAGACTGAAAGCAACGGGAAAAAGGAAAAGTTCAGTATCCGGGACGGTGGTCTAAATAATCAGAGCTGTGATTATGAGGACGATCCGATGAGCGTTCGAAACACGTACTGCTGCGCCAACGGAGGAACCTGTCCAGCCGCTATACTAAATTCCTCTGGTCAGCCAGCTTGGTACTGTAAACTCGTCAAACCGTTTGTATTTTGCGTGATTACGTCGTTATTAGGTACGTCTCACTCGTGATTAACAATTAAGTCAATGTAGAACAGCGTAAAATGAGATCTGCCCCTTGATTTCGTCGATTAACCCCTTAACGAATTAGCTGGCCTTTAGAATTCCATGTCGAAAAATGTCCCTCCTAGTTTCTTGACTTTCTGTCGTTTATTATTTGTTGATGGACGTTCGTAATGCTGAGAAACGAATCGTACACTAAAACTACCGAGCAGTTAAGTCGACTTTTTGAAATCTCTATAGAAATCAGTTTTCGCTGAATGAATTTTTTGAATAATTTCTCGGAGAAACGTCTGTGTCTTCTGAATAATTGCAAAATGAAGGCAGGAGTAGGTGATTTCGATTTGTCTGGTAGTTTTAGTGTTTCAATAGGAAGTTAATGTTAACTTGGGCTATTTTAAAAACGAACTGGGAAACTTCAGCCATGTCCGTGTCCCATCTGTGCGACAAGTACTCCGCCAACAGCAGCTTCAAAGTGATCAGATCGGATCTAGTGGACCTGAGGACTCATTTGAATACACTATCGGTAATTAACCATCAGCTTCCGAAAGATTGTGTTATTATTTTCAACGTGACGAAATATGGACGATATTCTTTGGAAGTAACTTAACCCTTTGCGGACGAAGATCCTTTGAAATGTACCAAACCTTCAACAGATGAAGCTAAATTATATATCAATTGTATAATTGATAGAACAAAAGGAAACTGCGTGCTGATCTCTTGCTATTCGAGTAATTAAATCACTTTTTTGTCACTAGTCTTCGAAATATGAAAACTTCATCTCGCCGGAATGTCGACATTCGTCCGCAAAGGGTTAATGGGGAATTATTCGTAGATTAAGGAAGGAATAAAGGTATCGTTGGGAATAAAAATAAGAATATCATTTCTTTAAATTCAGTGAAATTTATTTTAACTAGGGAAGAACGGAAAAATTGAGGGCAATATGATTGTTTATTAATGTACTGTGTCTCATGATACGCGAGACTTTATTTTGCTAAATCGATTTGCATCTACCAAATTGTATCTTCGAGTGATCTCCAGATGGAAGTGCAGAACGTGTTGGAAACGCGAGACGACCTGAGGAGCAAACTGAAAGAGGTTAGCCACGCGATCCCGAAAATATCGGAGGCCATTTTGTACTTGAGGAACGAGGTGTCTGAAGGTGCGAGCCTTCGAAATCAAAAACAAACGTTTGTAACAGCTAACGTTAGACTTACGAACGGTTATTCTACACTGTATTCTACAGGTTTCAGACAACTACGTGTTTAGTTGTATATTATTTATATAAAATAAATAAGTAGATTATTATAGGATTAACAATTCGGATTATTTATTATTCCTTTGCTCTCTACTAGAGACTTATTTATTTTATATAATAAATAAGTATATTATTATATACTATTATATACTAATGTATAAGTATATTAAATAAGTATATTATTTATATAAAATAAATAAGTCTCTAGTAGAGAACAAAGGAATAATAAATAATCGGAATTGTTCACGCGATAAATTCTAATCAATTCTGGAACAGGAATGGACACGCACACGAAAGCGTTGCTAAAGGCCATGTCGCCGGAAACGGTGAAAGACTTGGTGAGGACCGAACTGCAGACGTACGACGCCGACAAAACTGGCAGAACGGATTACGCTCTTGAGAGTTCAGGTGAAACTTCGGTACAAGCACTTTCTGGGACACTCCCATAAATAACGGGGTTCTTAACCAGTTAACTGCGTTCGAGTATACGCGTCATCTTGAAACGCAAAATGGTACTGATTTTTTCAACGGTAAATTATTAATTTTTTCAGCTAAATGTTTGCCTTAGTTTCTCGTTAGAATATGTTATAGATGCATTTGCTCTGCGTTTGTCGAGTATACACTTTATTTGATTTTATGGCGCGCATGATGATTTTTTAAACTAAATTCCACAGTTAACTGGTTAAATGTCGTTCGTTCTTCAAACTAAGGACGAATAAAGTAATCTAAAACACATTCTTCTTCGTTACTTATAAAACACGTATCTACACATTGCAATTATATGAACAAACACGCGTTCACCCTTATTTTCAAAACGAAATTCAACACGAAAAGCCGTGTTATTTACGGCACAGCCCAATAATGTCTGTCACGAGTGATTCGAAACTAATCTACATTTCTTCGATCGGATGGAACAGGGGGTACCATCCTCTCTACGAGAAACACGGAAACGTACTCGGCTGGTGCTCCGGTGTTGAAACTCTTCGGAATCCCGCTTTGCCAGCAACAGAACACACCGCAGACTATAATTCAGGTTGCCAGATGCAATTGTTCACTGTAGATTCATCCGTTGATTCTAAAAACAGCGTTTCGTCTGCTAGAATTTTAATTTGTATTCCAAACTAACGGTACCGGATTCAAAATTCTGCGTTTCCTTTTGTTCATTACATTTTTTATCAATTTCTGTATTGTCCGAGTAATTGGTTCTTAAATTTCCATTGATCATTTCGAAGAATTGAGCATTTAATTTTTGGAATTACGTTGAAAATTCTCTTCATCGGTCTGACACGATAGTGTAGAGGTCAAGGGGTTAATGTAGAATGATTCTTGCAAAGACTGGCGTTCTTCCGGGCGAATGTTGGGCGTTCAAAGGCAGCGCCGGCAGCGTTGTCATACAGTTACTCGGCTCCGTGTATGTTTCTGGAGTCAGTCTGGAACACATCCCGGAATCCATATCACCCACAGGAGAAACGAGCACTGCTCCGAGGAATTTCTCGCTTTGGGTAAACCCTGTTCACCTTGTAATCGTCGTCTCATGAGCTTCTTCTGACTCTACGAACTAGACCGCCATTTTTACGCGGCGCAACGGAGAACCGCCATTGCGCCGCTGCCGCTCGAACGGTTAACATTATATTCAACACTTCCCACTTTTGTTATATCGAATCAAATGAGAGTCACCTCTCGAGTGCAAAGGGTTAAATTCCCCGGAAATTGGTAATTTGACAAATTACCAATTTATTATAAATTACCAATTTATACCGATTCCAAGGAATAATAGCTTTCGAGTATTATTGCAACGTTGAAATTAATGCATTGCAGAAGATTAGACGACAGATATATTGTAGATGCTAATAATTAATGACAAACTCGATTGTTTATTATGAAACTTAGGGACTGGATTGCGTGGACGACACACACCCCTTCTGCTTCGGCGAGTTCGCGTACGATAACACTGGACACACTTTACAATACTTCGAGATCGAGGTAAATTAGGGCTGTTTTCAGTAATAATCTCGCAGTTTCGATTGTTCTACGAGACATAAGTGATCTAATAGTATATTTACAAGTCGAACTGCCCGTGATTTATAGAAGGAACCGAGGAAGCCGTACGAAATAGTCGAACTAAAGGTTCATTCGAATAGCGGTAACGAGGAATACACCTGCATCTATCGGATACGAGTCCACGGCACATTAAATCGGAAGAACAGATAGCTTCGAGGCAATTATGGAACACGGTGGTCGAGCAGAAGAAGCAATTTCGCGTCCACGTAGCGTAGAATTGATAGTATAATATACATTTCGATAGGATTTTCGTACGTACGTATTATGTATCATCGTGTAGCGAATAAAGAACTATTTTGGATTATTTATTAACTAACTTAATTAGCGTAACATAGGAATTAACACTAGACTTACGGAACCAGTCAATTTCAGTCATATTGAATTTTGTAAACATTGGTAAACGGTTGAGTCGATTTTCATTGACTCAATTACATGAGTCTTTAATAAATTTTTAAACATTTGGTTCCCCAGATCTAAACGGAAAATTGTATAATAAATGTAAATCTAGTGTTAATTAATTAAGTATCCATTAAGCACAGATACTATCGAATATTCAGTTGATAGTGATTTTCAGTCTGTTCTCGTATCGATCTGCGATTATGAATAAGTTTGTCGTTATCCTTGTCTCATAAGCTTTAATTTGAGCCGTCGAACGTCAGAATTGGTCCACGGGAAGCTATAGAATTGTTAATGCAAAGGTAAGGGGGCATTATGCATGTGTAAAGAGGGCTGCAGTTTGACAGGGGCGAAAATTGGAGTGACAAACACTAGCGCCATCTAGCGGACGGGCGTTTTCGAAACTTCTCTCTATACCTGTAATGTATAAGACAAGGACAAAGCTAGTGTGCGACAAGGAAAGAGATAGTCTCTCTCGCGCCACCTCCTTGGAAGAAGCATCTCATCAGTCCCTGGTGCGTACGCGTGAAGCATCAGGACCAAGGAGGTCGCAGGATAACAATTATAGTGGCGCCATCTAGCGGTGGAAGCTGTGAACTAAAAGCGACATGTCAGTGGGGAGAAAACGCGAAATAGCAGCGAATTCATTAATAACTCGATTATCACGAATCATTTACGAACGTTTGCAATTTGGGATCATAGAATAGACTCTCCCCTACTCTCACGTGTAGCTTTGGATAGGATTTTGTGCCGCGTTGATTATTTATTAATTATTCTTTGAGGCAATATCCCAAGTTAACTTAGAATTTTTTCGACAGGTGCTAAGTAAATAATTCAGTTTCTCAATTAATGGGCATTATGGGCATAAACGGAAATAGTATATGACCAATAGAGTAACCCTGTGTTAAAGTGGAGTTCTTCAGCTTTAATTTGGCGTGCCGGAAGTTGAAATATCTTCACGAGTTCGACCTTGGCGAAGAGGACTACCAGAAGAGTTACTTCTGCAATTGTGAACGCTACCTTTATTTCTTTATATATTATAATTGATAACAAGTGTGACTATTTGTTAAGTTTATTACCATAAAGCGGATTACCAGAATGTTACTTTTGCAATTGTGAACGCTACCTTTATTTCTTTATATATTGTAATTGATAATGACTATTTGTTAAGTTTATTACTGTATCAACGAATAAGATTAAATAAATGAACATTTTACGATGACTTGTCTATTTTATTCCATGCTACCTATACTTCTCCATCGTTAATTACATTTTGTACTTAATTTTAAAGTTAATTGGAACTTAGGTACATTTATAACACGACCACTTCTTCAACGAGAAATTGAGGAGACAGAAATGATTCGCTTGAAAATTGGCGCCGCGAAATTGTTTTCGGATACCTCTTTGAATATCATGTTCTCCTAGTAAGAAACTCGGATTTTCGGATTCCGCTTCAAATTTCGCGCCTCTAGAATGTTTACATTTTTCGGATACCTCCTTTAGTATCATGTTCTCCTAGTAAGAAACTTGGATTTTCGGGTTCCGCTTCAAATTTCGCGCCTCTGGAAGGTTACATTTTTCGGATACCTCCTTTAGTATCATGTTCTCCTAGTAAGAAACTCGGATTTTCGGGTTCCGCTTCAAATTTCGCGCCTCTGGAATGTTTACATTTTTCGGATACCTCCTTTAGTATCATGTTCTCCTAGTAAGAAACTCGGATTTTCGGGTTCCGCTTCAAATTTCGCGCCTCTGGAATGTTTACATTTTTCGGATACCTCCTTTAGTGTCATGTTCTCCTAATACAAAACTCAGAATTTCGCATTTCATTTCAAATTTCGCGGGTTGGAGAGACTTCATACTAGGAGAACATAATAGTAATGGAGGTATCCGAAAAGTATAAACAAAACAAAAAGGCGGGAAATTCTGTTATACCTCTTTTAGCATCATGTTCTCCTAGTAAGAAACCTGTCAGAGCCGCAAAATTTCAAATGGAACCCGAAAATCTGAGTTTTCTATTAGGAGAACATGATAGCAAAAGAGGTATCCGAAAAGTATAAACAAAACAAAAAGGCGGGAAATTCTGTTATACCTCTTTTAGTATCATGTTCTCCTAGTAAGAAACCTGTCAGAGCCGCAAAATTTCAAATGGAACTCGAAAATCTGAGTTTTCTATTAGGAGAACATGATAGCAAAAGAGGTATCCCAGAATCTCCCGCCCTTTTGGATTGTTTACACTTTTCGGATACCTCCTTTACTATCATGTTCTCCTAGTAAGAAATCTCTCCGAGCCGCAAAATTTGAAATGAACCTGAAAATCTGAGTTTAGTATTAGGAGAACATGATATTAAAGGAGGTATCCGAAAAAACGTAAACAAACCAAAAGGCGGAAAATTTCCGGCGGATCTCGAAATCTGAGTTTTGTATTAGGAGAACATGATGCTAAAAGAGGTATCCGAAAAACATAAACAAATCAAAAGGCGGGAAATTTCGGGCGAATCTCGAAATCTGAGGTTCTTACTAGGAGAACATGATACTAAAAGAGGTATCTGAAAAACGTAAACAAATCAAAAGGCGGGAAATTTCAGGCGGATCTCGAAATCTGAGATTCTTACTAGGAGAACATGATACTAAAAGAGGTATCCGAAAAACGTAAACAAATCAAAAGGCGGGAAATTTCAGGCGGATCTCGAAATCTGAGATTCTTACTAGGAGAACATGATACTAAAAGAGGTATCCGAAAAACATAAACAAATCAAAAGGCGGGAAATTTAAGGCGGATCTCGAAATCTGAGGTTCTTACTAGGAAAACATGATACTAAAAGAGGTATCCGAAGAACATAAACAAATCAAAAGGCGGGAGATTTCGGGCGAATCTCGAAATCTGAGGTTCTTACTAGGAAAACATGATGCTTAAAGAGGTATCCGAAAAACCTAAATATTTCAGAGGCGGGAAATTTGAAGAGGATCTCGAAAATTCGAGTGTCTTACTAGAAGAGCATGGCAATAAAGAATTTTCGTGACTCTGAGAATTTTATTATTTTTCGGAGACCTCCTTAACCATTATATTCCTCCGCTAGGTACGATGAAATAAAAAACACAAGGTTTACAATATTAATCAATTTATTCATTTTCACCCATTTCTTAACATTGACACGTGTAGTACAAAAGCATTGTGAATAATTTAATTATTAATTATAAACTCCCATTGAATCCTTGCTGAAGTCCTGCAAGATTCCTTCACAGTCCAGCACGTCAATCTGCAGCTAAAACGCACCAGTTTAACGTTGGGATACTGCAAATTTACGTAAATAATGTTAAACGCCACTAAAGATTATATGACGGCAATAATTACAATTTAAAATTCCCTGGAATACCCGCGCAAACATCGCCATCTACCACAAAACCTTCAAGCTACCAGAGAAATAGTATAGCCAAACCATGGTTAGATGGCGCTGAACGTATCGCTATCCTCGTCGCACAGTATATCTTTCCTTGCCTCGTAGAATCAGCGCCATCTACAGTATAATGCTCAAGCTGCTCGCCAAATAGTACAACGATACTCTCGCTAGATGGCCAGCTATACAGTTTTCCTCGTCACTAGTCAGCGCCATCTACAATATAACGTCGAAGCCATTAGCCAAATAATACACTTACTCCCAAAAATGGCTCAAAAGCTCTAAAACCTCGAGCTCGAACTAAAAAAACTCAAAAATTGACTCTCCAAAAAAGAACTCCGTCTAGAAACCTTTGTAACACCCGGAAGAGATTTCCGGAATCGGTGTGAGAAGCCCCTTAAACCGTCGCGAAAGGTCCTCTAAATCGTCGAGAAAAACCCGTCCAGGATGCTCGACAGACCCCCACGAGAGACCCCCCGTGGGACCGTCGCGAGAGTCCTACAGAATCGGTGTGAGAAACCCCTTAAACTTACGCTAGTAACCCCCGAAATCGGTGTGAGAAACCCCTCGAATCTGTAGCCAATGTTTTCGAAACCCCACGAGAAACCCCCACGAGAGACTCCCACAATCATATGAGAAACCCCGCGAACTCCCAAGAGTTTGTTGCGCCACCTATTCAAAGGACGCGAAAACTTCTAGCCAAACAGTACCACTGTTTCTCCGGTAGGTACTGCCACCAATAGTGGGTAAGGAGAGACTGCGAAACATACATGCGAGAGAGAAGGACAGACTATTTGACTGCGCCATCTAGCGGGATCAGGCTGAAACTATTTGACTAGAAGTTTCACCACTCTGTTAACAGGTGGCGCCACCAAACTTCAGAAGGAAGACAAGGATAGCTATACAGGAGTGAGAAAGAGAGATATGGTTGGACTGGTAGCTCCATCTGGTGGGGACAAGGTGTTACTATTTGGCTTGAAGTTTCAGCGATTGTTCAATAGCTGGCGCATCTAGAACCAACAAGGTTCTTTCACACCGAACAAGCTGATCTCTCGCGACGATTCAAGGGGTTTCTCACATGGACTGCTTTGAGCTCTCGCGTCAATTTAATGTCTGCTAGATGGCACTAGTGTTTGGCTCCAATTTTCGCCCCTGGCGAACTGCAGCCCTCTTTACACATGCATAATGCACCCTTATTTTTGCATTAACAATTCTATAGCTTCCCGTGGACCGATTTCAACGATCGACGGGTCAAATTAAAGCTTATGAAACATAGATAACGATAACGATTTTTCTGACCGCAGATCGATACGAAAACTGACTGAAAATCGTTATGGAATGCTTCCAGCTACTTCTTCAGGTTAGCGATACCGCGAATAACAACAGCAGAACTCTGTTTGTTCGTTTATTTCGACATTTCAAGATGTATGGACAATTATTACATAATAATTATATATATTTATATATGTATAATGAGAGAGCATTCTCCTCTCGCGTTTCCCACCACGGCGGGAAGTCCCTCTCCCAACTCACCGCCTCTCACTCTCGCCTAATGCCTCACTGTCTCTCTCTCTTCCATTCTCTCTCACTATCACTCTCGCATACATTCTCTCTCTCTCTCTCTCTCTCTCTCTCTCTCCCCTCTCTCTCTCCCCCTCGATCACTCACACTCTCTCTCTCTCGTTCTCTCTGACTTTGTTTCCTCACGATAAAAGAATGAAAAGGTGAAAGTAAGAAAGAAACGGCGTCGATTCGTCGAGTCTATGAATGATTTTACGAAACGATTCGGTTTTTGGGCGCGTTGCTTTCGATCGTTCGATCACAAACACTGTGAAACCTCCCATACACGTTCGTATTCTTTTTTTTCCCTCATTTTCTTCCTCTCCTCCCTCCTCTACTGCTCCCTCCTCCTCCTCCTCCTCCTCCTCGTTATTCCGTCCCTTATTATCATTTAGCGTTTACCGATAAGATTATGATCGTTACCATTAATCGTTACAATTACGATAATAACACTAGTGTTAGTACTTCCGCACTCAACCCACCCACCCTGCTACCGCCCCCACCGCGCGGACACCCATCCCCGACTCGGGAACACTTCGAATCGCGAATTACAATTTTGGCAATTAGTCTCAGCAATTGCAAGCTCCGAAATCCCCTTACGACCCCGTACTTTTTCATTCTTCCGTTTCGTCGCTCTCACCCCTTTCACTCCTCCATTCACCCTCTTCCTACTCATTTTCGCAACGCTCGCTGTTCTGTATTTTTCGTAAACCTCGTAAGAATATTCCTCGAAGTCCTATGGTACAGTGCACCCCCCATAACGCGATGAACAGTTGATGATCGTTGAGAAACTACTGACAGTGAGACACTGATGCAAGGAGAGAACACTAGGTTCATAGACAATTTATTCCATTGTCAGAGAAGTGGATGTCCTTGGAATTTCGAGGTTTAATATTTGGAAGAGTAAGTCGCGAACAAACGATTCAATTCAAAACAGCGGGAGATCTGTATAATTTCTTTTCTTTCTATCATTTAAGCAATCGATATATAATTTAACTTCAGCTGAAGGTTTCGTACATTTCAAAGAATCTTCGTCCGCGAAAGGTTAATGATTAAAAACATAACAGGTCTGAGAAATTACATTGACTCAGTAATAGGCAAACTGAATTATAAATCAATAGAAATCTCAGTGGCACTGGAGTTTCAAAAAATTTCGAAAATATTTGACTGCTCAATGGTTCTAGTGTTAATTGCATCGATCGCAATCGATACAAACATTGGCAAACCTAGTGTTAACACGAGTTAGACCAGAAATATTTCAACCCATATTTTAACTGACGAGTCTCTGTGAATTATTTTATAAATTTACCGTAATTATATTATCAAATGAAGCTTTAATCCTCGAGATTTCTCTTGCAACAGTTGTCCAGAGCACTGTGACAAAATGATCCAATCCTAAATGGTCACAGGGGGTTACTGTAGCAATATTTCCCTTACCAATTCTATCAATCGATAGATCTCGACAACTACTAGATTCCATCGAAAATCCCGTCTGTTTTTCAATAATCATCATAACACTCGCATTAAACGTGTCGCCAAACGAGTTACCTCGCATGGAGCTGCTCGAAACCAGGGGAACTCGTGAATTTTCCGTGGAATCCGAAGGGGGATCCCCGAATCTCGCGAGGAAAAGTTTCAGGGGACTCGGTGAAACATTCCTGTGAAAGCGGGAGAGAAAATATCGTGTCTGAATATGGTTTCCCGTCTGTTCCCGGCGCAGTCGTGTTGGTTCGAAAGAGCAGCCCCGAGAAACTGACGTCAAATAGAAACGACTCGGACCTAGCCCAGTAAAGAATGCTTTTTAGATCAGTTATACCATGCTGTTATTATTCAGTGTGACTCTCGGATACACAATTAACCGTTGTCCGTTACAATCTCGTCTTGTAGTGTGAACGAAAGCTTACGTGCGAGTACCGTGCGTCGCAGCTAACCTGGCACTCTCGTCTGAGTGGTCGGACTCGAAGAGACGCGTCCTCCTCGTGTGAATCCCCGGTTCTCGCACTGATTCTCGATTCGCTGCGGCGAAGGAGTGGGGAAAGCCGTTTCTCGACTCGCGATTGGATGTCTCGATGCGGAGGGGGATAGGAGCTTGCGACGTGCGAGTGCCAGGTTCGCTGCAACGTGGCCAACGAAAGAATCGACTTGTCCCCGCAGTTTCGTTGATCGATGCTTTGTCGGTTCGTTCGAATCCCAATCTCGATGTTCCGCGTGAGGACACTGTCAACAGTGACTCGGATATGTCTCGAATTTGTCATTGATTTTGTACAGCGACTACAATCGCGTCACGGGCGTTGGCGATCCAAGAAACTAGGACAATTCTCTGGCCACTGTTCGAGTTTTCTCATTGTCACTCGGTTTCTTCGGATGGCGTTTCAGTTCGTTCGAGGCGTTGGATTTAATGAGATGATTAACACGTTGCTTCTTTCGCAACTGTGCCGATGAAGGTTTCGTTAACACGTTGAATGTCGCGGGATCACCGATGACCCCCGAGGAAATCGAGTTATTCAGTCGATTGAACGATTATTTGGAAATTTTTTTGTATTACAAATAATGCTAATGCGGTGCAATAATAATAACGATTCAATGAAATCATTTGATTGCATTGGTTACACTTTGTGCTATTCGCTACGTGAAATCGTGCGGCGTTCAACGTGTTAACGATCTGTTAGAGAGGAGTTTGATGCTATGTCTACGTTTACTGTCAACGACTGACAATGGGAAAGTAATATTTAATTAACAAACAAGTGATATTTGTATTCGTCGAATTCGGTTGAAAACTGTCACTAGTGACACGGCGTCATAGGACAGGTTAATTAATGAACTGCGGATTCTTATGGGTCCATGGGACATTTTCAAACGTTGCACAGAATGTAGAGAAATATACGAAACATTCAAAGTATAACACTTTGTATGAAACACTATGGTGTTTATTAATTAAACCATTCACCAACGTAATTCTAATTTTCTAATTGTATTCTTGCTACATAAAAATCCGCAGTGTACTAATTCGTTTCTCGAAATGTCACGCCTCGAACGGAACATTGTGTTTCTTTGATTAATTAGCGCGAGTCACTCGGTGTGTTCCAATCAAACGATCAGTGAAAAAGCCCCCGTTCAATCGAGAAATCAAAATGGCCGACCGTGTGTCCTTGCACGAGCTTAGTACGTTTTCCCATTCTAAACTTGACTAGAAATTCTATACGTGAAATTATTTATACATAATTATAGTTACTACATATAGGAATACTTAATTTAATTAATGCATAACCCTAAAATTTATATATATATATAATATTTTTATATATATATATATATATATAATATATTAATTTTATAATAATATGGCAACGGCGGTGACAGTAATACTATTTTCATTTTTCCTTTTATCCCCTAGACTTTAACTAACGATATATAAAAATAATTCTTAAAAATCGGCGTCAAAGTGAAAACGAATAATCGATGTCGACAAATGAAAAGAACGTTCATATTTTTTTTCCTCGTATATCTCGTCGATTCTTCTTCGTCCTCTTTGCTCTATGTATCGTCCTCGGTACTCGCGATCGATCGAAGAAGAGTTCAAAAAAGAAAAAAAAAAGAAAAGAAAAACCTTTAGTTTTGGCCTCCGTTCCTGCGCGTAATTCGGATTGTCCCTCGAGAATGCTTGTTTTGCTTTCCTCGTTACATCGTTAATTATTGTTCTACTCGATTCTTTGGTTCTTTTTGGTCAAACACCCATCTCGGTTCGGTTAATTAAAATTACAATTAAGTAGCGTGGAGCTGCAACTGCAATCTTCTCGTCCCTGACTCAGACAATTTTTTTACAAACGAATCAAAGAAACAATCCTCCAATTCTATTCGATTCTCAAACAACTCGTAAACGAATACTCTAAAACAAAAAAACAAAATTCCCTTCGAAAAACAAGAAAACTGACTGACTCTCTCTCTCTCTCTCTCTCACACATACACTTTTTCACGCACGCACACTTTCTAGCTCTCGCAGTTTCTCCATAAATCAAATCTGTCCTCGGTATTCGTTCACCAATGACTCTTTGCAGCTGCAAGTATTTACATATAAATTAACAAAAAAAAAAAGAAAAACACGGAAAAGACTGTACTCGTACGTGGAATGTTTCATTTGTAGCTGTTCGACTGTTCTATGTGTTCGGAGCCAATGGGGATTCGCCTGAAGTCGTGGGAAATGTTGGCCAACTCGAAACGTTATCAAAGAAGAATAGAAAAAGGGAATTTCTCGAAAAATATCAGCCTGGACACCTGGCTCCACCGGAAATTCAAGGATCGAAACCGTTTCCTTGCTTTCTCTCGCGCCGCTCCTCGTCGGCTGTGACATTTGCTCAAAGAACCGACCGTTGCACGGAACCTGGCGCTCTCGTCTGATTGGCCGAGGCGTTCACGCCCGCCGATCGGGCCGGACTCCGCCCTGTGACGACGCGAGCGCCAGGTTCCCAGCAACCAGTACTTGTATACGTGTGCGCAGACGCGTGTGATTGTGCGAGAATGTTCGTTAGATTGTTGTGAATGTGCGTTGATGAAACGAGAGCCTGCGAAGCATCGAATGCGAAAATCTTTCTCGAACTACGTGAAACAACGTTCGTCCACCCCTCTCCACGAATCGTATTGCACCGATAATTTCAATGGAAACAAAAGACGTTCGTCCGATTGATACTCGAGAATAATTAAGAAACCTCTAAATGGTCCGTACCGATATACGTATAGAATATATTGTGCTAGCTTTAATCCTAAAGTTCCTTCGCGTTGGAAATCGTTTCACGGTTCAATTTGACAAAACTCCCTCGAAACTTGTGCACTGTTCGAGAACTCTAGGACCTCTGACCCCGACCGTCCCGTTCGCTGATTAAACTAACTAAACGTCGGTTTGTTGTGTGCGATTTCTGTGCGATCGTTAACGTAACATATGTTCGAAGTAAAGCGAAAATATTCGACGACCTGGTACACGGGATAAAGGAGAGTCGGATTTTATATTACAAAGTGTCCCGGCTAAGATAGTAAATCATTGGCGAAGCAGGTCACGTGAAATTTTTATAATTAAAAATTCCGTATCGAACTTAACTTAACGAACAATCGAACGTTTCATCTTAAGATTTTTAATTATAAAAATCCGAGACGGTCGGGGAACTAATGTATACAGAATCTTCATACGGAATTTCTTATTCGTAGACGCAACTTCAACTGAACTTCATTGGTGCTTCGTGGGGTATAGAAGGAGGTCACTATAGTTGGCTTAAAATCATTTGGTCGGTCAAGGCCATTCACCGGGCCGCGTGACTCGTCTGGCCACGCCTATAACCTCAAACGAAGTCCTGTGAGAAGTCAGTTAAATAATCATTTGCTATACTTTTGTAATATATTCTCACAGGCTTAACTTAATTAGTGTAATAATATGAATCACTCTGTATACTATGATATAATTGTGCTCAATCGATTTCGAAGCAAACATGTCAATGATTTTCTAGCCTAGAAAGAGCCCCGTACTCCGCGTGTCGGTGACTCGGCAATTGAAACCAAGATAAAGCATCGGGAGATCGAAATGTGTTCCGTGATTGGTCTTTGTGCGATTCGTCGCGATATCCATGAAAAATCTGGATCGATCTTTGGTGAGTCTCCTTTCGATCTTCTCCGCCGGACTTTGAACCGTTGCTCTCGGCGGGGGCTGTGATTGTTTACCGAGTCCTCCTCTTCGTTTACACGAAGATATTTTCAAGGAGAGTGCAGGGTGCTCCTTCATTCGCGGGCCATATGGACTTCGCTCGAGAAATTCCTACGGCACTTCGAGAACAACGAGTTCCGTTTGTTTAGACAACGCGAGCTATCAGATTATTCACTCGCGAAACGGTGGTTGCCATTTTGATCCTCGTAAACCGGTGTCAAATAAATACTAAGAGCCTTTCTTTGTCAGAAGCTGCTCGACTCGACAACCTACTCCAAGAGACCCAATAAAAGATAATCCAGACTTGCCTACAGGATGCCTAATCACGTTTACCGAGTCTCTGAAATTATTACACCACTAACAGATATATTAAGATTTCTAACCCTTTGCACTCGAGAGGCGACTCTCGTCGTTCAATTTAACACTAAACTTACAAAATTCAATATCCAACACTAAGTTCTCTAATATATCAGTATATCAAATACCGGATCAAAGTAGCTTTCCAGATTAACTCTAAAAAATACCGTCTTGTTAAAACCCATCAAACATTTGGAAAACTCCAAGCACAAAGGGTTAACAGTAGAACTACCGAGCACAAACTGATTTTCAAACATTTCTGTATAGAGACTACAAACGTGGATTTATTGAGATTCGAATTAGCTTCAACTCTAGCTTAGCTATTACCTAATCAGCTTCAGTAATTTCTCAAAGATTCCTTTCCAGTAATCGCAAAAGAAAAAACCAAGAAATTTATCATTTTAACTCCACTTAAATCTTTCTTAAATTTCTTTATAGAAGCTACAAGCATGAACTTATTAACATTCCAATTGGCTTCCATTTCAGTTTAGGTTTTCCTAAATCATTCTCCAATCATTTCAAAAGTCTCTATACCTTCACAATAACTGTAAAAGAAATTGGTTCATTTCTTTTCCAGTTATTGAAAAGATAACAGCTGCTTCTCTGACAAGTTACTACAGAAATTGATTTACTAACACAGAACCTACAGTGCAAATAAACTGAAGTCTCAATAGCTACACTTTAGTCTCTACAGAGAAATTTCAAAAAGTCAGATTGCTTGGTAGTTCCAGCGTTAAGAAACCATCCAGAATCCACGAGACACGTGTCTACTCAACAATCCTACCCGCACCGACGGCAACCACCTCGGCTGTCGAGCGGGTTGCCTTTATGCAAGCGCGGAAGAAGCACCCTGCTGATCCTCGCGGTCTCAGTCGATCTTCGAAGAAAGATTCGAAAGGGCAGTCGATAAAAACTATTGAGAAGGTATCCGCAGGTGGTGAGTAGTAGCAGCGGTGGGTACATAGGTATGCTTCTCTCTCTCACACTCTCTCTCGCCTCGGTCTCTCCGAATCTCTCTCTCTCTCCCCCCTCGTGCACGCTGTCCTCTTTCTCGCCAAGCCTGTTGTGTCAGTCTCTCGGTCTCTCATTCTCTCTCTCTCACGCGCTCCCTCGTTCTCGCAATACATGTCTGTGGTGTGAGTGTGTGTGAGTGTGAGTGTGTGTCGGTCGATCGGCTCCGCGACGGGAATATTTATCCTAATAGAGACCGCAGCCACGGAGATTATTGGCGATAATGACATCTGTGACCGCGTCGAACACGAACTGAATGTTGGTTGTATCAGTGGCGCAAGTCGTGTGGCAGTAGATCTCCTTATTGCCTGTCTTGTTGTTCGCCTCGAACTGCGCCTGGATGTATGCGGCCGCCTCGCCGTACTCTTGCGCTCCTGCACAATAAACAAGCGTGTTAGCAAGCGGGTTCAATGTAATTCGCTTATATTTAGCTCGCATTTTTCTGCGCCTGGTTATTAGCCAATGGACTTTATTCAATAAGCACAATGGCGAATTTTTGTTCAATGATTCACGCTTCGACTGGCCTGGGCTTATTCAGATTATTCTGAATGAAATGTCTTTGAGGCTTTTCGACGGTGTTACTTGTTCTTTTGTTGTACATTGTGTCATATTATATTATTGAATTATACTAAATTGTTTCTTGACTCTAGGTAAGTAGACATTCATGTAAATATACCTTTGCTAGTTATATGAATTTGGATTCAGGACACTATTAACATTTAATTAAATTAAATACTGATAATGTATATCTCTTTTCTGATACTTTGTTTGAATATGTGTCTTTAATTTGATACTAAAGTTTAGTTATCTAGGATTAATCTAATGTTAATCTTAATAATTGAGATACTAAAAATTGAGGATAATTATGGTCACCATTACTCTGTGCTCTAATCAGGTGTCTACCCAGACTCATTAATAATCTCCAATGCAATCAGATAGCGTCGAAGATAATTGGCTGCCGAAATAATTCAGAGCCTCGACGAACTTCGGTAATGGTATTAATTTAAAGTAACGTTTAATTCGTAAGTCCAAGGGAACTTGTTTCTCACGATCCGTTCGACTATATTGTACACCGTCTCGGAATGTTATTTAGATCAGCCCAAACAAGAGGAATTATATTCTTGTGGTGCGTGATGGAATTCCAAGGACGCCAAGGGATTACAAAACACTCTCTATTTTTGTACTAGGACGTGACACGACAATCTAATTTTGCAATATTAATGCCGGAATCGAAGGGTTCGTTTCGTCGGTGGGCAAGATGGCGACCCACCTGCGTACTCGGCGAAGCAAATGGTGAGAGGGGACCTGCGAATTTTTTGCTCGAAGAGATCTTTCTTGTTCAAGAATAGAATGATCGAGGTGTCGGTGAACCATTTGTTATTGCAAATTGAGTCGAACAGCTTCAAGCTTTCCTGCATTCGATTCTGCGAACAAAAATGCAACGGTGAAAAGATTAATCTGTGCAGAGCATGTAAGATAGACATTTTAAAACTATTGTTTTTGAAATATGTTGCTTAGTGATATTAAACAAACTATTGTATTGTAATGAAAAATATTGTAGTATAGAATAGTCTATTATAAAGTAACTATTGTATTATAAAGTAATTTAATATAAAGTGTTTTGTTGTGAAATAATGTAGTATAAAATGTGGTATGAAATATTCTATTACCAAATATTGTATTGTAAAACAGTGCATTACAAAATATCTCATTATAATACATTCTACTGCAAAATACTGTGCTATGAAATATTCTATTACAAAATATTGCAGTGAGAAATATTGCATTATAAAATATTCTACTGCAAAATACTATACTATGAAATATTCTACTACAAAATATTGCATTGCGAAACATTGCAGATTATCTCGCAAAAAAACTACTCTGCGCCGAGAAATTACAAAATATTGCATTAAAAAATATTCTACTACAAAGTATCGCATTGCGAAACATTGCATTATAAAATATTCTACTACAAAACACTCTATTACAAACTATTCAGTTACAAAACATTCAATTGCAGATTATCTCGCAAAAGACCTACTCTGCGCCGAAAAAATTACAAAATATTGCATTGAAAAATATTCTACTGCAAAATATCACAATGCGAAACATTGCATCATAAAATATTCTACTACAAAACACTGTATTACAAACTATTTAATTACAAAACATTCAATCGCAGAATATTATGTCGCAAAAAAAACTACTCTGCGAAACAATTACAAAACTTCGCCAGCAACTTTTCCCCAGAAAACCATCATCGAAACGAAAGTCTGGAGGGGCCACCCCAAGCGACGCGAAATAGATAATAAATCGTGCCCAACGGACTCGCCGGCAAGAGGGGTTAATGGGTGAGGTCGTTTCACCAGAAGAACCCGTTAATTTCCGACAATTGCACACTGTCACGTTCTCTTCCCACATCGGACTGCCGATCGTCAGTCCATATGTAATTTTGTAGGGTGCACCGGGTTTCCAGTTTCTTGAATTCCCCTCATTGTCAACGGCCCGGGCACCGTGACGGATCGCGTGTCCCTCCCACCAGACCCATGTGACAATGAATACGTTAATTCAATTCAGGTACGCTCTCGTCACGCCCGGCGAACCTTTTCACCTTCTCGTAAATGAAAATTTTATCCGCGTTTCACATTTAATTACCAATTTCCAGCATTTTACTCGTCCATTTTTCGAGAGAGAAACGGCAGTCTAATATTTTATGTACAACATGTCCCCGATTGTTTCTACCATCGGTTCCCTTGTAAATGGTGAACATTAGGGAAAATGTTAAATGTTAACTCTGCACTCGGGAGTTTTTCATTAGAAATATTTTGTTGTTATTTTGAAACTTGAGAAATCACACCGTTGAGAGGTATTTTATTTCAATATTTCTAAAATTGATGCGTTATAGGAAATATAATATTAAATATCAAATTCTATAGTTTTGCTGTGTGAAATCAAATGGTGAGTCTCTCGAGTAGAAAAATAGAAATACAACAAATTTAGATATTTTGAAACTTGAGAAATCACACCATTGAAAGTTATTTTATTTCAATATTTTAAATATCAAATTCTATTATTTCTCTTCTGTTTCTTTTGTCCACCGTTTACGAAAGAATCGATGGTAAATGATCGCGAACACCCTGTATACCTGCTGACTGTTTGTAAATGCCTTTTGTAAATGAATAGAAATGATAAGATTGTGATATTTATTTTAATAAAGGAATACTGTTTAACCCTTTGCGGACGAATGTCGACGAGATGAAATTTTCATATTTGGAAGTCTACGTCGTAAACAAATGATCTAATTAATGGAATCGCAAGAGATTAGCACGTAGTTTTCTATTTTTCTATTGTTTAACACTAGAACTACCGTACCAGTCAAAATGACTGGTTTCGATCTTTTTGTTTAGTAATTATTAATATCTTCAAAGCATTGAATATTCGAAATGATTTTGAAAATAGTTTCACTTGAATACTATAATGAATGTCTGAAGAAACTGAAAATAATCTATTGTTACAATTTTTATCGTATTAAATGCTCGGTAGTTCTATTCTTTAAGTAATTGTGATATAATTTAGCCTCATCTGTCGAGGGTTTTCTATATTTCAGAGAATCTTCGTCCGCAAAGGATTAATAATTTTTTTCAGATGGACCGTAATCAGTTCGAAATGGTGGCTCACCGTCGACTCGTCTTCATGCAGCACTTGATCGTATTCAGACATCGCGACGCAGAATATGATCGCAGTCACGTCCTCGAAGCAATGAATCCACTTCTTACGTTCACTTCTTTGGCCACCCACGTCGAACAATCTGTGGCAAAGTGTACAGTGAAGGAGAAATTAATAATTATCCAATTATTCACGTGTTTGTGTCATGCTTAAGACTAAACAACACCTTTCGGAACGAACCCTTTGCCTTTGTAACGTCGAATGCGTCTCGTAGTGAAATCCTTTAGTATTTTAAATGTTATGTTTCTGTTCTGATCATTTCATGATATGAAATCAAAATTCTTTTATTTAACAGTCGAGTATAATAGGGACTTGATGATAGCAAAAGAAATTATAAGGCAAAGGGATAATAAATAAACTATCCCCTGTTTCTCTTCTGCCCAGTATTTAGTTTAATAGACATATTGAAAAGTTATAAATACTTCAAAGAATTGAAAATGACTATAATTGTGTGCTAAAGTCTGGGTGTCATTAGAAGACACGTAGAATAAATTCGATTTAGAACACAAATTAATTATTTATCATCAAGTATTAAATCAATATTGAACCTAATATTAAATTGAATATGATATTAATCCTTTGCACTCGAAAGGCGACTCCCAGTCACCAGATAATTTGATAGAGCAACATCATAAACTTTGATAAACTAAAATAGCTTTACTTCCCTAATTCATATGTGATTTCTTAAATGCATTTCAAAGTCTAAAAATTAGTCTACATCTAATTAGAACGTACTGGATATTTCTGAGAATCTCTCGAGTGCAACGGGTTAAATATCATTAAATATTTATCCAAATCAAGTCTTATTCACACTACATTAAATTAAGATAGAATAATCCAGCGTATTCAATTAAATGAAACAACCTAATACAAGAATCAAGATGATCTTCAATTTAACAGAATTGCTAAGAGAAATGTATAAATTTTTCTCGGTTCTACATTTTATATGTTAATCGGTGAAGCTTACGGTTCACGTAAACAGCCGGAGTCTAGGAATAGAATCGAAGTTAATTTTATTTTTCGCCGGGAGAGAGCGAGGGAGAAAACAAGAAGAAGAAGAAGAGCGAACCCGAAGGAGGAACGCTCGCTCCCACAATCGGTTTCTTAAATTATCAGCAGCATGATTCATGCTCAATCATTCACGAGACATTGCTCTCTTTCTCTCTCTCTCTGGCTGTTTCCCTCCGCCGAGCCTCCCGCTCGCTCGGTTAATATTTTTCTCGAACGCGAGACACGGAACAAAATAAACGAGCGATTTGAACGAACTGCGAATTCGCGCGGCGCGCGTGGGCGTGAGTTATCGCGCTGGCGGGAAAACGTGAACCGTTCGAACAGAGCCGTTGCTATAATCGGGAAACATTCTTCTAATCTTCTAATCTTGTAACACGATTTCCCGCCGGAGTCTCCGGATCCTCTGATGAAAGAGATGTTTCTAATTTTGGGACGTCGCGACTCGATTTTGTTTTGAATTTTTGGGATTTTATGGTCGATTGGGATATTATTATCTTCTAATCTTATAATTTCTGGGATTCTCTGATGAGAGATGTTTCTAATTTGGGAACGTCGTGATTTTGTTTTGAATTTTTGGGATTTTATGGTGGATTGGAATATTATTATCTTCTAATCTTATAACTTCTGGGATTCTATAATGAAAGAGATGTTTCTAATTTTGGGACATCGTGACTCGATTTTGTTTTGAATTTTTGGGATTTTATGGTCGATTGGAATATTATCTTCTAATCTTATAATTTCTGGGATTCTCTGATGAGAGATGGTTCTAATTTGGGAACGTCATGATTTTGTTTTGAATTTTTGGGATTTTATAGTGGATTGGAATATTATTATCTTCTAATCTTATAATTTCTGGGATTCTCTAAAGAAAGGGATGTTTCTAATTTAGCAAAGTCGTGAAACGAATTTGTTTTGAACTTTTGTGATCTTCTGATTGAATTAAATCTTGTAATTTCTAGATTTCCAATAAAACTTTGCGATTCTATGATAGGCAATTCATCGAGGAACGTAAAAATAAAATTTGATTATGTAATTAATAATTTTGAAATACACATAAACCTGTTATGAACGATTTCCACAACAACACAACGGTCAAAATGATTTATATCCCACTTATTTTGGTCAAGATAAAGAGCCGCACACTTTTCCCAGTAAACATCTGTTTTAATTAATTTTAGAATGCTAATACGAGGGGTTGCACCGATAACGCGTGCTTTAATATTCGTGTGATGCAATTCATGTTTCCACTGCTGCGTTCACGCTTATCTCCCAGCCGTGCTGGCCAACAACAATGATTATGGTTCCGGTGAACTGCGGTTTTTGCATGCAGTTATGTCATATTGCAAACACGGCCAAGATAATGATCAATAGAACAAGTATCAAAGCAAACGACTCTAATCTTCGATAACGCTAAAATCAATATCTAGATTGATCGAATAAGATTTTCATGCTATTTATTTCAATATATTTCATTTCAATTCTATTTCAATTTGATTGATTACAGTATACTTCATTTGAATTTTATCTATTTTATATTTTATTTTCATTTTATCAATTTTTAACATTTCATTCGATACACCTACAGTCACAGTACAGAATAATCACCCTATATATCTTGTAATAAACTCTTCAATAATTATTTTCTGTTATACTCAATAATTCCTTTTAATTTTGCCAACCATTCAATAAATCTTACTTTCTATTATACTAAATAATTTCTTTTCATTTTGTCAACGATTCAATAATTGTTACTTTCTATTATACTAAATTCTTTTCACGTTGTCAACGACGATTCCTTGAGCGATACTAATAGAACACCGAATGCAGCTTCATTATCCTTTAGTCCGGCTATTAATAGACTACTTTCGGAAGTGAGCACAAATTCGTCGCTTTATCTGCACCGTGCAGGATGTTAACACGTCCAAACCAAACCGTACTATCGCTAGCGTGCGAGATAGTGGGAAAAAGAATCGTTCGATCGTCGAACGGAAAACAGATCGCCGCTTGTCCCAGCGTTCCCGTAACGATAACGCTGTATCAGAGTGCACTCGATAAGGCTGCACCTGTATTTCGGATGGCAGGTTTCACGGTTTTCCTTATACTTCTCGGCGAGCTACTCCGTGTTCAAGAAAAAGAACTTTACCCTTGGACTGCGGCAGAATGTCACGTCAACGCGTATTTCAAAGAGAGCATTGAAACCATCGAAATAGTGAATTGAATTGAATTGAATTAAACCGATATGAAGTAATCAGATTTATGTAATATATGACTAACGGAAGATGGAATTGTTAAATTGTTATATAAATGTAGTATAAATTATATAATAATATGTCATATAATAATATATAATAATAATAATTATTTAATAATATTGCTGTTTATGATGAATATGATACAAATAAAAATATTTACAAATTACTATTTATGTTGAATCTGATATAAATAATAATATCACTATTTATGATGAATACGATAGTAATAATATCACTATTCATGATAAATATACTACAAATAAAAATATTATATTTCTAATAATATAATTATTTGCGATGAAAAACGTTGAATTAGCAAAGCACTCACTTGAAATTCAGACTCTTGAAGGAAAAGTGGACCTCGACAATTCCCGTTGTTTTCACACGGGTCCTCAAGATGTCCTGCTCGGTAGGCTGATAGTCTCTCGCTCCTAATCGGTCTAGGTCGTCCAGGAAACTGAAATTTTCACGAAAGGATCAACCCTTATCAGCTGTCCCCTCAAAAATTCATTGTTCCCCGACGCGTCGCGTGGCAACCGATTCAAATTCCGAGGGCACGCGGCCGAGAACTACCTCGGCGGCTCCGCGGAAACGATAATCCACGCTCTCGAGCTTGAAATCAGCCCTTAAATTAAACCCTCCGCGGAACGGCAACACGCGCGACGCACGAGAGCCACTCGGCACGAGAGGTTTTCGGTGCGAACGCCGGGGAAATGGCGCGTATCGAAAGGCTGGCCGTTTTTCATGTCACAAATAAACGTCGTTTGATACCGTTTATTGCGCGGTGCAGTCCCCGCACCGATCGGATTGTCTAAAATAGAAAATACCGAGCGTCCTCCGTCGTTTCGGGCAATTTTCAAACTTTTCACGACGAAACTCGAAGGGAGCAACATCCTTCTGAGCTCTGCTATTCAGTTGAATCGATAATTAACGAATTGTAGAGTCAAGTGAATTGTTTGTAAATCATGTTACATCGATCAATTTTAGATAGGGAATATTAAGGAATCTTCAAATGTGAATTATTTTTGCATATCTCGTAGCGAGATCAATTTCACAGAGAATGTGAAATTTTGTAATGATGTTCGAAAGGTGATACAATTATTCAGAACTAAAGACGAATAATAATAATGATACAGGTTTAACCCTTTGCGGACGAAGATTGTTTTTAGTACACAAAACCGTTCGCAGATTCTGCTAAATTAAACGCTGAATACTTAAATCATAAAGAATAAGGAAACTGTGTACTGATTTCTTGCTGTTCGAATAGTTAGGTCATTTGTTTGCAACTTGGTGTTCCAAACATGGAAGTTTGATCTCGGCAGAGTGTTGACATTCGTCCGCAAAGGGTTAAAATTGAATGATACCGATGATCAAGATCAGCCGTTCGTTTCCAAAGTTGGACGTATCTGTACAGGTCGTCGCCATCTTATCGGAGGGGGTCGTTAGCGATTTTCAGGTTTGTTCCCCGTCGCTCGTGCACACCCACGGATATCGGGGAGAGGACTGATGGGTGTCGGGTGTCCAGCAAAAATAGCGGGTTATTAATACGAGATAGCGAAAGGTTGCGACGCCATTTTGGAGATTCCTGGCCAGGTGCTGTGGTGGAACAGTCTCGTTCGGAGTTGGGTTAATCCTTAATCCCTTATTTTGGGTACTCCCGAATTCCAGGTAAAGAAACAATGAATAATAACTTACAATGGACACATTCAACTTTAACCTCCCTTTTCTAATAAAAACAACTTAATACGATGTTTCTTCGAATTATGGAAAAATTCTATAATAGTTTCTTTCATAGTGAAAACCGTTTAATTTGAATATTCCTTGATTATATCGAGAGAAATTCGATTTTAACTTCTTTCAGTGAAAACAATTCAATTTCAAGTTTCGAGTCACTGAGAAAAACTCAATTCTGATTTTCTTTTCCAATAAAATTGAATTCTAATTTCCCTTGAATTATCGGGAAGAATTCTATACCTTCTTCCTCGGTAAAAACCATTTAATTTCTATTTCTTTGAGTCGCCTACAACAATATTCATCGCGAACCACAAAGATATCATTAATTTAGGAGGAAGACGTGACAAAGTTGTAAAACTTCGACAAAAGTTGTCCAGTCCCCTCGAAAGAGACCACTGATCGTTTGAACCGTTCGACCGCGCGATCCGTGACCGTGAACCCTCTCCGCGGCCGCGATCAAACTCGAACGAAATTAATTTACAGCGTCCTGGGCCGCGATACATGTAAATACGATCGAATTTACAGCAGCGCTGGTCTAACAGCGAAATCGGATACGGGTGTTTTCCGAAAAAAACGTCGCTCGGAGTGCACGGATCCACCGCTGGCGACGAGTTTACTCGTCCTCGCCGTTCCACGAGCTCGAACAAGAACCTATATACCGATCTGTTGCTGTTTCGCCAATTAAATCATTTGTTTACAACGTAGTAAGTAGTCCTCAAAGGATAAAAACGACAATATTTCCGGAACACCTTGTACACACGAAACCCAGGGGTCAATCAACGCGGAGTCTATCGTTGTCATGAAAAATTCCGACGACGCGTGTAAACACGCGTTTATCATCGACCGATACCAAAT
This sequence comes from Nomia melanderi, assembly GCF_051020985.1. Classification (NCBI taxonomy): domain Eukaryota; kingdom Metazoa; phylum Arthropoda; class Insecta; order Hymenoptera; family Halictidae; genus Nomia; species Nomia melanderi. The sequence continues at coordinate 8,615,413 of NC_135000.1, forward strand.
ATCTAACGAAAATTTCCTACAATGATGCAACGGTGAACAAAAGCGACGCATGAAATTTCATATTGTTTCATTGTTTCTTAGTATTGGGAATGGAAATGGTTTCTTGGCAAGTATGGAAGTCCTTTTTTGTACTTAAGCCTTTGCACTCGAGAGGTGACACTCAGGCACCACCTGAGATGAAGTAAAATTATAAAATTTGATATTTAATATTGGACCGTGTATCGGTGCGTGAAATATTGGGATAAAAGAGCTTTGTTTCTCAATTTACTTGTGATTTCTCTTTGAGTTAACCGTTAGCACTCCAGATGGTTTTGTATCTATCAGCAACTGCAACTAATTTTTATACTATTCCCAGCGAAAATGAGAAATGCAACATTTCTTCGATCTTCTATTTTCCTTCTTAGTACAAAATTCGGATGTGTGGAGAATCTAATAATTTCAGGGTAGTTTCTTTAAGATTCATTGAAATATTTAATATAACTGGTGCAATATTGGAGCCTACAGAGTTCAAAGGGTTAATCTCAAAAAATATCACCTTCGTCTAGTTAGAAAATTTCCAACGAAATACTTCCGAGTGCAGAGGGTTAACTTATAAAATTTCCTACAACAATCATCGTGCGACGGTAAACGAGGCAACGCACAAGACTTCTGGAAAATTGACTGAGGGGACGAAAATAGAAGCTCAAAGGCACAATTAAAAAGGAAACAGATCCCCAAGGTTTCCGTTACAACTTGTCCCCTTTAAATCCCCCGGCCAGCTTTTCTTTCGGTAATTATTAAGTGTCCAATTATTACGAATTTCTCGGGTGCAAGTGCTGTTTTCTTTCCATTGTTTTTCCCGCCCCGCGCCCTGGCGACCCCTTCAACGACCCCCCGAAGGAAAGCCACGTTCTTTCATTCTTGTGTCACTCTATTTTCTTACTGTTCTCCCTTGCCGGCCGAGGGAAAAGGGGCGAGTAATAGAATGAAAAAGGGAACGCGGAGCCCGGGGGAGGTGAAAACCGGGGGATACGGTGTCGGCGGCCATTTTAGGCCACGTGACACGGGCGTGGCGTGACGTCATCGGCGATCAATACGCCGCTGAACCTAAATAAGAGGGACGGGAAAGAACGGGGAAAAGGGAGATCCTTTTGGGTCCTTGGAGCCGGGATAATCTTTCTTTTTCATGCTTCTGTCCTCCAGCTTTTTTTCGCACCCGGGGAAACAGGCACGTGTCGGCGTGATCGTTTAATTGGCCGGCGAAACGGGCCAACCGAGTTTTCCAATATGTCCGCCGGCTCGGTCGAATTTCATTAGAAAGGGCAACCGTGTCGTACCTTTTTGGGGTTGTTTCTGGTCGTTTATGTTTAATCCTTTGCACTGGGGTGACTCGCTACCCGATTTCATATAGTAAAATTATAAAATTTGATAGTTAATATTAATTTGTGTAACGCATCTGAGAAATATTGAAATAAAATAGCTAAAATATTTCTAGTAAGAAACTTCCGAGCGCAAAGGTTAAATTAGAATGTTTTGGGGAGCTACCTCGAAATGGCACTTTTGGGATTGGAGTTTTATTGGTTCTGAGTATTGGGAATGATGGAAATGGTATGGAAGTATGGGAGTCTTTTTTGTAGTTAACTTATAAATTTAGGAAAAAGCTGTATTGAGATGTGTTGGAATTATACGTGAGATATAATTGGAATTATGCTAAGTCAAGGAGAATTCAGAAATTGTTTGAAATTTAGGAAATATTAAAATCTCCATTACAAGGAAAGTCGTTTAACAATGTTAATAGTGCTGAACAGTCCCAGTAATTAACTGAAATCACGTGCACGCGATGCTGGGCTGTAGCTACCGGTGACCGGAAGTCACTGGCACGTGACTGCGGCCGCCAGCGCTGCTATTCGAGGGTACACTGAATTCTCCATGAGAAAAAATACGAATCTCCGAAGGTTCGAGCGCGTGAGGACTGGTCGCCGTGCAACGTGTTCGAAGAGCAACTGGTGATAAAGTTGCGTCGAGGTGCACGTGTCGCAGTGTGAGTGCGCGCGTTCAAATAAAAGATTTCTGGGAAGCGTAAGCGACTGGTCTTATCGACTCGTCGAAGTGTCGATGACGAAATATTCAATTTCACGTTCTTAACCCTGTCATCGTCGTTCCTTTCCTATTCCCAATGAAAAACCGCTCGAATAAAAGGTTCCTTACAACGAACGAAGAGAAAATATTCGGTACTGAAATAAATAGGGCACCCTGTATACACAGAGAAGAGGCAGAACGTAAAAATGATTCTCTTTCAATAAGAACAAGGATCTTCCGAGAGTACTTATTCAATTTTTATATTCCCCTCTGACTGTGGAAAAAAACAAGGACGGATTTACCGCGGCCGAAAGTGTTCCACAAAGATGGCCGATCGATTTTCATGGAAGTTTAATGAGGGACTGAATGCGAGACCACTCTCGGGGCTGTTCTGTAAACTCTGCGATTGGGGGGAAAGGGAATCCAACATGTCTGCCATCGTTTTATCGCTTGTAATCGTAGCTTCCCGAATTTTGAAAAGATCGGGGCTATGCGCTGACGTAATACTGATTAAGAATTTCGATTGGAACACGCGAAAGTTGGTTTTCAAATTGAATATCAGAAGTTTCGAGGTGCTTTTACCTAATGAAAATTACCTAAGAAACGTTTCGATTTTAGATAGTCTTCGATAAGACTATGTAGAATCGGTAATTTACGAAATGACGAATGATTAATTGGACTTACTATTTCGCTGAGTCGTTCAGCTGATACTCGTTGCTCCTGCCGAAGCATTCCTGGACCCCGCTGTCCGCCCAGAGCCTCTTCATCGCGGCCAGAAGCTCCTCGCCGAACGGCTCCGTGTCCTCCATTCTTTGGATCACGTCGAACACCATTTTCGAGTCCGTCTGGAACACGAGGAGCCAAACACATTCGCAAAACGCTGTTTTAAACTCGAGACAATCGAGTTCCCTTTGTATACCTGACATTCTCTCTCGTGAATAACCTTTTATTCAAAGCTTGCGAGCGTTTGAACGCGTTTGACAACGTTTGACGACTGAAATTCGATCTGGATCGATCAACCATCGATTCCAGGTTGCTTCGAGAACGATTACAACATTGTCTCTCGCGAATCGAAATGATTATCTTGTTTGGCGAGTGGTTTGAAACGATTCGCGAAGGAATGTCAAGTTTGAATCGGTTTCGTTTAGAATGCGTAGTCCATTAATAATGAAAACCTTAAAAATTGCGAGTCTTCAGTAAGTTTGAAGCTTCCTCTGGCTACTCAGGCGATTCGCGGATGGAATCAAGAGAGAAACGATCCGCTGCGAGAACGCGGAGCACTGGATCGCTCGATCGGATGAATTATCATAAAAAACAGCGCCGCTCCCGAGAAAACAGCGCGGGACAATGGAAAACTGTTAGCGTGGACAAGTGTCGAGCACACGAGTGCCGGATTAAGCGAGGCAAACTGTCGCGAAGCACTAGCGAAGCCATCAGGTTGCCGATCAACAGGTAGTCCATCAACAGTCCTCGGTTGCTGACAAGGGAGAACTGTTGCTATCAAAGCTTGTCCGTGGGCCGAAGTATCGATGGGAGTTTCGCGAACGTGAAATCCTGCCAAATTCCGAGGGGGTTTTCATTTCCGCGGATAAACCTATCGGGAAGCCTCTAACAAACATTCCACTGTTGTCTTCTATAATAATTGCAATGTATTCTTCGCGAAGAATACTCAAAATTATAGAAACATCGAAATTAGCTGTAACTACGAAGATAGTAGTCATCATTTTATCACCACATTACAGAAATTAAACCTTCGACAGTGGGTGAATTCATCGACTTGGTTGCTCGAAGTTAAAGAATAAAGTCTATTAGCCGCAGAATTCGATTCCGTTCGATATTCCATTTAATCAATGGCGAATCTCGCGGAATATAAGACTGCTCGATAAACTTCGACGAAGTTCAACGAAGTGCCTTCGTGTTTCCTGGAGGAAACGCGACGAGACTTTTCGGAGGATCCGATGGAAGTTCAGACGAAGACGCAGCGAGGTAATAGAATATTAAATATCACGGGGGTGGGCGTGGACGCGGCGGATTGAGAGGCACTGGTCTGAAAAGCCGGATCAATCGGTACTCAAGTCAGACCCTCGTGCCGCGTTGTTTTCGAGGCAGGGGCTCTCGTTATTGGCTCTAAGGTAAACGACGCAGCCGCGACGCTGCACGACCGGTAAATATGCTGAAGAGGGTACTCTAGAACCGCCTCGAGATGCGCATCGATCTTGTTCAAGTGCTCGGCTGTCGATAATTTTTGACTTCAACATCGGCTGCGAAACTTTTTTGCACCGAGCTGTAGGGTGATGTATAGGGCAGCGCTAACCTGTGGGTAGCTAAATGGCAACCGGATAGAGGATGGATCATCGCTAAAACATTGAGACAACTGCCGCTGAATGAAGTTTTTTTGGGGATCATTAGCAATAATCGAAAAAATGTCTTGCAACGAGCTAGACAATGATCTATAGGCTACCCCTAAACTGTTGGTAACTAAAAAGTAACCGGATAGAGGATGGATCATCGCTAAAAAATGAAACTGCAGGATGAATCTTCTCCGAGGATCACTTACTCGTAGGAATGGGGTCAGCCGAGTTTTTATGAACACTTATTCTCGCTTTGAACAGCCCAGTTTATAAAAATCTCTAAAATAATAAACACAAAGTTTGACGCACCTCTCGCTCGTTGCTCGTGTAGCTGATGTCCAAGTTCGGCATCGCTCTGAGAATAGCGACTAGGGATTGTATCGTGTTGCTGTACACCACGGGCTTATACTGCTTGAAGTCTTCCGGTGTAAAACCGCTTTCATGGATAATTCTATAAAGAAAGAACAGGGAACACCGTGGATAATTTAAAATATCGAACCGTATAAAACGCGAACAGAAAAATTCAAAATTTTGAATCAGCCTCGAGTCTAATCAGAATCTCATTCAAATAGGAAAGTCCGTTTTCGATTCAGGTCTGCGTCGGATCGATCGGAATTCTGCCATAAACGGAAAACCGAAGCTGTCTGCGGGGAATATTATCAATTAACGGTCCGGAAGTCTTGACCAGCGGCTGAATACGCGGGCTTTTGTTCACGGGACGCCGTGAATGGAGCCATTGACGGGAGAACAAGATTTGAAACACGTTTCACCGGCAAACTGTTCTTTCAACGCTGAAATTATTGATTTTTTCTTTATTTCGGGTGAACGACCGATCCGACGTTCCCTTAATGAAGTTAAGAGACACGGCGACGCTGCTTTTATTTTGAACCGCAATTCTGCGTAACAATGGCGGACGACACGTTTTAAATATTAAGACGAATGGGACAGGTTAAAGATAGTTTCGTTGTGCAATTTTTAAATGTTATCGACTGCAGTCGAATTAAATAAATCAAATAAATTCCGATAAAACATTGTTTTTTCATCAAATATTGCGTCAAAAAGATTGTAAAATTCTGCTTTTTATTAAAATATTGCGTTAAATTGTAATGGATAATTGCAGACTTACTTCATTTGTTTTACGATGGTACTTTTCCCGGACTCACCGGCGCCTGAAAAAAACGAGACGATTAGTAGACTGTTCTACACACTATCAGTTCTTCAGTGGAACCGCGCAGATATTCAACCGTGGAGAAGATAAAATCCCGTAACATTAATTTCGCCGTGACCGTTTGTTTAAATGGAATGTTGTATAACAAAATTACAGGTAACAAAGACACGCGAAAAGCAGATTGCCTGTCGGCGTAAATTCTAGCGCGAAGAGAACAAACAGATCCCTGGCAGAAATAACAATTGGAGGTTCGCATACTTTCATCTTTAAACGATAAGCCTGAATGATAATTCTAGAAGAAATTATCGAGCTACATTCCTCAGAATGATTTATCAGTTTACCACCGCTGTAACCATTGCGAAATAGAAATTATATTAACGAAATGGAGAAAAGATATTCCTAGATAATCGACATTTTCTCAAACATCTCTAAAATGATAAATATTCTTATCCAAATCATCAGAATATTCTCCAAGATCTCTAAAATAATAATTCTTAATAACGAAATATTCTTAGTTAAGTTTTCTCAAATCTCTAAAATAACAGTTACTCATTAATAATAAAATATTCTCAGCTAAATGATCCAAATTTTCTCAGAAATCTCTAAAATAACAATTGCTCTTTAATAATAAAATATTCTTAGCTAAATGATCCAAATTTTCTCAGAAATCTCTAAAATAACAATTGTTCTTTAATAATAAAATATTCCCAGCAAAATGATGGAAAGTTCCCAGAGACCGAAACATCGATGCATTCCAACCTCAGTAATTAACGTTAAAGGAACCACGGAATAATTCCCGAAAGCCGAAGTGTCATCTTATCTAAGCGACTGCTCCGAATTGCGGCGAACGAAAAAGAAAGAAAGAGGGAGGACACCGGGAAAAAGGCGAAAAAGAAACGGACACATGACACGTAAAAAAGCGGCGCTTATGGCGGAAGCGGGAGAACCGGAAGTGACGCGTCGCACGGCGTGCCAGCGGAACTTGTTTTCCTGCTTATGGATGTCAGACCCTCCCCCTCTTTTAAAAAGCTCTTTCATCCCGAATCGTTCGTTCGCCGGCACGCCGAGCGACGCAGTGGCAGCGGCTCTGCCACCGAATTTATTAAAACACTTATTCAAGAAAAAACGAAGAGAACAGTGACAAGATTTCTGTACATGTATCAATTCCAACCGATTTTTTAGGAAATAGAACTAATCCAATCGTTCGTACGCGTTTGAATTCAATTTAAAAATATTGGCACTCTCTGATTAATTAGAATAATGTGTTTAAAACTAGTTGAATTTGATTATGCAATAATAATTCATTGACTTTGTAAAGAAAATAGGTTATAGGTAGGTTTAGGTAGAAATGAAGTTATTCTATTCTTGAGAGAAAATATTGTAGATTGTAAAGGCGCGTATCGATAAGAATTATAGTAATTTAGTCTATTAAAGTGATTAATAATTTAGTTTCTTTGATTTCTTACTGTCAGGCTACTGTGATTGTTATGGCATAATTCTTATGCATTTATGGGAAATTTGAGGATGCATGAATTAAGTTAAATGTACGAGGAACTGTGAAATATTTAGGTTTATAGAATTTATTAGGAAGTCTTTTCTCCATCGTGATTTTGTTATTCTATTTATGTAAAAATTGGAATTTGTCAGTCTAATAATAATGTAGGAAGTTAGTTAGAAGAATTTAGGTTGGAGAATGATGTAGCAGTGGTAAGCTCTCTATCAGTCTATCAGTCATATTCTATCAAAATCCCATTCGCTTCCGGCAACAGTTTTCGCATGCCACTTACGGCGACTCGGCTAATAAATTAATTCCAATTGATCGATGATCTCTCCCCCTTGCATTCAAGGAAACGTCGTGAAGCAGCGAATGAAATCGAGGACGAATTCGTAAGGATCCAGCGGAATTGGTTGCAGCCCCTTCAACCCTTAACTACCCTGTTAAATTTTAACGCAACTACTGCACTCAGAAAATTAGGTTCCAGTTTTCTTTCATAATTACCGACGTCTTGAAAATATTAAATATTCGAAGTAATTTCCAAAATATGTAGCTTCACTTAAATAATATATAATTTTTTGAAATATTAACCATTCTTTGGAAGTGAATTATATATTGAATTATTGAATATTGGAGAAGAAAATTGTGTACTGATGTTTTGAATGATGTTACGAATACAATAGAATTATATATACGATAATATAATATTATATATGTAATGTGTAATGAAATAGAATTATATACACAATTGCACGATAGTATGGTAGATGTATTTTATAATAAAGTATTTTAGAATAAAATAGAGTTATATTACAAAATTCCATGTAACCGGTACAATTCAGAATCGCATTATGCAACACGAAGTTTAATCGTCGCCAACCCTCGGATTTCACAGTGGCCGGCGAATATTCCGCGCAACGTGGGCTCCGAGTTAAAAGAGAAAACGATCGTGTGCGTTTCCCGCGGCATAAATGGGATGAAAATACTCGTGGAAGACGCAAGCGAAAGGAATGACGTCACCGGTAACACCAATAAACAGGACCCAGATTTCCCTCGAATAATCTCGGTCTGAATGCCGACCAGAAAACCAGAGATTCTTTATCTGCGAGACTTTAATCAGCCGCGACCGAGGATTTCGAAAACGAAAATGGCGGCGGCGCCCGGCGACGCCGTTCGGACGCCGCTTGATACGAAAGGCCGATTAAAATCGAACAACTTTTGATAGGATCCACGTAAAACGATGAATCTTTGTTTAAATTAAAGCTGAGATATCGCGGAACAAGGAAACAACGCGCAAAATCAAGAATTAATTCCAATCACTGTGTTTTTTTCAATTAAGGATGAAAAGTCGTAGAATTAGAGCGTAAAATTTGGACCTTAGATTCTTTAAATTACTTCGATAAACAAAGATGTTCGTGGAAAATGATTGAAAGAATAGAATCTTGCAGCTTTCTCCTCGCGTAATCTACCTCCATTCGATCGATTAATTCATTCGAACAACAATGCGAGCGATTTATCGTGCGAATGCATGAACTCTGTGGCTCAGCGATTTCGCGCAGCGAATGTTTGTAGATTCGTAATTTGTTGGTGATAAAGTTTGGTACGGTGGTTTCTTTTACGAGGAGTTACGTGGAACTGAGTAAATTCGTATGGTATCTCGTTTTTTGGGAAAGAAATCTGGTAGTATCAAGTATTCGATGCAACGGTGAGAATATTCAGAAATTTCCATCAGTACTGATCCACCGGAAATATTAATCCCTATGATTTACATTTTATGAAAAAATCCCGACGCTCACTATATCCACGTTCACTGCAAATGACAGAAATTACCAATAGATAATTGATATTCAATTTACATTCCGACAAAATAAAAAAAAACTCAGATTTATCATATTCAGTTTAGAATTTTCGTCGTGAGTCTGACGAAAGGTCAAGAAATTCCAACACTTAGATCGAAATTCTCTTCTTATTAAGGATTTCTATCACCCCCAAACTAATTACGCGTTATCCTTTCGATATTCCCGATTTCTACGTCATTCCCCGGAGCGACGAGCGAAAAGTGATAGAAAGATCCGTCGGAATTCCCGGGGAACGTCCGTGCGAGGGTAATGTGATCGGAGCGTGCAAAGGCACGTCGTACGGTGACAATTACATCGTAATTAAGATCCGCTCCGTTAATTTCGAGTCACGATCGCCGCATTACTCGAGCGAGTCATTAAAAAACAAACGGTAACCCGAGCGGAAACTGTATTTACGGGGAAAGCGGATCAATTAATGGGCCACTTCAATTCCAGCACTCTCGAACGCGATTTCTTTTTCCCTTTTCTCGCTTTTTCCGCGCGCGATCTACCTCGAACAATCCCGACCTTCCGCGTAATTTTATTTCCGTCGCCTAGCCTTTGAACCCGGCAAGTTCGCCGTGGTGAACGCGTTTTTTTCGCGAGCAGGGAGCTTCTAAGAATACGATGGAACATTTTTAACCCTTATTACTCCGGTCAGTTTTATGATCTACCCAGATTCGTCGGTTTTCGTGCTCGTTAAATCTTGTTTAATTATAATTCGTCGGGAGGATCGATGGATTCGATGCTAGGTGGACTGTTGCTCGATAAAAATGCGGATCCGGGCTCAGGAGACATAATCCGGAGTGTTTTCTGCTGGGAATCAACCCCTTGGCTAATTTAATGTTCAATTTAGATTTTGGACAAATAAATAACACTTAGATTTGAATTTGGTTTGAAATAGTTGCTACGAGTCTGGAAAAATTGAAGATTAAAGGGTTCGAAAATTTTCATCGATTTTGATTCACTGGAAATATTAACCCCTAGGATTTAATTGTTTATTATGATCGATACAATTAGTTTTCCATGAATAATTGATTGACAAAAGAGAAAAATTCCGGGCATATTCTGTTTTCTCTAAAGTATAATAATTATTTAATTTGAATTTGAGAGAGTTAAGTTATAGTTATGTTCGTCAAATTTTATTTAAAGTCTTCATCCGAGCCTGACACGTCGTTATAAGGCAAAGGGTTCAACATTCGAGCGAAACATACGTTCCCGTCCGACAAATTCACGTTTCGAAATGAACTTTTCGATTTAATCTCTACTTTATCTCCGCTTGATCCGCTGGCGATTCTATTTGATCCGGCGCATTAACGTTGCACAGGTGTGCCGATGGAGAATCTGTTGTGTGTTTCTCGCGCGGTTCACTTCGGAATTTTCTATGAAATGAAAGCAAGATTCGCGGATGATCCAAGGGAAAATTAAGTTTCAAAAAGAAAATTAATTTAATAGAACACTGAGAGTGTAGAGTTGAAGACGTGAATATTATTTATGGAAAATAATTGGTATATTAATTACCGTGGCATTTACGCAATCGATTCCACAAACGGATGGAAAATTATGCAAAGGAAGAAATTAAATATTTTCAACCACAAAAAGTATGTTATGTAAGTGGAACGCGAGGCTTGATGAGTTAGATTGATCGCAATATAAACAACGAATATAAAACCATTAAGCAGGCAAGTGTTTATTACGCAATCATCGACCGGCCATTCGTTTTTATACAGGTAGCATAGTTTTGTTCTCCAGTCGGTATCAAGTTAACGTCGAATTGTAACGATTCATTAATAAATCCCAAATCAAGCATAAATTACGAAGAGATTTTCTGTTTTTTTAACTGGAAGTTAATTATTAAGAAGGAAATGATTTTCTAGAATCGTTTAAACATTTCCAAACAATCTCAAGCATTTATAAACGGCGTCAAACTGCAATCATTCCGTCTCCCACGTTTAATTAATCTATGCAATTAAATATTCATAGCAGTTCATAGATTATCTACCAATAGTTATCGAACAGAAAAATTACTAATCGATTAACACTAGAACTACCGCAACAGTCAAAATGACTGGTTTCGATTGTTTTGTTTCACAATTATTGATATCTTAACCCTTTGAACTCTGTAGGCTCCAATATTGCACCAGTTCTAACATTAAATATTTCAATGAATTTTAAGAAAACTACCTTAAGATTATTAGATCTTCCAAATATACAAAGTTAGTACTGAGAAGGGAATCAAAGATCTAAGAAATGTTACAACATTGTTAATTTTCAGTAGGACTACTATCAAAATTGGTAGAAGTTGCTGACATATCACAAAACTATGTGGAATGCTAAGGGTTAGAAGCATTGAATATTCGAAATGATCGAAAATAAATATCTTTCACTTGAATACTATAATGAATCTGAAGAAACCGAAAATAATCTATCGTTACAATTTTTATAGGGATTACATATCAGTCGCATTAACACTAGGTTTACAAGCATTTACCATACAATTTGTTCTATCGGTTTTGAATAGATTTACGTTCGTTGATTTCGATCTTGGAAATGAATAGTTTAAAAATAGAACATTAGGCTATATGTTCGTGTAATTACATCAATTAAAATTCGATGTGAATATTTATTAAATACTTTTTATAGAATTCAATATGTGTCAAATTGACGCGTTCCGTAAACTTAGCGTTAAATCCTCGGTAGTTCTAGCGTTGAAGGCAAAAGCAACCCCCGAACCGGACTCACCGAGCAGCAACAGCTTAATGTCCTTCGCGGCCTGCTTCTCGTCCTCCTTTAAGTTCTTCTCGATCTGCTTGCTGCGGGCCAGGGCGGCCCGCTCTTCCGCTGACATGGCACAGCCCATCTTGCCACAGGTTGCCCTTACAAACGCCACCACCAACCTCTAAATCCTCCCTTCCTCCGCGACGAAAGGCCTGAACCGACTATATGTGCGCGTGTACACTCCTGTGCGTGTCTCCCTTATTTTTCGATCTTCTTCCTGGTCTCCTCTTGCTCGGCTCGCTCGTTTTCCTCCTAAACCTCGCCACTAGAGCCGCCTCGCAGGATCCTCCTTGAGGTAATCACCACCACCGCGCACAACAAACCACCACCTTCTTCCTCGCGCCTCCAAACACTTCCCCTCCGCCGCCGCCGCCTCCTCGGTTCTGCGTCACCTCTGGCCGCCACCCTCGGACACCGATCCCTCGGCCCGTGTCTTGCTCGCCTCCGTCGCCTTTCGGGTTACCGCGAAACCAGCGTGCCGCTCGTCCGCCAACCCTCCTCCTTAGACTGGCTACCTCCGCTTGCCCACCGTGTGCCTGGAGACATGTTCACGCGTGATAAGAAAAACTGTGGTCCCTGCTTGCCTGGGGATCGGCTAACGCAGTGTCTCCCGATTTGGTTTTTAACCCCTTGCCGTACAATGACGAGTGAGACTCGTGATGAAGATTTCTAGACTAATTTAACCACTTGCGCTGGAAAGACGTGCCACGCACGTCGAGACGTTTCTATCCGAAAATTTTCAATGTTGTCTTTCACACACTGATAATCTTGTTGCATCACGCCTATTAGATTACTTCGAAACGTATCGCTCTATATAGAATGATTAACAAACAAAATGAATGTACATATCAGCGTAAAATAGATAAAAACAAAATTCATCGCAGGAGACTTTGCCAAATTTTTGAATTCAATTCTAGCGCAAGTGGTTAACAACAATCGATGTTATTCGTTACCCACGGATCAAAGCAAACTATTTTGCTATTATTGTATTATTTTCAAATGAAATTTCCACCTGAAGTAGAATAGACAATTTTGTTGCATTTCTTCCGAATTGTCGATTGTAAAATGGTACATGAGATTAATGGCGAAAGCAAATAGTACGGCAAGGGGTTGACCACCTATGGTACACGCCAATTTTTGTAAGAAAATATTTTTAATGGATACATGGTCAGTGATATGCGTTACAAAGCAGTGAACACGTAAAGGAACAATATCAAATTATAAAAGAATCATCAAATACCTGAATATAACTTACTATTTTACTTAAAAAATCAATAACCGAAGTTTCTGTGGCACGGAACGTGTTAAGGGGGGCAATTTGAAATTTGAAATGTCACTTCGTATATTTTACAATATTTACGCGTGTAAACAAAATGGCAGGAATATTATAATAAATAATATGAAAATATTATAATGTAATGTTACCAGGGCAACTAGGTGTTACTTTGAATATTGAATTAACTATGTCATATAAACAATAACGTTTCCCGTATTCACTGGAGAAAATATCACAACGCATCATTGGCTTCAACCATTCAGCTTGGAACGCCTCTCACGGGTGATTGCAAGCTCAAGCGAAAAGTTTAAAACAGTCTTCCCTTCGACATTTAGTTAAATATAAATACAACGTTATTACCGTACTACTATAATTACAAACTCAGAATACATTTGGTGACAAAGTTGATCATAGAAGACGCTAGAAGTCGCTAGAGAATGGAACATAGAACGAAGAACGGAATTTTGTTAACCAGTTCACTGTGTTTGACGAGTATACACGTCATCGTAAAGCTTGACATGGTACTAATTCTTTATTTTTTCACATAAACATGTAATTCTTTGTTTCGCTCTGATCTTTCATTAAAATATACTCTACGAGCATTCGTCCTTCGACGAGTACACGCTCCAATTTTCGATTTTATTGCGCAGAATGAGAGGTCTTTCCAACTAAATTCCACAGTTAACTACAATGTTATTATTATAAATTATACGTTATTACCGTACTACAATAATTACAAACTCAGAATACATTTGGTGACAAAGTTGATCATAAAAGACGCTAGAAATCACTAGAAAATGGAACATGGAACGAATGGAATTTTGTTAAATATAAATTCAACATTATTACCGTACTACTATAATTCCAACTCTGAATACATTTGGTGACAAAGTGAATCACGGAAGACGCCAGAAGTCACTAGAAAAGGGAACAGCGGCGCGATATAGTCGAGCCTACTTCGACTGTGTCAGCGTATTGATTCAAAGTAATGACACCTAGTGCCACGATAGTAAATGTCGCGATTTACCAGGACAACGATCGTCACGTGTAAACGTACCTTAAGCGTCGTTCCAGCTAGCTGCACCGCCGCGCTCCCCGCTCGTCGAGCACGCTGTGGGAGCCCGCCACCCTGGGGACGGGGTTGGAAATCCTCTAGGCACTAGCTCTGAAACAGAAATCAGTGTTTCGTTAGACCCTCTCACCTTTTTTCTTATTTCTCTGTCTATTTCCTTCGACCGGGCACCTCGGTGAACCGCGAGTGGGGATGATTTTGAACCCCTTGCCTTGGGACTTCTTAATATAGCTCGTTAGTGTCAACCACAACACTTGGCTTCGTGATTTCGAAATGATCCTTTATTTCTAACTCCCTTTTCTATGATTCCTTTTGTAAATATAATTAATAATTTTATCGTTCACACCAAACCTACAGAATTAAACTGAGTTTTTAAAATTCCTCTATAGAAGCTTCAAGAGTATCTAGTGACTTCAATTGATTTACAGTTTGTGTATGGCTAAATCATTTCTTTAATAATTTCTTACAGAAACGTGTTATCTTTTTGATAATTGCAGATTGAAAGAATCATTTGTTAATCATTTTCTGGAAAAAGAGATTACTCTACATTTGCTCTAAAACTGAATAATTACAAAGTAAAACAGAGTAGTTATGCTTATTAAATTCTCTTTGAAATTTATTTTTAGCCGAACCAGTACGACTGCTCCATTTCTAATAAATAACGAGCGATTCGATCATTCCAAGGAAAGAAATCCTAAGGCAAATGGTTGATGATACCGAACAGTTTCAATTGCATTTCCATTTCAGAATTGAAATTCGTTGCACGAGAAATCGAAAATTTCAAAGGACTCTTATCCGCGATACTGTTCCTCGAAACGAGCGTCGAATACGAACGTTTACGCACGCAGATAAGTTGCCTAGTTGCGGGGCTTAGTCGTTCCCAGGGTTAATCGTCGCGGTGAAAACCTTATCGAGCGTGTAAACGAACTCTGAATTGATAATACGCCGTTCGCAATTAGCGGCGACGCCTTTGTTCGCGCGGTTCGATACTCTTCGATCCAGGGAACCACCGTTTTTCGAGATAATTGTCGCTCGATTTCGGACGGAAACGGCGAAGGGTTCGATGACCTCGTTACTGCCTCGAAATTCACCGGAAAACGATTAACGTCAATAAGAAAAGTCAGTCGCTTCACCAACAAAAATCTCTTACCACTAAGATACGAATTCTAGGAATACATCAGTTATTTTCCTCTAAATCTAAATTCAACCATTCTATAAATAACGCTAATTAATCATAATTATTGATTATACGCGCTTCTTTGTAAACTTTATATCCGGAGAGCTGCGCATCAACGTGAAAAATATTTACGATTCCTCAAACTTCTCATTCTCGAAATATAAATCGTTCGGAAACTCGTAAACACTGGATCGTACGGAGCACGAAGACGCAGCCGGTCGGCAACGCAAAGGTTAAGCGTCGGGAAATTCGGGGAAACGAGCCTCCGAGAGGAAAAACGATTTTCCTTAGCGGATTCGTCCATTGTGGGGAAGAAGGGGAAAAAGGAAAGGAAAAACAGTGGCAGGTTCGACGTTTAAAAGTCGCCCTCGGGCCGGAGGCCTAGTTCCTTTTTCCCGTTGGCCCGGCCGAAAGGCAGCGCTTTCGCGCGAGAGATTGTCAGCGTTCCCTTTGAAACGCTCGAAAGAAAATATGCCCGGGAGCGACGACATCTCGAAAGACACCAAGTGATTTATTATTGATACGTGCTACCTCGAACAGCAGCGCACGGCTCTTTTTATCTCGTTAACGTCGCGCGACGATACGGAGCAGGAAAGTGATTTCGTCCCTGTCGGAGAGAATCGTGTAATTTCTTCTGCGATGAGGGAAAGGATTTTTGTCTGTTGAAGAAAGATATATATAAATTTGTCTGCAGTTGGAGTAATGAATTTTTTGTAGTTAATTAAATGAGAGTCGAGGTGAGATGTTCGAAAAAAGTTAGGACTATATTTATAGTCGCGACGGATTCATTTTCTTCTATAATTGACTTTGACCAAAATCCTCGTAGCGACAATAAATTTCTTAACAATATCCCGATTTAAACCCTATGCGAGAACAGACCTCGTTGTTAATTCACCGGCCGCCATACTGGACGTGTCTGACCTTTTCATATTAAATTGATCGATATTCGTGGCTACGTATCGAATCCTTCGGTAACGTATTCAGCAGAATGATAATTATAAACGAAGAAAAGGAGCTCTAACCGATGTGAAATCGGAATCGATTTTTTCGACCGATTCTGATGGTTGTAAGATGAATTTAGGTAGCGATAATTATGAAATAATGCCGGAGTGTTAATTCGGAATATAATATTCAGGTTTCATCGGTTAATTGAGGCGCACGAAGATTAATCGATACTGTAGTCGGTAGTTCAGGAAGTGTATTAAAGTTACCGGCGTTCAAACTGTCAAAGAAAGCGTTCCCAACTTGAGCGCTGCCGATACAAGCAAACTATTTTCAAACTTCCGGCGAGTCTTTCAAGA
Organism: Nomia melanderi; assembly: GCF_051020985.1. Lineage (NCBI taxonomy): Eukaryota > Metazoa > Arthropoda > Insecta > Hymenoptera > Halictidae > Nomia > Nomia melanderi. The sequence goes on from NC_135000.1 coordinate 8,631,927, forward strand.
TATACACGATGAAAATAATTCAGGCCGTTTGGCACGTAAGACGAGCACTGGCGAGCGGCAAGAATTATTCTCACTCTCATTGTTCGAATCCCTGAGAAATGAAATGTTAATTAATTGCAAAAGTGAATCCTATGCCGTAAACAATCGACGACATTTGTCGTTTGAAAATGTCGCAGAAAACAGGATGCTGTCGGTGCTAAATATAAACGTTGAGAAGTTCGAAAATATAAGTTGATAAATTATAAAGGTAATCGAAGACGAGCCACCCTTAATTATAAATGGACGTAGTTAAGCGAAAATGGCTGGTTGACTCATCAACCCCTGTTAATAGGTTAACCCCTAGCCTTGTTTAAAACTAATGTCGATACCACGTTCGCAATGGACAATACGAATAATTATGGACTCCAGACGGTCTGGTTACCAGGCAAACGACTTCTCGTGGTGATTAATTATAAAAGCGGATTAATATCGCCTAGTATAACTTCAACTCGCTTCCGATCAGAATTTCTCGAGAGTCTCCAAAAAGGTGACTATAATTCAGGAAATGTAAAAAAAGATAATTAACAGTTCTAACAATTCGCCGCCCAGTTCGCTGCAACCCTACCATCGTTACTCAGTGATCACCCTCCTGGAAACACTGAAAAGAGACTGAACACCACGAAAACGACTAAAAACGTCAAAAAATAATCCTCTAAAATAGAAGACTCCCCAAAACGAAGAAAGGAGCAGAAAAATGAAAATGGCCAGGGTACGCAACGTTCGGCGATCGGTCGCAATCGGACGCACTCGACACGCTTAACCGCAGTCCCCGAAAAGCAAGGTGTCGAAAGGGGCAGCCATAAAAATGAAAGGGAACAAAGGGGGAAAAAGGGAATAACGAAAGAGCGGTGATCGCGAGGCAACAGCGAATACAGGAGAGCGAAGAAGGCAAGTTAACTCATCATCCCCCAGTTAACAGGTTAACCCCTTGCCTCGGCGTTTCCTCGCGTCTGCGTGTCACAGAGTCACTTTTACCAGTCCCATGAGCCGCACGTCTCACTCCCACGAACACTGAACGATACTTACGAGCAGCGAGCCGAGCCTAGTCGAGCCGATACGAATGGAACTGAAATCGGGGCATCAATGCCCGATGCCACGATCATCACTGAACTTGATACCCTATCACCGGCGCAGCGAGAGGCAAGGGGTCGGCGAACGGTCACAGCTCAACACGCCGACAGGGGAACCGAAAATGAGCCGCAAATCGACAGGACGAAACCGACGGGACAACGGGAGACACCGTTTAACAAGCCGAAAGGGCGTAAAGTCTGAAACTCACTGGCGTAGCCACCCCGTGTCGTCCGCAAGGTGCCAGGGTAGCACTTGGTGTCGCCGGTCGCGCACATAGACGGCTCTCCCCCTTGTCGTCTAACTCCGCGGACACCCTTTCTTTTTCTACGCACCTCTCCGGATCGTGTGTCGGCACACTGGTATCTCACTGGGCACGGGCGCGTGTATCTATGTACGCGCGGGCCGTGTCACGTCCTCGAATCGATACGACCGGCGCGGGCCGAGCCGGGGCGAGCAGCAGCAGCAGCAGCAGCAGCAGCAGCAGCAGCAACAGCAGTAGCAGCTAGCGGTAGTGTAGTAGCACTACAGCGAACCACCGAGAGAAACTGGGCCCCCGGGTTCCGTGATCGAATCTCGGAAACGGGCAAGCGTCCGACCCGAAGCCGCTGAAGCACCGCGTAACACTGGGGTCCGGAGATCTCGTGCCGGGTAGCCGAACGGACCCGACCGATCGGCCTCGCCGCGACTCGACGTACCCGTATCAAAATATCGAAGGTAACACCCGCGGCGGAATCGATGGATCCTCGCTTACTCCGCTGGGAATTACGGCACTTGCAACAACGTTCACGTTTCTTTCTTTACGCGTATATATATGTATAAACGTGTACGCATATAGATGTATGCGCGGGTATATAATATATTACATGTATGCACGTATATACACGTATATACCGTGTCCCTTCTCACTCTCTCTCTCTCTTTCTCTCTCTCTCTCTCTCTCTCTCTCTCTCTCTCTCTCTCTCTCTCTCTCTCTCTCTGTCTTTTCCAGCGACGACGAACGCGAGACCCCTTTCTCTCTTTTTTTTTGCCTTGTTCCTATGCCCCTTTTCCTGTACCGCCCCGACGCCGAGACTTGCTCCGAGACACCGGGGGAAACCGCGTACAAAAAGGTCGTGGCACCGAGAGAAAAGAGAGAGGAATCGGAGCGAACGAGGCAACCCGAAGCGTTTCGAGGAGCTGGACGCGTCCCTGGTGAGCTCCGGTGCACGACTGAGGCGCCCTCTCGCCCCGCCCCAGAGGCGCAGCGGCGCTCACGGCCGCGAGGTTCGACGGGACGTCGATCGATCCGCCGACTGGCCCCACCACCGGACCCTCCGGGATAGTGACGAGCGATCCCGAGGAGCGCACGCGCGGGGATTCCTCCTGCGACGCACCGCTCGAGAGTTCGACGAGTTGAGAAACGTCCTGAAAGATCGAGACCGGTGTCTTCTCGGGGATTCCGGTTGCTTTCGAATTTCGCGCCGGTGGGTGGGCAGCCTGTGTCGCCGTTGAGATCCACTGGACACCATGGGGATGCCCCTGGGGGTTGACAGTACGCGTGATTGAAGCAGACGTTGGGATTTGACACTGCGTTCATTTATATTCTAGCTACGTTGGGTAGAGTCGTTTCTGTGCCCTGAAACGTGACTAGAGTTATTTGCTGTGACTTTCTTGCAGATTTTTGTAAAATGAGAAAAGGTATACTGTTTTACCGATGATGCAGTTACCGACGCTGCAGTTACCGATAATGTAGAATTATTATTGCTGGGTAATGTAGGTATCGCTGCGTAGGATGTATCGGCTGTGAAAGGTGTAGGTAATTTTAGAAACATTTGAAGGTAATGTAAATCCCTGAAATAAGATAATTATGCGTGAGTAATAAGAAAGGAATGTGAGAAAATATTTGTAAACATAGATTCTAATATTATATGAATATACTTAATGGAATTTGTAAGATGTTCCTAGTATTTTAATAAAGATATAGAGATGTGTGGGACATGTCCAAATAATAAAGAATTCATTCATCCTTTCATCCCCCAAGAAATGATAGAAATTTTAGGATTTGTTTTGAAATGAATGACAGAAGCAGTATTCAATGAACAATATCTCCAAATCATACTGTATTATTCGCAAGATATTCGTGGCTGTCTATCTATAGTACAGAAAAACGATTAACACTAAAAATCGTTAAGTATCTCCATTGAATACCTGTTGGAATCAATGAATTCATACACCCACTCATGCACACACCCTTTTCAACATTTATACACACATATTCTATGTCTGTATATAGAGGATGAGTCACATAAAGTGTCATATGCTGTCTTTTCCAAAACTATTCACTGTGGCAGCAAAGATTTTCCTGGGCATTTGGAAACCAGAAGAAAGGAAGGAGAGATGTATCTATGAGAAGTGAAAATTATAGACTATTCAATTAGATATCAAAAGGGCATGAACCTGTGCATTCTATTTTTATCAATTACCCATTACTGGAAACAATTTAGTTCACCTCAGACTACCATATTAATAGTGAGCTACTAATGGTGTCACAATAATAGAGATCCCCTATAGTACATGGGTGCCAGTGACATTATAATTGTTGAGTCAATTCTACTATACTAGAGTATTAGTGATATCACAATGATGAAATACTGTTCCACTATATTAGAGTACCAATGATACCACTGTGATAAGGTACCATTCTAATCATGGGTACCAATGGTAATACAGGGACAGGGTACCATTCTAGTAGACAGAATACCAACGATATCACAGTGCTAGGGTATCATTCTATCACATGTGCATCACTGATACCATTGTAAAGCATATGGTACCAATGGTGCTGCAATAGTATAATACCATTTTGGTATACATAGTATAATATAGTACACCATGATACTGGAGTACCATTTTCTAATGTGGCACCATGTGGCACTACTGATAATATTTAGAAGAAATACTGACACGAGCGACAATCGTTCCAACGAAGATTTGAATTTGAAAAAGAAAGAACGAAAAACAATTTGATGCAACACTGAACAATTTTTGATTAATGACACTCAAACACATACTGTGACGCATCCTATTCTGTACGAAAAAGTACACACATATAGACATACCGATATATGTGCCAATAAATATACACACACGTAAAATAATGAAAATTTAGCTTATACCTCACGCGTACGCTAATCATACGATTACTTCCTTTGCTTTTTTTTTCATTTATACACATATACATGTTTATATATACCTCTACATAGATGCATACGTACACACGCACATATATATATATACATATGCATATATACATACATACGTATACGTATGACGTATTATAATAATAATACACTATATCGCATATAAAAAACAATTACTTATTGTAGAATACAAGATTGTTTCGTACATATACATAGATGTACGCGTACGTAAGTACACAAACGTATGCGTACACACGCACACATATAAATACGTATATATAGTTATGTATATACGTGTATATATTCCTTTTTATTATTAATCTGCTCATTTTAATTAATTGAGTGTCATTTTTGTATCATCCTCGTCGTTAGTATTAGTACTGTTAGTTATTATTATTAATATTATTATTATTATACACATATCGTGCTTCCTTACGTCACCGTTTCATTTCAAATTCTTCTTCGTCATTCCGTCATTCGGTCACCAAAAATTTGCTTTTTTTTTTATACAATAAATGTTTGTTTCAATGAACAAAATCCTCGTTTCGTGATCTGTGCCAGTCACCTAAAGTTTTAGATCATCATGTGCAACTGAAATGCAAGAGTCGTTAAAGAAAACTAATTTTTGCCCAATTTGAATTCTCTGAATTATTTATAGAAAGGAAATCTGGTTAAACTGGTTCGTCAAAAAGCAAAAGTTTGGTCACTTCTCGATTGAATTGTACACCTTAAAAGAACGTGAACGAAATCTCGTACCACGTCGCCTATAAAAAATGTCACGAATCTATTGAAAACGAACGAATCTACGAAAGCTCGTCGCCACTCTATTGGAATACGCTAAAATAAAATCGAAACTCCTCGGCGAAGACAATAGGCGTTCCAAAAACGTAACAGAAGAAAAAGACAGAAATATAAAACACCGCTTATTTTACAACGTTCTCTTTAATTATGCAACTTTTATTATTATTGTATAACTGTCATAATATTCGACTTTGTTTGTTTTTACAATCATTCAGGATCATCAAGTTTTCGACTTCATCACTCGATCGTTCATGAAGTTCCTCGTAATCACACGGTATAATCACTAACGCACAATATATTTATATATTTATATATATACTTCATTTTTTTTCCCTTAAACAAAATGAAAAATCGAACGGAAGAACGTAACAGTTGCTCGGTGACGATTACGATTAACTTGACAGATAAAAAAAAAGGAAACATCCGATCGACGGACTCGAAAGCATATTAGTAACAATAGAAAATAGTAAAAATTTGTATTAAAAAAAGAGAAAGAGAGACAGAGATAGAGATAGAGAGAGAGAAAGAAAATGGAATTACCAAAGAAAAAGAGGCAGAAAGAGAAAAGATCGTTTAAAAATTATAATTATTGCTTCGTCGTTATTTATCGATTATGTGATCGAAAGTAAAACGAAATTTAAACGGTATCATCTATGAAACGGTACCTTTATCGCTCTACGTTAATTATACAATAATGACAAGTAATCGAAGAATATTCTTTTATATTTATTTTACCGTCTTCTTCCTTTTACGCTTTAAAAGCTAACAATTGATACAAAAATCGACTCGTTGACGACACGATTAGAAAGGCTACCCAGAATACTCGACGGGGATTAATAATGTAATAATTATCGACGAGACTTTTCCCGTTGATTTTCCTTACTTTTTCATTCGATAAAAAAGTGACTCCGATGAAGGATGACCAGGGACATTTCGAAAATTTTCCCTTTAAAAGCAAGTGAGGAGAAAATCAGGCTACGATGAGGGGAAGTGGTATGATAGAAGAGGGGGAGGGGGGACGTGTGTTTGCGTGTATGCGTGTAATAGTGATGAAAGCCGACACGAGATTCGGAGCGAAATTACGAATAAATAAAACTAAAATTTCTTCTTGGATCAAACTTAACGAGATGACACGTGATGTTACCATAAAACGTTAAGCAACGTCTAAGATATGCGATGAAACCGGACAATCGTTGACAAGATTCATTTTTGACAGACTCCGAAAGAGAAGTTTTTATCATTGCTGGTACAGTGAAGGTAATAACCGTGAAACGAGACAATGGCAACAAAGAAAGAGTTGAATTTTGAAATAAAAATACACCAGATTGGAAACGTACCTGAGGAAAGCGGTGGTTTTATGGTCAGGATGATGGGTCTCTGCTTGGTAGATGAAAGGAGCGAGGGAACAACCTTGAGATTGTGGTAAACTTCCGAGTTAAGAAGAGGAAACGAGAAAAGGGTGATTTTGGTTGGTAGGTGTTGAAACATCATTCTTCACTGTATTCGTATCTTCTTGTCATCTTCAACCTTGTTTCTCGTCTGTTACACTCTTAAGCTAGAATCAGCAACCTTATATCTCGCCGAGAGGAACACCTGCAGTACTTTATCCGTCTACACTGTCAATGAAAAATTTCCGTGTATTGAAATGTTGCGATCTGAATTATCATTCACGTTATACTCATCGCTCAATCACTTCATCCTTCGTTTTGATCTCGACTTCGAACACCGCCCTTTCGAACTTTATACTCTTACATTCCCGTACTTATACAGTATGATCGTAATCGAAACGTGATCCTTGCATTTTGCCAGACTATGCTGCTTAAAATTCAGCCGCGTACACGTACAGCGATCGACAAACTTGACCGTTAATGCCAGCTTAATTATCATCCTCGCACCCATCCCCGTTGCCATAACAGTGTGTACTTTTTGGTGAGTTCCGCGAGCGTGTACATGTATTCGTTTGTGTTTAGGTGTACGTGTGAGATCGAGCCAGAGAGCCAACTGCCGGTAGAACAGACTCTAGCTGAATTCCGTTTCCACATCCTGCAACAAACTTTATTCAATTATTCGAAGTCGTTTACAGATAGACCCGACTCAACCGACCACTTATTATCAACGAGCCAGATAATGACGGCGAATGGAGAAAAAAAAGTAAAAATGTGAAATAGTTTGCACAGAGTCCAGAGATAATTGATATATGGAAAATGATATCTAATTATTTTTCAGAACTATTTTACTTTGAATCTGACGAGTGATGTCTACTTAAAAAAAAGAAAAAGAACGCTAATACCATTGAAAAGAAATTAGTTCCAGAAACAATCTGGAACAGGGAAGAAACTGGAAACACATGAAAAGTAAGGAAAACATGAACATGCGAGTAAAGCGTTTGAAATCAGAGACTCAAGATGACACGGACGAATGGATAAACGAAAATTAAAATGCTTTGTTCTTCTTTATAAGAATGGATATACTTTATTCTTTGTAATAAACAAAATTAATAAATGTATTTTATTTAAATATGCAAGATATCTTTCTTATCACAAAATATAGCTTAGTTTAAAGTCATCAAAACTCGTTAACAATCTTCCCTAATCAACTTAACAACGATCGCATACGCATTCAATATATTGTTTTGATGCTCACATTGATCTCAATTCATTGTCGATCACCGGACGTATCAACTATCCCCAGTTTCTTGCAATTGGTGCGCAATGAACGCATTAAGAGAATTACTAACCAAACTCGTGCCGGCAGAAGAAGCAGACGTGGCAGCAGGGGTAGGCACCGTCAATATTGGATGATATTGTCTACATCTGCGAAGCCGCAAGCCCCAAGACCAGCACGAGACATAAGCCGTACGAGTTCCTTTGCATGCGACGCCGCGACTTCTAATGGTGGTCGTCGTGGCAAGTTACTCGATTCTGAAATTACAGACGATCAAAGTATTAAATATCAGAGACTTCTTTCATCTTAATGAGAGACTCCCCGTTATAAATAGTCTTACAACTTGTTCGCATTCTTTTATTTCTTCGATCATTAAATAACAAAAATTTATAATGCATGCAACATTGTGCACTTTAACCCTCGGTGTACCGCAGCTCATTAAAATTCTTACTGTCTGCGAACGTGTTAACATATAAATCTGTAGATAATATTCAACTGATCTCATCGGCGCTGCGTTCAAACGCAATTCGAATGCGTCACTTTGATCTGCCGATTTGCATGTAGCAAATAAAACGTATTGTCTTACCAAGTATGGCGGAATTGAGTCTTGCGCAAACGGTTTCCCTTTCTTGGGGATCGAGCTGCCATCCAACCGGTGAATTCCATGGGTTCGCGTAAGCGAGCAGACTGAACGCGTCTTGAAGCATTTTTTTATTGCTCTCACTTTTTCCATGCTGCTGCCGTAAATGTATCGACTGAGAGTAAAGTTGCCTGCCGAATTCCAACATTTTCTCGATCGCTTGCTTATCGCCGCCGCAAAGCTGTTTCTTGTTACCCTTGTTCAACGTGTTTTCTGGACTACAACTGCCGTTCTGTTGTTGCTGTGTTTGATTAGTATTGTCCACTTCTGAAAACAAATTAAATCGTCAACATTTCGAATAATCTAATGCGATTAATTGGCGAGGGAAAAATACAATGAAAGCTCACCCATATCAACATCCTCTCCGTTCTGACACTTGTATCCATTCGTGCTCAAATCACCATTTTGATAGCCATTATTGTTTCTCACGCCATTTACAATATTCTCTTCCATATCTACATCATCCTCAATTTGCCCGTTAATAAACTGCTGCTCGGTAGAACCATTGATTGCATTACTAATGTTCATCTCCTCGACAGTACCATTTGTAGACGACTTTGTATAAGCTTTTGTAGACTGTATAACACTAGTTTGATTAACATTGGAATTCTGACAGACCTCAGAATCACTACCGTTCACCATCTCAACGAACTGTCGACACTTTAAAGCGAAAAGAAGGTTTGAGTCTCTCTCAAGGAGACCTGGGTACAGTCGACTCGTTAACTCTATGGCCTCTCCCATTCTGCCTGCTAGTACCAATTTTAGAATTCCTGAAATAAAAAATGTTACATAATCGAAAATAGGAATCACCTTTTTTCAATCACGTTGCGGAGAAGACTTACTTTGTCTATTTTTTATGGAGTTAAAATCTTCCTCGAACACTTGACCAGTACTATTAGCAAAGACCTCGGCAGTGGCACAATAACCGTGATGGACTAAATATGTTGATACCATTCTATAAAAAAGGGGCAAAAATGTTCAAGAATAGTGATGAAACTGATCAGAAATTAAATAAAAAAAAATCGTAGTACTATCTAACCATTCAATTAAACTTACTTGTGGAGAACTGCTTGCCACTGGCCCTGTCCGTGATCTGGTGTGGGATAATTTATAATTTGCAATCTTGTTTTAACACGAAGTTCGTTAAGCATATCGTCGATATCAAAGACAAACGGTTCTTGCCCGAAATTTGCATCTACTACTTCTCCTGGTGTTTGAAGTCCCACTGTTGGATATAAATTTGGCTGTAACGAAAGCGAACGTGTTAATAGAAATAAGGGAAGATTAATCTACATACTTATACCAATCATACGTACCGGAAGATCGGTGAATGCGATACCAAGATGGTGTCCATTCTTTGTATAAAAGGCAGTATTATTGACAAGATTCACACCGCAACCAATTACATCGCCAGTAGTGAATGTTGGCCCATAAGGTTGACCCGTTCCAGAAGAACAGAAACTGTGCCCATCGTCACCATGGTATCCGTACGAATGTTTGTCCCAACCTGGCAGCCTGTTCACATTGACTCCATGTGCAGAGAGACCGATTCCCATATACCCATCTCTACCTTTACTGATGATCTTCACTTCAAAATAGTAGAGACCACACGCTGCTGGAATTGAATGCGTAGTACGAACACTTGCTGCATCCTTGTGTGTCTTTCCGTAGCCTGAAACAAAAGTACCATCAATTGATCAGATCAATGAGAAAATTTAGTGAAAGAGGCAATGATGACTTCATAGTTCTAAAGTAAAATAAGGGAAGAATTTACTTGTTAATTTACTATTAAATAACTCATAATTTAGATAAAACCCTGATACATTTAACTTTGCATTGTTTTCAAATTTCTTAATAACTTCAGAATTATCTACTTGCAGGTACATGTCTTATAGTCATGTTAATCGTCGATAGTCATTCACTTTAATTGATATATACACGAAATAAAATAATAAAATTGTCACAGAACAATTATTTTACATCGAGCACTATACAGAATGTTGAAAATTGAAATTTTAAATAGTGAAAACATAAACTAATAAATATTACCTTGTTATATTGTACCCAGATGCTTATTTCACAAATTGCTCTGATGAATTATTTATTCCTTTAGTGCATCCATTAAAGAAATTAAAAGTTTTAAAATTAATTACATAAAATTAAAACATGCTTACATATACATATGAGTAATTAACTTCAATGAGGTCTAAAAATTATTTTACTAATGAAAACATTATTACATTCAGTATCATATGTTGTTTTTATTGTTAATTAAAAATATCGATTAAAGAAATATCATGTAAATTATTCTTGAAACAATTTATATACAAAATGAAAATAAAAGTTGATTGTTAAAAGGGAATAAATATGTTTTCCAATATAACATGGTTCAATTACCTTCCATCATAAAATAACTTATTGTAATACAGTATTTAACTCGCCAATTTATTTTTCTTTATTTTATAGGAAATTATATATCTTAATCGCTCCCAATAAATTTCAAGAAATATTGTATGACTAATCATACGAGTGTCAGTTGCACTGGCAATTACACGTAACAACTGTAAATCAGTTATAATAGAAATTAATTAAGTACATTTCAACAATTGTTCAGATAGAAAAATAACAACAGACATTAAATTTGAACACGATCATTTTCCTAACAGTGGTCTCCAAAAGTTGCTGCACTTGCTCACAGAAAATAAACATAAATACGCAGAATAAAGATAGTGTAAAACAGTAATTAGACAACAAAATTGTAAAAATAACATAAATAATCAAGCTGTGGGATCAATTGCACTCTAGTCATGATTAATTTACATTTACTTTAATCCTGAAAAAGAATGTAAAATACACATATTAATTCACTGCATTCACATAAATCATAATATATTTAATAAATGCATACCGACAATCAATCAAACACACGAATAATTCAAACTACACGCTCGTAATACTTTTTTTAAATCAGACCATTAAACCGGAGCAAATTGAAAACAATTAATTCCGAAGCTTCCAGCGAAACAATAAATTCTCATTTAATACGCATATAAAAGAACATTCATCCAGAATTGTTTATAGCGTCGAAAACCCGACAAGCTTTCGAGCGTGAAAACATTGAATTTTTGGCATTGACAAGTCAACGGAATTTCCATTCGGGAAGGGGGGTAAGCGTGTAATGACAACGACACGTTGCAATATTCACCAGCGTCGTACGCCACGTGCAACGAAAACCAACAAACCGAAATATTTCATTCTAAAAACATGTAAACCCAGGAATTAATCTACGACGAAGATGGTACAGCGGGAGGGAGGAAGCGCGCGCTAGAGCGAGAGAGAGATAGACCGACCGACCGACCAACCGACCGACCGACCGACCAACCGAGGGGAAGAAAGAAATGGAAAAAGAGGGAGAGAGACGGGGAGTAGCAGAAAGAGCGAGAACATCATAGGTGTGAGAGAGCAACGAGAAAACTAACTGTTCAAACATCGCAGCTGTCATTGTCATTGCGTCTTCCCCTACGCAGATTCATTTTTTCTGTCGATCCCAGAAAAAATCAGCCCGCGATCGCTACGTAGCCTAACGGAAGGGAACCTTGACGAACGGTGAAACGCACGGCACGCATCATGGAAAATCTCGAGGCACAACAGCGGATCGTGGTGATCGAGAGAAAGTCGAACGGAGACCACGGCCGATCAGCTGATTCCTTTGTTTAGGTCGCTGACACACGCGAAACGGAGCCCTGCCATTTTCAATCGATATTACAAGCCCCGTCAACGATTCGTCCGTATCGGGCAACGATCGAATCCGATTGGCCGGGATCGTTCCGTGATCCTTCCGGCGAAGGATCACGGTGAATCGATCGCGATCAATCGCCTCGTACACGGGAATATCTACCAGCAAGAGAGATCGAGAGGAGGAGCAATCGAAATCGTACCTTTGTAGTGAACACGAAGATTGTTTTTGGAGAGGCCGATGAAAGTGTACCTGTCCTTGGGATTCCATGACCTTGGCAGCGGCGTTTCCTCCTCGTTAACCATCGGATACAGTAGTTTAAGGGGATCGACGGGCTGATTTTGCCCGGGATTCGACTGAGAAACCTCCATAACACTCCGTTCCTCGCTGGTGGCGGCCATCTTTCTTCTGAGCAGCCCCACTACTCTCGCCCGTGGACTGTTCTTGACTGACTGCGCAACAGCCCTGCGCAAACACAGCTTTACCCTCTTGTATTATGAAATACGGGGAATGTTTAGATTAACACACTCCTGCGGAATAATTGCACGTCGGATATGCATCGCAGCGCCACCTGCGGGTCGATATTGTAATGATTCGATTCTTCAGTTCCGAAAATGGAAAATGTCAGTTGGAATCTTTTGGAGCGAATTCGTTTGGAACTTGAAATTAATTTGTGTTTTCAGCTATGGTTGTTCGTGAGTATTCGTCTGGAGATTGTGTACTTGTTTGTTTAATGAAATTTTGATTTAAATGACATTTTGATGACATCCAGTAGGAGAGAGGGGTACCAAATTGAGTACAAGCTTGAGCGTTCTGCCGCAGATGGCGCGCAACTTTGTTTACCATTTTCAACATTTGATGAAAGAAATGATGTTCGTTGCACGGTGTAATGTTAATAAGATTAATAAATAATATTGATGCGAGAAAGTTTGATTAATAACCTGACCCTGTTGGAAAATTATTTAGTTGTAATTTGTATGGTTTACCAACCTTTTGTGCTGGCGACACCACTGCAGGTGGTAGTTAGTAACAGTCGGATAATATTGCCGTGTTTATTGTTTTTGTAAAATGGCAACTTGCCAAAGTTATTCGCCTAATTATTTTGCGCTGAATGATATTTTAATGACCGAAGAACGTGTGAGTTGTAGAATTGAAGTCGAAGCGCCGAGATTGGGTGAGTTGTTGATTATTTGTATGAACTATAAATCATACAATAAATCACTTCATTGATGTGTCTTTAACTTTAAGTCCTATTAGAAATGGTTACATTCACTTTATTAGTACTCATTAATCATATTATACGTATTAATCATATTTAATTCGATTTAAAGTGTGACACTTAACCTATTCTTCGTTACTCGCTATATTTTTGAGTACAAACTTTTTCATGTTATACAAGAGTACTTCGATTTACAATTAAAGTGTAATTCTATTGTTAAGTGGCATGCACTTTAATAACAATACGAAATGATTCATACTTAAGGTTTCTTGGATTCCTCTTCAACATCTGATAACTTAACAGTGGGAGCAAAAGTAGAATTCCCATTATGGATGGCAGGACCACTTAAAAAATTACAACCCCCTGTACTTAATATTGAACTACCAAAAATATATAAAGAAGGATATAGGTTTGTTCCTCAGTACATATTACATAGAATGTGTTCAATTATTATTCCATTTTTATATTTATAAATCATAATTTTTTAATTATTTCCCTCTGCTTGTGGAAATCCTATTAGTTAACTAACCAGAATTATTTTTCTACTTAAATCTGAATAGTTACAATTGAGATTCTTTTTTGTTTATTTTTTTCTTTCAATATTTTATCAGAGAAATTTTGGAGGCAGATGCTGATGCTGTTGTTCTAAGCAAATGGAATCCTTATTTTTATGAATTAGGCATGTATGTGCAAAGGTATAATGACAAAGAATCCAAACAGATAGCAGACTGTTTGTTGCAGGTAAAGAAGTTACAGAATGCTAAGTTCCAAAGAATGTTTCAATACCTGTAAATGCAAAGATATTAATTGCTATCTGTTGAACTACAGACCTCGTTATTTACTTTATACTTAAATGATAAAAAGAAATATGGAAGTGATAAATATAAAATTTAATATTATATAAAAATATGGTAGAATTATTGCAGTTTTTATCTCCTAATTTAGATGACATTAAAAATTGTCATTAATAATGTTACCCTCTTTTTTTAGACATTTCAATCCCGTTTTCGATTAGTTATGGACTGGGCACTCAATCCAATATCTGATTCAACCTTGGGATTGCAACTTCCCCGACTCGAAAGAGATCTTTTTGCAAATGGACAGAAAGCCAAAATGCGGCTATTAGAGTGGTTAAAAATGGGCACTAGCAGTATTCCTCCCTCCGATGTTACGGCGAATTTGAAGAAACGAAAACGCGCCGACTACGAGCTTTATTGATTACTGACATTTTATAATATAACGTGAAAATAAAATTGTCGCTTAACGAGAATATATATACATATTTTTTTTTGTTCAAAAAAATCAGTTGAAAATTTACTTCATTTATTACATGATACAATTTTTTCTACAACGTTCAATAACAATTCTGCGAGAAAGGAATTTATTTACAATTTGTATTACGAGCTTATTAACAAACTGTTACACAACAGCTCATTTGTTAGTGGTTGACAATACTTGCCTTTCAACTAATAGAAATTGCTTCTGAAAATCTGATCTTAATAATAAACAGTACCTTTAAATTACAACAATATTACAAGATAGTCTAATGGCAGAAAACTTTAGATGTAATAAATAACGATAAATAGGAAAATAATAAAAAAAAATATATTAAAAAGTTGATAACAGTAAGAACTACGTGTATTTTTTTTATGACATATACCGTAAAATAAAAAAATTATTTATACTTTTATCATCTATCTTTTTTTGTTTTTAATGTGCTTCGTCGATTAATTTTAAGTAATGAGAACCGAAACTAATTTATCGTGTTCGACGAAAGCGTGTTACAGTAAAAAATAAATATAGAAAAACAATTATGCAGAAACTTGGTACAAGTTGTTCCTTAGTTCAACCAGTTTCCTTGTTTATTAATGACAATATTTATCACTTCCACTAATTTACAGTTTGTGCACGCGTGTTGTCAGCACATGTTACATAAAAAACTATATTCATATATTTATATATTATATTTTGCATTACGTATTTATGGTAATGTTACACATAAAATTATTACTAAATTAAATGTATTATTGCTTCCTATCCGGCCATAAATACACAATCTACCAGAAGTCGCATTGTACATTTGGAAGCAACGATTTATTTACTTCAACTGCTATTTTGCAAATAAAACTGTGAAACGAAAATTAGCCAAGTTTTCATATAAATAATTAATCTTTAAATAATAAATGATTACATATATGTATATATATGTTAAATGATTCCCGACATTGTCATGGATCACTTTATTCTAAAAGTAATAAATAAATTTTATTGTTTCCACTTACTGGTTGTTTAATCAAATTCTTTGAGACCAATGAAGAATAATTTCCATCACATTCCAAATGTCTAAGGCATTAACGAAAAGCATGCGTACTTCTGAGCTAAAAAAAAATTGCATTGCAATGGCGTGTGCTCCTTTCTTCTATGAGAGAGGTGCTAAGACTAATTGCTAATTGGTTTTGATTATTGTGGAATGTTATCTGTTATGGACTGGGTAACAGGACCATCCGAGAAAAAAAACGAGATGAAACTTATCAAAAAAAAAATCTTCGATATTTTCCGAATATCGAAAAAAACAACTTATTTCAAACATTTTGAAATAAGACTCACTAAAAAAAATCATGTTAGACGTAATCCTTGTCAGATGAATATCCTACGAAGTGATAAAAATGTTCACAGTGCCGTCGAACATTATTGGAAAAATAGAATCTGCCATTTACAAAAATATCTGATTATTATTACAATCGATGATCACTGTGTTTGTATAATACAATGTACAATTGGTATAACAGGGTAACAAGTTGCTTACCGCGATAACAAAAATATTCTCTGAAGGAATATATTATAAATAATATAATTAATTAACCCTTTTCTATAAATAACAGTATACTTAATTTCTACGTACGTAACAAATAATGTTAATTATATTATTATTTCATTTAGATGTCGGTCGTTTTATGATTGAAGTAAATGAAGAAATAATCTTGGCAAAAGTTACAAAATTAACGTAGTTAAAAAAAACAAGTAGAATTGCGAGGGATTATTAAATCGTAGAAATCGAGAGAAACTTGAACAATCACAACGTTCTTGTTTATAAAATGCAAAGATTGTTCTTGGATTTCGATCGCGCTAATCACTAATTTCACTAACAATTTTACGTACATGACCGTTGTAAAAAAAAGTATAGATGATTAATGACTTTATTTATTTACCGATTTTGATTTGAACCTACGATTAAGGTAATTAAGGATTAATTGAGCAATCCATTGAGCACCACTGTTACTCAATAAAACCAGAAATCGTATAGTATTTTTTTTTTTCATAGTTGCCAACTATTTTAAAGTTACAACATTAATAATTGGCTGCTCACGGTCATTGGTGGATTATCCCTACTATAACGTTTAATTATCTCCACTATTTTGTATTAAGAAAAATAACTTTCTCTCTGATGCACATCAAGGGAATTGTCCTGGAGCAGCCAATTAATATTTATCTGATTATTTCGAGTTTTATTATGAAATATAAAAACTATTTTATCGTGAATTATAAAAAAAAATTGTAATCTGTACTCTCAACCCTGTGGAACATGAGTGTTACATTAAGGAAAACCTGTATATCAAAATTGTCACTTAGGTGGAAATAATATTTCTTTCCAAAATCACAACATTTCAAAAAATTCAATTCACTTATATCAAAGAGTGGCTTTCCTTGGCAACCAACAGCTGTTTCAAAAGATAACATTCTGTAAGAGTTCGGAAAATCAACTCCTTGTTTTGGGCTTCTACAGAACTCCACTTAACCCTTGAAAATTACGACGTTCAGCCAGGTGCTCCAAAACTCTAGTGCTTTGAAATTTCATTACGAAATATTCTCGAATATGTTGCGCATCGCAACCTTTCAATGCCCTTAAAATATTGTAAAATCTATTCGACATTTGTGAATGATGAATTACACGTTCTAATATCGCACCAAGTATATTCAAGCATTCTTCACTGTCCACGACGATGAAATCTTTATCAACAGTTTCCAGACATTTTCAAATGTGATTCCATCTATCACAATATTTTGGCGAACACTTAAATGTTCAACATAGAAACAAATTACGACGGCTCGAGCCATAGAAGGATATTACAGCGTCCCCGTTCTCTGCCAACAAATTCCGAATCTCCGTCATAAGTACTCCAAATCGGTGCAATGGTCAAGTCAGTTTCAGCAATAGTCAAGAACAATTCACTTTCATTCTATAGAATCTGCCAACTGCGTTCGGTTCCCCTGGGAATCCCTTAAAACGTTGATTCACTTTCGAGACTGGGTTCCTGCTTGAACATCCTGAATCCAGAGACACTGGTCACGTCTTCTTGATTCTGAATAGGTGTCAGGTCCCTTAGTATCATCACGGGACTTCCCCCAGCTAGCATGTGGTCTTGGGGACTTAACGGAGGGGCATTGGCAGGCGTCAGCGGACTGCTAGGGCTTTCGTTGCTGCTCACATAACTGCCTGGAGCGTTTGAGATTGGAATTGGTGTTACAGTGCCATTTTCTTCAGCCGTGGCGCCACCTAGAAGCATCTCCTGCAGCAGGTTGTCGATGTGCGCGACCCCAAACAGTCGTACAAACTGGATTTGTTCTATCATCTGCCAGGAAATGGACTGGAGAGCTGGCAAAGTCAGAAGGATCTCCCCGAACCGACCACGACTGTCGTACTGTCTGTCACTGATATAGTCCTCTAGGTTGATCTGAATCTGGTAGCGTAGCTGTTTGATTCGCTGTGGTTCACTTAAGCCCTTTGCATCTATTGACAGACACGATACATATGATTTTAACTTCTGTGTGTACGTATATGTGTGGCAACAAAGGAATGGAGTCTTGATAGGATACCCAGAGATGAAGGTGGAAAGAGAACAAAGCTAAATCCCTGGTCGAACCATGGAGATTTGATTGCTACAAACTTCTACCTTCGCTATGTTCGTTCCAACTATTATATATCCACTATTATCCTATTCTACCTGTCACAATTACCCTACCATAGTACCACCAGTTGTCCTACTCTACTTTATTAATTGTCTACCTTCATCCTCTTTAATTCTTCCACTTTATTCTCATCAATACTCCCATTATATCTCTGTTTGGTGAACGTATGCACATAGCTGTATGAGTGACTTC
This sequence comes from Nomia melanderi, assembly GCF_051020985.1. Lineage (NCBI taxonomy): Eukaryota > Metazoa > Arthropoda > Insecta > Hymenoptera > Halictidae > Nomia > Nomia melanderi. The sequence goes on from NC_135000.1 coordinate 8,650,436, forward strand.
TATGCTACAATTTATATAACCCAGGAGTTAAGGGTGGAAACTGATGATACACCTGGAATGTTTACATCAAATTATTGGCATGATCAAGATAACATAGCAACGAGAGTTTCTTAGAGATTCAAAGGCTTTAGCGGAAGGTAAACTGAAGAGCACAATTATCCCCACCTCCTGACCACTCGATAGGACATTATTGAATTCACTGATGACTCTCAGGATGATAATCATCGGCTTAAGAGGATCACGCAGCTAGCCCACGACAGGGAGTCCATGGTCTTCTGCAATTTATTGGAGAACGGTGGCGGTGACCGCGCCGATGATCAATTAAATCTCATTGAGACAATCGTTCTCGCGTGCCCGGCAAATCATCGCCGGATGACACGCAAATTCTTCGTCCCCTTTGGATCGTGGTGCAGGACCGCCGAAGATTATCGTTATCCGAACACGAGAGTACCCCCTTAGCCCAGGCTTCATCTAATTACAGGTCCGCCCATTTAATTGTTCCTCCGGCGATAAGCCTGGGTCAAGTTGCGCTAGCGCTCCCAGAACAAGTGGCAATAAGACGTCAAGAAAATTAATGCGGTCATTCCGTCCAATTCGATTGGTCGCGGAGGTAATTTAAGTGTATATCTGGCAGCGTTCCATGAAAACTTTAAACCGCGCGTTTCCCTCGCAAAACAAGAAGACCACTGATTTTGCCAAATCCAACCGACCGCCTGAGAACTACTATAATCAGCTACCGAATGATTTATTCTCGACCGACGATGCTAACACGGGTACCATGAAGAATATGGTAGCCAACGATCGAAGTAACAAGCAAATTAGGACCAATCAAGGATAAGGAGATATTATATACGGTGTATGCACAGGTAGTCTGAACAAGAGATTCACAGTGTCACTGTCTATTATACGGTAAATTTCTTCTGAAGGTCTTGTCAAGGTCATTGATGTTTTTTTAATGAAACGACCCACGTAAAGAGGTCAGCACTCGGTATTGTTATCGTTATAGGTTTTGCAATCTGTATTCGCTCTTTTGCAACTCAAATTCATCCTGTTGCAAATCAGATTCACCCTTTTGCAAATCAAATGCTTATACATGTGTACTTTATTGGAAAAGACATCGAATGTATGCGAAAAGGGTGAATTTCATGTGCGAGAAGATGTGTTTGATTAGTAAAAAGACGAATGTCGAGTGCAAAATCTATATCTTCGGGGTCAGGTGTCAGTAGAGAATGAAGAGGACTTACTAGGGTCAAAGAAGACGATGGCCTTGAGACAGGCGAATTCGGTGTCGTCGATCTGCACCTCGTTCAACGGTTTCACCAGCTCGTCCATCACCCTGACGCCGACCTTGCTCATGTCCAGGTCCTGATTGCGACCTTCTGCGGACAAAGATATGACTGATAACGACGGTTAAGCCGTCCCTATCTTACGCGGCTACCAATCGACTGAGTCCGGATGAGATACGAGTGTACAAGAAGCCGCGGGACCCCGACAACCAGTTTTGAATATAGACCCAATCTGCACGCATGCTGCTACATTCGCAACGTGAAGGCCGAACTCAGTCTACTAGCTACTCCCCCAATACATGTTCGTGCAACTTACATAACGAGACTATCGATTTTGGAAATTTCACGCTGGACTCTCGTCGCCGATTCGACGACGACGTTTGTGTTTAATAATTGACCCTTTGCGGACGAGGATTGTTGAAAGTATACGAAACCTTTAGCGAATTCTGCTAAATTAAACGCTGAATGCTTAAATCATGGAGAATAAGGGAACTGTGTACTGATTTCTTGCAGTTCGAACGGTTAAATCATTCGTTCGCAACTGGGTATTCCAAACATGGAAGTTTGATCTCAAAAATGCCGACATTCGTCCGCAAAGGGTTAACATCGACTCGAAACAATAAAATAGCTGATACCGGGATCGATGTCGAGATTCGAATTGATAATTCGTTTAATATTGATGGGTAACTAAATGAAATTTCGTGGAGTGGATATACATTGATTATTTGAATACGATTTAATATTGGTAATTAGTTGATTGTTATTTTCGTTGAAATTTTTTCAAGTCAAGTAATGCTCTTCGCTCGAGTCTTCTCGGATGGTCTCGTTTTGCGTGATTAAATGCTACTCGTGTGCATGTATCACATATACTGTTCTCCGCAAAGATTCGATTGAGATCGGATGTGAATATTACAATGAATCATCCAGCGGATCAATCGAAGATTTACGGAACTACGTTTCAGTAATGTTAGTCAGATTTTAGAAGACAATCCTGTAGTGCATGCTGTTATTCACTCACCCATATCTTCCTAATCATTATGCTATACCTGGCGAATAAAATTCTTTAGAATGGCAGTGAAATGGAAATGTGCAGATTTATATAAATTCAACGCATTCTTTCCGTAGAACAATAATCTTATCTATCGATTCTATCGGAAGTTCAAGTAACACAATGGCAATTTTTATCGACAATATTATTAGCCGTTTCGAGTATCTGTGAAAAATATTTTGACGAGATAACCGCGGCTGATAACGTCGGCCGGATAAAGCCAATTTTTCGGAACGGTAGAATCAACTATTAATTACTACTGAGAACGCAAATACCAACTATTAATACTAATTCACTTCTAATTCATTAAACTTTCCAATATTCACGGAAGAATTCAGAATCTGGTATATAGTTCCAGTGTTAACACCAAGTGTTCAATAATAAATACTCCTCATTAACGCTAGGTTCACCGGTGTACAAACGTCATTTGTAAAATCATCTATCAAACCTCTAAACGAAGATACATCAATTTTCTAAAAACAGAATAAACGTCCGTAAACCTAGCGTTAACGCAGTGTTAGTGACACCTCCACCAAAGTTCGAGGTAAAGAAGAAGAAGATGGCGAAAGTGACTTCCCGTTAAGAACAGACGCCGACACCCACAGATTCGAATGAAGAACGTACCAGGACAATTTTTCGTGATGATGCAGTTGTTGCCCAGCAGCAGGACATCCTTGAGCTGCATGCTACGCCTGGCCACGCCGAGCAGAAGATGTTCGCCGGCGTGTGCCCTGAGCAAGGCGACCTGGTCGTCGAGGGTCAGCTCGCTGAACGCTGGTATATACTTGGCCCACTCGACCAGGATCAACAGCTGCTGCTTCATGCTGTCGCAGACGTCGTTTATGTTCGCGATCTGCTTCGTGCTGAGATCGATGTCGTTGCTCGGGCTGCCTAGCTGTTGGCAGAACGCTCTAGTTACCCTCCGCGAACTGCCGCAGCCGCTGAATTCGAGATCTACGGGGTGGCTCGAGAAAACCGACGGTTTCTGAACAGTTTCATACCGAAGTTTCTCGTTAAAAACACATTCGCTTCGATAAAAGAATGGTTTGACGGGTAGTTTCCGATAGATTAAACATCTATATCGCGGATACTCGAGAATTGTTTAATAAACGAAGGTGTTTACTTTATTATAAAACCGATACAATTGAGAACCACTGTCCCACGAAAGCATGTTCAATTGTGTTTATGCTCGGGGCCCGAAACTCGCGATCAAGAAAACGGCCGGATGTCTTTCCGTCCGCCGCATTAATATTACATTCGAATAGCGCTAACATTCATACGCGCCGGCTCATTAACTCTCCTTCCCCGCATAATCATTAACAGCGTCGCATTAAATCCGTTTCGATTGAACCCGGTAAGTAAATCACGAGTCGCGCCGAGCGGCTCTCATTAAAGCGGCGATTCAGGCGATTATACGGGCCGCGCCATTTTGTCGGGGGCCCGATTTCCGTGATCGACGAAGTACGCTGAAGGTTCCCGGCGTTCCGCTCGGCTCGAGGTGGAAACTAGCGGCGCGGATTCGTTGTAATCGGCGTCGACTGACCTCAAGAGCAGCGCCGACTTGTCTGCTGAGCATTTCCGCTTGGAGAAGCGACACCACGGACAGTCCGCTTCCGTTGCTGCTCTGCTCCTCGTAGCTAGGCCTCCTGCAGCTGATTCGGTCCCGCTCGTTCTGCACGGCTGTGTTCGAACAGAACTAGTTAGAAAGATCAAACAATCCTTAACCCCTTGTCTACAACGAGCAATAAGATCCGCGGAGATTTGCAAATTAATTTAAGAATCAGTGTTCTTCATTGCATACGGATCGAAAGGCCTACTGTCTTCAATGTTTCGCCTTCGAAGTTCACAGAAAAGTGCGATAAATGAAATATTTCTCAACGTTTCTTATGAATTATTGATAACAAAGTTAGAGCTTAGTTGAAGAGAACATCGTATGGCAAAGGGTGCACTACAATTATTAGACTTTCCACACATCCAAATTTTGCACTAAGAAGGAAAATAAAGGACCTAAGAAATGTTATAGCATTCTTCATTTTCACTAGGGATACTATAAAAAGGGTTAACCCTTTGCACTCCAAAGTTTTTCAGTTGAAATACTCAATACTTTCCAATTAGATGAGATCCTTTAAAATGAATTTATCAAGAAATCACATAAATTAGGGGACAAAGCTATCTTTCAATATTTCACGTGCAGTATAGAAAGTTAAATGGTAAATACAAAAGGTTTCGCCCCTCGAGTGCAAAGGGTTAAAGACAAACGAAGAGGAACGGCCTTCAAAGTCCTCGTTGCTCACCTTCTTTCTTCATGCCAGCTTTGAAGCATTTCCGCAATCTGCAGTATCTGCACTGGTTCCTCTTGTCCTTGTCTACCACGCAGTTCCTATTGAACCTGCGGAATGGGGAAAGTTTCAACGATACCCTAAAACGACGATATCGATGCTATGTCCTCAATCAAGCTGCAAAGAGCAATCTACTGCTAACTGTCCTTAAAGTTTCTGTCTTTCTTTAGCCTTCTTCGGCTTCGAAATTGAAACTCAGGCGGTCCTCGGTATATGTTGCTCCTGCGTGGACAATTGTTGCGACATGCAACAACAAACGGCGATTAGGAACACTCTGTAGCTTCAATGAGGACATAGCTTTATCCAAATTTTATTCAAATATATCTCGATTATCTCTGAGACACCATTGAATATTACGTACTGAAGCTCATAGGAAGGTTTACTACGGCTAGTTCAATTGTCTAAACAGAATTTTTATTAATGTCAATAGATTTTACTCTCAATTTTTCTTCCTCCCTTATTACTTTTAGAAACAATACCATGCGGTTTCTACTATTTCTACGACTTTTCTGTATAATCTATCTGTCTCTTTGTAGTTTATTGTTTTTTTGTGTACCAAAGGGTTGAAGCTCGTATACTAAATAAATAAATAAATAAATAGCTGGAAACGCAAAAGATTGAAGGAGAGAAGAGGATTCAGGCCAACCTGCAGGCGTACAGATGATTTTTCCTGACCGACCGCCGGAAGAATCCCTTGCAACCGTCGCAGGAAGCGGCGCCATAGTGTTTCCCGGTCGCTCGGTCCCCGCAGATCGCGCAGTGCTGTGACAACACACCACCCACGCCGGATCCAGGCAGGCCGAGGACCGAGCCCCCAGCTGCGCCTGCACCCATGCTCAGATCGGCATCTGCAAACGGGAAACCGAGTTTCGTTGGTTCATCTATTAAAGTATATCTCACGGTACATTCGATTAACCCTCTGCGGACGAAGATTATTTAAAATATACGAAACTTAACACTAGAACTACCGTACCAGTCAAAATGACTGGTTTCGATATTTTTGTTTAGCAATTATTGATATCTTCGAAGCATTGAATATTCGAAATGATTTTGAAAATAAATAGTTTCATTTCAGTACTATAATGAGTGTCTGAAGAAACTGAGAATAATCTGTTGTTACAATTTTTATAGGAATTGCAATTAATCGTATTAAATGCTCGGTAGTTCTAGTGTTAAGGCAGATCCTGCCGAATTACGCATCGAATGCTTAAATAATAGAGAAACAGGAAATAATTAATTTATTTATTGTTATATTTAATTATACCTTGGAAGATTCTAAATGATTCTATCGAGTTTCATAAGATCACTCACTATGTTTAATAATACAAATTCAAAATACTTAAGGCTTTCTTTAACACTAGAACTGAAACAGCTAAAAATGGCGCATAATTCCTTCGGAATCATGGAAAAGCTGCTTCCCAGAGAAATAAATAACGACATTATATTTCCCAACGCGAAAACTGAACTCTAAATTGGAGTTTCCACCGAGAAATTACAAAACCGAGCTACTCGGTAGTTCCAGTTAAGCTCAAAATCGAACAAAGGCCTTATCAAGCTCCGAACACGTCCGACTGCATCGTATCCGTTGAAAAACGCGTCACGATGAGTCGGAGAGCCTCGCGAAGAATGCCTGTCAGAAAAGCAAGTGACGTTATCGCCGAAGCATCGTTATTTATTCGTCTAGGTCCGATAAGGCGACGCACCGCGTCCTAGAAACGAAGATTTCGGTTGTCCGTCTTTCCAACGCGTTTTTCGGCGTTCGCCGTCGAGACGATTTCCCTGAAATTTTATCCACGATCGGTTCGAGCACAGTCAACCTTTGAAAGCGTAGTTCAAGCCCGTAATAATTATTACGTCCGAGTTATGTCACTTCGATCAACAATATTTCATTTCGAGAAGCGATAAAAGCCTGCCTCGACTTCGCATCGATGCATTCATCTATCCAGGGGCTTCGTTTATAATTTATTCCATATTAATGCACTCATTATACTGTCCACTGCATAGCATATATAAAACGACCGAGCTGGCGCACGGTAAAAACGGAGCCTTGAATTTAATTCTCGCTCCAACATCCCTTAGAACCGACTTCAAATGGATTACCGATTATTCTATTAGCTCAGACTCAATTTTCGATCTTCGGCTCTTTGAGATAAACTCTTTTTAACATAAACTATCGAGCAGTTCAATTGAGGTTTTGAAATTTCTCTGTTGGTACTCCAAGATTGCATCTAGAGACTTCATACCTCGTCATGCATGAGAAACTAAGCAAAGGGTGAGACAGTTTTTAACCCGCTTAACTTCAAAGAGGTAATCGATGCTCCCACTAATTGGCAGATCAATTTCAAAATGAATTTCGAATTCTTTCGAAGTCGAAGAAGGTTCCAACTGATAAATCACGGTTTTCTAACAGTGAAAATATCGACTCAGGTCGCCACGAGATTAAATATGCAAAGTACTCGCGAAGGTCCTTGAGAGAATACTTGAATATTCCTGATAAACCATTGCGACGAGACCTCGAGCACGTTAAGCGGCCACGATAAACTTAAATCTTTAATTTCTATCTTGAACTCCATTGTAAAAAAGGGAATATTCAATTTCGTTCCAATTCTGGTCGACCGATAGTCCGATAGAAGGGAAAAGTGTGATAGAAATGTGAATACCAATGAACAACCGGCAATTTCGTTGAGCGAGTCGTTTTAACAATCGAATAACGAGTTAATTTAATAACTGACTGCAGAAGAATGATATTAATTGATGTTTGTTAAATCATATTGAAAATCTCCACTGCGAGACAAGTTCTCAAGACAAGGGGTTGAAATCTATTCTTAGCTCGTAACATATGAAACCTCTGATTTTAGTTGATTAGTACTTTAAATTGGATGAGAAGTTTTCATTCTTTTAACCCTTAGCTCTCCAGATTGTTTTGTAATCTATCAGCAACTGCAACTAATTTTTATAGTATTCCTAGCGAAAATTAGAAATGCTATAACATTTCTCCAATCTTTTATTTTCCTTGTTAGCACAAAATTTGGATGTGTGAAAAATCGAATAATTTTAGGGTAGTTTCAAGATTCATTAAAATATTTAATATTATAACTGGTGCAATATTGGGGCTTACAGAGTTCAAAGGATTAAACACTGAAATCACCTCGAATAAAGAATCTTCAGCAATTAAGCAATCGTTATTGACATTACAGATTCTGTTAACACTAAATTTGTATAAAAATGGAGTTCAAAAACTAGAAACTCGTCAGAAAATGTACAAAATCCATTGAATCTCGCTACGTCGATTAAAAATATTGATTAAAAATTTCTGAACTTCAAGCTAATCCGAAAAATCGGACGTTTCACGACTTAAAAATAGATGTTCACCGCGCAAACGAGGAAACTCACGTAAAAGGGGGTGTCGCACGAACGGAGGGTCAGGTGCGAGCGGCTCGGTAAAAAAAGAAAGGGGCGCGGCGGGGAGGGTGCGCGCGGCGTACGTGTAAAAGCGTTTCGTAACGCGGCGCGAGATAGGAAAATGGATGAATATTGAACAGGAAAGGAAAATAGTACAGCAATAAAGCACGATGAATTGCTCCTTATAAATTATTCCAAGGCCCGTGCACGCGAGTTTTTTCCACGGCGACGATATCCGTACGTCGCGCATGATATTATCCTGGACGCACATTGTCGGGTCAGAAAAAGAATCGTCCCACCGCGGCTTCTTTTTTGCGACACGCGGCCGACTGACCTCTTCGCGTCCGCGTTTTTCATCTCGCGCGCCGATTTTTCCACGGTTTTCCGGCTGCTTTTGCATTGATCAAACCTTTGCCCTCGGATTTCCTTTGCGAATGTGTTTAGCCCTTTGCTAGGAGAATGATCGAGTAAAGGGTTGAAGAAGGATGTTTATTATAAGGTTTCTCTGAGGTTAATGAGCAATTTTGCTCGGCGGATTAAATCGCGCGCCGATTCTTCCACGGTTTTCCGGCAGCTTTTACATTGATGAACCCTTTGCCCTCGGATTTCCTTTGCGAATACGTTTAATCCTTTGCGAGGAGAATGATCGAGTAAAAGACTGAAGAAGGATGTTTATTATAAGGTTTCTCCGAGGTTAATGAGCAGTTTCGCTCGTCGACGAGTCATTTTAAGAGTTTCGATTGTTTGAATGATAAAGGTGCTTTCGTGAGAAATTGTCAAATAAATTATCGTACTGACATGGATGCTAGGATAAGAAGCTTCAGGAATATTGTAAGTGGAGTGATTAACGGAATCGTCTGGGAAACATTTGTTTCGATGATAGTGAAACTGTGACGTTCTTGTAAATAATTGTATTTGCGCGTAGAAGTATAATAGCTACTTTGGATCTTGAGCAATGCGGTTTTTAGTTTTATAAGGGATTATGAGTGAGTCAATTGAATTACTCGATGGTTTACCGTGAGAACTTCGGTTCGAATGTTCGAAGGATCGTGTACGTACAGGAGAGATGAAGAATGGCTAATTTTGATTAAGAAGGAAGCGATATGTTTGTAATCCTGCGATTATTCGAATGAAAGTTTCGCTAGATTCAGTGACAAATGATCTAGCCAAGGAGAATCGAGAAAGAAGGTTGCAGGTTCGAGGAATCCACAACTGCCCGAGCCTCGAAGCGCCTCGGCTTCATCGAGCCGAGTAAAGTGCTTGGAAGCTGGCCGGTCCTAAAGCTCAGAGACAGAAACCAGAGAAAAAAAACATCAACGAGAGCCGCCTCAGGCATGCCTGAAAATAAACTGATGGAATAATGCTCGACCTTGGTGATAAAACGGAAACCACCGTCCATTGAAGCCTCTTTCTCTCGGCAGCGAAATTCGGCGATGATAACCGAGGACACTAGATCACGTGATCGACGTCGCAGCTCGACGTTTACGATCGTTCGCTAATTAACACGCTTAATACTTGAAAACGAAAAGAAGAATGTCATTCAAAGATACATTTTTCCCATCGACGCCATCTTCGGAATTTTTCTATAATGAAAAATCGATAGTTTTAACTTTTACAACCATTTCTCGATGATGTCGACCATTTATCATCATCAACATTAATTACATCACCGAATATCGCGTGTAACCAGAGTAACTTTCAGTTTATCGCGTAAATACGAACGCGGGGACCAAAATGGCGCTGGCGTCGCCATAACCTCACAAAACGCCGCCATCTTACTCCGATCGTCCGGTTGAGGGTTTTTTTCCTCGCGTATTAGTGTAAACAATTGGCTTATATAATTCCTCTGACACGCGGTGTACACCGATGAATATCGGCGAGTGACAAGCATTGATTTGCAGCCACTTTCATTAGCCGCTCGTAAAAACAACGTGTTTTATGCGTGCCATAAATCGGCCCGAGAAAAACACGCTCGGCCGCGGCGAGATAAAAAAGCTGGCGCAGACAACAAACTCTTTCGAGGATTCACTTTGCCCCGTTAACAACAATAAACGGCCGGATCGCTCGCGCAACGATGCAACGATTCCCGACCTCGCTTTCTTTTAGCCGGACGAACAACCGAATAACTCTTCCTATCGGACGGTTGTTTGTTTCCCGGCCGAATGATGCAATAATAATAAATTCCGGCCGGCAGGGACCAAGGTTCGAGTACAATGCGCCCGAAACGCGAGCGATACGCCGCGGAGAACCTCAGGTCTCGTCTAAAAATATTTTTCACTTTCGCCGCGGAGCCGGGAATCGTATTATTTGGAAAAAGTAAAAGTTATCTGGCCGCCGTTGTGCAACGGGACGCGCGCCGTAATCTGGGCCTCGAGAGATTCGACGAGGAACCGGTGTATCGAACGTTTTATCGGGAACTTCGGTGACTCGCGGCGAGTCCCTCGATTCCGGAGGAACTCGAAACTTTCCGTTCAGATTCGAATTGTCGCGTAAGGACAATTACTCGCTGAGGTTCACGCGAAGCTGGAAATGTACCGAAGCGGTGTACAGTTTTTACTTGGAATGATGAATCGTGAGGAAATGAGCTGGTAGATAAATTTACGAGGAAATTGAATAGAGATTAGGTTAAATGCGAGAATAGAATAGTAAATAGAATCGCAAAAAGTTGAATAGCGAATTAATTAAACCGATCATCCACGAAGAAATCGAAAGAGAACCTATAATAACTGGACGATGTTTCCGTTTCGTCAACGTCAATTTCGTTGAAGGCGACTCTTTACCAAAAATCATTATCACTGTCATGTACAACGTGATGCAGCAGCCACGTATGTACAGGCGCTGTAGAGAACACCGACAGAGGAGGTAGAACAAGCCGTCAGTGAATTGCGACGATTGCGTCACGAGGGTCAGTTCTGCATGTCATCACGAGTCAGCGAAATCGAGCGGAGCCCGATGATTCCCTCGGAAACGTATCAGTGCAACAAACCCGTAGAACCAGATTATCTTATCGATGGGATTATTCCACGTCTACTCGAAACTGTCCACTAAAAATAGTTGCAGCGTCCGATAGAAAAAAAGAAAAAAAAGAAGTCGAGTGATCTGCATACACGAATGCCATTATGTTTGTTTACCCTATCTCGTGCGCATTAACTTCAGCGCTTCTCTCAATTATCATCGATGATGTCTTTATAACGAAAGAGAAATAACGTTTCGCAATGATACTCGTCAATAATCCACGCTAATTCCAAGTACGAAGCGGAATTCATTAGCGACGTGTGCTGGTTCGTTCTAATGAGTACTCGTGGCGAGAAACATAATAATAAATTGCACGGTTAACGCTGGGCGTGTACTAAATGTTACACTTGGTTAATTCCTGCGTCGATTCTGATTGATGGAATCGTATGAATGTATGTGTCCGTAATTATGAAAGTAGTTTAAGTAAAAATTGAAAAGAATTCATCAGTTGTTTCACGTTATTTTAAAGTAAATGGAAACAAAGAAAAATATTTGAGTTGGAATACTTTCATAATTATAGACATATATAGCCTAATTGTCTGTTTAACACTGGAACTATTGGGCTATTAGTAGGATTAATGTGTAATTTTTATGAAAAATGTAACCATAGATTAGTTTCTTCGGTTATTATAGGATCATTTCGAATGTTCGATGCTTCTGAGATATTAACAATCACGGAACAAACAAATCGGGAAAGTAGTTCAGTGTTAACTCTCTAATTTCGAAGATTCAAATGAACGAACATCGATTTTTCCGAAGAGAGGATAATGGAATAAATGTTCACGAATCCAGTGTTTAACAAACGATTCATCACTGCGGTTGTACGTTGGCAGAAGGTTTCCGCAGGCTCGCGCCGTATCGGTACGAATAATCGGAGACACGCATAATCGGAGGAGCACGCATAATCGTCGGAAGATACAGCGAATAGGGTCAGGAACTAGACTTTGGCTTGAGTTAAGGCAGGTCTTGTCCACTTCGGTATGCGTCGCAAAATAGAATAGGCAGCGCGAGTTTCGTGCGACGTGTCCATAGTTGACCGGGATTTCGAATCGAACTCGCTTCCCGAGCCACTGTGATCGTGCCCATTCAAAAAACACACAAAGACGTACACCGGGAACCCATCCAAACGGAACAAAACAATCGGCGACGACGGAGATCCGGGAAAACCAACGTTTATCTGTGTAAAACGTGTTTCTCGTCGGAGAACGGAAGAATCTTTCTGCTGGAAAAATTCGAATTTCACTGAGAATATTTGATTAAGTACGATTAAATCAATATTGCGTATGTTGTTACGCAGGTAAGTACAGTGATGCCCGGTTAAACGTCAACTAGAGGAGCCAATCATGAAATTTAAGCGAGCAGGGTACAGTTTTCTAAGAAATCACTGGAGCACAACAGAAAATTTCACCAACGGATTGCTCGGATTCTCCCGATTAAAATGAGTCCAAACACGACGCAGATCGAACTGGTTCAATCGATTTCGAAAATTCGGGTACTCAATTTTGTGATTGATTTTGCACGGGTAAAATCAGTTCGATTCACGCCTTGTTTGGGCTCGTTTCAATCGGCGGAATCTCAGCTACCCGTTAATGCTGCGATCATAGAGATAAGACGAAAACTACTGCGATTGAAATTGTCTCTTTGGCTATTTATTTTTAACAATCTGCCTTTTTTGTTTCTCTATTCTCGAGACTGGGGATGAATCTTGAAAATTTACGTGAAAAAATTTAATAACGCTGAATTCTTGACAACCGACGCGCGACGACGATCGATGGCTGTCGCGCCGAGATGAAACAAAAGAAAAACGAGAACGCCGATTGCAAAAAAAGCCGCCGATAGTCCCGTTCCACCTTTTTACCTTTTTTCTCCGGGCCGGTTTTTTTCGGTTCTCTCCGGCCGATGGGAATCGTTGAGCAACAGAGCTTGACACCGGAGCCGGTGAACCAGCGATTTTGTAACGCCGCGTCGGAAAGAAAGGGAAAAAAACAGCGAAACAGGAATGACTGAACGGCGACCGGGCCTTGATCTCCCGGATAACGTGGCTCGTGCACGCATCTCGATCGGTTTTTCATCTTGGAACACCTGCAGCTGAATGACAGACTACTTACGTGCGTTCTACACGTGAAACGCGCCGCGGCAATTGCGTTCGGTCTGACTGAAATCTGACTAAGCTGTGATTAAGGGCTGATCGACAACTGACTAAGGTCTGAGACAACAATGAGATAGATCTATGATCTCACTCGAACTTCAGTAAAGTCTCATGTAAGATTCGAGTCTAATAAAGTGTGCACTGTGGACAAAATTACTGCTATTGTTCGGTAATTCTTTGATTATTGTTATTATAGAGCTAAGAGAGAGCTATGATTTTATTGAAAAATGAGATTTGACGTGAGATTTGAGTGTAAATTATAGAAAAATTATTATTGTTGGATAGTACTTGGATTAGTATTACTATTATTGTTATTATTGTTATTACTACTACTACCGTTATTGTTACTATTATTATTATTCAGCGCAAGAGAAATCTACTTTATTGAAAAATGAGATTTGACGTGAGATTTGAGTGTAAATCATGGGAAAATTATTATTGTTGGATAGTACTTAGATTAGTATTACTGTTATTATTGTTATTACTACTACTACCGTTATTATTACTGTTATTATTATACAGTTAAGAGAAACCTACGGTTATATTCAAACTCGAGTGAGACGTGACGCGAGATTCACGTCTACGCTACAGAAAAATCATTACTAATAGATCCTTAACGTTTGGATTGTTACTATCAAGTACTTAAGTACTCAGATTAATCGCTCCGACGGACGCTGCGTCGCCGGCCGATTCCCCAGAAGGACAAACGAAGATTTTCTCGTCGCGATTTTTCCGCGAAGATCGTGGCCGTGGACCTAAGTAACTATTTACACGCTAGAAACGTATGTTTGCCATCGGACATCTTCGTCGGGCACGACGTATCTCGTAATGAATGACGGATAGCCGTCGCCGCGTCAGCGGATCGGAAGAATCCGACGGGAACACCGCGAAAATCGGCGAATTCGAGAATTCTCTTCAGACGTGCGCAGTATCGACACCTAATATGGAGCACTCGATTAGAAAGGCTCGCTGGAACGAACGACACGCGTTTTTCCAACGAAACTTGTATAAAAACACGAAGAAATTAACACTAAACACACCCGGCAAGATAAAATGACCAATTCCCAATTTCTTATTTCACGATCATTGTAAATACAGACGCTTTTTTGAGAAATAATTAAAACAGCTGATTTAGCGATATCAAAACTGAAATTTAAGCTAATTGAAATCTTAACGTCAAAGTTACGTGTAAATGGAGTTTTCGAATCGCCTACGATCGTAGCTTTTATAAAGAAATTTTCGAGACGGTTTAAGTGCACGCCAGTTCTATTGTTAAGAAACGTTCGCGCGTTGATCGATAACAATGCGAGCATTTAAATGCGCTCAAACCATGGTAAAACATGTAAATAAAGTCGGCAACAGCGATTTGAAAAATGACACCTATGTGATACAGAACACCTGGGCAATTTGTCTAAACACATTTTTATCACGAGGAATAAATATTTATGGAATTAAAGAGGATAAATATACGAATTTCACACTTTTTTCTACGTACATTATGTTAATCCTTTTGCTTTTATACGTCGGATACATGAATAACGTATCGGGAGCATAACATTCTTCGCGAACACAGTGCGCTGGTCGTATTCTTTTACATTATTATCATTTTTGTCATTCCCGCCGTGAAATAGAAACGTAATGTACGTATAATGTATAACGTTAACGAAGAATAACAATAATGCTTCGCATTCAATGACGAATTCTTAACGCCCAATTATTAACTAAAACTACTACATCAAATTGACTAATTTTAGAATGTTCAGTTCGCAAGTATTTAAATGACAGTCTTGTAAAAAATTGTCTAATTTGTGTATTTATACAGACAACAATAAACACATCAAATCGATCATAGTTCAATTACTCGGTAGTTTTAGTGCTAATACGATTGTTTTCTATTATTAACGAGTTTATTATAGATTTTCCTGTTTGTTTTTCGAAATATTTCGGTGCTCCATATTAGGCGCCATTACCCTACTTTCCACGTTATCTCTGATTCAGAGATATTTACTGTTTTTCCGTCACGCACGTTTTAATCGGTGAGCTTTAGCAGCGAAACGCCTGGCAATAAATAAGTTTCGTAATTGTAACGGATTAGCAGCAGGTTAATCAGTGGTATATTGCGATACTATTGTCTCCTGGGGTATCAATCGTTCAGTTTCAGGTGCGGTATCTACAGATACCGATCCCGCACTCTCGCGCGGACATAATTAATACGGGCCGACGATAATTCCTATGGCAACCTAATCGAGACGGTTAATGATTTCCCGATTAGTCATTCGTGACGACTCTCGATAACGGCGCGAAAATAAAATGCCTGGAAAGAATATTTCGGACGAACAGCAGTTTCGTTTTTAATTATTATAGAATATACGGATTATTTATGAAATTGTGATTATTACGGAAACGATGTTAGAAGATATATTTTTGTTTATAAATCCATAGAAACTTTTGTCTTCGGATCGTTCAGTTGTTTGCGATCGAGCCAATAGTTGCTTTACGAAAAGTTCCGAAGTGAATCCGCGCCATTTTGCAACATTTGCATTAGAGAAGATGTAAATACAAAGCAGAAATGCAACGGTTGTGTATGCAGAAACAATCAGAAGTTTTCAATTACTAGTTTTTAGTAACAAAATTCCGAAAGTTTACCCTTTGACGACGAATATCGACATTTCAGCGAGATGAAACGCATGTTTGGAATACTAAGACGCAAACAAATGATTGAATCACTCGAACAGCAAGAAATCGGTGCATAGTATCCTTATTCTCTATCATTTAGGCATTCGATAGCTAATTTGGCGGAATCTGCAGAAACAATCTTCGTCGGCGAAGGGTTAAATTAAAGCTAACGCGATATTAATCCGCTCCTTCGGCGGCGGGACAGTCAATACCGGCGTGCCGAGCTCTATGGATCCGACCTTGGGCGAATCTTTGCGTGATACAAGGTAAATCCTCGGCTGAGATCTATTAAAGAGGATTCGCATTGACATTCGTGTTTGAGGACTCGTGTTTGAGTTTAGTGTTAGACACTTCGCGCCGCGGAATTGCGTTTGATGCGAATGCGCTCGATGGCGTACCAGGAATCGGCGGCGACGCCGAAAATCCGCTTCGCGATCCCGCCGACTTGCCTTTACGCTACTAATTTTAGCGATTTCGCATCAAACAAACACCGGGCATGCCGACGAGTCGATAAACTTTCGAATGTTCTAGCCGGTGGCGTCGTTTCTCGCGAAAAATCGGCGGCCGCTCGCGAAAAATTGCGTCGACGCGCACTGCGACCCCCTGAAGTCGAATTCAACTACTTTTACAAGCAAAACATGTTCAACGTTTAACAATTATTATGTACAAATGTTTGATTTAAATAGAAATGTTGATAAAATCGAGTTTGATGCGATAGAGACGTGTAAAGGATATTTTCGAACAGCCACGTGGACATCTTTTATGACGGAATCTTTTTAAAACTACTACAGGTCTCCTAGTAGTGGAATTACGTAAAATTTGTCTAGTGCCTCGAATATGTAAATATTCCTGTAGTATTACGTTGTATCTCCCGGAGAGGGAGGAATTATTAAGTAACGATCGCTCGGGACGATGCTCGAGTATCTTTCCGTAATGGCGCCAGATTCGGATGACGCCATTTTCACGTATTTAAGGACGAGAATGACGCGAAACGCCGCTAAGTTTGAATCGCGACATTTTCGAACATTTGACAATGCAAACAGCGTCAAATTCTAGTACCATTTTTAAATATCTGAAAACGAGAATGGAGCCGAACTCAAATTATAAGAAATCGTACAAATAAAAAGTGGATTGAAGAAACTTCAAATTTTCTCCCACAATTTCCTTACATATTTTTCACTTCTTTTCTTATTTCCTTGTTACTGTTTCTCTGTTTTCCTTGTTACTGTTGCCTTTTCCCTTTTTTCTAGGCTCTCCGCCGCGAGAGAGATCTTTCAGCGATAAAAGGCGTCGAGAAGCGAGAAATGTGGAAAGTTTTCCGTGCACGAAGCACGCGAGCGCTCCGTACGCATGTTTTTCCCATCCGTTTCTGATTAATAGTTTATTAAATAGCTGACCGTGCCGCCGCACTAGTTGTTCCGGCAGATACACACACGAAGGCGGCACGGTGCAGTGAAATTGAAACGGAATTCGGCGTTTCTTAGACAAAATTCCTTCTATCTACTCGTGTAACCCTTTGCACTGTATATCGTTACATTAGACATATTTAATTTTCTGATAAAATATGGACGATATCTTTGCAAACTAATATAAGGAGAAGTTACAGTTAAATTAACAGTAAAACTACCGAGCAATTAGACTGATTCCCAATTTTCTGTAAAAAAACTATAGGTTTCCTGAGATTCGAAGGATTATGAAGAAACTATTATTATTATTAAATTATTATTATTATTAATTATGAAGAAACTTCATAATTTAAATACTTGCGAAATAAACATTGAAGTGGGTCAATTTTATTTCAATGTTTCGAGTATCGATGCAACTCTTTGCACTCGAGAGGTAACTTTCAGTCGCCATTTGATTCGATACTAATATTGTTAAGTTTAACATTTAATTTGAAACCTTCTATAACGCATCATTATGTGAAATATTGAAATAAAATATCTTTGTCCGTTAATGTACGTATTAAACAACTGTCGAGTGCAGAGGATTAAGTTTAGAACGTTTAATATCAGACGTCAAACTCGCCTGCGAAGGGTTAATAATTCTTCTGTGCTCGCTGGATCGATTTATCGGAATAATTTCCGTCGAATCACGTTCCTCGAATAATTCCTCCGTGTTTATTCGAATACCCCGACGGCACCTCTCGATACTCGAAACGACAGGTGAAACGAACCACCGGCAAAACGCGTGACGCAAGAGAATAGCTTCGAGCAGAGAAATTTGGATAGGAACGAAGCTTTCTGGCTGTGGGAGATATTTCTCATTGGTTAAATTAACCGATGAGGAAACTGGAGAATTTAAGGTGTCCTCTGAATCGATTCACGTACATCACAAGTACATAACAGATGAATAATATAAAATATGAGATAAATGAACAAAGACTGAATTACTTGAACGTTCGAGTAGAAGTTAATTCCCCGTACAGTTAATAATTAAACAGCATCTCGATCGGGATAACCAGTCTCGCAACAGACATGACTGATATGTCTTATATAATACAAAAATCTGTCGATGGTAGCACAATAATTAGCCTCAACATACATGTTTGCGAATATTAGTTGCCCGACCTTGATCCACTTGCGATCCCCAATGCGATACAGATCCAATTTTGCACATCTAATTGCAAATGCTTATTTATGCAACACGCGAACCTTATATCTCCAGCGACCGGGGAATTTTTAAATAGTATCTTTGCTACAGAGAAAAAAAGCCGCTCGCCGATATGCATATTAAAATTAACTTCTGAACCATCGTTCGATAATTATTTTCAATCCCGTACCGTTTTTTACGGCCAACGGGATGATTAGCTTAACCCGTTCGCCGTCAATCGCGAGTATACTTATACAGGGATGTGTTTTTAGGATTCTGCGAGTATCTTCGTTGCGTTTGAAATTGCGTCTTAACCCCTTCACTGCACTAATTAGCAGTTTTTATTATAGATCGATCGGTTAGCTAGGAGGAATTAAATACTGGTGTTTTTTGTAGTTTGTAAGTGGCGTTACCGTTCTTCTGAGCGTTATGATAAGAGATTTGATTTTAAATTTAAATTTGGTAAAATGGAATTTAGTAAAATGGAATTTAGTAAAATGAAATTTAGTAGGACAAAATTTATTAAAATGAAATTTAGTAGAACAAAACTTACTAAAACATACGAACGTCGCGGCAGAAGGGTTAACACCAAGCAAACTGAATAAAAAATACAAATAAAATCGCGTGTCATGTTATCAGTGCCTCTCTAACGAGCAATTAGTCACTGTTACAGAACAATAATACTGTATACAACGCCAAAGATTCTAATATCAGCGGACGCGTTAAATCCGACATCCAACGAACACCAGACCGCCATTTTCTGAAATTTAGAACGGCGATAGAAAGAAAGCGCCGGCTAATATCTGTTTCGTGCGGCTCGAAAATGAAAGTGAAGAAACCTCATTTAACTTGGAAATATAAAGCGTGTTATGATCTTGGAATGGAAAGTTGCACGGGACAGAATGATACCGCGAGCTCTATTCCACCGCGCTCTATCTGCTCCGAAGAATTCCGTGGAAATTCCGTGGAAATTCACACTTTCTTCGACCTATCCGAAGCTAGGATTTCACAAAACGCAATCTACACAATGCAAAACATTCTCCAACCCCTATTACAACCCCAAGAATAATTCCTGGAGTCAACCCTAGCTTTAAAATCGAACAATCATGAATATTACTCCGAAGCATTGAATATTCGAAATGATTTCAAAAATAAATAGTTTCATTTGAGTACTATAATGAATGCCTGAAGGAACTGAAAATAACCTATTGTTACAATTTTTATAGGAATTGCATATTAATTGTAATAAATGCTCGGTAGTGCTAGTGTTAAAGTACAAAAGACATCGTACGATACTAAATTATACATCGAATGCCTAAACAATAGAAAAGAAAACTATACACTATCTTGCTATACAACTAATTAAATCATTCGTTTGCTAATATTCCAAATATGAATATTTCATCTCATCAAAATGTCGACGTCAGCAAAGGGTTAACCCTTTGCACTCGAAAGTTTTTCACTAGAAATATTCAATATTCTCCGACGAGGTACAGACGATGTTCTTTGAAATTAATTAATGAGGAAACATATATAAATTAAGGGGGATAGTTATTTTATTTCAATATTCCACATATCGATGCATCATGCAAAGCTTAATATTATATATAAGATTTTATAATTTTGCAAATCAAATCAAGTGGTGACTGAGAGTCACCTCTCGAGTGCAAAGGGTTAATCTTTCTGTGACCAATTGTTTCTTCCAAAAATCTAACCCATGCCACTGTCAAGCAATGAGCACAATTTTCGGACGTAATAACTCGACGTCCGACAACGATTCCCAGCTGGACAACTGGAATTCACAGATCCGTTGTTACGTAACGCAACAGCGCACGCACGCGACATCTCTCCTTTCTCTCTCTTTCTTTCCCTCTTTCTTTCATCTCCCTCTTTCCCTCTGTACATCTAAGTCCGTCTCCTTCCTTGCACAACAGTTAATCGTCTCTCGGTTCCTCTCTATTTTTCTGCGACCTTCTCCCTACTTCTCAGCCACCCCATCGCCTACCTCTTGATTTAGCGACCTCCCGATTTACCTCCGTCTCGCTTCCGTCGCCGGATCCGCTTCTGCCTCTTTCTCCGTCGTCCTTTCGCAACCTCCGCGTTAAAACTCATAAGCGGAGAAATGAATTGGTCACCTACGGCCCGGACAAAATGGAGGCAGTGGAAAGCCGACGAATTGCCAAATAGGAAACGGTTGAGAAATTACGCCCGGCAATTAAGCGCCGTTTCGCAAGCGGGCCTTCCTGGCTCGATTAACCGGCGAAACGAAATCTCCCGTGTCTTGGAAAATATGCTTTGCTAAGGAACATGGAATTATGAATCTGCTAAGGGAGAATGGACAGTTCTCTCGGGAAATGTCGAAATTGACGCTAGATTCACGGAGTCTAGTCGATTCGACGGATATCGAGTTGTTTAGTCACTATCTACAAGTAACAGCGTAAGCCGATTTTGGTTTTGAAGCTGCAATTTTCGAGGTTTCCGTAGACGAACGCGTAGTTTTCTAGAAATGATGGAATAAAGTGTAAAGTAAACGCCTGTAAGTCAATTCGTGGAGAATTCGATGGATTCATCGACGAAAATGGCTGCAGAATATCAGTTAACAGAGAAATAAGGAGTTCGATAGCTCTAGAAGCTGCGACTTTGGCCAGGAATTTCGGCAGTTGCCCAATTACTAACGAATTAATCCCAAACGAACGAGTTTTATGCAAAAAAGTGAAAGCAAGGATAATACGCGGAGTGGTCGCTGGCCCGCGCACGAAATTTCAACCGGTCGGCAAACATTTTTCACGAGAGCGGCGACGACTCTTTTTGCCCGAGGAACGTCCCGACGCTTGTCTATTCGAGGAAACGTTCTCCACGCTGGACAAATGTTTACAGACCCGTCCGAGATAAGTGTGTGATTAATCAGGGATCACTCGCGATCCAAGATGGATCAAATATTGTGCGAAAAACAACGTCCCTCGCTTTGTTTCCGCTTGCGTAACAATCGTACTAGATAAATACTACGACTTTCGAGCGTAACACCTTATATCACGATAATGTACGAATGTATAATTACTCAAGGATCCAATTAACCCTTCGCCTGATCCTTAAGCTATAGGAAATCTGTAGATTCCGCGGAGAACAACGCTCCGCGAGAAACTAATAGTCAAAACTTAGAATCAACAGCTTCTTTCAGAGATTTCTACAATTCTACACCGATTTCTCGCTGTTTCGAAGCACTCATTCGCAACTCACCGTTCCAAATACGAAAATTCAATATTACAAATCCTCGAAATTCGTCTACAAAAGGTGAATTCGATCGGCAAACGGAAAATTCGCTGTTATTACGAAACAACGCGTGGAAAATTCACCGACACGCTCGTCGCGGCGATTTGAAATTGAAATGACACTCGCGACTTAAAATTGCCGGATCACCTTCGCGAAACGCGGCGGAATTATTATTATTATTTATGATTAATTGCCTCCTCATTTTTTACGAGACGCGACCCTGAAAATCTCTTCCTAGACGCTCGTGATACACGAAAAAAAAGGCGAACGTCCGTCGTATTTTTCAGAGCCGCGCTTAAATATACGAGCCGCGCTCGGTCGACGGTATTAATAATTAATGCGGGCTCTTCTAGCTAAAAGCTTCTTTTACTTGTTAATTCGCCCCCCCCCCCCCCCTCCGTCACCCGCCGCGCTGGGAAACGGCATTAGCATAAGCAAACACAGTGACGCTCGAAAATAGTGGCCAATAGCCGAAACGTTATCTCGATTCCGGACTAGGCGAGTTATACGCGGTGGCCAGGGAATTGTCGATCCGTGTTTCGCGAAGTAGAATTAATCATTGAAACAAATAGGTTTCAAACCCCTGCCTTGCGATATTGCGGCAGAAAGTTAATTATTTCTATGATTTTTCTATTATTTCTCTATTTTCGTAATTTTTAGTGTTTCAGAGTAAATGCACAGATCAAATGATCGTGGAACTTCTCCCATTTTCTAACGAACTGTGAACAATGTTTGCATTTTGTTATAAATAATGACATAGTTATGTCCCGAAGTTCCTATTCCATAATTGTGGAAACTTTAAGGATGCTTAATGAGTAATTACAGATGCAAATCTCAAGAAACGTATTTCCACGAGTTTTTCAAAATACAGTAAATAAATCACTCTAATTATGCAGCGGTTCTAACGTCAATCGTTATCAATCAATTAAAGGCTGTTTGCGCGCAGTTAATCGGTTCGCCAAATGAATTGGCAAGTTTATAGGCAACTAGCAACAAGGTTGTGTCGCGATAAGGTGCGGAAAGGTGAGACCGAGAAGCCCGCGCTGCAAGGTGTGAACGAACCAGCCGAGAACCGACGCAGAATCTCGGCCAAAGGGAAACAGAAAGCTCGATAACAATAAATCCTCCGAGCCGCGAGCAAACAAACGCTCGACAGTGAAGAGGATGATACAACGAATCAACAATAGTTCAACCCTTTGCATTCGGGAGTGTTTCACTAGAAATGTTTTAACGCTTCAACTATCAAAGGGTCAGAATCACATTCCTGATTTCTGCTTTCTGCAATTATCAAAAGATAGATGTTTCTCTTAGAAATGATTAAGGTCATTGATTTACAATCAATACAATGATACACTCAATGAAAAGTTAATGTAACTGCTCGGTAGTTTTAGTGTTAACATTTTCTGACATTTTGCAACTTTCACATAGCTGTGGGCTCGTGATCTAGTTTTTCCTACTGATCGACAGAGTTTGTATAAATTTCTTCTCGAGAAAATTGATAGAGTATTGTAGAATTAGCTAAATTGTTTTGAAACAAACACAGATGAACTATAAAGGCTGTTTTAAGTATTCGAAGCTTCATGACTGCATATCTCACTTTAAAGAGAAGGGAGCTGTGTGTTAATCTCTGTCGTTTCAACGAGTGAAGTGTTTGTTTAGCTTCTATTCTGGATGCAAGATTTAGTTGGTGATAGCTACAGTAGCGTTGCAACCAGAAGTTAGCAAAGTGTATGCTACTGACTCTGAATCGAATGTTATTTGTCTATTATCAATCATTAACCCTCGGAGTAAGCGTAGATCAAATGATTCTAGTACAGTCCTAGGAGAAACCAGGGGATAAGCGGCTAGCACGTCGACTGCTGCGAGTGGCAAATGAATGAAAACAATCATTAACACTAAAACTATCGAGCAATTAAACTGACTGCTTAAAATTCCTCTGTAGAAACTCGAAGAATACATCTACAGACTTCAATTGATTTACAATTCAGTTTGCTTATAAATCAAATCTTTTAATAATTTCTCAGAGAAATGTTGATCATTGTAATAATTGCAAGAAGGTAATTTTAACCCGTCCGATAGTTTCAGTGTTAATTATCTTATTTCGTTGGTCGGATTGGTTAACTCCGTGAAATAAGAGGTAGGAACGTGATGCAGCGGTATACATTGATTTCTGAAGTTCCCTCTAAATAGAACGTCAAATAAACATTACAGAATGTTTCTTACTTTATTGTTGCAGGTGTAGCTTTCATGTAAAATGCATGAAATAGTATAACCTTCGATTAATCGCTAGTGTTATTGCAACTCTTGCATAACCAAAAGTATTTCTGTTGTTTCGCGATAGCGAGCCCAACAATAACTAAGTTTATATTGAATATGAATGCTCGGTCGAACACACGATCTTCGGCAACGATATTTCGAAAACGCGAGTCAACCGATTTCTACTACTCATGCTCTAATTACTTTCGATAGCTAACAAAGCGCATGTCACCAACGATCACACTCAATCAACCGTAACAAGGAAATTTCGAAGAATCCAACGAATCGAGCCAATTTACTTAATGCGCCACGTGCTAATTAGTTCCACTAATTCCCCAAATGCCGGTCACCGGTGAAGTCGATCAATCCTTCAACAAAATTTCAAGCAAAATCAACCGATTCGTTCAATCGCCTCCTACTCCGAATAACTTTCAACGATCCCAAAGCGCCGGTCACCGGTGCCCACTAGAATGACCACCAACCAACTCCCGAGTTACCTGCCAGCCCCATTTCGCAATCGGTGTCAAGGATCAAGCTAGTTGTTCCTGGCTGATCGGCGGCCGCCTGACCGCGAGCGATCCTGGATCCTCGCAGGTGTCGGCCATCGCGCCGGTCCTTATCGCGCGCGCGAATTACGTTGCACCGCGTCGTGGTGTGCACCGTTTAATTGCGTAATTCGTTACGATCGCACAAATCACTAACGACAAAATCCACTCTGCGCTCGGCCGCGAGCCTTGGAGGGGAGGCGAAGAAGAGAAGCTGGTCGTCAAGGGTGGCACGAGACAAAGACGGGGCGGTGGGAGGGGCGTCGCGTACCGATCACGCGAAAGTCATCGAAACGATGACGGCCCGGGGACACGGGGAGGCCGGGGAACGAGGAAACGAACAGGGAAAACGAGGATCACGATGGAAACACGCGGAAAATTCGCTGATACAGTTCGCCCAACGACGTCGCGGAGACGACTGGGCGAGCAGCTGACGTGTTTTGCGCTCGGCTCGTGCCGACTTCGAGAAAAGTGGGGCTGAGGAGAGCGTGAGGAGAGCCGCGGCTGAATTAGGGGACGAGTGGGGACGGGCTAATGAGTTTCGCGAGGTGGGGAGCGAGCGACGCGCGAAAATTCGCGAGGGTTGATGCGGATTTCGCGAGAGTTTCGTCGAGTTTGGGGTAGTTTGCGAAGGTTTGGGGTGGTTCGAAGATGGTGGAGGTTGGATCTTTGAGACCACGATGATTTTGTGAAACGTGATTGATATGTGGTGTGGAGACGTTTGAGAATTTTGGGTTTGTTGAAGTATTGGGTTGGGCGTTGGGAATTCTTTGGGAAACTGAGAGTTTGTGGGGAATTGTGGAATATTGTGGAATATTGAAAGAAATTGTACGAAATTGTGGAATATTGTAAAAAATTGAAGGAAATTGTAGGAAATTGTGGAATATTGTATGAAAATATGGAATATTGTACAATAATGTGAAATATTGTTCAGTAATGTGAAATATAGTAAAAAATTGTAAAGTATTGTAGAAAATTGTGAAGTGTCGTAAAAGTACTGTACACTTGAATGGATACAATAAAAGGTGCTTGAAATTCCAACGAAAGAATTAGAAATAATTTGCTCTAATTGCTAGACAGTCCTAATGTTAGGGTACGTAAACCGCTATCTTATAAGTTTCTATTCTATTTTCAGTGTGACAATGCGACGATAACATCATATATGTTTATGCAACTAACCTATCCCATAGCTGAATAAATTTACTAAATACCATATTAATACGCGACCGTTAATTAAAGAAGACCCCGAACAACAACGTAGCGTTTCAGTGAAAAAGGTTCGCTAATTTGCGTTTTGATAATGATCGTGGCCTCATTACCCGATTACGTGAAACTGAAATCACGGGATGTTACGTCACCTGACAGCCGGACGACATTTCGAATCGTCTTCGCTACAAATAATTTGCGTCAAGACCAAAGAAACCCGATACTCTATTCTCCATGCGAAACGACCAAATGATTCACGTACCGTCGCGACAATAAATCCGGTGCAGTTTCAAGAATGCTGAATTGACCGTGAGTAATCGATCAATTTCATCCTCGGAGAAACTAAACTGAACTAAACAATCGTACGAAAATATTATTCAATATCGAACATTGCAGGCTCTTACGTTGTTATCTAAGCAGTTACTTAAATCGTTCAACACTTTCATTCCGCATCAATCATCCGGCTACAGTTGCATTCAAAAGCCAACGCGTCGACGCTAGAACAACGTACACCCAACACGACCGCCCTATAGAACGCTCCTAAAAACTTGAACAATAAATTTGTCAAAATTTCTACTATCATTCATTACAATATACAACTAAAGCCACTAGTTCGCAAAATAATTTCAGGCATTCGACACTTTTATAACACTAATAACTACAATAGAAGAAAACCGAAACTGTAAATGACCGAAAATAACCGGCTTCAGTTTCCTCATTCCGTAACTATTAATATCTCGAAACTACTAAACGTCCGAAATAGTTTAAAAAACAAATACTTCCACTTCGACGCTATAAATATCCAGAAACCGATTTACCGCGATCCTCGCAACGATCGCGTTAAACTGCCGACGCTGATTTCCATCGTTAAACCGCATGGAAACGCGGCGGAAACTTTCCGCGACCGAATCGAGAGCGGTGATTTAATTTCCTCGCGAAAAGGGTAAACGAAATCCTCATTCCACGGGGATTCGTCAGTGCGGCGACAAAGGATCACGATTAATTTCACTGCTTACACGGCGGCAAGGTGTATTTCCATGTAAGGGAGATCTACGGCGGTACGGACACGACCGAGGAGATAACGGAAAGATAGACGGAGGAGGAGTGGTGGCGAGGAGGGGGAGAAAAGTGTAACAAAGCCGGTGGCTGGCAAATGAGTCAGTTTAGCGATAAACGGAAAGTAACGAGCGGCTTTTCAACGTGCGCGACAGACAGAGAAAAGGAGGAAAAAGGAGGAAAAAGGAGGAAAGAAAGGGTTCGAGCGAGAGAGGAGAGACAGGGGCAATGAGGCAGCCGTAAATGAATCATTTAATGCGCTCGCAGACTATCTGACTTACTGTCAGGACGATAATTGCGGCTCGAACCAGAGGGAAACGCTTTGGAATCGATGCTCGTCGTGTTAACCCTTCGCTGTCGGAAGCTTTTCGCTGGGAATATTGCAAACTTAACCAGTTAATTGTGTTCGACGAGTATACTAATACTTTCAGCGACGGATTCTTTATTTTTTCATATAAACATGTAATTTTTCTTTATTTCGCTTTAATCTTTCATTAAAATATACCCTACGCGCATTCGTCCTTCGACGAGTACACGCATTTTTCGATTTTATTGCGATCGCAGATCGAGAGATTTTCCCAACTAAATTCCACAGTTAATTGGTTAACGATCAAATTAGGAAACTATTTTATGTTATTTAATACAAAGATTAGCGTTATATTTTGATGCATCAAATCAATGATTGAGTCTACTCTCGTACGCAAAGAGCTAATCCTTTGCTGTCGGTGTTCTTCAATGTTGATTTTTCTTCTGTAAACTTCAATAAATGCATTTTTATAGTGTCTATTAAATGATATATGAAAATGAAGATTCATTTAATTCTTAGGTAACTCTAATTTAGAGTTCTTGATTTTTCTCAAGGAAATTTGCAACGAATTTTAATACAAGCCCCGCGTCGCTCGAATTATTAATTCTTTGTTCACCGTGATACTGACACCAAGATTCCTCCAATATTTTCTTTGAATCATTCACGATGATCCGACGTCACGTCTGAATGATACTTCATTCGCGAATTTGAGCTTAGTCACTTGACAACGCGAACGTTCTCGGATTCCCTATTCCATTGACGCGAGAGAATCATGATTTCCCCAAGAAACTAACAAAGGATATCTTAAAAATCACACTTTACCAAATTTCTTCGTAACAAATCATTACCATGCTTATCAAGGAGAAATTCGACAAACCCTCTCAAAACGTGAAACAAAGATTCTTCAACTCCTAAATATTACCCAAAGAAAAATGGAATAAAAGCAACTAATTACCATTCACCGGAGAAACCGAAAATATTGCACAGAATTTTTATTATGATTATAAAAAGAGGACATCCATACACCTCATTAAAATCATCTATATATATACATCTTATTAAAATGTTCATTAATCCCGCAAAAACAGGCTTATTCTTAAACAGAATAAAAAAACGCATTATTCGTCCCCCGATCCTGAAAGCTTTTTTTGTCCGCGTCGCATAAAAAGACGCAGCTGATTACATCACGCTGATTACATCGAATCGCCCGCCAACGAAGATGTCACGTTTCAATCAAAATTCAAATGAAAATCGCGTCGTTACGCTCAGCCGGAAAATCCACCTGAGAACGAAACGCTCTCGGAAGTTGGAGCGATTTCCCCAGAAATCGAGGCAGAGATTACAAGTCGCGTTAATCGGTGGCTCTTTCTCGCGAATCGTTTCACGCGGAACAAAGCGATTTTCACGGAAAAAAGACAGGCATGAGAAATTCATCGTGTCGCGGGGCGAACGTGCTTAATCGTGGACGGCCAGAAAACACGCGCCGATAGCGCCGGCAAATTAGCTTTAATTAACTCCGAAATTGTCGCAGATTAAATTCATTCCGGCGGCGATTTGCATTCAGAAAATTCCAAACGTATTTACTTCTGTGAATCACCGGCGCTTTTTAGTTGGAAATATTGTATTTCTTCGAAGAATATCTAGAAACGTATAAGATAACGTATACATTGTAAACAAGAATATTTACAAACGTACGCGTGGCTCTGTTCCACTTCGGAAATTCGAATTTCTCGACTGAAAGTTAACGAAGGATCGAATCTTAACGTTGACACTACCGAGCAGCAATTGACTTTGTGAAATTCCTCTATAGAATCTGTGACAGTGCACGTATCGAGACTTTAATAGATTTATAATTCAGTTAGTGTGCTGTTAAATCATTTTTTTAATAATTTCTCAGAGAAACATCTGTTTTAATAATCGCAAAATGAATCAGGAATGATTTGATGTAATTAAGAGCAGGATAATGAATAAAGTTGTACAGAAACGGTAGTGCGCGTTGTTTGCGAAGAAAAAGAGCTCCCTGTCCCGGGAAAAGCGTAAAAAAAGCGGCAAAATGGTAAATAACGTTGGATAAACATAATAAAAGTGCTCGACAAAGGTTTTCCATCCGGAGGCTTTTAAATCAACCGTTTTCTGTCAGAGCGAAATTTACATCATCCTTTTGCTCAACGCTCAACGTTATTATGCCTGTTATCGACGGTGCTGGCCTCCTTTTTTTTGCATAACGATAAACTTGTTGATTTTAGTCTCATTTTTCTGTTTGA
Organism: Nomia melanderi; assembly: GCF_051020985.1. Taxonomy (NCBI): domain Eukaryota; kingdom Metazoa; phylum Arthropoda; class Insecta; order Hymenoptera; family Halictidae; genus Nomia; species Nomia melanderi. The sequence goes on from NC_135000.1 coordinate 8,679,847, forward strand.
ACGCGCTCGACTTAACATAATCGTTTCGAATTGTGACAAATATTTACCGAACGGGTGGAAACAAAATAAGATGAGCCTTCGCGAGCGTGTTCGTGAGAACGAGATTCGTGTTTGAGACTCGTGTTGTTAGTCGTTTGGATCTTTTGTCGTTGATTGCCGCGGTAATGGAGAGTTCGAGGTTTGATGTGGAAATTGGACGGTCGCGGATGAGTTATTTAATTTAAGGTTTGACGTCTAAATTCGTAGGTCGCGGATGAATAATTCGATTATTCGAGTGACGAGAGATTGACGTGTAATTTGAGATACTAGGGAAAAGAAAACTAGTCTCAATTTGAAAGTGGTAAATGAATAGTTTAATTCGAGCTTTGATATCTAAATTCGTAAGTTGCAAATGAATGGTTCAATTATTCGAATAACGAGATTGATACGTGGTTGTTTCTTTTTCTAGTATTCAACATCGATGCATAACGCAGCTAATTGGTGATAAAAGTGTTCAAAAGTTCCAAGATTTCTCGCTCGTAAAGGATACAATGGAAATGGTTGATTATAATTGTCTAGAGATGAGAAGGAAACATTAGCGAAGCTCCTATTTCGCTGCGTTTCGCGTGGTCACGTGCACAGTGGACACATATAATCGGGAGACTAATAATAACCGGCATATGGAGCAATTCGTTGCTTTCCGTGACTGTCATTGTCCACGAATAATTTATTTATCCGGGCGTGTAATCAGTATTGACATGGTTCAGAGTGAAACGCGATTGGAGAGTTTCAGCAGCTGAAGGAAAGTTCGTGTGAGACATGAAAATTTGAGGAAGCAAAATGGTTCGACAGTCGAAGATCCAAATTAATTTCTCGTGAATTTTGGAATCTAAAAATTAGAATGTTTCGTGAACTCAATGTTGAAGAAGTTAACCATTGAATGCTGGAAGAATGAAAGATTTATGGGATGTAACGTTTGATATTATTAATGAACTGTTATTATGATGAATTAGATGTCTTTTGGATTAGATAGCCAACGAGTTGCATATGTTATGAATTAGATATCTTACAAATTAGATGACTTATGGATTAGATATCTTACGAGTTAGATATCTTGTGAATCAGATATCCTACGAATTAGATATCTTACAAGTCAGACATCTTGTGAATTAGATACCTTACAGATTAGCTATCTTACGAATTAGATATCTCACGAGTTAGATATCCACCGACTTAGATATCCTAAAATTACACATCTCACGACTTAGATATCTTAAGAATTACATACCCAACGAATTAAACCTCTAATAACTTAAACATCCAATCAATTCAATACTTAACATACCCAAGAACCTTAAAAAACCCACCCAAACTCCAAATATCCTCAATACAAAGACAACTAACAAAAACGAAACGAAACAATGACCAACGCCATTCCCAAAACTCAACTCTAATTTAAACATCCTACTCAACAATCAACCCTCAGCTCCGATTGAACGGTCCAGCCATCAGCGTTCCAAACACCATCGATCATCAACATTATCAACATTATCACCGCGATCTCGTTTCAAGGACCTCGCCGAAAAAGCTCGAGTTCGTCATCAATCATCGTATAAAAACAGTGTCATTACTCACCGAGAACCTCGAAAAGCTGATCGTCGAACCTCATCTCGTCCTCTCTGTTCGTTCTCGATTCGTCGAGGGTATCTCGTCAGAAGAACGATGCCCGCTCTCTCTATCTCTCTATCTCTCTCTCTCTCGCTCTCTCGCTCTCTCTCTTTATCTCTCGTCGAGCAGCGCGAGCACAGTCTCACATACGAATATACATGTGTATACCTTCTTTTCTATCACGTAGCTGTCATTGCTTCTGTCACTGTACGCTCGTCCCCGTTCCAAAACGACCGTAATAAACCAATTGCCCGACCATCGCGCGCGGAGGTCGCTGAACGACTGAACGCCGGGGAACCGTACCTCGCCGTCGATGCCCGCGCAGCACGCGGCGTGGCCCGCCGATGGGGTGACGGCCCGCGCCGTTGGCGGAGATTCGCGGTCACGTGGCCGGCCTGGGGGTGGGGCTGCACGCGCGAACACAAACGCGGCGGATTGTCAAGTGAAAAAAGAGAATTTGCAATCGCAAACCAATAAATTCGTTCTGGGATCCGACTGCTGGGAAGCCTTGCCGTTCAACATTGCACAAAGATCGCTCGATAATGAACGACAATGGAAAATTGTAAATGAAAAGTATAGGTATAAATACGCAAAGGAAATCGGCCGATAGAAATTGTGATAGTACATCGTACTCGCGTTTTTATGTTTTTCGTTAGAGAACAGTTGTGCAGAATGTTTTTGAAAATATTTTTATGTTGTTTATTGTGGGAGGTGGAGGGTTTGGGTAGGAGGAATAGAGAATTTCTGTGTGAGAGGTTACTGGGTTAGTATTTGGGAAGTGGGCGTGGCTAGATAGTGTCGAGGGGACTCAGGTTTTGGAAGCTACTGTAGAGTGCGAAGGTGCGTCCACGCGAGCGGCTTTGGGTAGAGACTTTAATGTGGGTTTGTAAAAGGAGTTTTTCTTTGGAATTGGATCGTGGTTGACGGGAGCGCGAGCTGGGGAATGTGTTTTGGGAATCTCCGAGCAGAGGGAGGCAGAAGGCGGAGGAGAAAAAAGAGCATGGGAAGCTTCCAATTGACAAATCACGGCACGTTTCATGCGCATGGCGAACTGAAGGTTGCTTGTAATAAAGTTTATAAACGAAGAGGTCAGTTTGATAACCCCGAAGAATGCCCATCCTATCGATTGTCCAGACGTTCTTCCAGCGTGACGCCCAATTAGACGCTCATGCACCTTTTATCTAAGTAACAATAATAAGAGATTTTTGCGGTGTGCTCAGGTTAATATACGTACGTTGCTTCTAAACGTACAAATAATATGTATATCGCGATAGAGGACAGTTCTATCGACGTTATAACGATATTAGTACAACGATCGATGTGAACAGAATTTTATGAACTAATCAAAGGAAGTACTATCGTTGATATTAGACTGATATCATTGACAATCAGATTTCTATTCGGTACATTAAGAAATATTGAACACTATGCAGAAATGTATTACGTTGTAGTGATATTCACAAAATGAATAGCAAAGAGTTTCTCACTTACATCATGCAAATAAATAATTGTATGATGAAATGGGCGAGGTTAAGCAATAATTGGTGTTATATATTATCTGGCCTCGATAATAATGTAAATCGCGGTTGTACGTGTGTAAAAAGAGCCGGCAAACGGGCAGCGTAATAAAATATAGGCCATGAGACGTCGAGTGAAACGAAAAGTAACAGAAAATTTTAGCCGTCCGGCGATAACAATACCGTCGAATCGGAGCGAACGGGAAAAAAAGGAGAAACTAATACGATTTTCACGAAGTTACAACGTGACGCGACACGACGGGGCACGATTCGTCGGAAAAATCATATCTGTCCGCTGTGCATTAACATTTCATTAACATTATCTGTTATGCTTACGCTATCTGGCATACGGGATACACTTCTAATTTTAATAATTTGCGATATAGATACTCGATACGGTAGGTGTAGGCCGATCAGTAAGTTCGAGAATTGTATTTTTATACGAGAATCGTTTCAACGGCAGCACTTTATTGTTGCTAAGTTATCTTAAACTGTCCATTCGAAGATTAATTCGTTTCTCACAGAAAGCTTAATTAATACACCTGCCGTTCCGTGTATCGTCGCTTTATTGTTTTCTTTTCGCCGATTTTTCGAATGTCATCGATAAAGCACGCCGATAGCCGTGCGTCGATAAACGACCGATACATATCTTCCCCGATTACAAATAATTAATCGCGTTCTAAATGCGTAATCAACGCCGCAACCTCTAAACAAGACGACTCGACTTTCAATTTACAGACTTCGTTTAATTGAATTTCAAGTTCGATGGAAACACTTTGGTCCCTTTTCGTTGGACGTTGAGTTAACCGTTTTATTTGGGGAATGCTAATAATCATAGAGGAGCGTTTCTCCTAATGAAGACCGTGCTTGTATCAGATCTCGTTCTACCAATAACTTCTGTCTCGTGTTATCAGTCGCCGAGGCAATCCATTATTTTTCCAGTCGATTATCAACGGCAAAACAGACACAAATTAAAATGACCAAAAATGGCACCTCTATCGCGCCGGAATTGATTGCAGCGCTCTCGAAGGTCCGATCCTTAAAAACCCCGAACCGAAATGTGTACATTATTCATCTGAACTGATTGGAAATTCAATGAATTATTTTATAATCGACCCATCGCACAAAATGCCGGTTAATGCAACGGAACTCTAAGTTATTATTTTCCCCAAGGAAACAGCTCGTTTCCGTAATTGAACCACAATCGAAACGCACAATGAATTATTCTATAATCGATTGGTCATTCAAATAAAATACCGCTTAATGCAAAGAACATTCAATGTTACACCGTTATCTTCGTCAACGGAACAACTCATCTCCATAATTTAACCATAATTGAGAATACAATGAATTATTTTACGACCGATTGATTGTTCGATGAAACACCGATTAATGCAAGAGGGGCCCTACTTATTTACACCGCCATTTCCCTTCCTGAAAAGTGACTCAGCGGAATTGTCGCACGTTTGAGGACAATTCCGTGGCGTCCGGCCGTTTGCAAATGGCGCTCGTATCGCCGCAATTCAAGGGTAACGGTGAACGCTCGAAATACGCGGGGAAAGAGCGCACACGCTCGCGATGCAGTGTTTTTTCCTCCAGCCGATTACCGTCCGTACGATCGTCCTATCGTGGCCGATGTGTGTCATCAATTTTCGAGATAGCGTCGCTCGGGGATAGTGTCAACCTTGACTCAACCCGCGCGGCGATCGGCCGCTGCCCTAGCCGAAAACTACCGACATCCGGTAAACAAGCAGTAAACCGTTGTTTACCGTGAATTGTTCGCAAACACCGATGCAGCGTAATCTTAGCGGCCACTGGAGAAAGCTAACATCCTGAATCATCGAATAGGACGCTCGTATTCTCGACAATCAACGTTTGATCAGTTGACGCTAGAACCAAGGAGTGCTTATTGTTAGGTCAATTGCCTTTTCATTATCTTTCCATAGAAACCACAAAAGTAAGCTTGTTGAAATTTCGTTTGATTTATATGTCAGTCGACATACTACGAAACGAGGAGGATCAGTAATTAAAACGAGACGAGTCATAGAGTCTTTTCAGTAATCTCGAATGAAGAAATTCAGGAATGAGTAATTTTAACCCATTCGGTAGCTCTAGCGTTAATCGTTTCGTTTTTAAAATATGGGAATACGAAATAGCCGAGGTTTTGCTGTGTCTCGACGATAAGGATGACTGACAGAATGATTGAAGCATCAGCCGAATTTATGCGACATAAATGGAACGAGAACGCGACGGAATATTCAAAGCTGATTGCGAATAGACCTCCGGATTACGTGCGTTTATATTCGGCTGAGCGGACGTTCGTCGATTTTTAAGCTTTAACATAAACAAGGGTTTAAACATATATTTCAAACGTTGAACGATAACATTATACTTCAATAACCTTCCGAATTCCATCTAAACGTTGATATTCGAATTTAATTCCGTAGAAGAGGCGTTATTCGGCAAGTTCGTCAAGCTTCACTACAGAGGCCGACAATATGGCGTCCCACCGCTGATTTCAATATTTCCAAGAGATTACGCGTGAATATTCTACGCAATTTACCTCGAAAGAAAACTCTGTGCATGAAAACACGATTTATTTTTATCGAGCCCAACGTTCAATGCGGATTTCTTCCAGCCGAGAGACGGGAAACACAGAAAGTTACGAAACGACGAACGTCGCACGGTTCTATCGTTGAATAGGTTCTCTAATTCATCTCGTGCACGCAAAAATCGATGAAGCACCAAAGAAGCTGTCCAGTTCCAGAATAAGATGACCGAGTCGGCGTGAAAGAGCCATTTTCAGTATTCATCTCGCGACGCGCGCTCAATAGACGCTCATAAGAATTCTGGATGATGCTCCGGCGCTCGCGTAACGCCGTAACTTGGAAAGCAAACATCCATCACTACTAATTAATTTGTAAGCGCGTCTCGCTGGGAATTACTTGGACTTCTAGCTTCCCGAAAATTCTACTAATCTCGTCTAAAGATTTTACAGAAAGATTTTCAAGAAATTAGAAATCTTCGTTTCATAAGTAAAAAGCTGAAAAATGAAAAATATGGTTTGCTCCAAATTCTGTCGATTATTTAGAGAATTACAGCGAAATTCTAATGATAACAAAATCAATTATTGACGCATCGGTCTCAAATATAGGTTGAACTCTGCTAGACCTTCTTAGCCTCCAGAGAATCCTATCAATCTCGCCTCAAACGAAATAAATACAAATGGCACGTTCGTTTCATCGGAGATACGTAATCATTTTATCGACTATTACAAAGTGGCGATCACCTATTTGAAGAAGCGAAGTGAAATTAACAATGTTGCGGGAGTGCAAGGCATTCGTTTCAAAGTTGCCGATAACGCCCGATAAGGAGGATTAGAGTCGATAAACTCCTGTAATCAATTTCAAGGCGAGATCTTCCGCCATCTTCGAACTTTTTTTTGTGTCTACGATAGGCAGATCCGAACATTTTAATACATGTGTGTTTTAAAAACTGATTTAACGAATGTGAATGAAGTTAAGAAGATTCTAAGCGGTTTATAACAAGAGTAGGATAGAATAGTAATTTTTCAACGATGGGAACACGACGATCTTGAGAAATAAGGAGACACTTCGGTCTCTATCTTCGGAGGCTCTCGAATAGCTAATCGGCGTCTTCGAACCGTCCCTCATTTTTCTTCGTTTCATCATCGACATTCACGCGTGTATCGTCGGAAACGTGAAATATTCCTGTGTAACGCGAACCGAAACTGTTTCGAATTGGTTAACGAGGCCTTTACGCGAGATTTAAATAATTCCGCGCAGACAAAGGGTTACGCAACGTGAAATGAACGCGTGAAACGCCGTTGGCCGGCGTATTTTATCGAAATCTTCGGGGTCTTCACATTACATAAATATTATTATCGATGACTTGACGGAAAATGTGAGATCCAATCTTATCTAGGAAGCTTTGCGCGACCAACGCCACCGAACCTCGTCGTTCCCCAATGAATTCTAACGAGATCCATTTAATGAAACTCGTAGACCACGGTTTAAAGACAACTATGAGAGCTAATATACAATTAAAGCATTATTCCTCAATAAAAAGAGCACGGGCAATAGAGTTGGAGGAAAATTATATTCGAAAATCTACCTTAAACCCGTAAACTATAGATTCAAGATGACTGTAAGTCCCAGTATTTCGTTTTTCACCAATTAAATATTGATTTCTCGGTAATAACAAGAACTTGGACGAAAGAATTCGAGAAAAATGCGGAAAACTTAGGGCTCGAAGCGCCATTTTCGGCAGCGCGGCGAATTACACCCCAACAAAATGGCGGGCGTCACCTCGGCCGCATCGTTACCTCGATGTAACGGCGAGGGTGAAGATGACCACGAACGGAATCGGTTTTGTTGCTGCGCAGACGAGGGTCCTCGGGTTATCTCGCGCCGCGGCGGAGCAAGACGACGGAAGAAGAAGCTTTTATCGTCCCCGAGACTCGCTCCGTTTCGCCCTGGATTTTTGCGGGACTCCCGGCGCACAGTAGTCCCGATTGTCGGATTAGTAGGAAGAAACTCTAAAATGATTTTTTCACTCGCTATTTATTATACTCAACAGAACTTTTTCCTATAATCAATAGTCAGTATTCTCTGTGTCGTTATTCTAAATCGAAAATGACAAAAATCAATTCACAGTTGGGGCTAGTTTCGACAGAAGGCAGAATTGAAACTTAAAAACATATTCTGTAAATTCTAATGTTCCAAATCGAATAAAAACCGAAATCGAATTGGTAGGAATAGATTTTGAAAAGAAAGTAGGAGTAGATTTAGAATGTTTGTAAATTACTAACAGATACGTGATTCTATGGTTTTCAATTCGTTCGGTTGATTAATCTGTAGTTAGTACTTGTAATTGTACGTAGAATCTGGACCACTACACGCCGGCAGGAAGACAAGTGCGCGTTCGCGCAGTCTCCGTCTGATTTCTACGGTCGAATTGCGTAACCTATCGATTTCATAGCGCACATTCTCGTAATTAATGGAATTCGTTAATACCTATTAATAAACCGCCGATGACCACGGCGCGAACTGACTGGGCCACTGTGTACCGTCTCATTAACATTCCTCCCTCGTTCAACGGCCGCCATTTTGAAAGAAATTTCGGCAACGGGAATATTTGCTGAATTATATTATTAATTCGTTAAACGTGTTACATAGTATCATTGATCGATTCCTATGTTTATAAATATTCAATCTATCAATCGTTGATATATTGAAATCATGATGTCATGATTCAATGCAACCTTTGTGTCCCTAAATTGAGGCATCCTTTCCATCCATTTCTCTGTGGTTAAGTTCATTATTTCAGTGTTCAGTTATCCGAACCATCTCGGTCCCAATTAATTAAATTAAGTTTCTACTGCATTAAACAGACTATACTTTGAACTATCCGGTTATCCAAACTATCTCGAACTCAACTGTTTGAAGAAATCAAGAATCCAGTGCATTACCAAAGCTAAAATCTGAACAATTTCCTTATCCAAACGATCTTAGACTCAACTAATTAAAATACTCGACAATCTAACGTCTCATCAAAGCTAGAATCTGAACATCACAATCAACCAAACGGTCTCGGTCTCAGCCAGTTCGGATAATGGAGGCCCCGCTGTGCCGCCGAAAGTAAAAGTACCAGTTGGAAATTAATGTCACTCACCGTCCACCTCGACGGAGGAGGAAATGATCAATGGTCCTTCCGTGTTCTCCAGCCGTTCCTCCATTTCAAGGTCGCAGATGATGACTTCCATAGCGGCGCATGCGCACCAGGGGGATACCCGGGACACAACGCACACGCGACGCGATCCAGCATCGAGCCACGATCGAGCAACAAATATATTTCGGAAATATAACCACCGTCACGATAGTTTTTTTTTTTCCACTGTCGTTATCGTCCCATCCGTCCCGTCGATTTTCTCTCTCCCTTTTTTTTTCCTTCGACGAAGATTAGGCAACCGCCATCTTGGTACCCCGAGTGGGGAGAGTTCGTTATCTGGCGCAGAACGATCAAACGGATGGTCAGAACGAAGGAAATCTCTATTTTCATGGGTTTCATTGGAACAAACGAATCGCATTAATCAAATTCATTAATTATTCAAATTGAACATTTCATTTGCCACTGTTCTATGAGATTCCTAACGTTTCATTTGTTCCATTGATTATAGCGTTACGTTCATTAGTTTCGTGGAGGCAATTGCAATTTTCTATGAAAACATGCACCCTGAAAGCACTCGAATTATTTTCGACAGATACAGATCGATCTCGATCGAATACATATTTATATCGTTACGATAGTGTTATGTTTATCGATAATTACGCGATATTTCGAGTGGTATCTGATATATTGATATAAATCCCCGTTGATCGAGATTCGGGATAAACGATAACAGCCACCCCGAATTAAACGTATATCGGAATCGCGATCTCGCGGCGATAAGCTGCTGGTTTTCGAAGGTAAACGATAAGAGGGAAGCGGACGCCGGATAACCTTGAACGAAACGCGGGAAACATTTGAATTTCGAAACGCGAGGAACAAATGTTTCCTACGAATCGTCAGTAGGTTGACACGATGACTGCCACTGTCACCGATGACCGGAGCTTTCAAGTTACAGTAATTACGACTTGCAAGATGATTGATTTCGAATACAAAGAATTTTCATAACAAAGAATTAATAATTATTCCTTTGTATCTTTGCTATGGAAAGAATAAGTGATACGTAAAATGATGATGTTAATTATTTTCTCAAGTTAACACGATGACTGACATGGTCACCGATGACCGGAGCCTTGAAATTGCTGAAGAATTACTTAAAAAACTTGATTTTAAATAAAAATAGTAATGTGACTACTATAATACTAAATCATTAATAAATAATTAATTAACAACGTATTAACCCCTTGTCCTATAATATATATCACAACCATGATCGATACAACCACTTTGTCATTAATAATTTATTGTAAAAAGAGAAAAATTCTAGGCATATTCTATGTCTATGTTTTCTCTAAAGTATAATAAATGATAACAGAAGAATAATAATTAATTTGGATTCAACAGAATTAAATAATATTTACGCTTGACAAATTCTGTTGAAAATCTTCACCACGTGTCTGACACGATATTGTAGGGCAAGGGGTAAACACTATTTCCACCGAACGACACCTTTCGAAACGTTACCTTTAAATTATTTTCTCAAATTAATCAATTTTCCTCAATTAAATATCGAACGTTTCTTATAATTACTTCTACAATCATTATCAGAAACCTCGTAAGGTTAATTAAGAACATATAACTGAAGTCGGAAAATAATTATAGGTTAAAAATTCAGTTGTCCTTCGACGCTGTCAATAGAAATACTGTTAATGTAACTTTAAAAATAAAACATTCACCTGAATTCAAACTTCTTTACATTATTCAACGACAGCAATCAAAGAGACATTTATTTCCAGCGTCATCGGGTCAGCAACGAAATTAAACTTCCTCTGAATATTCATACCTCTATATGTAAATGCCGTTGTATGATAAAACCAGTTTACTAATAAATATGAATATCTAACATGAGCCGCGAACGAAATGCAAATAACAAATAATAAATAAACTGTAATCATCCGAGAACAGAAATTCAAAAGCGTACAAAGCCAAAAGTACGGTTACCCGCGCAACACGGTGAATAGATGGGAAAAATAATCTTCGAATGGCGAGGCACTGTTGCGCACGCGTGAACGCGGGGCACTTAGACCGCATGCGCACGTCGAATTCGCACAGCCGAGTCCGATCTCATGGAAAGCGATCGCACTACTGCTAAACAGACCATCATCGGTGATCGACATGCTCTTGATTTCGCAGGCTTGTGTTGTAACGCAACACTTTTGTTTATCGTGTGTATAACACATGCGTGCATTTCTATTTACATACACACGACGATCGGCGAGCCTTGCGAGCGTCAATACACGGCCAGTATGCATTTATTGAACGGGTATAAGTATACTGGCCACCGCATGCGTCACACGTGAATATCAATTGAGCGGATTTCAATATCGAACTGTCGTACGCGTGCACGGTTTTTGTTTATTTATGCGCGCGACGGTTGCACCTTTAAGGTTATGTCGACTTCCCAAAGGAACCGAGCAGCCGACCATTTCACACGGGTGCCAATTGTATGAATTTATATTATCCGTTTTTATTTATTGTTGTTCGTGTTAATAAATATTTTTAACGACTTTTTCCGTTTGTTTTTTTTTTACTTTTTTGTTTGCCTTATCGCAATCACTCGGTGACGAATGATGAGATGAGAATCGAGCAAAAACGTCCAGTCGTCTACCTTGAATTAATCGACGATCACTTTACCTTTTTGCTAGTTACAGTAAGCGCTGATGGAACGATTAAAAACGTAGAAATGGACGTCCTTATTACGATGTGGCAATTACGCGGGGCATTATCGTTCGAATGCATTAGAGGCATCGCGGCGAATTAAGTGATCGAGTTGATCCGGGCTGAGATAAGCTGATAATAGGATTATACAATAAGTTAATCGTTTTCGAAAGACTTTTCAAGGTGGTCCTTGTTGTATTGAGAATCCATTAAATTCAGATTAGAAGATTATCTGTTTCGGCCATTTTTGTGTTTGTTGTATAAAGTTAATGGAATGAATTTATGTTGTTTTTTGTGTTTGACTTATGTAGGGTAAACTGTCATTTTTCATGGTGAAAGGAATTTTTGAATTTCGCGCGGTTGTGTGTCGGTAACGAGCCTCGTGACCGTTTAAAGATGGCTGAATGTTGAGCGTGATAGCACAGAGACCTCTGATGTTAAACGAAACTTTATACGAATTCTTTGAAATTAATAAACTTGTTTATTATGCATAAGAGCTTTATTTATCCCTATACAAGCAACGTAAAAACATATTTTATGAAACTAGGTAGCATTGATATTAACTACCAGATAACAAATTTCTACTATATTTAAAATGGCCGCTTGTAAATGCCAGACTCGATTACACTGAAAAACATATTTCAACACAAATCGTTGAATTATCTCGATTGTTTTACAAGAGCTGTTGATATAGAGATAAATAATTTGTTTATTATGAATATTACGTAATATGCTGATACAAAATGTCACACCGCCTATCAACGAAACGATAAAAAGTATTTTCATGTTCCTTCCAAAATAATATAAGTAAATTGATGACATTAAAATTAAAAATAATAAATATCGAAATTACCGTTCATCGCGAAATTCAGAATTAATGAATTATTTGAAGACTCGTCCCGCTGTTTTAAATCAGATTTTTACATAACTGCAGTCAGACGTCTTGTCGCAGTGCTGCATAATACTTGTCAGATCTAATACATAACTTTTATGTATTCGCGGTAGGAATCATTACATAACCTAGACAAAGTTAATAAACTTCTATATAGCTAACCTTCTCAAGCGACGTGAATACAAGTACATTAGAAACTAATTTGAACGCTTAATGTCAATGATGCTACAAAAGGTAATTTAAATCGATATTGAAAGAAATGATCACAAAAGTACCTTAAATAAATATCTTAGGACTTAATGTGTGGTATACTCTCAGGAGCCATGTTCAATTTATAAAAACCGACACCAGATGGCACCACCTGTCTGAGAAAATTAGGAAATGAGCAAGTTGCATAGTCGTAGGGGTAAAACAGATACAACAGTCCCAAAACAATAACCACTAATTTCTACAATATAAAATAAAAATCTAAAGACGAATATTTAATAAACACTACTTCACGAATCCCAATAATTAAAAATAACCTCTGAAGCATACTAAGATCTGTTTCATTCGTCTGAATTAACCCCTTAACTTATCGTGTCAGACTCGTGACAAAAATCTGAAACTGAACTCGAGAAATCTTGATGTCCTTAATTTTCTTTTAAGTATAAATTAAATATTACTTTTCTATTATCAGTAGTTAACCGTCAAAGTAAACGTAGATACAAAAGAAACATTAAGATTTTGTTCTTAATAAATCATTAGTGATAAAATAGTTACATCAATCATAGTTAAGAGATCAATTATAGACAATAAAAATATCGTCGAGTGCAAAGGGTGAAATGAAATCTCGTTCTCCTATTTTCTCGATGTAACACCAATTCAAATTTCCCGCGTAAAACCAGCCAGGTCTCCCTCCTTTTATACAGCCAGATTAATCAATACTTCTTTATCGACTGTGTACTTAGTCATCTCGGCGGTCTCGAAACACTGCAGTTGTTGTGACACATTGTGTCATATTGTGTCGCAATAATATCCCGAAGCTCCTCCTAAAGGGACGTTGGCAAGACGAACGACCCGCCGCCGAACGAAACTGTTAAAACGCAAGTTGCTCCGCGGCATGAACCGCGCGTGTGCCATGTAAAACCGTCAAGGGACTCGCGTGTGTGCTGTTAGCTGACGGACGATTTCGACCGAGAGTCATACTTTCGGTAGCCTTCCGGCGTGTCCCTTCCCGTCCCCGGTATTCTCGTCTTTTTCTCGAAGAAAGAAAAAAACAACAGTTCAGTGCAGATATGTATTAAGCGGATCACAAACGATCCGGAGCCTCGTACCTCGAAGAAAACCGTTCCCGTTTCGGTGATGGATTAAGGGCAACGTGTTCACCGATCTTCGATTCCAGGTGAGTCCACTTGTCCCGTATCGATGCAGCGTCTTTTTATAGGAGTGCGGTATCGAGTGTCGTCGATTTCCCGCAATATGTCATTCGATATCGTCACGTCCACGAATTTCGGGGTTGCCCGACCGAAATTATTTTATCGGAATCATGAGATTTTCTCGCCACTTTATTTCATGAATAATGGTCGTCCAATGCGTTTATCGTTGGTTTCTCGAGGAAACTGATTGGTCGTTTGATTATTTTGCAGCTTTGCATTTAAGGGCATCAACCATTGGGCTTATTTCTGGTTTCAGTGGCTGCTTTCTAAAATCTTGTTTTGATGCAGGAGAAAGTTACTTTTCCTAGGTTATTCTGGGAATATGGGTATCAGAGGATTTCATATATTCGTGTGGGATAATCATTGGTCATTTCTGCTTTGAGTAATTTATGCCTGTATCGGTTGAAAGATTACTTGCCATAAGTATGCTCAGGCATAATAGCTCTGATTTAAGACCGCCTCGTTTGGAAAGTAGCAGGAAACAGTCCAAGAGACGGGTGACATGAATGATTGACTGCAAAGGATGATTATAAATCAGATGGAATAGATAAAATATAAGGCGGTACAACTAGTTCAAAATAAATGATACAAGGAGCACTTTCATTTTTCATGACTGGTGGATCGATCACATGTTTGCAACTCTCTTGCACCGCTCGTACATAATGTATGCCCCTTTTATCATATGACTCATATTACCCGTATAAATGCATACACTTTCTGCTTAATTTATAAACAATAATCGGATGCACAAATAAATGCGTGCATTATCTTGCATGATACAAGCAAGTACATAGTTGTTTTCTTCAACATTTCTCATAAGACGGTATATAATTGGTAACTAAAATGATATTTCATTGATTATAGCAAGGTTATTATTATTCAAACCAGTCGTGATTCTCATGAAAGGAAAAAGTGTATTGTAAGAACACATCAGGCTGTTTCTAGTTCAAAAATACTTGAGGTTTTGTAATGACCGATTACAAAATTATTCTTGGCAGCTTTCGTGGACCGTCGAAGATCTCGTTCGGCGCACAAGTACGGGGATCCCGGGGTTTCCACCGTAAAACCGTTAAGAAATTATTAGGGTAACACGTGCGCGGCCACATTTTCGTGCAATGCGTCACGGTGCCGCGGTAGCAATGTAAACCCAGCATTAGCCGTTTCGAAGGTTGAAATTTAACGACCGCGAAGATGATAGTGTAGGTACACTATCACTTTTGTTTTTGCATTTTCATTATCTCTGTATACATAGACACATATAGGTGAAGGAAACGTCGTTCGTAATTTTCCTTTTTTTTTTTTTTTAAATAACCAAACAATGACGTACTCTTCATGAACACAGGAATTATTAGACGAGAAACCTTCCAGAATTTTCTACGATCTCGGAAACCGCCTTTCCACTTAACCTAAATTGAAGCGATCCAATTTCACCCGTGCGTTTCATTGATTCGAAACTAATATTATTTTCAAGGAGATTTATTTCTCTGTATGTATTTATCGTTCGAATGATATTTGTTCTAGTAACAGATAAGTTCTGTTACATTATGAAAACAGTGTTTCATAAGAACAGTGTCACAATAGATATAGCGGGCCTGATAAATCGTAGGAATATTCCAGTTCAACTGATTCTATTTCGATTTCGATCGTCGGTCTTTGTACGGGACGAAGGCGACACCGTTTTTAATAAAACGCTTCACGCCAATCCAAGATCAGGGTCGACGTTATACGCTGTCGTAACGGAAATTTCGGTATCGGCCTATTGACTACTGCTGGTAGCGCTAACGGAAAGTGTCGGTTACCGATGACCGGCGTGCCAATGAACTTGTTAATTATTACAGGCGAACGAGTATCTTATCTGCATAATGCTTTCAAAATAACCAATGAGAAATTAAGGAATATACACAAAGTTATTTATACGGTGTTATCGATGTTCACGGGACAGTTTTAATTGGTTCGTCGCACGTGAACAATTTCTTTGTTCATTGTCAACCGTCATTATAAAAATCTGAACAAGTCTGGTAAATAATTGCTAGTATTCTCAAAAATTTCCTTTGTCAGTTTCCAAGGGGACTTAAGCAAATTAAAAATTCAAGGCTTAAGAAAATTCAAAATTCAAGACTTAAGAAAGTCATCAATATTCACAGGGCAATTTTAATTGGTTCGTTGCGTGAACAGTTTCTTTGTCCACTGTCAACAATCGTTATAAAAATCTGAATAAGTCTAGTAAATAATTGTTAGTATTCTCAAAAATTTCCTTTGTCAGTTTCCAAGGGGACTTAAGCGAATTAAAAGTTCAAGACATAAAAAAATTAAAAATTCAAGACTTAAGAAAATTCAGAATTCAAGACTTAAGAAAGTCATCAATATTCACAGGACAATTTTAATTGATTCGTTGCGTGAACAGTTTCTTTGTCCACTGTCAACCATCGTTATAAAAATCTGAATAAGTCTAGTAAATAATTGTTAGTATTCTCAAAAATTTCCTTTGTCAGTTTTCAAGGGGACTTAAGCGAATTAAAAGTTCAAGACATAAAAAAATTAAAAATTCAAGACTTAAGAAAATTCAGAATTCAAGACTTAAGAAAGTCATCAATATTCACAGGACAATTTTAATTGATTCGTTGCGTGAACAGTTTCTTTGTCCACTGTCAACCATCGTTATAAAAATCTGAATAAGTCTAGTAAATAATTGTTAGTATTCTCAAAAATTTCCTTTGTCAGTTTTCAAGGGGACTTAAGCGAATTAAAAATTCAAGACATAAAAAAATTAAAAATTCAAAACTTAAGAAAATTCAAAATTCAAGACTTAAGAAAATTTAAAATTCAAAGCTTAAGAAAGTCATCAATATTCACGGGGCAGTTTTAATTGGCTCGTTGCATGAACAATTTCTTTGTCCATTCTCAACCATTATTACCAAAGCTCTAAATAAGCCAAGCAAATAATTGCCAGGATTTTGAAAAATTCCCTCCAATTTGCAAGGCGACTTAAGAGAATCCTACCGCTCGCGTCCCACTGAAACAACAGAGGTGCTAAATGAGTGTACACTGATGAATTTACAAACTGATTCGACGATTCAAAGCGAAAGGGGAGCTCGAAGGCTATCAAGTTTGGCCGTTCCAGCTCCCCTCGCTCTGCGGCGAAAGAAAGTAAATAAGAGGGTGACACTTGTGCCTTCAGGAAGAAGAGAAACAAAATCCGCGAGCCGATGGAATTCTTAGACAGACTTCCGATCCCGAATCTTCGGGTGTACACGGCGATCAGCTTCGCCGTTCTGTCCTTCTCCGTCTACTACGCTGGCCAGATCATCAAGGACCCAGCATGGAAGAGCAATCACACATACGTGGAGCCAGGCGACAATGTCATTGCCAGCGACTTCGAATCCGACCCGAGGAACCTGGGGATGCACTTGAAGGAGCTACTAGAATGCATGCTCGACGAGCCCATCTGCATCTGGGTGAGTGTTGTCTGAACCTGGTCCTTGCCACCGGTACCTAATCTTACATAGAACTTGGAATACATTTCCAAGGTTTCAGAAACTCACAATTTAATCCTCGACACTTATTGCTTTTGGCTGCTCCGCAAATCTACGTGTCAAGAAACGATTCTGGTCTGCTGCAGTGGTCACCTGAAAAATCCGTATAGCTTGAGGGCAAGCCCTTCCAGCGCTTAACACGTTAACGCGTCGACTGCCACGTCGGTCACCGGTGATCGGACCTTACAAATTACTTGATAATAATTACAACTTGTCAGATAACTAATGTCGAATGGAATAGTGTAATGTAAGCATTCCGGTACCAAATAATAAGTAACTGTTCCTCTATCTTTGCTACACAAAGAGAGACACAAAACTCTGAAGGTTTTTGTGGCAGTCAACGTGTTAAACGCCATGTCAGTCTTTGGTGACTGACGCTTCTGAGTTGCTTGGAAACAATTGTAACATGCAAGATGGATGAAAATGTAATAACTGAGCTGATAATAGTGTAATACACGGAAGGTAACGGTGAATAATTAATCGTTGTACCTGATTTTTCTTGGTACAATGGAAACTGTAGAATAAAATGGTCAAGATTTTCGTGGCGCTTAACGTGTTAACCTAAATCTCGGTGGCAGGAGGATTCGTCTAACGAACTTGTCCACGGAAATTGTAACGATGATCGTTCGGTGGTCACGTTTACCTGCATTAATCATCCCCTGCCATGAACGGCGCAATCTTCCTCGTTGGCAAATGAAGCAGGAAGCGGAGGAACGGTCAAGTTGCACGCCTAGCGATGTTCGGTCACTGCCAAACGTGTCCAATCGCCTGCCGCTAATTATAGCCTGGACATTTCCTTTTTGTTTTCCTCGCTACGCGATCACAGCGTGCCTTAAAACTACGGTTTCCAACCTGGGAGGAGCGGCTCCCGGGGGGGGGGGTCAAAATTTTGAATAAAAAATTAACGTTCATGGCATAATATCTAGAAATAAACTCCGTAACGTAATAGTAGAAATTCAGTGAAGTTATGTTCATTTTGTAATCGAGTTATCTAACACTGGAACTACCTAGTAATTCAATTAGATTTTTTAATTTTCCTGTAACTCTAACTGTCTATTTAATTCCATTAATTGTCTATTGAGATTTCAATGGATTTATAGTTTGCATATTTTTAAATCAATTTCATTATCCATTTCCCTAAGAAGCATCTGTTCCTTTTCAATACTCGCAGAAGACTCTAGGAATAGGTTATTTTTACCCATTTGGTAGTTCCACTGTTAAAACGTATCTATATTATTATATCTATTAAAAGATAGGGAGGGAAAAAATTCTTTTTAGTGAGATGTAGCATAAAGGTTGGAAACCGCTGATTTCTTTTCCCAATTATTGAAAAATCAACAGACAAACCTCTAACAATACTAAAGAAATTGTCTAAGCAATGTGTAAGCTAAATTGTAAACCAACAGAAACCTTAACAGGACTTCTCAGCAGTTCTAGCGTTGAAACGAGCAATTCTTTTTTCCAGACCCTGATCAACATGGCGTACTGCGTGCTGATACTCCTTGGCAAGACGATCCAGAAGCTCGTGTTCGGTGAACTCCACGTCTCCGAGAGGCAACACCTCAAGGACAAGTTCTGGAACTTCGTTTTTTATAAGTTCATCTTCGTGTTCGGCGTGCTGAACGTACAGTACATGGACGAGGTGGTTCTGTGGTGGGCATGGTTCACCGCGCTGGGCTTCCTCAGTCTTCTCAGCCAGCTTTGCAAGGATCGATTCGAATACGTGAGTGCCCTTAACGTTTTCTTCGCTCGCCCGGCTCCATCCCGATCGAAAACGGTTAACCTCCACGGCCGATCGGTTCCCCGCGCGTATCGAGAACGGGCCGCGTTCGATTTAATTAACCTCGTTACATTGAATGGAAGAAATGCCCCGCGAAAATTGATGCCAGTGGAACTTACGCGCGCGGCACGGTTCCATTAATTGCCTGTTAAGTGGCGGCTCGCATACATTATCGACGATTACGGCTGAATTCCACCGGTCTCGAGAACCGAGGATTTCCTAAACGAAATTTGAACAATGGACATTTGCAGTTAAGAATTTCTTTGCCGGAGACCGACTTGATAACCGCCATATTGGTTTCCGCTAACCCGTCGCCGCGAACGGCTATAGCCGTTACTTTCATTGACGTTGAATACCGCATTTCATAAAGCAAAATGCAGAAAATGGAAAAAGTATATTAATCCTTAGCACTGCAGATGGTTTTGTAATTTATCAGCAACTGCGACTAATTTTTATAGTATCTCTAGTGAAAATGTAGAATGCTATAACATTCCTTCTCAGTACACAATTTAAATGGGTGGAAAATCTAATAATGTTAAGGTAGTTCTTTGATTCATTAAAATATTTGATATAACTGGTGCAGTATTGGAGCCTATAGAGTTCAAAGGGTTAAATCATTAGTTGTATTATTGCGCGTTCATCTAGCTGAATGTCACCGCATTAGGTAGCATTGATGATATAGAAACGTTTTCAAATAATCGTGTGGTTAAGTGAACTATAGTAATTGTTAATAAAAAAAGAAACATTATTGGCACGCATTTGTTTGTATATTCTTCAGTAATACAGTGAATAAAAGTAACGTAACAGTCTAGATCACGTGTAAGTTCTAGTTTCATTATCCGAACAAGTCAAAAGAAACAATTGCAAGAAAAGACTGCGTTTATGGGCATTTTAAAATTAGTGTGCGGCAATGGGCTAATTAATGCCCCTTTCGCTAACAATGTGTTAACCACGAATTATTCTGCCCACTCTGTTCTGCCGCATATTTCCTTAGAAATCTTGTTTACATCCGATCGAAAACATCGACCGAAAAACTTAACGGTTCGATTTGAAACTGGTTTTGTAACCTTTTACGTCAACTAGACGTCTGAATCATTCGACCCGTAACCCCCCTGGGCGACCGTCAAAATATTCATTCTGGCGTGCTGTTGGAAACAGCAGACAGTCTGGAAAATTTGTCGAAATTAACGAATTCATCAGATACTGCAAAAAAATTTAATGACAGACCAAGAATCTGGTTCCTTTGGCAGCGTATCGAAATATTCAACGAGCCTAATATACATACGTCGACGTGACCGTGAATTTCGTTTAAATATTTCGGTTGCATCGAATTTTTGACTTGGCAAGAAGAAATTCATTCCATCCTTTTAATCGACTGGCATTAGAACTAATTGAACTTTTGATGACTCAAAATGACCCATCTCGTTGTTACTAACCCTTTGCACTCGAGAGCTTTTGACTGGAAATATTCAACATTTTCCGACGAGATATAGTCGACATTGTTTGAAACTGATTTTGACAATAATTCACAGATAAATTAAGCAATAAAGTTATTTCATATAAATGTTTCACACAGTAGTACAAAGTTTAATTTGAAATACTAAACATTCAACTTCATAGTTTTGCTGTATCAAATAAAGAGGTGACTATCACTACTTGATTTGATGCATTAAAAAATTTAATATTTAACACGTTGATCACGGTGGTCACTAATGATCGGAGCTTCCAAATTGCTGAAGAACAATTACAATAAAACTTGTATTACTAAATGTTTTCATTTAAAATCAAGTAGCTAGATCATAGCGTAATACGACTACTGTAACACTAAATCATTAATAATTATTTTCAATATCATTCGCCTTTGTTATTAAAGAATAAGTATTACTATTCAGAACGGTAGAAATTCTCACGACGTCGGTGGCGTGAGATATTGGAATAAGAAAGCTTTGTTTCTAAATCTACTTATGATTTCTCTAGTTAGAAACTATTCAGTATTTCCAGCAAATACTTCCGAGTGTAAAGGGTTATATTAGTGTTGAACTAAATAGTAATTTCTGAGAAATCATGAAATCGATTCAGATCGACTCAGAGAGTTCAAGCAAATTTGAATCTCGATAGATTTACACAAATTTTATAAGAAAATACAAAAGAATTCCGTCATTGCTCTATAGTTCTTTAACACTAGAATTTCACGATTCTAATTAAATAAATCCACGCTTTCGGCGTTTACAAAGAAACTTTATTAGACTAGAAGATTTAAAAGATTTTGAAAATAAATAGTTTCATTTGTGTACTATAACGAATGTCCGAAGAAACTGAAAATAATCTATTGTTAGAATTTTTATGGGAATTGCATATTAATCCTTTGCACTCGAGAGGTGACTCTCACTCACCACTTGATTTCATACAGTAAAACTATAAAATTTGATATTTAATATTATATTTCCTATAACGCAACGCATCAGGTTGAGAAATATCGCGTGATTTCTCGTCGACTTAGTTTCACAAAATATCGATTTTATCTCATCAGGAAATGTTAAAATATTTCTAGTGAAAAACTTCCGAGTGCAAAGGGTTAATCGTGTTAAATGCTCGGTGGTTTTAGTGTTAAACGCTCGGCAGTTCCAATGCTGATGGCGCCGAGTCGCGGTTATTATTGCGAACAAGTGTACATGCCGATACGGTTCATCTCGCGAAAGCCCGCGCATGTTTATAAATATTCCGAATATCTTAACATATTTTAGAACGGTGGTTACGGAACGAACCGCGCGCCGTTGCAGTTGGCACGCGTTCCTCCGCGTTACGAAATTCGCCACGCGGCGGTTACTTTTGCATTGTTTCGTTACACACTGTAACCCCGTCATACTTTATTTACGCGTAACGCTAGCCCACAATCGATACGTTGCTTATTTATTCGACGGTGCTTCCTGCATTCGCAAATGGGACTGTCCCACGCTCGCCCCGTTAACGAACAACGCTGTACGGGGTATAGTCAGCGTTATGAAACCGTTACATAAAAAACAAATATTTACTGCTCACCGCAGCGACACGTGTACCCCACCAATCGGAAATACGTTGCATCGTTGGATTTTCCGAATAATTTTCTCCCGAGTTACGTTAACGCATCGAACGCCGGCTAAATTACTAGAAACGAGAGTGTCGGTGATTAACCCCTTTGCACTCGAGAATTATTTTTCTCAATATTCATTATTCTCTGACGAAATGTCGATGATAGTTTTTACAATTAACAAAGAAATACCTTGCATGAATTGACAGAACGATTTTACTTCGATGTTCCATGTGCTGATGCGTTATGTAAAAATTTAATACTGAATTTTTAGTTTTATCATTTTCCTGAGTCAAATTGAATGACTGAAACGCGCCTCTTGAGTGCGAAGGGTCAAACCGAAATTTGTAACTTGCGAGAAA
Organism: Nomia melanderi; assembly: GCF_051020985.1. Classification (NCBI taxonomy): domain Eukaryota; kingdom Metazoa; phylum Arthropoda; class Insecta; order Hymenoptera; family Halictidae; genus Nomia; species Nomia melanderi. The sequence continues at coordinate 8,702,469 of NC_135000.1, forward strand.
GAATAAGGAATTCGATTTTGTCATTTTAGTTTGGATTTGTGCTGTACGTATCTAAAATGTTACGTTAATGTAGCACTAGCAATTAAACTCGCTATTAATTAAAATCGCGGTTTCCAGGGGAGGCGCCGAAATGTTTAACCCTTAGCACTCCAGGTTGTTTTGTCATCTATCAGCAACTGCAATTTTTATAGTATTCCTAGAAAAAATTAGAAATGCTACATTTCTTCGACCTTTTATTTTCCTTGTTAGCACAACATTTGGACGTGTGGAAAATCGAACAATTTTAGGGTAGTTTCTTTAAGATTCATTAAAATATTCAATATTGGAGCCCATAGAGTTCAAAGGGTTAACAAAACATTAATGTTCACAGCATATCTACGAACAAGCTTCACATCGTAACAGTAGAAATTCAGTAAAGTAATGTTCGTTTTGTAATCAAGTTGTTATTTAAAACGTGTCTATATTATTATATCTATTAACACGTCAACTGCCACGGTAGTTACCGATGACCGGAGGTTCCGAATGGCTTGAAAACAATTATACTTCGTAAGATAACTGACATCCAATGAAAACATTTGACAGGATAAATACATAGATAACAATATTATTTAAGAATTATAGTACCAAATAATTGACAATCATTTCTTTGTGTCTTCGTTACAGAAGAAAAAATGGCAGATAAAACGCTGCAGCTTTTTATGGCAGTCAACGTGTTGAAAAGGGAGGCGTGGACAAAATTTTTTTGGGGAAAAGTAGCATAAAAATTGGAAACGTTAAAGTAAAGATAAACAAATACGTGCATATTCATGAAAACACTGATTTCTATGTATATGTGTGACCTTGGCGTAACACCTAAAAAAATCAACCTATTTAACTAAGTATTTCGGTATGAGACCGAGCGTGGGAAAAATGAAGATTATAAGAAAGATAAAGAGAAATATTTTTCCACGTTCATCCGTTGACAATCGACAATGCATTTCCGTCATTTAAATATGAATCGAATAGGGTTCATCGGATAAAACAAGACTTCTTTATAAACGCAAAAAAGTCTCGTGACTCAGTTATGTAATGAATTCATGTGAATCCCGTTAGTATAATTGAATAGAGGTAACCAGGTTATGCCTGTCGTATGCGACGTTCGGATTTCCTTGATTCACCTCATTACATACTATTTTTTTCTTTTTCATAACAGCAGTCGCAATTTCTGCGACACGAATAATTATATAAACGGATAATGAAGAAATGTTTATTAGTGAAAAAAATATGCGAGACAGGATGTTATTTGCTAGGAGATACTACAGTTGAAAATATATTCCCTTGGGTTTTTCCTTGTTAAATGAAACCTTACACTTATTGCATTGCCTTGCTGTTTAATTTAAACCCGTGTAACATGTTCAGATGTCCTTGGATAAACTGGAATAATGATTCCCAAACATGTCATCGTACATGATATAAAATTGTATAAAACCATACCGTCACCCCTGACTTATCTAAAAGTATGGTCATTTATAAATGATATATATCTCTCCAATACTCTAATACATTTTGATACGAGTCAAAGTAAATGATTACTATTATTCGCTAATACAGAATTGATCATTTTGCAGTTGTCTTTCTCGCCAACAACACCTGGCTGGAGCCATGCAAGACTCCTTGGATTACTGGCTGCAATACTGGCATTATCTTCTTTCATGTTACTGCTGTGCACAGCTGCAGCCTTCTTCTTTGTCTCTTTCAACACATTCGTGTTCACTGCAGCTGAGGTAACAAACATTTCACGGTTTCAATCTCTTCCTCTCCTTCTGTCGCACTGTATCTCTCACTCTCTGTGTTTTGTACCAAAATTTGATGACACCTTTTCTTTTCGTCAACAGTGCAGCTTATTAGGTGTGAGAACAATTCACGTGATGGTGAGGTATATCATCCATTTGTATGATATAAGAGGAGCAGGAACATCCTCTCAACGTTCGTGGGACAAACGGGGTCCCTTGACCTATTACACTGATCTTGTAGCAGAGCTAATAGTGCTGTCCGTGGATTTCTTCCATCATGTCCACATGCTACTCTGGAGCAACATATTCCTCAGCATGGCCTCTCTCGTGATCTGTATGCAGCTTAGGTACCTTTTCTATGAAATCCAACGCAAGTTGACGAAGCATAGGAATTACTTAGCTGTGTTGAATCATATGGAACAGAAGTGAGTATTATTTTTCCTTGTCCTAACATATTCAGGTTCACTGCAGTCTAATCTTGAACAGTTGTAATTAAATAACTCGAATGGTTCCTTTAGCTACCCAATGGCAACGCAAGAGGAACTGGCAGAAAACTCGGACAACTGTGCTATTTGTTGGGAGAAAATGGAGGCTGCCAGAAAGCTACCTTGTTGTCATCTCTTCCATAATTCTTGTCTACAATCTTGGCTAGAGCAGGACACGTCATGTCCAACGTGTAGACTCGCGCTCAGCATGCAACCGAATCACCGAGAAAACACGCAGGCGCTACCAAACGAGCTGCAAACACCGGCTAGACAAAATGAGAATCATTTCTTTCATTTCGACGGCTCGAGATACGTTTCTTGGTTACCAAGCTTCTCCGTGGAGGTCTCCCACAATTGGCTGCGCGGAGACATTTCCACTATTGCACACAACAACTCGCAAATGGATGCTATGATCAGACAAGTATGTGCCAGAAGAACTCCAATGAGAATATAGATTTGTTTAGAATAATTTGTTAGCGCGAGGCGAATCAACGGGTGTTATTCATTGTTAAATCAGGTACAGCAACTGTTTCCCCATTTTCCACGTAATTTAATTGTGGAAGATCTCCGAGTGACAAGATCAGTCGAATGGACCGTTGGAAATATCCTTGATGGAGTGCTGATACCACCGCATCATTTAATCGAAGAACCACAGTCGGAGTCCGTCCCTCAGATTCATACTAGTACCAGTGAAATTAGTGTCGCTTCAACGCCATCACCCAGTGATCCAAGATTTGACATTCCTATTGCTGACGGGTAAATTGCGTTCTTCTTTTATCTTTATTATAAATCCACAGAACTTGTTTGTCCTCCTTGTCATTTTACGTGGAATGTTCTAGTTGCTTACGAATATTGTTTAATAATTGATTTCAGCAGCGATGAACCTTCCAGTTTAGGAGGGCGATTTTCAAAGTCCTCTTCAGAAAGGGAGCTCATTCTCCAGCATCGTAAAGAACACATGAGACTAGCGGCTAGGAGGAAATATTTTGAAAAACAGCATGTAGCTGACCAACGAGTCTCCGAAGCAACTTCTTAAAATAGGAAACGCAGAGAAATATATGTTGAAGTTTTGAGTTTACGTGCTTGGTAGACTACTTTCTTCGAAGAAGTGTATACGACTGATTTTTTTTTTTTTTTTTTTTTTTGGTAACACGTCCATCGACGGTCACTTATTATTCTTTTTTTTTGTCACCTTATTAAGTATCGCATCCTTCTACTGTCAACGAAACTGTTTCTTCGTTTAAGATACTTGTTCCTAAGATTTCTTAACCATCTTCATTTCTGCCGCACTTAAAAGAATTTTTAGAGGTACAAGTGTTCGATTAATTATTTTATATGTTGTCATCGAAATAATTCCCACCTTTCTCTCTTTTCTTTCTTTTTCTTTTTTTTCTTAGTTTTACCGTATTTAAAAGTTTTTGTAATTTGATTTTTAGAAATATTTTCCTGGAAATTGTACACGCCTGCTTTCGTTTTTCTTAAGAAAACTACTTTCTTTAAGAATGCAAATTGTTTTATTTCTAAGTAAAATAAGAACGATGAACTTAAAGTATTAACTGTTTAATTCTTTAGCAGTAATAAGGGAAATTAACTTAAAAGTATTACTGGCTTAATAATTTTTATTCTTTATTTATTAAAACAATTGTTAAGCAATATACTGTTCTGAGAAATATTAATTTTTTTCTTCTTTTTTTTGGAACATATTTCCCTTGGATTCTTAATGTTACATTAAAGGAGTAAATACATTCGAGAAAGATTTATAGGTGAACATTTTATAAAAGTCAGTCATTTCAGTTCAAAATACAAAGATACTTAGACATTTTTACTTCGTTTTTTCTGGTCAACTTTAAGGGGTATCCGAATTTTAAGATTTTTGTTGAAATCTCGATTTCCTATTCTTAAGAAAATCGATTTTCTTCAGAATAGAGAGAAAGGATTTTAGTATTTAATATTGACTGGTTGTGATTATATACTCATTGGTGGATTAGAGGACTGATAAAAATAGGAATATATTGTTGAAGATAATGTTCTTTTCACGCATTCATTTTCACATAAATAAAAAATAAAAACAGATAGAGTTTTTAATAGTTAATGATTAAAACAATTTTTGTTATTAATTTTATTATAATATTTAATGTTTTCATTTTAGAGATACTATTAAGTGATTGCAAATAAATATTTAAAACGTTCGAAAGAGAGTAATATTTAAGAACACATGTGTTTGCAAATAAAATATTATTTAACTGATTACAACAAACAAAACTATGCTTCTTTAACTGTTACAACAACAATTTCTTTACAAGTTTTATGCAAGTATTTTCCTAGGAATGTTTTCCTTTCTGTGAAGAGCACTATATTCAATTCCATTTTGAATGTTAATAAGGTTCAATATTCAACAATGTTTCAAGTGAAGAAAAAGGACTTAAAATATGTGAAATAAATAATTTTTTCGATGGAGTATTTCTTTTCATGTAGCCTCCACTACTTGAATTTGGAAAATTATAATGATATCCTGTAACATCTTTGTGATATATAATGTATTATATATTAAGTTACTTTGATTTAAATAATTAATTGCAATATATTATTATTTCTCCATTGCAAATTAATTAACACTTTCCGATCTGTCGAGTTTTTTTATATCAATATCTATAGAATAGAAAAGATATTTCAATACACTAAAATAAAAAACTGCAACAGCTTCAATGAACTCGTGGATCGCAGAGTGTTAATATAAAAATACATCTGACCCTTGATTTATGCAAAAATCTGTTCCACATGAATTCATTTTACAGGAATGAAAATCAACAAGAGAAAACAAAATATTGAAAAGAAAGACTGGTATAAGTTTTTTTTTTATTCAGTGTTACTAAATTCACTCGGGTATTAGAGCTACCATGTAAATCAGGGGTCAGGTGTACTAGAAACTGCTTCTCACAGAAATGTATATGAAACAGTAGCTTTTTCCTCTGTCAATGCATAATTATCCCGTATACTTGAATTACGTTACAATCCTATTATGAAATTATACATTCCTTTGTGTCTTTCTTTCTATCTTTTGATATTGAATTTTAATTATCCTAACATTTAGATTCGAAAAAAATTTAAGTCTAATGTATCAAGTTCAATTTGAAGAAGCTTTTAGTGATGAATAAGTAAAAAAATGAATTTAGTATGGAACTATTAACAACGTATAAACAAATCAATTTTTGTATGACCTTTTTACACATAGTAGAAACAATGGAAAAGTAATTAAAATGGAATAGTATTATTTCAGTACTCATTATCAGTGTACATAATGCAAAATGTAAAGTGTAGTTAATGTTTTTGTAGGAAAAAAGGAAGACATTATTGTATTCAAATGAAACATTGACATATTTGTAAACTGTATAAATATACAGTCCATTGATTTTTTGATCTCAAACAAAACTATACATGTAATGTGCAATATTATTTAAAGAAATTAAAACCATCAAGAATATAAATCTATGTTCATATAAATTATATAATTTTGTATTCTTTCGAAGTTTCAAAAGTTCTTTGAAGCACATGTTCAGAACTTCTTAGTCTGTTATGCGAGGAAGAAGTTTACTGTATCTTTCCATGTTATTTTTCTTTTATTCATAGTTAAACATACTAGATCTATAAATATATTATAATGTTATGTAAATAAATGTAATATAGTCGCATTTAGTTACCACTGAAACAATTGAATAAAATTTTATGCTCCATCATGCAGAATGTATTTGTTGATTTAATAAATAAATATTAAATAATTTTAATCGGATTGTCCATGCCTGTGTTTATCTACGTAAGTTCGCTTGTTACCTGGGATAATAAAGGTTAAAATATTGTAGGTTTTGTTTTGATAATAAATACTGCAAGGTAGATAAACATATCAATGAAACATTGGTCCCCAATAAAATATATTAATTGTACTCACGTGTTCTAATGGCTGCAAAGTATTCTTCCCATTCTTTGAAATGAAACCACATCACTCACAGAACACAAAAAAAAACGTGGGTGAATATTCAAACTGATCAACACTAATAAATTCATAAAATGACTCTCTCACAACGATGCGCAATACGCGAATGACCTCTACGAACTGGTGTTTATTTAATCACGAAAAATTTATATACTAGAGGGTAGAGGGTTTTCTTTTCTAACACCATGAATGCAGATAGAAATAGACCTGATAGGACATTCATTTCTATGTCGTTATTTTACCCCCTTAAATCATCCAAAATTAATTTTATATTTTATAGATAAATACAGTAGATCTAGATGTATAATAGATACTATTCAAATTATTAAATAAAGATTTTATTTAATAATGTAGAATCCATTTATTAATCTGATACGTAAACCTTAACACAAACAAATTCTGTAACAGCAATACATTGTAACGAAAGTAAATTTTAATCTATTGCACAATTCTTTCTACAATTATTATTTCCATTTTTTAATATCTAATGTTTTTAATAATGTAGTCAGTTCCAGTTATTTTCTTTTTAGTAATTGCAAGTATTTTATTAAAAAGTTTCACAAATTTATTTCCTAAGTTTAACCAATGAAATTCATTACGACAATATGAAGAATAATATGTGCAAAAATGAAATCTGCAAATCCTCTCTCAGGACTTATCCCATGAAATTGGCTTTTATTCTGAGGATTCACTTGTAGCCGTAAGCAAACTGCAACAGAAATATCAAAGAATAATTCAATAACAAAAATATTCTACATTTCATACAACTGATATCTACCACATTATCTTACAAAATATGCAAAAGAACGACTACTACAAAATTAAATAAATCAATGCATAACATATTGCCGCATATACTGACACTGACAGCAAAGCAAATTAGGTAATTAATGTAAACAAACATAATTAGTACCACAATATCAACACAAACATTTATACAAGATTATTAAAGATAGTATGAATTATAATTAATAAAATACCTCCGAGAACGAAACAGGAAACACAAGAAATAAATCCGCTGAGAAAACTGTTGAACGGGAACGTTCCAACAAGGCAACAGTAAACGAATTGTATGACACCAGTTAGGAACACATAGAACAGATAAGCGTCTATAATTTTCAGCTTTTTCGGCGTGGTTTTCGTGTATTCCTGCCAGAATTTCCAAACAACCGTTAACACCGTCATTTTTACAATGTTTCCTGGACAATTGTTTAAGGTTGTGTCGAACCAAACGCGTGGCACCGGTGTATCGACGATTAAAAGTGACGTAGCCACAGTTTGTAACCTAAAAATCAACTACGGCAGAGATAACGAAGCGGTCAAATGGCATAGTGGCGCCATCTACCGCAGAAATACAAACTACGGAAATAGAAAAATTAAAATATCTCAACAATTAAACAACCAAATTTAACGTTCTTGGGCTCAAAATCCTTAGAATATTACAGTGCACCCAGCATGTATAGTAAAAAAACCCAGTTGCGATGTTTTATATATTTCCTGAATTTATGCTTTCCACGGCCATAGAAATGGTATCGCCATCTAGCGGCGGAAACAAGGAACTACGGAAATAGAAAAATTGAAATATCTCAAAAACTAGGCCACCAAATTTAACGTTCTTGGGCTCAAAATCTTCGTAATGTCACAGCCCACCCGACAAATATAGTGAAAAATCATAATTGCGATGTTTTATTCGTTTTTGGGAATTCATGGTTTCCACGGACATAGAAATGGTATCGCCATCTAGCGGTAGAACGGCGGAACTAAAACGCATATACGTGCGATTGAGAACCAGATTCAGAGATGTAGAAAAAAATTAATTACTCATTAACCAGAGGCCTAAATTTTAAGTTACACACATGGGGCTGTAGAGGGGTTCCTAGACAATATATTCCCAGCGCAAAACGGATTTTCTAATGATCTTGTAATTAATTATTTAATAAAAAGTGCAACTACTCCCAAGATAGGAAATGAGACTAGTTCCTTCTAACTGACTTCCTGTCGGAACCAGCAATGATTCCTCAACTTCCGGCACACCAAATTAAAGCTGACAGTCTCTACTTTAATATAGATCCATTCCCCGGAATAATTAACCGAGTTAACATACTATTAATTGCATTCAAGCACGAATCGACTTTCTCTCTAACGCAACCAACACATCCGAAAATCGCTGATAATTCATTAATTACAACTCGCACGTCATTAAAATCCCACCAGAATATTCCCAAATATCCACTCTAATTTCTCCAATCACAAACATTCACCACTTACGCCTATTAACCGAGAAACTCAAAAATCCACTCGGCACGTGTCACGAACTTCTAAGTTACCTCGCGACATCGTCCCGAAGAATAATTAATAAATAATCAACGCGGAAGAAAATCCTATCCGAAGCGATATGAGAAAGTAGGGGAGGGTCCATTCTATGATCCTAAATTCCAAATGTTGACGAATGATTCGTGTAAGTCGAGTTATTAATGAATTCGCTGTTGTTTTCCCCATCGACGCGTCGCGTTTAGTTCACAGCCTCCACCACTAGATGGCGCTACCTAGATTGCTATCCCTGCGACCTCCTCGGTCCTGATGCTTCGCGCGTACGTACCAGGGACTGATGAGATGCTTTTTCGAAGGAGGTGGCACAAGAAAGACTATTTCTGTCCTTGTCGCACACTATCTCCGTCCTTGTCTTACACATTGCGGGTATGGGGAAAAGCTTCGAAACGCCCGTCCGCTAGATGGCGCTAGTGTCGCCTTTAACAAAATCTTCTATCCTTCTCGCACATTAGCTCCGTCCTTGTCTTACTCATTGTAAGAATAGGGAAAACGATTTTGAATTCATTCAAATTTATTAATCGAAATTTCATTTTTTTTCAATGTTGTTAGACGGTTAAGAATGAAATGCAATTTATATTATTTGTTGTAATTTCTTGGGGCGGAGGATGCATTGAATGCAACGAGCAGCATTACCGAAAGAAACTCTACTATCCACTTAGCCAACGTTCGGCGTGAGTACGCTCTCCTTACTATGAGACGTACTACCTTTACTAGAATAACTACTACTATGCTACACATTGAGCAGAGATAGCGTTAGATATAAACGAGTGGTTTGTGAGTAATGTGATCAACGAACGTTATGTCGGAGTTCGTTTGGTATTGAGAGGAATAGGATTTATTTGTTTGTTGTTGTATAATGTAGCATTGGATAATGTGGTAATTTGTTAATGTTGTGGTGGAGTTCAGTAGGGGTTAGTAGGTGTTTGTTTAATTTTGTAAATTTATTGATTAGGGAATGTATTGGTACAATGGGAGAGTGGATTGTCGTGATGTAAACGGTAGTTGTGTTTTTATCGGGTTTCTTGTTCGCGAGTAGGTCGTACCCATCGCTATTCAGAGAAACCTCGCATGAAAGATCCTGTGACTGTGTGCACCGACACAGGCCTGGCTTCATCATACGTAATGCTCGCTGGGAATGTTTGTACGCACACCACGATAGGAGAAATGCACACCTTCGGGAAGAATAGGACCAACACACATGCAACGTCTATTCACTGCTGTTCAAGATGGAGAGAAAACGACGTATGTGTCCCGTAAGGTGGTTGTAAACAAGAAAGTTGGACGACCGGAGGATCTCCTTTGACGGAAGGGAAAGACAGCTGAAAACGAAATGGCAAAATCCGTGCTGGGTTCGGACACTCTTCCTAAAGCAGGTCGAGTAAACGAAGGTATGTCGGGTATTCTCGGATGTCTGCTGTCATTCCTGATTATCGTTACTCATTAGATCGGTATGCACAATGTGATTCTGTTTGCTTGTTACCGTAGTTTGTCGGGAGTGGTTGGTCCACGAGGATGGAGCTCTCGCTTACAGATTGCAGGATGAAGAAAGTAGGTGTTAAAGAGAATGTTGAAACAGTTTCATTCTAGCGAATTAATCTTACCATACTGTTTCTTGTAGTTAGGGAACACTACACTGGCAACAAAGTGCGAAACGCACAGGTGAGGGAGGACGTACCGAAAGCTAAAGTTGAACAGGAGTTAGAAACATTGAAGTATCAGAGCTACGTTCAGCAACAGTTTGTATTTCATTTTTGAACGCGTAATGTACTGTATTAATGAAAGGCTACATCTAAGTGTACGATTTTTCAGGGAAGAGAGAGATGCCTTAGTAGCAAGGCAGGTTGCATTATCCTTAGAGCGAGAAGAAAGACAAAAGGAACGAGAATTACAAGAACAAATGAGGTTGCAGTTGAGATTAGATGATGAAGTAACCCAACTGGAACTTGAGAAATATATTCAAGAAGAAAAAGATGAGGTACTTACATAATACTTGCATTGGAAAAGAAGTATTGATGATAATATTGTATTAACAACATATATATTAATTAAAGGAACTGGCAAGGAAATTACAACAGGAGGAAGAGGAAAATGCTATAGACAATCCAGATGGATCGTTCGATGAACAATTTTTGTTGGATCAAAAAATTGCAATGGAGGCTCAGGATGCTGAACTGGCACGAATGTTGCAACAAAAAGAACGTGCTAAAGTTAGAAAGGCCAGGCAAAGGGCAAGACAGAGAAAGCTAGAAAAACAGCTTCAAAAAGAACTGGAAGATCAGAATGTTGCTGAAAAGCCTCAGAGGCCAGATAAATTAGATTTGAAGAGTACATCGACTAAAAGTAGAATGCAGCCTAATTTAAATTGTCCACAATACCAAGACCTGGAAGAAATACAAACATTAGATGATCCTATTGAAAGTATTCGAGAAGTACCAAATGTAGCAGCAATTATTGATCCTACTTATAATGGAAATGTGCATCGACATACTTCCAGTAGTTCAAGTAATACAGTAAGCCCTACGTACGCATTACCCACACCTCCACAGGAACTTATGAACGATGATGCTCCGTGTTATATGCCTATACAAGGACAACGAAGAAATCAAATGCAATCTTCATCGCTAACTCACGCAGAGAAACATAAGCGTCGAGTGAAAGATGGTTGCAAACAACAGTAACATAATTCTAAGTCCCGATTATCAAGTACTTTCAATGAAAAAACATTTCGTTGCCATGAAGACGTACATGAGTTACATATTGTAGATAGTTTACGTACCTTGTTTTAAACACATACAGATTCGTGTTATAGGACAGAAGCTTTACTCGACGAAAAGTTCAATGGTAGAATAAAATTTTTCTTAAATTGAATGTTCCATTTAAAAGCAATACTTTGCATAGTACGAAAATACATGTGCCTTTTAAAAGGGTACGGTGTGAATAAGATCAATGAATGCTTGATGTTTATTGACATTTGAAGTAATAAGTTGCACCGTCCTACATTGTAGATTCGCCTTCTACCGTGTACATTGATATTCAATTTAAATACAATAATATTTCTATCGATATGTTGTATAATGCTGATACAAAGATTTTTATGGGAAAGCAAAAAGGAAATAGTGAAATAGACAATCTGAATTAGGAATAAAGTAATCATGTTATTAAGTAAGCAAACAGAAATGTACAAAGATTGACTATTTAGACTGAATTATGAAACGAAATAATTTAATTAAGACAGACTTTAATCGAACTAGGTACATGCTCTCTAAATGAAATTTTTTATAGATCTAATAAACAAATTAAGCTCGTTTTTTTTTTAGAGGAACATATTTCGTTTTAAGTACTTGTGGTGCAGCGCAAAAACTAACTTACTGCCAAAGATGACATTAACGCTCACTTTGAACCCAAATAAATTAATTACTAACAAGATAAAAGAAAGAAATTAATTTCGAAAATACGAAGTTATGAAGGCGTGCTTTAATGAAGTGCTTAGCACTTAATAATCTAAATAATTTTTAATGAGTTGTTAAGGTTCAAAGATGTAGTGAAGTATGTATATATATATATATTATTAATATATATATATATTAATAATCTCTAACAATTTTCCAGTATTTATGTTTAAACAAATGTATTTTCTATAATTTTTATACTAATCTATAAAACGGTTAATATTCAGAAATGCAAGTGCAGTTAATTTGTAGTATTATTTAATACCACTTTAATATTTAAAACTTAAACGATATATTATTTATGGTGTTTGGAAATGTATTTGATAGTAGTATGTATTATTTTTTACATTTATTGTATGAATACATCTATACATGGGTATATTAATAAATTATTTACAAAGCTATAATACACGTTTTCATTGAAAACCCCATACACGTTATTATATCGTATCGTTATTCATTTCATGAACTTGTGAGAAAAAAAATGATTAATAATATAACAAGTTTATTTGATGAATAGTGTATAAAAGTAATTCGTTTTATGGTATGTAAGTATTAATATTAGATACTCATTCGATATAATACACTCTTATAATTCTTCATTCTTTAACTGTTTTCAAAATAGAAATCAACAAATTTTTTTCTCTGTACATTTACCTATTCGTTTAGAAATTCTAAGACAAAGGAAATAACAAAACAAGTATAAAATATTCCTTTAATACAAGATGCATAGATGATAAAAAATACTTGAACAAATCTATATATTATGCAAAATAATTTTCTCAACAAAGTATGATAGTTTTAAAAGTATATTCTACGCAAAATATTATATTAACAAAATATTTTAAGCTCAAAGATTATATGGGATCATTCACTGATAACATATTCAATAGCAAAAACAAACGTATTTTTTTCAGTGACTGAGCTCTGTCTCTTATGATCGCATGTATCATAGTTTCTTATTATATAAAGAAAATATCAAAAAAAGATAATCACAAGTATTCAGAAAAATTATGTCAGATGGTAAAAATTTGCAACTATTAATAGTATGTATGACAGCATGTAATTGATTCAAAATAGGAAAATCGGTTAAAAAGGAAATTTCACGAAGCTGCATTTAATTTTTTTTTGTACTATTTGATTTTTTAGGTAATACAAATTTTGTCCTACAATGATTTACAGTAAATAATTTACAGTAACCTGAATGTCATTTACCCGTGTGTTTAAACTGTGACATTCTTTGTACAATGTGCTGTGTTTCATCCTCTTCTGTTTCATCCTCACTCAAAAGTAAGAATAAAACGATTTAATCTCCTATACAAAGAATAAAAAAAAAGTTAGTATGTAATTACAAAGAAAAGAGAAATTAGTGCTTATAATTCATAATCGATGTATAAACAGTTTGTATAACTATGTTGCTAAATTCTGAGTGTATGAGAAATCAGTATAATTGTTGACAGAGCAGATAGGAAGTAGGACTGTGCTGTCAACGAACGAAATTAATCTAATTAAAAAAGTAACCACCTACGATTATCAGAAGTTGTGGTCTTTGACCTAGTATGAGGCGGTGAAAACACATAGTTGGGCACTTCTCCAATGGCTAAAAAAATATTGAGAAGTATTAATAATATTGTAATATAAAAAAATGTCCCAGAAACACTATTGTAAATTACCTTTCTGATCCACAGGTGGATTCTGTGTTTCGTCTGGTTGCGAAAATGAAAACTGGTCATTGGTATCCTGTTTCGTGCTCAGTTTCCTGCCCCTCTTTGTTTTCGGTGTAACTTCTTCTTCAATGATGGTATCTGACGAAATACCTGTCTTTTTTGTTACATTTTTCTTCGTATTGGAAGCTTCCGCGTTCACTTCAGTTTCTACCTTCGCTACTTCCTCCTCCACTATGGTCTCTTTGAGGATATTTTTGCTACGAGTACTTCTAGTTCTCCTAATTGAATCTGATTGGGAAAGCTCAACGCTTGCAGCTCTTCTTTGCCTTGGAATCTGTGTTGCCTGTTTCCTGTTACTCTCTTTCGATGGCACACTTAATATCTCTTCCAATTCTTCTGGTATGGACTGTATCGACGACCTACGATTGCGGGTATTACCAGCTGGACTACTTACTGTCGACATCATCGAATGTCTTCCCTTCGTTACCTCCAGTGGAGGTTCAAAGTTCTCTAAAATAACTTCACTCGCCACGCTGCTGGCTCTTTGAGTTCTCGGCGCTTCTACTACTTCTTTTGGTACAGAACTACCACGTTTCCTGGTTGATCTACTTCTGGTTGATTTCTCATCCTCGGTTTCAATTCCTAAACTCGAGGAAGATAAAGTCCTACTGATCTTCGTTGGCTCTGGTATTTCTTTCTGTACAGACGCAGCCCGCCTTGTGTTTCTCCTCACAGGCACTCTGACTTCTTCCGTTTCCTCCGCGGGAGAAGTATCATTTGACACAGACGACATTTTTCTATTTCTAATTTTCCTCGGTGTGGAGGTGCCTTGTGAATCCTCTTCACCTTTTTCTTCCATAAGATGAACGTCCTTTGCTACGGATGATGCCCTTCTGCCTTTAGCTTTTTTTGACGTAGAGGTGCTTGGAGACTCTTCTTTACTTTCTTCTTCTACAGGATGAATATCCTTTGCTACGGATGATGCTCTTCTGCCCTTAGCTTTTCTTGACGTAGAAGTGCTTGGAGACTCTTCTTTACTTTCTTCTTCTGTAGGATGAATATCCTTTGCTACAGATGATGCTCTCCTGCCTTTAGCTTTTCTTGATGCAGAGGTGCTTGGAGACTCTTCTTTACTTTCTTCCTCTACAGGATGGACATCCTTTGCTATAGATGATGCCCTTCTGCCTCTAGCTTTTCTTGATGCAGAGGTGCTTGGAGACTCTTCTTTACTTTCTTCCTCTACAGGATGGACATCCTTTGCTATAGACGATGCCCTTCTGCCTCTAGCTTTCCTTGGCGTACCAATGTTCGATGGTTCTTTTTCACCTTCCTCATTCACAGAATGAATATCTTTTGCTATCGACGACGCTCTTCTAGCTCTAGTCCTCTTCGGCACAAGAGAATCCGATGAACTGTCTTCCCTTTCTTCTTCTAGAAGAGAAATATTCTTCCCTATCAACGATGATCTTCTACTCCTCGTGTTTCTTGGCATAGAGGTGACCGGCAAGCCTTGTCCACCTTGCTCCTCTACAAGAGAAATATCTTTTATCGTCGAAGCACTTTTACCTCTTGTTTTCCTTGGGGTAGAGGTCAATGTATCTTCTTCTCTTTGCTCTTCTGTAGGCGTAACATCCTTTGCCACCTGTGATGACTTTCCACCCCTTGTTTTCCTTGGAGTAGAGCTGCTCGAAGAGTCTTCCGACCCAGATGATCTTTTTCGCTTAGTACCTTCATCCGTAGGTGCAACGGATGCAATTAATACTTCCTTCATCAATGAACTTGCTCTTCTTGTCCTCGTAGTGGTCTTCGTAACAATCTTAGAAGGGGAATTTAATGTAGACGGTGAACTTATCTCTTTCGTTACTGAAGAAGCTCTTCTAGATCTGGTCATCCTCGTGGAGACATTATCGCGAACAAGCGAGAACTCTTCATCTATGCTAGAAGTGTTAATGGTTTCTTTAATATACTGAACTGAACTAGGGCTAGCTTTATCCACTGCTGCGCCAGTTCTGAAGTTATTGATCTCCAGATGTAACGACACATCTGTATCTTTTTCTTCATTTCCAGCGAATTTAGTTTCCGCCTGAATACTTGCATCAGACTCATCATCAGTGATATTCAAAGCATCATACTCGTTGTCCGCGGAAGCTTGCGTTTTAGACGCTTGACTTAAATCAGCACTCTTATCAAGAGCTAGAACCATCGCATCAGCGCAATTAGAAGACTCGTCGTCGGTAATATCAAAGTGTTCACCGTTCTCCATATCTGTGTGTCCTTGAACTTTGTGAATAATCTCATTTTGTTTTCCATTGTCCAGTGGAATATCTCCGTTCTTATATTTATTTAATATATTATCGTTGAACTTAAAGTGATTGGCTTTAGGTATAGTCGGAGAGGTGATTTGTACATCCGACGATGTATCCAATATAGCATCCTCCTCCTCCTCTTCTTCTACTAATTCCTCCAGTTCTTCTGCTTCTTCCTCCTTGTCGATCATCATTGGCTCTTCAACATCGAGGTACGACGTTTCTTCGGTACTCTTTACAGAAGAAACAGATGCATCGATGCAACTAGACTTGGCAGTCCGTCGCACGGGCTTCTCAAGGAACTGTTTAGAAGTATCAATTTCATAACTACTGTTTGGAGTAAGTATAGCAGGTGAATGGAGTGAAACAGAGAACCTTGAAGTGCACCCTGCGGATGCTCTTGGCATAGCTTTTGGCGAATTTGTGATGCTGTTCTCCAACACATTCGATGCTTCCAAACGAGAGTTCATAGAACTTCTTCTCTTCAAATCCTGAAACGATTCTGTGGGTATTTGCAGACATGTCCTCCTGAGACTCGGTCTGGGACGAGCAGTATAGACGTTTTTGCAAGTATAGCTGCCATCCGACAAGACTGTGCTGTCGGTGTACGACTTTTCACTCACCGCAGAGTTGAAGGAAGCTTCTTCGCTTCCTTCGGTGGCATTCATCGTGGAAAAACTCTCGTCGCCACTGACCCCATCGTGGGAAGCGTTCTTCTTCGACTGGGAAATGTTGAATCGTATTTGTCTATTGATCTTCTTCTCTTTATCAGAGACCGGGCTGTCCGTAACTTCCTGTACAGGACCAACGTTCGGGGACGTTGAGTTCCGGATAAGCTGCCTGATTTTCAAAATAGAATGAGGGGTCTCGATGCGAGTATCACTGCGGGATACTTTACGCTTTACCAAGGGAGTACTGAACGCTGCGTTCAAAGCTGCCTCCCCATCGTCCAGTAGCTTCCTACGCTTGATCTTCTCCGGTGTCCTCAAATCGCTCTCTTCTTCGTTATCCACCTCATCCAAAGTACGCTTCCTATGCGTCTCCACGATCTTCGGAGACATGACGCAATTTATATTAATGTGGTCATCGTGCGACTTCAGCGTGGTGCACGGAGCAGTGATGAAGGGGATCACGGATTTCTCGTCTCTGTGATAAGTTTCCTTCGCCTTTTTAATAACAGTCTCGTAAATGCTGGAAATTCGTTGGTAATTCTTATTGTTGTAGGTCATTGGTCTAGGGTACCTTGGTTCCAAACTTGCGTTCGAGTTCGGTTTACTCATACTCATGGAGAACTTCTTCATTATGTCGGGCAAAGTCGCGTTGTAAGCGTTCAGCATATCGGAGTGATCGTTCTTAGAATTGGTACCGCTGAATCGGACGGCGAAACTTCCACTGTTCGCTTCCATATACCGGCATCGTTGCAAGTAGTAAAGCAACCTTATGTCCTCGGACTTGGATGCCTCCAAAAACTTGACAAACATCTCTTCCTCTTCTGTATCTAACGCCAAATGTAAAATGTCACTGAGTTTATCGTAAGCTTTACACGATTGGAAGAAACACATTAATAATTGTTCGTAATGAGATCTTGGTCTATGATGAAAGGCTGATTGGACCAAGCCGTGTTCCACTGACAGATCGATCAATGTACTCTGGTCCTGAACAGACGACAGAGGGGGCTTTCTTATGCGTAGATACATCAAAGCCAGTTTGTGCTGATTGTTCCTTATCAGGGTCCTCAATACTAACTTGTGATGCCAGTCTTTGACATCAGAATCAAAGATCAACTGGCCATTCATCATGTCTAAAAATCCATTATAATCCTCATGATCCAGAAGCCAGAATGCTTGTGTCAGTTTCACGATGCTAGGATTCATTTTGAACGATGAAAGATACTTGACCAATTGGTCTACGCCAGGATAAGATCCTTGTAGCAGCAAGGCCAAGTCCATTAAAAGATAGTTGGTAATTTGATGTTTGCATTCGAGATTATCTGTCTCTTCTTGGTTGCAGTCGGTTAAATAACTTCTCAGTAAAGACTGCAACGATGGAGGAGGGTAGTAACCATTGGTAGATGTATCTCCAGATTCCTTTTGCCACTGTACGTTTAAACTAGGGCATTCCCGTGTTATCAGTTCATCTATAAAGAGCATATCCTCAACTTTGTTTTCCTTGTCTGCAACGGACTCCCTTTTCTCCTTGTACAGATGAAACAATTTCTCGTATGGATAAGGAATTTTAGGTGTGTGAGACATGGATACAGAACCTTCTTCAAATTCTTGTGTTTCGGGTAGTAAACCAACGTCATAGAACCAGAGGAGCACTTGGAAATATACGGATACGCGTTTAAGCGCTCTTCGTTGTTTGATTAAGTTATTCGTTTCAAGAGGTAACTTTGATACCACATTGGATAAGCATTCCAATTGTTGATAACAAAATCTTAAGGTTTTCACTTCAGACTCTCCGATATTGTTGCCTGACTGATCAAACAGAGGTATACACAAATGATCAGCGATCATTTTTATAGTTGCAGCCCGTTGTATACCCCATTTCAAGAAACTTGGGTACATGTATCCTGCACTTCCATCTGACCATTCCTTGGCACACCTTATTAAGAAAGTTGCCCAATGCTGTTCCAAGCATAGAGACAGCAGCATGTCCCTTTGAGAATTATGATCACTTGAGAAGGACACTTCTGTGTTAAATGGCACCAAACCGACAGAAAGACATTTGTGAAACATTTCGGAAGGTTGAGTTAACACGATTGGCCCAGCAAGAGCTATTTCATGAAGTAGTTCAGCTTGGACACCCCGGGTCAGCCAAATTGTTAATTTTGACATGCTCAATTCTATCCATTCTAGTGATAATGAATTTGGATAGAACAATTCTTCTGATGAACTTAATGTGTTATTCGGAAATTCTTGTAGAGAACGAGGAATATAAGTGCAACTGACAATTTCATTATTCGATGTGTTAGTCCGCCGAATTTTAGTATTATAACTGGCCAATATACTATTAGGATTCTTGCACTCGCTAATGGTCCGAGGCATTTGTTCTTTGTACCATTGGTTTAAATCGAACAATAACGTTCGACTGGCGGTCGAAATTAATAACAAACTATCTTCCCCTCGTTTAGATTCTGATTCTATTTGGTCTAGATTGGTTTCTCTTTCGATAGTAGATAGATTGACCACTCTATCATTTGCATCCAATTCAAATTCAAATTTAAGGCTGGGCTCCACTTCTAGATTGAAATACAAATTCGTTCCTTTGTTGCAGAATTTTCGCTCGAACAGTAGGGCATACATCCTCAATAGGGAAGGCACCTTTAATGATTCATCTTGAAAAACGACCCACAAATAATAAAAGGGTCTTGGATCGTCAGCTGGTTCCAATAAAGCCAAATGTGTTATTATCATAGTCTCGTCTACTGGTAAACTTATCCAGCCTACAGAACCATTATTTTGCCATATTATAACTCTACCTAAGCATCCAGATATTAGGCAACCAATTTTCGTGGAACTAATAATGGTATTGGTTAATTTTTCATCTAGAAGACCAATTGATTCGAATTCTTCTCTGTTAAAACCAATATGTTTTTCCACACCTAGAAATATACAAATATGCTTATATGTTCTCATAGAAAAATTAAATAACAAGAAATATTGCAAAGATTCTCTTACGCTGATTTAATAAGTTGCAAACCATGTGTTTACTCTTATTAGATTGATTTTTATGAAGGGAATCCTTAGATGTTAGAAATTCTATTTCAGCCGGGGAAGTTTCATCCATAACAAGAGACAAATCATTGAGTACCTCCCAAACGGATCTTTGAAGATCAATCATAAGATGATGCAGATTACGCAATACTACACAAGCTATCCCATCCATTTGCATTAGAATATTATCCGGTCTTTTGTCATTAAATTCTTCCCAATCTGCTCCACCAGTCACTATACAAACCTGTTCAACACCAACTGGCATCTACCAAAAATAAAAATGATCAATGATATGATTTTAATTTCCTTGAAATAATTCGACAATACATACCTTTATAGCTCTTAAAACACGGGAGGTAGTAGAGTCAAAAATGCACAATAATCCTACGGAATCTTTAATTCTAGTGGCTTCATTATCCAAACCAACAAGAAGCAATGGTAATTCCCCAGGCTGTGCTGGAAATTGACACACACAAGTAATTTTTCCTCTAAATGTCCAAGAACTGATACTTTCTCCACTTTTCGTATTGAGAATTACTAAATGGGAACCATGGCTTAACCAAGCATACTTGGCATCACTCAGAAAGCCCCCGCAATGGCTATCAAAACCATTGTACACCGGCGAACCATTAAACGATCCAGCTTCATCTCCTTCAGCATTATTCGATCGAGTAAAGAACTTATGTTGAATATCTATAACGTTACGAACCTAAGCATAAAATAAAAAGTAAATATCAATTCCACAATTGTTATGCATTTATAATGAATCCAAGTGTATTATAAAATGTAAACTCTAATAAAGACACAATGTAAGTACTCTCTTACTTTCATCTCAAATCTTAAATAGAAAATATAAATTTTTATTTCATTCCTACTTCCACAAAATATTCTCATTAAATATGAAAATGCATAAACAGTCATTATCTAACAACTATATGGACATTTCGAAAATGAACGGAAAAGAAGCATTTATTAACGATAAAAATTACCTCACAGTTCACTTCTTCCAACTCTTTCATTTTTTACGGACAATGTTAAAACAGAGCGAACGCGAAAAAATCATTTATACACTCTTTCGCTAAGGTCAAAATAAGGTTATGTTACCGCCAAATTTCAGTAAACTCGTCACGTTTCTGCGAAGATGATTATTGCGAGTTTACAGCTTGTATATTTACAATACCGTTCAACGGAGTATCTGTGACACCATGTAATTTAGAAACACGCAAGAAATCTCGGTATTATGTTTAAATGCGTTTCAACACTCGTGCATACATTTTAAAACCGCAACTACACAACTGCGAAGTACGTTAAAAACCACTACCAATTGCACGTGCTGCCAACTATATTTGAACGAAGCGCGCAATCTAAGTGTTTAATTTAACATTTATTTAAAAAACGGTTACTAATTAATCTATACAATTATCAAAATTAAATTGATTTAAGTTCTATAGGCACGTATAACGTATTTTCATATTGTATTAGTTTGATTGGTAGTTGGATTTGAATATGATAGCCATCGTGATTGAGACCCATGCAAAGAATATTATTTCTGTAACGTCATTTAAACTTCTTTTGAGAATACTCATAAATTTTTATTAATAAGTTTGTAATAACTTTATATGATAAAAATACATTTTTTCAGATGTTCCTTATTTTATGCAACATTTAATGGTCTCAATTAATTATTACACGAATTTGTATACTAGAAATTATAATGCTACACTAGAGCCCTCTTGGAGTCATCACAGAATGCGTCATGTCAATTTGGTCTTATTAACGTGTGAATAATACCAAATAAAATTGCATCTATTCTGCAGTTTACTTTTCATATATTTATGTTTTATTTGTTTATTATTTGATACTTATACCATAATATATATTCAAATATGCACCGTAAGGAATGTACTTGAACTCCATTACACTTGTCAAGTATTTAACCTCTGAAAAATAATTATTTGTTTACCTACTTCATTTATGTTAATTTTAATTCGGCAAGTAAAATCGAAGGAATGATTATTTCGTTCTGAAATGTCGTATCAGGATTCACCGTTCTCGACCATGTATGGTCAGGACGATTACGACATTGATGAAGATAATGAGGAGTATTTGGAAGATGATCGTGATGCTGAGGAACAAGACGAGAGCGATGAAGGTACTGGCTATTAACGTAAAATATTTAATGTAGTTATTCGTCTTTTTATAATTAATATATTACTGTAGATACTGAAGAAGCAAGCGAGACTGATCTGGGAAAATCTGAAGAGTACACAGAGATAAAGGAGCAGTAAGATATAAAATTGAATTGAAAATACCTTTTAATCCAATGATTCAATAATATATGTTTTCAGAGTATATCAGGACAAATTGGCCAGCTTGAAGAAACAATTACAACAATTAAAGGATGGCACTCATCCAGAGTATAATCGCAAGTTGAAACGTTTGGAGGCTCAATATAGAGAGAGGTTGAAAGCTTTATGATATACCAATATAATTTTTTTATAGACCATATTGACTGAATTTAATTTTTTGTAGACTAAGATTGAATATAATTTACCGAGATTATCTGACAGAGTCTGTGGAACGAGATTATATATTGGAGAAGAAAGCAGCAGTTAAAGAATTTGAGGAAAAGAAGATAGATTTAAAAGAGAACTTATTAACTGACATGGAGGAGAAACGGAAGATGATAGAAAGTGACCGACATACTATGGAACTCACAGGAGACTCAATGGAGGTACAAATATTAGTACAAAGAAATTATAATTTCATTTTAATGTATATGTATAGATTTTGTCATTTTTTAGGTGAAACCTGTAATGACAAGGAAATTACGAAGACGTCCCAATGATCCTGTTCCTGAGAAAGTAGAGAAACGAAGGAAACCTCCTCCAGCACAATTGAATTACCTCTTAGATGAGAAAGAAATTGAGAGTGATTTGAAAGCTATTAGTCGGGGTAAAGTACTGACTACTGTTCGAAAACCAGGTACTGATTAAAAATTTCGATGCAATATGCATGGTTTAATGGAACTTCTTGATTTTAGCGGTATTTCCGCATTTTAATGCGGTAAATATGGCTTCACAACATATTCCTACACCTACTGAAACACCCTTAGTAGAAACTAGGATAGAGGACGGAAAACTTCTGCATGAAAGGCGATGGTAAGTGTTTCTTTTGATAAAAAATTAAAGTAATTAGAACTTTATGTTAAATAATTGCAGGTTTCATCGTGGGCAACCTGTGTACGTGGAAGGAAAGGATTTAACAAGATTCGCGGCAAATATTTCCGCTATTGGAACCGAGGCTGTAAGCGAATAGTTATCATCAGTTTAATGAAATTATTTTTTTTATTGTATTAACGTCTATCATAATTCTTTTTGTTGATAGATCTGGGTGAAGAAAGTTTCAGACGGGAGTAAAGTGCGAATATATATATCCCAGTTGAGTCGGGGGAAGATTTCAATTAAAAGAAGAGCATCCTAATGAAACCGATCGTTGTTATGGATGAAAAAGTGTACAGTAACTTTTAAGCTTGTGATATATTAGATTTATAGTTTATTCGAGGTCTGTTTTTTAAATCCAATATAGTTTTTACTGTATTTGTCTTTTTCTATCAATAAAACCAAACTTTTTGGTGAAACTGTAATACTGTATACATTCATGTAGAATAAGAGAAAAAATAACAAAGACATCGAGATTAAAATAACGGATGGGTACTCTATCATGCTGGAAGGAAATTATCATAATTGCTTTGCGTGTGAAACACGAACGAAAATTGTCGAGCACAAATTAAATTTTTCTTTTTATATACAAAGAGGAGCGAGATATTCAGAATGATTTTTTACCTGTATAAAAATTTGTATTACGTTACGAAGAGTACAGTTAAGTTAGCCGAATAAAGTAATATTAACGCAATATATAATTATGTGCAATTTGTAATTAACCGCTAAACTATAAACGAATGTGTGTCACTCCGCCATCATGTCTACACTGAGACAATCTTCACCCATATTGCTGGGAGATGTTTCCAGTTCTCCGATTTCATTCGACTCGCTGCGAGTGAAATACTATTATTAAATTTCTAAAATTATCATTACTACACATGCGAATAATCGAAGCATTCACCTATCCAAAGAAGGATCATTGCTGAACATTTCTGTTGGTACTGTAGGTGGTGCTTTTTCCGGTACAAGCTCCAAATAAGTCTGACGAGACTCTAAGTGTCTTTCCACTTCTTCTGGTGTCATATGACCATCCGACATTAAAGACATTGGTACTATATTATTGGATGATTGTACCTGAAAGAATACACGAGTTTTGTAAAATTGTTATTAACAACAATTTTATACAATAACTTACTATAGGTATACTGTTTGATTTTGTCACTTTTGGAGCAGGTTTTTTCTTTTTACTGGTGTTAAAAGGTTTTGTCACTGTTGGTATGTGGTGTGAGGTATGATTACTAATACCCATCTCCATTTTTTTCCTTAAAAAGAAATATAAACTTTGTTGGAAAAGTTTATCTCAGGAAAGAGTAACTTTTATCTATATACCTTTTTGAAGTATCTAAACGAGTGACTTCTTCATCGGATGACTCTGTTTCATCACTTTCACTAAACGAAGCATCTACCTTCTCATATTGCAATAAACGGTCCAATAAAAAACTTTTATCCCTATTAACTTTAAGCAACTTCCTTTGCGTGGACCGTAAAGCTTCTTGGAAACATTCATTCTCCTATATCAAATAACAAATGATCGAATAAATACATTTAAAGATAAAAAATATCCGATTACTGCAGTTGTACACGTACATAAATTAAAAATTTCAATTTCCTCTTAAGATTTCGATACTGATCCTTGTAATTAGGCACTTCTTCCTCTGGACTATCCTCGTCATCGTCTTCTGCATCTGCATTGTTGTTTGCAATTGAACGACAATACCATCCTTCCAACATTGATCATCTGCAACTAAGATTGCATGAAGTTAGAGTGATTGCTTGCTAATTCATTAATAACATTTGTGACATTTGATGAACACCCTTTTTACTTTATAATTATTGAAAACATTGTTGTGTAATTATATTAGTACATGTAACAAAGAAAACGGGATATTTTCTGTCAATATTAATCCAATACTACTTAAGGTTAAGTCCTCGGCAATAGAAGATAAGTGTACGATGAGATGTTTCCTGGAAAATTAAACAGCTTTTGCTGGTCCGAAAATGTTGCAATTAAAATGAAATTTCGACAGTACCTACGCGAAGCTTCAGGATGATTTTTTCTGTGTCGTAAATAGTCGAGGCGAACAATTATTAAGAAGATAAATAAGCTGTTTATGACTGGCTTCCATTCTGAACTTCTTTATCGATTCTATAGTAACTTCGAAAACGCTACTATTTGACCGGAAGCGTTCAATTGCATTTTCACGCGCAATTAAATGAAATTCTTTTTTCGGTAATAAGATCGTTTTTTCGTGGAATTTTTAATCGGTCGAGTAAAATTTAAATAATCTGTCCTTTTTTCTATCGTACAATTTAAAAATATCGAATAATTACTATATTTATGGTTCACTGTTTTGCGTAATACGTAATTAGAAATTATGACAATAAACCATAATAATACGGAAAATATTGATTTGTTGTTTTCTTTTACGTGAAATTGATTAAAACGATTCGTTGCTTCTATACATTTAAAAAATTACAATATTACTGAAAGATGTACAAACGAACATACATAAGTTAGTTTAAGAACACAGTTAGTATTTTACAAAACGCCAGCACCAACCTGAGACAACTAGTCCCCTAAATAACCACTAAACACATAATAGTAACATTATTAATCATAGTGTTTTAGTTTTAGGGAAAATAAGTTGCCACTGTCATCCAAGCGCTACATACAAATGTATATTGAATGTTTGATTCAAGTTTCCTGTCTATGTGAATCCGATTTATGTATGAATACATTAAAGCAAAGTTGATAAGTAAACTTACGGTTACTGTTTTTAATTTTTGTAAAAACTCCGTTGACAAGGAGCTTTAAGTTTCTACAGTGTCTGCCACGCAAAATCTTCAAGTTGTTCGAAAACTTTGCAAATAAAATGGGGATACCGAAGTTCTTTATGTACATAAGCGAAAGATATCCTGCTCTTAGCCAAATGTTAAAGGACTATCAGGTGATTGATAAAAAAAATAAACAATGCTTACCCTATAAGTTTCTCTTTTGCGTATAATTTTGTTCAATTTGTTTACTTTATTTAAGGCATCGCATTGTTGCGCATATTATAAACGTTGATCTGTTGCATCAAATTTATCTCCAATCTAACAACATAAAATAATTATGTCACGATTAAATGAATCTTATCGTTATAATTTTTATTTGTTCGCTAATACCAAGAATAATGATAATTTCATTGTTTACAGACACCAGTGTTTGATAATTTATATTTAGATGTGAATGGTATCATACATGGATGTTCTCATCCATCTGACTCTGATGTTACGTTTCGTATTACCGAAGAGACTATATTCAAAAATATATTTCATTATATTGAAATATTATTTAGTATGATAAGACCACAAAAGTTGTTTTTTATATCAATTGATGGTGTGGCGCCGCGTGCAAAGATTAATCAACAAAGAAGTAGACGCTTCAGAGTTGCAAAAGATTCGGAGATACAAGAAGCTAAAGCAAAAGCGAAAGGAATTTACATACCTAGGGAAGAGAAATTTGATTCCAATTGTATAACTCCGGGAACGTTGTTTATGGCTAAACTGAATGAACAATTAAAATATTTTATTACATGTAAAATTTCCACTGACGAACTTTGGCGAAAATGCAAAGTTATATTTAGCGGATCTCAGGTATGGAAATTGATAAAATAGAAAATGAATAAATTTAAAGAATATATTATGCATAGATAAATATTATTGTAGGTTCCTGGAGAAGGAGAACATAAAATAATGGATTACATTCGTTACATGAAATCTCAACCAGATTATAATCCAAATACTAGACATTGTTTATATGGACTAGATGCAGATTTAATAATGTTGGGTTTATGCACTCATGAAGCATATTTTACCCTACTCAGAGAAGAAGTAAAGTTTGGTAAAAAACAAACAAAAATTCAAACTCCTGAGGAAACCCAGTTCTGTCTTTTTAATTTATCTTTGTTAAGAGAATATATAGATCTTGAATTTTCTTCATTGAAAGAGAAGTTGCCATTCCCTTATGATATTGAAAAAATTATCGATGATTGGGTTTTAATGGGTTTTTTAGTAGGGAATGACTTTATTCCACATTTGCCAAATTTACACATTACACGTGGAGCATTATCTATATTGTATCAAGTGTATATAGACGTGTTACCAACTTTAGAAGGTATATATGTACTATCCATATTAAGAAACTCATAAAGTTTAAAACAAATAGGTTTCAGACGTTTCCTTAAAGAAGCAATTTGTTGCAGGATATATAAATGAATCGGGAACGTTAAAATTAGACAGATTCGAGAAATTCGTGGAAAGGCTCAGTCGTTTCGACATTCTACAATTTTCTGAGCATTTCGCAGATTTAAAGTACCTTGAAAGTAAAACAGGAAGACGTTACACAGAATGTGACAAACCTGTTAGTAAGCAAGTAGAAGATGGTGAAGAGGTTCCTTCCCCCAAAAAAGTACAAGACAAAGAATTTGACGCTTTACTTAGAGCTGCTGCTGATATGGTATTTACTTAAATATACTAAATGATTCTCTATAGAACACTTTGTTTAATGCTTTTTGATGTAGCCACTAGGAAGGTTTGATGATGATGAAGATGATGATGAATCCGATAGTGAAACCTACAATTTGGAATTTATCCAACATAAAAGGGATTACTACATGAACAAATTAGAATATGAAAATATAGATGAGTAAGTACATGCATGTACAGTAAAGAAAGATACTATAATCCAGTATCGTTCTATGCTCTTATTGATAAATATTTTAGGAATTTTCTACGTGCTCAAGCTGAAGCCTATGTCAGAGCTATACAGTGGAATTTGAATTATTACTACAACGGATGTTGTAGCTGGTCGTGGTATTATCCACACCATTATGCGCCTTACATGTCAGATATAAAAGATTTTAAAGATTTGAAATTAGAATTTGATTTAGCAAAACCATTTTTACCATTCGAACAACTGTTAGCTGTATTGCCACCGTACAGTAAACATTTATTACCGGCAGCGTTTCAATCGTTATTAACAGACGAGGAGTCCCCTATTATTAACTATTACCCAGCAGACTTTAAGACGGATTTGAATGGTAAACAGCAAGATTGGGAAGCTGTTGTACTTCTTCCGTTTATAGATGAGAAACTACTCTTGGATGGTAAGTAGATATAATTCTATATATTTTTGATCTCTGAAGAAGTGTTAACGAATGACTATATTTTGAAGCCATGGCGACTTGCTACTCCAAACTGACATCCGAAGAGCAGGCAAGAAATCAGCATGGACCAATGTGTTTATACTTTTACACAGAGGAAAACAAGGGTGTTTGCAAAGCACCAGAATATTTTCTTGATGTCGTTAGCCACGCAGATGTACAGTTAATTCATTCTGAAGACATTATCGTTCCACGAGAAAAATTAGTTAGAGGACTTCATCCAGGTGTAAAATTAGAAGTATATTCTCCTGGTTTTCCCACACTGCAGTATATAGAACATACTGCAGGTTTCGAGAAAGCTAAGGTGAGGTTTTCATCTTCCTCTAATTCTTACACGTATCAAGAGTACTGTATTCAGCTTATTCTTCAATACAGGTCAAAGTATTTGGGAAACTTTCACGAAGAGATAATATGATTTTACGTATAAGACCGCCACCAGAGAAGGATCTAACATCTGTGGCATCTGAGTTGATAGGTAAAACAGTATTCGTAAGCTGGCCTTATTTAACGGAGGCTCAAGTGATAGGCGTTTCAAATAGTGATAGGAAGTTGAGTTTAATCGATCCGCAAGGGAGTTATTGTCAAGAGAACGTAAACGAGGAGAAACTGAAAGGTCCACACCTCGCGGTATGGAACTCTCAGAAGAAACATATCACCGAAGTGTAAGTCTGATGATCAATTGTGCACGTTGTGTACTGTATAATTAAATTTGTAACGAAACTATAATACTAATTACATTTATAGATATAAAAGTCTTTTGGGTATAGATATTGGCGAAACGAACATTTTAATCCACGCACGACGATTGATAGGTTCCAAATACATGTTCGACCGTCATGGGAAATTATATTTTGAGAAGCAGTGGTCGGACTCGCAAACGGTTTACGCCTATCAAGCGACAGTACAAGATATATCTGTCCACTGCTTCAATGAACTGGCATACACGGCTATCGACGAAGTTTTCGTGCCAGGAGCGCCATGCTTTATGTTAGGACATCCGCATTACGGTGCAATGGGAAAGGTGGGAATTTTAATCCTACATCTAAATACCTGAATGCATTATTTTACAACAAACATTGTTCGTAGGTGGTCGAGCCAGCGGTTTATAAAAAATCGGGTAGAATTCGAGTATCGGTAACCGTAAGTTCAGAGCCATCATTAGATGAGATAAAACAGATTCACCACAGATTAAGAAGTAAATATATGCAAGGAAGCACAGCTGCCCAGAGGTTAGGTATAAGTAGCCATCTTTTAAGCAGAATTACAGGAACAATTTATGTACAGCCAGCCTCTTCTGAATTTAATCAAGACGATCTGAAATATAATATTGGCTTGAATCTGAAGTTCAACAAGAAGAACGAGGAAGTAAGCACACAGCATCGACCATTAAACGTTCATAGAAATATCCAATGTATTTCATAGCACGTATCCTTATAGATAATCGGTTATACTCGAAAAGAGAATGGTTGTTGGTTTTACAGTCCCAAAGCCGTAGAGTTAACCCGCAGTTACATGGTAAAATGTCCTGATTTGTTCGAACGACTCGCGCAGAACGTAAAAAACACTTTTGCGGAGAGAGACTTGTTCGAGGAGGGGTAAGCGATCTCTTCTATCAAAGGGACTGTGTCCTAAAGGTCACCTATATTTAGACGTCTCTAAGTGGTGACTTAAAGATCAATCAATTCCTAAGTTTCTTAAACATTCCAGATCAGGCGAATTAAGCGAAATCGTAGAATGGCTAAAAGAACAACTGCAAGACTTGAAATCTTGTCCATGCGGCACAGAAACCGTAGATTCCAGTTTGGTGAAGAAAGTGGAAGAGAAGGTTGATGAATTTTTGAAAAATCAACCCAACGAGAAACTTGTGCCCATGCAAGTGAAGCCGCATTTGTTATTCAAGCCTGATTTGCATTTGCGCAACGCTCCACCCGATTCAAACGCGAGAACCTATTTATTGGACAGGGTGTGTTGCATCAAAAACAATTTCACGGTCCCCTTGGGTTATAAGGGTATTGTAATAGGTATCCAAAGGGAAGCGAATCCATTGGAGACTATGTACGACGTTGTGTTCGATAAAACCTTCACATGTAAATGAAGCATCCATTTCAAGTGAAACTCGGACGCCGCTGAGAACGAGAATTATTGTTTGAATCTTTTTGCAGGGGGTCTCGCTATAAACGGCTGTTCGGAGTTCCGTGGTTACCGGTTGTCCGCGCTGGATTTCATAAACATTAGCCACGGCGAACGAACGGAGCACAGTAGGACAAGATCGGTAGACCTGAACGCAGAATCCATAGATGCCTGGAAGCTTGCATCCAATGAAACGGCTCAATCGTGCGCAAACGCGAGCGCTTCCGCGTCACACAGGAAAGAGTGTCAGTTGCCAGGCTCAGAGCTAGAGGCGTCGTCGAAGCTGCGGATTATTCAGAAGAACGATGGCAAAGACCATGCGATCCGTTTAACGCCGTCGAACACTTACAAATGGAAACAGTGCAATTTCCAGAACGCCACTGCTCAAGAGGGTAACAAAATGATCAAGAATGCACAGCAGTACGTGCCCCCCGAGAACGTACAGAACAGGCAAGCAACAGCGAAGCCGGCGTTGGAGTTCCAAGCGTTATGGAATGAACTACACAAGCCCCAGGTGAGTATTATAGCATATAAATGTTTAATGGCTTCATAAATGAATTTAGAGAGCATTGTTATCTCACGAGGACAAGCCAGAACGGCATAGTATGACATGAATGGATGCTACTTTTATTAGTGTTGTGATGACATTTTATGCATTAATAAAACTAATGTACCAGACCTTGTTCTCAACATATCTTTTTATTGATCTGACGATTTTCTTGTTTATTGTATTGTCGAAAGAACAATAGTGTATCTTGACACTTAGGTGCCATTATATTATGATGAAATCAGTGGTAAAACAAGAAGTCGATGGAAATTGTAGTTTGCTAGTATTATATGCAATAAACGTTATATTTTTGCGTCAAATCAGATTGAACATTTGCAGTAGAAATGAAATATACAGAAAGTCTGATTTTTGTTAACAAGTAAATTCATAAATTGAAATGATACAAGTTCTAAGGAATATCTGATAGTATAGAATGTTTGTACGTACAGCAGGTCAGTGCTTTTTTAAAGTTGTGTGTAGAATAGGTGTGTGTACGGTCTGCTGGACAGATCTGATGCAGGAGGTGTTACCACATAGTACGTAAGGATTAATAAGACTGTAAAAATATGAAGATGGCAGTCTGATAAAATAATGATTAAATAATGCTTAACATAATAGAAAAATTGAACTTGAATTTCCTGTTCTGGCTTGTTTCACACAGGCAGGTTCTAAGTTAAATAACCTTGTACTTTTCTTATTAGAAATCATTAGAGTTCACAAAGACTGTGATACAAGCCCCGATGGATTCACAGGTGAAACAGATGAATAAAAGTTTCCTTGATAATACAGTGAGTACTGTTACATTGTTATTCTGCTCCTCTTTCAACTGTTATGTGTATAATTATAAGCAACAAATTTTTTTATTCATATCTATTTTAGCCACAAGATCCTAGTGCTTTCCTAAAGGCAGTCCTGAAAATTTCTGATGAAAATACACAACAGGATGCACAGCATACACCATCCGAAACTCTCTCAAGTAACACTGTTCCCCAAGAGGAAAGCAAGGTGTTGGATACACCGCCTTTGGTGCAACAGTTATTCGATGTAAATGCTCAAAACGAAATACTACTAT
Organism: Nomia melanderi; assembly: GCF_051020985.1. Lineage (NCBI taxonomy): Eukaryota > Metazoa > Arthropoda > Insecta > Hymenoptera > Halictidae > Nomia > Nomia melanderi. The sequence continues at coordinate 8,734,360 of NC_135000.1, forward strand.
TTCTTAGCTTAACTTACGTTCCTATACGAGTTTCATTTATTACAGCATGCTCGACAGAATGAGAAAGTCGAGAAAACAACAATTTGGTATTGCTCGCAGTTATTGCATTATTATCAACTTAGTGGAACCGGAATGCCTCGTTACAGCTATTTCACCGATGGTGAAACTAATTTGATTCGATCACACATCGTCCTACCAGATAAAAGAACATTTGTGAGTGATCCATGTGGAACTCACGAACAAGCTGCAGGCAGCGCTGCGAAGAAAGTGTACATGGTAATTTGAAGTTTTAGGTCGGGTAATATGAAATGTCGGATTTTGCGGAAAATGGGAAACTTTATTTAATACTCTAAAAGACGATTCGATGAAAATATGCTCTGAGTGTGTTTTTAATGAATATATACAAACATTTATAAATAAGAAAAATCCAACATTCCATATTACACGACCTAATACGTTGCTCTCAATGATCTGCCGTTTGTCAAATACATCTGTGCCTTCGTTTCTAATTAGGAATTGAATTTGGCTAATGTACTGCCAAATATGGAAATACACGTGACGCCATCGTTGCACTGGTATAACACTCGACAAAATAACTCTTGGCCACCAAACGTAAGACCAACGGGGGCTCCATTTTTCCCTCCGAAACCTCAGCCTCCTCAACATTTCCCTCAGTGGACGGCGAAAGTGCAGCACAGTACCGGATATCAACAAATGTACAATCAGAATAATCAATACATGCATCACACTCAACCGAAGTCGGCTCAAAGTGAACCAAAGTCTGAGATGAAGAACAGCACATCCTTCGTTCCACTGCAGGCACAGAAAAAGAGTAGAAATATCATTGCCAAGCAAGGTGGCACCAATAAGGAGACAAATCAAAGTGCCAAAGACAATCCCCAACCAGTGATTCAACATACGAAGAAAGAATTGCCTGCCAAGGTAACGTGAAAGCATTGTCAATTGAACATTTTAGTATGGCTGAATACATTTGAGCATCGTATTTAAATTCTCTGTTTCATTTTCAGAAAACCGTGCCTGTCGCGACAGCCACGGAAAAGCACAATCCACCGCAAAGCAGTTCCCATCATCAAGTGCAAAACACACAAACTGTAGCGAAGCCTAAAAAATCGCGAATCGCCGCTAAATTTTGTATGCCCTCGCAAACGGAGGAAACGAACCATAGGAAAGATTCAATTTAAAAGGCATTTCTCAGTGTAACGATGCATGACGATACTGTAAAATGTTAATACATACATATACATGCATATATATGTGTATGCATATATATTTTATATGTATACATGTATGTGTGTATGTATGCATGTATGTATCTGTGTATCTGTGTGTGTACATGTATGTATGTACGTACTTCAAAGAAGTCCCATGTATATAATACTCAATTTGTAAGTAGCATTACTTTGGATTTCTTTTGTAAAGGTACTTGACTCCTTCTACTGTATAAAACGACGTCGAAAGATACTTTTGTTATAAAAATAATTGACTCTGATGATAATACAAAAAGCTGATCGGAACGAATTGATTTTTATACGTACGATTTTGGAGTTGTGCGTGGAAAACAGTATTGACTACTATAGAAAACACAATGACACTTGGACACAGCGTGTGTACGTAGTTGAGAGTGCTGTTCAAAAACGGCAGTGAAATGTGATCGTTTAATTTAGTTAAAAAAAAAAAAAAAAGAAAGAAGAGAAAGGAAATATTTAAGTATAATTAACTGCTATGTACAATCATTGTTCCTTTTTTCCATGTATTTTCGTTGACCTTTCTTTGACTATTTTTATTCAGATTGTATCATTTTGTTTTCATTTACAAAAAAAAAGAGAGAAAAAATATATCTGTATGACACAATGAAGTATGTATAAAAAGAAAAAAAAGGGGGGAGAAGATCGAACGTATATATTATGTTTGTAAATTTTTTTGAACGCACTGATCAATGAAAACGAATAATGAATAATTGCATTACGTAACATACGCCTACTTCTTTTCCGTTGCTCGTCATCGTTATCGGCCGCTATTCGAAATCATTCATCATATAAAAAGATAAACGCGTTACCCTGATTAATTCTATCCGTCGTGAAACATATTTTACACGGTACGCACGCAGTATTTTTTTTTATTACACGGGGCAACTTCATGATCTAGTATTCTGATCGACGCAACCGGTGTTCTTTTTCATCACCAAATTCTGCAGGCTGAACTCTTTCAGGATGTCGCACGCTCGTTGCCTCTTTATGTCTTTAAGAACCTGTCTTATGAACATATCCTTTTGTACTTGAGAAACCAAAAACTCGTCCGAGAGCTTATCGAGCGCGTCCCGAAGCCAATGGCCCACCCATTTCAAGTACTGCCTCTTCAACGCTACCAGGACCTCCGCGTATGGATCTAAGTTGTTCCGTGGTACTCTCCCAGCTGTTCATGCAATAATAAATCCTTTCAAGTAAATCATTCGCCAAAGGATTCGAAAAAAGGAAAAGAAGAATTCTACTCACCCACGCATTGCATGATCAGAAAAATAAGCTCCGGGCCGATCTGCTGCACGAACGTGTTAAATTCCGGAACGTCTATTATGTGACTCAGAAAACAGGCGGACGCTTTGACCGTCCCGATTTCTGGTAACGTCAGACAATCGATTCCTGCAGAAAATATGCTATGTGACAAGAATAATGGAAACATGTAGCAACCAACACCTTACCGCACTGTAACATTTCAGGTACTTGGTCCTGGACCTGCAACAACATCCTAGAATTCTTCTTGCAAATCTGCGCCAGTAGTCCAAGGTACGATTCCATCAGTTCCGCCCAATCGGATAGGTTACCGCGCACAGATCTGCAGGCTCTCACGCCGCTTAAAGTGACGGAGCTCAGTTCTGCGAAGACATGGTTTATCGCGTTCTCGGGGTCTTGGCCGAGCAGCAGTACCAGTTGCCGCAGGAGGTTCAGTGCAGCTGGATGAGGCCAGTTCTTGTACGATGTGGCCAAAATCGGTAGAAGCGGTCGAGCGTCTACCGCCGGATGCAACAACGACAACAGAGACTTCTGCGCGCAAATGTACATCTCCTCCAACGTGGAATTGTCTTGGCTCCATTCGGGATGGCCGATTATTTGATTGAATATAGGCAGAAGTCCGTCCAACACAGGTTTCCCGATGGACCCTTCCAACGTGGAGAAAAACATTGTAGCCATTTTCAATTGGTTTGTCACCGCATCACGGGCTACGAATAATGGTTGCTCCAATAGCTCTCTGATTTTTATTATACATAAACCCAACGTGGCGTCCAAGTGAGCTATCTTTTCTTCCACGGTGGACAAAATGTTTAACAATTTGCCGGCTGCGTACATCAGTCGCAGGCCTTCTGCACATCCAGGTGTAACTGTTGGCAGCGTTTGCTCGATGATGTTGAGGATAGAAGGTGCGAAAGGCGTAAGGTGTTGGTTGCACTCTCTCACCAGGTCCTTCAAGGCCATGCTAGCGAGAGGTGCGGTGACTAAACCGCTGGTTAAACCTAATGTCACAACTCGCAATACTTTCTCCAGCCAAGGGTCTGGATGCATGCCTATCCACTCGGCGTACCTTCCCACTGTTGAACAGACGCAGGCCAGTACCTAGGAATTGGACAGAGTGTTCAATGGAATCTTCAATGGTTGGTCATGTAACCATTTTAATGTAGAGGAATTGTTTGTACCTCCCGAGGGTAGAGATCATACGGAATATGAGTTACGACTAAATCCATTATAGCAGGAATGTAATGTGATTCTTGTATCTCTACGCTGTCCGCTAATGCCTCGAACGCGTGTAACGTTGACTCCACTTCTGTCCATTTCTCTGAACCGTCCAACGTTCGACTTAATCTTTGCCCGAGAAGGACTAGCAAGTCTTGTCCCAGTACTCTGTAACAATATTCTAAGGTATCCGCAACATCTTGCCTGTAGCACCTGAAAAGTTCTCGTTCGTTTACATCCCCAGCTTCATTGGGGGATGAAGGAAGCGTAGATTTACGCAACAGTGCTTGCGCTAGTCTCGCGTACACAGGTTTCAAGACCAAGTAAGCACGACTTTCATAGGGCTCGTCGAGAGTGTTGATATCATCTTGTAATGAGTACCAAAATCCGAATGGGATACAACTGCGAGTCTCATCTGTTGGATACCGTCCTTCTTGCTCAGAACATTGCAGCAGTAACTCGATTAAACCCTCCGAAGTCGATTTTTGTGTTTCGTTCCCTTCTTCCACTAGAGCATGTAAAAAATATCTGCTGTGTGCCTCTCCCATAGCAGTTAAAATTTCGCAGAAGTACTTTCCATTGTATTGTCTTGCCATAGTTACCAAACTTTGTGCCCAATTCCATAATGTTTGCGGTCTGTTTCTAAGCTCGCAATGGTTCACTATCATGTTTAAACATTCGTGAACTACTTCCCAACCTTTGCTGTCATCTGCTTCTGCATTGTCCCTTTAATTCATTGTGAAACAGTTATGTCAGTTAAATTGTCAAGACACTATGAAATAAATGTCATTTGGACAGGTATACCTGCTAGGTGCATAGTAAGCTGCAGCGATTAATAAATGATGATATATTTGCTCTGATGCGTCTAAAGGTAATTGACTAACTTTCAACCAAAATAACGCACATTCCATTGCCAGTAGATGCAACCCACTGTCACTGCCCGGGGAATTTGGGTTGCACATGGTGAAAACTTGTTGCAGAAGCCAAGTTGTTTTGCACCAACCATTGACTAAATTTTCACGTAGTTTTATTCTTCTCGCTTCGTATCTCCTTTCAAACTGATTAAATTGATTACAACTGTTAATATGATAAGATGCAGCAACATGCAAACTTAAGAGGTATACTTTACCTCTACCGGTAACAGAGAAAGTGTACGCAATAACAATTCCAACATAGGAAGCGAATCAAAGGGCAACATGCCCATTAGTTCGTCGACAACATTTTTACTCTCTTCCTCACTTTCCATAGCACTAACATTTGCTAAGAATGCAGCTAACTGAAATCAGAAGAATTTGTTATTACTACATTTCTGAATGCCTTCACGATTAACTTTATATGGAAGAACATAAAACATTACTGCCTGACAAAGCTTTGATAGAATAAACTTTGGTATATTTGGTTGTTTTATATTATTGAGCAAACGGTCTCGTAGGGCAGGGTACTCATTTTGAGGCACTTCGTCCCAATGTTTAGAAATCTTGGCGTATAAAGTAGTGGCCGCGAAGAATTGTACTTCCCACGACTAAAAAATGAATTAAAATTATTGATAACAACTAAACATCTAATACAAAGAACTGAAAGAGCAGCCTACCTTAGAAGGGTCAAGGAGTTCCCAAACAAAGGTCCAAGCTTCCGGAGAAGCCTGCACCCGTAGAAGCCACGTATGTACCTCATTGTTTCCATCAGCATAAAACTGTTTCACAGCCTGATCAACAACAGCTGTATAATCCATTCCAGATTAATCGTTTATTCCACAAAACCTTTTCTGATTAAATGTTCTTATATTATTTATCTATACATCTATGAATGTCTCATTGTCAGCAAGTAACCATCACTGTCAGTATTTTGTACTTAGTTCGTCTCGTTGATAGTATCATCGAGAACTTCTCTATCATCTTCCTCGAAAGTCATTTGAACCACGGCCCTTTGAAATATTCACGCAAAATCTTCAAAATTTTGTGTTTACACGGTCCTTTCTAATCGTTTTAAAGATTTCACGAATTACGCAAATGACACTTCCCGAGTACTCTCATCATCTGTGATAACTCTATTTTTCTAATAAACTTCGAAAATAGTTCGACGATTATCTTGTGATTAATATAAATTTCAATGAAAATAAAAATCTACAGTATGAAACGAGTTCTAATTCTAGAAAAGATTGAATGCAATCACATTCTAACCTTCGTTCCTCAAGCACCGATTCATACGACTGATTTGAATGTATGTAAGTAGTGGATTCGCATGGCTGAATAAGTCTGTGCGAATAGGGACTTAACAAAATAACCTCAAAAAAATTTAACAGCTGATTATGTTACGCCTTTATATCAAATGAAACTGAGTTCCTTTTTATTTTCTTCCTCGTGAAGTATTTTACTCAATTACTGCTTAAATATTCAACGGATAATATAATATATATATACATATATGTATGTATATTATCCGTTGAATATATATATGTATATATTATATACATATATATATTTAGAATTATCATATACAATGACACAACAAACTTCTTATGACATGAATTAAAAAGTTATTTTAATTAAACACAATGAAATGGAAATTTTTATTATAACTTTGAGCTCTCAAGTGTTATTATAATTAATGCGAGAAAATTAAAAAAAGACTTTTGCTTCTTCTCTTTGCATTATTATAGCAAATACACTAAACAAATTCCATATGTACTATACAATAATGCTAATCTACTTATAAATCAACAGTTACAGCATTTATCATATCTATTTTATGAAGTTTATAAAATATCCTAATCACAATTTACTCTTTCTTTCAATGCATTTGCCTTTAAAAAGCATGACACAATACACACCCACAGAAATACAATATGGTACTCGAAATAAATAAATTTGTTCATTTTAAGTATACATTTTCGAACTAAAGTTTACGCTACATTGAATTTTTCATTGAACTAAAATGCAGACACATGAATAAACACAGTTGGAAGCTTAAGTATGATTTAAATTCACATAATTTACCGAGCTGTAACATCGTACCGCTTGGAATTTGGCTGTACAGTATTGATATTTCTAGTAAATGAATATACATGAACATTTCTCACAGTTTATGCATATAATTACATATACATACTATTTTTGTTGGAAGAAATGTATACTAATAAACTATCATGCAAAATATCTATACCATTAGATGAGCCTGTTAAAGATTCATGCAACTTTTTGAAGTTGCTGCTTCTTTGATATATTTAGTATGTAAAATATTCCTATCAGCACGTTGCATCTAGTAACAAATATGTTTTTTATTTTTCCAATTTTTACCTGACAATAATTCTTTTTTATAGAACACTTTAATGTAATCGTCACGATTACGTTTAATATTATATAATATATAACCTCCTTCGTATCCTCTGTGTAAAACCTTGAAATTTAATATTTAATAAAATGCAATATGTTTCTAAAAGATCTCTCTCTCTCTCTCTCTTGAGAAACTAATCACTAGTTCCTCTACTTTCTAATTATGTTTCCTATGCTTTGTATGCATTTTCACTAAGACAAATCGATCCTGTAACTTTAACTTTCTTATCTAAAGTGAAACGATATTATGCAACAATGATTATTCTGGGTAAACGAACTTATCGTACAAAATATAAATGAATGATGAACACTCGATTTCTCGAATACGTGATTCGCATTGTTTTAATTTAAGAATAATTAAAAAAAACCTCAGTGAAGCAGTACAAGCTATCATTGCATATCGCAACGATTTCACTTCGTTTTTTTGTGATGTCGCATACGTCATGTGGTATTCACTTTATGCGCTAAAAAAGAAACGAAAAATGAAGTCATTATTAAAGTACGATTCTAACTTGGAATAAATTCAAGAACTCTTACATGGTAATGGTATTCTGAGGGGCGCGTTGTCCTTAACAATGCATTCGTGTGTATGAGTGCGGAACAGATACTGTACCAATAACTGTTTCTCCTCTCCAACACACGGATCATAAAATCCAGGCAACTGACTCTGTGAAACGTCGAATTATATTTTTACTCCAATCAGCCCCACTAAATAGGTGTGTACCTCGTAAAAATAAAAAGTGATCTGCACCTTGGATGCATTGTGCAGGACTAACTTTGAATCCTTAACTAAACATTGCAATGGAATTGTTACATCAATGACCTCATCCCTATGCAGATGCTCATCCGAGGAGGATCTGTTCTGTTGAGGGTATACGAATCGTCCGTACAAAGCTTTGGTAATAATCAATCCCCTCTTCGACTCCTCCTCCGCTCTAATTCTGCTAACAGTAGCTTTCATTAATTCAGTAGCGATTTTCGCTTCCTTCTGCTTTTCCATCATCCTCGACTTGTTCATTTCCTTCTGTTTCTCTTTCTCGCGTTCCTGTCGTTCTTTTACCACTGGATCGATGACGATCTTTTTCACCACAGCCCAGGTCACTATCGGGACCACAGTCGCATAGAACACAGGAGCTGGAAGAAGCTCATCGCTCAAATGAAGAGAAAACGTATAAGATTGAGAGGCACGACTTAATTTTACTCTTAAAGTAACACCAGTTGGCACACCGACTCGCACAGCAGCTGAGAGACTACTGTGTCGTGAAACTTTTTTTTCTGCTCCATATTCAAGTAACATTCCAAATGTACCAGCCCTAGAAACGATGAAATCTCAATACTAAAACCGCCTGAAGCGAATGCAAGGACAGGGTACATACATTTATAAAGTATATAATAAACAATGGCCTGGTGGTTACTAACTTTATACTTCCACGCAGCTTCAGTTGCTTCTCTTCCATTTTATATGTATAATTAAGACTTACGAAGGTCTGTAGGATACCTAAGTGAATTGAAAATGCGGTATAGGATCTGGACGTGTCCCTTACGATCATTGTACTCATATCGTTTTGTATGCCTGCTCTGTACGTGAGATATCCTACCGTGTGCTTGTCTAGCTGCATTGCAAGAGCTGCAATCAATATTATTGTATTAAAGGAAAGTGTATATCTAATTCTGCAGTGTCTCTGTTTTAATTTCATCGATAAACATACTTCCTACAAGGCCAGGTCTTATTCCTCGCGCGGTAAATTGTAATATGGTAGCGCCATCGCAAAATAATCTTCTTGTTAATGTACGAAAACCTTTTAAAGACACTGTGGGCCCATTCCCTGCACCTATGTCCAATTCTAACCAGCCTTTAGATGAAACTAATCGTCTCGCAGAGACATTTATAGAACCAGAACCTGTTCCATTCTGTGTACCCAACTCTCCATACATGGTTACTGTGTCTCTTAAAGTAAGGGGTGCTTCAATGGACTGTGTAAATGACATTCCACTCACTTCCAAACATGAAAGTATCCCTTTGCTACATTTTAAAACACAATTGACAGTGTGATGTATATATCTGGTTTTTGATATGATTGTATATTACCTATCTTCATAGTCATCGTCGTATCTGTTAAAAAGATCCGTAGCATTCACATTAACTGTAATATTGCCCTTAGGATTTGTGTGCTGTTGTAGTCTTCTCTCTTCTCTTTCTCTGGCTAAGCGTTCATATTCTTCCCTAATCTCTTCAGGAGTTTTAGTGCGTTGCACAATTTCCCAGCCTTCTGTTTCTAATCCTCGAATTCCCACAGAGTCGTAAATAGCTCTCTGATGTGCATCACTCAAAACTGTTATATAAAACATATGTTATTTATGGAAAACTAAATACAAAATGTATTCATTACATCCTAGACAAACCTTCGTAAGCCTTTTTCGTACGGTTAAATAAAACTTCTGCCTCCTTTTTAAGTACTGGATCCGTATGCTTGTCTGGATGGTAAAGTCTGCTCTGCCTACGATAAGCATTGTTGATTTCTTCAACAGTTGCCTGTAAGCAAAGGCAATATAAACATCTATGATCTTTATGAAAAAATTATTAGCATCTTTCATTGTATAATTTTGTGAATTGGAAGAGCTATATTTTGCAGAAAGATTAGGGAAACTAGAGAATGCTCTGTTAACTGGACAAGTCCTTAACGCATAGAATTAATTGTGTACAGATCCTTTTACTAAAATGCACGAATTGTTAATGAAAAAGGAAAAAAATTATGGTCTGATGCTTACATATTAAGACTGAGGCGGATCAAGGCGAGAAAATAAGATCAACAAGAACAAATACAGTTTGGAGTGAAATACGAAATCGTGTAGCAATGATTTGGAATATTACTACAAAAGACCTGATTACATCAGAATCTAGGACAGAGCATGTCACGTGGAGGAGTGCGAATTGATCTCTACTCTTGACCGGAATGAACGAGCGAATTAGCACGGAAAATCAGTTTGCCATGACCACTCACGTTTCTGGCAACGTTCAGAAATGTATAATAATCGTCCTCGATTGGGTTTTCTTGATCATTATCGTCATCCATGTTAATTGCCTAAATTTTTCAGTCAGCGATTTGTTCAGTCTACGAGATCCAATATTTTCCCACGACTCAATCTTCTGCTTCCATAGGTTACGAAAGACTCGGTCGAGAACCGGCTTCTTCTGGTATCGCTACTTTTGCACAGATGGCGTCCCATCAGCCATTTTGTAGCCAATGCGTCGGTAATGTCGGTTTCTACTTGTAGATAAAGTCAGTTCCTGTTTGTTATTAAAAATCCTTTAACTATACATTTTAAATTCTTTTGTTAATATCCGTGATATGTTTTTATAAATATTCAATTAGAAATAAGCCGCCATAGAAGTTAGTCGATAAAATATTTCAACATTATAATTTAGTGAACATTGTAAATAAATAATACATTGAATAAAGAAACGCAGAAGTAGAATGGAAAATTTTGTTGCATTTCTTACAAATCGTCGATAGTAAAGTATTACACGAGCTTAGCAATGAAAGTAAATAATACGCCAAGGGGTTAATAAACGCACGCTCATGGTTTTGATACAAAAATTGGTAATTGGTATTTCTAGCGTTAAAGGCAGAAGTATGACACAATGGCTTGCAATGCCTCGTCAGGGAACGTGACCGCGTGTTAGCCGGTTCTGTCTCGGCTGACCATGGCGAACGAGCCACTATAAAAAGCTAATAAAACTCGGAGGGCGAGACGAGGTATGCTCGAAAGAAAGAGCAGCTCAGTGTTCCAGAGTCCGTTTTGCTTTGACATTCCCTAATCAAAACAAGAACTCCCCTTTTCCTTCGGCTTCCTGGAGCTCGTTCGGCCGCTCGTAATTTTTTCCTTTACACGGCTCAAAATATTGTGTTCCAGCGCAACGGTCGCCCCCTTAACTCCACTAATTTATCGGTCCTTCGCCCAGCGTGGCTCGAATGCAACGGATTTCATGGCCCTTAACAATTGAAGGACGTTTATAAAGAAAAAACAATATAAACGGGCATCGATAAAAACAAATGAAAAGAGAACGTTTCTTAACGAGCGCTTAAAATGAGACTATAAGTTTGCAGAAAGGTTAAAAAATGTTTGGTAAGAGGCTAGTGTTACCAGGTGAGCGATAACAATCGGAAAAGTAAAACGCTGGCGTTATAACGGATTATTAATCGCGCATGCGACCGCTAATGGTGGCGATAATGTTAAGAGGCGAAGAAACAATCGACCGGATCGGCCGGCGGTATTGTTAAACACGCTCATTGTGCCGGTCTAACAATACACTGTTACAGTGACAACATTCAGGGCCGCGAGTCCTAGTTTTCAATCAACAATCCGTTGCCACCCGTTGAAAAATATCCGGCCACGTTACGAATTTTAAACGCGACGATCGTTATCGAACGATCGCGACCGGTTTCGCGGACGCGGATTACATTAGACGAAATTGCAAAGAGAAATAATCATTCTGACCCTTCGCGGATGAAGATTCTCTAAAGTGTACAGAATCTTCTGCAGATTTTCCGAATTAGATATTGAATGCTGAGAGAATGATCTGTGTACTTCTTGTTTGAGTAGTGAAACCATTTGTTTGCAACTTGGTAGTACAAACATGAGAGCTCGCAAAATATTGACAGTCCGAAAAGTCAAAATGGCTCATTTCTAATTCTCTCCTTCGCGATTATCGGAAAGGTAAAAATATTTCTAAGAAATCATTAAACAAACCACTGAAGTCTCAATAAATATACTCTTACTGTCAACAAAAATTCAAAGAAGCTAATTCAACTGTTAGGTAGCTTTAGCGTTAACGCATCAAGTGTTAACACGTTGACTGCCACGAGAATTTCTAGCGTTTTGAATAGTAATACTTATTCTTTAATAACAAAGGCAAATGATATTGAAAATGATTATTAATGATTTAGTATTACAGTAGCCATATTACGCTATGATCTAGCTGCTTGTGTTACTAAATATTTCTATTTAAAAACAAGTTTTTCATTGCAATTGTTCTTCAGCAATTTGGAAGCTCCGATCATCGGCGACTCCCAAGCAAATCGAATACACTTAAATAAACGATGTTTATTCAGCTAGATCAACGTGCAATAATAATGCGATTCAATCTGTGTATTGTACTCTATAAAATCGTGAGCTAATCAACGTGTTAATGATTCAATTCACTTAAGAATTATCAAACCTTCAAGCTGTATTACCTTACCGAGTTTTAGGTGTTTATTTTTAGGTGTACGTTATCAATGCATAAAATTCGCAGTCTAATCATTATCGTCGCCGACGGACTATGTCGAAATCGTTGGCCGTGTGAAAGTGGCTTTTTCACGCGGTGACCCAGGCGAAGGAATAAAGAAACGCAAGCTGAACATATCCGTTATCAGTATCCTGCCTAAATCACGTAGCCTCATGTTACCCAATCGGCGGCACGTATCGTAGGTTGTTTCTCCGAATCGCTCCTGTAATCGCGTAGGAAGTAATATTGCTCGCAATCAATGGCCTGGCTGCTGGCCGCTGTTTATTCGTCCGGAGATGTGAATCATGAAAATGATTACGAGGCGTGGAAAGAGGCTGGTCCACCCAGTATGAAAATCCGATAGAGAACATTGCACTGCAACTGAAAATATAATAGAATTTTAAATCTCTTCTTTGAATCTATTATTCCTACCGCAAATTCTCGGGCGAAAAATAGTTAAAATTGAGAATGAACATTGTTTTTCATAGATCTCTCATTAACCCCTTGCACTCTGGAGATGACTCACCACTTAGTTTGATACAGTGAAATTATTAAGTTTGATGGTTAATACTAAACTTTGTTAACGCACCACTAAGTGAAATATCAAAGTAAAATACTTTTGGCGTCGTCTATATTTTATCAGTGTTGAATATTTCTAGTAAAACACTTTCGAGTGCAAAGGGTTAATAGTCAGCTTCAATATCAGAATAATTAAAAATCTCAAAAACCTTTGTGTTAAGCAAAAAAGAGAGAAATATCCGATTCACCCAGGATTTTGGGCTTTATCAGTTCCCAGAAATCAAAAGCTTTTACGAAATACAAAATCATTCTAAACCACATACTAAATATTCTACTCCAGCTCGAAGACGAATAACAAAGAATTCGCATAATCCTCAGCGATGAATACCCTGTCCTTCCCCAGGACAACAGTCCTCGGTCGCGGCAAGGACTCTGGAAGGAAGCGTCTACTGGGCCGGCGCGTGGAGGGTATGCAAGCTGATGCACCAGGTCGATCCTTCGTCCAATAGAGGAGCTTAATGTCACGCAGTCTCCGCCCAAAGTATGGCGACTACTTTTCCTTCCCCTCTGTGCCGCCGTGCGGAACGTCTCTTCCGCTGTGTGCGGCCAATAACACGTCCGATGGATCAATTAGCCGGATACTCTGCACGCGTCCGAATTCTAGAAACAATAGCCACTTGAAAAAACGAAGGAAAACCGAGGGGACAGGCGGACCCTGGAATTCCGAAGGTTCCGCTCGACGGTACATCTTCGTTGGCCATTATTTTGCAAAGACAAACTCATTGGTCCGACGTAACTGATAGTCCGGCGCGTTTCCCATTAGGATTCGGCTCTCCCGATGGCCCCCGTGGTGAACTGCATCGAGGCCACTGTATTGATCCGGACGAGCGCGGTCCGCCGATTGAAAAATTGCGGTTGCGCGTTACAGGGGCCGCAGGGGAATGAGCCGGCCCGTGGCCAGACCCAGCGCGATTCAGGCGACTCGCTGTCGAAACAGGGTTCACCTGGATTCGCCGGTGCCGCTCGTCGTGACCTTAATTCGCGCTCGATTCCGGCTAATGATTATCGTGCAGAACGACGGTTGCTTCACGCGGTTTCTCAACGGCCACCGGACCTCCGTCGCGTGCACTGTAATTCCTGATGCTTGCAGCATCGAACTCGGTGCGAATTCTTCACGAAATCTGATGTGCGTCCTCCGAGTTTCCATTCGGTTTCAGATACGTTGCAACTTGTGCTGGTTGGATGATGATTTTAGAAATAGATTCTTACCGGATTACTCGAGGAACTTGGAAGTATTGCCTTGTATGTTAATGTTTGAGGTTGTCGAGAGGCAATTGAACATTCAGATTCAAAAGCGTTTGCGGCACGCGAGAAAGAAATTTTCAATCTCTCGCGCCTATCGGTTTCTTCTCCTCTGAGTATTGTTATAGTCACGACCTGTAGTTTATCACGGGCGGGTCATCTTTGACCTCCTTGGACTGATACAATTGCAGATGCAATTCAATCGATCTGTCGCGGCTTCGCCAGAGAGCGCGGTAGATTCCTTGAAATTAGAATGTGCGTCAGCGATTGCGGGGCTACGATGCGTCTCTATTCATTGACGTACATTAAAATGACAAGCAGAATTAATCCTGAGCGTTCGAAATTCAAAATCGAATTATTCTAATTCTATTCTTAACACTGGAACCATCCACACAAAATGACCCACACTCGAATTCTCTCACAATCATAAAAAAACTCATCTGACAAATGACTAAACATCGATCTAACATCTACTATGATCAATATACCCTTACAGTATCCACAAAAAACACCAAAGCTAACTCCATTTAGTTCCAGTGTTAAACAAACAAACATTAAGCGTAGAATCTTTCTAAACCTTAAAGCACAGCTTTTCTATCCGCGAATCCCAACTAATTCTTCGAGCGAATCCAAAACATCGGGAACCGGGTTCAAGTTGCCCGTATCTCGGGGACATGATTCGATCGGGTAGATTTCGGCTGACAGAAGAGGCGGAGAGCCGCGGCGGAGAGCGAACCAGAAGAGGAGGAGGGCGTCGATAAGTTGGCCGGCTCACGAGGAGCGTAACCCCGCCTCTACGCGCCTCCACCCGCTCCGAATCGCTCGGCCGCTGGTTCGGAACGGTCTCAATCAGTCTCAATCTTGGCTGACTTTCCTCTCTTGACGTGTGTCCCTCTGAACCGCTCGTCCGCGTCGATACGCAGCCGGGAAGCCCCTAGAATATAGTGGCATCGTCGATTACCGATTCCGAAGTCGAAGGTAACAAACAAACGTTGCGTGGCCTAAGCTGATCGGGCGTAAGTCTGCCTGATCCTCATCGTTCTTTGTGACTCAAGTTGGAGACAGCTGGAAAGTGGCAGCTTTGGTGTTGACCTCGTCACCGGAGGCAGTTCAACCTCGTCCAGGATCTAGATTTCTCCAGCACCTACTTGGAAAATAGTGTTTTACGGTACCGGAAGAAGGATCTCAGTGGAATTAACAACGTCCTGCAGGTATGTTTACTTGGATTTCAACTTTGAAGACTGGTTCTTGGTCTTTGAAGCGGACATTGTTGAACGTTGAGCTACCGAGAGGAAGGTTTCAGCTTGTAGAGATGAATTTGGAGATTATTTGCTGGAAGGAATGGAAAGTTAATTAGATTAGTAGGGAATAGATGGCAGGAGAATTATTGTAGAGATCAGACTGTTTCTCAACTGCTTGTCCAGTGGATCTTGAAAGACGCTTCTTCGTTGTTCCAGTGATGATTTGAAGTTTCTTGAGCCTGGAAATTAGTTAGTGGTTTATTATGGAGATGCTAGTTTGGAGAATGTTTAGCAAATGTCGATGTAAGCGTACCTTTTCTGTGATTGTCCTTTGAAGTGTGGTTCCGGCGGGCAGTGCATGTTCCTGAACGATCAGCAATGCAGAAGTCCAATCAGAGTTACGTTGGTCTAACGTTGTCCGTTAATAATAAACGTTCCACGGCCGTGACACTTATGAATGAAGACGGTTTACTATAATGCAGACGAAACAAAATGAAAAAAATGGCGCGCGCCGTGCCGGAGATTTTGTGTAATATTTAAATATCTAGAAGGCTGGGTCGCTGACGAGTTTGTAAACTTCGTCCCGCGATTCTATGAACTTGAGACGCGGTGTTTAGTAAACAACGAGATAAATGGCTCTTCCTCCTGCGACGGAGATAACGAGTTTTCTTAATTACGTTAAAAGAATCCCAGCACCAGAGGCTAATTAATACTAATACTTGTTTACGAGCGACGGAACTGCCCGTCCATTAGGTGAACTAATTACGATCGATCGAGATTAACTCTGATTCATGGGGATTCATATCCAATTTACGTCCTGTCGAACGCGATTGATATCCCTCGGTTCAGCGGCAATTGAATCCTACTTTTTAAATAAATGTTCCTACATCTACAGTTAACGCGAATAATTCCTAAATTCAGATATCGATAAATTATCCTTATAAATTGTTACAACTGCTAACAACTTAGACCAACAAGAAGCTTCTCAATTGAATATTTCTATCACAAGAAAGTACATCTACAATTAACACAAATAGTTCCTTGGTAAATTCAGATATTAATAAATCAATCTTACAGATTGTTACAACTGCTAACAACTTGGACCAAGAAGAAGTTTCTCAATTGAATATTTCCATCACAAGAAAGTACATCTACAGTTAACGCGAATAATTTCTCAGTGAATTCAGATACTAATAAATCAATCTTATAGATTGTTACAACTGCTAACAACTTGTACCAAGAAGAAGCTTGTTCTGAATCGAACATTTCTATATATACAGCAGCTAACAGAAATGATTTCTCAATAGCCTAGAGTGGGTCTTGATCAACTACCATTAGCAGCTCTTAATGGGCAGAGGGTCTAAAATAGTCGTGTTTGACGGGCCGCGTACACCCTCTTATTGTCGAAATTTACGAGAGTATTCTCTGGAGGACGCGGCGAGGATCCTATGTCGGCGGCCGCCGGAAGTCTGAACGACTCCGCCAGGAGAGGATCCCTTTCCTCGTTCACGGCTAAAGTGTTCAGCTGTTGCTCGCTCGTCACCGATCCCTCCCGGTCGTCGCTGTTGGTGTCAAACTTCTTGTCCCGATGAATCTTTGAAAGCCGCTGCGTCGCTGGCTTTGAGTCCCGCGGACGTTGTCATGAACAAGATCATTCCAGCAGCTCTAGGGTTCCGGCTCTTCCCTTGGAGAGTTGTTTTTAGGACCGTGCGACTGGATTCGGAGGTTTCCTTTTTAACCTGAACATCTTCTTACTTGCTCAACTGTTAAATAATCAAACAATAACCAGGTTAATAGAAGCAAAGAACAGTTGCTCTTTCAACAGTAGAATTACCAGAGCAAATTGACTCTGAATCCTTTCACAGTTATTAAAAAGCTTATAGAAGGTTCAAGAAATAAGGGACATTGGTTTATGAATGTGCAAAGTAAATCTTAAGTTAACTGAAGTTTCAATAGCTGTACTCTTAGAGCGTAGAGCTTAGAGCTTAGCACTCTGAGAGCCTAGAACTTAGAGCCAACAGCAAAATCTCCACAAGTTGCTCGGTAGTTCCATCGCCAACAAAGCCTCTCAACACTCTGCCATCCAGCCAAGTTAACATTCCCATCATCCTCTTCGGTTACAGATCCACGGTCCACAGTCGCCTCAGCAAGAGGACTCAGTGTACGCAATCGCCGGTCGTTCCGCGCCGCGACACCGTTCCTGAAGATGTAACACCAAGTGTGCATCACCTGGCGACAGTGTGAACAGTGCTCGACCGTTAAAAACACCGCTAAGTGTCAGTGTACCCAAAACTCTAAAACCCCGAGACGCTGCACGCAGCTGGACCAGCCCGAGGAGGCGTCGTAGCCGAGATCAGTGTCGTGTAAATGCAACTGCCGGTGATTCTATGAATCACGAGGACCTGCAGAAGACGAGGATGGTATCGCACGTTATTCCCGTTGCAGGGGTGAGTTCAATCCTGTCGGACTGCGATTCTCTTCGAACAATCCTCCTCTCCGAGATCTCCGTCGCATTAAAAGAACCGCGGGTCGCATCTTTATCTTGGTCTAGCACGCATCGGTTTCATCATCGCTATGCAGAACGCCGATTTTCATGAATTTCCCCGCGTTTTCGTCCCCGGTTCCCCGGCCTGCCCGCTGAAACGCACGATAAAACGTCACACGCTCCGCATCTCTTATCATCGCCGCGCGGGGAGCTGAGGGGGGTGCGACGGGAGGGCGACCGAGAGGGAAGAAAAAAAGAAACGAGAAAAAGCGTGGGTCGCGACCTCGAAAATTTCGCAATAAATCCGACGATCTGCGTCTTCTGCGCGGCGTCGCGTCGCGTCGCGTTGCCGCTCGACTCGACGACACCGTGTTCTCGTTCGCCCGTCCGACGAGTGATCAGGAGCGCGGACAGCGGGTCTTTTCTTCGCTCGTCCACGGTGGCGTCGATCGATGCGAGTGCCGATGCCGAACTTATTCAGCGAGCCGGTTCGATGAATGAACGCTACCGGCGATTGAGTGTCGAACGGTGTTCAATTGCCTGGTCGGCGAATCAATAGAAACTCGTGTTACGCGGAGAACTACTTTGCAATTATTGGTTCAGTCGATTCGAACAGATGAAAGCGCGATCGGCAGTAGGACTTGAATTCGTTGAGACTGTGATTGTCGATAGTAAAGTCACCATTCCTTAATGTCTTTCTTTGCAATTACTGGAAAGTTAGGGACACTTCCATGAGAAATTATTGCAGAAGCTGATATAGTAATGTGTTAACTGAAATGTAAGCTTAATCCTAATGAATCCACGCTGGTAGCTTTCATTGAGTTTTCAACAGTTCGAGTGCTCAGTAGCTGTAATGTTAAGAATTAACATCGAATTTCTAGATACTATTAAGATTTCAATTGACTCATATTTCAGTTTGGATATTAGTAAGTTAGCTTCATTAATAATTCCTAGAAACTATTAATAATAGTAAAAGAAACAATCGTAAAGGAAGAAATCAGCCAGGTCATTTGATCCATCTAGCAGTCCTAGTATTAACAAAATAATTTAAACACCTACTATTCTATTAACAGAATATTATCCAATTGAACACCTTTCTCGACCAAACGAGCGATCAATCGAATCCAGCTCGAAAATGACTAAAAACCTCTAAGCTCGAGGCTTATTGTTTATTAAGCCGTTGATAAGAAGCGCGTCGTCGACCCGCGGCCGATATTTCACGCCAGCGTTGAATGATCGCCTACGACCGAACTTTCCTCTTCTTCTCCTTCTTTTTCCTCCCCGTCTTAAGGAGAGGTTCAAAGCTACCGTTGAGATAGGATTGGGCTTAATTTAATGGCTGTCCTGTTGAATTAACGAGCCGGCCACGTGTTCCTGAAAGCTCCTCCGAGGACGTTCTTCAGTGTCAGCCTGTTGATGCAGTTCTCCGGTCGTGCGAACGGTGTCTGCGCGTGTCGCTCCTCTTGGTATGCGCTGCTGCCGTAGGAATTCAGATTCAGCCTGAATTTCTCTACTCGCCGGGAGCCGGATGATTCGTTTGAACGTTGGGTCAGTGACATGTCCCTTAGATTCAGTGAATACTACCTCTTCAGACTGCGCTCCTCGCTTCTGACGTTGCTACCTTGGAACGTTTTCAGCTTTCTGTCTTACAGACGTCTCTTCAGCAACTCCAATCTGATTTTCTTAAAGCTGTCTACCCTAAAATTTGAAATAACAAATATACAATGAACAGAGAAGCTAGAATTTCAGCCTGAATTTCATCACTCGCCGGGAGCCGGATGATTCGCTTGAATATTGGGTCAGTAACATGTCTCTTAAATTCAATGGATCCTTCTTCAGACTGCTGTTCGCTTCAGACGTTGCTACCTTGGAACGTTTTCAGCTTTCTGTCTTACAGACGTCTCTTCAGCAACTCCAATTTGATTTTCTTAAAGCTGTCTACCCTAAAATTCGCGATAACAAATATAGTACAATGAATAGAGAAGCTAGAATCGAACTAGATCACTTACAGCTTGTTAGAGCAACGTTTCTACTTGTACCGAGTGCCAGAACGGTTGAAAAAATATTCTCCCGCGAAGGGTTGACGCGTGGAAGGTAAGCAGCAAGGGATTTCTTCGGTTCTCGGGTCGGTGTTTGGTTGTTTTCGCGCGAAGTACAGAGACGGGCCGCGGCAGAACTAGACGTCGTAAAGCCGGATCGCGAATTAACGATCTAGAGAGATCGTAAGTTTCGCTTGGCATAATACGATGTCACAACACCGGGTCGGTGTTTGTAAGCTTCCGGCGACGGCACTTCAAACATCGCAAGCTCCGAGCCAGAAGGCTCTTTGGCTTCGTTCACCGGGCGCCGGTGGTGGATGCTTCTTCTGGTTCGTTCACCTTTACGGCCGGACGGCTAGCTTTTGGCAAAGGATCGTCGGGTCCTCTTCAGCTTCTAAAAAGGAGTGATTCCATTAGTAATTTAATCAACGACACAATGCAGTGTTATGGAAATATTAGAATGTTCATACAGCTTCTTGGCAAGGCACATCCTTAATGAAGATTGCAGGTCTCTTTAGTCCATAGACATCCCCTAAGTATCATCCACTATCCAGTCACTCGACTTCCCAAATATCTAGCAATAAGTAACAATAACAAGACAGTAAATAAATTTAAAAAATTCTTTCAGTGACTTTAATAGACTAATTGTCTCATTTTCATATGACCTTTCACTCCATAGACATCCTTTAACAACCATCAACTACCCAGTCATTCGACTTTCCAAATATCTATCAACAATACCAACTACCACACAAACTAAATAGAAAAAATCCTTCCAGGAACTGCAACAGGGTAATGGAAGCCTAGGGGTAGGTCTGGGCAGTATGCAGGAGTCCTCTCATCCCCTGAAGATCAAGCAGGAGCCATTCCAGGTGTCCCCGTCCTCCCCGCTGCCGTCTCTTCATCAAGGTAAGCGAGCACGCAGATCTGCGAACACACACAGAGAGAGAGAGAGAGACCAGTTAATCGTCGTTGCCCGGTTGGTCGAGTTCAGAAATTCGTTTGACGTCATTGCCAGGGTGTTCACCACCACGGTACGGACCAATGATTCCTTGGTCTCCTCATAGTGGCTGAATACTCGCGTTCTAATAATACAAAACCGCCTCGAGTATCGCGTGACAGGGAAGAAGAGGGGGCGGGTGGTGGAGAAGAGATGAAAAGAGGCTCGAGAGTGGATGGCGAGGGGCGGGGAAGAGAAAAACGAAACAGAAGAAGAGGGAAAGAAAGTGCCGGCGGCGAGGGGGGGGGGAGAGAGAGAGAGCAGGCAATGATATACCGCGGGAGGCTGCGTCCTGATCTTTCCACGCGTCGTTTAGTTACATTCTCTACCGCGATTACGCGCCTCCAGGGGTTGTCACTGCCTCGTCTTTCACGGTACCAGCGTTCGAAGTCGCTACTCGTGGAAATACCCGGATCGGTTATCATTAGCCCTCAAGGGGATTTCGTAATTAATCATCGGCAGCGTTCGCCATCTCCCTATGGCTCTAATACACTGAATTCTTCGATAAATTGTGGCACTAAGAGTTTGTCGCTGTTAGTCGCTGTTTGACACTAGAACTACCGGTCAAAATGGCTCATTGATTTCATTTTTGCCAGTTATTCAACAGATAGATGCTTCTGTGAAAAAGTACTAGAGAAACTGATTTAGCAGTATGCAAATTGAATTGCACCAACTGATGTCTGAATAATTGTCGAGGTTTCTAAAGAGTTTCAGAAAGACAATTTAACTGCTTGATAGTTTTAGTGTTGAATGGTAAGTAAATGGTAGTACTGATAGTATTGCGTTGTCGACAAGATTAACTCTACAACTTAGATTGATCTATATAAAGATTAATTAAATAAGTAGATTGTTAGTATTAATTAACATATATAGATTAATCTATCGATGCTTAATGAAGCTTGACATTGAGTCCGCAAGATTAACACTTTACATTGAAAGTTTTTCATTAGAAATATTGAACACTCTCTGATTAGACGATATTTTTCAGAGAAGTCAAACAATTTAATGCTTCACAGATTGCATTATGCAGAGCTTAATACTGAATACCAAACTTCATAGTTACTAGTGCGTTGAATGGAATGGCGCGCAAAGGGTTAACAGAAAATTTGGCAAGCGAGAAACCTGAACGACCGCCTCGTTATCGGGACTCGCGTCTATCAGCCACTGAGGAACATTCAAAGAGGCGAGATAAAGCCCGATGAAAGGAAGCGGTTGCGTGCACGGTTTCGTATTACCAGATTTTCTTATTCGCTAATCGCTGAACGGTGCCCGCACAGATAGACCACCGGACACAATTAATCCAGACCGAGGGAGCGTAATCCAAGAAGACCGTGTCGATATCTGTCTCCGCGTAGGGCAGCCGTGTCGCGTAAAAATTCCGGGCATACCGTTCAAGAGAACTCTTTCGTTCCGCTCGACGCTAAAAGCACTGAGTGGCGTAATCGTAATTTCTTAACGGTGGAACCGGTGGAACTTGAATCCTTCTTTTGCAATTATTGAAATGGCACTGGACACTTGTATTTATTAAGCAATACTGAATTATAAATCAACTGAAATTTCAGTAGATACGCTCTTGGAGTTTCTATGGAGAAATTAGGAACTAATTAAGAAAAGTTTAGTGGTTCTCTAAAAGAGAATTCTTTTCCCAAAAGTTCCCAAAGTTTCTATAGACAAACTAGAAAAAGCCAATTTACTTGTTAGCTCCACCATTAAGAACAATAGTTCTCCAAAAATGAATATAAACCATTTGTTCCTCGAATCTCTAAACTAGAGTTCCTAAAAGTTCATAAACAAAGCCACTTTATTTGCTAGTTCCATCAAGAAAACTACTCCAAAAATGAATATAAACCATTTGTTCCTCAAGTCTCTAGACAGCTATAATTCCCAAAAGTTCATAAACAAAGCCACTCTGCTTGCTAGTTCCATCAAGAAAACTACTCCAAAAACTAGAAGCTACATCTCCGAAGAAGAACATAAACCATACGTTCCTCGAATCCCCATAGAATCTCCGCCAGTTTCCCAAAGTCCGCTCGGTACAACACGCCCAAGGCGCATCCGACTTTTCAAGACCCGGGTGCGATTAGTCGCTGGATGAACGCGTGGCGACGTAGTAGGAGGACTCTCTTCGACTCGGTCGGCGGTCCGGAATTTTTGCAGGAGCAATAAGAATGCCGCGCGAGCAAGTCTCACCCGTGTTTTCGAAATCGGCGGTTCGGAGCGTTCCCGGGCGAGAGTTATGGTCGCTAATCCGGGAAGGCTTGCTCGCGGGCTTCGGCCTAGCCCTGGCTGATATATCGGCCAACGATAACGATCCCGGGAATCCTCGCTCCCGCGTCCTCCAGGGCTAGAGCCTCTCCTTTTAAAAACGAACCTACCGAATTCGTATTTATACGTGCCCACCCGTCGCCCCGGTCCCGGGGGCTTTAAAGCCTCCGCGCGCCGTGGCGGTCACGGTTCGCGTTCTACATTCGCGTCACAGTTCACGAGATTTATCGGGCGAATAAACCGGTCGCGATAAGCCTAATACGAAACAGCGGACACGTTTAATTATAGACCGCGGATTATCGCTGCGAAACGATGCCCTAATCGTGCCTATTCCGCTGGCTTCTCGGGGCTGAGTTCCTTGTTTCTTTCTTCTTCGGAGATCTGAAAGAAGTCGGTAGCTCAGTCAATGAAACTAGGAATTCGAATTGAACAGTTACGTACCGATTACTTGAATTATGCAGTGGAACGTTGCTATGATGGAGGCACTGTGGTGCAAAGTAGTTACAGCATTGCAGCTTCGTGAACTTGACAATTGCTGTAACAAGAACGGTTCAGTGAAGAATACTAAATTAGTTAAGTGTCTAATGATAGTTAATAACCTCTGGGTATACCCTAAAGATTGCGTAGCAAGCATCTAAAAGATTCTTTACATCTGAAATATAATTTCGTTGGAGAATGTTCATCGTAGAACCTGATATAATTACCAAATGTCCTAGAAGAAACTGTGAAGCATTCTTGGAGATAAAAGAAACCTCCTGAAGATGATCCGGTTAGAAAAAGAGTTGCTAAAACAGTAGATCAATATACAGTAAAACATTCATTCCCAGAGATAGATGTTATTCTCCACTTTCCTCCGGAATCGATGCAAGGTATCCAGAAGTGTTCCGTGAGAAGGGGTGAACCGACGCGCGTCACTTTCAGCCGAGATATCGTGACCCTGCTTATTTGCGCTGAAATCAGGCCGTGGATGTAATCGTCGCGTTAAAATAGATCTCTAGTAAACAAGGGCACTGCTTTGGATTAATCTCCGACCAAACGATAAAGCAATCGTGAATTGTAATCATTGAGGACGAACTAGAATCCCCTAAACCCTGCAACCTATTAGCCTACTATCATCCAGGAAAAAAAAATACACGAGGACCCCGAACACGCAGCTCGACGCCACCAGCAAATTCCAATCGATTACAATTCTGAAACGGTTTTTCGGGAGCTGCGAGACTCGGCTTTCTCTCAGCCCCGGCGAATCTACGCTGTGCACCGCGCCAGATAAATGATAACGGAATAACAGTTGTTCCGTTGGAAAATGAGGCGGGAACGGAGGAGACCCGCGATAAATCGGTCGACGGCGAACCAAGTGCCGAGAACACGGTCGGGCCCCCGTTCGCGAATTATCGCCGTCGCTCGTTAGGTAATTCTCGCGATTTCGCATCTGTTTTTGGCTCTCCGCTCGCAAAACATCGTGCGCTTTATAGTAAACACGATAACCGACCGCGATACGGGCCGAAGGAGAGCGTCTCAACTTCGGTACACGAGGTCAACGGTACTGGGGACCGGGTCGCCGCTGATCGGTACCGTGTACGAATGTAATTACTGCGCTTCCGGTGTCCGAGGCACCGCCGAGGAGGACGACGCGGCGCGACGCCATGGCGACGTCGACGGGCCCGAGATACCAGCCGACGATTGGCTCACGCGGAAGATACCGCTAAGATGAGCTATCGCCGCGCAGATGACCCTCTGTGCCCCTTGCCTCGAGTTTTTCTTTCATCCTCCCACCTTCCCCGCGTCGGCTTCTCTTCCCTCGTGCTCCGTAAGGACGACTTGCTCTTTTTCTCGCCCCTGATACCACGTATCTTCGACGCTCCCGGCGTAGAACTCGGTTTCTTCGGTGACGGCGCACACCTTGATGTCCTTGGTCCAGGGACGTGAGTTTATATTTGATTCCTGGATGTTTCGGGTATCTGGGAAGATTCTATATTAGTGAATGCATTGATGAAGCATAGTTTTTTGATAGCTTAGCTGGTAGGATTGAATAATACTCAATCTTCTGCTCCTAATCAGTAGATTATTCACTGTAGAACTAGATTTCTTCGATGCTGGCGCACATCTTGATGTCCTTGGTCCGGTGACATGGGTTTCCATTTGATTCCTGGGTGTTTTAGGTACCTGGAAAGATTGTATATTAGTGAATGCATTGGTGAAGTAGGTACTTTGATAGTTTAACCGGCAGGATTGATTGATACTCTATCTTTTGCTTCTAATCAGTGGATTACTCACTACGCCACTTGCCCTGCTAGATCCACTGACCCTGCTTCTCACGGAATTTGATCTTTCGACCGGTAGCTTCCTCCCATTGTAACATAACAACGATACTCCGTTGCGCACACGCTGCAGGGCTAATAGCATCTCCTCGAGGGTGCACGTGTTTATTGCCCAGACTCCCCTCAACGGGTATCGCTGATTAGCCGATGGATCATTACGTCCACACGTGTCTTGCCGCCCTTCTGGCCTATATTACATGATACAACTCATTAACCACCGAACACTTCAACCTAAGCATCAACCCTTCGCGGACGAAGACTTTCCGAAATGTACAAAACCTAAAAACATCAAATTTTATAGTTACTGCATCGAATCAAGTGGTAACTAGTGATACAGAGAAACGTTCAGATAGAAGCTGCCATGAAGACTGATCGAATAAAAACATTTCGAGCGCGTGTATAGACTACCGTGGTCGTATTTCGTGACATCAACGGTCCATGCACCCTGAACAGTTTGTAAACACATAGGGGGTGTGCATTTAGCGTGGACAGAGGCAGTTTTATACGGGAAACCGAGCGTGAAGCAACAGAATTTTTTAAATATTTATATCCAGCCTTCTCGCCTCTGTGTCCGCTGTATCAATAATCACATTAACAAACTACCCTCTAGCTGATGTCGGTTCCTGTAAACAACTCCGCGAAGATCTATAACCGCGCAAACATCCGTGGTACAGCGATAAGCGACCGGGCGATAACGCCGGAAGAACGGACAGGGGCGAGAAGCGCCGATTGGGACGCAGCAAAGCCGATCCCCGAAGCGAAGGTCGTTGTCTTCGTGGCCGTTGCCGCGCAGAAACCGTGGCATTCGCATTCCTGAAATGCTGCGGGTCCCGCGAGGAATCGGCGTCCGGCGCCGATCAGCGAAATGCTATACGCCAATGACATCACGCTGCGAATCGCAGACGCCCGCTGCGTTCGAAGCCGCTCTTTTCTCTCGCTTTCTCTTCGGCACGCAGCCTGGCCGCTTTTACAATTTTTTCAACGGTATTCGGTGACAGTTTCCGTCGATTTTCATTGTTACACATTGCAATGCTCTCACTTCGAGGATACGATTTTTGTTATTTATATAGAACTGTAGTTTTCTACAAAGTAGAACAAAGCATAACTTTAAATCTACCGTTAGACTCGCAGCAACAATGGCTAGACTAATTTAACATTAGAACTACTTTCTAATCGATTTCTCCTCTTCGCGATTATTGAAAACATAACAGATTCTCTGAGATGCGATTAAGGAAATTGATTTGGCAATACGCAAGCTAAATTGTAAATCAATTGAAGTTTCAGTAGATACGCTCTTGCAGTCTCTATAGAGGAATTTCAAATGTCAATTTCGGTGCTCGGTAGTTCTAGTGTTCTAGTCTAGGGTGAACAACTTCGTTACAACTGATCCAATCTCAGGACAAAGACGGAAACTACCCCCAGCTGAAAAGTAGTCTCGCTGACCCAATATTTGTTGACTGTCAAAAAAACGGCGGACTCGTTTCGAATCTGCAAGGTCCGCGATTCGCTGGCGACCTACTCCGAAACGGTTACCGCAATTTCATCAGCGAAGGCCAATTTTCGCAAACCGAATTATGTCACCGGTGCATTCTTCGACGCCTAATTACGAAACCCTACGATTGCGTCCAGCTGAGAAAGAGAGAAAGAGAGAGAGAGAGAGAGTGAGTTATTGAGGAAATTTCCCTTCGCGGTGTTTTCCGTCGGCGAAACGAAACAAGGGATCCCGTGACGAGAGCAGATGCAGCCTCGTAGGTGTCGCGTAGCAGGGCTCTCCAGTTGCAGTCAGGTGTGTTAGCTAGGCGACGTTTGACGTTATCGCGATCTCGTTGCTTGTTTTCGCGGCGTGGATCCACGTACCGAGGACGTGCGTGTACGACACGTTCGCCTGGTCTATCATGACTGTTTTCATCGGTCGATATCGCTCGTTCGACGGGAACGTGATCTGCAAATGTGAGGATCGTTAGAAACACTGGACAATTCGAGTAACGATCGTGTAATGGAAAATGGCGAGGTTCGTTTGATTTCCGCAGCTTGTTGAAGACAAGTCTTACAAGCAGAGAGCTAGAGTAAATCTGGTTTCTTGAAACCCCATGCATGTTATATGTAAAATGAAAAACTTTTGACAGTCCTCTATTTTTGAAAAAGAGAGTTATAAGTTTGACTGCATAGGGTTTCGTTAACCCCATAGAATAATATAAATAAAATAGATTTCTCTGTCCTTGCTAATCGCCGTTTGAGATAGTGGAACTGTAACGCTCTGATATAGTAAAGTTACAGTAATGTAATAACAATGAGAATAATATAATAATAGAATTGCAAGATCTATTTAATATTAAATTCAATATAATGCGATTATATTGAATTGTTGAGATAGAATAGTGCTGTCCCTTTATATTATTTAGATCTAGCTAAAGATACCAGTGATATTTCATTAGAAACTCGCGACTGCAAAGCAATTAACACGCTCGTTAACTTGATATTTTGGAAATGAGTATGCGGAGAATATTATAAGAGAGATATTTTTTCCGGAAAAACCACGCTAACATAGGAGGGCCTCAAATCTCTGATACGTCCGTGCGTTTCCCTTTTGTTCTGCTCTCTCTCTCCACCCCCTGCGCGTCGAGTTCTCTTCCCTCTGTTCCGCGCGAGTTATCGGTGTCCGGTTACATTCAGTTCCAGTTACACGTGCCGTGGGGCACACTCATTGTCAGTAGTCATGCACGTACGCACTCCTTTCTGAGTACGTGCCTTCTCGTTTCACGGTGATTTCAACTCTATTTCTAAGCCACTGACAAGCTGCGCTGCGCGAAAGAACTCAGAACGCTCAAAATCCACTAAAATCTAACTAAAATCTTCTTCGTTTTTGACCCCTTCAGGCCTGAATTTATACCGAATTACGTTCACTTATCTGACAATAATGGACCGCTATTCGATGCACCATTGGTAACATTATTTTGAATAACAGTAGTAGTAGCTGTACTAATTTCTCAATAAAAATAGGCTTAAGTATGGTTGCCTGTCACAGTTCTAATATTCTGATAAATATTAAAGCAGTAAAACCGTATATTATAATATGCCTGGGCCTGAAGGGGTAAAAGTATTCAGGAACAGACTTGTCAGTTGAATCTCAGAATAACAAAGGTTCGACTATTGTGTCTAGATTTCGATACAACCCCTAACAGAGCGAAAAGAGGTCTGTTTTTAATAATAATCGAACCCACTGTTAAATGCCACCGGCGATCAGCGCAGAATTATTTTGTCCTGAATCACGATTTCTTCAAACCGACCGCGAGCTTATCGTCTCAAGTATCTGGAAGGGGGCGAATTCCTTTCAGAGATCCAATTGTTTTACGCCGCTGCGATTTCTCGGAATCGCTTTCCGTGTGCGGTATCGACGCGCGCAGGCCGATCGGGCCATTGTTCACGTTCCCGGAGGAACGCGTGCCGTAGAAAGAAATCACCGTGCTCCTCGCGTTAGCCCAGGGAATCCTCCTGATAACACGGTGTTCGGGAGATGCGTTTGGTGTTGTACAACGCTAGAGTCCTCGAAGCTTCGGGGATCAACCTGAAGCTCCTTGAGGCCTCGAAGACTCAGCCTGAAGCTTTGAAAGCTTCGAAGACTCAATCTGAAGCTTTGAAGGCTTCAAAGACTAAACCTGAAGCTTTGAAGGCTTCAAAAACTCAACCTGAAGCTTCTTAAGGCTTCGAAGATTCAACCTGAAGCTTTGAAAGCTTCCAAGACTCAATCTGAAGCTCCTTGAAGCTTTAAAGACTCAGCTTGAAGCTCCTTCAAGCTTCGAGGATCAAACTGAAGCTTCGTGAGGCTTCGAAGACTCAACCTGAAGCTCCTTGAGGCTTCGAAGACTCAACCTGAAGCTTCGAAAGCTCGACTCTTTACGACTGAAACCGATGTACGCTATATTAACACCATATTGTAAATTTCAAACTTAAACTTCAACCTTCAAAGCATCTCGAATCTCCTAGACTTCAGTTTTAATTCGGTATTAATACAGCAACAGCCAGCTACAGCTTCTAGAGTTCAACCTCTGAAGGCTCAAGGCTTGAAGCTGACCTTGGCGACACTAGATGCATTTCAATGGCGCATTTCAGTGAGCAGCTTCGTGTCGGAGATGCAGAATGGTTGCATGGGTTCGTCGTCCAAGGATCTAGACCCTGTGAGCCTGGGCAGGAGTCTGGCGTCTCATCACGGCTCGCTGAGCCATCATCACTCCCATCATAGTCTGCACAGTTCCTCTTCAGGGGTGTCGATACACTCTGGCTCCGGTCCTCATCATCTGGACGAAAAGGGATCCTCTCCTACGGGTGGTCTGCACAGTACCAGCAACGGCAACCCGTCGACGCCGTCGGCACCGTCCACGCCGACCACAGTGGCGGACGCGTCCGCCACGAGGTCCGGGACCGAGACTGGCAACAGCAGCAACGACTCTGCGAACAAGAAGCCCCCGTTCAGCTACGTGGCCCTCATAGCGATGGCGATACAGCACAGCGGTCAGAAGAGGGCGACCCTCAGCGAAATCTACGCGTACATCACCACCAGGTTTCCTTACTTCCAGAAGAACAAGAAAGGCTGGCAGAACTCCATCAGACACAACTTGTCCTTGAATGAGTGCTTCCAGAAGGTGCCGCGCGACGGCGGCGGTGAGAAGAAGGGGAACTTCTGGATCCTTGGTCAGTTGCTCGCAGAGGAGAGTAGGGTAAACCAATGTTTTTCACTAATAAGCAGCTCAAGCTGGCATTGCATGGCAGACCTGACAAGTCCTCGGTAGTCTGTGATTGACTGGAGATCAGTGGAAGTGTTAAAACATTGGTGTCCTGCTTTATACTCTCCTACACCAGCTGGTCCTACTTATCGACCGAGTAACGCAACCTTGGCTTTCTAACAGATCCCCAGTACGCTGACATGTTCGAGAACGGCAACTACAGAAGGCGTAGACGCATGAAGCGGCCAAGCAGGAACACCATATACCACAAACCCTTGTATGGTGATCCTTACTCCACGACGCATGTCCATCTGGGTCCTAGGAATCTTCTCGGCCACTCACCGCCGTCCTACGCTCCGTCTACCTACACAAGATACGACACTGGGTAAGTAGTCCCCTATTAATTCTCAATTGTACTTGCCATGCCTCTGATATCTCCTACATCCAAGTGACAATCTCATTACAGTGCTTGGAGCCTGCAACAGTCCCAGCTCTCCTACAGCCACTGCCAGTCAGTAAGTCTCTGAACTGTTGCACCTAAAAGTATCATAGTACCAATCGCATCTTTGGAAAACATAATCATGAAGCGTCTGTTGCAGCTGCAGCCACAATTGCAGCCGATGCAGTCCATGCAGATACCAACCATGAACGGCTACAGCCAGCTGGGCACTTCCTTAAGTGAGTCTCACCTCCAACTTGCCCCTGTCCTAGCCATTGTCCCTTTGAAATGCTACACGACCTGGCAAAGTGTTTCAAGGCAATTACCTGGATGTTCCAGGTGGAACAGCGAGTTCTCCAGGCTCCATGGGCAGCGGTTCCTTTGGCAGCAGCTTCACCACCTGCGCCAGGAGACACGAAGCTGCCATATCTACAGAAACCATGTCCGCTAGATGTTACTGGCCTGAAAGTAGGTACCTCTTAATCGACTCCTCTATTCTTTAAGTCAAAATGCTCTCTATCAAACTGTCCACTTACTGTCCCAGTGGTGAACGTTAAGGAAGAGCCAGGAAGCGTAGCAGTGTCCAGCACAGGTGTCACTGGTGTCGGTGTCCCTTCTGGCATGATGGGCTCCACTGCTCCAACAGGGGTCTCCACGACAGCCTTCGCTCCAATGGAGTTCCAGTCGCGGTCAAAGTGCTTCATGTGAACGGATGCAGCCTCTGAAGAGCTCCTAGCCCACTCTTCTATCACAGCTGCTGGGACTCCCCTCGCGTTCAACCAATAAAGAACAAACTCGACTGGGCCCTGGACAGCTTCCACAGAGAAAGAGAGTCGAGTGTACCGTCAGTTACAGGGAACCTGGCACTCGTGATGTCACAGGAGCGGAGACAGTGGGTTTGAGACGTCCAACGGCGAGTTTGGAAACGGCTCTCTCATTAGTGTGCGCGGACGCCTTAGCCAATCGTATACCAGAACCGGGAATTCACGCGAGGAAGGCGTGCCCCTTCGAATTTGACCACTGAGGCGAAAGCGCCAGATTCCCTGCAACGGACGGTAAATTCGCGTTCTCATTAGCAAGCTTCTCGCAGGACATCGGACCCGTGAAGACCGACGAGAAGTGTAACGCGGCATTTGCCACTAAACAGACCTCCGTCTTCAGTGTTTACTGCTACACAGTATTCGATATTTAAAGGACAACGTTCGTTCGACGAGAACAGCTACGTTAATCGTCAGTTAATTAGCATAAGCGAGGCGGCGAGCTTCCTATACGCATACATATTTGGTTCGTAGAGGCGAACGCGCGCAAACTGCGGATCTTTATGGAGTATCCATGTTTTTCTATTATCTTTGTAAAACCGAGGGAACGAGTCCTTGTCTCCTCCGTCGAAGGCCTCCGGTTCTGCCAATTTGACGTTCAGTTTAGCGACCGATTTCTATCTGTATTTCATGTAAACATCCGCAGTCTGCTTCTCGGTGTATGTCTAGATAATATACTACAGAGAACTCGATGTACATAATCTATCCGACAGCCGGAGTGTATGACTACTGACTGCCCGTCTTCAGATTGTACGAATCCTGGAAAATAGGCAGTTAAATGATCTTGTAATTATGAAGAAGGAAATAAATCTTAATTATTTATCGTGTATTGTAAACGCTGGAGTGGTCATTTACCTTTCTATTAGTGATAGGAGATCGAAACTGGTCCTGATGGAATTTTCAAGAGATTTCCTTTCGCATTGTTCCAATGTGAGTATGCTACGACCCAGTTCTTTCCAGGAAAGCTGCTGGCTCCGGTGCATAAGAATGGGGAGAGAAAAGTGGCGAGTGGTCCGGCGACGGTAAGCAGCAACGCTGATGTTTGCGAAAACGCGGATGTTTTGCAAACACAGTGCGCGGTCGCTGGCTTCAATATTCCCCGTAAAAGAGAGGCTGGCCGTGCACCGCGTCAACACCGTGCGTGCATCAGTGCAGGAATAACACGTGCACTTTATATTTCGCTCTGGAAATCGATCGGACGTCACGTCCCTCGCAAGCTCGAAATAAATCTTGCGTCGTCGATGGCCCTGGAAACCGTGACCATACAATGGAGTCGCTTTATAGAAATCAATGTGTATATTACACTTATTTTTAATTAACGATTCTGTATACGAGCACTTGTACAGTTAGCAACAAGAATTACAACATAATTCATTTATTATGCTGTTTAAATACTGTCTTTGCTACCAGGTAAGTCAAAATGACCAATTCCTAATTGCTTCTTTTACAATTATTGCAAAGTTACAGATTCTTCTGTGAAAAATGATTAATGAAGCTGATTTAGTAAACTGAAATTTAAACTAAGTCTTAATAAATCCACGTTTGTAGTTTTCATAAAGAAACATTGAAAAGTCAGTTTAAGTGCTCGGTAGTTCCAATGTGAATTTTGAAAGTAGTCTGAGTCATTTCAAGCATCAGCTTATAAGTTCACAAGGTTGCACAATAAATTTTCATTCTGCAAGACTAATTTTCTGAACTATCTTGGTACAAAAATATTCAAACATAAACCTTTGAATATTAAGGAACTAAATGTACATGACTCAGACAATTTTCAATATTCTTTTTCTTACAACTAAGATAATTTGCAATCAGTCTACTTTGATTGTATTTTAGCTTTAATGCCGTAGGTTCCTTAAGTGAGAAGCAAAACGTTAATCTAGAACATGGTATCCCTCGAAACTTTCAAAATGACCGGATACGTGTCCAGATACTTTTTCTTTCATTATGTTGCTGGAAGGTAGCCATGTTTGATCAACGTTGGCCTCTATAAACCCAACTACGGGGAGGGTCCGTGGCTTCCTGGCGCCAGTATCTCATTGGTTGCTACGGACAGGTGAAAACACGGGTCACCTTTTCAAGATGAGCGCCCGTAGGTACAGACAGCGCAGGTGAGTTGCCATTGGTCGGGCTGGCCAGGTGAGACTGGATAGCGGAGGGGGAGGATTCGGTGTTCCTATAGGACAATCCTCGCAATCCTTTTTTTCCTGTCGATGCCATTAGCTGTAGGTCGTGCTGAACCTTTTTCTATGAGTTTCGACAACCAGCAGAAGGACTGCCATGAGTCTCGATGGTAAAAAACACTGTAGTTCCAGTGGATCAATAAACGTACAGACTAAGGGCTGACGACAGTATAGGCGGTGTTAATTACAAAATCAATATTTACCAATGAAATACTTCCTACACTTCTTCTCAAGTTTACTGTTGAACTATTAAATTAATGGCCATTTTAATATCCTCCTGAGACAACCCTAAACGCTGTGACAAAGAGAATATCTCAGAATCAAGTTCTGAAGTTCATTGGATATTTAGCTGCCAATTAAATTGATGGCCATTGTAAAGTTTCAAACACCTCTAAACTGAAGAGAATACTTCAGAATCAAGTTGTTCTCGAGTTGACTGTCATTCTATGGATACTTGGTTGTCAATTAAATTGATGGCTAATTTAATGTCATTGTCAGACCACCCTAAACGCCGTGACAAAGAGAAGACCTCGGAATCAGATTCTATTTGACTGTTTCCCCATGGAACCTGTTCCGCCGGGCAGCTCATGCCGATACACCAAACATAAATGTCGGATACTGATTGTTTTACGCAAACAACCTCGATAAGCAAACAAGGGCGTTAATCATCGGGAGCGAGCCCCTCTTTGCGGAACGAATCCACTTCGAGTCAGGTAAATCACTCGACGTGTTTCGCCTGGCGCGGCGTTCCCTGGCTCGAGTTACAAAGATGTGGCTGCAATATTTTATAGCGCAACGTGACCGTCATTCAACTATTACTACCCCGAGTCCCTCGGTAAATAAACTAGTCGTAGCTCACTCTTCCGCAAACAATTCGCCAGTCTCTTGACGATCCGATTTACAAGACTTTAACGCTAGGTTTAGCGCGCATTCGCAATTCATTCTATTGTTCCTAGAACACTTGACGTTCCTTTAGATCTTCGAAACTAGAACTTTCAAAATAAACAATTGGACACATGGAAATAGACGAACCACGCTTAGATTCAATAAAAATCGACGCAAAGCTAGCGTTAACTCTACAGGCAATACAGTTTTCCACCAACATGGCGACTTTTCACTGTCGGACGTGATACTTAATTATTATAACTTCTATAAAAATCTCAAAAAATTCTGAGGTACTCACTACAGTCCCTAATTCAATATATAATCAACGCTTCAGTCAAATCTTTATATAATTACTTAAGAAAAATTAGAAACCGCGAAATTGTGAGAAAATGGAATTTCTCAGATTCTAAACGCAAGATTCCAAAGGTCTACAGCTTGATACAATTCAAGACGCCGCGTTCCTAGATGGAAAACCGAGTACCCTTACAATGATAACTCGACGCGTATAAATCACGGTCGTTAAGCGAACAGTCTGATTGATTAATCGTATTTTTCGAAATCCTGGAGTCAAAGTAGCGGCCGTGGCAGCGGCCAGAGACGCCGGGGAATTCCTTCGCTTCCGTCGCGACGGTATTCACGTGCACATGCACCATGGCGTGTAAATAGAGGGCGGAGGTGACATATAGCGACAGCCAGGGCAAGCGGTGTCGACCGTTTAGGCGACTATTAGCAGCTTCACAGGCTCTTCCTCGCACGTGTGCCTCGCTACGCCTTGTTGCCTCCTAATGCTTCAGCCACCGTGGTATCGTTCATCTATTAGACAAAAAAGTCAACCGTCAGATACTTGTTTAAAGACGCTTACCGCGTGGGAATAAAAACAATCGGTGGACGACCGATTCACGTTATGCAAAGCTACCTTACAAACCTGAGTCACAAAATCCTCAACCTTTCATTTCACAAGTCACAATTTCAATTTCAATTAACACAAGTTTCTAAGATTACATTGCAAGAAACTAGGCATTTGCAGTTTAATCCTAGTTTTAAAAGTTTGATCTCTGTTCTGTTAGTTTTGTGTCTATATCATATTCTGTAGTTATAATATTGTATAATATTGTAATGTATGTTATATTACAATATGAACATTATTATTTGAATAATACGTATTCATAATAATATCTATTGATTAATAATTAACATATATAATAACATTAACCCTTTGTACTCCAGAAGTTCCTCACTGGAAACAATATTCTCTAATGAAATGCAGATGACATTTTCTGAGATTGACTTAGTAAGAAAAACTACTCATACTTCACATACTGATGCCTTACAAAATTGAACAACCATCAAACTTTATAATTTTCCTGTGTCATTTACAATTATCGACTGACAGGCCTTTGGAGTACAAAGTACATTAATGATACATACATTAACAACTAACGATATTAATAGAACATTAACTGTATCATCTGCCCCTTTCTCTTCCTATCTCCTAATTTAATTTTCTTCCAAAGTGCATCTCTTAAGAGGAATCTGTTTCCTACATTTGCATTCTGTCCATCCATTCAAGACAATTTTCCTCCTAGTTTCCTTCTTTCTCAAGATACGTTTTGTTCGACCTATGACTTTTACCTTCAGATGCATTCCTTCCATTGCTTCATATTACCACTTAACCCTTCGCACTCCACAAGTTTTTCACCGGAAATATTCAATATTTTCTAACGAGATGAGGTTTTCTTAGACTGAATTAAGAAATCTCACATGCATTGAAGAAGAGAACTATTTTGTTTCAATATTTCGTATATTGATGCATACAAAGTTTAATATTAAGTATCAAAGTTTACAGTTTTGCTGTCAAATCATTTGGTGACTTAGAGGCTCCTCTGGAGTGCAAAGGGTTAACACGTTGAATGCCGCACGATTTCATAGTGCAAAATCTACAAAATGGAGGAAATATAATATTAAATCATCTGATTGAATTGCATTGTTATTACTTCACGTTCATCTAACTGAATGTCACCGCATTAGGTAGCATTATTTATAATATAGAAATATTTTCAAATAATCATAGTATAACTGAGTGAACTACAGTAATTTAATTTTGGTGGGGGTCACCGGTGACCCCCATGGCATTTAACGTGTTAATATTGCGTACTTTGCACCTTCTGCAGAAAGTACTTTGTTTCGCTACGTTAACGGATATTCAGAAAGAAAAGTGGTACACAACATGCTCGTTAAAGAGAAAAAGATTTCTGGCAAGAGAAAAACGAAGGACCGCTCACCTTGGCGGTCCCCGTTAAAGCGTGTCAGCCGCGGGATCAATGGGGCAGCGGAATCACGTCGGGAACCGTCGCGTTTCGCGGGTTTAAATTTGGCCTCCGCCTTAAAAATTACTCGGCTCGTTTACGCGGCCGTTAGAGTGGATTTAACTGGACGAAACGAGGGAGAGTGTGTCAGATATCGTTCGACCGAGTTCTGGTAATCCTCGCGCGGGACCGACGGCGATAAATTCAACGGGACGCCGCGGCGAGAGGAACCGGTGTCACGGTGTCCCGCCCCGGTCCATTTGCTACCCGACGCGTCACCTAAAATCAGTTAATTATATTCCACGTCTGACCTAGCCAAATCTATCGCACAACTAAATCCCCGTGCGCACGGCGATACTCTTCACGATGACTTGTACAAATATTTTTCAACCGCCGCTTTAAGCTTTTGCTTGGATATTGTTATTCCCTCGGTATTTGTAAATGCAACGTTTAGAATGGAATCGTTTTCTTATTCTTCAACAGTTTCATGTCGCGTTCAGTTTGGATAGAAGAAATTATTGTTGGAGAATTGACTTATTGGTATAGTAATTTTATGTTTTTGATACGAGAATTGACCGATGATTTCAATAAATTTAAACGGTTTTAGAATGTTGCAGTTGCAACGTTTACAGGGTCACCGTTTTCTTGTTTTTTAACGCGTTGACGTCAAATTCGTTTGGCAGATAGAAATTGTCACTTCATTGACTCTAATCTTTCACATTTAAAATAAATTTATCGCGTCTACTTTCAATACCATAAAACAGTAAGCCCTGTCGCCATATAAAAATTGCAACAACAAAGATCAAAACTAAACATACATAAAGCTCTAATCGCAACAATAAAATAATATACATTCTATAACGATTACTCAATTTCCCATTTTGAAATTTTGAAAAATCAACACATCCCATCAATTGTCTACTTTCTATCCTATACAGTTCATCGATTTCTCCAACGAGTGGCTCAATTATCAACAGCGATCGATTCCGCGTCGCGAGTAACCGCAAGGTATTTACGGTGCGTACCGCCGGCCAGAAGAAAGAGCGTTGACTTTTACAAAGAGCATAACGACACGGACAATTTGTAGCGGAGTGTCAACGAAGCCGTTTCTATTTTCGAGGCGACACGCACGGCTATCTTCCTCCACTCTCGTCCTTTCCTGTCTCCACCTACTCCTCCGTCCCGTCGTTTTTCAGCCGACGGTTGCACCGATTCATCCCCTCCCGCCGTGCCCGTCTCCCCCCGACGTAAATTTACACACGATTAATCCGTCCTCGTCCCCTGTGTCTCTTGTTATCGTGACACTAGCAATTCCTCAATCTGTTCTGAACGCCTCGGTCCTCTTGCCTCTTTCTCTCTCTCTCTCTCTCTCTCTCTTAACGTCCACCTCGACGGTATCCCTGATGGACGATGAAAATAACGGAATACGTGTAAAAGAGGCGAAAGGAACAGTCGATTCGGTGGATAAATATAAAATGCTCTATGGAAGATACTTTAACATTAGCTTTACAGGATGAGTCAATCACTCATATTGAATTTTATAAACATTGATGAATGTCGAGTTTGATTAATGCAGGTACGCTAAGATGAATCCTAATCGTCTAGGTTTAAACCTCTAATTTCTGAAATCTAAACGAATATCAATTTTTCGATAAACAATAGAATCTGTACAATAAATGTCCTGAATCTAGTGTTAACACGTTCTGCCATTTTGATACTTTGAAATGTACAAAGTCTTCAGTAGATGAAGTCAAATTAAATGTCAATTAATTAATAGGAAAAGAGGAAACTGATCTCTTGCTGTCAGAGTAATTATATCATTTGCCTGCGACTTAGTTTTCCAAGTATGAACACTTCATATTATTGCAGGTCCTGCCAAATTACACATGAATGCTTAACAGAGAATAAGGAGACTATGTATTAATCTCTTGCTGTTTAAGTAGTTCAATTATTTATCTGCAATTCGGTATTGCATTAGTAACGATGGAAATGATATTGTTCAATAACTATCAATAAATGCATGCCCTTCGAAAACAGAACTTTCCTAACACTTAACCCCTGCAATATATTTCATTTTGTACATATATTGAATTTATAAAATTCAATTACCGCAGTGATACTGTACTCATGACATCAACGTGATCTTTCTAGATACCTTTCAAGGGTTAAAGTTCAACGGTGCACGGATCGAGCGACGCATTCTATTGAAAATAGAGACGGAAACGGAGGAAGGAACTCGATAGTCCGCGCATTTCGCTGGGGTAACCGGCGATCACGTACCCTATGCGTGCTGAACGCGCGTCTCTCTCTCTCTTTCTTTCCTTCTCCTTCGAGGTCACGTACGCGTGCACGAAAATCGGGGATTATTCGGATTTCAGCGAGACAGAGAGAAAAACGTGTTCGCAGCTTATCAAGATTATTTTTAGGTTTCTCCGAGGAAAGCTTGTTCTGTTGTGTGGAGCATAGGTGTTGTTAACCCTTTGAGTACTGAAACGTTCCTTGCGGATATTTTTCTCTGTAGCTTGACGTCTGATGATCAATTACATTCATTCATATCAGACGCAATTAACACGTTGACTGCTGCGGTGGTCATTGCTGACCGACGCTTAGAAATGACTTGAAAACAATTAGAATTCATAAGATAACTGATGTTGAATAAAAATATTCAATAACGTAAATAACTAGATAATATTGAAACGTAAGAATTGTGGTAGCAAATAATTAATAATTATTAAGGGTGTAAGTGGTAGATAAAACGCTGATGTTTTTCATAGCAGTAAACGTGTGGAGTTGTAATTGTAATTCCTCGGTTTCACCGAATTGCATAATGCTAGGAAACGTGTAGTGTCCAAGTTAATGCCTCACTTGTCCCTGCAGTTTGAAGGAAACGTGGGAAGGCATTATCTGTGGACAGTAATATATTAACAGTAGAACTACCGAGCCCTTAAACTGACTTTTGAGAATTTTACAAAAACTTTATTTAGAATTATTAAGTATACTTTAACTATATATAGAATTTATTAAGGCTTGAATAGGTTGAAATTTCAGCTTAGTTATTACTTAATCAGCTTCTTTGGTAATTCGCCAAAGAGCTGTTCGTACCTTTTCAGTAATCTCAAAAGGAAGCATCAAGGAATGAGTGATTTTGACTCATCTGGTAGTTCTAGTGTTAATATCTTACACTTCTGCAGCACTCAAAGGGTTAATACGTAGATCGAAGGGTCGATGGTTCTTGTGTCTTGTTCCTCATGTCTGACAATCGTCGAGCTGTATTGATTTTAATAACAGTTTAATATATTATACGAAGTGCCTGTTGAATAGAACATTGTGGATACTATACCTGATGGGAGTTCATACGAGTGGAGATAGCTGAAGAGTATTAGAAAGCAATTGGAGAGCACAGAAGCGTGTGAGGGGGAAAGGCAGCGAGGAGAATAGCGTTTGCTAAAGCACTACGTTAAAAGAAACGAAGACGGAAGTCGGCTGAAAAAGAAAATATCACAGATTCAGAACATGTGTGACGTTCTAAGATACAAATAATATATTTAAAATTAACTGTACAATGTGCTTCGATGTGGGATCTCCCTCGCGAGAGACGGTATACGTACAACTATACTTAATACTCAATTATAAATCAGATAATAAGCTGATCTAATCCTCTCTTATGTTCCTAGTCGAGCGGACTCATGGTATCTATCGCGCAGAGACGTCTTCTGGGTATGGGATGTGGCTGTGACAGGAATTGTGATTACAATTGTGAACGGTACCGTTTTGCATTTCTTATCCTAACAACATGTTCAATCCTCACGGGGGTTTCTCATGCGAACAGACGCCGTCCGAGGGATCAGACTGTGAAAGGAAATGAGAGTGATTAAAAGGTTTCGCAACAAATTCTGTTATATTAACAATATATTTAATCTCTAGCACACGGGGACAAACTCCACGTGTACAGACTGCGTTATATTCTGAATTGGATGCGTTGATAAAAACACTCGCGCACAAAACTGTCCTCCAACTGTAATACTTGGTTTCTCTAAACGCCTCTGGTCGGCCCGCGGGGAATGACTGACGGAAGGAGAATGGAAATCGCGCGTGCGACGCGCACCCTGCTCGCCACCCAATCGAACGGCTAATCTTCCTCGAGAAGAACGTCGTCGAGGCTCACACCCTGCAACAGACAGAAAAGCACACAGTCAGTAACTAAGAAAAACAAAGTGATCTCATTGACCCTAGGACAACCAAGTCTAGAGCTGTTACTTATGGAATAAATAATTATTAACCCCTTGCCTTATTCTTAACTATGATTCAATTTATATTGAAGTTAAATACGTCTAATCCAATTCAGTTTAAAATGTTTGTCATGAGTCTGATATTGCAGGACAAGGGGTTAATGTCTTGTTCAAACCAATCTTGAGAGTGCAATCCACAATGAATAATTCTATGAAATCCCTTGAACTTGGAGAACCGATGTTTCCCTCAAATTTGGTCGTCCCAGGGCTGATACATTGGCTGTGTTTCGTTGCACGGTTTACTGTGCCACAGTGATGGTGGCGATACCGTGGAAAGAATGTTTGTGGCTTCGAGAAGGAAAGCACGGTGAAATACAGTGGGCAGGGTTTCGCTTGAGTTTCTGTATCGGAGTGTTATGGCAATAAGGCTGTAAAGAGAATGAACCGTGACTGGCATGGAGTCAACAAGCCTTAATGGTCTCCTGTGTCGCTGCACTGATTTCGTGGTACGAGATCTTGGGGGCAAATGTGAGTTCAGATCGAGAAATAAATCTAAGGGGCGCAGCGAGAATTCTACTGTTAACTCTTCGCACTCGACAATGTCTTCCATTAGAAATATTCCATACTTTCTATTGAAATACTGCTTACCACTAAAGATTTTCCTTTATAATAAAAGATTACAATCTTAAAAAGATAAGATTTTTCTTATGTAAACTAAGAGTGAGAACTATTTTATCCCTACAGTTCATACGTTGGTACCTAATGCAAAATTGAATAATTAGTTTACCATTTTACTGAATGGAATGACTGAGTTGAATCTCAAGTGCGAAGGGTTAATATACAGTGGTATTTGTATCTGTGGCGATCCTTAAAGTTCAGTGTGTAGCGATAAAACAATATTTTGGATAAGTCCTCGAATTCAGTTGATAATTTCCGTTTTCTTCGTTTTCTCTTGATTACGTTCTCCTTTGCTCCGCGTTTCACCTTTCCCCGGTTTATTTAACAGGCCATTCGTTCCGCTCAATAGGTGGAACGTGTTCGCACACATCAATAGAGATCGATACACGTGCAGAAGCCGAACGAACAGGCGTGTGCCTGATACAAGCCCGCCTCAGACTGTTTTGGTAATGCAATACCCTTCTAGAGTTACCCGCCTGTATTTAAAGGTATTGAGCTATAGTTGCGCCTCTCTGTTCCTGCATCCCCCTCTTTCCCATCCGCTTGACCCCGATTCACCTATCTCATGATGGTGATATTATCCTAACCGACAACTACACTCTCAGAAACCATGAAACACAACCTGCTCGCATCGATAAATAAATACGAGGCAGAACTCTACATCTATCCCAACTTTCTGTATAGAAGATACAAATACTTTTGTATGTGTGTTTGTATATATGTATACGTGTGCAGATGTATGAGAGTGTGCAAACACTTACTTTTGTCTTTCAGAAGCACTTAGATGTCAGCATGCACAGTAAAAATGGTTGCATTAAAACCCAAAAGCAATTGAAAAAAAGGGACCAGAGAATCACGCGTGTAAAGCTCAAGGAACAAAGACACGATGAGTGTGATTAAGAAGCAAGAATGTTGCTGTAACAGGCTTACAGTCGTGTCGATGGTATCATCGATTTCGAGATCAAGGTCTAGATCATCCTCGTCCACCGTTAGTGGCCTCGAACTGCTAGTAGTCCTCGTCTTTTCGGGGACAGTCGGCTGCTTCTCGGAGGGCGCCGGCGTTGAGGTACCGATATCCAGGTCCAGTAACCTGTCCGTCAGAACCTCGGTAGAGGGCACGTCCGGTTCACTGGTACTTCCGGTGCCAGCCTTATAAGTGAATCGATTCGTCTGTTCCGCCGCCAGCATTTCCTCCAGGGGTGTCCGTTCCACGTTGGACTGCAATATTCGAAAAAGTCTTCTATTCTATTCGGCTCATTAAATTCGAAGAGGAACTTCCATTACATTCAGCAAAGTCATGGACTGAAGTCCAAGGTTCCCTACCTGCACCATAGGGAAAGCAGACGCCGGGATTTTCGTTTTACTCTCTTCCTTCAGAAACTGTTCCACCTTCAGCGCCTCACTGTACCCGGGAAACAGGTTTTCATACTGTTCCGGATCAGCCAGACTTTGTCCAGCTTTCTCGCTGACTGCTGACAGCTTCTCCTTCCACAGCTTGACGATGGA
Source organism: Nomia melanderi (assembly GCF_051020985.1). Classification (NCBI taxonomy): domain Eukaryota; kingdom Metazoa; phylum Arthropoda; class Insecta; order Hymenoptera; family Halictidae; genus Nomia; species Nomia melanderi. Next base: position 8,777,635 of record NC_135000.1, read on the forward strand.
TGATATTTTACTAGGCATATACGTCCTCGCGAAGAACGCAGCCTCGGGGATCCTGTCCGTGTTGATGAGGATGTCCAAACACTTGTCCAGATCTCCCAAGATGAAGTACGACAGGAAGGAGATGTTGTTCTTCCCCATGTCGCAGGCGTCAGTGCCGAGTTTCCGGATCATGTCCGCATTCCCGGTGCTGGTCGCGAGCAACAACAGTCCGCCAAAGTCTTGCGCTTGGTGCAGACACTCCTGTGCTAAGCACAGTTTGCCCTTCTGTGTCGCCAGAGATGCCAATTGCCGCCATTTCTGCTGGCTGTTGGCTTCCTTGGCAAGCGTGTGGGCTGTGGTGAGGTCCCCTAACGCCAGGGCCAATTCGAATCTGTGCTCTGGGTCTGTGGAGACGGCTAACGCCTGCTCTTTGAAACCCTGTTTCTCCAAGAAGTGCGCGACCCTGGTCCGGTGCTCCTTTGGGACTGTGGGAAGCACTCTGTCCGCGGTTTCGAAGTCCTTCCGCATGACGGCCGTCTGATACTCCAGCACGGACAGCAGCAGGGAATAGGAGACAACGGAAAGCTCTTTGTCGCACAAGTATAGCCTGTTGTCCTTGGGTACGTAGCCGAGTAGATACATTGGTCTGTCCAAGTGCGAGACGGTCACCACTTCTCCACCGACGAAGTAATTCACCCGGTTCACGCTGTTCGTGTAGATGAAACAGTCGCCGACCCAGAGACCGGTCTTCACCACTTCGCTCATCTCAGCGACCATCTGGAAGATGTCAAACGTTTTTGTAGAGATCTATAGACTTATCGCGGAATACCATGTGTCCAATGTACCTCGAATGCGTCTTCAATGTCCTCTGAATTTTCTGGTGCGTTTGCAACAACATCCGCGTGGTACTTCAGTATGAAGTATTGATCGGACGTGGCCAGTGCCACCAGCGAAGCATTCTCTGCCCAGTAGACGTGCGTTGGCTGGATGTCTATGCGGCGAATTAGTTTAACTGTGTCCCAGTCGAAGAAGGATAGGCCTGATCCGGATGATACTCCCAACAAAAATCCACCGAAAATACCTATAAAAGATACTGTGATGTAGAGAGAGAGAGAGAGACAGCAACAGGATTATTTGCAATTATTATGTTTACCTTCAGCTCCGAAGTCAGGTTTAAAGACTTTCTTCTCCTTGAAGTTCTTGAAAACCTTGACAACAGTGTTGCTTCCCCTTACAGCGTACTGACTGGAATCAGCTGCCCATACGAACTCTGATGCCTGACCGAAAGCTTTATTTCTTAGTACCATAGATGTGTAAATAATGTATTCTCCATCTCCACACACCACCAGGAATCTCCCATTAGGATTGTGTTGGATGGTTTGTGGATAAATCTCACAAGCACCCATATCCTTCACTGCCAATGGCAACCGTTCGCCATCCTGCGCTTCCTCGCCTAAGGCCTTGAGATTTACTTGCTGTATTTCACTATGTTTGGCCCAGACGATTTTACCGCCCAACGAGTCCATGGAGACAGCTGGCTCTTCTCTACCAACTTTTACCATAATGCTACCTTCGTCGTAACCAATTGCCACGTTGTTGGAGCCTCGCATACAAGCTATTGTCCATACCCGTTCGAAGCCGTAGTTCAAGGAAGATTCTAATCTGTATGTTCCTGCGTGCCATATTCTAACTGTCCCATCCTCTGAACCAGTAAGAATAATGGGCAGTTCAGGATGGAAGCAAACGGCTGAAATGTTTTGCGTGTGTCCTTCTAAGGTCTGTACACAGGTCTTGTTCTGATAGTCCCAGATTTTAACATATTTGTCATCGGCTCCTGATATTAAGTACGGTTTATCACCTCCATGGTAATAGTCTACACAATTAATACCCTTTTCGTGACCTTCTAGGGTAAAATTGGCAGTGGAAGACCCCAGCTGCCATACTTTTACTGTTCTATCTAAAGAAGCACTGGCAAATGTATTGTTATCCTTTGGATTGAAAACGATTTGCATTACATAGTGGGTGTGTCCCTCGAAAACTTGTTGTGCTATCCAAGCCTTTTCCCAGTTCCATAATTTGATTAACATGTCGTCTGAATAGTAAAATTAAAACTATTATAATGCATTGTAATAAGATATTGCAAATGCATCGATGAAATATTAAACATACCACTACTGGTTAAAATAAATGGTTGCGTTGGATGCACTGCTATGCACCTGACATAGTCGCTGTGCGCTTCAAAGGAATGCATTTGTTCCAGAGTATTGTAGTTGAAAACTCTGATTTGCATGTCATCCGATCCAGTGACAACCCAATTTTTCCTAGGCACAAACTTGGCTGTTCTGACTGGCACGTCGCATACTTCAAAAGTTTTAACCAATGTCTGATTTTCATGGTTCCAAATATTAACGTTTCCCTGGTATAACGAACATAGCATCCATGGTTCTGTCGGGTGAAGATCAATGCTCTTCACTCTATCCGAACGAGCAGTGAGCTTCCGCTTGATATCTAACCTGAGTGGCTGAGGAAAAGAATATAAATCCATAATTTTAGGAAGATGCATCTTATTCCATGATAATGTATATCTAAGAAATTACATCTACTGATTCATTTAACTTAACATTTGAAATTTTAATGATTCCATCCAGTAACAACTGACATGATAAAAAAAATGTAATATATTCTTTGGAAGTTAATATTAGAATGGGATTTAAAAGGGAGTGAAAGGAGTATCACATGTTGATCACGGGAGAAGGTTGTCACGCTGTGAAAACATTGTTTTCTCTATACAAGTGCAAGTGGATATTTTGACGTGTCAAACGAGGTAGGCTAAGATGCATTGTCAATAAAAGGGTGTCCACAGGTGTTTACCGGTGATACGTATTTTCTAACAATGGTTAATCAATTTTCCAACTACGTACCATGTTTCACTGTACAATTGGTTTTTCAAGTGTAGCAGATTCAACAAAATCCTCGAGAATGGAAACACATCAACGAATCTGAATCTCCTGCCAACAAGTTAGGACGTGGCCGATGCTTGCACTGAAAATGGCGTCCGTTCGCAGCAGCTTTTCGATTTCAAAATATACTAATAAATGAAACACCTTACCATGAATCAGCTTTTACAATGTTCTACATGATGCAAGAATTATTAGATTTTCTAATATGTTTATCGGGAAATTGTTAAATGTTTACGTGGACGTAAAACCGAATAGAGTCGAATCAGTTGATAAGATAACTAGGAACTGTACCTACATAGCTAACTTAATTGTTAACGCAGAATTAAAATACGTACAGACTGTGCATGCAATGTATTTCCACGGGCGGAGAATGCGGGTAGAATTAATAATCAATGTCAAATTTTGGTAGCACGTTTCCGAGGGTCCTAGGACCCCCTATCATTTTCCTGGTACACCCTGTCATACCGACTGCAGGCTGACACTGTACGATAACGCTAAAAGTGGCGGGAAATCAAATTAAAAATTGCAACAAATAAATATATAATCTACTTTATCGACTGCAGAACATCAATCATTGTCATTAACATAGTTCCCATATTGACAGTTCTCTAAAAATAGAGGGCGCAGCAAAATGATGTCGATAAATTAATTTATAACTAACCGTTGAAAAGTTACCAGTCAATTGTTTGTCGATAAATTAACTGTCAAAGGTATATCATCATTTAACATATAAAATAACAATTAAAAATTGCAACTTTCAGTTGTAGAAAATCATCACCTGCTCATGACTTAAGAATTGTAGTTACAATTATTATCATTTATAATATTTACAAATATTTTATAAACAACGCATTTTTAATATCCTTATCTAATAAACATTATGAATAAAATAAAAATTAAAAATTGCAACTTTAACTTGTAGAAAATCATCACCTGCGCATGAGCCAAGAATTGTAGTTATAATTATTATTATTTATAATATTTACAAATATTTTATAAACGCGTTTTTACATATCCTTATCTAATAAACATTATCAATAAAATAGAAATTAAAAATCAAATAAAAATATTGTGATCAACTTATTGTATAATGAACTTTACGATTCAAATCTTCTCAATTTTCCGCTAAAAACAGCGCCATCTAGGATAGCAGCTCAAAGCTATTAGCCAAAATACCTAACTTTCACCACCAGCCATCAGCCCCTCCGAAAATCGCTAATAACTCATTAACAACAACTCAAACCTGATTAAAACTCCACTAGAATATTCCCAGATATCCTGTTTAATTTCTCCAATCGCAAACATTCACCATTTACGCCTATTAACCGAGAAATTCAACAATTCCCGCAGCACATGTCACGAACTTCTAAGTTACCTTGCGACATCGTCCGGAACAATAATTAATAAATAATCAACGCGGAAGAAAATCCTATCCGAAGCGATATGAGAAAGTAGGGGAAGGTCCATTCTACGATCCTAAATTCCAAATGTTAACGAACGACTCATGGGAGTCAAGTTATTAATGAATTCGCTGTTGTTTTCCCCATCGACGCGTCGCTTTTAGTTCGCAGCTTACACCGCTAGATGGCGCCACTTCGATTGCTATCCCTGCGACCTCCTCGGTCCTGATGCTTCACGCGTACGCACCAAGGACTGATGAGATGCTTTTTCCAAGGAGGTGGCACGAGATAGACTATGTCTGTCCTTGTCGCACACTATCTCCGTTCTTGTCTTACACATTGCGGGTATAGGGAGAAGCTTCGAAAACGCACGTCCGCTAGATGGCGCTAGTGTCGCCTTTAACAAAATCTTCTATCCTTCTCGCACATTAGCTCTGTCCTTGTCTTACTCATTGAAAGGATAGGGAATACATTTACAATGGGTTTCCATGGATTGTTAATTATGATATGAGCGTCATTATGACATAAAGCGTAGCTTAGAATTATTGTTGTTTTTTTTATTGAAGGAATCTAAATATTTGTGACGTGATTATTGCTGTATTCGCTTTGTAATCCACTGATTTGGACTCATGGAAGTTATAATATTCGTTTATTGTTTAATTAATTATAAGCAACGATTTTATGTTATATCATTGGTAGGGTTTGTGCAACGAGTAATAAACAATTGACCCTTTGTATTCGGGAATTCTTCGTTAGAAATATTTAAACATTTTCTGATGAGGTAAAGACGATATTCCGTGGAACTAACTCGGAGAGAAGTTGTACGTACATTGAGCAACGAAGCTATTTTATTTCAATATTGTTTAAATTGATGTGTTACAAGGTATAATATTAATCGTTTGGATGCTAAACAACTTCTGTGAATATTTACCAAAAATGCGGAAGTGATTCTTGAAGAATATAGTAAGAAAATTACAATTGACACTGATAAACAAAAGCGCCTGCACGCTCTCCGCCATTTTGACGCAACACAAGAGCGCTATAGCGCTCATCAGCACTCAAACGGTTAAATATCAAATTTTATAGTTCCACTGTATGAAATCAAGTAGCGAGAGTCAAACAATTTTCAGTCGTCGAAGCTGTTTAATTTATTTCTTTTCCTCGAATCAACTCTGACGTCCAAGGACGAAGAAATTCTCTTTCTTTCTTCCTTCTTTCTTTCCATTAACCCTTTGGACGAAGATTCTCTGAAACAGACGAAATCCTCAACAGATGAAGCTAAATTATACATCAATCACTCGAACAATAGAAAAATAGGAAACTACCGAACTCTTGATGTTTCAGTAACTGAATCATTTGCTATTCAGTGCCCCGAACATGAAAATTCGATCGCGAAGGGTTAAATCGAATGGCAAACTTTTACTTGCTGTCTTAGCAGGTGTCAACCGATACTTTCAAGTGACACAACTCACCGTTGGTTGCTCCTACACAGGATTCCGGCTATTGTTACTGCTCCACCGAAGCGTTCGCAATAGCGTAACAGCGGCGCACCGTTGCTGGTAAGCTTATGTAAATCCTAATGGCAGCTCTTCCTCACCGAACACGGATTATTCTTCGACTTTCGAGCGGCGACACGTGATCCTGCGTTGTGCAACCAACAAAATTGCAGGAAGAAAGCTGGGTACTTTCATTTACCGCGCGCTCGTGTCTGGTTGCGGCGGCTAATACTGTTGGATCATCCCGTCTAATCCGAGACATTCACTCGGTGTAAGTTTACACAGGTATTCTGTGTAATTCGATGTGAATCAAAGAAAATTGAGAAGTGCCGAATTACAAGAAACATTCTCTTGACTAGTTAACTGTGGAATTTAGTTGGAAAAACCTCTGGTTCTGCAATAAAATCGAAAAATGTCGAAGGACGAATGCACGTAGAGTAGATTTTAATGAAAGATCAAAACGAAACAAGGAAGAATTATATGTTTAAAAATAAAGAATTCATCGCAGAAAAAGTAATTAGTATCGTGTCAAGCTTTACGATGACGTGTATACTCGTCGAACACAGTTAACTGGTTAATAGCTAAGCTTTAGCACGTCTCTCCTATTAAAAAGCAATATAAACTACAACACAATTCCACCATCGCAATACATAATTAACACTAGAAATACCGAACAGTAAATTGACTTTTCGAAATTTTTCTATAGAAACTCCGCCAGTGAAAATTCAATTTACCGATCGCTGAATCAGTTTCTACAGTAATTTCTCCTAGAATAATCCCTTATCTTCCTACTAATTGTAAAAATGAATCAAGAATAGGTCATTTTGACCTCTAGTTCTATTGTTAAGAACCTCTACTACTAGAATAACTCAACACTTCAATCATCCAAGTCTAAATAAATGAACTAATTAACACTAGCACTACCGTACCAGTCAAAATGACTGGTTTCGATCTTTTTGTCTATCAATTATTGATATCTTCGAAGCATTGAATATTCGAAATGACTTTAAAAATAAATAGCTTCATTTCAGTACTATAATAAATGTCCGAATAAACTGAAAATAATCTATCGTTACAATTTCTATAGGAATTGCGTATTAATCGTCTTAAACGTTCAGTAGTTCTAGTACTAAAGATCATTCCCACGCCTTCGATTCGTCTTTGCAACGAAGATTTCGGTCCTTATCCGTTATCGTCGATCACGAATGACTCGCCGAGGCTTTCTCGACAGAATGATTCCGTTCCCTCCCATAGATTTGTCGCGAGACTTCATTTTTTTACCTTTCCACGTCGCCGAGCGGCGACGAAGGATAAAACGGTGATCGAGGAGCGTTTTTTCTGGAAATATCCGCGATAGGCCGGCCGCTCCGCTCCCATCGACGACTTTGATGAACGATAGCCGCGCTCGATCCTAATATTTCATTCTTCGTAGGCCGCCGCGTTGCCATTTTCATTTCGTGCCGCTTTTTTCTGTTGGCCTTTTACGTCCGGCCGCGCCACCGTAAACTCGCCGCGCGCGCGCGCGCTCCGGCGCGGCCGTGAATTTTTATTTATTCATCTGCGAACGGCTTTGTTGCGCAGATAAATTATCTCGTCGGATAAGTACCTATATATGTACGTGCTACTTGCAATCGATAGTTAAGTCTCCGCGTTTTATTCCTCGGGAACCTGATAAGATTACGCGAAAATCATCGGGACACTTTTTACAGTACGTTACTAACTTAATCTTGTATCTCCGTGATTACTGTACTTTAAGTAAATAGTTGTAATTTACTGTGGAACTACTGAAGAGTAAAATTGGTTTCTTGTTATTTTACTGTGAGAATTATAACTGTTAACGTTTCGTTTGGTTTGTCACTCGTCTTGCGTGTCAGTGAAGTAATTACTTTGTAATTTTTTTCATTAGCATTTGTATCTTTTCGATAATTGCGAAAGAAGGAATTAAGAATGGAAATCATCTGGTAGTACTAGTGTTAAAATATCTCAATAATGAATAGTTTCGATGATTTCAGATATCTATTATTCGACAAGTATACACGTCGTCGTAAAAAAAGCAATAAATTCCATCTATACAAAAATTGTTCATTACTTCCAACAATCCTTTGCATTCCACTTTACTTTCCCACTGAAACGCATCGTTCCTTTGACGTATATACTCGTCATTGCTTCGTTTAACACGCAGAACGCCGCACGATTTCATAGAACAAAATGCACAAAATGAGAAAAATATAATATTACATCATTTGATTGAATTGCATTATTATTATTATTACATGTTCACCTAGCTGAATGTCACCGCATTCGGTAGCATTGTTTACAATATAGAAATGTCGTCAAATAATCATCTTTCAATTAAATGAACTATAGTAATTCGATTTAACCCTTTCGTAATATGAAATGTTCATGTTTCGAAGACTAAGTTGCAAACAAATGATTTAATTACTCGAACACCAAGAAATCAGCATATAGCTTCTGGTTTTCCTATCATTTCAGTAACTGATGTATAATTTAGCTTCATCTGCTGAAGATTTCGTATATTTCAAAGAATCTTCGTCAGCAAAGTGTTAATTGGGGGTCACAGGTGATCCCCATGGAATTCAACGTGTTAAGTTACACTCAACAGATTTCCAAAATGAATTCCACAGTTAACAGGCTCGAGTAACGAGTATATTCGTCATCATAAAGAAAGCAATAAAATCAATCTATCCAACGATTATTCATTACTTCCAACGATCCTTTCTATTCCACTTTACTTTCCCATTAAAACGCATCGTTCCTTCGACGTATATAGTCGTCATTGCTTCATTCGAGCTACATCCGACAGATTTTCGAAATGAATTCCACGGTTAACAGGCTGGAGTAACGATTTTCCAGCGCGAGTCGACTTTCGAGGCCTCGATTATCCGTCGAGTGGATTATCTTTCCGCGGAGGACGGATTCCTAACGGATTAACGACGCCGGCGCGGCGCCGCTGACACGATAATTACCCGGGCCGTGTCCCGCGAGATTAATCTACGAATCTGGATTGTCCGCGTCGAATTATCACCGACTGTCCTTTCCCGGGCCGACCGATTAACACGCCGGACAATTAACTGCGAGCAGAACCAACTTTATTAGGAGTTTCCAAGCGGACGATTCTTTCTTCGCCGATCTTGACCCGTTTCCATTTTCTTCCATTTTCTTGCTGGACCTGAGAAACGCTGGATTTACCGGCGTTTCTTCTGTGGTACGGTCTATTGTTCTTGGAAAAATTCATGTCTGATTGTTTCACCTCTTTAACGCGTTCGCTGGCAGCGTTTCTTTCGGCGATCGCAGCTGTAATATTCTTATTATTAATTAATCATTACTATTCGTGATTGAAACTAGTTGAGTCTTCGAATGTAATGCAGCTTGTAACGAATGAAGAGGATAAATATTCGATTACTCGATAATTACTGGAAATTATTTTTATCTGGAGCGATCTACTTATTCGAGATTCTTGTTGTATTGTTTGTTGACGCGATCGGAGAGCCACTAATAACAAAATGATCTGGAATAATGGATTCTGACCCAGTTTTGCACGTCCACTGTAGAATAACGTATCATCCTCAAATAATTACGCGTTGCTTCGTTGCGGGAAGCGTTTCTTGGAATGATTTCGTCATCGGAGATCCCTATGTTTCTACAAATTTGTATCTAGTTGCAACAAAGTCAATTATTTTATTATTAACATTCAGATTCTAGAATTCCCAGATTGTAAGCATTCGAAATTTTCAATTTTAAACCCTTGAAACTTCCAAACTTCCAAATTCACGACTTTTCAAACATTCTGCAATAATGATTTCGTCATCGGAGATCCCTATATTTCTCTAAATTTGTATCTGGTTGCGACACAGTCAATTATTTTTACTATTAACGTTCAGATTATCGAATTCCCAGACTGGAAGCATTCGAAGTTTTCAATTTTAAATCCTTGAAACTACCAAATTTCCAAGTTCACGACTTTTCAAACATTCTGCAGTAATGATTTCATCTGAGATCCCTATGTTTTTCTAAATTTGTATCTGGCTGCAACAAAATCAATTATTGTCATTATTAACGTTCAGATTCTCGAATTCCCAGATTGCAAACACTCGAAGTTTTCACTTTTAAACCCTCCAAACTTCGAAATTTCAAAAATCACAAATTTTCTCCAAACTTCCAAATTTCAAAAATCACATTAATTCTCTATAATTCCAACTGAAGAAAGCAGTCCGGAACGAGTGGCGCGTAAAAAAACTGGTTTAGTTAGATCCCAAAGCGAGTCTAGATCGTGATTCAGCGCATCATTCGCGCGAAGACGAAATCGTGATCGTATTTTCGAGATTGAAAGAGGAATCGGAGCGACCTGGTTCTTTCTCTCGGGCTGTGCTCAAGGCCCAAGACGCATTGTGCGGTCGCAGGCCGTCATTTTCGCCGTGCAACGGTATATTGCGAGCGTAAAAAGGAAGACGCCTTTAAAGAGAAAGAAGCCGGGGATCGATTTGCGGGATAATAACGGCAGGAAGCAGGAATGGGACGCTGGAAACGAGATCACGGGACGTTCTTGCTCAACCAGGCCGTACAATCACGCCCTTCTTACTTGGATCACAGAAAAGGGTTACAGAATAATAATAACGATAATTATAACAATTGCAAAGGATCGTAGAATAATGGCGACAGTAATCATGAGAATTCTAAATGATCGTAGAACAATATTCACGTTGACAAATTCGTTTCCTTTTAACCTTTCTAAAGGATCTAGATTTCTTAAGGCATTCTTTCAACTTTTGTAACATTTCTAAAGGATCTAAAATTCTAATAGATCGTAGAACAATATTTACGTTGTCAAATTCACTTCCTTCACCTTTTCTGAAGGATCTAAATTTCTTAAGGCATTTTTTCAACTTTTCTAACTTTCCTGAAAGATCTAAAATTCTAAACGATCGTAGAATAATGGCGACAGTAATTATGAGAATTCTAAATGATCTAAATTTCTTAAGAAAATTTCTCAACTTTTCTAACTTTCCTAAAGGATCTAAAATTCTAAAGAATCCTAGAATAACATTCACATGAACAAATGTACTTCCTTCAACTTCCTTCCATTAAAATCCCTCAAAGTTCTCCCAATTAACCTAAATACGAACCCGAAAACCAAATTGCAGTATCCAGTCTCCGAAAACAATAGATTTTTCTAAAAACGATCGACCTTTTCAGAGAAACAAGTGTTACGTGAAAACTAAAACCGACAACCAGTAAGAATCACTTAAAATTTGTCAGTCGTAAAGCGCAATTGGCAGAGAAATCACAGTTAATCCGGATAATCTCCGTTCGTATATTATTCGCGCAAAAGAAGAGCGCACGTAATTGTTGTAACGCCCGGTTGTTAAAAGCGACCTGAATCCAGCAACGAAAGTAGCGAAGAACGCGGGGATGCGAGAGAAAGGATGAAAAGGGAATTCCGCGCAGCTGTTGGTTCGTTAGGCGCGGGCCGAGCCTCGTAAAAACGGACTTCTTTGTAGCATAATAATCGTTTCTAACATCGGGATCTCGCCGGCTTCTCTGGCAACGGAATAAAACCGTACTCCATTGTGCTCCCCGCTCGCGTTCCATTGTTTCCCGGTTTCTCGACCGAAAAATCGCGGCGTGCGACCGCGCCGATACGACCGCGACATTGTTCGCCGTTTCCTTGCGAAACCGCGGCTTCCCGTCGACGGTTTCCGACGGAGGGGTAGCTCGACACCGAGGACAAGTGGTACAAGTCAATCATTCGTGCGTCGCGGCCGATCGACGCGGCCGGAACCGCGTCACCTCGCGAGCGAATTCCCGGTTTTACGATCGCCGGCTAATTGTTCGCGCGATAAAGCTCGCTTAATCGCATCCCGGACGCGTGAAATTCGTAATTGCGCTGATTTGCAACTGTTAGATCACTGTGTTAACTGAAATCGGCGCGTCGGAGCTCGGGGAATACCCGGGAAATCGGCGAATGGAATTTTTTTCGTCGCACGAATGAAGGTGGAATAGGTTTTCTTGAGATACATTGTAAGATTTCTTATGTAATGATGGATATCTTATCAATTCAACGTTCCTAGCGATTCCAGATAGTGCAAATATAGTCAAAAGCGTGGAATTGCAATGGGAAATCGGTTTTGTTAGGAAATATTGCGGCGAGTATTGTATTCTGAATGTTTTACAGGTTGCTTTGTGCGTGTTCGGAGTTCGTGGAAATGAAAATTCGAGTCTAATCACGAGAAAAAATCAATGTTAACTGTGGACGGGTTGGATTTGACCTAGTGATCCTTTCTCGGACGACTCGGACTCGAAACGGAAGCACTGGGCGATTTTATTCTCCGAGTTCCAGCGTCTAGGATTTCCTTCGCTTTCTATGGGAACTTTTCAAGCTGTTTATTGGAATCTTTGAAATTTTACAGGGAGTTGTTGTGGTGTAAGGGAATAGTGTACTTCGTTCTAGTTTCTGCTAATTATTTTATGTGGTTTCTTTTGTTGGAATCTCTCGTTTGAAAGATCGCGAGCTTTTTCATCCGTTATCGTCCACCTTTATTCCCAGCTTCATCGATCACAGGATTTTTTTCTCTCCGCGCGTGATCCATCACGGACAGCGACTTGATCGATCGAGGAACACCTGTCGTCGATCGCCTCCATCTTGCGCGGCCGATCGAATGTCTGGTTTCTTCGGGAACTTCCGATTCGATGGTCTAATCTTGAGAGTTTATTAATAGTATAAATATCTAGTAGTTTTAATTAGAGAGCTACTGGTGGTTTTAATATTGAAACTGCTGGTAATTTTGATATTAAGTTTTGATAGTTTCGGTATTAATTTGTTGATAATTTTGATGTTAAGGCTACTGATGATTTCAATAGTAAAGCTATTGATAGTTTTAATATTAAAACTACTGATAATTTCAATACTGAAGCTATTGATAATTTTAACATCGAAACTATCGATAACTTTGACATTAAATCATCAATAATTTCAATATCAATCCATCAATAATTTTCATATTAAAACAACCAGTAATTTCAATACTAAAGCTATTAATAATTTTAATATTACTACTGACCACTTCAACACTAAACCATCAATAATTTCAACATCAATCTAATAATTCTCATATCAAAACTACTGTCAACTCCAATATTAAACTGTTCCCAATCTCAACACTAAAACCACCAGCAATTTAAACACTAAAACCACTAACAATTTCAATCGTAAAACCATACAACCCCATTCAACGCCACTGCTTCCCAGTAAAACATAGATATTCCCATCGACAGTCTCCACAAATTCTAATTACACGACGACAATTCGCCACGATAAAACTCGATCGCAAATCCCGCGATATTTTTAGCCGGATTGATACAGATAGTCGGAATGAAAATTGAATAAATTATCCGAAGTATCGGAGGCAGGGATAGCCACCAGTAAACACCGGTGACAGCGGCCGTTGGCTGACAGATCCCCTGGCAGTAGTAAAGGCCGGACGATTAGGCTAATCGACCGGGCAAATATGTGCGATGGCATTAGTGTGGCCGGCCACGATCGAGTCCAGCGAATTGCCGCGATTCGACGGATCATTTTCCATCTGGCGTCGATGTATCGAGATTTCCGTGCGACCAGGTGATTCGTGCTGCGCCGTCGATGCTCGTTTACCGCCGGAACGGCACGAATTTATTGCGCGAGGAGAGATAATCTGAGAAAAGAGGGAAAACAGAGGGGAATCGAAACAAAGTCTCTAGCATTCTGAAATTTTTAGCGAATTGCTGCTAAGGAGCTGATGAGTTACTTAATAGATTGCTGATAGATTGCTGAAGGTTTTTATTGCATCATTGTTTCAAAGAGATGAAGATTTAGTAGTTGAATGATTGTTGGATGTTTTTAGTGAATCGCTGCTTTAGGAGCTGATGAGTTAGTTAATGGATTGTTGATAGATCGGTGGAAGTTTTCATTGGATCATTGTTTCAAAGAGATGAAGATTTAGTAGTTGATTTTTGAATGATTGTTGGAGGTTTTTAGTGAATTGCTGCTTCAGAAGCTAGAGAATTGGAATAAATTGTTAATAGATTCTTATTGAGTCATTATTTCAAAGAGATGAAGATTCGATAGTCGATTTCCAACAGATCATTGAAAATTTTTAGTGAATTCCAGCTTCTGAAATTGAAGATTCTATTAAATATTTCCAAGGACCTGAAACTTCAAATTGAATGATCAACCAATGATCAAAGATTTCCATCGAATTTCCAAAGCTGAACACTCAGAATAAGTCATTATCAGATTAAAGATCCTCATTCAATCGTTATTTCAGAATCAGATCAACTAAAATCTATCTTACAGCTAATTATCACGTCAAAAACTTGCAAAACCACAAGGAACCGTTAACGGATCATTAAACTATCTAATAATCCCGACAATGCACCGAATTACGTCGTTAACTCCACGGAAACACGATTAACGTCACAGTTTTTCCTCGTGCGTCGCGAATTTTCACGTCGCAGCACGTTGCCCCGTTTAATCGCGGAATTCTCGTTAATCGTTCGAGTACCGTTTGTATCGCGACACGAATATATCGGGCGAGTTTGGCTAATCGGAGAAAAGAAACGGGAAAGAGGAGAAGACAATTGAAACGGACTTTATGGCACAATCGGCGTCACGCAACGTTGTCGTTTTTAATCGTTTCCTCCTGAAAGACGCTGAACCCGGTGAAACGTCCGCGGAGCCGCTTCGACATCGTTGCCCAATAATTATGCAATAATTCAACTGCGACTACAACTTCTGGTGGGACCACGACACGACAATGTTTACGAGTTTCTGGCAGTGATTTAACAGTAGAACTACCGAGCATTTAATACGATTAATATGCAATTCTTATAAAAATTGTAACAATGGATTATTTTCAGTTTCTTCAGACATTCATTATAGTGCTGAAATGAAACTATTTATTTTCAAAATCATTTCGAATATTCAATGTTTCGAAGATATCAATAATTTTTAAACATACAAATCGAAACCAGTCATTTTGACTGATACGGTAGTTCTAGTGTTAATTAGTTCATTTATTTACACTTGGATGACTGAAATGTTGAGTTATTCTAGCTATAGAGGTTCTTAACACTAGAACTAGAGGTCAAAATGACCTATTCCTGATTCATTTTTACAATTAGTAGAGAGATAAGAGGTCACAAGTAACGGTTTTTTCAGGAAAATCGGAAGATCGAATTGTTCAGATTTGAATTGCTTTAATTTCTGTTATCTATAGTTCAAATATTTAGGAAAGAATTCTGGTTCGTCTAGTGGTTTTATACCTGTTTGATAAATATTGTCTACTTCTGTTATTAGAATAATCAATTTGAACACGTGGAAAAGTTTTAACCCTTTGCACTCAAGAAGTGACTCTCACTCATTAATTAATTTCATACAGTAAAACTATAAAATTTGATACTTAATATTAAACTTCGTATAACGCATCAATTTGAGAAATATTCAAACAAAATAGCTTTATCCCTCAATTTAAGTGTGATTTAGTTTCACAAAATATCCTCTCTATCTCATCAGAAGACATTAAAATATTTCTAATGAAAAACTTCCGAATGCAAGGGGTTAATATAAGAAAAGATGCTGAAACGCCATTCTATATGAAGAACTCTATGAAATCATTGTTATGTATACTCACCCATGAATCACAGGATTCTTTCAGGAATCACTTCTTACAAGTTTCTTTCAATTAATAAACTTAAGAAAATCAAGAAACTACCTAATTACAACGTACAGATAATTCATAAATACCTGAGAACCCGTTTAAAATTTCAAACTGGAACTGTTCTTTGTTCGAATTCGACGAAATAAAAATCACACCGAAGACCGAGATATTTATACGGTTACCCAACGAAGCTAACATGTTTACTCGATCGAGCAGTGCAATCGGAAAGAAAAGTGTGACGAGGCTCTCCTTGTTAACAACGAAAGATCACTTGAGACCGAAGTGCCGTTATCGCTTGCAACCGAAGATGCTACGCTGTCGACTGATAAGCGGCGATCGGATCGCCGAAAAGAGGATTCCTCAGCCGAGGAGTAATGACGAATTATGTAATGCCGGTCGCCCAGAAATAACGTCCACAATATTCGCCAACGAGCATTCTATTTCCGAGGCGCGCGCATTTTTCCGCCGTTTCTATTTCGAACGATGTCAACACTTGTCCGACCAAATACGATCTCCCATTTTTCCCTTAGCGAACGCGCTGCCTTTCCTTTTGTCTCAGTTTTCCTTTGTTGTTTAGCAATTTTCGAGTTACTCTAGATTCTAATACCTTTCTAGTTGTAAACAAAGCCGTTAATAGAATTAAATTAACTCGATTAATACTAGAACCGAGCGTTTGATACGATTGAAGTAATCGCTATGAATATCCTAGTAATTGATTATCTTCGGTTTTTTCAGACATTCATTATAGTATTCAAGTGAAACTATTTTCAAAATCATTTCGAGTATTCAATGCTTCGAAGATATCAATAATTGCGAAACAAAAACTGGAAGCAGTCATTTTGACTGGTACAGTAGTTCTTAAAGTTAACGAAGAGAGTATGTAGTTCAGTGTAATTAGTATCCAAATTTCTAATTTTTCTATCGAAAGCATCAATAATTTGAGTATCAAACACTGAAATACAATAAAGTACACATTGTAACATAACTAAATATAAATTGAACTATAAATCATTATAAAAACATCTACAAGGAAGCAATAAAGCTAGAAATCAAAATAAAAGTGCAAACATTCAACTAAAGAAATTCAACTAAAAAAATCTACAAATGGAAGCACAACGGAACTCGAAAGTACCGGAAGTTGAACGAGTGTCTTCACAGTTGCCATTCGAAGGTCCAGAGAACTCGGTTTGACAGCTCGTTAGCGGCAGCGTTAAATAAACCGTCGAGCGTCGCAGTGTGTGCAGCGGTTCTCATCGATCCGGAACGGTGGCACGACGAATCGCGGCGAATGCGGCAAGAATTTGGCAGAAACGGCAGTTCCCTGGCGACGTTCACAGAACGTTGTCGTATAACGGGAGCCGGTGGCAGAGGAGGAGCGTCTACATATAGAGGTGGCCACGGCTCGCGAACCGATTCAGTCTCGCCGAAGCCACGCGACATCCGAGCAACACCTCTCCAGCGACCGACACCGCGGGATCCATCGTGCGAAAATCGATACGCGAGTTCACCTGTGATCTCCTTCAGCGGCAGGAACAGTTTAGCAACGGAACACCATCGGTAAGTGAACGTTTCAGAGGTTTCTTCGATGGCGACCGCAGATTTTTGAAGAATTTTCGCGATCCTTCCGCCGAACGCGTTGAACAGATTTTGGAATTTTAGGTGGAAATTGGTTTCTGTTTAGTTGTGTATACTGATTGGCTTTCTGAGTTTTTTAGGAATGATTGTAATGTTAGTTGGAATTATAGTATTAGGGGAAATGTAAGTGATTATGGTATTATGGGGAATATTGGGAATTTGATGGACTGATTGAGTTGAGTCGTTTTAAGGTGAAATTTCGGGAACCTTTTGAGACTTTAGAATAGTGTTAAGGGAAAAGGATCAGTGAGTTTCAGTTTAAATTACAGGGAAATTGCAGTTCAGGGTTACTAAAATTTAATGAATAAAGAGAGGATCTTAGAAAATTCTATTGGAACTAAAATTTAATGAAATGTTTATAATGTTTTTAAATACAATATTAACTTCTTTTGGTTAGTTTGCGAGGATATGTGTGATTGAAACTATGGTTAACTCGGTTTTATCAGAAAATGGCTTCAAAAAGCAGATTATAGTTTGAGCAATGGTTTATGCTTGAATAGCAGTGATTGTTTACTTCCTGTAACTTCATTAGAAAGAAATTACGAGGAAAAGGAGTTGAAAGAGTTGAGATCTTCATTCTTGATAATTGTATTAACACTAGAACTACCGTACCAGTCAAAATCACTTCGATTTGTTTGTTCAGCAATTATTGATATCTTCGAAGCATTGAATATTCGAAATGATTTTGAAAATAAATAGTCTCATTTCAGTACTATAATGAATGTCTGAAGAAACTGAAAATAATCTATTTTCATAATTTTTATAGGAGTTGCATATTAATTGTATTAAATGCTCGGTAGTTCTAGTGTTAATAAGATATAGTAGTTTGCGATTGTAATTCCGCTGGAATCTAGATAGAAATTTCGCGTTGCTCGAGTAAAGTTCAGTGTTTATTGTTATCGTGCGCAGATATGTTTGCAACAAAGTGCAACGGAGAGTACACGGGTATTTTGGCGATTCTTGGGTGCGGGTTACTGCGAGTTATCGATACGGGCCACCGTGCGCACGGTTCTCGCGAATGACAAATTAGATCTAACGCGCGACTACGAGACCGTGCAGGTAATTAAGAGTGTAATCGTCGCTCGTTAGTTCTGCCCATTGTGCCCGGGACAATCGTTCCGCGAACAGGGCTAATTTGCGATACAAATAACACTTCAACGATTAACGAGAATTTCGTAATTAAACGGGGCAACGTCTTGGCACGTGAAAATTCGCGAGGCACCAGAAAAAACCGCGATGTTAATCGTGTTTTCGTGGAGTTAACGACGTAATTCGGTGCACTGTCGGGGTTATTAGATAGTTTAATGATCCGTTAACGGTTCCTTGTGGTTTTGCAAGTTTTTGACGTGATAATTAGCTGTAAGATAGATTTTAGTTGATCTGATTCTGAAATAACGATTGAATGAGGATCTTTAATCTGATAATGACTTATTCTGAGTGTTCAGCTTTGGAAATTCGATGGAAATCTTTGATCATAGGTTGATCACTTCGAAGTTTCAGGCCTTTGGAAATACTTAATAGAATCTTCGATTCCAGCTTCTGAAATTCACTAAGAATTTTCAATGATCTGTTGGAAATCGACTATCAATCTTCATCTCTTTGAAACAATGACTCAATAAGAATCTATTAACAATTTACTCCAATTCTCCAGCGTCTGAAACAGCAGTTCACTAAAAACCTCCAAGAATCATTAAAAAATCAACTACTAAATCTCCATCTCTTTGAAACAATAATCCAATAAAACCCTCTATCGATCGACTGTCGATCCATCACGTTAAACCCCACCTCTACTAAAGCGAACCTTTTAAAACGCAGTGTTCCAAGAATAATTAACGACTTGATTCCGTTGGTATTTAAACGTTGACACCGATAAACAGGTCGTCGCCGAGATTTCCACGAGATCACCGAGCCCCACTTCCCTTAAGTCAATTGGGGTGTTCGCCGCGTGATTTACTGCCGCTGGATCCCGCGCTCGTCGATTTACGATCGCCTCTCGCGCGAATCCGCGATCCGTCGTGTTTACAAATTGTAATTCACCGGTGTTTGCGGTCGCTGTTGTATCTGAACGGATCCGACTGCGAAGATACGCTCCGTTTGCTTAGGACGCGCGACTCGGCACGCGTGATTCACGGATCGGCCGAATGCCGATCGATTTCTCGTTAAAAAATGAATCAGTAGTCGCGTGCATCCTTTTCTCACGTTTTCAACGAGGAAGCATTGATTAACTTTGAATAAACGCGTGTTATTTTTACACACGAATGCGTTTATTTGTCGATTGACAGTTTGGACGAACCAGTTTGCTTGTTATGTTCTAGATTTTCTGCGATCTTTGAATTCTTAATTGTGTTTGGCAGGCTGATGGATTTTGGGAAGTGGTGGAGTTTGTCGTGGGAGTGTAGGGTTCTTGGAAATATTTAGTTTGTGATTTTTGTGGATGTAGTAATAAATAGATTAATAATATAGTAATTTGTAAATAAGTTAGGGTAATTAATAGTAGAATAATATGATAATAGGATTATAGAATTATAGAAGTATAGAGTAATGGAATAGTAAAATAATAGAGTAATAGAATATTAAAATAATAGAGTAATAGAATAATAAAGTAATAAAATAATAGAATAATAGAATATTAAAATGATAGAATAACAGAATATTAAAATAATAGAGTAATAGAATAGTAAAGTAATAAAATAATAGAATATTAAAATGATAGAATAATATAATAATGGAGTAATAGAATAATAGAATAACAGAATATTAGAGTAATAGAGTAATAGAATAGTTAATTAATAGAATAACAGAATATTAAAATAATAGAATAACAGAATAATAAAATAATAAAGTAACAAAATAATATGATAATACAACAATACAATTAGTGCACAATGCAAAATTTCATCAATAGAACAATGTTCAACAATTTACCAGAGGAACAAGTAGCTATTCCTCCCACAGCCATAATATGCTTTATCTCATCTCGGGCTTCATCTGCTAAGCGTCTCGTAAACGTCACGTCAACGATTGCGGATTAAATTATTAAATATTCGGAGTGAAACGCTGCAGTCGCATGCGCGTACCGCAGAATTCCCGAACGATCGTTCCGCATCCGAGAGCCATTTCCATTTCTTCCGCGATTGGATTCGGTGCTAAAAGTGTAACGCGTAAATTTCCAGTGGACAGGCGGACTCGTTCGACGCCGATAAATCAACCAGCGATATGGAGCAAGGTGGCGTCTCGATAATAACGCCGACCGTGATCACGGAAAATTCTGTGGGGAAATCGAAGAGCATCGGGATCACGTTCAGCTCCAGGCCCAGCTTGCAGGCTGCCAAAGAGAAGCTCAAAACACCGTGTGAGTACCTGTTCAACTTCTAATGGGATACTTTCAATAGTTTTAGGAATTGTAGTGCTATGATATTTTGGTATTACAAATTGTAATACTAGAAATTATAATGTTAGAGATTGTAATATTACAACATTATAATATTACAAATTGTAATATTAGAAATTATAATGCTAGAAATTAGTAATATTAGAAATTATAGTGCTAGAAATTAGTAATATTACAAAATTAAAATATTACAAATTGTAATACTAGAAATTAGAAAGTTACAAATTATAATACTACAAAGTTTACGTTACTACGAATTATAACGCCACAAACTCTCAGTATTGCAAATTCTACTACTACAAACTATAACTCTACAAAACGATAATATCACAAAACACTAAAAAATTACACTAATACAAATCCTAACCCTCCAAAAACAAATATTGCAAAGTATAATACCACAAACTATACTACAAAATACTCATACTACAAATTATAATACAAATTACAATACGTAATCCTACAAATCACAATACAAAACTCCACAAATTCTAACGCTACAAAATTATATCACAAAAGTACAAATTCCACAAGTAGAAATTATAGAATTGAATTTCACCGAAACGATCAGTTCCAATTGATCGTAAGATTGCGAACGATAGATCCTACAGTAGAGATCTTAAGATCGTAGATCACCGGATAGTGTAACAGGTTGCCGGTGAAATGGCGGGGCAGGTGAATGCAGACCACGTGGAACAATGTCCTCCGTGGCCTGGAAAGAGTAATTCCGTTCGCTCGTGATATCGAGGCACGTGATCCACGTTTCTCTCGTTTTCCACGTTCTAGATACTTTCGCGGAGAACTTTCTTTCCGCCGTCACCGACGCGACGCAGCGCCGCGGGAAACGCTCTCTCCTCGAGAGTCCGATCGCCGGTCAATTTTCATGCTGCACGAACGATTAGAACTGCTTCCTCTAATTAACAGACTCGAGCGGAACTTCCCTAAAGGTCCCTCATTAAGAAAACCTGCGAGATCTTTCTCTCCACCGTTGATTTCCCCGCTTTTCCTAACTTTAATTAGAGTGTACACGTATATTACAGATATTTCCTCGACAGAGAATCTTCGCGATGTAAATAGTACAAATGAAATCTATAAATTACAGTCTGCACAATTAGCGTAAGCACTCGGTGCAACGAATACAGTAAAAATCGAGTTAATTAGATTCGTCGTATAACAATTAAAATGAGTTTAATGGCTTCGATGGCTCAGTTCACTAAACATCGATGTAATTTAGTATAAGTTTGAAGTTTTAATCATCTTAAGGAAGATTCGCTTGTTTTATCTATAAAAGGAAAGGTTCAATCAATTTTTTGTATAAGTTTGGATACTCGTCGATTAAATATCAATGTGTTATAGATAAAATGCAGGAAAAGTTACAGAACACGAGAAGAAATTATTTGAGCGAATCGATGCATTCGTATGTAGATTAGCTCGACGGTAATCGTGTAACGGCGGTAATTTATAAGTAAACGACTTTCTGGCGATAACAGGAACGATTCGAAGCCAAGTTCTATTTAGAATATCTACCGTTCGCTTTTTTTAACGCAGAAACCTAACGGGAAGCGTGTTTCGGCAGGTTGCACTGGAAGTGCGTGGTCGTTTCGTATCGGTCGAGAGGCCCTAATCGCGCTAATCATCGGGCTTGTAATACTTATCGGCCGACTAATTGGGGAATTGGAAACGTACGCGCTGCCAGAAAAAAACAAACAACGTTCTATCGATGCTCGAATACTCGTGTAGATCGATTCGAGCGATTGCGATTCGGTGATGGATATTGGGAATCAGTTGAAGAAGCAACTGATTAACACCTTTGTCACTGTTATTGACGAGTTTCGCCGTAAGAATCTTTATTAACTAGGATATTATCTATTCGAAACGTATTTTGCGAAGACTGTACTATCCTCTAGTGGTAATTCAACGACAAATCAAAATAATTAGTGATTTAGCAGTCACTTGATATCAAGACACTCCAGAATTTATGGATTTTTATCTCTCACGCGAATCAATCAATCTGTGATCAATCATTGATGGAAGGAGATGGGATCAGAAAAACATTTCACGTTAGTATACACGGTCGTATTGTTGACGTGACAATAATTTATGAGTGATAAGTGTGACGAGCGAAGGGAACCACGAATGAAAAGCGAAATGAACGACGTTCTTTTTTACGAAAGAACATATGTCAACGCTGTTTATGGAAAAAGAAACGCGTATGCAACGTTTGTTTTATTGCTCTCGAAGATATTCAAATAAGACGATGCTTCTGACAAAAGAAAAACGAGTGTCAACGGTTTTTCCATGAAAAAGGAAACGAAGGTCAACGTTCGTTCGGAGAAAAGGACAACGAAGGACTTTTCTTTTTTGATGAATGAAACGCGATGCGAACGTTCGTTTAATTGCTCCCGAAAATATTCAAATCGGATGATCCACTTTGAGAGACACTGGACGAAACGGAACACGTAGTGTTTACACGGTGACCGTGGCAAGTGTGATAGTAGGTCAAGTTCTCGGTGAACGCTGCGGGTCAACGAATCGTCTCAAGGCTCCTCCATTTCCGCGTCTTCTTCTCGATGATCTCGCGCGTTGCTACTGTAACGGTGCTTCATCTAGGATCACTGAAATTCAAATTTCGATCCTGCCATTCGGCTGACCTACAGGCGTTTACAATGTCGAACGTGCTAATTAGACCAAAGAAAAGAAGACAATATGGTACCATAAACATTGCCTATAAAATTATTTAAAATCTAAATATCTAAATTATTATTCTAAACATATCTATAATCTCTGAAGCCTCTAAAATCACAAAAAAAAATGGCTGCTGAATGATTTTTAATAGAGAAATCAGTGAAAATTCCGTTGAATTACCGTAGCTGTTAATTTCAACGTTGAATACCGTAGTTTTTATATATTGCAACCGTTAAATATTTATCGTTCGATATTTACACGATCAATTAAACTCGAATCGTAAATTAAATTCAATGATCTGCGGAACTGCATCGGTGCAACGTTCAAATGCACTCGTCAGTCCCTTTAAACCGGAACAGACTACAATCTCCGGGTTAGAAAGTTTCTATAAATAAAAGCATTGCTCGGTTCACAATAAAATAAATCATCGAGGAATCGAGTTCGATGTATCTTCCGCGCGAGAGAAAAAAACCTCTTCTTTATCGGTCGGCGATAAAAAAGCGTCGAACTCGGCCAGAGATGGCGCGCGAATGACCGTGAGAGGCTCGTTAATTAAGAGCCGCGCTTCTTGCGGGCTTTCACCATTTTCTAAATTCAGCCGCGCGTTACTTTCTCGATCCCCAATTACAGGTGGCTTTCGTTGTAATTACCGGCAACACCTATACCCGGCCGGCTGCCGCGATTTCGTTTGTAATTAAGACTTAGACATATCCGTTTCCTCTCGGAAAGGAAAACCATCTTTCGCGTTCCACGCGGACGCTTCCTCGTTTCTTAGGAAACAAAAGACAGACGATCTTCGAGTAGAATTCTTTGAGGTTTCCAGCAACGAAAGAAACTAAAATCGTCGGTGAAAGTAGAATGAACGCTTGAAAGAAAAACGGATCGGAGAAAGATCGGTTTCATTCGTCGATACGATAGTTTGGCATTAGAAAGTGCTGCATGTCGAATAATTCGCGATATAATGAGAAGAAATGGAACAATTTTCGAAGGTTCTTGATGTGTAATGCATTATCTGGTGTTTGCTTAATTATTAACGTTCTTTTGAACGTTTCAAGCTAATTTCCTGGGCTGTAGGTCCTTGCACTTCGATTGCTTTCCGTGATAATTGGAATTCCGAGCAATACGTAGAAATTTTAGATAATATTTCTGTTTAGAAATCTATAAATTATTGTTGTCGGTTTATCAAAAAAAATATCAGAATAAGTTAGAGAATGAGAAGTTGTCACTCGATATGAACAAAAGAATTCCTACCAGCGTGAAATCGCGGTTAGTGAACGAAATAGGGGAGAAATGGTTCACGTCGGACGACCGGTCGGTTTTCTCTTCGCGGAAGACTTTCTCGATTTTCGATGCGAACGAGCGTTGCACGATAGATGAAACGTCCAGCGATCATTTCTCCGGCCGATGTTATCAGCGTGGTTTGCGTCATTCTTTTGCGTAACCGTTGAAGTAATTCGTTGCATATGAATTCCGATGGAAATGCAAGCTGCGATCGCTTCCTAGATTTTATCGGGGATTTTGTAACACCTTTCGCGTGCTCGCAGATTCATTGAACGCGATCGTGAATCGGAATGGAATTAACCTATCACAGTAGATTGTGAGTGGACCTTGACGAGCGTTGATAAAAGCACGAGTTGACCGTTGATCTTGAAGGAAAGAGCGAACTCATTAGGGAAACGATTGTCACGGCGGGGTCAGCGAGTTAGAAGGAAGTGGTTTGACCCGATGATAATCGAACGCCGTTGCGACGGTGGAAGAATTTAGACTTATTTTAGGATAGGGGCCCCGATGGGACATCCTCCTACTGGAACGAATCGAGTTTTTATGCTAAAGAAGACATTTTCATTCATGAATTCATCGAAACTCGTGTCGCGATCGTTTAATTCTCCGTTTGTGTAGTCTCGAGGATCGGATCTTATTTAAAGCGAGTTGCCGGTGAAATTTCTGTTGTATTCTTGGGCAGGCATTCTTGGGAAACTATTTTCTTGAATAATAAATAAAATTCTTGTTCCTGGGAACACTTTTTTTGTCATAACTTCGTTGGCAACTTCGAGCGAACCCATTAACGCGACATTCCAGTGTTTCCGAGCGTCTGATACTTTTTAAACTAATTTCTCCGTGATATTTTTACCTGGTTGTGAAGCAGAATTTCTTGGATGACTGTTGTCCACTTTATTGAGTGGAAATTGCCTTGTGCAAGAGACTTTTTCATTCAAGATACCATGGTTGAGGGGAAATAAAGCTGTAACCCACGGGGGATACTTTGAATGCTTGAGAATTGAAGGTTTTGGAAGGTTCAGTGCTTGAAAGCTTTGGAATTAGAAAATTATACACTTAAGAAATTAGAAAATTAGAAAACTAGATCATTAGAAAATTGAAAATTAGAAATTCTAAGCCTTTAGATTTGAATATTTGAAAACGTAAAGCTTTGAAGCTTCAATGAGTTCGATCGAAAATTTGAAGCCTTAATCATTCGGATATTTGAATATTTTCTAATTCCGACGCCAGCAGTTTCAATAATTTAAATATTCGAATATCCAAGTACCCGAATACCCGAATGTTTAAGAATCAAGTTCGAAACGTCGAAGCCATGGAACTTTGAAGGATTAAATTGCAATACTGTCAGGTGCCATTAAACGAGAGAATGGCAGAACAACGAAGATGATTCCTGTCGGAGAGCCAGTTGGTCATCACGCGTCAATGAACGATCACTGTAGACACGGCACATTCGCTAATGGAAATTGCGCTTGACACGTGTTGCCTTCTAATCGTATCCGGCCGGCGCATGGTTAATCACGAGAACTCGGCCGTGATTCTGGAGCAAACGTTGCCCGACGTATCCCCGTGGAAACCCGTGCAACTGGGCGCGAACGGAACTTCCCCGGCGAAGTTTGCCAAAGGATCTACCACGAAGTTAGAGGGAATTTTCAGGCCATCCAGCATTTCCCGATTCCTCTTTCGCGGCGCGCGCTGAATTTCAGCCAACAAGAATTTATAACTCAATATCACCGCCGCCAAACGACCGTCGCGCTCTTGTACCTTCGTCCTAACGAATATTATTTCGTTGAATAATCTCCTTCGTTCCGGCCTTTGCTCTAAGCGAGACATTTTTCATGCAACATTAATTCATTCACGATTAATAGAGAGTGTGCGGAAGTTAATGGAATATTTCACGCAACGAGGATTATCGAGAAACTGTTCTAGAAACGAGAATTTCGGTACGGATTTTATACAGATTTTTCGAATTCTTAACAACTGTTTGTCTTGTTGTATGATATCATGAATGAAAAACTCCTCCGAGGAATATGAATTTTATTATCCGAGCAGAAGAATGGTTAATAAAGGACTCTGTGCTCTTTTCTCGATGGAATTACTGATCGAAAAGTGTTCTTAAAGGTGAGTATCGAGTTTAAAGGGGAATCGCTTGCCAAACGCAGCGTTCAAGTTTCAGTGGAAGAATCCTTTGATTGCGACACGATAAACTCGGAATTGTCGTGAACGTGGCAGCCGTTGTCTGTGAGTTGGTACAAACGTGGAAACAATTATGGTAAAACGTGCCCGCGGACTCGGCTCCCTCTTCTTTGCGGCGCTCCCTGAAACTTCCATGCAGATTCTCGCTTGACCCTTAACACCGGTCGCTCACGGGGTAATCGCGTTCAGCAAGTTGCCCGGTCGAAAGTTCAAAAGTTGTCGTGGTTGCTCCAACTCCCGGAATCACACGGCGAGCCCTCTACGCTCCGTAAAGCAGACCCGGCTCGTCCTCTTCTCATTCACAGTCGCTAAGTACACTGCGAAAAGCGCCAACGACTAGACACAATTCGACCCTGCTCGTTTTACGAGTGCAATCGAAACGGTTTTCTTGTTTCGTCGAAAATTTAGAGGTGTCTTTGGAAAAATTAGCGTATAATTGATTAGGTAAAGGTTGAACGTGTGCAATGCTGCTGAAAAAATGGACGAATCGCGGAAGATTCGAAAAACGTAACAATGGATCGTTAATGAAGAGTTCGAAACAACGATGAAAAACTCGTTCTAAATCCTTTGGTACACTTGTTGCGACAAATTTAATGCCTCAAATCAGATGGATCAAAGATTTCCACAAACTTAGAGGTGTATTCTACAAAATGATCAGGTAACTACGTGGAAAAAAGCTGAAACGACGTGACGCCGTTGAAAAAATGGACGAATCGTGTTGGTTTCGAGAAACAGCAATAAATCCCTAGAATCAAAGATGAAAAATCAACAATGGAAGAATTATATAAAATTCCTTCGCAAGCATGTCGGAGAGACCATGATGCTGCAATTTCCGCGGAATGAAAATGGCGCGCAGGTTCCGATGACGGTTTCCGGGCGGATGATCGCGTGATGAAGAGAAAAGGTAGCGGAAAGATAACGCACCCGGGTTTTTTCATCATCGTTCGAAGCTGGAAACGATACCGCGGCGCAAGAGACCACGCTCGATCGGCGTGGCAATTTTCTTAATTACGTTGGAGGCCCGCCGACGCCGGCTCGGACTCATTAACCGCGCCGCGAGCCCTCGATCGATAGCGGCTCGCGGATGGAATCGACAATGGGCCACGTGAGATATTCCCTTCTTTTCGCTGTCGATATTTTCCATCGGGGAAGATGGAGTGGCTGCTATCTGCAGCTTGTTTGAGGATCGCTATTGCATACAGGGTGTCCGAAAGCAGCTTTTACCTTCGAGATCCACTGCGATTTTATTTAGAATAATGTCTGTACACTTGGCTTAGGAATATTACATCGTGCCATTGTTGGTTTACTAGGAGTACCGATAACGAAGATGATGAACTTTAATTAGGAAAATAGGATAGATTAGGATTTTGTGAATTTTTTTAAATTGCCTGTGTTCTATGGAAGTTTGTTTCAAATGTTCCATAGACGAATAAGCATTGTCCATTATTTACTAATGAAACGAAAGAAACTGTCGAAGAACCTAATGTTTCGATAAACTATTCGCACGAGTGTCCTAAGCAATCATTCTTACCAGCCCTAAAGACAATTTTAACCCTTTGCACTCGAAAGTGTTTCACTAGAAACATTCAATATTCTTCGACGAGATACAGACGATGTTCTTTGAAAATAATCAACGAGGAAACATATATAAATTAAGAAGGAAAGTTATTTCATTTCAATAGTCCATATATCGATGCATCATACTTACTCATATTTTATAATTCTGCAAATCAAATCAAGTGACTGAGAATCACCTCTCGAGTGCAAAGGGTTAATATCTCATAAATCATTCTATAACAGGTCCGCTCGTTAAGATGAAAACATCTTTTTCACAGGGCTGAGCAACCTGATGAAAGAAGATACAACTGGCTGCGAGACGCTAATGTCCGCCATCGCGGAGCTAGTGGGGACCGCCATTCTGGTGTTCATCGGGTGCACTGGGTGCATAGGGAGCTTAGGTGTTCTGCCCAGTGTCCTGCAGCTCTCGTTGACCTTCGGGCTCGCTGTGCTGATCGCGATACAGGTAGCTTTCCACTAATTAATCTGAAAGCTTCTCTATTCTTCGCTATTAACACACCGCCATCTTGTGTTTCCAGTGCGTCGGGCACATCAGTGGCGCTCACATTAATCCTTGCATCTCAGTGGCGGCTATGATCTTGGGTACCAAGTCCCTGCCTATGACAGTGGTCTACATTGTGTCGCAGTGTATTGGGGCACTTGTCGGATACGGCCTGCTCAGGGTAAAACGAAGGATATTTTATTTAATTAAGAATTAGTAATAGAAAGTTCCTTTTAATAATCTCTGATATTGCATCCTCGTTGCATCTTCGTTCAGTTCCAAGGATACTGAATGAAATACATAATAGTACAGTTGAAATAATTATACGATTGAAATTAGATTAATGATTGATTTGTCTGACAATTATACAAACAATCCCTCAGCTGATCACCCCAGTGGAACTGGTCTTTGCCACCACGCCGGAGACAGCGTCCAACTTCTGCACGACACAGGTTAACGACAAGCTGAGCACGGTTCAGGGGTTCATCGCGGAAGCTCTGGCCACGGGAATCTTGGTCCTTTTCGCCTGTGGCCTATGGGACCACAGGAACACCAAGAACTCGGACTCAGCGCCCATTAGGTTCGGCCTTTGCGTGGCTGTGCTCTGCATCGTCTTCATCCCCTATACTGGGTGCAGTTTGAACCCTGCCAGGACACTGGGTCCAGCTGTTTGGAACGGGAACTGGAACAAGCATTGGGTCTACTGGCTGGGACCGATGTTTGGGACCTTAGTTGCGTCGCTGATGTACCGGTGTTTGTTCTTCGACAAGAGGACGGAGTTCGGGGCCAATGGGAATCTTAGGGGAGTGGAGACGTAGAGGGATTCAGGTGAGTTGAGAGTTTTAAATTTCCGAAGTTTCCAGTTTTCCAATTGTTCAATCTTCTAGTTTTACTAGTGTCCAAAGTTTCTAATTTTCCAGGTTTCCAATTGTTCAATTCTCCTAGTTTCCAAAGTTTCCAATTTTCCAGGTTTCCAATTGTTCAATTCTCCAGGTTTCCGATTTTCCGATTTTCCAATTTTCCAATTTTCCAATTTTCCAAAGTTTCCAATTTTCCAGTTCAACCCGTTTCCCAAGCTTCCAATTCCCCAATACTTTATTACAATGATCTTGTTCTGTTGCAGTGAGGGCCGATGCATTCCAGTGGTCCACAAATCGGTCGAGAAATCCTAATCGCGTGCGCGCATTCTCGGTACGGAGGAACCGGAAGCGGAGCTGGCTCTCCGGTGGGAATATCTTCCTGGATCCCTGGTGGAAGACTAGGAACATGCGCGAGCAGGACTTCTCGGTCACAGACTGATTTGTTTAATGTACAAAGTATTCCATTTATAGTTGATGATTTCAATCAGCTTGCCTGTGAACTCGTTAGAAACATCGCATGGGCGGAGCCTTGTCCCACGTGACCCTCTCATCTCGCGACTTCAACGTTCAATATCTCGAGAGCGAATCGATCTATCAACGCGACATTCACTGTAAACGATAGCTCTCGACGGAGATATTTATATATTAAAAATTTTAATTATTAAATTATTCTAAACGCAGCATTGTACAAATTATGGGCGTGGTCTACAACACTCTCACCTCCCAAATTCGATATCCAATGTTTCAAACACTGTTTCACTCATCAATACAATATCCCTCAAACACGTCAATAAAAAACAAGAACAGAAAATTAAAAAGGCGACTACAAAATCATTCGCTTTCGTTCGAAACCACGCCCACATTGTTTCCAAACCAATACACTAGCGTTTAAAACCCAGAGGGGCGGGGTCTAGCGGAAGAAATTTGTTAGGGGCGTGTCTCCGCTCGTCGTCGCCGGTTTTTAACGAACCGCGAGCTCGTTGCTCGTTAGCCTGCTCGTCTTTTCCGGTAGACAACGGCGATCTCGCCGCGTTCCGCGTGGAAATTTCGAAATAACGGAATTAGAGGCGCGTCCCGGAAATTACCAGCGGCGGTGTCGTTCGCGGAAACTTTTAATTGTGGCCCGGCTGCGCCCGTACTCTCGTTGTTGCAGTTACGTCGACCTCTTGTTCCAGCTTTTCGAATGATAATCGCGCTCGCGAGCGACGAGTTCCCGAGGCAAGCTCCGAGGTAGGAGTGAAAATAAATTTGATACGTTTTACCAAGATTCTCCTCGCTGTTTTTGCTATCCTGATCCTCCCACGCGATCCTCCGAGTTCCGAAAAACCAAGGTAACACAATGGAACGCGACGAAACGCGAGGTAATTGTTCTTTGGTCGCCGCTTCGACCTTTGGAAACCGGTATCTCTCGGTTGCCCGTCCGAATTCGTCACCTTTCCGGTAATTAATTAATCGCGAGGTACAGACATCCAGCGATTAATCACTCAATACTCGTTTCAGCCCGGCGTTCCTCGAATTTCGCAGTCGAGGCACGCGCTCTCGATCGCGGACGACTGAATCATTGAATCGGCCCGCGAGATAAATATTCTTTCTCGTTTCTCTCCGGATTCTTATCGCTGGAATTTTTAGTAAGCAGTTTTTTGTTCTATCGCTTCGCACTCCAATTTCACTAGAAATATTCACCATTCTCCAATGAGATGCAGACGACGTCCTCCGAAAGTAATCAGAAAACATAAAGTAAGAAACAAAGCTGTATTATTTCGATATTCCACATATCGCGCGATACAAATCTCAACACTAAAACTACCGAGCAATTTACCAAACTGCCGACTTATTCAAATTCCTCCATAGAAACTCCAAGTATCCCTTGAAACTTTAATTGATCTACAATTCAGTTGCGTATCGTTAAATCAGTTTCCTGGATAATTCCTCAGAGAAACATGTTATCTTGCCAATAATTGCGAAACGAAGAAATCGGGAATGACTTGTTCTAACCCGTCCGGTGGTTTCAGTGTTAACCATCCCCTAAACTCTTAATGCCACCTTCTTCTCCCCCATGGCCGTTGTTTACACAGACAATTGCAGCGAACGGCCACGCGAAGTTTGTCGAACGAGGCGAAAATAAACGGCGCTCGCAGGGATCGAAAATAAACTCGTGGTTCGCTCGTGGAAGGGATGAGCCGATGGCGATGGTGGTGGTGGTGGTGGTGGTGGTGGTGGTGGTTCACGTTTGAATCGGCGCCGGGCCACGTGCCGCCGCGATAAATTGCGTACGATCGTCCCCGGCGTTCAGAAACGGGCCGGGAATCCAACGAGCGGCAGTTGCGCGCGCGCCGCTTCCATCACGATCCATATTCCCTCGATCCTCCTCGATCGGCGATCGCGTAACGAGATCGGTGCCGCGTCAGTGTAGTGTGTGACTGTTACGAGCGCCGTCAGCCATGTCCTCGAACAATATACGCGCAGGTAAGATCGCGTCTCGCGGCGTTCCGTGAATGCGAAATGTTTTGAATGAATTAGGATTATTGGTCGTTTGGGATGGTAAACTAGGGAAAAAGCTAGGAATCGAGTGTGTCAAAGAGGGAATAGATTGTTAGTGAGATAGATATTGTAATGAGAGTGCAATTAACGATTTGGCGGTGTTCACCGGTTTCCGTAAACGCGAAATGTTGGAATTAGGATTATCGGTAGTTTGGAATGGTAAACTAGGGAAAAAGGTAGGAATCGAGTGTATCAAGGAGGGAATAGATTGTTAGTGAGATAGATATTATAATGAGAGTGCAATCAACAGATTTGATACTCTAAGAAGAATAGAAAGTGGAATTCAAAGGGATTGTATTGGTACGTCGATATCGACAAAAGAAGTACAACGATTTACTGGATATTTTGTGAATAGAATACATTGTGAATTATCTGAGAGTAATTCTCAGATGATTACGATCTAAGATGAACGTTTCGTAGATATTCCTGTCGATGGTTTCTGTGTAGAAATTAGGTAGATGCGCTTGCATCGTTCTGGGATCATTATCCTAGATAGGAGATCTAAGATAGGGTTACACAATGAAGTAAACTGTATGCGAAATAGATCTCGCGATAAAGAAGCGAATTAAATGTTTCATTAACAATAGAACCACCGGACGGATCGAAATGACCGATCTCGAGATTCTTATTTCGCCATTGTTAAGATGACAGAGGTGATTTCGTGAGAAATTTCGAAATAAACTTCTGCATCTGAACAAGTGCAGCAATAGGGAATTCTTTGCATCTCAAGAAATCTGTAATTTCAGTAATTTTTCTAACAAATTGTAAGTAGCTTTGCTTTACTGCTTGACAGTTCTAGCGTTAAGAAATTGAGGATTGCTGAGAGACGTGGATGACAGTAAGACGGAATCTTTGAAAACTGACTATCAGCCGAGAGAAAAGTTCAAGGGAACATTTGGAATACTAGATATGGGTAATTAGAGCAACAGCTGACACTCCGAGCCGCGAAACCGGTCGCGGAGTTTATCGTAGATAATGAATATTTCAAAAGGAACGGGTCTCGCGGATGCTTGTTTCCTGTAAAAGTTAATTATTCATCGGCCGTGACTCGTTCTACTGGAATGGAGCCTCGGTAGATCAGTTTTCCTTCGATTGTTTAATCCGCTCGCCGATTTTCTCGTTCTACTGAACGGCCTCGGTAGTTGATCGTGATATAATCCCACTCTGAAGAACGATGTGACAGTAATTGGAACGTTCCAGAGATGAACTAGTACCGAAGCACTTCTGTATACAATATTTTGCATATACTCAATTATTTCATTAGATGCTCTAAGTTATTAAACCAACAAAAATCCTCTCAAAAACCACGAAAGATTACTTAAAATCTTCCAAAGAAACTAATATCGAAGCACCACATCGATTCTAGTTTCCAAACAACTCACTGCATAATTCCACAGTACTTCGTTCCCTAATCATCAAGTTAACGTCTCCTCGATCTCACGAACAAGAAAACGGTCGCGATCTTCAACGAACGGACTAGTATCGAAGCACTACTGTACCTCGAGTGCTCGAAACGACGTAAACGTAGTTTAAGAGTTCACGGCCAAGTTTATCGGAATAATTCCATTCAGCTCTCTGAAGCAAAGGGATATCAACCAGTTAACCGTGTTTGACGAGTATACACGTCATCGTAAAGCTTGACGTGATACTAATTCTTTATTTTTCACATAAACATGTAATTCTTTGTTTCTCTTTGATCATTAAAATATACTCTACGTGCATTCGTCCTGCGTTCGATGAGTACACGCTCCATTTTTTTATTTCATTGCGAACGAGAGGTTTTTCCAACTAAATTCCACAGTTAACTGGTTAATAAAAAATCCAGAGAATGAACTAGTATCGAGGCATTACCGTGATTCAAGGTTTTCTACGGTGTCTCCGCAGTAAATCGTTGGTACGGGGGCCAGCGAACATCCACTGGAGAGTGCCAAAACGAAATCGGTCGCGATAGGAGGCCGATAATCGATCAGGCGACTGCGAATTATTCCGAGTTTACGAAATCCGCGGGAGCAAATGTTATCAGTTTAACCCCGGCCGGTTGACGGCGCGGCTTCTCGTCGTGTTTATACATCGCCGGGCCCCGATAAACGGCTGGCATAATTTGTCCCGTTCGCCTTTGAAAGTCTCGTCATCGCCTCGCCCTTATCGTCCGCTCGTATTTCACCGCGGAAGCTGCACGGCTTACGCGCGACGCGATAAAGGAGATTTTTCACCAGAATTCCCTAGCCCTGCAATCTGCCGCGTGATGTTTATTAACGCCGTTCCCGCCGAAAACGCGGGAAGACGCCTTTTGGAATTGCCACTTAAAATTCGTTTCTCAGTTTAATCGTTTGTCCTCGATCGGATTTTTTCATATTCTCTGCTGTTCAGTTTGTAATCGTTATCGGAGTCGGAACGTTAATTCGGAACACGACTTGGAAATTAGTTTTAAGCACGAATTCCGAAAGGTGTAGCTTTTGTTATGTTTATTGGGAAATCTGTTCTATTGTTCTGTTTTTCATTATTTTTCTTACGTTTTGAAGTTACGCGCGGATCTGTAGTTTTATCGCAACTGTTTATGCAACGTTATTTGAAGGATAACTGTGATTTATCTGAATCTCGGTGTTTACGAGATTACCAGATTTTAATAACTTGGCTTCGAAGATTGAACGCTTGATAGATCGTTATCGGGAACAAATTATATTTCGTGCTAATCTATAATCAAATTGATAATAAAATAAATGCAAAACAACTGTAAATTTAAATTGGGTTATACAATAGCTACGAAATTCATCGAACTGAATTTCCACAAAATTCCAGCTCAATTTTCTATTTCATTTCGTCGAACAGCAAACATTCCATAGACAAAAGAGCTTGAAATGTCTTACTGTTCTAATCCGAAATAACACTAATCATCCATTTTTCCAATAATCTAAACCCTTACGCTTTTTTCTTAAAAAATACATCAACAGCATTCATCTTACATTCAAAACATACATCGTCAAATGAAATACTTAAGCCCAAAATTCCACTTTCCTCCGTTCCGGTGTCTCAACCAGTTTGTTCAACTCACAAATCATTCACAGGAGAATTAATCGTGAAGCGGTCTCTTCCTTCTACTCGAGATTAGCGAGACGTCGCGATAACGTTCTCCGTTTTCCAAGCCCGATCGATTCCTCCAGTCGAACGAACCAGCAAAGACGATCTCTCGGAAAATCTATTCATAAACGCGACTTTGTTTTTCAATCTCTTCTTTTTTCACAGTGAAACGTAACAGCGCTGGCCTGTTTTCAGTGCTCATATCTCCCCGCAGCTGTGTCATCATCGTTGATAAAGCGTTTCCACGACGTCACTGCGTTAACGCAACATTCGCTGTCCATTGATAATTGCTTAACCTACCTGAACCCTTGGTATCGCGATTTTCTAATTATACAAGAAATATTCCTACCGATGGATACATTGCTGCCAAAATTGTCGCCTCTTGCGCTGGAATTTAATTTAGAGATTCGACATACTCGCGAAGAGTTTTGTTTCCACCTGTTCCACGCGGATATGTACCCTAGTTTGATTTATTAATCATTTTGTATAGAACAATACATTTAGAAACAACTTGGTATGCCTAATGTAAGACAGGATTCTGTGGGCGGAAAATAAAATGGCGAAAACTCGCTGGAATCGTAATCTTTTCACTGCAATGTTACGTGTTTGAAGGTTATAGAAACGATGCCTTGAGAAGGGCACTGTTTAGGCGGACGCCATCTTGTCGGCGTGCTCGCTGTCTATTGCGCCTCGAGATTCTGGGCGCTGTCCCTTAACACGAAAACTACCGGACTGAAATGACGCATTCCTGATTTCCTCATTTCGCAATAATTAAAAAGATAAAAGATGTGTCTCTAAGAAATTATTGAAGACATTGATTCAGACATGAACTGAATTATAAATCAAAGTCTCAATAGATGCAGTCTTGAAGTTTTTACAGAGGAATTTCGAAAAGTCAATTTAACTGCTCCGTAGGTTTAGTATTAAAAGATGTTTCTTTACAAGCGTTATAACAAATAATTTATGAAAGAAACGTTCGAAGTTACCTTCGGAAATATCCTTGGAAACTGTTTTTGCCCGACCGTCATACTTTGTCGTATACGCAACAAAGTATGCACGAAACAAGGAAAAAACACTATTTTTAATTCACATGAATTAGTTTCATCGCGTGTTCTTCAACGTTTCTGCATTTAACCCGCCGCTATCGCTCGGAGATACATTAAATTAAAGTAAAACACCGACGGTACGTTCGTCATAGACGAGGAAGGAGAAAACGGAACTGACAACTTGATGCAAATGGAAATTTTCTGATGCACGATCGACGAAGAAAGTCAATATTGGACGTCTCTCTTCGAGCTAGTGTTTGCCGGGTATTGTGTACTTTGAGCTGCACGGTTTATTCTGAGCTGTCGAACGATAGTCTATGAGTTGTCCTGGTAATCATCGGGAATTGATGGATAAAAATTGAACAAACAGAGGATGCTCCCTGATGAATCATTGGGACGCTTTTAACGGACGATTAGCATGGTTATCTAGGAATTTAGGATCGTCTGTGAATTGTGAAATAATCTTTGAGCTTCACACAACAGAAACATGACGTTTATTGAATATAGAATTATAACAATTTCTCACCTTGCTACTGTAACGCAATTCGGGAAAATGATTGAATAGTATACCCGGAAAAGATTACAAGTGCCATCATCGAATTCTTCGCCAGAAGGCAGAAAGATATCCATCACTGCGTTGAACATTATGTCATAACGATGTCATCTGTCAATATTATACATTGTGACTGTCTGTGAATGACTGCGGGTGATCGCATTATGAATGACGACTTGACGACTACTTACAAAGGAAAATTGCGTGTTATTTGCATGGATTGAGAATAGTAGATCTTCTAGTTTCCTATTCTCTATTCTTCTAATAAGATTTCATTTGTACAACTCGTTAAAGTACATCACAATGTAAATTTACATTGTCACCTCCAGCACAACACACGAGTGCAAAGGGTGAAACGAAATGTGCAAAACCGGGAGCTCCAATTTTGAACGATCCCGTACAACTCTCCGCGTTCCATCAGATCGATGCGAGGGATTAATCGGTTCCCGTTATCAGCTGCAACGAATGGCCCACTTAGATACGCGCGAATACGTACGTACGTGCCCCTTTCTTCCGTCCCACCCTCACGCTCCTTGCCCATTTGTTCCTCTCTTTATTCTCCGGGTTTGAAAACCGGCGCGCATTCGTTGCGCAACAGATCCTGCTACACGGAGTAACCGGTCGCCGAAGGATTCTGCCGGCGGGCACAAATTTTCCACGTGTTAGTAATCAGAGAACGAACGCGACGCGCACTCGCCTCGGCCGGCGCCGACTACCGACTCGATTTTTACGGGCGAGCCAATAATTCTATGCCGATTGGCACCTTTATGGTAATCGCGGCCGCTTCTCGATTCCCCCGTTGTTTATACGCGCGATTAGAGGATTCCGCGAGAGTCCGCGGGCTTCCGCGAGGTTTTCGGTGAATTTCCTGTGGAATTTGCGATCGCCATTAGCGCGGGATCGGCAAGTCTGTACGAAATTCGTGTTACTTGCGAATTCGGGAGGTGTGGTTTCTGGTGCACGTGCTGAGGATGAGGATTCGATGGGAATGAATGTTTTCAGTCTCGAAGTGACACTTTTGGGTTGGATCGTTCGTTAGTTTTGGAGTGTTGAGCTGTTCTCTTTTTTGGATCACCCTGTGCATTCTAGCGGTAGTGTTTATTATTGATATTGATATTTGTTATGTTTGTATTTATCTGATCATTATTTATTTCATATCTACTTGATTAATCGTATATTTGACTTCATTTGATCACTATTTATTTTATTTACTTTTCATTCATTTTTTCGTTTATCTAACAATTCATATATTTATATTTCCTCGATATCTAATATGTTCATGTTTATTTCATACATAATGTATCAGTGTTTATTCGACACTTAACATATTTATATCTGTCCGATGCTTACTATATTCATGTTTATTCAGTTTCTGTTCGTACACACAGTACGTCGAGAAAGATAAACACGGCAACAAAAGAAGTCGACTAATTAGCAACAAACACTCCTGTTCCTCGCGTCGAGGACACTAGTTGCGGGTTCATCTCCTTTGCACACAGAGTGTGAAGAAAATACACGCAACACCGAAGACGTAGTTAAATCGGTGATGTCGAATGATTAACGGGCAATCGATATTCTTCTTTATCGCGCGGAGCGCCGGCGTTCCGCATATAATTTGCGTGAACGATTAATCGCACGTTATCGTCGGCGCATTAATTTCGAAAATAAACGTGAAATCCGTTAGTTAAAATCCAATTTTCCTCTTACGCGTACCGGCGGCTCCATTATCATCGTTACTTCATCATTCCTCGGCAATTTCAAGCAATAAAACGCCAGCGCGGCGCGCGTCTAATTGCAAGAACAATGTTCTAATCTCATCCTCCATCGTGTGTGCAACGAGAACGAATGGAAAACACGGAATAGAGAATTCACATCGATCTTCTTATCGCGAACAAACGATTCTACACCACCGATTTAACTCCTTGTATAAAAGTAACGAATCAACCTTGCAATTAAGACGTTTGATCGAATAGAACAGATACCAGACACTATTATCTTTAAGGGAATGAAGAATCAAATGTAGAATCAACATAATTAACAAAGAACAATATCCTCAGCAGAGGAAATTCATTTCTTATTAAACCCTCGTTCAAATTACTTCAGGAAACGATGAAAATCTATATGCATTTAGGATATTCAATTTCAAATTCCTGTTCATTATTAATTTGATTCATTCACTAAATTCTTATTCCTCGATCGTTGGTAATATTATTATTTCTTTACTGATTTAATTCAATAATTAAATTTGATTAACGAATGGTTTGTGAACTTACAACGATAAAGCAATTTACTGACAGTGAAAACCAGCGAAACGCGCTGTAAAGGGTTAAAGGTCAACGAAACACGGCCGGTCGAAACTTCCGAAGCAAAATGAACAGCTCGTTCCGCTTTACGAAACTTTTTACAATATCGAGTTCCCGGAACGCATAAAGATCCAACGATCCAGTAATCGGCGGCACCGCCGCTCATCGGTGGATGATCGATACCAGCGCGGACCACGATTTCGTTATCCGCTATTATCCGACCGCGTGGGACGCGGACAATTCGCTGGCCGCGATCCGACGTTACATCGATCGATGCTTTTTCCAGCGTTTCGCCGCGATAATAGTTCGGATCCAGTGAAACTGGGACGTTCCCGCACGATTGCCCGGTGAATGGGAATAATTGATAGGTATCTGGGAAATGGCATCACAATTTTTCGAAAGAATCGAACAATGCGATAGAAATTTTGATGAAAATAGCTCGCTAATCGATGGTGCGGAACAATGATTCTATACCTAATCGAAACAGGTGTCTAGTTCCGTGATTTTCGAGGATTTTTCGTTGATCTGAATTGAAATATTATAGAACAATTTAATGAAGCTCAGCCGAAGGCAAAGCTTGAACATTGAACTCAGCTAAGAAGATTAGACAGAGATCTAGTTTCGAGTAAATTATACGTAATTTTCAACTATACTTCGAGCAGAACATGTCTGAGCTGGTATTCGCTTGGTATAAACTATGCGTAACACGTGTTACACCTAGATTTGAAGTCTCCTAACTGAGATCAAACTTCAATTAACGTAGATTCCAGTTTTCTGGGGAGTAAAGCAACTAAGATTGAACGCGGACTCAATTTAGGGTATGTGGCATACCTTATGCAGAAGTATGCTTATAATAGAACGCGTCTGCATAACTTGGTCTAGACTTGATACACACTATGCCCGACATGTGTTAGCGTTAACCCAGATCAAGCTCCAATCAATGTACCCCAGTTCTCCCCAGCCAGCCGCTGATAGCATGTATCGTTCATCAATGAACTTGGCTGAGACGCGTCAGGGTCCACGGTCGCTGGGAAAAGTATCCTGGCTCGCGATCCAAAGCGCAGACTCCAGTTATCCGTGTCAAGGCGGCTGCAACGAGTCGCGTTGAAATTCACGGGAATACCTCGAAGTCGGTCGTAAATTCGTTTCATGGTAGCTAGGCCCCACAGATCTTGAATATCAATTCGAGAACGACGCATCCGCATTTGTTTCGCATCGACGAAGGTTTAACGATGGTCCTTGCGAGTGAAACATGACTGACCTTTCAACGCGCTTGACCTAGTAAACCGTTTCACCCACGTCTGGCTAATTAGCTTACACGCGTCCGACTAGATATAAAGAACCCCATCGATCTAAATTGAAGTTGGTCCAGCGACACAAACTGCAAATCAATCTTAATACTCTCGGAGTTTCCACAGAAATTTTTAAACAGACCAGCATCAACCACCGAAAGATCCCATCGATCTGAATCCACGACAATTCCCTCTAACTCTTTAACATCAGAATGTTAAGCATATTTCTAAGAGAGCATACTCAAACCAAGAAAACACTGAATCGAACCAAACGAAGGAATCTGAAGTAGTCACATCTACATAACGTACGATTAATGGAAGACGTAATTGTCGAATTAGAATTCACTCACGTCAGATCTAAGCGAGCTTTGCGATCATTGTCAATAACATTTTACGACTGACTATAAGCGCCAACGGTACGGCGAAGTAAATGTTTCAAGCGCCTTTAGGCGCCAACAGTTGCCAAGGGGTTAAGGGCAGCCCATCCAGCGGATCCTCTGAACCAATGGAACTCGCTGGAATTCAATCAACCACGGGACACCTGCAGGGACGATAAGATTACCATCGGGATTGATCTCCGTTGATCGTGTTTGCGCGCGGTTATCTCCGTCGCCGGCTAGAGGAGTCGGTGCCGGGCACGTTGGTGTCAACGGTAGCGGCGTCCTTCGCGTGGCCGTCGTCTACGATCGACCGTCGCACTTGCAACTTTACTCGGCCGGTGGAAGTGGTTCCGTGTACACGTCGAGCGCGCGTCCGCGGCGGAATGCCACGGGACTTCGGTACGGAGACACGGATTCCTTCCGGTTCCGCGGCGGAATCCTGCTTTTCCGGGACGCGGACGGGTTCGTCGGGTTCGTCGGCGCGGATCGGCGCTGATTTCGCGGCCATTCGAGTCTGCGTGTTGGCCCTCTTGATCTTCGATCCTCCGGTCGCATAGCTACGATGTAGGGCGACGGAGGCTACAGGCTGACTCAAAACTGGTGCGCGAGCGAATTGATCGGGATTCCTCGAGATTTCTCGTGTACATTCATTTTGCACCGAGTTATATGCACACCTGTGCGATACACACGTTGGTTTTTGGAAACTCGGGGTGCTGAGTTTTGAATCAACCTGTAGAAGCTAACAAGTTCTTATTCGTACCGTTTTCTTGGTTAGCGGAGCGATTCGCCGCGGAGTTCTTTCCACTGGTTTCTTTGTTCTTTTCGCGCAGGTGAAACGAGCGTTTGATCGTTCGGCCTTGTCCGACACCTGCTCGTTTACGTCAGAAGCGCGTCGATGCGGTTTGCGATTGAAACGGGGAAATTTGGAGAAGGGAACCTTGGTTTGAACGTTCAGCCACTGGTAGAATTTAGTTGAATGTCGTTTGAAACACGTTGTCGTTTCCCGCGAGTCTCATTTATGAAGCTGGATATAATTGAACGCGTTACTCGTTCTCCCCGATGAGCGAAGCGTTAACGAATATGCAGAGAGTATCTTTGGTTCTGAGTTTCCGGTCTAATTTGTATCATTCGTGACAGAGATCTAATTTGGATGTTTTTTTCAGGTTTCAAGAAGCTGGTGGAGGTTGAAGGAGGCATGAAGAATACCTTGCTGACGGGATTGGCGGAGCTGGTGGGCACCGCGATCCTGGTGTTCATTGGGTGCATGGGATGCGTCGCCAGCCTCGGCGTGACACCGTCCCACCTGCAGATCGCGTTGACCTTCGGCCTGGCGGTGATGCTCGTGATCCAGGTCAGTGGTATATGGATCCAGCTTACCCCGAGATCAACGGGGAAACCGTATCGCCTCGGGTCGCGGCGTAAAAAGCGGCGGAAACGCGGCCGATATCGCGCGATCGACGCTGCTTATCGAGCGGCCCGATTAAATTAATCGTCCCTGGCAAGAGATAAGACGTACGGATTCCCCGGGCCAGTTGTTAATTAAATTCCCGAATCGGTTCCCCCGCGATTAACTGCGCGTAAACGATAAAGAGTTGTTCTCTTTCTCCTTTTTCGGTGCTTTTCGGTTTGATTAGCGTCTTCGCGATAAGTCCAACGAAATAACGAATGGAGTAATTTCGTGACGGTTATATTTGGAATCGGAGTAATTTAATGTTTAGAAAGCTGGTAGATTCATTAAATTCTTATTATGAATCGTTTCATCCTAACTTCTACGAAGACAGATCGGAAACGTCGAAAATAGCCACCTCCGTTTCTTGCCTTTTCTACGCGATCATCCGATGTTTCGCGCAATAAACAATTAAATAAAAATCAATTATCTGCACAGAGTATCGGACACATCAGTCAAGCCCACGTTAATCCCGCTATCACGGTGGGAGCAGTGATCCTCGGGAAGAAGACGCTTTCCGAGGCAGTGGTGTACCTTTTATCGCAGCTGATCGGTGCGGTCCTCGGCTACGGCATGTTAAAGGTCAGTCTCCCACGGGAATCCCCCGACAGAACGTACACCAAGTAATTCTGTGTGAAAGAATGAAGCAATCGCTATATACAGTTGTTTCTCGTACGACGCTTCGTCCCCGAGATAATCTCGATCGAATTGCGCTCGATGCTTTCGCGCGGAGACGATCCGCCATCTTGTCGGGCCTCAGCGGGTACGGATTATTCAATGGCGCCCCATTTTTCGACCACATTATCTCGCACACGCACGCGAGGAAATCTCGTTTATGTTTTGTTTCGTTTTTTGCGCGTCGATTGATACTTCAGCTAGTTCAGCTGTCGGTTTCCGATAAGCCAGTCTTAATTTAATCGGAACTTTGCCCTTGCCGCGTCTTATCGCGGTTCAAGACCCCCGTCCCTCCACGGCGATTCAGTGGCGTCGCGCGGTGCTATGACGCGGTTGATTTACGCAACCGCTGATCCCTTCGCAAACACGTCGCGTTTGATCGACAGGCTTGACCGACTGACAACGGACTTCACCTGGGACTGATTCAACGATCCGAACGATTAGAAAGCGCGGCCGATGGTCGTTAAACTGCGTTTAGACGGTCGGGGCGGCAATTATCAATGATCGCAGAGCATTTAACTTGGATAGGTATTCAGTGGTTCTCAGTTCATCGTTGTGAAGTTCTTTTATCCCTTCAAGGAACCGTCAGAAGACTACCATATATTGAATCAAATCCTATACAGTGGTTCTTATTTGAGCATCAAAATAAGATACACTGCAGACCATTGACCATTGACATAAAATAACATACCAATGGCTCCTAAAGAAACTAAATCCAGCATTTAATAACTAAATCAATTTAACA
This sequence comes from Nomia melanderi, assembly GCF_051020985.1. NCBI lineage: Eukaryota > Metazoa > Arthropoda > Insecta > Hymenoptera > Halictidae > Nomia > Nomia melanderi. The sequence continues at coordinate 8,821,344 of NC_135000.1, forward strand.
AAATATCTCATACAGTGGTTCTCAAGAAATACTCGTAACACAATGAACGTTGCAGGTGGTGACGCCAGCAGGTCATCTGACGAGCACAGGGTCCGGCGAGTCGGACGTATTTTGTGTGACCGATCTGCACGGCGATCTGTCGGCGATCCAGGGCCTGCTGGTGGAGGGAATCGCGACAGGCATATTAATGCTGGTCGCGTGCGCGGTCTGGGACCCGAAGAACGTGAAGAACACGGACTCGGTGCCGGTGAGGTTCGGATTGGCGGTCGCCGTGCTGGCCACGGCCTTTGGGCCCTATACCGGCTGCAGCATGAACCCCGCCAGGTCGTTCGGTCCAGCACTCTGGAACAACCAATGGACTCACCACTGGATCTACTGGTTCGGACCCATTGGTGGTTCGCTGCTGGTCTCCTTCCTCTACAAGACCACTTTCGGCGCGAGGACCGAGGAAGAGGAAAGCGGGCCCGAGTCGGTAGCGCTGAACACCGTCACCAGTCACAAGTAATCGTGTAAGTGCTCCGGAATACTGGGTCGGAGTTTAAGCTCGGACTCTAAATGAGAAGATTGGTCGATGTCCTAGAATTAATCTTGTTTGAAGATCTTCATCGTTGATTCTTTACCGCGAAGCTGTCTCAGAGACACTGCTGAAGCTTGCTTTATTCGAAAATGTATATTAGAAGGTCTAAGATTCAAAATCGGAAGATCGGTGAATCATGCTTCGATTTCGCTGCTATCATTATGGAAACTACGTTTGCCACTTGGAAGATTCCACGGGAGCGCGTTTAGTAGAATCACGTATGTAGAAAGAAATCGGCGAATATGCGAGAGGCGTTCATTCCGTGCAAATTGGGGGCGGTCGCAATTTCGCGGAACGATATTCGCCGTTAACGGGGCGCCTTTCGTCTGCCTGTAAACGAGGACGCCGACGTAACGGGTGGCGCTGGCTTTTGCCGTGTAAAACGACGCGCATCAAGGTTCCCCGTGGATCATCTCGTAAGGGCGTGCCGTAAAGGTCGGCGATAAATCGTTCGGCGGAGCTCGTTCGTGATAACGCGCGCTCGCCTTCCGTCGTTCGATCGCCCCATCGATCGCGAATTTCGCGGCAACGGGAAAAAAGGGGGATCTCGGCGTTCCAATTAGCGAAATTCGAGCATTCCGCGCGCGCGGTTAACCAGGCTGCGGACCTTTGAACCTAACAATAAACTCGCGACGCGCCGGCGGAGCTCCATCGGCCAGCCGCGTTCTCTGTTATCGATCCCGCGGAAGGGCACGACCCATTTATTGCAAACAATTATCCGGGAATCGCGTTACACAGTTACGTGTCGGTAATCAGCTGATAGCGGCACCTCGATGCTAGTCGGCTTCGTTAACGATCAAAAGGGGAAACCGGCGTACGCGTTCGTTCGGGGGGAATGGGTGCGTGGCTCTAATGAAGATGAATTTCGTGAACAATTAGTGGGGCGTTACTGCGCTTTCCGACAGACAAAGTTTTTGTATTCGTGTAGTTTAGGATGGAGATTAGGAAGAGGTTTAACACCGATCGAATTCAAAGGGTGGATATAAAACGAAGCTTTACCGTAGTTCTCAGATAAATCAGTTATTGAAGTAATTTAGGACTGAGATTTAGAAGATTAAAACTATCTAGAAATCTGATAGTGAAGTAGTTTCTGATCTGGTAACTCTCACGTGCCGGTCATTTCACGCAGAGGTCTCGGAATCTGATCTTCCATCATGATCAAATGGCAGGACGAGCCAGTAGTGAGGCATTACTCCACTTCGAGTGTCCGAGAACCGATGCGTTATCGCGTTGCATCTCCGATTATGTTTCAGGTCTGAGCAGAAGCGACCGAGGCGCAGCTCGATCGACGTTTCCTTCGGAAAACCACGGGAGATTAAGCGATTAACAGGGAACAGGGAGAGAGAGAAAGGGAGAGAGAGTGAGTGGAGGTGAGGCGGGCAGCTCCCGAAGTCCGCGGAACATCCGACGATCAAAGTGGATCGGGCGGAGCTGGAAAGCTCGGAATTCCCGTTCACCGCTCCGCGAAGTAAACCCGGCAGCCGACCACGTGTCCCAGCCTGGGAGACACCGAGCACAACCATCTGGATCCCAGGCCATAGATCGCGATCATATTTCGCGAAAATCGCGCAAGACTGTCCCCGTTCGACGCAGTGGTTCTCAATTGCGTCCCGATGAACAAAACACAACCATGATCTTATAATGTCATTAGCTTAATACCTTCGCTTAACAATGTTGTAATTGACGATTTTATAATTTAGTTGTATTGCAATATTGTAATATTATGATTGATAGCGTTACGATCACGTGCTAATGTAATTGGTGATATAAGTTTATAATGTTACGATAATGTTATAATTTACTTTGTTGTTGTTACTTTGCGTTGATGATATAATATGTACTGTTACAGTTGATAATATTATAATTTTATAAGATCACGATCGATAACGTTATAGATCTGTGTTGTTCTAGTTACCAATAGTACAATCGCAATGTCTTAGTCAGCGAAGCTAGGATCTCTAAGGAAACTAGCAAGAATCACCTAGATCTCCGAAAGAGAACCACTGCGTCCGCTCGTCATTCATCGATCTATCGCTCCGTAGATCGCCTAGAGTCTCGTTTGAATACTCCGTTCTGTCCCCGAGGTATATGTACCGCGGTGTACATAATCGTTACGTTTTTATAGACCAAATCCCAAGTCCAATTGTCCATTTTTATTGCCCGAAATTCTCATCGATCCTCACTGTTAAAATAGAGAGACGAAAATAAAAGAGGAATAAAAGCTTCTCGTTCGAATACACAGTTTCATTTTCGCAGGGCGTCAACACGAGGAAGTAGGTATTCGTACAGTGCCGTTCAAAAGTTCCTGGCTAGATCCATGAGTTTACATTAATTTCTGTTAATATAATAAATAAGGACATATTTACATGGACGAATACTTCAAAAGGAGTCATGCTATCTCGTCTTCACAGCTGTGTATTTAAAGAGCAACTAAGTTGGCGAGTTCGAAAGTTTATTATTATTCATTATTTGTTCCCAAACAAATATCTACAAAAAATAGCTGGCCAGGAACTTTTGAACGTCGCTGTACATATGTGTCGTTGATTTACTTTCCAAGAAAGTTTCAATAAAGTGCGTTCATTATTAGCCGTGGTAGACGATCGCGTGAATTTCGAAGCGACTCCGTGCTGCACGAGGCTTTCGACCTTTTATTCTATTGAAAAATCGTGCTCCACAGTCTCCAGGTGCAATTATTTTCGCGTTACTCTCGCACGTGCACCGTCCGGGAGCAGGAAATGGAACGAGAAGAATAAGGAACGGCTGCGCCTCGGAGAGGGGAGGACTCGGGGAACACAGTGGACATTAAGACCAGATTGAAAATTGAATTATTAACGAGCGAGCTGACGCTCCGCATGTAAATCATACGGAAATATTACTTTTCTTCTCGCCGGACAGAATTTCCGCTGCGACAGTCCTTACACTTTACCAGACGATCTTGGTCTTTTCGAATTGTTGCTCTGATTTCCTATCCTCGGAGCTAACGAGCTATTATCCTCGTTGGACAATGCCCGTTCGATTTTTATTCGACGAGAGGAGTCACTCGGCAAAGAACTATTTTCCTGTTTCATTGGGAATTGCTTTGGTTTTTACTCGCTTTTTGGTTAATTGGTTCAGCATTTAAATATGTAGAGTAAGGGATGAAAGAGATTAGAAATCTCTAGGTCTCCAGATGAAATAGTATTTGAAAATGTGAAATAAAGGATCGAAGAGGTTAATAGTAAATAATGATCAGAATGATTTTCAGACGAATTTCATCATTGAAATTGTGGTTGAGAATGAGAGTAATTTTTGGAATAGTTTAGACTTTATGCTTTTTACTTGGATATTGGAATGGAAATTGTTAAGGGAACAATGCGGGTTGTCGAAAATATTGAAGAGGAATATTGTTCGCCTTCACAGAAGGGAATGGATCGAGTGAAAAAAAGAATTTTAAGAGCTCCATAGATGGCGCCAGAATCTCGGATAAGCTTCGTATGCATTTTGAACAAAGTCCCATTCTTCCTCGGACCGTATTGTTGTTGAAGATTGCCATCTGGCGAACGAGCGCGCGTAAAATAGGGATCGATGACGAGCCGAGATCGAATTGCTCGTGCGCCAGCACAAAAGTTGCACTAAATTGTGTTTTTTAGAGGCACAATGGGGAACGGTGCGTACAACGTGCAACGATAGTAAGTAAACGAGGACATTTCGTTCCGAACGAAATTTCCTTCGGAAAACACGCTGGGAATGTTTGCGAAAAATATTGATGAACGTAAGAACAATGCGGCTTTACCGTTTGAAAATTCAATTCACCTGTTAGCGCTTCTTTACCGAAATTATTGCAACGATATCGCTACAAATATTGCTAAAAATAGGTGAATAGATCTATTGAGCATTTTCCAAGTTGACTCTTTTGTACTATAAATACGAAAATGTATTTCTCATTCTATCAAACTTGACTTCTTAAAATTTCAATGAAGATCATACCATCAAGATTAAAAAGATAACTGTTTTAAGAGAGTAATGGTAACTAATCTAAATATTCGATGGTTTCATTAATTCCTTCTGGCATTTTTGCAAAATACTTCAGCGCAATAAAATACATTATTAACAATAATAATATTTACAACAGCAATATTATATTTCACATTATCAACACCATTAGCGTCACAACACAAGTCTCCGTAACTTATACGAAAATACTATACGTTCTCATATCGAAATACTTACATGAACATTGCTTCAAACCTTACATAATATTACCAACAACGTCAACAATATTACATTTCATATTCCCACAAGCATTGGCGCAGCAACATCGCCCTCCCGCAATTTCTCCTCGCGACTCGCGAACCGAATCCTCGGTTCCCAGCGCGGAAACGTTCAATCTTGGCTCGAAATTTCTCGAAAACGTATCGCGCTCGCTTAGAAAGCGTGTCGAACGACTCGATATCGCCGGCGTCGACGCCAATTACACGGAAAAATCCCGGCGCGACGCGCTCGGCCCGCTTTTTCCTTCGAGTCTCGTAATTGAGTCGCGAGACGTCGCGAGAGCCGCGGGAAAAAACAAAATGGAGCCTGCGCGGCGCTACCTACGCCGGCCCGTGTTTACCGTGTCGAGAATTTTATTTGCCCGCGTGACGCCCGTTGTAAACCGGCTATTTATTTTACAGGGAATACTCCCCTGGCTGGCTCGGCCGTTTAATATTCATTGGGGCGAATGTTTTATTTTGCGAGCGGCGGCGCGCCGCCGCTTTTTCCCTTGTTTTTTTATTATTTTCAGGGGGTGAAAAATATTTATAGGCGCGACGTGCCCTGTCGAGTTCATTTCCATAGTGGGTTTCTTCATTATTCGCGGGGCCGGCCGCGGAGAACGCGGAAGCTGCGAATAAACGAATCGGCGACCGAATTTCGGGGGATGAACGCGCGTAACGCGGGTCACGGTGGCTTTCTTGTTCACTCACGCGGAACTTTTGGATAACCGTGCTTTCCGGAAATTCGCGATCCATTTGCGGCGATCGTTATCGACGATGATGCAACGCAGGCGAGGAATGGCCGGTGAATTTCGAGTTGGTCTTCGATTGTGTAAGTTTCGAAAGGCAGTCGCGGCCTTGCAACGTCTGGAAATAAAGCAGGTAATTATTTTTATAGGCCGATGTTCCTAGAATGATGTATGTTAGTAACGTTTCGTTCCAACCGATTGTTCAATAATTCTTTGAGAATTGTTATTTAACGAATGTAATTCGACTGATTCGTACGTTACTCGAATATAGTCTAATTAGTCGTGCGACTCCAGTACGAGCGAATTGTGAGTTATAAATGGGTATCAAGGAATTATTCAAGTTTTTTTTTACCGCGATTACTTTTTCGGCCTCGAGGGGTTCGCTTCGCAGTACTTTCGGAATCCTACCTACCGCAGCTACGAGACCACGTTGCCTGGCCTCCAGAAACGCGGAAAAAGTTTGTACTGCGGTTACGCTTTGTCCAATGTGCGCAAACTCGACCGGTCCGTTCGACTCGGCGGTCGTCCCCTTTCCCTCCGCGTCCCACTTCCAACCCCTTGGCGTAGACTAACCTGACCGTGAACAGGCGCGACGCTATTAAACGTCGGAGGAAGGAACGAATGTTCCTTGGAATTTCGCGAGAAACAGTTTCAAGGAGACAGTTGCGGCCAGTAACGTTAATTCAATCGATAAGAGCACCACTGTAGCCAAGGGATGAGCACCGCCACCGCTGATAACCATCAAAATTCGAAGCTTGCGATTGCGATGATTTTTTTACACATGTTTACCGTTTTTCTCGTGCAATACGTTTGTTATTGTTTATTTTTGCGTTGCACTGGGTAGAATCGTAGGAGTAAACTGATTTGAGTGAATCCTTGGAGCAAGGGTGGGGAAACTGTTACTGGAAACAGTGATTATCAACTTTTCCCCTGTGAGACTTGGAGTTTTCGTTGGTTCCTTGTTTAATAATTATTGTTTTGGAAAGTGTTACTCGATATTGTTTGAGAAACAGTGATACGACCTTTGAAATGGACCACGTATTTAATACGATAGAAATAAAAATTGAATCATCATGGAAATGAATAAACACTGATTGTATATTTAAATTCAAACACAACGCTCTATTTAAATCCGGCGCAGATGCAATCTATTTCAGCAACATCAAGGTTTCACGTGTCTAGCAAAAGTTCAGGAAACTGTGTACCCTCCCATCGAACGTTATCGCGCATTACTGAGTAAATATGCCTGTTCGAATCGAATTTGCGAAACTGCCAATTCATATTCTAATCGAATCGATTTCTTCGGTGCCCTGCCTCTACCATGCGACCATTTTATATTTTAGTTCCATTTTGCATTTCGCTTACATTACCATTCACAATATTTCACAACACTATTCTATCCCCTTTACAAAATCTCAACAAACAATGTCAAAAGTAACAAAAACAAATATATAAAATGAACGCAGTCCCTCAACAATTCGCTCCACCAACATCAACACTATTCCTACTGAAAGTGTCAAAAGACATAAAGTTTCGACTTAAAATTGTTCTCTCAGTTTAATAATTTGTCTCCAATTGAATTCCCTACATTCTCTGCACTTACTTTCATAATTATCATTAGAAAAGTCGACGAGTCAATTCAGAATATACGACAAAACTCGCAAAATAATTTTAACCCCTAACAACCAAGAGCTTCTTCGTAACACTCACCCATAAGACATTATATTATAAATATTTATTCTCAGTGCACGATCAACAAACACGATGACGCAATAATTTGCAATATTCAATAAACAAAACCACATCGATGGTAAATAAATGAAATGAAAACTAAACTCTCCCCATACCCCCATACCGAGGCCTTTCACCGTAAGGGTTAAAATAAAATTTCAATTACCACTTGACACCTTCGCTACCCCTTAACCCATTAAATACCATGGAATTATCACCAACCAAATCAAACTATAATTCACTCAACAAAACATTTAAAACCATCTCTATATTCTAAACAATCCACCTAACGCGGTGACATTCACAAAGAATCATTCACTAACAATGCAATCCAATCAAAATTTCTCAATATTCAATTCTCCATTTCATATATTCCCTTAGAAAATTCATTCGTAAATGAAATCGCCCGAAGCATCTTCCCTACGTACGGCCCTGCGCGAAGCATCCCTCTCGCTTTCCCCTACCAGTGTTCCGGTACGGCGCCTCCACTCTTCTCCGTCGTTACAGTGCATCTCCTGGCGCTCTCTCTCCCGCGCATACCCCCACTCCTCGGCGGCTGGAAGCTGGAGGGGCGGCGGGGCGAGTGAGCGCGACGGTTGGACGACAGTCCTTCCGCGGATTGCGGATATTGTGTCGCGAAGCCTCGTGCGTACGGTGTCCTTAGGTCCTTTGGCGTGTCGCGTCGCGTCGCGTCGTGTGGTGTGCTTGTGCCGTGGCGTGTGTTCCCTCGCACAGCGAGCGAGCGAGCGAGCAGCCGGAGAGCGACGTCGTCGTCCCCGGATTCCGTTCGCGAACCAATACGACCGGCCGGAGAGAAACTCGTTTCAGGGTCGTCGCTCGTGCGGTCGACAGTGCTCTCGCGTCCGCCACTCGACGAGCCGCTCCTGCCCCCGGACTTTTCCCGACGGACACCGGGCTGGCAAGGTTAGGTTTCGCAGCGTCTCGCCGTTGTCCGCGTGTTACGGAGAGATTCTGATCGGCCGTGTGTTTCGTTCGGTGACCTTTCTTCCGTGCCGCGCGTTGTATTGTGCCTCGACCGAAGGATACCAGCGATGAGGATGAGCGTCGAGGAGCTGCTGCCTTAGGACACCTACCACGCCTGAGTCTACGGTGAGTGAATCTTGAGTTTTACGGTTTCGCCTGGCGGCTATCGTCTGCGGGATTTTTGCTGGGCTTGGCTGGCTACTTTGCCACAGATTGATTTTTCGCTATTTCCGGGAACCGGACTTGTGGGCGGGTTAACGCGCTCGAAATCAGCGTCGCGTTCGTGACGGATCTTAAATTTGTATGGAATTATTGTATTGTTATTTAACACATTGAATGCTGTGGGGTCACTGGTGACTCCGAATTACTATGGTTCACTCGATGAAACGATTATATGAAAGCATTTCTATATTAATAATGCTACGTAATACAGTGACGTTCGGCTAGATAGAAATAGTAATAATGCAATTCAATTTAATATATTTTTTCCATTCTGTGTATTTTCTTATTATATTTAGGAACTCAATAACTTGTTCTAGCGTCATTTTCTCGATATTTTGGTTAGATTTATTGCGTTGAATTAGATGTTACAATTGAGGTGAGCATGAGGTAGCGAACGTGTTAAAATAATGGAGGGAAAAGATCGGAAAATGGTGCCGATGGCGTCCGAATGATTCTGAATTTTTCGGACGCCTCGACCTTGCTACGATACTGACGAAATCGGCGCGAGTGGCCCGTCTAACGGGAGGTCCTTTGTCAGGCTCGAGGCAGCGGTCCTGTGGAACGCCGATCGTGCCAGACGGTTATTTTTCTCGCCGGATCAGTCGAGCGAAAATTAAATGAATCGTTTATTTAACTGCTCGAGTTAGTCACTGCCTAAAAGTGGCAGTCTACCGATTCGTAGAATCGAATGAAGCTTATTTCTTTTCCTGCTAATTAGACATGACCCTCGATTTACGCGGAAGTCCGTTCCACGTGGGTTCGTTTTACGCGAACGAAAATGGCGCAAATAGAGAAAAGAAAATATTGAAGTGAAAAACTGGTACAAGTTTTAGAAATATTTATTACATGGTTTAACAAAAGAAATAGTAATGAGATTTTCGAAAACAAAAGTATATTTTATTCGTTGTTACTAAATCGAGATCGCATAAATAGCATTTCAATTTATCGCGTAAAAAGAGGCTTGCGTGAAAAACGTCCGCGTAAATCGAGGGTGACGTGTATTAATTTTTATTTTTATTGCTATTCGCTTAAAAGTGGCAAACTGTAACGATCGTCCTATTTAAAATTTATTTTTGTCAAAATAGTCAAGATTATATGAAAATTATATTTTGAATAGATGAATAATTATTCTTATCGATGACCCTAATATTCCTGATCATATGGCAAAAATAACATATAATATTCCAATATACTTATGGTTTGCCGAATACAATCATTTTGATCAATAAATAAAGATTTAAGTTTCATAAGATTGATAATATTTCATTGTAATTTAATCTTCGAGAGATAAAGACTTTAATTAACTTACAATCTTATTATTTTTAACCCTTTGAACTCTGCTCCAATATTGCACCGGTTATATTAAATATTTTAATGAATCTTAAAGAAACTACCCTAAAATTATTAGATTTCCCATACATCCATATGTTGTGCTAACAAGGAAAATAAAAGATCGAAGAATGTAGCATTTCTAATTTTCGCTAGGAATACCATAAAAATTAAGGGTTAATATGACGCCTGAATGAAATAAGGGATAAATTGTAAATTTATTTATGAATAGATTATTTTGATATTAAATTTTATATTTTATATTGTATTTCGTTAGCAATACTTAACATTTTCTAACCAGACAAAGACGATGGTTTTTTTAAAATGAATTTAAAGAGAAATCATAGGTAAATTGAGAAACAAAGCTTCTTTATTTCAATATTTCGCGCACCGATGCATTACACATAGTTGAATATTAAACATTAAATTTTCTAATTTTACTGCGTCGAATCGATTGGTGACTGGTCACCTCTCGAGTGCAAAGGTTTTGTATAATGCCTCGACACGTGAAACATTGGAATAAAACAGCGTCGTTTTTCAATGTACTGGTGATTTCTCTTTCAATTAGTCTCAAAAAACATCGTCTTCGCCTCGTAAAGAAATGTTAAATATTTCTAGTAAGAAACATTCGAGTGCAAAGGGTTAATAAAAATATAAGACGCATCAGGAATTAGGCGAAAATGTTCGAGCGAGTTTTCGGGAGGACCGGTGCGCACTCGAACGGTTAATAGCCTTGAGTAGACGGTTCGAGGCTGGTTTTTATTAAAGTAATCAACGCGCCACTATGTACCTGTTACATGAATGCAAATAGGTCTCCAGCGTTGGGCCCGACCGTGACCCACCTCAATCTAAATTCATTCGGGTACAATGTATCGGGTGTCCATGAATAATTTAGCTCCGATTTAAAAGCTACAATAGGATCATGGATTTATTCAAACCTAGCGCAGGCTTGATCTTAACCGAGTCTAAGCTGAACCGCTTGAGGATTCGGAGGATAGTTTAGCTCAGTGTCCCTCAACTTGCGGCTTTCACGACGCTTTGAATTTTTAATGGCCCGATAGCCACTCGATTGGACCACCGGATTGTCGACTTAGCCGAACTTAGCACAGACTTAATTCTAATCAGATTTAAGTTGATCCGAAGATCCGTATAGAGCAGAGTCTCTCATCTTGAGGATCGCGTAACGCTTCTAAATGATAAGGAAATGATAGTCACTGCTTCGAGCAGAGAATCATAGACTTATTCAGACTCAGCACTTAATCCTAATCAAATCCAAGTCGAATTGCCTACGGATTCGAGTATAATGTAGAGCAGAGGTTCTCAAGCTATGAACGATAAGAAGATAACTTCGCGAATAAAAATCGTACGATAATAAAACGATAATAATTACAACAATCACATAGGCTGGTTTCAAAGCCTGAAGTCTCTACCATTTCTAAATTCTTTTACAATTATTGAAAATAGATCCTTCTCTAAGAAATTCCGAAAGAAATTGTTTTAAATGACGTTCTGAGTGACGGAAGTCTCACTTTGAGGTTTCCATAGAACAATTTTGAAAAGTCAAGTCGACTGCAAAAGGTTAAAAGTATTTCGGGTAATTTTTTTTCTGGCAACCTCGATTAATTATGACTAGATTACCCGTGTCGCTTTCGATTGAATAGCGATAAGAGAATATTTCAATTTGACAGTGGAAGTACCATATTTAAAACTAGTTAGGTTAAAAAATATATCCTCGTACCATCTTTTTCTACCAAATGACCACAGAATGTCCCAAAGCATCCATAACTATCCGAGTGGCCAAATACTTCACAGAATAGAGAGAGATTTAAACGTCTCGCGAGCGGTGCGGTTTCAAGCAAACGAGGTTAGGCTGAGAACCGCTGCATTCCTCGGTCCGCGTTCTCCCGCGGAACAACCCTGAATTATCGTAAGTTAGCCGGCCGAAAGGCGGTCGGAAAGAAGTTAGGGTGGCCGATAAGCGGACGTAATTTCAGCTGCGGAGAGGATCGCTGATAAAAGAGTCGATTCTCCGCGAGAGGCGGAAGTTCATCTCCGGTCGAACGGAGGAAACGCGTAACGAAGTCAATCATCTTCGCTCGGCGCCCCTCCCCGCCGCGAGCCCGGTATTAATTAACTTTTCTGACAAGTTATTAGCGCGACGGGATCAAAGGGGCGCCTCGGCGCGTTACTCTCGTCTCTTTTTTCCTCCGTTCCCCGCGCGAGGTTCTATTTTCCTTCGTTTTTCGTTTTTCCGGGCCTCCTCCGCGCGTAATTAAGACGGTCGTCGCGTGCGCCGTTAATTACCTTGTTTACGAAACTGCGTTGCGAGATGGGCAGCTTATTACGACGAGCGGCTCCGATTTGGAACGATCTCGGCCCTAGGTCTCTGGAGATTCGCTCGTGAATCCGTTTAAGGGGAATTGGCGATTGTAGAACGGGGATAATTTGATTGCAATTGAAGTAGATTATAGGAACTCATAGGATTTTGAGTCTAATGGTAAAAAATGGAACAAAGGAGACAGATACATAAGTTTCACTTTCAAATTGATGGAAATTAGAATTGTTCGAGTTTCTCTTAATATTAATTTATTACGTAATAATAACAATAATAATAGGAATAGTGATAGTGATGATAATATTTCCATTATCTCTGTATTATTCCTTTATATCCATGAAGTCCCATTGTTCCACATTTGCTCATCAGCAGATTACACTATTGAACTCTTGCTCGTCTGAATAAATAACTAATCACCTAGTTCCCATTCACCCCATATAATCGACGATCAATCGATTGTAGGGTAACTCGCGATACCATCCATCTGTTGAAACGTTCGGTCACGCCTTGGCAGCGCACACCTGCCCAATCCGCTCCTCGAATCCTCTCGTTGTCCCGATCGCCTGCTGGACGATGCTCGAAACTTGTCCGAGAAAAGTTGCGCAACAGTTCGGCCGAACGGCGAACGGCGTCCGGGTCCTTTTCGCAGCGAGTGGAAAGTTCTAGAAGAAAAGATCAACTCGGCTCCTCACGGCCGCGTTTGTTTTGAAACGGCCACCACGTGGCTACGATCGGCCACGTTTCGAAAACCGGATTCCCCCGGCGAAACCGCGGCCGAACATCGAAAGGGAGAGGCCGGAGAGAAAGGAATCCGTTTGCTCGCAGGATCGAGAACGCATTCGAAGATTTTTCTTCTGGAAATCTCGATTGATTATGGCTAGATCACCCGTCTCGCTTTCGATCGAATCGCGGTAAGGGAATATTCGACGCTGGAAGTACCATATTTGAAAGTTTCGGTTGCACGACTGTTAATGATCTGGTCGTTTTTGTCGGAAGTTGAAATCGAGCCACGTTTCCTGCTAGATGATTGTAGGCGTTAATAGGATGGTTAGGAATATTTAAGTGTGACATTGGAAGTACCATTTTGGACATTCTATTTCCTACGTAGCCACCAAACTCAACTCGCGACTTTACTCTTGAAAACCTGGATTACCAACAACTATCGCTCCCATTAACTCAAACTAAATGTCGACAACTAAAATATTCAAACCCAACAGCAAAATTACCATTTCTGTAACGTCTAATTTCTTACTCGCTAAAACCGAGTCCACAAAGCTCCGAAGAATCTAAACCGACTTCCAGCTAAGTACTCCCAAGCGTCGATAACACGATTAATGGAGCCAGTCCCGACTCTAAAGAAAGTTGCAAGATCCACATTAAAGAGGCGGTAACTAAAAATTTAAGGTGAAATAAAAAAAAACAGAGCGAACCCGTAGCAACAAAAGGAGATACGATTCCAAGCGAATCAGTAATCGATTCAAGGAAAACGCAGCGAAACAGCGAACTCTCGCGTCTAATATTTCAGCCGGGTTTTTCCCGACCGGCCGCTTCAATCACGTCCACTTACGTGGTTAACGAAGTTTTCAGCCAGTCATCTAATTAGCCGGCATCGGGACGGGTTGTGCAACGGGCCGAGGAGACCGTGTGCACACGCGACAAACTCTGTTTGCCGGCCGGCCCCCGATCTTCGCCCGGAGACGCGGCCGGCCATGTTTTTCCATCGGCGGTTATTAGTCAATTACCGGGGACATCTCCGGGACAGCGCGAGCGTGAATAGATAATTACACGCACACGCGGCCGGCTCGTTAAATTCGATTAGGACGTGCGCGGACTCGCGGCTCCTCTTGTTTCGCTCGCTTTAACTAGCTCCGGCTTTAACCCTTTCGGCCCTGAGTGTATATTTTTCCCCTGGATCGAAGAGAGGATCGGGGACAGTTGGTCTGAAGTGAAATTCAAGCTGTGGAACAGAGACGGACGATCGGTAGTGATAATAATTAGCATTTGAGATAGCAGTCATGAAGATCTGGGCCATTTCTTTTTTATCTAGGCGTTTTCCGGTCATTTTAATTGTCCGTGGTACCTGTGTGCATCGTTTGATAACTGGGTTAAATAACGAATTGATTATTAGCTAGATAAGCAGGTTTGCCTTATAATGTCGATTTTATTAAGGTTTCAAGCGGAATTGTACAAATAGATATTAAATTCCTTTGGATTCACATTGAATATTCTTCTGTTACCAATTATTATACCTTAACATTAGAACTACCGTATCAGTCATAATGACTGGTTTCGATTTGTTTGTTACCTTAAAAGCATTGAATATTTGAAATGATTTTGGAAATAAATAGTTTCACTCGAGTACTATGATGAATATCTAAAGAAACTGAAAATAATCTATTACAATTTTTATAGAGATTACATATCAATCGTATTAAATGCTCGGTACTTCTTAAGGAAACGTAGACAGAATATGCTTGGAGTACGCCTATTATATATAGGAACTTATTTAGAATGACGCCCTTGTCAACATATTTCACGAACATTGAAATCGGCGAGGATGTAACTCACGTACACATTTACCAAAGCCGCTTTCCCTTCGTACCAATGAGTTACACATCAATCGGGACTCTGGTCGGATCAGCAAAACAGAGCACCGCGGGTCCCAAAGTGCGCCGCGCGGGCGTGCATCATCGTTAAAAATTCCTCGGGCCCGGTCCGGCCCGTTCCGATCCCGAAGGTCGATTAAACCCGGTCGTCCTTGTACGACCGGGCCGCGATCCGAAGCGGCGCGACCAGTTTCCACCCGGGGGACCCGCTTGTTTTTCCCGGCCACCGTTGGAAATTCGATTTCCCGGCGACGATTACTTTCTCCTCCCCCTTCGACGTCGGCTGGACCGCGGCTCCAGACAGTCGTCGACGGGGGAGTCTGGTTATCGGCGAACCGTAAAATAAATTCTCCCGGTGGCTGACGCGCGATAGATAACCGGGAGAGCGCGTCGCAGCCGCGGTTTTGCGGGCCGGTCCACGAGAGGAATCGTTCTTTCTTCCGCTCGTCCTTTGCCCCGCGCCCTTTCTCCGCCCGTCTGTTTCGCATTCGCGTCCCCCGTGCCCCGGATATCATCGAGATATCACCTAGCAACGGGACCTGATAGCTCCCCAGCGGGAATCGATCGAATCGCGGTGTAACGCGATGTATGGCGCAAAGCTTTGTCATTGTCCCGCGATCCTTCGAAGGCTCGATCGCTGCCGATTCCACTCGCTTTCCGGCTTTGGCCTGATCGCGCCGGGAACGCGGCTTTGGGGGATGATTCCTGGATGGATGGTGGATTGCTGCGAATATTTTGGGACTAGAAACTTCATTTTATCGGGAATTTTTGACCGTTTGTTGTGTGTGCAAGATAAGGTGCTCAGTTTGTAGACGGTTTGTGGTCCGATGCTTTATAAATCGATAGGAGAATAGAATATCAGTTTGAAAATTGGCACATCGAGTATCTCGGAGTTCCTTTGATACGTGAAAATCAACTAAATGAATAGAGACATGATACGAATGAAGATGTTTAAAAAATATCTCTTAATTTTGTAGTTTTCTGGGATCAAAATCGTTATTTATGTCTCTATCCCATAGAAACAAGCTTCAATTCGCAACGCTGGCTATTTCGAATGAAAGAATACCACGGAAAGGGTGTCGAAATTGAAAAGGAGCGACGTGGAACGCGAAATGAAGGGGATTCTGAGTATTCACGCGTGATCTCGCGCTCGAACGTGCGAAGCTAATGGCACTCGGGCGGAAGATAAGCCCTGGTCCTCGTCCTTTCAAACGTTTCCATCCCTTTTGTCGTCGTGCCTTTTTTCCGGCTCGTATCGCTAATTGAATTTGGAAGACGAGTGTTCGAGACAAATTACGGTTTAATATAAAAGGGGAAGGTCCATCGTCAATCAACGTCCAATATAGGAACCAATATATTCCAATTGGAACAGTCTTAGACACCGAGATTCATATTTAAATCGAATAAAAATTTTCTAGGTACTTAAAACGTAGCTGATTCTTCTTTCTAATATTTAACCCCTTGTCCTGTGACATCGTATCAGACATTAATGAGATGCATTTCAAATGCGCACCGATTCTCGTGCAACGGACGGCTTTTCACGAATCAGTCGAAGTGGTTTACCTCCTGCGGAAAATTCGATTCTCGTCCTCGCCGATCGAGCGTATCCTTCGTTTTCATGGGTAAATTGTTTTCCTTTCGCCGTGCACACGAAGGACGCGACCGGTAATCGTTCCTTAACGATCCGAATTCTTTCCCCGGCTTGTACGAGGCCGTTTGAGCGTGTAACGCGTACGTTCTGGGCGGTTTGACGAAGGCAACGACCTACACCGCGCTCCGTATATGGCTCTCCCGAGGCGTTCGGGCTTCTTTCGACGCGTTCTTCTCCTCCGGCGTGTACCGCTTATTAGGAGATCCCTTCCTCCCGACGAGAGAAACCGCCCGGGGAAAAAAGATCCACGGTGAAATCGATTTTCCCGGCGAGACAGCGTTTCGCTGTTCCGGTCGTGTTCGGTCGGATTGATGCGGTTTTTAGAAAAACCCGAATATTACCGGCGTTCGAGGCGAATTGCAATTTCTCTGTGTCAGAATTTGAACTTTGCTCTTTGAAGTAATGCCAGAAAATCCGTTGAAGTCTCAAAGTATTGAAACGGAATGAAAATAAATCGAGAAAATAGAGGAATCGCGGACGATCATTTTCCCGTCGTTCCAGGTTTCGTTCCGTTCAAGCTCCGCAGCTTCGAAAATAACGAAAGAATTATACGAAACGATAGTTTAAACGTTGAATTAAGTATCCCCGTACAATTCGGCGGAAAGAAACTGAAATTGTTTACACGTGGGCCGCTCGTAATCGGATCGCGATCCGGCCGGGAATATTTCAGCGAGCGCGCGCGACGTCTTAATCGCCTTAGAGAATCTGTTCACCGGGAGGAAGTCGCGGAGAGGAAAACGGGAAATCGGTTTAAACGAGCAACGACGTCGACGGCGATATCCTATTTCCACGGACGCGCGAAAACTCGAGACCGAAAGGAGATACGGCCTCGCCAGCTCGGAGAGGGCAGGCCGGGAACGCCGGGGGACTCTCGCGTTCCCGCAAAAAAAAACGTAACTAGGGTTTGCTGTCGGGGCGAAATCGAGTGGAACGAGCTAGGCTAGGGAATAGAGTTCATGGAACACTCCTTAGAGTGCCGGAAAATGGAATGAGATCCGGTAGGAGTCAAATATAGCGAGATGATAAGTCCAGTAGCCTCGGATCAGACTTCGAAGAGTAGCGTAGATTTCTGCTGTATGTGACAGAAACCCAGCAGATTCGATTAGGATCTATTATATTTAAAGTCTAGAAGGTCCAAAGATATTTAGTGACCAATGGAAACCTTTCAAACAGAATAGAATTCAGCGGAATTCATCTGAATTCTATAGAGTCTACCTAACTACTAGATCTGGAAGAAGTAAGATCCTCTAAATTCAGGTGGAGTTTAATGGAGTTTATTAAAAATACGCAATGTTTTTTAATATTTCTTCGAGTAGAAGAGTCCTTCGTACCTGGGATACCTAAACGAGACCCAAAAAACCTGTAAATATCGCGTAGTCCAAGGAAATCCCATTAAATCAGAAAGTCTCTAGCGCAGTGTATGAAGCTATTAGGTAGAGTCAGAGGTTTCAGCCGCATTCCAGAAGCGTTTGCCTTTGTTCAGCCGATTTTATCAAGATCCACTAGCTACAGAATGTAATAGAATTCCATAGAATCCCATAGAATCCCACATAATTCATGAAAAATCTCTAAATCCCGTCACAATCGATAGCAGATGTGGTTAACCACGACCTAATGAAGCGAGGTTAGAGCGTCCAGTCGATTAGGATCACGCAGCACCAAGATCAAACCGGGCATGTGGTTAATTATGATTGAACCGAAGCTCAGCGCAACGATAAGGAAGAGGCAGCCGGCTAGCCCACAATAAAATTCCTCGGTTAAACGGCGAACCGAGCGAAACGAGATGTTTCCCGCGTACTGCATCCAGCGGCCGGGCTTTAATTAAATTTCCCTTGGCCCGCCCCGGGGTGGGGGCGAATGATACATATTCAACGACGTAAGGAATTCCTTTTGGTCTTAAACGTTCTGGAAACGACCCCGATAGAACGCGCAATTTCCCACGCGATTCCGAAGCAACGCGGTCGCCGCGGGCTGCTTGATGTATCCGAGATAAACGACACGCGCGTGCGGGAAACCCTTTTATCGCGGCTGTTGCGCGCCGTTCCGCCTTTGTCATTAAATCGTCAGCGATATCTACGTTCCTAGAATCGAATTTCCGGGGTCCTTGGATAGTTTGCGGTTCTGGCTTGACGGCGGACACGTTTGATGCATTGCCTTTGGCGTGTTGTACGAGCTTTCTTAGCGTACGATAATGTTAACGAAATTGGAGTTGACTTCATCTTCTTGAATTTGAATGGATTAACGACAATTTCTTAATCTTCAATTTTCTAAGCTTCAATTTCCTAATCTTCAGTTTCCTAACTTTCTAGTTTCCAATCTTCCAACTTCCAATTGAGCTATTTCTAACTTCTCAGCTTTCAATTTTCCAGTTTCCCATTGCCCAGTTTTCAATGTCGCAGTCTCCAATTTCCCAACTCCCAATGTAGCAATCCCTAATCTTTCAGCTTTCGATCTTTCAATTCTCCAATTCCCAATTTCCCAGCTTCCAATTCTCCAATTCACAATTGCCAACAAAAAATCCCATATCACACGATTCCAGCCAGTTCCCCATTAACCCATAGATCCCCAAACACCGTCGCCCTCCCACTAATCGATCATAGGGCTCACTCGTTTCATCCCTCACAGCGCCCTTCTCAAATCCTTTGTCCGTGGGGTCCGTCGATATTTGGCAAGAACAAGCCGGCAATTTGCAACGCGCGAGAGAAGGAGGCTCGCCGTCTGCCTTCGCCCTGACGCAGGGTTCACGGTTCACCGGCCCCGTCTGCGCCCTCCTCCGCGCCCCTCGCCGCCGGTTCGGCCCGTATTAAAATGCGCCAGCATGATTCTAATAGAAGGCATTACCGGGCCGGGGCTTGGATGCAAACACGTTGTAATGTATTCATATTGGCCCCGGCGTGCTCCACGGACCTCAAAGCGAGAGGGCTCTTCCTCGGCTGTGATATTTGAATTTTAATGCGAGCCCTCTCTTCCGCCGGCCTATCCTCTGCCCCCGTTATCTCCGCCCAGTTTCATCCCCCCGTGGCAAGGATACTCGAAACCATCGCATTTTCCGCCAACAATCGCCGGATTTCCCTGGCCCGGGCTGCCTCGCTTTCTCTCCTCTCCGCGCGGAGTCGCCGAGAAAGGGGTTGCAGCCCCTTTTCGTGGAGGAGTTTTGATCCAGTCGCCGCACTGCGCGGCCGAACACCAGTTTTCTGGAGAAAACTCGACGACTTGCTCAAAAAGTGGGAAACTGAGCTATTTTATTTCAACATTTCGGGATATGTGACGAATGAAATTATTAACCTTGTTTGGAGGAAAGCCGGTGACACTTTCAGTGGCAAATGGCAAACTTTTGGGAAGGGAGAGATAAAGATAAATTCTAGGAGAAAATGGTTAATATAAGATGATAATAGAAAGTTTTAGGTTCGAAGGTCGAGAGTCCTTTAATTACTGTTCACTGATTTTCTAATCGTTCCAAAAGAACAATTCGGATTGTTTATTCATGTTCGCAGTGTTTATATCGAACAAACGACAAATTTGTAAGATCAACAGTGCTTTCGTATAGATTTCATTCGACTAAGATTCGTTAGGCACGACTTCATTAGACTTTGATTCACTCACACTGGAATTTATTGAACTATGACCCCTTAAAGTGACTTTATCGAATTTGATCTATTAAAGTGGGCTTCACCGGACTCTGGTCCATTAGTCTAGACTTCAATGAACTCTGCTCCATTAGATTAGTCTCGATCGGACTCCGATTCGCATCGCTAGATTCGACTGACCTTTGATCCGTTACGCAGGACGTTGCTTCCGAGAGCCAACATCCGCGGATACCTCCTGCATTTCGACCGATAAAAGAATCTTCTTTTCACTCACCCCTTTCCAAAAGTATGTACTCGCTTCCGTTGTTGTGATTACTATTCTCTTAAACCAACGTAATTTTAATAGATTACCGATTGTTACGCATTCAAATTTTACTAAATTAGATAAATTAGATAAATTACAATTTTTTGATCAATCTAAAGGCAAGAAAAATGAACAATCCTTAATTCAAACCTTGAAACTTCACCAAAATCATTCAATTTTTCTGTCGCAGGCGCTGAAACCGATGCCTACCGGCGCCTCCACTGTCTGAACCGGGCCACTAGTCTGATGTGAGTAAACTTTCACTGCCCTGACCCATCGGTCGTTCCGTTTCCATCGGTCAAGGGTCACAGGCTCGTTAACCGTTCGAACATACACGCCGTTACAAACAAAAAAGGAAGGAAAAACGGGTATATACCGATCGAACGGAACGATCGAGCGTGACCGTTCGCTTTTCTGCGCTGGGACAAAGGCCCAGCTTCCGGTACACGCTGCCATTAAGCCTGTTATCGCGCTCAGCCGGCTCGATCTATTGAAATTCGCCCGTGATTCGGGGTCGGCCGGCGGAATCACCGCGCCGAGCGTTCGATGATCCACCAAGAAAGGATCTGTTCCTTTCCTCTTACGGGAGCTGATCCCCTTTCGAAACGAGAAATTTCCTTATTTTTTAATTCAATCTGATCAAAGAATAACTTCGAGTTAATTACAAACAGATGAGAAGTTAACCCTTTGCACTCGAGAGGTGACTCTCAGTCACCATTTGATTTGATGCAGCAAAACTATGAAGTTAAATATTTAGTAGCTTAAATTAAACTTCATATTGTTATGTGAAATATTTAAGTAAAATATCTTTGTTGCTTAATTTATCTGAGAGTCATCGTTAAATTAGGTTCAAACGTCGTCTGTATCTCGAAAAATCTTGAATATTTCCAGTAAAAAACTTTCGAGTGCAAAGGGTTAAATGAAACCTTTGAAAAAGCTTGTGTTAAGATATTAAATAATTCTAACGATAATACTAATAATAATTCTAATTATACTGAAAAGAATGATAATAATGATAGTGGAAAATAATTGCAATAATAATGACAATTATTTAGTATCTTATTCTTTCGATATTATCAATTACAATAGTTAATTATTATTAATATTAAAATAAATTCTATGGTCATCAGTACCGCTTTCATATTAAAGAAATCTTCGTTTAAACTTACAAATTGCTCTAATATCTCGCGCGCAAGCTTCCAGGGCTTAAGATCGACGTCTTTGACGGAATCTCGTTTGGTAGATCCAGCCAGTACGACACTAAAATATGATTACGAAAGTTTTCGAGTAAATTAATCGCTGCGGGTCGCGTCCGCCGGTGTGGTCATGAGAAGTGGGTCACGAAACCGCCGTAATCCTCGCGTCTACGGCTCCGACGTGATCGAAACCGGTTGAAACATACCGGCGAGGCCGGTCGGATGCGTTCGTCGGTGCAGATTTGGTCCCCTGGCTCCTCCGAACTCGGCGACAACTTCGTTCCCGGTGATTTCACGTGGTGGCCGTTGCTTTCGTGATCAGTCGAGCTCCTCTTATCGTTTGTTAGGACGTGAATTCATTAATATCAGCTGCCGAGGTCGTGGGACATTTGTGTCTTCTGTTTGAAGTGTTAAAATTGCGAACGCGGTGGATAATGTGTGCCACAATGCTATTGCATAATTAATATCATAATGTATACGCGTTATTAATATCATAACGTAATTTTAATACTTCAGAACATAGAAGAAACGAACATTCCACGACCTCGGAAGCTGATGTTAACGAATCCATGTTCTAATTAACGATAAGAGAGCTCGATGCTAACTAATGATTACGATTGATTTTAATATCGTAGAAATATCGGAGTAATCACTGCGATTATCGGTACCACTTTCTTTCAGTTTAATGTGATCAAAAGGTAGCTTTGAGTGCATTCTTAATAGGAAATTATTAGCAATTATGATTATCGTTTCATCATTTACTTTGTTACAATATTAGCATTCTATAATTCGAGGAGATCAACCCTTCCGTTGGCAAGCGGAACGTTGGAGGACTCAATCGGCATTACGTTATTGATATTCGATAATGTTTGTTCTTTCCCAAGTTTGTTGGTCAACCTGCAAAAGCAGCAACATATTTGTTAGTTCCGAATTGCAAGTCTTCCAAATTACTGAACTTCCAAATAATGTATTTGTTGTTTCATAATAAATTCCAACGAAACTTCAGTACTACAATATCTGTTGTATCGTGACAAACCTAAATCACGATACTTGATTACATTAATTTCTAAAGTAGAAAATTTACCATCAGTATATTCAACGATCCAGGGTAATCTCACCGAATTTCCACGAATCCAAAGCAAATGTTATAAAAACAACGAAGAAACGAAGTTGCTAACATAAGGAACCCTTTGACGACGATTCTAAAGGGAACCTTTCGCAGATTCTGCGAAATTAGATATCGAATGCTTAAATAATAAAGAATAAGGGAATCATATGCTTCTCTTGCTGTTTGATTAGTTAAAATCTTATTAAAAAAAACTAAAACCACGAAGTTTCTAATATAAGGATTAACCCTTTGACGACGATTCTAAAGTGTGCAGATTCTGTGAAATTAGATATCGAATGCTCAAATAACACAGAATAAGGGAATCATATACTGGTTTCTTGCTGTTTGAGTAGTTAAATCGTTTTCTCGCAACCTGATATCCCTAATACGAAAGTTTCATCCCGGTAAAACGTCGACGTTCGTTCGCGAAGGGTTAATAAATTAGTGTCGAACGATCCCCGGGGTGTACGAGGTGAGTCTTGACTAATCAGCTACGAGGCGTTTCAAACTTAATTAGACCGAATGTTCCGAATGAATCGTTGCTGTCGCGGATTCGGGGAAGAAGGCCGGATTCACGGTTCAATTAGAAGCGGCGCGAGCGAATTTAATTACGGCCGCCTAAGGAACGCTTAACGTTTGCCAACAACACTCACTGTATCGTTGGCGCGCCCCGCTCGCCGCCATAATTATGATCGCGACAATGCTTCCGCCGTGTTTCACCGGCGATGGTGGCCCCCTTTGTGTTCGACCCGAACGACCTGACCCTACGCGACCCGACCCGGGGCAGGGCAGGTCGTTTTTCGTTGTCCCGTTAATTAAGGGGAACGATGGAAAAACATCATTTTCTCTTTTCCCCGGTTTTTCGAGGTCCGCGCGTGACGCAAATGAGTTAGCCGGGTAATTGCCGTGGAAAATCGAGCGGGGTTGCTTTTTCCAACCCCGAAAGCGGCTGACCCCTTTGTCTTTCGGTTGGCCAATGGGAATTAACGAGCTACTTGCCGGCTACCCGAGGCTAATGGTGATTAAATTTGGATTAATGGCGTCTTGATGGTGCTTTGAACATATCTTGCTTGCATCTTCAGCCATTACACTGGATTTTATTGGACTACGATCCATTAGATTGGACTTTATCGGACTCTGATCCATTGTATTTGATTTCATTGTAGATCCATTGAAGGATCCATAGGATTAGATTCAATCAAATTTCATTACAGATGCATCTCCAGTTGCATTGTTCCTTTCCAGATTTCGATCCATTAACTTCAAACTTCAATCCACCAAGAATTCACTATACTCTGATTCACAAACTATTCCACATCGAATCCAAAACCATT
Source organism: Nomia melanderi (assembly GCF_051020985.1). NCBI lineage: Eukaryota > Metazoa > Arthropoda > Insecta > Hymenoptera > Halictidae > Nomia > Nomia melanderi. Next base: position 8,845,289 of record NC_135000.1, read on the forward strand.
GTCATCCACGATCGGTTCCATTTAATTCCACTTCACCATCCCCTTTAGAATCCTCATTTCCACAGGAAATCGCGATCTACTAGGCCGAATCCGATTGGATCCTAGTTTTCCTTATCGAATCCACATGAATTTAATGAATTCCGTCAGATCCTACCGTGCCTCTTCCGATCGATTCCACAGGATCCAGCGCTGCTCGATCGTAAAGGACTCGACCGACCCGGGATCCACGATGTTAGATCGCGATCAGTTTCTAGAGCGGCGGACGGGGCGAAATAGCAGTTAAAATTAATGAAAAGAATGGATCGGCTTCGACGGAAGCTTAGAAAGCAACGAGAGCGCGCTTTCGGTCGGTCGGAGAACCGAAGGGCTTTCTCTCGAACGAACCCAATTAGCGGCCACCCCCCGCCCCTGTCCCTTTTCAAGTTTCCGCCAGCTAATTTCACCCGTTCCGCTGGCCCCCCTTTTTTTTCCTCCGCGACGTATTTACCCGGAAAATAATGAGTGGGGGTCTCGTTATTTCTTTCCGAGCTGCTCGTTCCTTCTCCACCGTCGTCTCCCTCGCAACCCTCTCCCGCAGGAACACCGGGCAAGATCACGGGAATATCGGACCGTCCCGCGGCGCACCGGGTAACTGGCCGGGTCGACACGGGATTCGTATTGGTCTCGTTATGTTTATTATTATCCGTGTTCTTTGGTTCTTTGTTTAGCCGTTACCGATATTCTACCGGTACGATCGTCAGACGAATTTTCGAGGGTTGTCGCTCTCGAGAATTACTATATTTGTAGCGTATATTCCTTTTCATTTGAGTTACGGGGATCAGTGGTTATTATCTAATGTTCGATGATATTCAAAGTATTAATAATAATAGTAGTAGTAATAGTAATAGTAACACTAATAGTAATAGTAGTGATTAATAGCTGATAAAATAATAATAATAACAACAACAACAGTAATAGTAGCAGTAATAGTAATAGTAACAGTAATAGTAATAGTAGTGATTAATAGCTGATGAAATAATAATAATAATAATAACAACAGTAATAGTAATAGTAATACTAATAGAGATAACTAATAGCTAATAAAACAACAAATGAGAATTAATAGAATAATAAGATGTGAAATAATAAAATACTAATTACTAGCAGACAGAATAACAACTTGAATAGCATTCGAGAATATTCATATCAACTTCTCCACAACTATAATGAACATAATTTTGTTCCTTAAAAGGAATGCTATCGTTAGATTTCATCGTTCCCCGGCTCGGAGAACACTAAGAGCCACTAAGAATCGCGAATGACCCATTCTTATGTAGATCCAGAGCGAAGATCCGACTCGAACCGAGCCGCTCCCCGCCGAATCCAATCAAACTCTCTCTTAGCGAGGCTAATCGTCAAGCCTAATCACGATTACGCTAAACGGCGCCGTTCTAAGGAAGCCTGGAAGGCGAGATTCGGCGGCGAGCCGCAATTTCTAGGCCAAGTAGAACGGCTTTTATCTCGGCGTGATATTTCACGACCGCGGCCGCGTTTCGTTCGTATGCGCCGATCGTTTGCGCAATCGTGCTCCCCTCGAACGATCGAGAGAAAGAGAACGAGAGTGGGACCGTGAGAAACGGGGCCCGCGGAGCGACGGGTCCGCCCGTTCCACGGTGAGAGGACGCGAAAACGCACGGCCGATCGCGTATTTACATTCTGCGCGGGATCTGCTCGCGATCTGCGTGCGCGAGACTCGCGTCGGCCTGGGGTCAACGTCTCGGAATACGTATCACTCGGTTTTTCCCGATTCGCAGGCAGCAATTAACGCGGAGACTGAAACGAAGCCTCGTCTGCGTTGCTTTTGGTTTAGAATTCTCCGACTTTGGACGCGTTTTTTCGAATTTTAAGTAGATTTTCGAGATCGGTGTCGAGTAGACTGTGAATTGATCGATAGTTTGGTAAGGTGAGATGTTGTATGGTGAGTTTCGAACCTGTAACTTTATTGATAAGGAAATTACAACGAAAATTTGGGTCGCCGAGTCTGCGTTTTACCGTTGGATCGCGCGTAGGAATTTGAATGTTATCGAATTGCTCGGAATTTCGCTCTGTTTAGTGTTTAACACTTTATGCGTCGAGTTCCTAGACGTTCACCGCGTTCATCGATCAATTTGCAAAGTATTTAGCGAACAACTAGGCCCGATTGTTCAGCGTCGAAACAGCGAATCGACCAGCGAATCACGCGCGAAATTGTCGTCGGAGGTCCCGCGTCGACTAGGAAACAAACGGAAGTTAACGATTCCCCGATTCAATTCCGGCCCGACGACTCGTTCATTTGTTACCGGTTCCATTAATAATTTCCACTGCGTAACGGCCGACGATCGGCCGAACGAACAGCGATTCTCGCTTGAAAAGTTAAACAACGACAGTTTCTCACTGTGATAATCAATTTATCACAGCGATAAGGAATTATTTATCTGAAAAAGTGAACGGCGAATCCATTTGTTGAAATTGAATTAAACAATGGATTCGATGCACGAGTGGAATATCAGTTTTACAGGATTCGAGGATAATTGCGAGGAAACTAGAGCGAAACGAAGAGAATTACGAGGAAGATTCTCGCGGTGCCACTTTCCCGAGATTGTCAGAAATTGTTAGGACAAGTTTAGCCAGTCCAGCCGTATGTTTTTCCACGAGCGACGACCAAGTTTCCCGAACTCCTCCCCCGGAGTAATTTTTAATTTAGACTTTGTTTTTCCCGAACTTTCGAAAGTGATCGTCGCCGCGCAGATTTTACGACGGCAATATCCACCCCGCGGAAAAGTACGTCGCGGGAAAATTAGTTTTCCCTTTCAGAGAAAGTGTCGAAGAACGCTGGAATTTGCTCCCCGGAGGGAACGTAATTTCCTATTATCTTTTAGTTGAAATATACTGTAATGAAGAGTTCTTTAAGCTTGGCAAAAGATGCTGCGAAATTTACAAGGTTTTTATTTCGCTGTGGCGAAGGATTAATCAATCGTGACGTGAAATTCTTTGTAATTCGGAAATTTTCAAATTTCCTGGTTTTCAGATTATGGAACTTTGAATGTTTAAAAGCTTTAAAATCGTAAAACTTAAACATTTTTTCATTTTGAAGCTCTGAATTTTGGAACTTTGGGATATTGAAACTTCGAACTTTGGAACTTTTGGATATTAACACTTGGAACTTTGTAGTATTAAAGCTTCGAAACTTTGGAACATTCGGATATTAAAACTTGGAACTTTGTAATATTAAAGCATTGAAACTTTGGAACTTTCAGATATTAACACTTGGAACTTTGTAATATTAAAGCCTCGAAACTTTGGAACTCTAGAACATCAAAACCTCTGAACTTGGAAACATTGAAGCTTCAAAGCATTGAAACTTTCGAGTCTCAAGACTTAAAAACGTCGGATCTCTAAAACATTGAATCTCAGACACGTCGAAACGAGAAATTTCGAAGATTCCTTGAAATTCCCCAATTTCTCTGCGTCGAATCGGCGAAGCCCGAGCAAAGGTGAAATTCCCGTGGAACCACAGTGTCCCCGGTTCATCCAGCGGGTGTCCCCGAATCCTCGATCGTAGGAACTTCCGCAGACAGGAACAAAGGAGCCGTTAGCGTGAAACGTCTGGACAGTTTCCATCATCCGGCGATCAAAGAGCCGGCTCGCAGTAGGAGGAGCTCTACAGAGACGGTCGTTTACCTGTCGCCGACAGAATAATGAAAATACGAGAGCGGCGCGATCGCGCGGTCGGAAACGAGCAATTGGTCACGGTCGTTAGTGAACCGTTAGCAAAACGACGCGTCTCTGTGCGCCCGCTCCTCTCTACAACCTCGCTAGGACTCGCAATTTGCGAATTAATTTCCCTGAACACCGCTCTCCTTCTCTCTCTCTCTCCCTCTCGTCAGGCGAATTCTATTTTCCTGTCGGATTATAAACTTGCCTGCGGCGATTCGACGCTAAGCAGTCTGTAAAACCTCTCCTTAATGACCGGCTGCACTTAGTTTATTGTCAGACAGCATACAGGACGGATGGCCCCGGAAAAAACTTTGCGAGCTTGTTGCACGCGTTCCTCGTTTTTCTCATTAGTGTCGTTAGAGCCATGATACTACCAAGTACTGAAGCTACAATTTGCTTGCGTTTTCGTCCAAGGAAATTAGTTACATAGACAGTATTGTAACAAAGTGACCGGTCAATCCGCGAGTTTGGTCGCGCGGGTGGTCTGTCAGTAAACGAACCTGCAAACACAAGCGTCTCCGTAAATATTTAGATAGGTCTGAGCAGGCGAAAGAGGAAGTGAAAGGGCACACGTCGATAAACCGAGGATGTTAACGTTTTAGGACCACTCTGCTTGTTAAAGATGCAGGGAAAAAGTCTGGTCGCTCTTCTTGTGCTTGGAACTATTCCTAGAGGTTGGTATACGGTTTTCTTCGAGAAGGGTCCGAAACCATTAGCATGTGAAACAGTCTCTTAATAATCTATAATCACCACAGAGCATTTAAAAGAGGAACTGAAGTTCCATTTCAATCGAAAGTGTATTGTCGACTAATCAAATCACCTTGACATCCAAATTTCAGCGGAAAGAATCAAAAAACCATCGAAAGCTTAAAATATCGAACCCTTTACACTTGGAACAGTCTTCTACTAATCTCCAGTTGCCAAAAATACCCAAAAGAAAAGCTACAATCCCACCTGAAACGAAAAACCAATTTTTAATCTGAAACAAACCTCCAAAATTCATGTGAAGCAAAAATCTATCTATTCCGGCGGTGCCCCGTTCCACGGAACTCCGTCGCGTGACGGCCATCATGGCGGCGCCAGAACGGAAGAGAAGAATCGTCGCGTACGGCCGCGTATTTACGGTGTTCCGGCGAGAGGAAGAGACCGGCTCGCGCGAGTGCATTATCCCCGGCATCCGCGCGGCGTGTGTCGTGACTGCCGCTGGTAAATCAGCATCCACACCCTCCCGCGACGCAACACACGTCCCGGCAAACCCCCCGACCACCTCCTGCGTCACCGGCACTCGATACGGAACGGGCTGCACCCTCCAGACCTCCCTTGTCAACACCAAAGACCCGCCACGCCGCCCTAAACCACCCCCGCAAACTCGTTTCGCTGAACGTTTGCACTTTGTCAAGCGCCCAGACGCCACGCGAGCCGGTCGTGCTCGGCCTCAGGTGCGCGGAAATCGATGGAGACGGAACGTTTCTTCCTCTTTTCCCTGTGGAAACATGTTCCCAAGATTTTCCGACGCTAAACGGCCTGAAAATAAGGGAACTTCGGGGATTTCCTTCTTTGGCAACGCTAAGAGTTTTGATTCTGGGGGTGTAATCGAGGGTTTCAGCTCTGCGCTTTGATTCTTTGGTGCGAAAACTTGGTAGTTGATTGCTGGGAGAAATGTTGGATAGGTTTCCTGGATACCTGAGTTTAAGGGAAACCTTCGTCATAGATATTTACCGGAAAATAGAAATATCTACACTGAGCTTGAATGTTTGAGCTATTTCTTTGCTTTGCACTCCAAATATGAAATCTTGATGCTCAAAGCATTGTCAGTTATAAATTGAATTTTCTAAACCGTTAGAATAATTCATCCCCTAAGAATTTGATATAGAATGAATTGAAATAGAATGATATGTATTTATATTACAAATTCCAGTTTTCCAGAAATTATTTCTTTCAATAACAGAAGTTTGAAAGGGGGTGAAACTGAAAGAAATCTCTCGCGCCTCCGAAACTGTACATCATCGGGCCGACCGACGGGCAAGTAGACAGGTATCGATGCATCGACGAGTTCCAGCAGAGTTTCCAGCTCGTTTCGCGTCGGTTTTCGTATTCGAGGCATTAGTACGGAGTTTACGGGCTTACGAAGTCCGTTTCTGTCCCGTCATGGCGGCCGCGGCGCCGAACGATCCCCAGAACTCGGTTCTCCGTTCGACGTGTGTCGTATCTCCTAATGAATGTCGTCGCGACTTCGTTAATGCCGTTAGTTACGGGCACTAATCCCATCGACATGCAGAAATTAGATTCGCCAGAATGGCGTTAGGGTGTTCCGCGAACGAGCCAACCGCAGCCCAGGAACTTTGGCTCTAGAAATCTCTCCTCAATCCTGATTCGTTTCGAGACTTGATGCCACTGACTTTCTTGCATCTCTGGGGATTAAGGGGCATTAACATCGGAAACAATTGGAAATTTGGGTTGTTCCATCTTGGTTAAGCGTTCTTAGAGACTCTATTGAGTTTGGATTTTCTTAGGAGCTTCTATGGTTGCTTCGTTTTTTCGAGATAAGCGTGGTAATTTTGTTAGACACTTCTAAAATTGGAAATGGTGTGAGGAAGTTATTTTTGACGACTCATTTGTACTTTTCCAATGTTGCTGGGGGTAGTAGAAGGGATGAATTCATTTTTTGGAAGGATTCTTATACTGCAGTTCAAATGAATGCGAATGTTCCGATTTTTCGAAGGTTGGAGGTCGATTCAACGTTTCATCGACGGTATTCTAGCTGTTAGAACTTCGGAATAGTAAAACTGACTGATATCCATGTTCTGCTAGCTACAGAGATATCTTTTCATCGAGCCTTCGTTCGACTTGAATATAAATATTCACAGCAACTCCGTTTTTTCAGTAGTTTCTCAGAAAATCTCCTTGTTCCCTTAATAGGTTCAATACAAAATAAGCCCAGGAAATCAACATTCTTAATCAGATCGATCGAAGGGACAATTAATTCAAGAACTACCCTTATCTCCTCACTAACACCAAAAGAAAATCACCCCGAAAGCTGAAATTTCCGAAGCGAGCTCGATCGAGGGGCTAATTAACCCAGTCGCCACCCCGAAATCCGAATAATTTCCAGCCGGGCAAATCGCGCGAGAAATTTCCACCGGATGATCGAGTTCGCCTGATCATCCCCTATTCCCGGCAGCATAGTCTGCCGGAAGTAACGAGGTTCCAGACGGATACCCGGTGTCTCGAAATGTTCGCGAATTCGCGTAATATCGTACGTGTGTGGAAAACGGAAGAGAGACCGATCGTCGTGTGAGTGTGTCTCCCGAGCACGCGGGGAAAGACAGAGGCAGGGAGAAAGAGAAAGGTAGTAGACGGAGGGTCTCCGTCACCACGGGATCCAGTTTCCATGGATATTGGTTATCGATCGTCGCACCCTCCGCCTTTATCGCGCTCCCCCGAGGAGCGGGCTTCGCTGGAATTCTCTCGCTCTCGCTCCGGGACGCCCACATCCAGTCATAAACTCGGGGAACCGGGAAAAGAAAACTTTATGCATGACATTATAATACCTTTGTCTCGTACCGTGCTGCTCGAATTTTCCTCCGGAGCAGTTTATCGCGTATTCCCCCCGAATCACTGCACGTGACTTGGGACGCTCATCGCGCGGCGACTCGCGGAGATCGTGACCGGTGCTCGATGTTTCCTTCGGTGGATCTCGAAATCGAGCGAGCACTTTCTTTGGAGAACGAAGTAACGATCTGGTGAAAATTTCCCGATGGATCTCGTGTGGTTTCGCTTTCCCAGCGATTTTCTGTGTTGGAGGAGGACCCTTTGGTTTGGCCTCGGTAGGGCGAATCAATGATTCTCGGCGTGTAATGATTGGTGGCTTGATTTGAAGTCCGACGTGCGGAAGTTTGAGTATTACCAATGGAAATTCCGTTTATCTCTGTGATAAACTTTGACTCGCCTGCTCAGGGTTTTCCTCGGTGATGCGATACGTCATTGTTATTTGTTTCATTTCGGTTTGTAGTAAACAAGTATTTTCCGTTTATATTTCTCAATGAACGGGAAGTAGAATGCGATCTTTTTATTTATTGAGAAACGATTGATAATGGTTTCCTTTGAGTCTGTTTACTTGCTTGTTATCATTAAAACCACCGAGTGACTCATTTCTAATTTTGTGTAAAAATTATAAATATTTACAAAATCAAAATTCTAAAATGGGCGGATTTGACTTCTCTGGTAGTATTTTAGTAGAAAGGAAAGCTGAATATTCGCGGCGACTCGAATAGAGACACAAACATCGTTCTCACGCGGAATTGCGCTCGGCGAAAGTTTCAGCCGCCGCTGGTAATTGAATTCCGCGTCAACGCGGCCGGCGTTTTCGACGTGAATCGTCTCGCTCGTCGGATTACCCGCTGAAAAAATTCGAACCGAAGCTTCAGACGCGACTTCCGTGGGAACGTCCGCCACACAAGATCAAGATGAAGCTTCCCTTTCACAGTTTATCGCGTTCCCCGAGCTCCGACGACCGATTTTTCGATCGTAGGCGTCTCCGATCCTGGACATACGACGCTTTTCAAGCGTTCGTTCCACTTTGTCTCGACACAGATCCGATCTGTCGCCTGTGGACCCGACTTCCGGTTACTCCGCGTCTTTCTTCTCGATCCCAGTATCGCGATCGACACGATTTTCGGGCGTTTCCGTGAGATATTAACTTGTTCCGTCGTTTTCCCTCGAATTCCGCTGGGAAATTCGGGTTTATTTCGAAGCATTTCACTGTATTCAAGTTTGTTGTTGATAATTTAAGAAACAGGAGATGGAGAATCACAGGAAAATAGGAACACATAAGTAAGAAACTTTGTAATAATATTCTCAAACTCATGTTATTCTGAACAAAATGAAAATTAACATGGAAGTAGCGCTAAAAAATGATTACAATGCGATAGGATTAATCCTTGATTAAATTAACACGATCAAGGGATAATTTTATAATTTCAATTTATCAGCATATAATAAATTTGCGAAATTGAATGGCGATCGTGGATCGTCCCTCGGGCGCAAAGGGTTAAATATATGGCGCTCGAGACCATGTGACCGGTTGATCGCGGCAGCCGATGCGTCACCAGTGTTCTTTTGCGTCCGAAAACAAGCCTGACCCGATTCCTCGACGAACATCGCGGCTCCTAGACTTGATTAGGCGCTAGTCCCACAGAAATAGTGTTCTCCGACCGAAATAACGCGGAGAGCCGACGCCTGCTCGGGCTGCCCCATGAATGACTGACTGGCCAGGTGATGGTCCCGTCGGCTTGCGTAACTGTCGCTGTTTTCCGCATTAATAACCGCCGGTCTGCGAACTTTTATGCGTTTATGGGACATTCGAAAGTGCGTGCAATATTGGAAAATATATGAAATATTAAAACTGTAATGGAATAAAATGAAATGGAAAATAGAATAGAAGAGTAATAGAATACTAGATATAATTAGAATATTAGATGCACTCTAATAGAAAAGTCTAATAGTCTATTGGAATATTTTTTATTTAAAAATTTGAATTTAAATGATTAGTCTAATACTCACTAACTAATCGTATTAAAATATTCTTCAAAATTATCACTTTACTGTTCAGTCTATGAAAAGAGTGCTAATAGTTACTTCGAAGCTATCAGATCAAACTTTCCCTCGCAACAGTTAATTGCCAAACCCAGAAATTCTCAAAAGAATCTGACACCTTACTATCACCCGGTAGAAACTCAAAAAATATCAGCCTCACCAAATCCCTCTCAACTACATCGATAACATTCACGTCCCCAAGCATCAATCTCCAATTTTTCCCTAAATTTCCTTCGTAATTCCTTAACCCGACCCGAAACACGGAATATTCCTCATCCGTCGAGTATCAGAGACACAATGGAAACCTCCGAGACAACTCGACATCCCCGCAATCTCGCAGCAGTCGCGACAGAGCGGTGAGATCGCCCGGTCGTGTTAGTCCGGCTCACGTTGACAGGCGTGAAGCGTTCGAAGTTCCCGCCACCTGTTACCGGACGCTGTGCGCGGGTTACGGGAAAGTCGAGCAGCTGGTCAGTCATTCAGGCTGTCCGGTCTATAACGTGTGGGACGTTAATTTACGCGGCGTAGACGTAAACGGGCGGGCGTCCGCGTTATTTCGGTCGTTAAAACGGCGTCCTCGACCGGTTGTTCCGTTGTCCGCCGAGACAACGCGCGCCGCGATAAACAAGCCAGCCACAGGATCACCGGACAATCCGCCGCTGATTTGTCCGGTCTAATTGGACCGGAACGCTCACTTGTATGGCTCCTACAGGAAACGTACACGCGACGTTTACGAGATCGGCAATCCTTCGCGCGGCAAAATCCCGCTTGTTCGACGTGGTCCGATCGAATTATGCTGTATACGCCTGAGCTTCGATTCACGCGGACCTTTTTCACGCGATCCTCTTTTACGCGGTAAACTGGAACGCTATTTACGCGGTAGCTTTTACGTACAATCTCAATTTACGCGATCTGAATTTGGTAACAGCGAATAAAATATACTTTTGTTTTCTAAAATGTCACTACTATTGTTTCTTTTGTTAAGAAATTCTTTTTGTTAAGAATTTCTCTTCAATAATTTCTGTTCTCTTGTACCGACAGTCTCCATCTACGCGATTTTCGATCGCGTAAATGGAGGGTGTACTTCGAAGCTCGAGTACTCTCTATATTTCCCTCGGCAAATATTCATTATTTCCCGATAAATCATCAGTAATACTTGAAATTCTCGCGAAAATCCGGTTCCAGTCACCATGATCGTGTACGAAATGATCGGTTTAAGGTGTTAGATCACTGCCAGTCGACGCTGTAGGTATAAAGATCGCGTTTTGCCGATCTGGCAGCGAGGAAACGCGGCTAGAGGCACGCAGGGAGCGGCGGGTCGAGTGTCTGGGCGGTCGGAAGGAGCCGTTTCGTCGCGTTCGATTAAGAGCGTCTCATCGAATCTCGGCGTGCGTCATCGGGAGAAAGGTAGAAAGAGAGAGAGCTAGGCAGGACGGCCGACGGGGAGCGAGAAGGGCGAGGGGAGGAGGTAGACGCGTTAACGCGCGGAGTAAACGCAGTCTGGCTGTGCGCGTCGCCGACGGTGTCGTTGCTCGGTGTTAGTTGGCCAGATTCGTAGGTAGGTTGTCTGGCCGATGGCCTTTCGACCCGACAGCAGTTTTGCTCGCGAGGACCGGCTCGTTCGTATCCGCGCGGTGTGCACCCTGGATTTCGAGCAAGAGGAGGACACTTGGACTGCGATTTACGTTAAGGTAGTAACAATTCGAATTTTGAGAGTGGATTCGTGTGAGATTGTTAGGTAGCTAAATGTTTCGGTGGACGTTTGATTGTAGAACTCAGGTAGCTATCTTTTGGATGATGATTAAAGGATGATAGAGATTGAAGCTGCATTGTTTGTTTCTAGAGCTGAGTTAGTTATTGGGGTAGTTATTGGGTGAGTGGTAATTAAAGTGTGACAGAGATTGGAGCAGTTTTTATTATTAGTATCGTGGATTATTGCGATAGGTAGCTTCTTGGGGAGCTGAACGTTCGAATGGACATTTGATTGTAGAGCTGATGTAGCTATGTTTTGAATAATTAAAGGATGACAGAGATTCGAACTGTAGTGTTTAGTCTTTCCAGCGATCGAATAGTAATTAAAGGATAACAGAGATTGGAGCTGCAATATTTAATAGGAATTATTGCGGACAGATAGCTAACATTTCTGATGAACTGGTTCTAGAGCTAAGGTATCTCGTGAATAATTAAAATATGACAGATTGGAGCTTCAGTGTTTAGTCTTTCTAGAGCTAACGTAGCTATCGATCGAATAGTAATTAAAGGATGACTCTACCTTCACTTTAGCTTGCAATTCAACTTAAATTTAGCTACCAATCCAACCATAATTGCTCAAAATTTCACTCGCCTTTGCTTCACAACCTAGCCTAGGTCTAGCTCAAACTCTAACGAGAATCTACTTCGAAATCTAACATAGAATTGAATTGTTAACCTAAATCTAAGTCAAGACAAAAATTCATCTAAATCCATAAAGGCAATCTCTAATCATTGAACTCTATCTTTATCCCCTAACTTCCAAAATCGATCGTTGAACAGGCGAACCCCGAAAAAGCGGTAGGATGTAGAATTTGTACCGATGTAAATCCTGAGGGATTACAGCACCAAAATCCTAATGATCCCGCGCCAGGCAGCTAAGACAGCAATGTAACTCCGCTCGTCAAACTAGGGACAAGTAAACGACGCTCCGAACGCGTTTCATGGCGGTTACGAGCTTCTCGTCTCCCCGGAACGCGTACCGGCGCGCTTTACGGTTGCATTATCGTTCGACTCGACGGCTGAAATCCCGCGAACGTTTCGTTTTACGAGCCTCGATCGTCTGTTACCTCGAGCGTCCTCTCCGCTAAATATCTTGCGCCCTTTGAATGCTAATCATACTCCTTCAGTCCGGAAATCTCAGATCTCCCCACGAATATTTACTTCCGGTCGATCCTCGGATCTGAATGCTTCATCACCTTCCTCGTGAAAAATCGAACAAAAAACGATCGACGCATTTTCCCGTACGACGCTTCGTTCACGAGCAAATCAAGTTTCAAAATCGTTGACGTTTAATTGGCTGCGCGCCGCGCAGTTTTGAATTGAATTTACTTCGGAACGGTAGCTCGTAGGAAAAAACTCTTCGGTACATTTTCGAAGCATTTTCCTTTGAAGAATAATATCTCGCTTCGAAACTCCTCGAAAGTCATTGGTGGTAGACGGAAATTTGGAAAATTGAGCGCTTCGGCGTCCCTTTCGAAGCTGCAACGTTTTATCGGGAAAGTCCGCGCAGAGGCCATTAGTGCCGTGGACGCGCACGGGAGCCATTAATTCGCGGGGAAAATAATTTGCCGCGCGGCTTCGTCGTTCGACGGGAGCAAGTCCCATGGCCGGGCTCGTAACGGAGACAAAACGCGCAGTTTTAGCGCGGGAATGGCCGATCAGGGACACCATTTGTCGCTGGCGCAAGAATGGTTCGGGCAGCTGCTGAAAAACGACAGTAATCCCGTCAAAAAATATACATCCGTTCCGCGCCGCGTTCGATTCCGCGTTTTTCCCCCGTTTTCGTATAGCGGAACTACGAAAAACACGGGAATCGTGTTTCTTTCTTGTCCTCGAGAATTATTCCGCGTTTATAGAGCTTATCGTCGACATTCGGAGCCTTTGTTCTTCACTGTGGCTCGATAATAGTTGGAAGCGTTATTCTTGTGTAATTTTCCAGTTTGATTTCGTCGTTGATAATTTTGGGAAGTTATAGGAAACTATAGAAAGCTGTCGATGAATGCCCGAAGGAACTGAGAATAATCTACTGTTCAAATTTTTATAGGGATTACGATTGATATGTGATAAAAATTGTAACACTAGATTATTTTCAGTTTCTTTGGATATTCATCATAGTTCCAGTATTAACTTCGGAAAGCTACCATTTATATCTCACTAAACATTGAATGTTTCTACTAAAAATCTTTTGAGTGCAAAGGGTTAATAATCTACACTGTTCCAAAATGTACAAGAATATTGTAAAAGAAGAAACAAGGGTGGGTCAGATCTGGAGGTTGGACTCATCTGGTAGTTTCAGTGTTAAGAACTCCACAGGGAGAAGGGACAGGCCGTAATCAGTCTGTAACGAAGACAACAAGGACTTCCTGCATGCTTACGAAGTGCACGCTGCCGGCAGTGCCGCTCTTACGCTATATACAAGGTGTCCAGGAAGAGGGAGGAGGGCTAGATTAGATTCTGCTCCAGGAACCAGCCTCGGACTTCCTGTCTTGTCGTTAACGGTCTCGGCTTGCTGCGGAATTATGGTTGTTTGCTCCTGGCGGGTTTACCGTACCGACGTGATGCTTCGGAAATCTGGTTTTCGCTAATTACGCGGCCAACGCGGGCCCTTCGGAACATCGAGTCCAACCCTTTCAGGAAACCCAGATCTTCCAGGGAATACGAGGCTGTAGGAATGTCTGTCCGAAACTTCGCCAACGACCTAATTCCAGGTTGTTAGAGGATCCGATGGAAACTCGATTCAGGCTTTCTGGGAAGCTGATCTGCTCGGGAAACACGGATCTTTTAGAGTCTGACTCAGGTTTTCTGGGAATCCTAGTGGAGACTTAGAACATCTGATTGTAACCGAAGTGTTTTAAAATCGTACTCAAAGTTTGTGATGAAAATCGGTTGCTAACTGAGGTCTAATATAACTAAATTAAGTTCTGTAGAAATATTTATGATTAATCTTTGAAAACCTTAACGAAAACCTAGTCAAACCTCAGAAAACCTAATTCTGTAGAAATATCTATCACGAATCTTTGAAAACCTTAACAAAAACCTAGCCAAACCTCAGAAAACCTAATTCTGTAGAAATATCTATCACGAATCTTTGAAAACCTTAACAAAAACCTAACAAAAACCTCAGAAAACCTAATTCTAACTCATCTAAAAAAACCGAACCCTAACTTCGCCATAGACTAAACTCGTATCCCCAAAAGACCTAGCAAACATCTTCCAAACCAGACTCAAAATTTCAAAATATTCCCCTCGAATCTTCCTCGAAACCTAGATTCGAGGGGAATATTTTGAAATCTTGGGCCTGGTTTGTTGGAAGATGTTCGCTAGGTCTTTTGGAGATACGAGTCATCACTCAGAATCTCCACTAACCCAAATACCGATATTTCAACAAATACAGCTCAAACTTTACAACAGCTCATCGATATCCCCTAAAACACCCGAAAGATCCTCTATCACCTCAAACCATCCTCAAAATGTTGCCTAATCAAAGATCCCCGGCGATCCCGTGGCGCAGCCTGGACCGCTCAATTTTCCCAATTCCGCGCACGCGGAGCAGAGCTCTATCAGCAGGAAGGAAAGCATTTCCTCGGCGTTCGCCGGATATTAGCTCCGCGGTCGTGATCCCGGCTCGCTGGAGGGCCGAGCAGAAAAAAAAGGAGCCTGGAAAACAGAGGAAAAGTTCGACAAACACGTGCACGATCGAACTTCAAACGATCCGGTGCTGGCCGGCGAGCCTCGCGGAAAGTAAATCGGCGCGGCGCGCTGCACACCGGGTGTCCGTGAAACACCGGGAGCCACCGGTGACGTTGCAGCAGCGCGTCGTTCCATATTCAACGTGGTTTCTATATACCGGTTCGATTCCATTTCCATAACTTTCCGCGCGATTTTCGACCTTAAATGCAAACTACGATCCTCTGTGAGCGAGCCGGCGGAGGGGGGAATAGGAAAGCGGCCACCCTTCATTTGCAAAAGAAACGAGGAATCTAATAAAAAGGCTCGGCCGTGACGCGCCGGTTTTATATTTCGCCCGCGGAGAAAGTACCGTAAACTCGTAATTAGAATCGGCCGGCTAATTCGATTCACCGGGAGGGTGGGGCTGCAGGGACGTCGGCTGGGGCCGCGGTGGGGGCAAAGGGGGAGGTTCTAAAAGCAACGCGGCCCCGGAACGAACGGACGCACGCCGATGTCCGAAATTCCGGATAAATTTATTAGCTGACGCCTAGGGGGCTGCTGTGACGGTCTCTTTGAGATGTCTGATCGCTCTGCATACCGGGTGGCCCGTTGGTAATTGCGAACGTCGCGACTGTTTTTATAGCAGGTTTCTTGGGAATTGATTTGATTGAGTTCATTGTTGGAAGATGGTTTGTTTCGTTGAATGGTTTATTCGGAGGTGGATACGTTGGCGTGATGAGTAGAATTATTTAGGAGCTACCACGATGTGACTTTGAGTGATATTTGAAACTTATAATTAAATTTTTTATTTCATATTGGAGTTCCAAAGTTCTTTTGGGCTTTTAACCCTTTGAAGATTCTTCGAAACATACAAAACCTTCAACATATGAAGCTAAATTGTATATTAATTGCTTAACTAATAGAAAGAAAGAAAACTACGTGCTGATCTCTTACTGTTCTTCTGATTTTCTGATGAGATAAGATCGATATTTTGTGAAACTAAGTCGACGAGAGATCACGCGTACATTGAAGAACAAAGCTATTTTATTTGAATATTTCTCAAAATGATGCATTATAGGAAATATAATATTAAATATCAAATTTTATAGTTTTACTGTATGAAATCAAGTGGTGAATGAGAGTCACCTCTCGAGTGCAAAGGGTTAAGAGAATGTTAGAGTGAATAGGATTCTAGGAATAATTTTTAAACATAGAAATGAATTGTTGCAAATAGGCAGGGCAGGAAGTGAGTAAGGTGACCGCTACGACAAATTTTCCAGTGAATGGTGCGTGCCTATTGAAGCGTTAATAGAAACGATATCCTTTTCTGCAGAGGTCGCGGCGCGGGGGGAAAGGGTGCATCGATACCCATGGGAGAGTATCGATAGGAGGAACGCGTGAGAGTCGGACCTTTTGGACTGCTACGTGACTGCTCAGATATTCAGCGAGCGTTGTGGCGCGAATTAAGTGGAATCGCAGCTTGTTTCGACCCGTTATCGCCGGGACCGGCGCCGAAATCGAGATCCGTGGTCGGTTCGCTTCGTCGCGTACCGCGTTCTTTCGGAAATAGTCGCGTGTACCTAAAATTCAACGCCGGAACCTATCGACCAATCGATTCTCTTGCATCCTACAATCTCGAATCAGCCATAAAAATTCATTAATTCCATCATTTCCATTCATAACTAGCTTTCTCTCGATATACAAACCTTGGTAGCTCTATAACTCAATACACAGTTTACGCAAATAATTAAATAATTCATCGATTTCTCACGCAATTAATTACATTGTCACATTCGTATAATACGTAAGTACAATTCCAGTGCTTCTCGAACGCCATTAAATAAACAATCGAAGCGCCACGTTCGATTAATCTTTAATTAACGACCACCGAGGCAGGCCTCGAACGTGGAGAATGAAGAATTCTTCGGATCGGAAACGGTTAAACGATAATCGTCATTAAATGAGGAACGATGTTCCATTCGTCATTCGTTAGCCGTTAATTGAACGGCCACTGAGGACTCGAATAAAAATCACAAGCCGAGAAATCGGCTCGTTTTCACGGTAGCGAGCAGATCGCGCGTCGACACGCACCGCGGGGGTTCCCACTTGTTCCGCCGGCTGGAACCCCTTCATCGATCATCCCCCCGGCGGTTCACACCATCCCCTCCGCTCGCGGCCCCTCTGTCATCGTCGCGTCTCGTTTCAGGGGATAGATTTGTTCCGCGACACACATTTCGAGTCGCGACGCGATACGTCGCGCCCATTTAAACCCTTACTTTACGATCCTCCGGATCGTGCTCGCAGTTCATTACCAATAACGCTCCATTGTACCACGGAATTTATGGTTCCACTATCTATTTTTATTTGTCCGTAAATTCCAAGCTATTCTAATTCGCTGCGACAGCCGTCGAGACGTTTCGGAACCTGCGTGTTTCGCTTAACGAAATGTCATTCCGGCGAGATGACAGTTTCATATTTCGAAGACCGAGTCACAAAAACATGATTCAATTACTCGAATAGCAAGAGATCAGCACGCTTCCTTTGTTCTATCAATTACACAATTGATATATAATTTAGCTTCATGCGTCGAAGGTTTTCTACATTTCAATGAATCTTCTCTAAAATCCAAGCACGTCTAACGATGCAATACATAAATAATCTTCATTAAAATTAACTACTGTATATAAATACTCCCCATACGAACTACTTTACTCACACTATATACAATCTTCCCATAATAATTATATTCCCTTATTCCTTTCTACTTCGTCTTACCCTCCAAACATTCGAAACACTTGAAATTCACCTATACTCTAATTCCACTCAAGTTCCCATGCAAATTATCGCTACTTTCCACGATAAATATACTCTCCAAAATCGCACGATACCAAAAACAGCCAACTTGTCAAGGGTTGCAACAACCCTTCCGACAAAGGACCGCCGAAGAAACCGGGCTCCGGACGCGCAACGGAGCAGCCTCGCGAATCAAAACACCCTCGGGCCGCAGAACCCTCCAATCCCTGCCCCCCTCAGCCTCACCCCCCGATCCCGGCCTCCTCTTTCATCGTTTCCACGTGTGAGTCGCGTGTGCATGGAACGGGTTCGAGCGTGGATTATATCGGCACATGCGCGGCCGTGCTCGCCGGAAAAGCGGATGTAGCCGGCGGCCGTGTCAAAACTATTCCGCTCGAGTCGTCCGCTCAGTACGGCGTGGTTCTCGCTGCCGAGCAGTTCTCGTGTGTCTCGTCTTTTCAACCCCCGCGACGTGTTTCTCGCTGCTTTTTTTCTCGCCGCTTTGCCCGCTCCGCTGATATGGATCCGCTCTTCGAACTCGCGTTCTCGTCTGACGTCGGTGTCTCGAGCCGCGTTCCAGTGGAAACCTAGGATTCCTGGATATTTACTCGAGGCTTTCTCATGAATCGAGAAGCTGCTCCTCGCTGAACTGCGTCGCGGAGTCTGGGTCGAGGTAAACGTTTTTCCTTGCAGCTTTTCGAGCGTTCTTCTGGCTGGTCCTGGGATTTCGAATGCGAAACGTGGAATTAACTTTCGAAACATACAAAACCTTCACATGAAGCTAAATTATATATCAATTGCTTGATTAATGGAAAAGAATTGAAGTGCTGATCTCTTGCTGTTCGACTAATTAGATCATTTGTCCATGACTTAGTCTTCCAAATCTGAATATTTCAGCTCACCGAAATGCCATCCGTCCACAAAGAGTTAAGAACTTGATTTATTTCTCAATTGTGATCGATGCTACTAGTTTGTAATTAATCATTTATTAAGGCAACAGATGGATTTAACCCTTTGCACTCGAGAGGTGACTCTCAGTCGCCTCTTGATTTGATACAGCAAACCTATGAAGTTGAATATTAAGTATTTTAAATTAAACTTTGTATTGCTATGTGAAGTATTTAAATAAAATAGCTTTGTTGCTTAATTTATCTGTGAATTATCGTTAAATTAGTTTCAAACGATGTCGTCTGTATTTCGTCGAAAAATATTGAAAATTTCCAGTGCAAAGTTTTCGAGTGCAAAGGGTTAATAGTATATTCTATAGAAATGTTTGCTACAAAGTATAATAGTTGATAGAAGAATAATGTTCAATTTGAATTCTAAGGGATCGAGTAATTGCTTCTTCGAATCGGTTTGACACTGGGACTATCACTTCAACTCACTTTTCAACGTTTCTTTATGAAAACTACAAACGTGGATTTGTTAAGGTTTCAATTGGTGTATATTTTAGTTTAGGTATTACTGAATCAGCTTCATTGATCATTTTTCAAAGAAGTATCTATACCTTTGCAGCAATTGCAAAAGAAGCAGTTAGGAATTGGTCATTTTGATCCACCTAGTACTTGTCACCTTGTATAGGAGTTGAAAGCATAAACAGTAATAAATAAGATAAATAATAGATAAGAAGTAATAAATATTACTTCTAAATATTCAAAACTATCCCCATTCTCCCTGCAAACGCACAGAACACCCAGTAAACTTCGAAAACCTTCAACGAGAATGATTTAAACTCCCGTTAATCCTTAATGAAGAAATATATTAAACATTCGCCGACGAACGAACCGTCAAATACCATTCCATTAATTCCCATTTCGCTAATTTCTATCGCGGCAATGAATTTCTCAATAAAACCCGGCGTCCGCGCGAATATTTTCCGTTGTTCCTTGGAAATCACCATTGCCCGACACACAATCGCAAAATATATCATATCCCGAGGGATCAAACGATCGTTTCCACGCACGATCCGTCCGGACAATGCACGAAGCCAGTTTCGAACGAGACTCCGAAACGCGTTGTTTCCGGATGGAGTCGTAGCGGCGCGAATCGATAATCCCTCTCTGTCATTAACATACGAGTAATTGGTGTCGCTCGATAAAACCGCGGTCTCTCGCGATAAATCGAATCGCGACGCGCACATTTTCGACCGGCGCGGCGGAGGGTGGTTGATCACGTTAAGCTACGTCCTCACCGAGGCAGCAACCAGCTACGCGTTGATAATATTGCATTTGCCTCGTAAAAGTCGCCACTTGTTACCGGACGTTCCGATAGAAACTCGATCGCAAACGCAATCTCTATAACGAAAGTCGAATTTTCGATGGCTTTCGGAGCTTCAACGGTAGCAATAACATTAAAACCTGAATCAACGTACAATAGACTCCTTATTTTCTAATTACTATTTGAAAATATTCCCAATTTCATAATTACTACCGGAAAATATCGTTCGTTTCATAATTGCTTTCGAAATACTCCCAATTTCGCAATTATCGCGAAATATTCATTTCGTAATTACTATTTCAACGATCTGCAATTTCGTAACCAGCGTTTCAAAGTAATTCCCATTTCATAATTATCATTTCAAGAAGTAATTTGCGATTATAAAGCGTAACGCGAGAAGTATCAACGCGCCTCGGCACGAACTTATGGGACAGGCTAATGCGTCGTAAAGGAAGAGGTTAAGGAACGATAATAACGTAAAATAACGTCTGAAAGTAGACACTTGCCGGCAATCTGTATCTCGGGACACGCAGTGAGCGAAGAAAAAGTTGCAGCGAGGACATAGCTTTATACGCGTCACGCTCGGGCAGTACGCGAGATCTGTACGTGATTTCCTTCGGCCGCGATAAGCCGATCCGATCCGAGCTCCCCGTTTATTAGCATACGATAATTGGCAGCGACGGGCCGTCTGCTTGTCCGGGTTTTCCAGTTTTCACGGGGAAATCGCCGGTTCGGCCTCGGATCCCCGCCTCGCCGGCGGTTTTTCATATTTTCCACCGGTTTCAGCCAGAACGGTTCTCATTTTCCACGGCCGCTTTTGTGCGGGAACGCGCGCGCGGCCCGTACACTCGCTCCCAGAAGTCGCCGGACACTTGACACTAACAGCGCCGAGTGTCTGGGAGCGTTCGTCAGCGACGGAAACAATTGTTTCGCGTTACAATCGCGTTTTAAGCGGGAATTTCCTTAAGTTTCCTCGTCGTCCCGCTCTTGGAACTCCCCGCGATCTTCACCGGGAATTCCTGTGCGCGTTTCATTTACGTGTCTAATTAATATTATGATTAATAGCAACATTCGTCCGTTGGCGCGACGATTGTTTTGTCTTACAATAGAATTTTCAGCGTGAATTTCGTCGAGTTTCTTCGTTATTCCCCGTTGAAACTTTACTGCGATCTTCTCCAGAAATTCGTTGGCGCGTCTCATTTATGTGTCTAATTAATATTTGAACTTCACGGTTTCGTTAAGTGGACGTCGGTGAATTGGACATTCGTTTCGTTCCGTTGATTGCGTTGGGTTTACGTGTATTAATTTGGAATGTATCTCGGAGTTTCGCGTGTTTCGCAAATAGAGCGTTGCTCGAATCGAAGGTTTCATTAAAATTGCTCCGTGCAGTTTGAGTTGCATCGAGATCTGTGCCCGGTTTCGAGTAATTAGACGTCCGGCGACTTATGGACGATAGTGTACCTCGTTTCCCGCTGCGCTCTGTAACGTGTAACGAAAGAGTAATCCGAGCTCGTGAAACGGCGCGACAATTAAAGCTGCAGCTGGAATCACTGCACACATTCTACCGTGCTTTCTCTCGTCCCATCTCTTTCGATTTCCGTTCCCCGCTAACAATCCGCGGCGCACCGTTACTTGGGAGCAAGCGTCGCTCGAACGAAATTTTCGGGACGTGGATTCACCGGTGGAACCAGCGAACAATCGATTTCTCTCGTATTGGCGAAAAAGTAGAAAACTGTTCATTAAAATCGGCAACTCGTAGTTTGAAATCTAGTTTAACAGACATTCGTCTCGACAGTCAGCGAGATTTCGATCCGTTATTCTACAATTTTTGCATTCGAAATTGATTTATCCAAGAACTTCTTCAGGAATTCCAATAGAAGAAATTCCAATTTATCAATACCTTTTGTACTCCATCTACAAATTCAAAATTTTGTCGAAAAACTAAGAACTATAATAAATAAGCTACGGATCTCCATTGAAATTCGAACAGTTAAATTTTGAAGGACGCGATCAGAAAGTACAATCAATGTTTCTCCAATAAATCATCAACGATAAAATGCGCAATCTAATCGAGCACAATGGTACAAGCTGCTTAAAACAAGGGGTCGAGAAAGGTGCTAACAGAACGGACAAACTCGAAGCGTCAAGGACTGCCAACAGAGGACTGCTCCGCGAGAGAAATTAAGATTCACGCGTCCGCGGACTTCCGGTGAATGCGAGCCGACCATTCATCTCTGAATAGTCGGACGTATCATTCCGCGATTCGACGCACGTACCGGCCGCCGAAAAGACCGGCGGGTTCGAAAACGCGGCCCTAGACAACGGAACGGTTGAATGATATTCATGATTGAAAGGAGTTCCGGTCGGGCCGCGCGCAATGGCGGAACCCACAGGAATGAATCGCGACGGCGAGGCACGATCCACTTGAATCGCGCGCCGCGGGTTCAAAGAGGGTCTCGCGCGCTCTGAGACACGTTCCACGCCTACTCGAAAGCCCGCATAGCTTCAGACGTCTCTGAAACTGCCGCCTGACGTCTGCTTTCTTCGCTTTCTCCGCTCCATCAGTCTGCTCCGCCCTTGTTTATCAAAAATCCACGCTTCCCGTGACACGACCACAGTTATTAAAACCTTCTAGACACTCCTCTCTCAAACTTGCGTCACTAATTGCAGAATTAGATGTATTTTCAATGGAACTATCAAGGAAAACTGGGCGAAGAACGAATGCGCTCGGCTGACAAGATGGCGGCTAGCCTCGCCTCGCCTCGCGAATTCATATGCGTTCTTCGGACGAACTACTGTCTTGATTTCATCGCGACAAAGAAATATCGATTCCAGGGAAGTGAACAATTGCAATGATGCCACTTTTATTAGTTAAAGACGATTATTTCCTGATATTTATAGATTAGTCGATTAACCGTCGATAGGATCTCGGGAAACGACGCGGAAAGAAAGTGATATCGAATGTGGGTCGGCAGCACGTTGACGAGGGCCACCGTAATCGTCGCTGTTATTGATTCACGGCGTCCGGAAACCGGAAATCCCTGCGGCTTCACGGACGAAAGACTTCCCGGAGCGTAGTCGACGTGCAATCTGGGGGAAATTCGCGAAAGCCCGGGGACGTAAATCGAATTAAGGCGCGGAGGAGGCGCGCTTGTCCGGACGAGTTTCTCATGGACGGCTTCCTGGCTCTCGTTTTGCCGCGTCCTCGAGCTCCTCCTCGCCCTCCTCGCCCTACCCTCCCCTCCTCCTCCTCCTCCTCCTCCCCTCGGCCAGTTTCGCCGAGCATATCGAGCGAATCGCGATAAAGCACCCTCGACACGTCTCGTCGTCGGACAAAAGGGTTGCGGGGACGCGGCGCGAATCGAGACCCCGCGTATTTTTTCCTCCTCTTTTGTCTCCGTTTCCCTGCGATTGACCCCTCTTCCCTCGGAGGAACCCAGGTCGAAGGTCAATTTGTCTTGCGCTCCACGAGACAACGAGCCTTTTGATACTGCCGGAGATTCTCCAGCTGGAGATACTGATCCAGGGATTTCTCTTTTACCCATCGAACACTCGACTGTCTAGCGAGGCTTTTATCGAAAATTTCGTTGCCAATGGCCTTTTCGATCTCTCGAGATCTATGGATATTGTGCCGGATGTTCTATTAACCTTACAAGCTTCACATCATGACTTATACGGAAGTAACTTGTCTCTTGGAATTGAATTGCTCTAATAAGAAACTTCATCTCAAATTCTCACATTCAATTCTCCACTGTTGCACTTTCCAAAATCCAACGTCTACAAATCAAATATCCTCAACAAACCCGTAACTCACAGAACTTTTCGCGTTTTCTACTAAAAAAATGCTCACTATTTCCTCCAAATGAAATCAATCATCATTCACTCTTCAGGTCACAGTCCAACTACATTCTCCAAAATCCAACGAAACGAAAACCGAAATTCTCAAATTCCCAAATACCCGAAGCCTTCGTTCACCCTGAAGGTCTCGTTCGATTCGATCCTATTTCCCAGCACCGTCCCACATGTCCCAGCCCCATACGCGATCATCGCGTGTAGAGATCCGTGGCGTGAAACCGGCACGCGCGTTTGAAATATTTAAAGGGCATCCGCGTTCGATTGAGACAGAAATTGTCGGGTTTATGTGGCGGTCGTTTGCCAGCTGAGGTCACGGCGACAGCTCGCGCGCGCCCGATCGATTATCGCGTGCGAACCGACCTTACATCGGGACCAGAAGGTTTCTCGGAAACCGTGTCTCTGGTTCACGGGGTCGTATTTATTGTTCCCGGCGGAATTGGATTGCGGCAAATTGCTGTTCTCGAGCGCGCCGCCGCGAACCTTCTTCACCCGCTTCTGCACGGTTTCTCTTTAACCCCTTTCCCGAGCGAATTACGAGCCACCCCCGCGGCCCGGGCGCAATTTCGGTTGAAAACCGACTCCTCGCCGACGACGTTTTCTTTAACGCTCGATCGGCCGATCCTGGTACACGGGAAACAGCCATTTTCACGGCCGGATGGACCCTTTTGCCGGCGATGAAAGGAACGCGGCGTGAGAAGGTTCGAAGATGGTTCGAACGCTTGTTTTTCAGTTCAAACGTCGCAGTTTTTCATGGGTTATGGGTGAAGTTGTTTGGAGTTGAGGTTGTATCAACCCTTTGCACTCGAAAAATTTGCCACTAGAAATATTCAATTTTTACTAGATATAAATGACATTTTCTTAAATTAACTCTAGAAATCTATTCGCAAAATAAGGGGAACAATGGAATTTTATTAACACGAAATTTTACAATTTTAATGCAATCGAGTGTTGACTGAGAGGCACCTTTCTAGTGTTTCTGAATATTTTAGGACGGCAGATCTACGGCGAAGTATGAGATTATTACAAGTTAATGATCCATTAATTCTAAATGGGATGAACGATATTGAATATTAATCATAATTAAAATTCAACGTTTAGAGTCGACAGTAACTCTAAGAATACTTCGACATTTCTCTTACGTGCTTCTGAATTATTTAAAACGATAATTCCAGAGTTAAATCATAAATAATATCAAAAGACAATTAACACTCAATGTTCGAAATCAGAATTCAAACCTAATTTCACAATTCTCTGCCCGTTCACCTCTGAATACCTAAAAACAATAGATTCCACGGTACCAATGGATTTCGCAAGCAACAAACGCAGCTTTGAACCGCGCCCGCGCGATCCCGGCAAATTCCGCGAGCGCTACATCGCGATAACGTGTTCAGCAAAAACCTGTCCATAGAAAAGAAAGCTCGGCCGATGGGTTGAATGCGCGCGTTCATCGCTACCTTCGGCCATTCGAATGAAAGGGTATGCGAAAAGCTTTGATTTCTGGGGGAAAAAAGCGCGCCGCGGCGGTCCAAGCTGATTAGACATTCAGGGTACGGTCCGAGCTTGAATAAAAGGAGCCCCGCGTCTGGCTGCAAAGGAATTAGACGAGCCCCGTTTCCGAATGGGACTCGCCCGGACGTGTGCAGTCAGCGGAAAGGGAATGGACAGCGGATTCATCATGCACAGCGTTCCTCAAGATCGAAAACGAGGGCTTCTTTTGTTTTCACGGAGTATCTTTTCTCTTTCGTTCAATTTCGCTTCTCGCACAACAGATAATTGACCCTTTGCGGATGAAGATTCTCGGAAATATACAAAACCATCGACAGTCGAAGCTAAATTATATATCAATTACTTAATTCATGGAAAGAAAGAGAACTACGTGCTGATCTCTTACTGTTCGACTAATTAGATCATTTTTCCACGACTTAGTCTTCCAAATTTGAACATTTTATCTCGAAATGTCGACATTAGTCCGCAAAAGGTTAACTCGTTTACATCATTAGCGCGTTATAATTAAAAGGCACACGAAGAACACGAACAGTAACACCGTGTCAATGTTTATATCAATTTCAGCAATTTCTTAGCACGAGTATTGCCATCTGAAGTGGATAATAGACGAATTAGGAAGTTTCCTTACTTTTTGGTAAATTATTAATGGAAAGTTAATATAGCAATTATGAGAGTTGACAATTGTATCTTGGAGAATATTAGATTACTCTGTTTTTATTTGTATTGTTAACACATTGAGTACTGGTAACGAGAAATCTCGTTTTTACATGAAGACTCTTAGCTATACAACTTTGCTAATTACCACAGCATTTAAAGAAATCTTAAATTTGATTAGAATTAATTGTCCATTTAAAATCTGTTACATAACAATATGATACTTGAGCTGTTTTCTGATAATTAGCCGGTACGCAATGTGTTAATTTCATTTTATTTAAAATTGTAACGTGTACACCTAGACAAGAATTTCGTTAAACTTCATTTCGATTGTGTACACTCGATTGGTTGGGTTTAATTAAGTATTGTAATTATGAAGATTGTTAGCGAGCTAGTGAGCAGAAAGGAAACAGAAAAGGAAGATCGAAAACGAGGCTCGCGCGACCGGTTATCGATCCCAGCGACGAGACTCATCGATTCCCCCGTCGAAAACAGTCAGTCATAATTTTCGCGGGCCGTTTAATCATCCCGCGCGCGTCCTCTATCGCTCTCTGACTCGTAATTCACGACGGAGGCTATTTACTTTTGCTTTTCCCGTTGTTCGTCCCGCTCCTTTTCATCCGTGACACGCGTTTCGATATCCGAGGCAATAATATACACCGGCGCTCGAATGCCCGATAAATCGGGCAGCGCTGCGCTGTAAAAGGCGAGATTGCTGTCGTGCTCGTCATTCGTTGACGGTTTCGAGAGGGGGTTTTTTTTTTGGATCCATTGGTTGGATTCGTTTCCAGTGGTTCGTTTGTGATCGGAGTTTGGAGATTCAGCGGTTAGAGTTTGTCGGGATTTGATGGTAGATTTGATCGCTGGAATGCTCCAGGGTTCTGTTGATGGACGATTCAAGATTGCACGGTTTAAATTTGAATCGATCAAGTTTGAGTTCTATCAAGTTCTGTCGATTGCAGTTTGATCTGGTTGGAGGTTTATTGGATGGAACTTGAATTCGAGCTAATTAAGTTGTCGACTAGTTTCGTGTTATTTAGCTGTGACTCGATCGCGATCGAGTTTATCGAGTTGCAACTTGAGTTTTCGAAAGTTTCTCGAGCTTTAACTGGACTCAAATCAAGTTCACAAAGTTAAAACTCGGTTCACTTCAACTTTGACTAACTGAACTCGACTTACCTCAAGTTTACCGAGTTACAACTTGGCTCAAACAAACTTTGTCCCGTTAGTACTTGACTCAAACAAACTTCGTCCCATTAGTACTCTACTCAAACAAACTTCGTCCCATTAGTACTTCATTCAAACAAACTTTATCCCATTAGTACTCAACTCAAGGAAACTTTGTCCTATTAGTACTTGACTCAAACAAACTTAGTCCCATTAGTACTTGACTCAAATTATTTCCGATCGTTTTAATTCGACTCGGATCAATCGGTTCGCATACTGACCAGTGTCTCTATGTTTCAGATAGGGTAAACCGCCCACGTGTCCCATGACACCCATGACAGACGCGTCCAGAGGAGGGGAGCGATCGTTGACAGTGATCACCGACTCGAGGTCAGCCGGTCGCAGCTTCGGCTGGTACTCCAGGTGAATCAGATCCGACGCGAATCTCGAGAACAGTGCCCGGACCATGTACAAGATCCTACGACGCGGCTCCAGCCGCGTCCTCGTCGTCTGCGTCGTTCTTCTGACGCTGTTGCTCTGCCTGTACTATGTCAGCCAGGCGCAGACACCATCCACCGGGCCCTCGGCCGCGATCATCAACGAGGAGCTGCGTTACGATCGCGTGCCGACCTCCATCACCCCGGACTACGTTGAGTCGCCGGACGCCAAAGTCTCGTTGGACACCTGTCCCATCATCGTCCCCAGGAACGTGGACATCGACACCCAACAGGAGTTCGAGAAATTCGACTTTCAGGTAGATGGACTTTCTTGAAATATATTTCGATTAATGTATAGTTTTGTCACTGAAAATCTGGCTGCTACGTTCGAGGTACCAGGTTTGACAATTTTTAAATAGAGTGGTTTGGGGATTGAGGGATTGAGAAGTTTATGAATTTGGAGATTTAGGAAGTGGGTAATTGGGGAACTTAGGGATTTCGAAATTTGGGAATTGAGAAATTGAGGAACGTATGAATCTCAAGATTTAGATATTGGGAAATTGGGAAATTTAGGGATTTCGAAATTTGGGAATTGAGAAATTGAGGAACATACGAATCTCAAGATTTAGAAATTGGGAAATTGGGGAATTGGGAAATTAGGAAACTTAGGGATTTCGAAATATGGAAATTGAGAAATTGAGAAGTTTACGGATCTTGAGATTTAAGAAGTGAGAAATTGAGAAGCTTACGAATCTCGAGATTCAGAAATTAGGAAATTGAGAAATTGAGAAGTTTACAAATCTCAAGATTCAGAAATAAGAAAATTAAGAAACTCCGAGCTTCCGAAACATAAGAACCGAGAAATTGAGAAACCCAGTGATCTCGGAATTCAGAAACCCATAAATCGACAGAATTTCAATCAATCTCAAGAATCTCAAGAATTGCATCTGAAATCCGCAGTTAAAACTGTCTAACCCAAACCTCTGCCACAAAAACCTGCTTCTCAAATCAACGTCCCCTACAAGCACTCAGAGCAACAGGTTAAACCACCTTCAAATTAAGTAACACCGCCGCAGAAGCGTTCCAAAGTAGAAGTGGCTCAACCCTGTCATACCTCGATGTCCCAGAAAGCCAGGAAAAGGTCAGAAATCCCAGTTATCCTTTCGACGAAGGAGACAAGGTATCCTTGATGAGGCTCGTTGCGCAAAGAAAACGAGGCCAACCCTCGAAGCACGCAAGGCACGGGACCATTCGATCGAAATTGTGGTATGGGGACGAGGGCGCGGCAATTATCGGTAAATCCCGGGCTCTCGGCTAATTCCCATGCATAATCGATGGGAATATTTATGCCGGCGGAGGCTTTGAGCATCCGGCCGGCGTAGAAATAGCTCAAAGACACCGACGGCGTCCGATCGTTCCGGACCGCATCGCGCGTCATTAGCCGGCAAACTTTCCTTTCTCCGATCCCCGGGGAGTCTGCGGACTTTGTCGATTTAATGGACGCCAACCCCGCCCTCCCCCGCCCCCGTCTAATAAGGGATTTTTCTCGTCGCCGCGTCACTCGCTCGAAAATAATTCACCGGTTTGCCCTGGAACGTCCGGAACTTCGCCGAACTGGTTACAAGGGACTTTTCGCCATAGAAATCGGTAGAACGACAAGACGAGGATTGTTCGGTGAATTGGCCGTCATCTGGAGCGTTTGGTCTTTCTTTGTTTAAACGGAGTTTTTTCATTTCAATGAATTCTAGGCC
This sequence comes from Nomia melanderi, assembly GCF_051020985.1. Lineage (NCBI taxonomy): Eukaryota > Metazoa > Arthropoda > Insecta > Hymenoptera > Halictidae > Nomia > Nomia melanderi. The sequence continues at coordinate 8,874,420 of NC_135000.1, forward strand.
ATTGCGTTGCTTTTCGGTGAATCGGGGAATTTCAGTTATTTGTGAAATGTTGATAGAATTGTTGGGTTTCTGATATTTCTGGGCTTTTAATCGTTTTGAGGAACTTTCGATAGTTTTTAATTTTAAATCCTTTAGTTTTCGAATTGTTTAACCCTTTGTGAAGCAGATTCTCTAGAGTATACGAAACCTTTTGTAGATTCTGCGAAATTACACGTCGAATGCCTGAATAATAGAATAAGGAAATTTGTACTAGTTTCTTACTGTTTGAGTAGTTGAGCCATTTGTTTGCAAATTAATATTATAAATATGAATGTTAGATCTCAGCAAAGTGTCGACATGATGTTAATTCTACGTCTTATTTCTGAGATATTAAAGAATTTCATTAACGAGCAAGATCCATTCACTCGATAAACGTAAAAATGATTACGATCGAATACAATTCATTCGTTACATTTTCGATATTAACAATCTGACGATTTACAAAATGTGACGTATAATATTGTGCTTGTTCAACTGTTTACAGCAACGTCGATCAACATCCGTTGCGAAATATCCGCCGCGTAAAATCTGAATTTGCTTCCGCGTGTTTAACGTGCAACAGTAAAAACGCAAGGAAATAAGAGTTAACATTGTTCCGGCGTAATGGCTGCCAATATGACACAACTACCGCGAATATTACGGAAATCTGATACTCGCGCGTGAAACGCGAGCAACTCGTAAACGCGAAAAATGTTTCTATAACTAGAAATATCGTTTCACGTTCCATTTCTCCCGGTGCACGGCGCCTGCGTAATTTCACGTGAATATAAATCAACGTATTTCCAGCGGTGAAAACACCGTGGAATTCATTAATTTCCATCAGATTTCGAAAATGTCCGGCGAACCTTATTGCAACTACTACTTGTTTTAACAATTTTTTTATATTTATTTGTAGTATCACAATTGTACCATTTAAAGACATTTCAACGACTCCCAAATATTCTTGAATAAATAAATAGAGCGTCATATTAATGTAACCGAATGAACTGTCGACGTGAACCTCAAAGTGAGAAAGAGCACTTCGGACCACAAAGGGTTAAAAATCATTACTTTACTATATACACTTCATTATTCTGTGTTGATGGAATAAACGAGAGCTAGAGTAACGCTAATTAATAGAATAAATCAATGGAAGAAATTAATAGTTGCTAGAATAACATTAATTACAGCAGAAATTAAAGAAAGAAACACATCGAAAGTATGTTTCACTTGAATTTTATCAACAATCTCGTTCCAAGATTAACAAAACCACTCGGAACTCTCTTATTTACAAATTCATCCAGTCATCTCCAGTTCTTCCGTGTGACTGCAACAGTTTCCAGTGCAGTAAACTAAACTGCATCGCTGCAGTGCAAGACGCAGTCTAACAAAGTCCCGAAATGAAGCGAAGAAATGTCTTGAAGATACGTTCCAGTTGAATTTTATTAACCTCTCGCACGGACGTCGACGTTTCGGCGAGATGAAACGTTCATATTCAAAAGACCGAGTCGCAAGCGAATCATCTAGTTTCTCGAACAGCGAGATATCAGTAGTTTCTATTTCTTCTATTATTTAATCAACGTATATCTTATTTAACACTAAATCTACCGAGCAGTTAAATTGACTTTTCAAAATTCTTCTATAGCAACTTCAAGAGGTCACCTATCGAGACTTTAATCAATTTACAATTCAGTTTGTGCAGTGATAATCAATTCCTTGAATAATTTCTGAAGGAAATATCTGTTATCTTTTTAACCCTTTGATCTCCTTACCCCGAAGATTCTTTGTAATGTACAAAACCATGAACAGAAGCTACATTATACATTAATTGCTTAAATAATAGCAAAAACAGAAACTGGGCGCTAATCTCTTGCTGTCCGAGTAATTGGATCATTTGCCTGCGACTTGATCCAAATATGAACGTTTCATCTCGAAACGTCGACATTCGTCCGAATGTTAATGATTGCAAAAAGAAAAAATTAGTCATTTTGACCCATCTAGTAGGTTTAGTGTTAACTTCATCTGCTGAAAGTTTATATTTCGAAGAATCTTCGCCAGCGAAATGTTGGAATCATTTTGTTAGAAATGGCAGTGAACGCTTCGAACGTTCGCGTAGCAGGGACTAAACAATTTTCGAGGCCGGGTCTCCGAGAAAGTGCATAGACAGCTGTTCGCCGAGGCGACTCAATTAAACGGCCGACCTCCAGCGGACTGTAATTCGTTTTAATTGCAATTGCTGCAGCCCTGGCGCACGCGAGCCGTGGACGTTCGTCAGCTCGCGATCGATCAAGGTAACGTCGTAGCCGGCGTTTTCTTTTTCCGGATCACAGGGAAAAGTCGCTGGACCCGAAGAAAGTTGCTGAACTTTCTGGCTTCGGGCTTCGAGGCTGACGGAACGTTTGGGAATGATAATGAGAATGATATCTGTGGTTGAATAGGGCTTTGTTTGATGAATGATAGGGAAGTTAGACGAACTTAGTTTCTAAATTTGTTTTCTTTTATTTCTCAGATTTCTTGTGTTTCTCTTTTAATTTCTGAATGTACTATCCTTTAATTCCCAAATTTCTTCGTTTTCTTCTAATTTTCAAACTTCATTCTTCTTTTCTATATTCTACATTTCTTGTTTCTCTTTTCATTTCTAAACGTCCTATGTTTCTATTATAATTCCCAAATTTCTTCGTTTTCCTCTCTCAATCCTCAAACTTCTCATTCCTCCTTTCCCCACTCTACATTTCTCGTTTCTCTTTTAATTACCAAACTTTCTATATCTTTTTTAGTGTCCAAACGTCTTCTGTTTCCCTTCAGTTTCCAAACTCCTTACGTTTTCCATCTATTTTCTCTATTTCTTTCTCTCATTTCTGTCTATCCTCCATTGCCTCCTGCTCTATAATGAGTTATCGAGAATTAACAAACGAAAGCCAGCCGCGGAAAGTGTTCTCACGTCGAGACGACATCAGTGGTCCACGCGTAGCAGCGAAGTCACGTACGAGCCGCGAAGAGGGAACACGGTGAAACGAGACATATCGATTTTCCCGCGTAGAATCGAGGGTACTCGAGGCGTGTCGCCCCCGGGGGGTCAGAACGGAAGTCGGAAGTCGTCGCAGACAGCCGAGGCGTCGCGCGGAATCCCGAACGAGCCGGGACCTCGTCGATAATTAGAACCAGCACGTAATAATCAATTAACGCGGCTCCAGTTATCACACGTCCCACCCAGTCCTTAATCCACACTTGACAATGGGCGACAGTTTTACAAAAAAATTCATTAAACAATCCAATTTTCCACGATTTCGTCGCAGTAGCTGCATATTTAACAAACTTTCAGTGAATCGTAGCTTCAAATAAATTCACGAAGTCGTTGGAATTCAATTACGTTCAATAGATCTCCCACTTTTTACTTAGCAACGCATTGCCTTTTATTCTGTTTACCTTTTCTTTTGTTATTTAGTAAGTCTTAAAGTGAGATTATTTGTAATTTATCAAACACGGTCCTTATTTTTACGAAACACAGTTTCTAACCGAATTAATTGGATGAGTTCAATTGAAGATAATGGAGGAGATTGTAGTTATAGTTCTTTTTAGGTAGTCGCTTAAGTGTTAAAATAAATAACTTTGATGGAAGTTTCATATTGAAGAATTCAGATCTAGAGCATTCACTGTGATTAATCTAACAGCAGCAACCAAATTTATAACTATATCAAATGAAACGGCGAGTGAGGGTTGCTTTTAGAGGGCAAAGGGTTAACACTGGAATTACAGGGCGACTCATGTGAACTTTAACACTAAAACTATCAGAGGGGTCAAATGACCCATGTCTTCTTTTTGCAATTATTAGAAAGGTAGCAAATGTTTCTCTGAGAAATTATTAAAGAAATTCATTCAGCACTGTGCAAGTTCAATTGTAAAACAATTAAAGTCTGAACAGATGCACTCTTGGAGTTTCTGTAGCAAAATTTTCTAAAGTTAATTGAACTGCTCGGTAGTTTTAGTATTAAATAGAAGCAACGACGGTAATTAGAATCAGCGAATGAACGGTTCAAATGACTCTTTTTACAATTACTGAAAAGATGACGTACGTTTATCTGAGAAGACAATAGAGATTTAATTGCAAACTGAGTTGTCAATGAAACTCCCAATAGATGCTCTCGTAGTTTTCACAGAGCTTGATTGCTTTTTAGTTTCAGTATTAACTAACTATGAGAAGTTTCTACATAAATATCTTAGCTTTCCTCGACTAAATTTGAAAGAAGCTCAACAATTTCCCAGAGAAACCAGAGAATCAGCATTTTAATTAAATATCAGAAGTATAGGTAGGATTCTCAGATTTCTCAGCTAATTTCAAAGAAGTTGAACAGCTTCCTACTGTAATTACCCATTAATAAATTAGTTTATTATGCCATTAAGGAGAATTTGTATCCTCGCGACTGTACGCGCTACTGTTACACGCTGAAAGAGATATAAAGAAATCTGCTGCCTTTAATTTTCGACTGAAGCGGCGGGTAATTTACATGTTTCTCGAGTTCTGAAGCTGAAGTGTGACACTGCGAGGAAAATCGATAGATAAAAAGAGAAATCGAGGAACGTTTCGAGTGGATATCGCGCCAGAGGCTTCCCCCTGTTTCGAGATTCCGATTTCCCGCTCGTTCCCCGGCGAATTTTCCCGAGAAGCCATCCGCGAACTAATAAAACTTGCCCGGCGCCGGGAAGGGGGCAGCGTAAATTGCGTTTCGAAAGTTTCGAAGGCCCCTACAATTTTTTCCCTTTAAATAACCCGTTCGCTCGCTGCTCCCCTTTCACCGAATCTTTCTCGTTTCCTCTCCCTTCACTCGAAGAACAATCCCCGCGCTCGGAATTCGAATTTCCCGCGCGCGGGAGCTCGCGAAATTCGAATTTAACACTGGAACTACCGAGCATTTAATACGATTAATATGCAATTCCTATAAAACTTATAACAATAGATTATTTTCAGTTTCTTCATTTATCTTCAAAAGCATTTCGAACATTCAATGCTTCGAAGATATCAATAATTGCTAAACAACAAAAGCGAAACCAGTCATTTCGATTGGTACGGTAGTTCTAGTGTTAATTAGTTCATTTATTTAGACTTGGATGACTGTAGTGTTGAGTTATTCTAGTAGTAGAGGTTCTTAACACTAGAACTAGAGGTCAAAATGACCTATTCTTGATTCATTTTTATTTTTCATTTCATTTCTAGTGTTAAATTAGCGCCGATACTTTCGATTCAAATAAATCAATAAATTTAGTATCGACAATTTGCAAAAAATACGACAAAATTTTCCCTTTTACTTCAGGTGGAAATTTCATTTGAAGATAATGCATTGATAATAGCAAAATAGTTGTTTGCTTTGATCCGTGGGTAACGAACAACATTGATTCTTGTTAAATTAGTTTAGAAATCTTCATCGCGAGTCTGACTCGTCATTGTACGGCAAGGGGTTAAGTAACTGATATTTAATTAAACTTCATTTATCGAAGACTTCGTATATTTCAAAGTATCTTCGTCCGCGAAGGGTTAAATCGTCGACTCTCATTGCTCTGGATCGTCCTGTAGTGGACTGGCGAACCAGACGACAGTATTTCACGGCGCGACGGTCCGAAATTCGTTCTTCTCGCCGTCGTCGACGAGGCTTCGAGCGTCGCGTGTCGCCGAGGGTGGCGTCGAAGGGGGTCTGGAAACGAAGGCTCACGACCCGGCAATCTGGAACCCCTCATCCCCAGCAGAGAAAGACCACGTTTCGCAGTTTGCTTAAGCAAACCTTTCTGGAAATTCATATCCGTCGTCTGGACGTCTTCTTCCTCCTCTTCTACTTCTTCTACTTCTTCACCCTCGAAACGATTCCCGTGTCCGTCCTCCCCTCGAAGATAACCTAAGCCTAAAGTCTCGTTTGGCGGCCGCCCAATTACTTTTGGATTCTCCCGGCCACCTTTTTAATCCCCTACTTAACCCCGGAGAGCTCGCGAGAAGAGACTCGCTGGTCACGCCGCTACTGATAGCGATACGCGTCTTATCGAGCTAGGTAAACACTGCTACAGGCTGATTCGGCGATGGTACAGCTTGATTCGCTTTTACTGGTGTTTTCATTTGTGTTGCTGTTTCATTTTGTGTGTAGTGTTGTTTCTGAGATAGTTCGTTTCTTTGTTTGGTTTGATTGTTGATTGTGAACTATGTAGATGTGATTCTTATCCTTGTTGAGTTTAGGTTTGGATTTTAGATGTTTGTTTCTATTGAAATTTCGAAGTGTAGCTTTTATTGCGACATTTAGTTTCCTTCTCGAGTTGATCATCTATTTGGATCGCCCTGTAGAATCTTACATTCATGTAAATTTCATATTTACACTCAAACTTCTTCACACCTTCATTTCCAATGAAATCTTAACAAATACCTTGTACACAATCATCAATTTCCCCTCCCAAACCACCCGCCAATTTTGCATCGCCCTATAGAATCTCAAACTTACGTAAATTTCAAATTTATACTCAATTTTCTTCTTCATACCTTCATTTCTAATCCTCTCAAATCACCCACCAATTTTGCATCTCCTTATAGAATCTTAAACTCACATAAATTTCATATTTATGCTCAATTTTATTCTTCACACCTTAATTTCCAATGAAATCTCAACAAATACCTCCCACACCATCATCAATTTCCCCTCCCAAATCATCCACCAATTTTGCATCGCCCTGTACACGGTCGACTCGCCGCGCACAGCCCGCACCGCCGTGTTCCCGCGGCTCCGCCGCGACTTTATTCCTCTCTCCTCGGGGCGCAAAGTGTAATCACCGTCCCCGCGATCGATTCAGTCTCAGAATCCGAACGTACAGGTCGTTCCAAAAGCGAAAAAGCGTCTCCTGTTTCCCGGGGCTGATTCGATTCCCCGTGTCCCGGTAAATAAGGATTCCTCGCCCCGGGGAAACCGGGATACACGAGCCGCGGATTCGATTTTCCCGCGAACCCCTGCCCTCTATCGAATTTCTAATCCGATCCCGAGTCTCGCTGGGCACGCGTCTTGTATTTGGATATTCCCTCGCCTCTGCTTCCGATCCAGCGTTTCAGACTATTTCCGATTGGACGATCGGTGCGCCTCGGAATATCGATAATTCTGCGACGTGGATCGAATCTCACGGAATCGAGCATTCATCCAGGAAAACTGGGACGTAGGTAATTGATGAAGGACTCGCAGGTTGCGCGAAATGAAAGGGGAGCTGTGGATATGCTGGGGATCATTGGAATCAGCTGGTCTCTCTTGTATCAGTGAAATGATGGAAGATGCCTGAGTATTCGGTTAGTTTTGATGATTTGTGCGTGGAATATTGATAGAGGGATACTAGGTTGAATTTAGTAGTTAGTAATGTGAGTATGTAGGATTTAGTGGTATAAGATTCAGTGTTAAGATGATGTAGATCATTCTTGTGAAAATAAGGAAGATGCTTGATTCGATCAGTTTCGAGTCGAAACTTAGAACAGATGAAGCTTTAAAATAAATATGTAGGATCAAAGTGAGTTAATCCAAGCTTTTCCATAGCTCAAGGTGATTTTCAGTATTCTGAAAGTATATTACATTCCTATTTAATTAGCTAAGATCATTTCTCTCAAGAGAACTGATCCAAGATTCACTATAACTCAAAATCAAGCGATATACTGAAAATATTGAAAATATATTACAATCCTGACTGCTTAATCAGCTGAGATCATTTCTACCTGCAAGCTCATTTCTAAACTAATTTAACAAGCTCAGCGTCTAGATAAAGTAGTGCCGATGTCTCGAACTAAATAATAACTCAAGACAAAGCAATATACTGAAAATATAGAAAATATATTGCAATCCTAATTAATCAGCTGATCATTTCTCTCAAATTAGAAGCTCAGTGCCAATGTCCTGACTAAAGTGAACTGGTCCAAGCTTCACCACAACTCAAAACCAATCAATATACTGCAAACATAGAAAATATCCTGACTGCTTAATCAATTAAGATCATTTCTCCGCAAGTTAGAAGCTCAGCGTCTATATAAACCAGTGCCAATGTCTCGACTAAAGCGAACCGGTCCAAGCTTCACCACAACTTAAAACCAATCAATATACTGCAAACATAGAAAATATCCTGACTGCTTAATCAATTAAGATCATTTCTCCGCAAGTTAGAAGCTCAGCGTCTATATAAACCAGTGCCAATGTCCCGACTAAAGCGAACCGGTCCAAGCTTCACCGTGATGACAGACGAGCACAGAGAGGCAGTGTCAAAATGAACAACAACCAGATATCCGGCGCGGCAATGAAAATCTGCTGCCGGGGAAACCCCGTTATCCGAGGGACACGGTCGCGTGACGCGTCGACAATGAAGTAAACGCGGGCCGGTCTCCTTTGATCCTTGCCCGGGCTATTGTTCCACCGAAAACTTCGGAGCGCGCGGACAATAAGAAGCATGCACGCGCGCACGCGAGTGGAATGCCGTGTCCTAGAAGGCTGCATTTGCGTATTAATTCCCGGCGTGCCGTTGCCCGCGTTAATACCCATCCGCTGCACCCATTTACGTCCGCCCCGCTGATAATGCCGCTGCCAGCTCTCCTCGGTTTCTCGAGCACGCGAGGAAAACTCGGAATTCACTTGGAGAAACGAGTGTTTCGAACTGCTGCTGAATATCTGCTCGGATACGAACGAGGACGCGACGAGTTCGCGCTGATGCTTCCGGATTAGGAGACCGAGGACGGTTGCCTGGGGTTTCCGGTGTAATTTTCAGGATTTCATTGGACGTAGATGGTGAATCGGCGGTGTGGGTTGGTTTGTTTGTTATTTATGAGTTGTTAGGTGGGCTGGATTGTTGATTAGGATATCGTGGTAAATATTCTAGCGTAATCATGCAGGATTACGGGGGATTATTAAGTATTCGCGGGGGCTAAGTGGCGCTGAGTGGTTTGATCCAGTTCACTTTCCTGCGTTAGGCAAGGATTATCTGATAGGAGGCATATATGTATTATGTGTTTCTAATTTGATACGGAATTGAACGGACGAGGTGAATTCAGTTTAATTGCCGGTGTAGATCATGATTTTAATTTGATTCTCTAAATCAAATTAAATATTATTCCTCTGTAATTATTATACTTTAGAGGAAACGTGGATATAGAAGTCTCCTCTTTTTCAATTAATTATCAATGACAAACCAGCTCCACCAATGACAAAGAAATAAATCACAAACCAAAACTCAACCATCAACCAATAGTCCACTATCCAAACATTCCATCAATTACACTTCATATCAAACCTCCATATCTACAACTCTTCTCTGCTCTCAACAAACTATCAACTTAGCTCCACCAACAAAGATAAACAAATCAACCAAATAAATCACAAACCAAGACCCAACCATCACCCACCACTCCACCATCCAAACCACACACGATCCGAAAATCTTCCCTCCCTCCAAAGGGTTAATGATCGATGTCCAAGGGTCTCCCCTAAGCAGTCCTCACGGGAGCAGCCTGTAGAGCCCCTATCTACTTTATATCCGGCCGGCATAAAGGGCAGCGGTAGTTCCCGTGCAGGAAACGTTTCTCAAAGGACCTCCTCCCCTTTCGTCCTCTTTTTATCCTCCTCCTCCTCCTCCCTCGCGGGGCTTTCTCCTCGAGGAGCCGAGACACCTCGGGGCTCGAAACAGAGAAAGACCGAAGGGAGGCAGGGGAAAAGTGGATGGTTGTTCGAGCTGACAGAAATAAGAGGCGCGCCTCTCGCTCTGATTTGCAAAGGCATTTCCGGGATTACTCTCCTTCGGCTGGCTCAACTATATTCCGTTCTTTTCTCCCCTTTTTTTCTTCTTCCTCTTCCTCTTCTTCTTCTTCCGAGTTTCCTCTGCTAGCTTCGTTTCCAGCATGCTCGTCGCGCGAACATTTTCCTTCCGAGGGAAACGCGGCCGCGCCGATCGAGAGTAATCTTTAAATAATCCTGGCTCTCTTCTCCGGGTATATTTTCGTCGAGGAGCAGTCGAGCTCGATTTTTTCGCCGCACAACGGCTTCCTCGTCCTTCCCGGCGATGGTTTCTTCAGGGTTCCTCGAGATCAACATCTGGCGACTGGAACTGAATGGGTTTTCTACTTATCTCTGATTAGGTACTTCCACGACGGTTTCCTGTTGGGTTTTTTAGCTTGTTTCGGGGTTGCTTCGACTCGGTAAACGAGTTCCGAGGGTTTCGTGCGGCGATGGTGTTGCTTTTGAAGTGGTTGTGTTATTTATAATAGTATTGTAATTTCGAGGGCGATACTGTCTCTCATTGCATCGCGAGAGCAATTGATTTCGGACGCGGATTTCTAAAACGATTTCTAAAGCAATATTGTAATTTCTGAAGCAGTATTGCAATTTCTAAAGCAAGTATTGTAATTTCTAAAGCAATATTCTAATTTCCAGGGCAATACTTTCTCTGAAGGGATGTTCTAATCGCGAGAGTAATTGATTTCGGACGCAGATTTATAAAACGAATTCGAAAGCAATATTGCAATTTTCAAAGCAGTACTGTAATTTCTAAAGCAATATTGCAATTTCCAAATCAACACTGGAATTTCTAAAGCAGAATCATCTCCAAAGGAATACCATGATCTTCAAAACAGTACTGCAATTTCCATATCAATATTATAATTTCGAAAGCAACGTGGTTTCGTAAACAACACTGTAGCTATCAAGACGACACAAAGGATTCAAACAGAATTTAGTAAATATAAATGTTATTTAGTCGTCCTGAGAAAGGAGACTCTTAATATATCTCGCGGTCTCTTCACTGGGAGACGCGTGTGCTCGGAAAGGGACATACGTGCTTCATTAGAAACGTGTCACGGTCTTTTTACCGCGTCCCAGGAAAAGGAGCCGCATCTCCGAGTCGGAAGAACGCACGTAATCCCCCTGGAACGCGTGAGCCGCTTTAATCCGGACCGAGTTAGAAAGCGGACATTTCTCGGTTATAATTTCGTCGCAAGACACAATTAACGCTTCGTTTGTGGGACTCGCGGCTCTGTTTGAACGCGCCCCGCGTTTTCCTTCCTCTTTGAACCTGGTGTAAGTTGAGTGTAAACTAGGAATGTTTCTCAAATATTTTCTACTCGCCTCCGAAAGGGAGTTTGTACGAACATTCGCAAACATCTTTCGAATTTCATTCGATTAAGCAAAGATTCGCGCAAAGATTCGTCTTCGAATATCTGTGACGGTTTGATGAACAGTTCAAACGTCCTCAAACACGTGTTCAAACTATTAAACCTTTGCACTCGACAATATTTTTCATTAAAGAAATTCATTACTTTCTGATTGAATATTAACGATATTTTTCGCAACTAACACAATTGATTATCTTGTATAGATTGAGAGACAGAACTATTTGACTTCGTTTTATGTGTTGATACATTACACAAGGTTTATCCCTTTGAACTCTATAGGCTCCAATATCGCACCAGTTATAATATTAAATATTTTAATAAATATTAAAGAAACTACCCTAAATTTATTCGATTTTCCACGCATCCAAATTTTGTACTAAGGAAAATAAAAGATCGAAGAAATGTTATAGCATTTCTCATAAAAATTAGTTGCAGTTGCTGATAGACTACAAAATAACCTGGAGTGCTAAAGGTTAATATTAAATTGAAAATTTGATAGTTTACTCCGTCGAATCAGGTGTAAAGGGTTAAACTCATCGATCCAGTTTAACTTGCAAATCATCCACGAGTCACTAAAAATTCCTGAATATTCAACTACGTTCAAACATCTTCAAACATTTGTCCGAATCCACCATTCCTCTTGAAACATTAATAACAGCTCATCATTCTTTCAAACTTGCTGCAAATATTCATCATTGTAAGTATCTCAGTCGTCAAACACTCGCAAACCAAGTCAAACTCTCCACCAGCGCAGCGAACGGTTAAACGACAGTTGTATATCCGCGCGCGACGTTATGGCCAGCGAAATTTCGGTGAAATTAGCGCGCGGATAGTGAAGCGTCCGGGGGACCAGGCCGCGACCAGATTTCTCATTAGCTCGATTAGTATTGGTCGGACGGCCTGACCAGAGGCATGCGGCCTGACGCCCACGGTCGCTCGTCTACGGTTATCCGCGTATTGTAATCCGCTCGGACCGAGAGCCTCCGCAGGAATGCTCCTGCGGAGTTCAATTAGAGGGTTTCGCATCGTTACACGCGGACAGAGGTGAAAACCAATACATCGACCTGAGACTGGCTCGGATTAGAGAGTCAGTGTCTAATTACACCGCGACCGGTCATCGTGAAACGTCGCTTCTAGAGGAGACTGATTCCTGGTTAAATTATACTCGTGCAAAAATGATGGAACTGAATGGACGTTCATTTTTCATGATCCTGAAGAATTTATGGTAAATTATAATTTTCTCAGGGAGTGACTTGTACTACTTTGCTCTAGTTTAGTCTTAATCTAGTCCTCTTCCCTTCGAATCTATCAAAAAATAATTCAAAACTCCTTCTCATTTTGATAGTTGTTAAATTATTGAAATTTAGAATCTTTATCATTAGTTATTCTAAGTACTTTGATTTAATTACTCTAAGTAATTTGATTTCCTCGAAAATTTTAGTTCTTTTGAGCATTCCTCAAAGATCTTCAGTTCGAATCTATCAGAAAATAACTCAAAACTCCTTCTCATTTTGATAGTTCTTAAATTATTGAAATTTGGAATCTTTATTATTAGTTATTCGGTAAAGCGGGGATATCTTAGGGAGCCAACAACTTTATCTTTACTCTGAGGAATCTGATTTTAGTTCTCTTGAATATTCTACGTTCATTTCTCATGATTCTGAAGAATTTATGATAAATTTTCAGTTTCTCAGAGATTTACTTGTACTACTTTGTTCTTCTAGTGTATTGATACATTGACTCGTACTACTTAATCTACTGTTTCTGTTTATTTATGATTCAGACTGCTGAATGTTTTAGATTTTGTTGATTCGAACTGCAATGTTTAGTTTCGTCATACATTGACTTATACTACTGAAGCTTGACATTTTTTACGTATCTTCACCGCGATTAACCCTTTGCGGACGAACGTCGACATTTCGGCGAGATCAAATTTCCATATTTGACAGAGTAAATCGTAGACAAATGATTCAATTACTCAAACAGCAAGAGATCTGTGTATAATTTCTTTTCTATCTATTATCTAAGCCATCGATACATAATTTAACTTCATCTGCTGAAGATTTCGTATATTTCAAAGAATCTTCGTCCGCAAACGGAACACTCACGTTTCCTGTTTGCCAAAGAAAACTCACGAAACTCATCTCCATCACTCCAGTTTTATTTCCGTTTATGTTCATAATTCCATCCGATCTTCCGCCTAATTTGATTTACACTTCGTTCAATGTCATTCAGCCTCCTGTCTAATTTCATTTGCATTCGTTTCGTTGAGTTTCGTGTCATTCGAGTTTCCGTTCTGTCCGATTCCATTACATTTCACTTCGGTCTGACTAATACCGGCTCGCGCCACTCAATTTCGCAAACTCAATTCCCATTTGTCTCGGCGGAGATCTCTTCCTCAAGATTGTTTCCATGATCTCTTCCTGAATTCGTGTTATCGTCGCTCGCTATCGATCCACGATCGGAGAGAGACCGGGGGGACGGGGACGGGGTCGCGGCCGATTGTTCCCCCATGAATTTCCGTGAATTCGACGCGAGTCCCGGATTACATTTCGCGACGCGATAAAGCTCGTTCCTCGGATCCGGTCGGGCTCCCTTCCAGGCAGTTTCCACGACAAAAGCGAGTCCGCTGGAAGTTGCTACACAATCTCCGGCATCGTCGCCGCTTCGCTGCACAATAAGGCTGGCGGCTCCTATCTTCGGACAGCGTGGTACTACTTTTTACGAGCGGAACACGTCTCGGCTATCCCCCCCCCCCCTGATTCGCTTGACCTGGCTACCCTTTCTCTTTCCGCCCCCTTGTCCGCCGAAAAAACATTGAGCGTATTTTCCCAACTACGCGGGATTATTTTTCGGCTCGCTGTACGCGTCTTCGGTAACGGGTGTGCCGTTTGTTTCGCGTTTAAGTGAGCTTCGGTTTTGTTGAAGTTTTCTGTTCCTTTCGTTTTGTTCTAGTAGGTTTAGTATTTGTGGCTTGGTATCTTAATAGTCTAGTGGTTTGATAACTTAGTAGCTTAGTAGCTTAATAATTTGGTAGCTTAGATGCTTAGTAATTTAGTAGCTAAGTAATTTTGTAACTTAGTAGCTTAATAACTTAATAACTTAATAGCTTAATAGCTTAGTAGCTTAGTAGCTTAATAGCTTACTAGCTTACTAGCTTAGTAGCTTAATAATTTGGTAGCTTAGTAGCTTAATAATTTAGTAGCTAAGTAATTTTGTAATTTAGTAGCTTAATACCTTAATATCTTAGTAGCTTACTAGCTTATTAACTTAGTACCTCAGTAGTTTATTATTTAAAAAAAATTCTTCCACGTTTCTAAATTTTAGAATTCCCCGTCCACTCGAAGCACCCATAAGACCGATTTAATTCACCCTCCGATTTCGGAACACCCTGTACATCGCACCCTTTCATTTTTGTCATTATTCCCGGCCGATCTAACCCCCGGGGCCCGGTGTGATCGATACCCGGAGCATTTGCACGCGAGACGTTCCAGGGTGAACCGCGGCTGCCAGGGGCAGCGGCGAACGGGGCGAGGGGATGAAAGGGGCGCGAGATTTATTTGAACGGCGGCCGTTTGTCGAACGCTGGCCAAGAAGATTCCGGGGCGAAAGTGAAACGCGATACGATCCACCGACAGCGGCGGGGCCGAAGATAAATTAGCGGGCATCCCCCGGCCCGAGGAAACCACCCCCGATTATTTACGGCGCCGTTCTTTGCATGACCGAGCTCTCTGTCCGCGAGAATCGATTCGCTACATCTCCTCGTCGGCGTCTCCTGACGTCATCTTCCGCGAGCATCAACCCACCCTCCATCCTTGACGAAACCACCCCTACGGCTACACGACGCACTGTGCGGCCGAAACTCCATAACTTTGCTCATTGACGACGACAGAAATAGTCCGTGATACGGACTAATGCGTGTGTTTGTTTATTCTTTAGTGATACTTTGAACAATGACGTCACTGTCTAGGTAACGTGTAAGTTGATTTTGTGCAGGATTTTTCATGACCTGAACAAGCAAACAATTAAAAAAGTACGATTTTGAAACTTAACGTGTAAGTTGATTTTGTGCACGATTTTTCATGACCTGAACAAGCAAAGCAAATAATTAAAGAAGTACGATTTTAAAACTAAATGAGTGCGGGAATGAGTTAGAAGGTATCAGTGGTAAAAACGCTTCGGACAGAAGTTGTATGGTATGTTTAATGGAATTTTGTTTAAATCCAGCGTGATGTAAATGGAGAAACCACATTCATAATTATGAATAAATATCCTTTACTATGAACACGTTAAGTGCCAAATCTTGACCATTTTTCTATAGTTATCCTCTTTAACAAAGAAAAGCAGCAATAATTATTCACTTGTTACAACCTTTGCATTCCACTATTATCAACTTACGTTATCAAACATTTTGATTATCTTTCACGTCACGATTGTTTCCTAATCATTCATAGCGTCATCGGTGACTAACATTTTAACCTGTTATGGAACTAAATTTCAAAAGTCTTTGATGATGCTTGCAATGGAATCAAATAATGATATGTATACTCGTTAAGTCTATCATACATTCTAACGAAAAGCTAAAGCAAAACGAAGAATTGCATGTTTATCGGAGAAACTAAACAATCTATCGTTGAAGGAATTAGAATCATTTTAAGATGACGTGTATACTCGTCGAACACAGTTAACCGGTTAACATCTCGAACAATTATCTCACCTCCCGAACACGTTCAACATCGAAAATCAGTGTTACAGCCGTCCCAACCCCCCAATTATTCAGCGATCACCGATAATTACCGAAGACACCGAATTATCGGTCCGAGGCAAACGATCGTGACGAAGGAAGTCCGGCTCAAGGACGGTTTTTCAGGCGCACCCCATATAAAACGCGCGATAAGTACATCCTGGCGGTGAAAAGAACCGAGGGGTGGCTTTGATTCATCGAGGACCACTTCTGCGAACGCTTTTTTCTACCCTGGCTCGTCTGTGCCGTGTCTACGCCCCCGCGCACCCCCTCCCCTACCCCTGTTCCGCGACGCGGGCTTCTTTCCAGGCTACGCTTTGCCATTTCCATGGCAGAAGTTTGCCGCGCGAAAAACGTACAACTCGACTGCGAAACCGTACATCCGCCTGACGCCGTAACTGAAGTCCCTCGTTCCGTGGACTTCAGTTTTGTTAATAATATTCTGAGGGAATGAGAATGTTTTATTTGTATAGATTTGTATATTTCTGTTATACGATTTGTAATGGAGTTAGTGGTTCTAGTAGCTGTTTCTTAGTTTGATAGTTCTTAAATTGTTGAAATTTCGAAACTTTATTATTAGTTATTCGGTAAAGCGAGGATATTTCGAGTCAGCAACTTTATCTTTACTCTGAGGAATCTAATTTTCTCGAAAATTTCAGTTCTCTTGAGTATTTCTCAATGATCTTCACTTCGAATCTATCAGAAAATAATCCAAAATTTGATAGTTCTTAAATTGTTGAAATTTGGAATCTTTATTATTAGTTATTCGTTAAGGCAAGAATATTTTGAGTCAGCAACTTCGTATTTATTTTAAGTAATTTGATTTTCTCGGAAATTTCAGTTCTCTGGAGTATTCCTCAGAGATCTTCACTTCGAATCTATCAGAAAATAATTCAAAGTTCCTTCTCATCCCGATAATTCTTGAATTATTAAAATTGAAAATCTTTATTATTAGTTATTCGGTAAAGCGTGGATATTTTGAGTCAGCAACCACGTTTTTACTCTAAGTAATTTGATTTCCTCGAAAATTCAATTTCTCTTAAATACTCTTCAAAGACCCTCACTTCAAATCTCTTTCAGAAAATAATTCAAAATTCCTTCTAATTTTACTTCATAAAACTCTTAGCGACTTCTCAACTAACCAATTTCATCCCTAAACTTTGTTCTCTCGAATGTTCCTCAATCTACTTCATTCCCAATCCATCTCAAAAACTCACATTTATCAAAACTAACTGATAAAACGTCGATATAAGAATCTCCATTCCAATATCCACGGGTCATTCTCCATTTCCGTGACCCCCAGCGAGCAGGGTCGAAGCGAAAGCGGCCGTCCGTCCAGAAAAATGTTCCTTCGCCGCCTCGTTACACCCGCATTGTTCGTTTCCCGTATTCCCGTCACGACGTGCTCGTCGGACATGCGCGCGTGCGCGCACGCGGCCAGTATCGAAATTTCGTCGTCTGACCTGGAATTAGCCGGCCAGATATGCAGGTACGTGACGCCGCCGTTCCATTATTAACCGTACGCACCGGACTGCGCCGGAACACGCGCGAATGGGAATGCACGGGGTGAAAATCGCTCACTGGTTCGTCCCCTGCGAAACTGAACGATGAATGTCGAATAAAAATTTACCAAGCGTTCCTCTTTCCTCTCGATTCTGTGCGTTAACCGATTAGCTGTGTTTGACGAGTATACACGTCATCTTAAAACTCCTAATGGTGCTAAATTTCAACGATGGATTATTTATTTTTTGAGACAATCATGTAATTCTTCTTCGTTTCGCTTTAGTTTTTCGTTAGGATACATTTCAAGTGCATTTGGCCTGCATTTAACGAGTATACACTTCGTTATTTGATTTTATCACGCGCACAATGAGAGATTTTTCAAACTACATTCCACACTTAAATGGTTAACAGTTTGCCGGCCACACATTCATCGCATCGCCGTTAGGTTGGCGAGTATGACGCAGGAAGGCGGCAAAGACAGTTTCAAACTGACAGAAGAAGCATCTGCTTAAAAGATTTTAACAGAAGACGATCTGGTAAATTGGGGAGGGAGAACAGTGGAAGCAATTGTTTCTCTAAAAATAGCATCGATATGTATTCCTATACAAGCATCGGAATGATAATCACGCGTACGTGACAGCGGCCGATAACAGCTGGCGAAAAGAAGTCACGTGTACGCGACAGCGGCGGGTAAAGTGTTAAGTAGAAACTGTAGAAACTTCAGGAGTATCTGTCGAGGTCTTAAGTGATTTATAATTTAGTTTGCGTATTGTTGACTTCATTTCTTGAGTAATTTTTTGGAGAAACATCTTTGGAATAATCGCGAAATGAGATTAGGGACGAGTTGCTTTGGAAGTTTTAATGTTGAGCAATTAGGTTTTGTTCGATGGAAGTGGATTGTTTCATTTGTTTATAATTTTTATGGGAGATTGGGGAAGTGAAGATGTTAGACATATAATTGTTGTGTAATTTATTTAGTTCAGTCGAAATTATTTCATTTGTTTGTGATATTTATAGGGGATTAATGAAGTGAAGGTGTTGGATATGTAATTATCGTATAATTTATTTGGTTCAGTCGGTTGTACTTTGATCTAGATATGGTTACATGTACCTGACGTTTTTATCTCTGTGTTTAAGTGGAATTTTTCTATGGCGAGTGGTACGTTAAGTTTATTTCTGGGGAATGTTGTTAGGAGTTGATTACTTTAATTTGGTAGTTTAGTTTAAACTCGGTAAAAGCGACTGTAAAAGGTTTCCACAATTTTTGCAGTTTCAAGTAAGAATAATTTTTCGCTGCGCGATATTAAAAAGGGTGAGCCGGTGGGTTGGGAAGGGAAAAAAATTTGTCCTCTGCAATTTCGTTCCCGCTGGAGTCCGCGAGGAAACTTTTGAACACGTAATTTTCCGTCGCTGATGGGACAGTTCACTGTCCACCTCGAGTTAAGAATACCACCTTCGAATACTTGTCTGATCTGTACTAATTTGAATACCTCATTTCAAAAACTGAAAGTTATTTAATCTCAGAGATCATTTCATTTCAAAAATCATTTGAATACTTAAAAATCTGTCTAAAACACCATTTGAAAATCCATCTGGCAAACCACTTGAATTCAAAAGCCATTGAAAACTATTTCATTTCAAAATCCATTTGAAACTCCTTTGAAAATCATTCCAAAAAACATTTGAATACTTGAAAATCTGCCTAGAAAACCTTTTGACTTCAAAATCCATTTAAAAACTGTTTGAAAATCGTTTCCTTCCAAAAAACATTTGAACATTTAAAAATCTATGAAACCATTCGACTTCAAAATCCATTTAAAAACCGTTTGAAACTCGTTTCATTCCAAAAAACATTTGAACATTTAAAAATCTATGAAACCATTCAGAAATCTCTATACACGACCGTCCGAATTCAAAACTCCACCCTTCACAAGCCCAGCAAACGAACAAAGCTAAACGGATGGGTTGATGACTCGACAACTCATAAATAAATCTCCCATCCCCTTGTCGCTGCGGCTTCGTACGTGTTCGCCATGAATTTCCCAATAAAAGCGCGTCGAAGACGACAACGGCCGGCCATTTTCTCCGGCTCGCCGCGACTGCAGCATATTTCCGGTGTTCGTTTTGACCCCAACCCCCCTGCGGACCGGCCCTGCAGGAATTCCATGGAATTTCGCATAGTTCTTCGGCACTTCTCACGTCAGCTGCGATCGTTGGTTCGTGAAATTCCGTGCGAGCTCGATATCCAACGTGCTCCCTGCTCCCATCCCTTCCTCGTGTCCAGTATTTTCATCCCCTTGAACCGTCTCCTTTGTTTGGCTCCTTTGTTCGCCATTATTAGAAAATTTCCTTCCATTTCGACGTTGGATTCGGTAATGTTGATCCATTTCATCGGTGTTTCCAAGGGAATTTTCGTTCGTTAATCATCCACTTTTTTTCAAATCGTGAACTTTTAAACGTAGCTTGAAGTTTTCTTCTAATACTTCGATAAGAGAGCACAGAATCTCGAGATAGAAAATCTGAATCGAGAACTTTGTAATGAACTCGAGAGATTTTAATTATTCTCAATAATCAACTTCACGTAAGACAACCAAATTGTCGTATCCAACAGTAGTTCCATAGGTTTATTAACCCTTTGCACTCGGAAATTGATTTTTATAATATATATTCCTCATTGCCTAATGAAACATAACTGATACGTTTCATAATTAACATTAATATAAATAATACAGAAGTCAAGGGATAGAACTATTCTATTTTAACGTCTCATGGATAATTACGAAATTTAATATTCAACATCAAACTTTGTAATTTTCTATCAAACCAAAAGCGACTGCGGGTCGCCTCTCGAGTTCAAAGGGTCAACACCAGTACTCAAAAACAACATCTCAATTCCACCTTCCCCAAAAATTACAAAACCAAATTCCCAAACTCGACAAACCTTCAAAAAATGACAAAACACAAATACTCATCCACAGTAAAATCAATTATCACAACCATTCAACAACCACCATGGAAACCCCAAAATGTCAGCCCCCAAAAAATTTCAACTCCGCAGTTCGCGAGCCAATCTCTCCGCGCAAACAAGTGCACGCCGCGTTAACGCGGCAATTTACCAAAATTCATTACAGCTTATTAAGCGATTATATTATCGCGGGCGCGGGCCGATAATTAAAGGGGCGGGCGTCGATTAATCGAGCCGCGATAAACCCGCGCAAATATTCGTAGCAACGGCCGCGTCCCTTTGAGCGTGGACGAGCGGGGGCTGGTTGCTCCGACGGGGGTGAAAGGTTGGCAGCGTCTTTTGAAGGTATATCGGTCGCGAATTCCTCTCTGTCGTTCTCGTTACCGGGACGACTCGCTGATAAAAGGATCGTCATTATAAAGTTACAAAGAACGACGGCGTGAAAAGGACCGTTGCTAATGTCCCTTTGACCCGCGCCGCGCGTGCGCGTCCCGGGAAACACGGGGCGAATAATGGGTTCGCGGATTTTTCGAAGCCGCGGCTTCTTTCGCGATCCAATTACACTGTCCAACGAGTTTCAACTGTTTTTATGTGACGTGATAGACACTGCTTGTTCTGAATGCGAATGGAATTGAATTGCTGGGTCACTCTTGATTTTGGAAAACGAAAATTTGGAAGGAAGTGTTACGCGAGGGAAATTTGTCGTGGAAAGAGGTGCTTGAATGTGTGTGGATTTTGAAAGTTTAATTAAATATTTGTGATGATCAGAGTTTTGGGGTGAACCACTTGCTCGTGGATGTTTCAAGCTTAATTTCGAGTATCGGAAGTTAACGAATCTTTAGTTAATTAATTTAAACATCCGCCCAGACGTGAAGTTTCAGTTTCAGTTTCGCTTTCCTTACACCTTCGATCATGATTTTCAATATCTTCTCGTGAATCTTTTTTGATGTCACTACTCGCATATGAAAGTGTATGTTCCAAGCATCAATTTCATATATCAGAAGTTAAAAAATCTTCGAGTTAATTAATTTAAACATCGGCCCAGACGTGAAGCTTCAGTTTCAGTTTCGGTTTCCTTACACCTTCGATCGCGATTTTCAATATCTTCTCGTGGTTTCTTTTTAATGACGCTACTTGTATATGAAAGTGTATGTTCCAAGCTTGAATTTCATATATCAGAAGTTAAAAAATCTCCAGATTCACCCCCAAAACTATTCATTCCTCCCGTACACCGTCGCTTCGCTGGGAACTTCCATTCATGCTTTTATGCGAGAAATTTGCGTAAAAAATTTATTTCGAAGGCTATTCGAATAAAATTTTATTCGAATAATGCCCGGCGCTGCCTCTAAGCGAACGGAGGGTCGTCCGAACGCGTTCCCTCGGACCAACCCCTCCGGTAATGGATTTCGCCGGGTCGCCCTTTGTGCACGCGACTCATCCACGGACGGGTTCTTCCAGCTCTCGTCCGGTTCCGCTTTGTCGCCGCTGATTCCTCTTCGAACGCGACAAAGCCGGGCCTCTCTCTGTCTCCTCCGTGATATTCGCTTTTAATTAACCCTCGGCTACTGGGGCCGCCGAGTCGCCCCGACGCCGTAACAATCGATGATCTGATTGTTATTTAACCCTTAACCACCGAGGGGAACTGCGAATTCTTCGGTTAGAAGTCGGGGAGAGATGGTCCAGTTTTTTAAGAAGATTCATTGTCGTACGTGTTACTGATAACAAAAGAATTCTTATAAAGCTATATTTATTTTCTCAAACAGATATTTCTTTAATTAATTTAACTACTCTTCTTATAAAGCTATTTATTTTCTCAGATATTTCTTTTAATTAATTTAATTATTCTTCTTATAAAGCTATATTTATTTTCTCAGATATCTTTTTTAATTAATTTAACTATTCTTCTTATAAAGCTATATTTATTTTCTCAGATATCTTTTTTAATTAATTTAACTATTCTTCTTATAAAGCTATTTATTTTCTCAATTTTGAAATGTATGTATAATTCAGCTACCAAAGCCGCTGACCTATCGAAATTCGATTTTTATCGAATCTAGCAATATTATCGGTTGAGACGAATTTCAGAATACTGTCACACGATATAACTGTCATATTTTCCTTTGATATCGGTTATTTAAATCAATTTGACTGGAAGAATGGATATCAGAGCTCGATTTCTGTCAAATTCGACGTGCTCATTTGAGATTCAGATACTTCAATCATTCATATTCGGTTTTTGAAGATGAAAGCTTCGTAACAGGTTTCCTCTTTACAACCACGTAAAACGAATAATATCGAGATCGAAGAATACACGAAGCTCGAGAATTTTTAGAACGACCAGACGAGAAGTTCGAAATTCTTCAGGCAAATGTTCGGAAAGAATGGAATCGTGTCCGACAGTGGATCGATCGGCATTACGGGACTCGCAGGCGAAGGCGGGTAAACGAACGGTACCCGGACGCGAAACAGCTCGAGGCGTGTTTGCTGCGGAACGAAAGCAGCCAGCGGGTTAACGAACCGGGATTACATAATTAATGAGCGATCCAGCCGCGGTCCTCCCTTGAGACGCGAGCTCTCCGAAGGCCGAGTTTTCCGGATCTCCCATGGATCTTCGCTCGATCCACGGGATCCCGTACGAAATTCCTGTAACAACTTCTTATTATCTCATTCCTCGAGGTGTCTATTACTCAACTAAACATCTAACATCATCGATAAACTCATACAACGAGAGAAACTGAAGATTAATCGGTGATCAAAATGAAAAAATTCGTGAAAAGCGATGTAAACGCTCGAGGAAAGTTATCGGAATGTCTCTGAATATTCAGTTAAGTGAAAATGTTTGTTTATTTCGTGAATCTTAGATCTTTTACTAATTAACAATGTTACTAAGAAATCCAGATATTTTTCAAATGAAATATACACGTAGTTATTGACGCGCGATACGAATTCTGCGAAATCTATATTACCAGTGATTAATCACAATCGGAACAATTGCGATATACAAATTTCCAAAGAAATTTCGACTGGCCGCTGGTTCCGCGGTTAATCTACGCAAACAATGGACGCGATTTGACGAGATTAACGATGCAGCGTTGAAAAAAGCTGCTCGTCGAACGCAATAAAGGGGAAACGAACCGTCAGCGTTGCTTTTTCGACGTCCACTCGAGGAAGAATAGCAGATTAGAACCGCGGCATTGTGGCCCGTAATATCCGGCCGGCGCGCCGTGAATGGAAGGGATTACAGAAATTCATTTGCCTCTGAATAACCGGGATACGTGTGTCGTTTCTCCAGAATAAACACCGAGAATTCGAGAAGCGAGTGCGCTCCGGCTGATCACTCCGTTGAATCGCGGCCAGAGCAGACGAGGATATCGTTCCTACGACGAACAGTGTTGTCTTAGCGTTCTGTGAACTCGGTCTTCCATTCGGGAACCGTGTTTTTATTGTCAATTGCCGGATGAACTAAGGATCCATCAAAATGGAACGGGAGGAACAATGGCAACGAGGAAATTGAGAAAATTGCATTGATCTAATTGTGAGCTAGACAGAGATGGAAATGAAAACGATTCAAATGAGGCTTTTGTTGAGTTAGGGTTTCTGAATTTGAGTTAACTCAATGAAACCTAAGGTATGTTTGAGCTTTTGCTTCTATTCAGGAACCGTGTTTTTGTCAATTGCTGAAGGATCCATTGGAATCGAGCGAGAGGAACAATGGCGACGAGGAAATTGGGAAAATTGCATTGATCTAATTGTGAGCTAGACAGAGATGGAAATGAAAGCGATTCAAACGATGCTTTTGTTGAGTTAGGGTTTCCGGATCCTGAATTTGAGTTAACTCAATGAAACCAGAGGTATGTTTGAGCTGAGCTTTCGCTTCTGTTTAAGAACTGTGTTTCTGTCAATTACATAGATGGAACAAGGATGTTTTGTAATTAAGGGAAACATTGATAACGAGGAAATCGAGAAAGTCTAATTTCAAGGTACAATAGATAGGAAATAAGACAGAGATTTAAACGCAATGCAGTTTTATTAAATTCGAATATTTCGAGTTTCCCGTTTGATTAGAATCCTGTTAGATCTCTAAATTAAAGCTGCTTAATGATATTTAATCTACGTTCAATTTGCGCATTTTTATAATTGATAGTAGATTCTAATTGGATCTCAGTCAACCCGAATTATTGATAAAGTGAAATATAGTTTAATTCTAAATCGCTTAATTTAGTAAATTCTAATTGGATCTCAGTGAGCTCAAATTCTCATTGACGAGTTTAAATATATTTCGATTCTAAATTAACTCCTTTACTAAATTCATCGATTATATATTATAAATTAACGAAATACCTGTACGCACAAGTTCTGAATTGATTTCTACAGAAATATCCGGTGTCTTCGTAATAATTTCGAAAAGAAGGGAACGGGAACGGGCGATTTTGAGGTTTGCCGGGTTTAGAGTATCCAGCGGTGCTTTTGGCCAGTTCGTCGAATCGATAGTCCAGCGTCGCGATAAGTAGACCGTCGGTTATCGGTGTCGGCGATCGTGCTAGAATCACGCGAGCTTTCAACGCGCGTACGACGGGGCAAATTGAAATTAAGCCGGCCATTTTTCAAGCCCGCACGAATGGCCGGCTGCTCGCCGCAGCTGCGTTCCCGCCGCCGTGAATCGTGCGTCCCCTTTCTCCTCGGTCGTTTATGAAACATCGAGCCCGCTGAATGGACGATTTTCCATTTTCACGCGGATCGCGGGCATTACGTAATAATGGATTCCGTGCTGACGTATCGCGAGATGTTTCAACGTTGTTGCCGCGGTTCTTTGTACTCTACAGATGCAGGAAACGATGGTTTGAACCGGTGAAGTTTCTGGCCGTCAACGTGTTTGAATTTTGAAGTCGAGGAGTTTCGCTGCTTGGACATTTTCGTGTTTCGAAATTTCAGAGTTTCTGAATTTTAACGCTTTCGCGTTGAGGAGCTTCGAAGTAGCGAAGTTTCGAGGTTGAGGAATTTTCGTGTTTTAATATTTCGGTGTCTCGGTATTTCGATATTTTAGTACTTTTATATTTTTGTATTTCGCTGTTTCGGTATCTGAATATTTCAATATTTCAATACTTCAATATTCGATATTTCAAAACTTCAAAGTCTCAAGACTCACCGTACTTCGACGTTCCGCAAGTTCTGTGCCTTCATCTCAACAAAACACGGAAACGCGTTCATATCATCCGAAGAAACTGAAAATAATCTATTGTTACAATTTTCATAGGAATTGCATATTAATCGTATTAAATGCTCGGCAGATCTAGTGTTAAAATAAATTTATCAGGAAAACACACGTGAATTAGGGAACAAAGATATTTTCTTTGAATATTTCACGTATTGTTGTTTCCATATTTCATTAAATACATATATTTATTCCTAGTTCTCTATTACTGAAGATCCACCTTTTCAATATCTATAATAATAGTCAACACTATACATGTAATTCTTCTTTGTCCCGCTTTGATCTTTAATTAAAATATACTCTACGTACATTCGTCCTGCGTTCGATGAGACGCTTCATTTTTTTATTTTATTGCGTGCAGAACCAGAGGTTTTTCCAACTAAATTCCACAATTAACTGGTTAAAAACCGAGAAACCGCTGTGCTAACCGCTCATTCGAGAGACAGTGTTTCGTAGGAAGCGTCCGGGGGTGTTGGTCGCTCGCAATTTCCCCGCGAAGCGACCTAATATAATCGCGGCGGAGACGCGCTTACATTCCGCGATGGAAGAGCGGTGGCTCGCGGGAAGGGGGCGGCTCGGATAATCTAACCCCCGCGTTAAAAGCCAGCCAACCCCCTCCCCCTCCGGTCCCGGACGGTTCTTCGCCCGTTTCATTCTTCCCTTCGGCGTTTTTCCGCGTTTTCGAGCGGCGGCGCCGCCTATCTTTCTCCCCGTCGCGCGCAGGAAACGACAAAAATGTCTCCCTTTGACTTCCCTCCGACGTAAAGTGCAATTCCCCCTGTTAAACGTGCCGAAGTGTTGTCTCGGCTGCTGCCGGGACCGGACCCTCGTCCCGCGGCCCTTTAAACGCGAGCTTCCTCGCGTCTCGCGGCCGATGAACCGGCCGAGCCTTTGATTTCGAGCTTGAAAAGCGCGGGAATTTCAGCGCTGTGTTTCGCAGTTTACTGTAACGTGAATTCGTTAATGGGATTTTTAGATGGAACGGTGGAGAGAAATGTGTGATATGTTTCTTTAACGCCGGAACTATCGTTTATTTAATACTATTAATTCTTTGCACACGGAAGTTTTCCATTAGAAATATTTTAATGTCTTCTGATGAAATAAAGAGGATATTTTGTAACTAACTCGACGAGGAGTCAAGTTGATGCATTGCACGAGGTTTAATATTAAGTACCAAATTTTATAGTTTTACTGTGTGACATCAATTGGTGCGTGAGAGGCACCTTTCGAGTGCAAAGGGTTAATATATAATCCCCATGAAAATTGTGACAATAGATTATTTTTAGGTTCTTCAGACATTCATTATAGTAGTTAAGTAGAACTATTGATTTTCAAGATAATTTTGAATATTCGATGCCTTTAAGATATCAATAATTGCGGAACAAAGTAGTTCTAGTGTCAACCTTGTATTTCGGGAAACAACCCTTTGAACTCTAGGCTCCAATATTGCACCAGTTATAGTATTGAATGTTTTAATGAATCAAAGAAACTACCCTAAAATTATTTGATTTTTCACACATCCAAAGTTTGTGCTAACAAGGAAAATAAAAGATTGAAGAAATGTTATAGCATTTCTAATTTTCGCTGGGAATACTATAAAGATTTGCAATTGCTGATAGATTATAAAACAACCTGGAGTGCTAAGGGTTAATTGGTGAACGATACGTCGATTTTTCAGAATAGTATTCTTTAATTATTACAAATATTTTTGGAGTATAGTATTTTTTAAGTATTGTAAATATTTTTAGATATAGTATTTCTGAAGTATGTAGAGCGTATATCTTCGACACGTTTGATTCCACGGGAAATATATTTCGGAAACTCGGATGGATAATTTTTACCTCGGAGAGTCATCCGAGCGTTTCAATACACTTTCAACGAATTTATTAAAGGTTGCCCAATTACTAATTGCAATTAAGTCCCAGCGGAACGTTTCAATAATATTTACGCGAAAATTCGCACGTTATAAATCGGCCGGGCAAACCATAGTCGCTGACGGTCCACTGCAACCGAGCCGCCAGCATAAATAAATTTCCCAGCCCCTTTCGACAGGCTTTCTATGAAAGATAAACGAGGGACTCGGGGTTCCAGCGAGAAAAAAGAGAGAGAGAGAGGGGGGGGGGGGAAATAAAACAAGAAGCATCCTCGAGGGGCGAGCACGCGTCGATACTTCGATAGCTTCTGGGGAAGTTACCCCGAGAGCGGGGTAATAGAAAAACTTTCTGACCCGATCGTATTATGGCGGACGAGCAGCGTTCGTGACGACGCTTCGCTTTCGATCCTATTGTTTCACCGGCGAACGGGGACCCGGCGCAAAAAAAAAGAACAGACGGAGATGGGTTCAACGGTAAAAAGTGGAAGGCGCCGGCCAATAAAAAGGACAACAGTATCCATCCGGCGGGAGCGTAATAATAAAAATCGGACGGGAGTAATCTTCTTCGCCGGCGTCCGTGGACGTCCGCCGCGAGACCGCCTTTTCCCGGGAACCGGGATAATTACGATTCTCGAGATTGCGGACCGCCGTGGCTACGAGGAAACCGCGTTCCTCGGGATCTCTCTCGCTGCGAGCGAAAATCTTCGCTTGAAATAGTGTGTACTGTGTGGGAGAGGTGTAACGAGCGATACTCTCCGGGTTTTAACCCTTTGCGGACGAATGTCATTTTGAGATGAAATTTTTGTATTTGGAATACTAAGTCGCTGACGAAGGATTTAGTTAACACGTTAAGCGCCATGTCATCCACTGGTGACTGACGCTTCTGAATGACTAAAAAACAATCGTAACATACAGGACATTCACGATGTGAAATAAAAATGTTCAATAAGGCAACTAAGTTGATAATAGTGTAACGTAAACGTTGCAACGCCAAATAATTCATAAGTATTCCTATTTTTCTTTGCTACAAAAGACAAACTCTATGGGAAAACGCTTAAGATTTTCGTGGCGCTTAACGTGTTAAACAGCAGGAGATCGGTAGGTAGTTTAAGCTAGTTTCTGTTGTTTAAGCAGTTGATGTATAATTTAACTTGATCTGTTGAAGGTTTTGTGTGTTGCGAAGAATCTTCGTCTACAAAGAGTTAATACACTTTAACCCTTTGCACTCGGGAGGTGACTCTCAGTCGCCACTTGGTTTGACACAGTGAAACTAAAATCTGATATTTAATATTATACCTTGTACAACGCGTCAATTTGAGAAATATTGAAATGAAGGGTTAATACTCTTGACTCCTCCGACGCTTGTCAATTATTCTATCTTTCTCTTGCACTCACCCTCTCACTCACACAGTCTTTAACCCTTTGAACTCTATAGGGTCCAATATTACACCAGTTATAATATCAAATATTCTAACGAATCAAAGAAACTCCTCTAAAATTATTCGATTCTCCGCACATCCAAATCTTGTACTGAGAAGGAAAATAAAAGATGGAAGGAATGTTATATGCTGATAGATCACAAAATCATCTGGAATGCTAAGTGGTCATTTTTTGTGATATAGATGATTGTTGGATGATTATTGATGGTATTCGTTGTGTAGTTGATCTGGAGTTTAGAAGATGAAGTGTTCTCTTGTGTTTTGGATGATTTGTGAATTGTGGAATTGAATTGAGAAAAATAACTTTTGGATGACTGTAGTTTGAAAATAATTACACTTTCAGAGACCGAAACTATCTATCCCTTTCAGTGAAATGAATGCTTCATACTTCATTGAGTAACAAAGTAGTGTCCTACTCTTCTAAACAAGTAAATTGAAATCGAAAAGAAATAATAACTTTCGACCATCCCTAGTTTCAAAGTAATTACACTTTCAGAGATCGAAACTATCGCGATCTCTTCCAGTGAAATGAATGTTTCATAGTTCATCGAGCGAAACCGATCGCACAGATAAATTCTCTGGTATATTGGTATCCCTCGCCGGCAGGAAATCGAGCCCGCTAATTAATCACCGTGCCGCATAATAAGCGGTGCCGATAGCGATGCCGTTCGCCGCTTCTAAATTCGTAACGCGCCGTTGTCCGTGGCTTACGCGGTCCCGATAAACAAGGCTGGGGACAAGCCCCGGACGCATTAAATTATTGTTAAGGAAACAGAGAGAGAGAGAGAGAGAGAGAGAGAGAGAGAGGGATCGGCAAACTTTCTGTTTACCCTCGCGCGGCACCGGATCGCGTGCTGTCCCAGAAACGGGAACCCTTCGGGTACTTGCGCGAGGCGCAGGGTAAACCTCGGGTGTCGTTGGACTCTTCGGGGCGGTGTCCGTCGATGCGACGGCCTTATTTTCACGGATCGGCCGTTCGAACGGATATCTCGCGGGGTGAGAATAATTGTACCGTGAGGTTAACCAAGAGACTGTTTCAGAGCTTCTCAAACAATTAATCAACCACTTGAAATTATTTAATTCTTTATTACATTAACTCCTTATTTAAAAAGTATAAATAATATATATTATATTCCCAGGAATTTTGACCCTTTCAACATCTCCTTCGTCATCTAAACGTTCGTCTATTTTAACCTCTTGCCATACAATGACGAGTGAGACTCGCGGTGGAGATTTGTAGAGTAATTTAACCCTTTGCACTCGAAAATTTTTTACTGAAAATATTCAAGATTTTCTGACGAGATACAGACGACGTTGTTTAAAATTTTCACCGACTCTGACACGTTATTGTAAGGCAGGAGGTTAATTATCAGTTTGATGGGTGCTTCGCTCGAATAAGAACGAAGTTTATTCACTGTAAACTTCCGTGGAGATGACTCGGAGTTGTAAGAATTCTGGTAGTTTTCAGTTGTGTGAATTAGGCAACTTCTAGGGCTTCTACAGTGTGCTTATAAAGCTGAGATGCGATGGAAGTTGTGTTGAGAGGATTGGCGAGACTGGTAACGTTGTAAGTTTCGCGATCTTAGATGTCAAGCGGCATTCTCTTCGAGGTACACGCTGAGATGGGGGTGGCCCAGAGACCCTGTATAATTTTTCTTTAATTACTGGTATTAATTTTCATCAATTTCTGGATGAAGGGAAAGTATGATAGAAAGTAAATCGGTGAAAGTTCTACTTGAGAAAGTTAATTATAGAACGATGGTAATAAAAATAAATTATTCTGATGGAGAGAAGAGTAATTTCTTCGTGAATCAGTGGTAGTAAAGAATCTTATAATTGATGAAATATCCAGATATTAATTGGGTCACCAGGGAAAATCGAAGAAAGAAGCATTACTTTCACCGAAGGAAATTAAAGAAAAACTACCATGGAAAATTGATTAATCCAAGTAGAAAAATTACCTTGGTAAACGCCTGGAAAATCAGAGAAAAACCATACTTCACCAAAGGAAATTGACTGGAAAGAATCTACCAGGGAAAATAAAATACAGATTATCCAAATGGAAAATAATTTCCTCGGGAAATAACGGCGAGAAGCGGTGTATCCAGAAATTTCATTAAGTTCTTTCGCTGGAAGCAAGCGTCATCGTAATTTCCTTCTGGCGGGCGTGTTTTCCTGGCAAGTAAAGTGCAGGTTAGACACACACGAGCCTCAGGGAAAACGCGTATATGGGGGGGGGGGGGCGGAGTAAAGTTAACCGCGAGTCGGAAGTCCATGGTAGCCGCAAGTTAAACAGCTTTCCGTTACAGTTTTCGCATTACTCGACAACGCGGTGAAACGTGCCGGTGGTAGCCGAGTCGGACTGACCTCTCACCCCCGTCTCTCCCTCGCTGTGTCCTCCACTATCCCCCCGGTTCACTAGTCGAATGAATAATGTGGTCGGTCGACGTACGGCGTCGACCCATAACCAGTTTCCTTTCGACCGGTCTCTCGCGTCCACTGAAAATGTCCTCAGCGTGTTGAACTGTTAAGTCGTGTTCTCGAGTCCGGCTGTTTAAGGGTCTCTCGCTGCTGCGACGATTTAGCACGTTCACCATTGTGCCGGCCACTGGTGGCCGACCGTGCCGCAATTCATTGCAGTTCCCGATTGAAATGGACTCTGCGATATCTGGAAACTTTCCAATCCCGATGTTATAATGTAAATCCAGAGGGAAATTCGACAAATGATCATTTGATTAATCCTCACTTACAGATCAGTCAAAGTAGCTTGAGTTCGATAGAACTTGAACTTAAAAACGAATATTATTGGACGGATGTCAGAAGTTTTATCGCCGTATGGACGAATAAATGTAAATTACGGAATGCTCATAATGGAGTCCCTCGAGTACGTACACTCGGAACAGCTGTATCCTTGAGGATAATGCGCTCGTAGGCGAGGATTGCGCCGTCGTAAACATGAAACGGTCACGTGGATCGCAACAATATCGCGATCATAAAACATTTATGGATCGGGCCAGGCCGACCGGACCATAACAGTTTCATATCTTTTTCACGATGTCTCGCCGAGAGGAGAACGTCGGTCTGGCATGATTTGCTCAATGAGAACTTGCTTTTTGCTCGCTCCAAATTCTCGCGCCTTTGCCACAAAATGCCCTCAAACTTCAGAAATACAGCCCATTAATTAAGTCTCGAATTTTAGACAAGTAGTTTCAAGTGTGAAACACCTGAAGAACAATATCATTTATTTCAGTCACATTCAACTGGTTTTTGCCAGTTTTCAACTGAAACTGTAAATAATCAATTTATAGAAGCCATCACGAATTAATTACTGCTTGGCTCAGCTTTTGTCACAATAACCTCCAACATCAGTTTCTTGTATGGAACGCTGTGCTCATGAAAAATTCAACGTCCAATTCGGAAGTAATAAGCAAGCGCGAGCTCCGCAAAGATGACTGTAGCTTTGATGCCACAGAAGAGAGAGAGAGAGAGAAACCGTGATTCCCTCGTATTTTCGATTTCCATTAGAGTATATTCCCAGCGCAGCGCAGCCCGCGTACAAGCGCACGTGTGTGTGACCCAATTGAAAAGTCGATGCCTTAGAATTCAGGGGAAGTCGATGGCCCGTCTCGTTTGTCTCGTTCCCTTTGAAAGCCGCGGCCATCTTGATCAGCGGATCTCACTCCATATTGGCGAGACTCTTAGCCTCCGTTCTTTCGCTGATCTTACTAAACGCAGTCGTAAAGTACACCGTACTCTTCTCGAATGGTGACACGAGGTCTCGTCAGACTCGAATTGCGGAGCACCTATACTTCGCATTTATCTGCTTCGTAAAATGCAAAGCGCATTACAAAAACGAGGACTATTTCCACCCCTTCAACTCGAATATCAGAATCCAAAATAAATATACTCAAAAAATTAATTCAGTGATATATGTTCATTTCATAATCATTACAGAAAAATTCGGAAACTCAATAGATGAAAAATAATTAAACTTCGGAAACTCTCTGTTCCAAGTTTATCTGCCTCGCCAATGAAAAATAACACTAATATTAGCACAGAGGTTAAAATGACCCATTTCTGTTTCCTTCATTTTGCAATTATTGAAAAGATGACAGATCTTTGAGAAATTATTAAAGAAATTGATTCAGTAATCAAACTGAATTATAAATCAATTAAAGTCTCGATAGACGCACTGAAGTTGCTATAAAAGGATTTCAAAATGTCAGTTTAACCCTTTGAACTCTGTAGGCTCCACTATTGCACCAGTCATAATATCAAATATAACGAATCAAAGAAACTACACTCAAATTTTCTACTGAGAAGGAATATTATAGCATTTTTCATTTTCACTGGAGATACCATAAAAATTATTTGCAGTTGCTGATAAATTACAAAACCTTCTGCAGTGCTAACGTTTAGCGTTGAAGATCGAACGATCAACGGTGACTCAGAGCTGGATCTCCAATTGCAGCGAAGACTCACTCCAGAAATTCGAGAGGAACACTTGAACGCCTGCATTCGTCTATTGTTACCTTGGAAAAGGGTTTCCCATCGAGTTTTTCAGGTTTCTGGGTCGCTCGAGGAAGAGAAAGCGACGTCGTAGGGCTTCGCCGATCGAGCGATCGATACACCGCGACCGTAGAGGTTAGGGCAACGCGGCTAATCCCGCTGAGAGAAAGAGGACGGCAGCGCAAGCCGCTTAGACCGCTCCGAACGCGCCACGACCCGCAAACCTTGACCGATTCTCCGCTGGAGACCGCGCGGAGACGCTCCGCGCTCTTTTCCAAACGCTTTCTGCTCTGCCAACGCGAGACGCCTTAACCCTTTGACTGCTGAGGATTATGTTTTGTCAAAATTGTGAAGAGCGCGATAACGTTCCTTTTTTCTTCGTTCAAAATTAATTTCCTCTATTTGTAGAAAGGGAATTCACGCGCTTTGTATAGCAAACCACTCGGTAATGGATCATAAAAAATTATTGAGTGAATTAACCCTTTGCACTCGAAAGTTTCTCAGTGGAAATATTCAACATTTTCTGACGAGATATGGGTCATATTGTTTGAAACTATTTTAACGATGATTCATAGATAAATTAAGCAAGGTGTTTTATTTAAATATTTCACGTAGCAATGCAAACTTCAATTTGAGATATTAAATATTCAACTTCATAGTTTTTGTATCGAATCACGTGGTGAGAGTCACCTCTCGAATGCAAAGGGTTAAAACAAATTTAAGTAAATAAATGGTAGTTTTAAAAATTGTTGTTGCAATGCAATGTGAGTTTATTGTATGAAAAGTGTTCTCCATTTTTTCCGTTACACGCGCAATTAGTGCCGCAGTTTTGGCATATGTCCGAAAAAATCCGTCAGCAGCCGAACGGTTAAACTTTCTTGGTGCTTCGCTATCGGCGGTTTCTTCTCCATTGAACCGGCGTGAAAGTATATCGCGCTGACGTTACTGTTTCACGCCAGGCGGGCTTCCACGGCTGCCAGAACGTTTACTTAAAGCGATGCTCAAACGCTCCTTTTATCCATCCCCCGCATTTCTCTTCGCGCCCTATCATCTGATATTTTGACCCCCGACCTTAAATTCTCAACTTTCTGATACTTAATGGACTGTAACGTTTGAACTTTTATGCGTTCGCGTCCGGGGCTATGGGCTTTGGATTTTTCGTAGTAAGTTTGGTCGTTAGCATCTTCTGATGCTGTACTTAGAGTTTTGAGTCTATGGGTCATTAAACTATGGGTATATGATCCGTTTGATTCAGGGTTATAGGTTTCTAGGTTCTCTAAACTCCGAATCTTCCAATTCCTAGACTTTTGAATCCTTGGATCATTAAACTATGGATCTACGATTCTTCTGATTCAAAGTTATAAGTTTTCACATCCCCTAAACTTTGAATCTTCGAATTCTTAGACTTTCGAATCCTTAGGTCACTAAACTATAGATCTACGATCCTTCTGATTCAAAGTTATAGGTTCCTAGATTCTCTAAACTTTGAACCTTCGAATTCCTAGCCTTTGGAATCCTTAGATCACTAAACTATGGATTTACGATTCTTCTGACTTAAAGCTATAGGTTTTCACATCTCCTAAACTCTAAACCTTCCAGTTCCAGCCTCTCGAACCTCATCACATCTCCAATCCCAACCATTAATCCATAATACCCTAAACTCTATCTCTCCATCCCTCCCACACTCCAAACTCACATCCGTAGCCCCAAATCTCAAATTCCAACTATCCTGCAACACTGAATTTCCAAATTCCCAATCATCTATCCCCTCCATCCTCTAAAATATCTGATACTTGGAATCCCTCGTTCAAAAATCAGAAATTTCTCTCCCTCGAGGGACAGAGGCGTAGGAATTAGGGGAGCCAGGAAAAATGGCGGAACAACGTTGAAACCGGTCGATCTTTCGGCGAATTTCCAGGCGCCGCGGGACAAGCAATTACGTCGGCGACGGAGCGTCGGCGGACACGCGGCAAACGCGATTTATTCGTCCCGTCTCGTCTCTGTTTCCAGCGGGCACACGCGCGATGCGCATACCGCTCCGCCGGCGGAACGCGCGTTATAACGGCCGTCGTAAATTTCATTCCGACCCGCCGCGATGTATAGATCGCGGCCGCGATGACGCATCGCGCGATAATGCGTCCCCGCAATTTCGCCCGTATTTTCGGATAAAGTAATTTACACGGGCCCAGTCGGCCCATTACGGCGCATTACGCGTACGTAACCGTG
This sequence comes from Nomia melanderi, assembly GCF_051020985.1. Lineage (NCBI taxonomy): Eukaryota > Metazoa > Arthropoda > Insecta > Hymenoptera > Halictidae > Nomia > Nomia melanderi. The sequence continues at coordinate 8,910,061 of NC_135000.1, forward strand.
CCCGATACGCGATTATCTTTAATCCGACCGTTCCGCCGTCGTTTCGACGAATTTCGCGCGTGTCGGTCGCGACGCGCGAACAACGCGCCGGGGAGCACGTCACGCGACGGTCACTGGGCGGCTAATGTGTTCGGATAAGGGAGTTGTCGCGTGAGAGAGGAATGAGTGGGTATTCGGGAAAAATGGGAATTAACACGTTGAACTCTGTAGCAATATTACACCAGGATTAATATTAGATATTTTAATGAATCTAGAAACTGTCCTAAAATTATTAGATTTTTCACACATCCAAATTTTGCACTAAGAAGGAGAATAAAAGATCTAAGAAATTTCGTAGCATTTTTCATTTTCGCTAGGGACACTATAGAAATTAGTTGCAGTTGCTGATAGATTACAAAACCATCTGGAGTGCTAAGGGTTAACACGTTGAATGTCATGGGATTATGGGTGACCATGAACTAAATCGAACTACTATAGTTTACTCAATGAAACGATGATTGTTTGGAAACATTTGTGTATTATAAACAATGCTACTTAATGCGGTGACGTTCAGCTAGATGAATGTGCAGTAATGATAATGCAATTAAATGAAACGATTGAATATTATACTTTTTCCGTGTAGTTTGCTGTATGAAACTGTGCAGTATTCAACGTGTTAATATGCATGGATGTGACTCTTCAGTTAGTTGATTTCATATAGCAGAAATATAGAGTTGAATGTTTAGTATTTTAAAGGAAACTTTGTATTGCTGTGTGAAATATTTGAATAAAGTAGCCTTGTTGCTTAATTTATCTGTGAATTATCGGCGAATTAGCTTTAAACAATGTCGTCTGTATCTTGGTAGAAAATGTTGAATATTTCTAGTGAAAAACTTTCGAGTGCAAAGGGTTCACGTAAAATTGACATTTGTTAAATTGTAAAATTGAATTGTTATAAATAATCTTTACTGACATGTTTCTGTGTCTTTATATTAATCTTCTTTGGAAACGAAGAGACTGCTTCAGAGCTTCTCGAACAATCAATTAACAACTATTTGCAATACTTAAACCCTTTATTACACTAACTCTTTATTAAACAAAAATAAATATATATCATATTCCTAGTAACTTGTGCGTTTTAGTATCTCCTTCGTCATCTAAACATTCATCTATTTTAAATCGCTCAATTGAATCATCTGTGAGCTTCTCAAACAATCAATCAACCACGTGGAACACATAAATCCTTTATTACACTAACTCTTTATTAAACAAAGATAAACATATATCATATTGCTAGTAACTTATGCTACTTATCTTTTATTACACTAAGTTTATTTATTACACTATCTCTTTATATAAAACTTATGCGTTTCAATATCTCCTTCGTCTAAACGTTCGTCTATTTAAAATCGCTCAATTGAATCATGTGTCAACATCCCCCGCCGCAGACTTCTTTTTTCCTTAGGAAACGTACCCCTGACGCCGAGTATTGTGAAGTCAACCGGAAAATATTATAAATCGTCGGCTCCCCTTTACCGTGCACCGTGGAAAAGAAAGGGGCTAGTTTTTTCCAGCGATCGAGCCGGCCGTGAATAATTGGGTCGACGCTCGACGGACGTGCTCGACGAGTGACTAACTGAATCGGGTTGCTCGTCGCGGCGTCTTTTTGAAAAAAAGAGACCGGAGAGGGAGGGAGAGGCAAAAAGACAAGTGGGAAACGATCGACAGAAGGGGTGAACGGATATCCGGTTACCTCGGCGATTCTTCACTTATGGCGGATCACGTACCTTTCAAGAAATTCTGCCGTTCGACCCGTGAACCTTATTTATCGAGCCAAGGCGGACGAGCAAAGACGATCCTTTCGTTTGATAATAGACTATAATGCAATAATACGATTATTGTAGAATGACAATTAACACAACAGTGATAATGTGATACAATAATACAATAAAAGATTGTGTTGTCACAAAGAGTTCTATAATATTAATGTTTATCTTTATTAATATTTTATTTGTATTTTCTATAAAATTAATCTTCTATAATATCAATGAAATAAAACTAATTTCCCATGAATTGTCTATGATGTTAATGAAATAAAATTAATTTCTCATGAATTTTCTATAATATCAATGAAATAAAATTAATTTCCCATGAATTTTCGATGATGTTAATGAAATAAGATTATTTTCCGATTAATTGTCTATAATATCAACCGAAATTAACGGGAAAATTTGAGCCACTAGGGGGAATTAGTTAAATACGCAGTACTTTTTCGAAGTTCGAGCAGATCCCAGACGACTGAACGGCGAGATAACCATAGAAATAAGAGACGAGACGTTTCAGCCGTCGGGGCGGCAGCTCGTGGTCCCTCTCGGGTTCTAATTTCGTTAAGGGCGCGTAAAGGCGAGAAGCAAGTTCGATCAGACGGAAAGAAAGAAGCTCCGTGGAATAATCCGCAGTGAAAGACGACCTGGCTCGATGGCTTAGGGCTCCGTCGACTCTTCGTTGTTTAATTAACGTTTGCAGGATTAAGTCTGTTCGGAGGAATGGAATACCCGGCTGATAGACGGGGAGATAATCGATCGGTTCTTCCCTAAGAAGAAACGAAAATTCATCCTCGAACGGAAAATGCTGGAACTTCGTCTATCGGTTTTCTGGGATAACGTGAATAATGTAAAACTGTATTAACTCTTTGAACTCTGTAGGCTTCAATATTGCACCAGTTATATTAGATATTTTAATCAATCTAGAAACTACCCTAAAATTATTCGATTTTCCGCATATCCAAATTTTATGGTAAGAAGGAAAATAAAAGTCGAAGAAAAATTGTAAAAATTAGTTGCAGTTGCTGATAGATTATAAAACAACCTGGAGTGCTAAGGGTAGTATTTTTTAATTAGTACAAATTTGTTTTGAGTATAGTATTTCTTAAGTATTCCAAATATTTTTAAATATAGCATTTCTGAAGTATTGCAAGTACTTTTAGATATAGTATTTCCGAAGTATTGCAAATACTTTTAGATACAATATTTTTTAGGTATTGCAAATACTTTTAGATATAGTATCTTTTAAGTATTGCAAATACTTTCATATCTAGTTTTTCTGAAGTATTGCCAATACTTTTAGAGCACAATATTTTCTACCTACAGTAATCTCTAAGTACTTCCAAAGTACACAACTTCTGCCATAGAATATTTTTCAACAAAATCACTAAACAGCCCGAATTCTCTGCATAATTGCATAGTTCCATCAGCAAATGTAAACTTCATTTTCGACTTCATTCTCCTATTCCACTTTCCTTCAGAAAAGATTCCCAAGTAAAAATACTCAAGCTCAACTCAAAGTTCTAATTTCCATTTAGCTCTCCCATTCACGATCCTCACGTGAAAACTGCATTCCTCTGGCAAGAAAATTCGTCGATTCTCCTACAACGGGATCGGAATTCGCATTTTTCTCGCTCCGCGAGTCGTCCGGAAAAAATGTGCAACAAAATTTTCAAATTCCTCGCGGCTGACCGTGAGCAGCGTCGATATCGGTGCGGATAAACCGGCGAATACTCTGCGGGACTGCGGAATCCGAGGATCGCGGGCTGCGGAACAATGGACAGTCGGCGGGCGGATTTTCTTTTAATTAAAACGAGTTTATTCGTTTATCTCCGGGGCTTCTTTTAATTAAAGGAGCCGCGGTTCTTTCCTCCCCGGCGGGGAAAAAAATATTACACCGCTCGGGGAGGATCCCGCAAATATTTCCCCGCGAAAAATGTGTCCTGGCGCGGCTCGTTTGGCACGCGGCCCGCCGGCAAAGAGATGACAGCATTCCGAGAGGAGGGGAACGGGGGAACTGTGCTTTACGAGGATACAGCGATAATTATTTCAGTCGCTGGGAAATATTCATCTGAAGGAAGCTTAACCCTTTGCATTCGGAAGATTTTTATTAGAAATATTTAACAATTTTTGACGAGGCGAAGACGATATTGCTTGAAATTGACTCGAAGGGGAATCACAAGTGCATTGAGAAACAAAGCTATTTATTCCAATATTTCACGTATCGAGGCATTATACAAAGTTCAACATTAAATATCAGATTTTATAGTCTCAAATCAACTGGTGACTGAGTCACCTCCCGAGTGCAAAGGTTAACGCTAGAACTACAGTCGAAACGACTGCTTTCGGTTTTCTTGTTTCGCTGTTGTTAATGTCTTCGAAGCATTGAACATTCGAAATGATTTTGAAAATAAATAGTTTCACTTAAATCCCTTATCCTATAACGAGTTAGATTGGTGAAGATTTTCAACTTGATTCAACAAATATATGTATTACTCAGTTCATTCGAATTCGAAGTAAATATTATTCCCCTGTAATCAACTGTTATACTTGAAAGGAAATATAGGCATAACATATGCTTAGAATTTTTCTCTTTTTCCAATAAATTATTAATGACAAAGCAGCCGTATTGACTAGAGTTGAGAATAGTATCATAGGCCAAGGGGTTAAGTACTATAAAGATTGTCTGAAGAATCCCGAAAATAATCTATCGTTACAATTTTTATTAATCGTATTAAACGCTTGGTAGTTCTAGTGTTACTGAGAGCTTTCGTCTCTAAGGAGGATACTGTTTGTTACAAGCTCTAGAAGTTGTAACTTTCATTGTAGTTTCAAACGTTTTCGATGGAAAATTCATTTTTTTATTGCAGAGGTTTGATTTTGTTTTAATTGCTGTAGTGAAGGAGTTTCTGCGTTGATTACTGGATTTTTAGTATCTCTGTTTTGAATGGGTAGTATGGAAGATATTCGTTTTGCTTGATATTCGTATCAGTGTTCCATTTGAGATGAAACTTTGAATTTTCTAATGGAATAGTTTCTGCATTGGTAACTGGAGCATTTCAAGTATCTCTGTCTTGAATATGTATCCTAATGGAAATGTTTCTGCGTTGGTAACTGGAGCATTTCGAGTATCTTCGTCTTGAATAAATAGCGTACAAGATACTCTGATGCTTGATATCTGTATCAATGTTAAACTTGAGATAAAACTTTGATTTTCCTTAGTAATATTCACTAACTACATCAAATTTCAATTCTAATTTTACCATTCTTACGTTAACCTTTTGCATTCGACAATATCTTTCATTAAAAATATTCATTGCTTTCCGACTGAATATTAACGATATTTCTCGTAACTAATACAATTATCTTCTATAAATTAAGAGAGAACTGTTTTACTTCGATGTTTTATGTGTTGATACATTACACAAGGTTTAATATTTAATTGAAAATTTTATAAATTTACTGCGTCGAATCAAATGGTAACTGAGAGTCACCTCTCGAGTGCAAAGGGTTAATTATTGATAGATTAGAAGTACCTTCTCCCCGAATAAATGATAAATGCGACACCAATGATAGCGTCCCTCGTTATTTTTCCTAGTTTCCAATCGGATAATAGCTAAGCGCATTTCTAACAGCGTTCTCTCGGTCCGATCTCTTATCAGAGGCGCCCTATCTATCAGGATCCCCGCGTTGATTGATATCAGGCCGGGGTTCGATGGTTTATTCACCATCCCCCCGTCCGCGTCGTCTAATAGCACGTCAAAGGAGACGCTGAAGCGTCAGGAGCGCCTACGACACGGAGGCAAATGGGTGCATCCAGTGCACTAAGCATTCCTTTGTTCCTGACGCGTGATTGACGCGGAATGCATCGTGCTTCCGAGCCCACTCTACGCCAAGAGATTGTACAGGCCGTGTCAAAGTAAAGGGACGTTAACCGTCGTTTCAATCACTTCGAAAATCATAACCGGAGACTGATGGAATTTTCTCTAGTTTCATATACTTCGATGGTGACTGGGTTTCTTGGTATATTGAGTGCAATTGTACAGGTCGTGTCAAAATAAAGGACCGTCGATTATTGCTTCAAGCGCATCGAAAATATTAATAGCAAGTTGACACAATTTTTTTATATTATTTTACTGTATGCAATTGTACAGTGTCAAAATAAAGGACCATTAATCAGTGCTTGAATTGCATTAAAAATAATAGTAGGAAATTGACGTAATTTTTTTTATATTATTTTGCTGTACACAATTGTACAGTGTCAAAATAAAGGACCATCGATTATTGCTTCAATGGCATTGAAAATAATTATAGCAAGTTGACGTAATTTTTTTCTTTCATTTTGAGTGTGTACTTTTTGGTACACCCTATGTAGAATTATTGTGTCAATCAGTGCTTCAATTGCATTAAAAATAATAATAGGAAATTGACATAATTTTTTTATATTGCTTTATGCAATTGTACAGGTTGCGTCAAAATAAAGGACCATCAATCAGTGCTTCAATTGCATTAAAAATAATAATAGCAAATTGACGTAATTTTTTTATATTATTTTGAGGATGTAGTTTTTGGTACACCCTGTATTATACAGGCCGTATCAAAACAGAGGACCATCGATCATCGTTTCAATCGCATTAAAAACAATAACTTGACTTGATTTTTAAATATTTCTTCTATTTTGGTATAGGATATACTTTTTGGTACACCCTGTACAGTTATAAGAGCGTGTCAAAATAAAGTACAACCAGCCATTGTTTCAATAATTCCAAAAGAGAATAACAGAATGTTAACAGAAATAGGAGATTTTTTAAGAATCATTCTATTTCGTCATAGCCTCTATATTTTGGAACGCCCTGTAGAAGATTGAAAAATCGTGGGTTTCCCGCAGCGTCGCCCTCCCGCATCTCACAGCCTATAATGGTTTTTGTTCGACCGCCTTTGAACCTTCGATTGTCCCTTTCCCTCGATCCGTTCCCTTTCGAGCGATCATGCCCTTCATTCCTCAGGGAACAGAGATCCGTATTCCACCCCTCCTTGCCACTGACAAGCTAATGGTGATCGAATTGCTAATCCGTTTTCGACGTGTCTGGAATCAATGGAGAACTCGAAACTTCGGTACCTCCTACCTTGAAACTGTTCACTCTTAACACTAGAACTATCAAAAGTCAAAATGACTGGTTTCGATCTTTTTGTTTGGCAATTATTGATATCTTCGAAGCGTCGAATACTCGAAATGATTTTGAAAATAGTTTCATTTCAGTACTATAATGAATGCCTGAAGAAACTGAAAGTAATCTATTGTTACAATTCTTATAGGAATTGATATTTAATTATGATTGATGATAATTAATTAATAAAAAAAAGGAAACTACATGCTGATCTCTTGCTGTTTGACTAATTAAACCATTTATTCACTCAGTCTTCCAAACACACATTTCATCTCGCAGAAACGTCGACATTCGTCCGCAAATTTTAACAAGCCGCAAAAATAGGAAAAATGCAAACGCCATACTCCGATGATTAAATTGCATAAAAATTTCAAAAATTTAAAACTACATTGTGGCTTATAAATTTCAATGTTATTCATGTCATTTTGCGTCACAGTGAAAATCAATGCTATATTCACGTCTACGAACATGTTAATCCTTGTTCCAATTATCTAACAAATAATTAATATCTGTGTTAACAATACCTCATCTTCGTTAGGTGAAATTTAATATTTTTGTTCGTTTAATTTACCCTCGTGCACGTATATAATTTAATATCCGTGACACCAGCGGAAATGCCTGTCCACTCGATAAGTAGTTCGAGTCAACCAGAGGTCAGACCAAGCGGCAATAATCCACTGACAGAATCAGACGTGTATCGCTGAACAAGTTCGTGTGCCGTTTCTGTTGCAGCCCTCCTGGATGAGAAGCAGGGAGTATTGGGACGACAGTTTCGAGGCCAGGTACGCCGAGCTCAGAAAGGATCCGACGAGGCCACCATTGAAGGTAAAAGCTCTCGTTTAATGTAACGCGAAGTAATCCAAATGTTAATGCCTGTAGCTTAATGTACTTCGAAACGCAGCCTCTTTCAACTTCCGTATCTGGCGACGATGTTTCATATCAAATTTTCTAGAGAGACAAATCACGAATCCAACGGTTAACACTAGAACTGCAACAAAATCATTTTGAGATTCTTTATTTTAAATACCGTAATTATGTTATTGCTATTACTATATCTGATCTAATAATAATAATAATAGTAATAATAGCAATATTATAATATTATTATTGTAGTAGTACTACCGCTAGTACTAATAATAATATTATTGTTATTATAGTACTACTACTACTAATAATAATATTATTACTAATATAGCACTAATAATAATATTATCCTTATTATTACAACTACATTCTAATGACAATATCATTGCACTTATTATTATATTACTCTTATATTATCAATATTATAGTAATCCCGGCTGAGCCCTCAAGTTTATAGTGGGGTTACTATTATTATAGATATTGAAAATGTGAATCTTCAGTAAAAAGAGAATTAGGAAATAATATGGACAACACGTAAGAATACAACTTAATACCACGAAGGCCAACACACGACTCTCTATCACGCACCAAAAATGTTCTTCTCCTGTGTCTCTCACCAAAATGTCCTTCTCGCACGCATTCCCACTCGCTTTTAACACACACCCCCATTCGCTCTGTCTTTCTCACCCTTGCACCCTTCTCACTCGCATCTTTCGTCCATAGTCAAAATTCACGCAGTCACGTACAAGCTTTTCTCTAGGTCCAGTCGCTCAATTCCAGACACTCTTTCTCGTATTCTTTCAGCCACTCGAGATTTTCTAAACGCAGTCACACCATTTTCCAAACATCCCGGCGCCGGTCCGTCGAAATACGACCTGGTCACCCTTACGCACGCACAACAAACCATTCATCCTACAATAAATATTCTAGATACTACAATATTGCCATTTTTATTTGCGACATCGCATAGAAACCTAGAAAGACGTTCTCTTATCGTTTCCGCAACGCGTTGCAAATTAGTTGCAATACTGGGCAGTTGTAGTGTTAAGTGTCGAAGAGGCACCGTGTCCGAGTTGGTCGAGTAAATCGACGAGCGGCCAAATATTGAGCACGCCAGACGAAAGAGGCTGCCGCAGCAGCTTTCGGCCAGCTTTGATGAAGCATTCCCATTAGTGGCCCCCCGTTGAAGGGCCGGAGGACGCACAAAGGTCCGCTCGGAAACCGCGGCACGCGGCGACAGCTCCGCGCTGACCGAAATGCGCCAGATAACCGGGGATTGGGGTTTCGTGGGGGTGAAAATTGGAGGGCAGAGCGTTTTCGAATGTTTTCCAGGCTTGTCCCTTTCTCTTTTTAATTGTCCCTTTGCGAGCTCGGCTTCTATCGATTGTCACTCTATCGAGGAACCTAATTTGTCTAAAAATACTCCTTGTAGGCTGGCTACTCGTTGATTTGTACTACTTAGAAGCCTTACAGGTCGTTGACTTGTTCTACTTGCTGTCTGACCATTTGTAGATCTTTCTCTTTGGAAGTCTGACAATGCACTGGTGTTTTCCACTTGAAGCTCTTCATTCGGTGACTCATTCTACTTACTGTCTAACCATTAACAAACTTTCATTTGAAGTCTAGCAATTATTCCAGGCTCCCTGTGGTCTGACCACACACTAACTCCCACTACTTGCATTCGAACCATTCTCGGAGTCACACCACTTCACGTCTGATCACTGTTCTATACCACTTTCTTGTCTCATTACTCCGCTTCTACTACTTAAAGTCCGACTTCCCATAGACTTCTACTTCTTGCCTGATTACTCTCATACTTCGACTACTTCCACTATCGTTCCTCGTGTTTTAAAGCAGAGTTCATTGAAAACCAGTCTCCATTCCATTAACACTATAAAATTATTCTCAGTTTTTGTATTTAAGTGAAACTATTTATTTTCAAGATCGTTTCGAATATTCAATGCTCTTACTGTCAATAATTGCAAAACAATAAATAATTTTGACTGGTACGGTAGTTCTAGCGTTAAGATCTGACATTCAACCACTTGAAACTCGTGTCGCCGATTTCCTGATTTTCCACCGTCACATCGAAGATCTCCGAGTTCGATCGTAATAATACGATCAGCCTAATGAACCTGCGCGAACCTGACAGACGGAAGGGCGCGTTTACAGTGGCGGGAATAGAGAAAAGCCCGGGCAGCTTAGCTGAGCCTCGCGTACGTGCTTTCCGGAAGCCTCAAGGCGGCCAGGCAGACGGGGAGACGAAACTTCGTTAACGAATCTCTGAAATGCCTCGGATGCGTCGGCTTAATTAGCTCGCGAACGTGAATGCTGGCCTGCCGTTGCCATGCGCGGCTCACTCGAACCTGGCTGCATCAGCCAGGTCGATTCCCTCGAATTCACGGCGTGACCTGCATAGAAGTTCGACGATATCGGGGCACACGTATCGCCCGTGAACACGTCTCGTCGCTGATCGTTCGTCATCGTTGCCTCGCAGAATTCCTGGAGCAGTCCGTTAACAGCGCTCAACTGGATCCTCGAAAGTTTCAAGGATTTAACTCTGGATTTGCTAAAGGGAATTCACTAAGTTATAATCGTGAACGATCACGGTATTTTATACATTAGTTTATATATTTTTTCGGTTATTTATTTTAATGACCTTTTATTTCTGTTCATTGAACTTTTTGGATAGTTTTGTTAGTGATCGTTTGTTTTGTGCTCTATGACACTGCGTTTCATTGGATGACGTTTAATTAGATATTACTGAAGCTGTTTTGCAAGTCATGTGTCGGACTGTTTAATTATGCAACTGTTCAATTATTCAATTATTCAACTATTCAACCATTCAACTACTCAATTATTCAACTATTCAACTATTCATCTATTCAACCATTCAACTACTCAATTATTCAACTATTCAACTATTTACCTATTTAACCATTCAACTCCTCAACTATTCAACTCTTCAACCATTCAACTACTCAACTACTTAACTACTCAACCATTCAACTATTCAACTCCAACCATTAAACTACCCATCTCAAGCTCACCGCTAAACAAACCTCCGACTCCCCAGCAAAATAATACCCCGTGCTATCCAGCAAAACACCAGCGACAATCTTCCCTCTCAAAATTCCCGAACCCGCAGTAAACTTCCTCCGGATCAGCACTCCCGCAAAACCTTCATCTGCAAAATGCCCGGTCGCAAGAACACGCTATCCGCAGTTCGGGGAGCTGCGCCAGAAAAACGAGAGGTTCCGAGCGAGCCCGCCTCGATTCCCGGGGACAAACGTTTGGAAACGTTCTCCGTGAACGGCTCCCGCAGGAGGATGGCGTCCGCGTTCGCCCCCTTGCCCCGCTTCATCCCCCGTCCCTTCCTTTCATCGCCGGAATCGCGGCTGACTTCGACAAGTTCGACAATACCGGCTGATCAGAACATTGTCGGCTCGCTCGTAACGCGTGCTGGGGTGTCCCTGCCTAAAACGCGCACGACAATACCCTAACGCTGCCCATCCCTGTATTTTCATCCCTCTGACGCCCTCGTTCGGGGATTTCCCGGCTGCAGGTTTCTTATCTCGATCAACCCCTCGGACTATTGTCAGTCGTCGGTTGATCTGGTACAGGGAAATTGTAATGTTTCGTGTTTAACCCCAGTCGCTAGTGTTGGATCAATTTATTAACCCTTTACGAAGATACTTTGGAATGTAAAGTCTTGGACAGATGAAGCTAAATTATGTATCAATTACTTGAACAATAGTAAAATAGAAAACTACGTGCTGATCTCTTGCTATTCGAGTAATTGAATCTTTTGTTTACGACTTAGACTTTCGAATATGGAAATTTCATCTCGTCGAAATTTCGACATTCGTCCGTAAAGGGTTAAAGATATTCACATCTACAAATATTTTATTTAATCTCGTAAATCTCTTATACACTGTTCCTTCGAACAACGACAAAAAGGAATTATTCATTATTTATTAAAGCTCATATCTTACACTGTCATCTAGTTATCCACGCTTTAACAAGCGTAGAGTTAGTCTACAGGGTTAATCCGACCAACTATTCAAAAGTTGAAACTCTTTGCCTCGCTAAAAATCTAACGTCGATAAACAATCATTCCAATTCATAAAATTACGATAATAATACAAATAATTGAACCATCAGCAACGTTTGAACTAGAAACAGAATAAATTTCCTTAATCTAATTAGCTTGAAGACATTCATTTTTTAGAATAGAGGGTGTCTAATATTTCTAAAGCGAAGATATCTATAATTATCAAATGAAATGTAGATTTTTTAAATATCTTGAGGAAATATGGAACTGTAGGCCACGTTGCCTATTCTCCGAATGGCGATCGCAGCCAGGAGCGTGTTCACCTGGGGAAACATAGACCCTAGGATCATTGCTAGGAGATAGAACTGGCTTCCAGGGACGAGTCCTTCGTTTATACGACGCAGTGCCTCGTAAAAACCGGTCCTCCTTGGAAAAATGTCGCTCCAGTTCTAGATAAATGTAATGGAACGGTCACGGCACGGTTGCCGGGATGCGCTAACACCCCCAAAGGGATGGGCACCGTAGAAATAAACTTTTCTTCGAGCAACTATCCCAGTAAAGTTTTTTTTATTTCATTCGTTACTAGTGATTTAACAAAACAACAGTAATCCTACGAAACATTAATAGAATTTTCATTTTATTATTTGTTCACTTTATCTTGAACAATATTATTCTTTATTATCTAATTTTATTCTTATTCTTTACTATCTAAAAGCTATTAAAATTATTATTCTATTAATAATGTGTTTGGAAAATAAGTTCTTCGTCGTGTTTTCATTATTACTCGAAAATAATTAATTCCATTGAATGAGATTAATTAGAATTTAATTCATTCCATTCTTTGTTGATGTCAATTGATTTCTCAGTTAATTTCAAATAATTATTGCCTCTTTTCACTTGTTACCTCCATTTCATATGAAAACTGCCCGACCCCATTGACTCTCGAGCGACTCGGCTCTTGGGAGAAACTCGCCGCGGCTCGGTTATTGATGCTGTTTATTTATTTAACGAGATTGCGTGTTACCCCGCGCGAATTGGACACCGAGTAGATTACCCCGATGTCCCTGGGCGGTTGGTTCCTTCGGAAAAGTTCGGAATTCCGGATGAACTTCGGAATTTTCTTCAGCTACGTCCGAAACAAAGTTTATGCCGCGGGACTGAACGTTCTCGCGGGTGCAGCAGAGCTTGAGCAATGGGGCTGGTTCCGGGGAATTCCCTAGGCAGCTGGTTCCTTCGAATTTTCGTGGCTTGAAACTGGAGTAACGTGTGCTGAATGAGAAGTCACTAGGATTGGACTGAAAACCCAACAATCTTTGCTTCGTTTCTAGTTGAATTTTAACCCTTTGTGGACGGATGCCATTTCGATGAGATGAAATGCTCAGATTTCGAAGACTGAGTCGTGGACAAATGATCTAATTAGTCGAACAGCAAGAGATCAATTAATTCTATCAATTAAACAATTGATATATAATTTAGCTTCATATGTTTCGAAGAATCTTCGTCCGCAAAGGGTTAAAATAATATTTTCTGGAGCAGGAACGAGTCGCTAGATAGGTAGAGTCAGACAAAACTTGGCAAATATTTTCCTATCACCGAAGGAAACATGAATGATCTACTAACTCTCATAATCCCTAACTATTTCAAATACTAGTACTAACTGCTTCAGATACCAATTCTTTACCAATTGTATATCAGTTTCTAATTCCAAACAAAGAAAAGAATCATTTCACTTAAAAAAGATTGAAGAACTATTAAAGAATGCAATGATTCTGTAGAATTATAAATGTTATAACGATTAACTTGATCTTTTGCTTAAGATACTTTCAAAATAGCTTCTACATTACTTACTTTCTTCTCTGAAACCCATAAAAAGTACCTTCAAAATGCACACATCTCGAAAATTCCAGATGCTCGATAAAATCATCAAAAACGATACAAATCTCAGCAGAATGTTCGACTCAGCACTTCCTTAATTTCTTCTCTGAAACCCATAAAAAGTACCTTCAAAAATCATACATTTCTAAATTCCCAACTCTCGAAAATCATCAAAAACGATACAAATCTCAACAGAATGTTCGACTCGGCACTTCCTTAATTTCTTCTCTCGAACTCATACAAAGTACCTTCAAAAAGCATACATTTCTAAATTCCAAATCCTCGAAAATCATCAAAAACAATACAAAGGTCAACAGAATGTCCGATTCGGCATTTCCAAGTGCTGCACAGTTCGTTTTCATCAATAAAAAATTAGCTGTCCCATTTTGGTCCGTTGGTCGCACTGTACCGTCTGCTTGCCGGACAGTCGTGATTTCAGGAAGTGTCTGACGAAGTTATCGGGAAGCTGCGCCGGAACGTATCGGTGTGTTCGAAGCGTTAGCGGGAACGACCGGTTGTCGATGAACGAAGGGCCTGTCTGATCCGTGCCGCGATCGTCTCATGCATACGAATCAGGCAAGCCGGTATCGTCCGACTGCTTTCGCCGGTAGCTGGATTATTAAACGCGAGAGATGACCGATCCGTAATTAACGCCGCCCTCCGAACCTGACAGTTGGATCACGTGACCCGCATCAGGGACTAGCCGGTGTTGCACAGTAACGCCTCTCTACTTGTCGACTGTCCTTTTTCGCACTTTAACCCTTTGCAGACGAATGTTGACATTTTGGCGAGATGAAATTGTTGTATTTGGAAAATCAAGACGCGAACAAATGATTGAATTAGCCAAACAACAAGAGATCAGCATGTAGTTTTCTTCTTTTCCTGTTAATTAAGCAATTGGTATATTATTTAGCTTAATCTGCTAAAGATTTCGTATATTTCGAAGAATCTTCGTCCACAAAGGATTAACTCTTTGAACTCGAGGGCTCCGGAGCAGAGCCATTTCAAATTTATTGAATTGAATCTTTATGGGCGATTAAAAGTAGGATTTTTGTAGAAATAGCTCACTAATTAACAAGTGTAGATGAATAGAATCCTTATGAACCAAGGAAAGATACCGAATTTTCACTGATTTTCTTCCTTAAAATTGAAAGTTCTCTACTCGGAGGTCAACTATCGAGGTCAACACTGCAAAAAATAGAATTCTCGGGTGACACAATCAATGCACAGTCCCCAAACTCAAGATCTCTAACCCTGACTAATCTCCTCCCTCCAAATCAAAATCCAACCAACCAGCAACCAACTATCGAGGTCACTACGCGAAAACCCGCCTCAATAAAAAGAATCACAAATTTTCCTTGGGGCAGCTGCCTCAGCCTCAATTTCGCTCTCAGTCAAAAGCCAACCAGCCAGCGATCAGCTATCGAGGTCGGTACCGTAGAAAATGGAATTCTCAGGATCGCAGGCGGTGTATTCGGCGCGCGTAGATTGCGTGGCGGAGTTCATGAGCGGCTCGCACGGTTGAATAGGCTTCGCCCCAAACAATCTGTAGTCATCGATCCGGCAGAAGTTCTGGCCGCCGCCGAGAGCCGGGCCGAGGGGGCGGGGGAGGATTGCATCGCGGTCCAGTAATAAACGGGGATGCATAATAGGGATTCGTCGGTGAACTATGCGCAGTTTAACGTGCCGCGGGTTCCAGCGCTGATCATGAGCGGCCGGATATCGGTTTATTGTAATCCTTTGTCGCAGTGGTTCTCCGTTCGACGTTCGCACCCCCCTCTCACCCCCTCGTTCCTTTGACCGATTTTTCTTTTTGTCGTTGAACATTTTTTTCTGTTGCTGTTGCCGGACGTCGTCGTCGTGGCGTCACGGCTTCAAAGATCAGAAGCGTCGCGTTCAATTATTCAGCGAAGGGAGCGCGCGAGCGTCGGCCTAGGGAAATTGGACCCTTATGAATTTTCATCGGCGAGAAGTTGCATCGATCCGGCGGACGATGAATGCGGGATGCCCGGGAAATAGACTGTTTTCCCGCAGAGCGGAAGTTGATGGCCGGAATTGGCCTCCGAGGCGATTACTTTGCCGGCGTCGGCCGACGCGCGCGGCTTTGTGATCTTCGGGCGGATATTTCGAGCGGCGGCTTTCGGGTAATGGAATTTTTAGGGGTCTCTTTCGGAGGAGTTTAGTGGGCTTGATAGTTAGGTAGGGATATTGTTTTGAATATTTGAACGGTAGTGAGGGTGGAGGGAGGAAATTTATGGTAGTGGATATTTTGGAGAAGTTTTGTGTGGGTTGTAGGACTGTTGGGTCAGTGGAATGAAGTTTGTATTGGTATTTAGAGGTTTGGAGGAATGGTCAACTGTCGAGATGAGGATTTAATAATTTAAATGTTGGAATGTTCAGTTATTCAATTATTCAACTATTCAACTATTCAATTATTTCAATATTGAATTATTGAAGTATTCAGCTATTGAACTGTTGAATTATTGAATTATTGAAGTATTCAGCTATTGAACTGTTGAACTATTGAATTATTGAAGTATTCAGCTATTGAACTGTTGAACTATTGAATTATTCAACTATCAAATTATTCAATTATTCAAGCATTCAACTATTGAATTATTGAACTATTCAGCTATTGAACTGTTGAACTATAGAATTTTTCAACTATACAACTATCAAATTATTCAATTATTCAAGCATTCAACTATTCAACTATTCAACTATTGAATTATTGAACTATTCAGCTATTGAACTGTTGAACTATTGAATTTTTCAATTATTCAACTATTCAACTATCAAACTATTCAATTATTCAACCATTCAACTATGGAATTATTAAACTATTCACCTATTAAACTATCAAACCATTCAATTATTGAACCATCCAACCATCAACCTATTCAATCATTCACCCACTCACCCATCAAACTCGATACACACCAATTTCCCCTCAAAACTCTACAGAACAATCATCGAATTCATTTAAAAAACGCATGGAACTCGTGTCCACTAATACAATCCAAGCAGGCTATCGTCCGCGACGCATAGTTTATTCGACGGACAACAATCGAGACAGTCGCTCGTACGCGAGGCCGGCCCGATGGCAAATCGTAATGAGTCCCACAAATTGTTTTACGAGCGATGTTGGCCGGCCTGCGGCCGCATTACCCGCTCCGTACGGCAGTGTATCAATTACGGAATAATGTCGTTATCGCGACGAGAGCGCACGGCGCACCCTAATTAACATATTCCCGGCGCCCGTCCGTTCATCGGTCGGCTCGGTTGAGAACCGCTGGGAGCTGTTGCGCCGTCTCTCATTCGGCTCGAACGGCTGAGAACATTCAGGATTCCATTATTATTGACCTCTTCGGCTCCCGTTTCGAGGCGGACTCGACGAATTTCGTTTCCTGCTGCCGCGTGCCTCGCTAATTAACGTTATACCCGTTTGTAATTACGATCTTGGCGGCCCTGAACACTCGATGAATAATTATAAATCGTAAATGAATGCGGTTCGTTTGAATGAAGTCCTTCGGACGCTGATTAATTATTTAGGGATTGATTAATCCCTTTTTCATACTTTTTCTCTAAATTGATTGTCTATAGAATATTGGCGTTAATTCGGAATTAATTTCGTGTCAATTGAAGCTGCGAATGATATATGATTATATAAAAGTTATGGAAAAATTATCATGATTCTTAGAATATTTTTAAATAAGCAGGGATTGGATGTTGTTTATAGTTTTTTAGAAAGTGCTGTATTATTTGTATTAACCCCTTGCACAATGACGAGTGAAACTCGCGATGAAGATTTCTAGACTAATTTAACAACAATCAATGTTGTTCATGACTCACGAATCAAAGCACATAACTATTAACAATGTATTATCTTCAAATGAAATTTCCGCTTAAAGTAGAGTGATAAATTTTGCTACTTCTCTTCTAAATTGCCGATAGTAAAATGTTACACGAGCTTAGTAGTTCAAATAATTAGTACGTCAAGGGGTTAATAATCTGATTCTATAGAATTATTTTCTTTAGTCTAACTACCGGTCTTTCCAGGTGATACTGGTGCCGCACAGCCACACCGATCCAGGATGGCTGAAGACGTTCGAACAGTACTTCCACAGCTCCACCAGAAGCATCTTGAACAACATGGTCTCGAAGCTGCAGCAGTGGCCTAACATGACCTTCATCTGGAGCGAGGTGTCCTTCTTATCGCTCTGGTGGGAGAGGTGAGCATTATCTTCAGAATTATTTTAAAAAAGAATCAGAATATTCCATAATCAACGGAATTCCTCCTCAAAACCGATGGAAAAAGAAACATCTATCGTTGTAATTCTGCGAACTACCACACCATTTAAAGAAATATTAAATTTTATTAGAACTGATTACTTGTTTAATACTTATGAAATTTTTACTTAAAAATTTAATACTTATAAGTTCGTGATATATCACTATATGAAAAATATTCAAATATCTTATTAAGTTGATTTCATTGAGAAATCGGCCAGTTTTCTAAGAATCAAACGGTACGCAATGTGTTAACCCCTTTGCCTATGATTTCTTTCTCAACTCTGATCGATACGGCTACCTTGTCATTAATAATTTATTGGAAAAAGAGAATAATTCTAGGCATATGTTACGCCTATATTTCCTTTTAAGTATAATAGTTGATTACAGAGGAATAATATTTATTTTGAATTCGAATGAACTGAGTAATACATATATTTGTTGAATCATATTGAAAATCTTCACTACGAGTCTCACTCGTAGTTATAGGACAAGGGGTTAAGATGTAAAAATCGATAGGCCACCAAATGGTCGCGTTTCGAAGATTGTTCATCGGTGGTTTCGGGTTCGAACATCGATTGTTCACACAATGTATCAGTCGTACAAGCAAAAGCAACCATCCATTCCAAAACTGACAAAAGAAAGAACAAAGTCGCAACACGTCCGATGATCCCTAACGAAAGAGGGTAATCACCGTGAGCCTTCGACTGTCTCCCAGCCGAGCTCCCCTAGTTTTTACGTCGGGCCCTTCCGCGTACGTGTCCCTCGAAGTCAGTCATAAAACGGGCCATTAGAGCAGGATAGATGGCGGCCGGGATGGCGCGAGCCCGGGAGAACAGTTTAAGGCGTCCCCTGGAACACAGAATATCCGGCGGGCTTTCTTTTTTAACGATCGGAGGAAAGCGCCGGGGATAAAGGCCGAAGAGGGTGGACAGCATCCCCTTTTCCTCGAGGCTGATGACGGAGGGTCGAGAGTCCCGGCCATTCGGCCGCGAGACCCGTCTCACAAATGGAATCCGAATATCGCTCGATAAAAGGATAACTCCGGCAAGATGTCCGCTGCCCGTGCGACGCCATATTGGGCTCGAAGCGCGCCATAAAACCGACCGTTACGACACAATAACGCCGCGGACTCGTCGGGAGGATATCGGACCGCGCTTCTTCCGTGCCGGGGATATAAAAATGATATTTATTTAGGCCGGAGGCCGACGCAATTCCGTGTAACCTCTAACCGAAGTGTCGAGGCGGGAGCGCGGCCGGCCATCTTGGAAGTAATCAATCCTCGCCGCGCCGCGGGAAAACGGGCTCGTTTACTTTGCTTCTTCTGCTCCATTTGGAACACGAGAACGTATAGTAGAGTAACACAGTTGCAACTGTGATCAATATTAACCTGTTGACCTGGAATATCGTGAGGTTCGCGATGAGAATTTTCAACTTGGGAAATAATAAGTGTTATTTATTTTGTTTAACACTAGAACAACCGTACCAGTAAAAATGACTGGTTTCAACGTTTTTATTTCGTAATTATTGATATCTTGAATATTCGAAATGATCTTGAAAGTAAATAGTTTCACTTGAATACTATAATGAATGTCTGAAGAAATTGATAATAATCAATTATTACAATTTTTATAGGTATTACATATTAATCGTATTAAATGCTCGGTAGTTCTAGTATTAAATATGAATGAAATATTACTTTTCTATCAATTAACCTTTGTGAAACATATATGCATCAAAATTCTTTTTTTTCTAAGAAATTGTTAATAAAGTAGTTGCATAAGCTTTCACAATTGATTTCTTCAAATAACAAGAGATCAGTGATTACTTTCACTAATTAATTTACAATTTAATTTCCCTTGCGAAATGTTTTCAATATTCGAAGAAATCCTCGTCTGCGAAGAGTTGAAAATAATCTAACATCAACAGAAAACTATTGAACTTCCACTGGAAACAATGAAACCATTCTCTTCTAAATCACATTACCAAAAGAATTCGATAAAATTTACATGTTTTAATAAACCTCCATTCCCTTTTCCTAGATTGGTATAACAGCAATTTTCAATTAGACCAACTTATACAACTACACATACAAAAATTCAGATATCATATTGTAATATATTTCAAACACATAATCAATTCGAATCGAATTTAATATTTTCTTAAACGCTATGGTAAATAGCACAGTCGCATAGTTAAGCGTCTTTATCAAAAAACGAGATTTCTCGTTAGCAGTACGAGTTAATTCTAGGTTACACTCTTATAAACAACTCAGAGAAGACGTCCGCGGCTCGAATCGCGGCGCAGGAAACGTACGAAACAATTCCCGCGAGCTGCGTGATCGGTGGAAGGCGGGCTGGTCGACTTCCGCGGGGGTGTAATTCACTGTTTAAGGGGGTTAAATGCGAATACGTTAGCCGGTCGTGACGCAGGGGCCGCGTAATTGTGAGTTACACCGCGGATAGCCCCGCGAGCGACGTGTAACGCCGCCATTGGCGGGGGTCGCTTGTAATTTCCCGCGATACGATCCGCGATACAAATCATATTTATTGCTGGGCCGCATTCCAGTCGGCCGGGATTTACGCGGTCCGAGGCGCGCCGTCGCTTTTCCGCGACGCGACGCTCGTAAACCGCCAATGAATTCCGGTTTACTTCTGTTTCCGGTTTTCGACTCGACCCTCCTCCGCGCGAGTAGATTACCTGTGCTCTCCGGGGCAATTCTCCCCGTTCGCCAGCGGGACAAGCGAGGGAAACTCGTTGCGGCGAAGAAATAAATTCCTCGGGCTCCGCTCTAAGTGCTGCTCGACTCTGAAGGGCTCGCTGATTCGAATACCTTCTGTAGCTTTTTCGGAGATTCTTTGGAATGGTTCGTCCTTGACCACTTAAATTTTTAATTCGCGAAATGGAAAGCGAAATGGAACATTGATTAATTGGAAAATGGAAAATGGAAAGTTGAATAGTTGGGAAATAGAAGAAATGGAATAGTGAAAGATTGAATAATTGAGAAATGGAGAAACAGAACATTAGAAAGATTGAGCAATCGAAGAATTGTTAAATTTTGAATTCGCGAAACTAGAAAATGAAATATTAAATAGTTGGGAAATGGAAGAAACGAAATACTAAAAAATTAAATAGTTGAGAAATGGAGAAACAGAACATTAGAAAGATTGAGCAATCGAAGAATTGTTAAATTTTTAATTTGCGAAATTAATTTGGACACTCGGATTAGAACTATCCCAATTCCAATTGTTTCATTGAAATGTTCCACTCAGCAATTTTTCTCTTAAAACTCGTCGATGATCGGTGAGTCAGTGAGTATTTCTATTACACAGAACCTAGCGCTAGCAACGTCTAGCTTCTTCAGTCTAAATAAGATCTCTGGTATTCGTCTTCGCCCGAATATTACGCGGAAACCGCCGTGAGCTTCGCAACGAGCGAAGGTTCCCTTGGAATTGTTCTGATGGGAGGTTCTGGCGAACTCTAGGAACTTTGTGGCGCGAGGGAATGGTTACGGGATATATTTGGACTGAGAGTGAGCTTGTTGCTGAAATCAGAGCTGATCTGATTCCTGGTTCACTTTGAGACTGACTTTGTTAGAGAATGATACATGGTTGGTTTTAATTCACTCGTATTTTAATGGGACGTGATCGTTGACAGTTAACCCTTCGCGGACGAGGATTCTTCGAAATATACAAAACCTTCGACATATGAAGCTAAATTATATATCGATTGCTTAATCGATAGAAAAAGAAAAAACCACGTGCTGATCTCTTGCTGTTCGTCTCACATCGATCAAACTTTTCATCTCACCGAAATGCCGACATCCGTTAATTGTAGTTTCTTTGTTTGCAGCGCCCATCCGACGAAGAAGATGGTGGTGGAGAAGCTAGTGAAAGATGGCAGGCTGGAGATGACCACCGGTGGCTGGGTCATGACCGATGAAGCGACCTCCCATATCTATGCCATGCTGGACCAGCTGATTGAAGGTATTTGAATAGTTGTTTAAGTTTCAGTCGGGGTTAGATGTTTTCTTATTTTGGTAGTATTTGAGTTTTCCCTGAGTTTGCGGATTAAGGAGAGAAGTTGATTTTAAGTTCTCTTAATAAGTCAGTCTATTGTGATTAATGATTAGCTGGGTTTAAGTATAGGGTTGGGTCTAAGTTCAATTTAGAGTTCTAGGTTTAAGTTTAAGGTGAACTTAAAGTCCTAGATTTAAGTGCTAAGAGTAAGTCCTAGGTCTAAGTTCAACCTAAAGTCCTAGAGCTAGGTCTAAGTTCAAACTTAAAGTCCCAGGTCTAATTCTAAGTTCAACTTAAAGTTCTTGGTCTAATTCTAAGTTCAACTTAAAGTTCTTGGTCTAATTCTAAGTTCAACTTAAAGTTCTTGGTCTAAGTCTAAGTTCAACTTAAAGTTCTTGGTCTAAGTCTAAGTTCAACTTAAAGTTCTTGGTCTAAGTTCAACTTAAGATCCTAGGTCTAAGTCTAAGATCAACTTAAGGTCCTAGGTCTAAGTCTAAGTTCAACTTAAGATCCTATCTATGAATCTAAGTTCAATTTAGGTTAGCCTATCAATCTATCTTCAACTGAAAGTTCTAAGTCCAATTTCTAGCTTGCCATGTCTAAATTAAACTTAACATCCTATATCTAAGTCCTAACTCTGTCTAAATCTAAGTGTAATTCTAAGACTAAATCCAAATCCTAGATCTACTGACAATTCCACATTCATCTACCAAATCAATCTACTTCCCACAACAATTACCTAATAAACCAATGAAAACACAAGCAAAATAATACTATCCTCATTAACAATATTCATCCACAACTCAGTATATTCAATTCTAATCAGACAAATGAATAATTAACAATCCTCTTAATTTTCTAACCTCCCTCGTCACTCAAATTCCATTTCAGTATGTATTTCAATTATTCATCCGCTAATTCAACCGTCCAACGGCTCGCCAACTGAACGAGTCCACGGAGTTAATGTCTGCGCGGATGGGGTGGGACCGGAAGTGGAGGATGCCTCGGACGTTTCCTCGCGGAGACGCAATAACCGGAGGCGTCGCGTCGCATCGCGACGAAGGGATTTCGAGTCGATCCATGGACGTGCTCGAGTGCACGGAGACGAGCGCAATAAAGGGTGCAGAGGGGGGTGGAGCTACCGCTCTCCAACCCCCTCGCCCTGCTCGAGAAAATTGCTCTCGTTCTCCCTTAACGCCCTCTGATTACGTCTACCAGCGGAAGCAAAAGGATCCGCGGTTTAACCCTACGACTCCTAAAGGAACAGCTCCTCGAACCCAGAATCTGATGGTGTTCAATTAAAGCCGTTCCTATTCTATGGAAAATTCGCCACGATTGATTTATTATCGTTTGCTCGGACTTCGATTTTAGGAAGTACTCTTGTAGAGTTTTGTAGAGTTTTTTAAAGCTCGTGGATAGGATTAGGTCTTAGTTACTGTGGGACGTTTATGGGGGTGCTTCAAATTTCCAGTTTCTGATTTTTGTGATGTCAATTGAAGTTTCAGAATTGAAATATTGGAATAATGGAGTAATTGAGAGATTGAGCAATTGAATGATTGGAAAGTTTTTTAATTGGAAAATGGGGGAAATGGAACATTGGATTAGAAAATTGAATAATTGAAGAATGGGGACATGGGACATTGGAAAGATTGAGCAATTAAATAATTTGAAAATTTTTAGTTTGTAAAACTGGAAAATGGAAGATTGAATAGTTGCGAAATGGAAAAATGGAACATTGCAAAATTGAATAATTGAAAAATGGGGAAACGGAACAGTAGAAAGATTGAGCAATTGAATAATTGGAAAATGGAAAATTAAATATTGAATAGTTAGAAAATGGAAGAAGCGTATCACCAAAAAATTGAATAATTGAAAACTGAGGAAACGGAACATCGAAAAATTGCAAACTCCAGCTTCAAAAAGTAGCAAAATAGCAGACCTGAGATCCTCTTGAAAGTTTAAACGCCCAAGATCACTAAGAACTTCCTCATTCCTCATTCCCCACAAACGCAACAGCATTTCCCGCTGTGCGCCATTGCAAGCTGAAAAAACCAATTAACAGAAGCCAGTAAGTAACCGGCGAACGACGCCAAGAAGTCATGCGACCGACTGAAAGAAAATTCTCAGAAGGGAAAGACTAGATTTCCCTGCGAAGGGGGATCGTTTGCCTCAGACCGCCGCCGCCTGCAGAACAAACAACTTCGTCTTGAGCGCGGAGTCTCGCATAATGGCGGCGATAACGCAGAGACGTGTTTACGGCGGCGGTAATTATTACCGCGGAAAATGGCGGAGGTAATCGGCGGAATTCCACGAGCGCGGCAAGAGAAACTCGGCTACCGTGCACGGTCGTACCAATACGACTGCTATAAAAAATCGCGGAAACCGTCAAGTTTTATCACCGTTATTCATATATTCCAGTAATTACTGTTTTCGTTCTGCGAACAAAAGATAATTGCATAAATTTTACAACGCAAACAATTAATACGAAGTTTTCAGCAGCAATTCCATAGACTCGTTCGACTTGTTTCGCGTTTTCTGTTTACTAACTTCGTTCTCGTTGATTTCATTTGAATATTGTTGCTATTAACCCTTGACGTTCTTGGTATCATTTTTTAGTAGTAATTGTATATTGAATATTAATATTGACCCTTTGCACTCGAGAGACGACTCACATTTGGTTTGATACAGAAAAATTACAAACTTTGGAGTTCAGTATTAAATTTCATTTAACGTAATCATCTGTGAAACGGTAAAATAGTATAGTTCTATCCCTTGATTTCTGTATTATTTATAATAATATTAATTATAAAACATATCGTTGATATTTCATTAGAGAATGAGGAATATATCTAAACAATTTTCGAGTGCAAAGGGTTAATGAGATATGTGAAACTGTGAGAAAATCGGTTGAAACGTGTTTAGTGATATATTATGTTTAAAATATTTTCTGAAGAATATTATGGGGATTTCATGTTTCGCGATGAGTGTCATAGGTATAACTGCTTGTATTATTTTCATATGAGGACCATTATTGTTAAGATTACTTTTTAACAAATGTTTCATCGAATTATACGAGGTACCATTTGATTTCCGTGGATTCTGCGAGGCTTGCAATGATTCCGAGAGTTTTCCAGTGAAACAATGCCAGCCAGCTGTATTAACTTGCAATTATTAGGCCTCTGAATATGCATGCGAGCGATTCGCGAGCTTAGCACGTTAAATTTCCAGGCCAGACGTGGTCAATACGCGTGTCGCCATTTACACACCGGTATATCGACGAATATTCGCCGCGTGAATATGTAACGATGCGAACGCAACACGTTATCCGATCGCGGTCGGAGAAATACTCGGGGCTGATCCCTTCTGTAGATAACGGTCGAAATTTCGTGGCTAAAACTGGATATCTTTATTATTTCTCGTATTCTTGTTCGTTAGGTGTCAGTGACATTTGTGATGTAACAGTTAGTCTGAAAAAGCTACTCTACAAAGAAGAAACGATTACTCCAGACTCTCATCGATCGATCCTCTCAAAAATTCAAGTGTCCATTAGAAAAATGATAAAAAAAGCACTACCACTTATAGAGCGAGCCAATAAGAAGAACAAAGATTCACTAAACTCATCCAGAGAAACTGATCCTCTCAAAAATTCAATTATCCGTTAGAAAAATTATTAAAAAAGCATCACCACTCCTAGGATGACTTAATACAAAAAAGGAAACTTTAGAGACTCATCAAAAGAAATCGATTCTCTCAAAAATTTCAGTTTCTCGCTTAAAGAGATCATTAAACAACCTCTTCACGTATAAAACGAGCCAATAAAAAAAACAAAAATGTGCCAAAATCATCCAGAGAAACCGATTGTCCGGAAAATTCTGTTGCCCTTGAAAAGATCATTAACCCATTATGTCCCAGTGATCTATTAATAGATCAGTCACTCTAAATTCTTATAGTATACAGATATATAATTCTATCTATAGATCATTCTATATATAGTATATCGAGAAAGAAGTCGATTCTCCGAAAAATTCGAGAAACTTCCGGCGTTGGACGGTCCCCGGAGCTCGCGGTAACGAGTGAACAAGACGCCGGAGCGGAGGGACGCAAAATGGCGGCAATTAAAGCGACATCATGGCCGGGAGTCGCTGGATTAACCCGTGGAGCCCGAGATCCTCTCCGGTCCGCGGCGCGCTTATCTTCCGCCGAGCGGGCCGGGTATCGACAATTGCAGAAATCGAGATAACCGTGATCCACCCGGGAGCCCCAGTGCTCGCAGGAAGCGCGATAATAACCGGAAGCGAGCACCGGCCCGAGTCCACTGCCGGCGCCGGGCGACCGGCTCGTTTCGGCTCGCCGATGGAAATTAGCGCCGGCTAACGAGCCGCCGCGTTATCTTCGTCCCGGCTCGCCCGTGCCGGCTCTCCGCGTCTTCTGTGCACCATACCGGAAGTGCTCGTCGAGGTTCCCAGGATTTTTTCCCGTCGAAACGCTCGTCAGCCGCGATATTCGCGTCGACGATCGGGGAAACCTTCGGACGTTTGCGAATTTTATTGGTGATGGATTCGTTGGATGTTTGTCATGTGATTTTATTTTAATTTGGTGTTTGTATTTAGTTGATGTTTGTTGTTCTTGAAGTTTTTTTAAGGTATTTTTGTTTCCTTTTGGATATCGTCTATGTGGAGTATTTTGTTTAATGGAATTGCTTTTGAGGGTTTGAGAATTTTTGGATGTTTAGCAGGGATTTTTAACCCTTTGAACTCTGTAGGCTCCAATATTGCACCAGTTATAATATTCAATATTTTAATCGGTTATTCAATTATTCAATTATTCAACCGTTCAATTTAACTATTCAAGTATTCCAGCTTATAATTATTCAGATATTCAATTATTCAATCATTCAACCATTCAATTATTCAATTATTCAATTATTCAGCTACTCACCAATCCAAGCGTTCGAATGCTCAAAAATTCCCCACTTCTCAACAAAGACTACAACACAATTCGTAGCCATCAATCTTTATCACAGCCTCCGTTGCTAATAGATTACAGAACCATCTGGAGTGCTAAGGGTTAGTATTTAGGTTTGCGAGGATTTAATTATGTGGTCCTTATTTTCAACCGAAAGTTACAATTTTTGAGTACTTCGGTTTTCTTGAACACTATCAACCTCTAATGGCAATTGATTATAATATAGATTAAACTACCCCACTGGAAAGATGAAGGTAGAGTCCAAGCGCTAAATGGAACATAAACTACTTAAAAATCTCATTTCCTGCTCAACAGAAGTTAATTAACAATCGACCTAAAAATCAAGAGTTCCCTCACCTATAGAAAGTACTCTTAACTTCGAATGTCATCTTCCCTTTGAATTCTTTTTTAGAAAAGGTTGATTATTACAGTAAATTTTGCAAAATATATAGGTCAGACGTCTTCGATTTCCGTGAAATATAAGCAACAAGTGGCTCGTATTTATTATTCCATCGTTCGCGGCTGACTAATGCGACAGCTCGCTCCTGGACGAGACTCTCAGTAGCTTGGGTCGACGTTTGTTCGGACACGAGGCAGTAGTGAAGCCCTACGACCTGTCAGACACGTCAGTGGAATTGGCCGTTAAAGGTCAGACATCCGGAAGGTGAAAATTTCATTGGCGTCCCGTTGTCGACACCGGACGAGATTCTTTCGATCGCCCTGCTGTTCAACCCTCTGAACAATTCACCGGGAAGTCGCTAATCCCACCCCTGCGCAGTTGAATGTTTCACATTTATCGCTCGTTTCCGAGATAGTTACTGCTTACTCGACTATGTTGCCGGGATTAAGAATTGAAGGAGTAACGTACCGGGTGAGCGAGAAGTAGCTTCGAGTAATAAGGGGTGGGTTTTGAATTTTGAAATTATTAGAAGATCCTCGTTTGCCTTAAGAATTTTTTAGACGTTTTTCTATTCAGCTTTCCCTTCGGTTCTCAAGCAAATAATAAATAAATTGCTGAGTTGAGGTGGTTCGTTTAACTTGGAAAAATAAGGGTGGCTTTTGAATTTTTAAATTATTAGAAGACTCTCGTTTCCCTTAAAAAATTTTTACACGTTTTTCTATTCAGGTTCCACTTTGTGCTGTCCAGTAAATAATGCATTAATTGTTTAGTGGAGAAAGTTAGCTTAACTTGGAAAAATAAGGGTGGATTTTGAATTTTTAAATCATTAGAAGATTCTCGTTTCCCTTCAGAATTTTCTAGACGTTTTTCTATTCAGCTTCCCCTTCGTGCTTTTCAGTAAATGATGAATTCATTGTTCAGTTAGGAATGTTAGTTTATCTACAGCTGACAAATTGTTTAAAAATACAGATTGAATCCTAATATTAAATAACGACTTCGAGAATTCTCTTCAACGTAGTACTTTTTACTTTGCTCCATCAGAATGTTATTCTTTAATTCCCAAGCAACTCAAGTCGCACCTGAAATAAGGGGTGAGTCTGGGGGTGAAAATCCTTGAACATAATTCCCTTCATCCAGACATTTTCCACGGTAATTTCCCAGAGCATTTTTCACATTTCCAAGGATGTATTTCCTTTTACACGAAAAGATGTTTTCCAAGAAGCTCAGATTATACGAAGGGGTGGTTTCCCATGGAATTAAGAAGGTGGATCGCGGAGGGGAGCACGGCAACGTCGAGTCCGGCGAGCGTTTCTTCCGTTACAGATTTCCCGAGGCTTTCACGGCCGCGTTCTCGCGCATCAGCCACGAACCCGCCCCCTCGCCCCCCGCGGGGGGTTGTTCTACGCGCGCGATAACTCGGTTAATGCACACATGTCGTGTCTAATGAGTTATAATCAGTCGAGCACCCGGCTGAGTGTAGTTTAATGGTTTGTTCGCTCGTATTAGTCCACGCCACACCCTTCCGAGGCTCTCACCCCCACCCTTAAATCTTCCAACCCTCCGTCTACCTTGTTTCTCGTCCTTTCCATGCACAGTTCACTCCTAACTCCTGTCTGTTCTTCCACAACCCTCGAAATTCAAAGATTTTCGATCATATTCCATTTCAACCCCTCACCAACCCCTTCAAAAATTCTTAACCCTTTGAACTCTGTAGGCTCCAATATTGCACCAGGTCTAATATTAAATATTTCAATGAATCTTAAAGAAACCACCCTAAAATTCGATTTTCACATTCGAATTTTGTACTAAGGAAAATAAAAGATCGAAGAAATATTATATTTCTAATTTTCGCTAAAATTAGTTGCAATTGCTGATAGATTACAAAACAACCTGGAGTGCTAAGGGTTAACATTTGTTCAATATATTCGAAGCATATGACTGTATACTTTAAAATATAACGCTAAGAATAATTAATGAAAATTCATGTCTACATCCATTTCATGATTTCCAACCCCTAAAAGTTTCTTTCAGAGCAATGTCTGATTCAGGAACTGAATGTATTTCTCACTGAGAAATCATTATATAATAATTCATTTCTACGGATTTATCAGTGCTACACTTAGCTATCGAGATAAAGACAAATCTATTCAAAGACCACTATTAACCCTTTGCACTCATTTATTCTTTATTATACTGATTTCCTACAGTGAAGCTATAAAGTTTGATATTTAATATTATACTTCACATAACGCATCAATCGGAGAAATATTGACGTAAAATAACTTTGTCCGTCAATTCACGTGAATTTCTCGTCGAGTTTTACAAAATATCGTCTTCATCCCATCAGAAAATGTTGAAATATTTCTAGTGAAACACTTCGGAGTGCAAAGGGTTAATTCTTGAAAGTAATTCGAATTCCTTTGGAAATATTCGCGGAACCGTACACTGTAACGCGATACAAGAGAAAACAATTAATTTGAACTATGGCTACCTTCTTCGAGCCTTTTGTTTTCTAAGCGCAGCCTTGGATTCGCGTCGCTGCCAAGGGTAGAGGGTGGATAAACGAGTTTTCGACGGATTCGGGGGAAATACACGTCGGATTCCGGAAGAGTCTGGCTTTGCGGGGCCCAAGTGGAAAAAAAGAAGGAAAAATGATCCATTGTTCGCGGGGATGACAGCGGGAAGAGCCATTAAGGACGCGGGATCCGCTGCCCGTAATTCCGGGAGCCATTAACGCGATCGTGGTTCGACACAGCCGAAATTTGCCGTTGTCTGGGACCGTGTTCGAACAACGGGCGCATCGGATGCGCGCGTGTTAACGCGATTGTCGCCGACGCGGCGGGTTGCTACAGGCTAAGCAGCGGCGGCGTTCCTACGGATTTGCGTTAACACGCGGAACCCTATCGATCCCATCCACCCCTGCGAATGCACCGCGGTTTTTGTGCATTTAAGGGAATTTTGGAAGTACAACGTTCGCGGGAGAAATGTGGGAAGTGGAGCATAGTGGGTTTAGTAATGTTGACAGGTGTTTATTGTTGTGTTTTATTAATTAGATTTTTGACAATTTGGATTTGGATATTTTGGTATTTCAGGGTTAAGGTTTTGAATTTTTAGATGTTCGACTGTTCAGGTTTTTAATTGTTTGTGTGTTCGAGTATTCAAATGTGGAATTATTCATCTAGTTAAGTATTCACGTATTCAGCTATTCAACTGTTCAATTATTCAATTGTTCAATCATTCAGCCGTTCAATCATTCAACCATTCAATTTTTTAACTCTTCAACTATACCAGTTTATAATTATTCAGATATTCGATTATTCAGCTATTGGATCATTCAATTATTTAATTATTCAATCATTCAGCCATTAAATCATTCAATTATTCAATCATTCAACCATCCAATTATTCAATTATTTTTCTCTTCACTTCTCAACAAAGACTACAACACAATTCGTAGCCACCGATCTTTATCACAGCCTCCGCAGTCTTCTTCACTTAGAACACTTCTTTCTACTGCTCTGGTTTTCTTGATACAACAAAGAGATTTTCTTGAGATTAAATTTTCCTCCTCCGAAAGTTCTTGGAAATAAGAGAAGACACAGATTCTGCGTCTCGGTGAAATTGGGGCGCAGCGGGGAGAACATTCGAGTCACTCAGGATTCCCCCTGCTCCCGCGGGATTCCCGATAAGACGTGTCTCGAAGCTTCGCGTCGCTTAATGTCCCAACGATAAGTTCATGACCTATAAATTTCAGGCTCCTCTGATCCAACGTATCGAGATTGGAGCTGAGACATCGTGTTTCACCGGTATTAAAAGTGGGTTAGGCTTTTAAGGATCAGACCTGTGAACGCTTCGCAGGCTTGACAATCCTCGAGTGATTCACTAAATTCTAGTTTACATCCCCTAAACTTGAATCTTCTAAACAGCTCAATTTTTCTTGTACAATTGAGCCATTTATTTTGAAAGTGGCTTCCATTTTTAAAAAGTCAAGTTAATCGTCATAATGGTTACAATTCTGAATAATCTTCATTTTTTAACATTTTTCAAAAGTGGACTTAAGCCACTGTCAAAATAAACGGTTCAATTTACTGAAATATTGCCTATAATTTATTTCAATTTCATTTATATTAACAATTGCATCCATTCAGTTCGAATATTCTCCTGGAAAACCTCCGTTGCATTCCAAATTTTTTTATTCTACTTCTCTAAATGATCTACTGATAATCCAAAATCCTATTGAATAAATCGTTATAACTAAAATTAGACTTAATGCATATAAAAATTGTAATAACAAATTTTTCAGTTCCTTCGGATATTGGTCATAGTATTCAAATGAAACTATTATAGTGTTACTGTAGTATAGATAATGAAAAGGTGGATCTTGAGTGATCGAGAGCTAGGAATAAAAATATGTATTTAATAAAATATGGAATTCACTCTTAAAAATACCTTAACCTACGCTAAAAATTCTAGATACTACACTAATAATCCAAAGTTCTATTGAATAAATCGTTATAATTAAAATTACACTTCCCTCTCGCGAAGTACGTAATCATGTAATGACATGTATTCCGTATAAAAATTGTAACAACACATTTTTTCAGTTTCTTCGGATATTCGTCATAATATTCAAGTGAAACTATTTTCGAAATTATTTCGAATATTCAACACTTCTGTATTAACCCTCAGCACTCCACATAGTTTTGTGGCGTGTTAGCAACTCCTGCCAATTTTGATAGTGGTCCTACAGAATATTAACAGTGTTATAACATTTCTTAGACCTTTAATTCCCTTCTCAGTACAAACCTTGTATATTTGAAAGATCTAATAATCTTAAATATTTTAATGAATTTTAAGGAAACTACCTTAAGATTATAACTTGTGCAATATTGGAGCCTACAGAGTTCAAAGGGTTAATAACTGCGAAGCAAGAAAATCGAAACCAGTCATTTTGACTGGTACGGTAGTTCCATTGCTAAATAAATATTGATAAAATCCCTTAACAAAGCTTCCAGAAGAATAGAAGAAGCCAACAAATCCAGAATGCATTTCGGTAATCCAGTAATACTGCATGGAGCGTAAAGTATCATGCATCCCTTATGTATTAATAAAACGAAGGACACTTTTGGGACTGTCTAATGCCTCGGTGCGCGCCGGATGGGCTTATGCATATTCAAATGAAATGAGGAATAGCGACAGCGGTAGGACAAGGGTGGACCTAATTCAGACACGATTGTTCGCGACGGAATCTCGCTCCAATATGCGGTCGGAGGGTATACGTGGACCGTAATCGATGCCTATTTATCAGTTCCCTCACCCTCCCGGCATTCCTCGTCGACCAGACAATCCCGTCTGACCCTGTGCAACAGCCGGGAGTTAATCCAGACCCGTTGCCGCGCGATAGAGGCCTGCGTTCGCGATTTATCACACCTGCACGGATATTACCTATGAAACAACCCCCTCCTCGAAGGATTTTTCGATGAGCTTTGAAGAATTGTGGAAATTGTGTATGGAACTGTTGAACTGTTGGGTATTGGGAAGAGAATTTTATAGAGATTCGTTAGTTGTTGTATGATTGAATTAATTTGTAGTTTGTTGAAGCTGTGTTATGATAAAAGAATTTTTATTGTAGTTGGAAGCTTTAGCAGAAGTTGAACTGTTAAATATTAAAGAAAGAACTAATCTTCCTAATAATAATTCTACAATAGATAATTGCAATTGAAAATATTATTGAGAGTTATAGAAATTGTGTATTAAACTGTTAGGTATTTGGAAAGAGAGTTTTGTAGTGATTTATTATTGTTCGTACAATTAAATTAATTTCCATTTTACTTGCAATCGAATTTACTTCCAATTTCTACTAGCAATTTCACAATAAATGCAGTCCCAATTAGTCGAGAGCCTTGCAAATTTCCTAGTGTAACCTAGACATTCTCACACAAGGAAAAATATAGTAAAAATTTCTTTATCATATTTATTTATTATATACCAAAAAATCGAGAAAAATTCGTCAGCCCTCAGGTCATCAAAAATGTCCGCTACCGGAGGCCCAAGACACGGGATCATTAGATGGAGAACGTTATGTCTCCTGAACTGAAGAAAGCCGTTGTTCTCTCAGCCATGACTGTTTAAATGAACATCCACCGGATGTTTACTCGGTTCTCGCGATAAATATTCCGCGATCGCGAGCAACCGGCGCTCAAAGGAGAGAATTCTAGCTTCAAATTTAACGAGAAGCTTCATCCTTTCACGCGACATCTCTCTCTCTCTCTCTCTCTCTCTCTCTCCCCCTCTTTCTCTCTTTCTGTAGTGCAGAGTAGACAGTGTTTTAATGGAAGCTGGTCGAAAGACTCATCCGAGCGTGTTCCTCGACGCCGAAACCCGTGAAAAGAAATATGATTCCGTGGAACAATACCGCGGCAACTGTTCATTAAATGACACTCAATTAAGAGAAATATTTTTCTTATTTTACTAACGTTGTGCCGGGTGTTCGGCTACCGTTGGTTTAGATGTTGAGCAGTGTCTAGGATTGGAGGTCAGTTTTATTCTGGGATGCTTGGTTATTAATTGTGCACGTTAGTTATTAATTTTTGTTAGATTTTGTCATAAATTGACTCACGATGTGTATTTTGAATCGTAGTCTTGATGTACGTTCGACGAAAGCGTCATAAAAAAGGGTCATAAAACACGGTCAGTTTTGCAACCCGAGTCACTGCCGTTCCTTACCGTTAGTTTGCTGGGTTTTTTTCGAACGAGCATTCCAAGCGAACGGTTACTAAATTTATACGAATACATATACTTTGTTTTCTATTTTTAATTAATAAACAAATTCTTTTGGAAGCCAGACCTGCTAATAATTCAACAATTTTAAATGAAATTCGATTATATAATATGAATAAGGATAATATAAAATCGGAATTCGAGAGGATAGAAATTCTCTGGGAGGATTGTAGGAATTAATGATGACTGTTAATTATAGTGGGATGTTAGGTTGGTCAAGGGTAGATGGAAAGGTGTTCTATTCTGTGGGGGTTGTGAGTAGAATTATGGTAGAGTTATAGAAGCTTCCTGTTCTTGAGACTTAGGGTTATAGATAGAATTATAATGGAGGTATAGATAGAATTGTAATAGCATTATAGAAACTTCCTATTATTGAGACTTATGGTTATAGATAGAATGATAGTAGAGTCATAGAAATCCAAGGCTGCAGAATGAATTGTAGAAGCTTCCTATTATTGCAATTTAGGGTTATAGATAGAACTGTAATGGAGTTGTAGATAGAATTATAGTAGAGTCATAGAAGTTTAGGGTTGCAGAATGAATTGTAGAAGCTTCCTATTATTGAAACTTAGGATTATAGATAGAATTATAATGGAGTCATAGATAGAATTATAATAGAATTATGGAAGCTTCCTATTGTTGACGTTTGGGATTATAGTTAGAATTATAATAGAATTATAAAAGTTTAGGGTTGCAGATAGAATTATAGAAGCTTCCTATTATTGAGACTTAGGGTTACAGATAGAATTATAATAGAGTTACACTTAGAATTATAATAAAATTATAAAAGCTCCTTATTCTTAACATTTAGAATTATAGTTACAATTACAATAAAATTATACAAGCTTAGAGTTGTAGATAGAATTATAGTAGAATTATAGAAGCTTCTTATTACTGAGACTTAGGATTATAGATACAATTATAATAAAGTTACAGTTACAATTATAATAAAATTATGGAAGCTTCCTATCCTTGACGTTTAGAATTATAGTTACAATTACAATAAAGTTATACAAGCTTAGGGTTGTAGATAGAATTAAAGAAGCTTCCTATCATCGAATCCTCTTATCACAGCTCAATCACAAACTACAAAACCTTCAAACCTTAAAATAACACACTCATAAAATCTCCTACTTCAATCTCACCTCCAATTCCACCATAATCCCAAACCCCATTACAATACTTCCCAGTCCAAATCACTCCAATTTCCTATTCCACCACATTCAAAATTCAATCCTAACGAAACCGTGGGTCAATGATTGCAGGTCACCAGTGGCTAAAGACGAACTTGGACGTGGTCCCGGAGTCCGGTTGGTCCGTCGACCCGTTCGGCCACGGCGGGACCATTCCGTATTTGCTGAAGGCTTCCGGCGCTTCCGGCACCGTGATCCAGCGGATCCATTACGCGTGGAAGCAGTGGTTCGCGAAGAAGCAGTACGGCGACTTCGTCTGGCTGCAGCCCTGGGACCAGACCGGCGACGCGGACATGCTGACCCACAATCAGCCGTTCGACATCTACAACATCAAGCACTCGTGCGGCCCGCACCCGCACGTCTGCCTGAACTTCGACTTCCGGAAGATACGGGGCGAGTACACCGAGTACTCGGTCCGCGCGGTCGAGATCACACCGAACAACGTCAAGCACATGGCCGAGCTGCTGTTGGAACAGTACTCGCGCACTGGATCGCTGTTCGCTCATAATGTTGTGCTGATGCCGTTGGGTGATGACTTTAGGTGAGGGTGACAGGGCGTGATGCGATTTATTTAGTAATTTAGATGGTTGATAAAGATAAACGTTGAATACCGGTAGCGTCAGCGAACGCTGCGCATTAATAAAATCATTTTTCCACGTTCCACGTTAACGACCGAGTCGCTCGGAAGCCAACGCCATTTTCTAAGATTTCGACTTGGGAAAATATAAATATAAGGAAGTGACACTGATCCGGGAAAGATCGGAAGTTTTAGATAGATATTTTAGGTTTTGCAAATTAAGTAGCTCTACATATATATTTCAATTTAAAATAGCAAATGTTAATTAGTAAGGAATCAGAAGTTTCAAAAACTAATCAGTAATTAGTAATTGTTAACACGTTGCGTACTGGTAACGAGAAACCTCGTTTTTATATGAAGACACTTAGCTGTGTAACTTTGCTAATTACAGCATCGAAGAAATATAAAACTTAATTCGAATTGATTATCTATTTAAAATATATTACATAACAGTATGATATCTAAGTTTTTCTATGTATTAATTATAATTTCTAAAAATTAGCCGGTACGCACTGTGTTAAGTGAACTAATTAATAAGTGATTAATAAGTAATAAGTAATTGATTGAATTAACTGTTTAACTGTTTAATCAATTACTTAATCACTTATTAATTAAGTATTCGCGTTGCGGTGGCATTTACTATGTCGCTAGAGGGCTACCAGTGCTAATGCTTAGTCCTACTTAATGAGGATACAATAATAATTATGTTTGCTACACAGCTATTGTGATTTACAGTATTATTAGCAGTAAAATGGTAGTAACGTTAATTAGAAATCAATATTAATACATCTACTATACCGCTGGAGGGTTACTAGTGTTACTCGCCTTTCTCGCTTAGTCCTATTTAATGAGGATATAATAATTATCTTTCTTGCATAGTCATTTCAATTTATAGTAAGATTAACAGTAAATCGTTAGTACCGTTAATTAGAAATCAGTATTAGCATTGGTACCTCCAATATTCACCTCTAGATGTCTACTAGCACTACTCTTTCTAGAACTCAATCCCCTCATCCCCTACAACTAGTCTACATCACGTTCCCCATTTATCCTGTTCCAGATACGACCACGCAGTGGAATGGGACCAACAGTACACAAACTACAAGATCCTAATGGACTACATAAACAGCCGCAGAGAAGAGTACAACGCCGAGATCGTGTTCGGCACGCCGAAGGACTACTTCCAAGAGATCAGAAAGCGAGTGGAAGCCTTCCCCACGTTGCAGGGAGACTTCTTCGTCTACTCTGACATCTTCAGCGAAGGTAGACCAGCCTACTGGAGCGGCTACTTCACCACCAGGCCGTACATGAAGATCCTGGACCGCGAGCTGGAGGCTAACCTCCGGTCAGCCGAGATCCTCTACACGATAGCCCTGAACGTGGCGAAGCAGTCCGATAAGGACTTCATGCTGTACGAGACCTACTTCGAGAAACTGGTGAAGGCCAGACGAAATCTAGGTCTGTTCCAGCATCACGACGCCATCACAGGCACCTCCAAGTCGTTCGTCATGAAGGACTACGCTCTGAAGTTGTTCGAGTCGATCTCGGACACGACCAGCCTCCAGAGCTTCGTCATCCAGTCGCTAGCCGGGACCACCAGCAAGCAGAACTCGGTGTACGTTTTGGCCGAGTCCGACCGCGACAGCTACGAGAAGCTGCCGAAGAAGATCCCCATAGGAGTCGGCAGCCAGGAGACCAAGAAGATCGTGCTGTTCAACCCCCTGGCCCAGCCCAGGCAAGAGGTCATCAGCCTGAAGGTGACCTCCTACAGGATCAGAGTGCTCGACCCGCAGAGGAACCCCATCCCCTATCAGATAGCTCCAGTGATGAACGCCACGAGCATCACCCATGACGTCTACGTGCTGCTCTTCGTAGTAGACCTCAAGCCTCTAGCCATAGTCACCTATCATCTTCAGCAAATAGACAAGGTGCCCGTGGAGGCCATCTCCACGGTGTACTGCAGCCGCTGCGGCAAGGACAACGTGTTCCCCATAAAACCCATGCAGGTGGGCGACGTGCAGCTGGAGAACCAGAGGATGAAGCTACTGTTCGACGGGCAGACCGGCTTCCTCAAGAGGGTCACCAAGAAAGCGACCGGCAAGATCATGCAGTGCGCCATCCAGTTCGCCGCGTACACCTCTGCGCAGTTCCACAGCGGCGCGTACCTGTTTATGCCCGACCCCAACCTCAGGGACACCGACAAGGACGTCCTCGAGGCGTACACGCCGCACCAGAAGATCTACATCGTCAGCGGGACCCTCAGCTCCCGGCTAACCGTGGAGTACGGCAAGCTGCTGACCCACCACGTGGCCATCTACCATAGAGAGGGCGGCCTGGAGGAGGCGATATACCTGAGGAACATAGTGGACTTCGAGACGCCGCCCAAGAACAGGGAGACGGAGATGTTCATGCGGCTGCAGACGGATATACTGAACGGAGACCCGCCCGAGTTCTACACCGACCTGAACGGCCACCAGATGATCAAGAGGACGAAGATAGAGAGGATCGGCATCGAGGGTAATTACTTCCCCATCACCACCATGGCCTACATCGAGGACACCAGTCATAGACTCACCTTACTGGTGAACCACTGCCAAGGAGCTGCCAGCTACCAGCCCGGCTGGCTAGAAGTGATGCTGGATAGGAGGACTTTATATGATGACTCGAGGGGAATGGGCGAGGGTCTCCTAGACAACCGTAGGACCGTCATCAAACACTGGTTGCTACTGGAGGACATCACCGGGGATAAAGACAAGTACTCCAAACCGTCCCTGTACGCGAACCACCTGAGCAACGCTCTTAACTACCCAGTGAACATCTTCGTCGTCGACGGGACCGAGTCCGAGATCACCATGGCGCCGGAGGTCCGGCTGCTCAGCCAGAGCTTCCCCTGCGACCTCCACCTGCTGAACCTGAGGACCAATCACGACCAGAAACTGCCAAACTTCCCCGTGAACAGCGCGCTGATGGTGCTGCACCGGCAGGGCTACAGCTGCTCCGTGGGAGTCGACGTCGCCCTGAAGCACTGCCCTCTGACGGACAAGATCCCACAAGGCACGTCGTTCTTTAAGCTCGCCAACCTGAACGTCACGCGGACCACGCTCACCGGCACCAAGACGCTGCAGAGACTAAAGGACGGCCTGCAGGACGTCAGCCTGCGCGCCATGCAGGTCGAGACGTTCAACGTGAACTTCGTTCAATGATCTTAAGCCTCCCACTCGGGCCGGCTCGGCACTCTCCAGTCTACAAGCTGACGTAGCTGTTCATCCTGGCGACACTGCCTCTTCTCCTGGCAGACGATGAAGTTTCACCGAGCAGAGAACCATTCTACGGTTCCCACGTTTTTCTATCTTGCGTTCGGGTTCTTCCACCGGAGAGCTGGCCGGAACGGTTGTAAATAGCGGGCGCTGCGATTGGCGTCGCGTCGGTGCAGCGTTTGGGAAGTCCCCGAAGCTTCTTGCTCGACGTTAGACGGCTGTCGAGGTTCACGGGACTCTGGGGAAGCAAATGAATATTTTTGGAAACTGGAGTTCCTTCTTTGGACGAGGGAACCTTGGTACTGGAGGATTTAGTTCGGTCAGGATGGTTTACTCGCTACCAGCGCTTGTTTCCGTGACGGTTTAGTCAGTTATTTGAGATAATAAATCTGAACTAAGAAGAATAAATCTGAAACATTGAGTTCCTAGGTATAATGTAGTTTATGATTTTTAATATCTGTAGGAGTAACATGTTGAACGATTTCATAGAGCAAAATACGCAAAATAGAGTACAAAATTTGAATTACATATTATATGTTCAGCTGAACGTCACGTTATGTAGTATTATGTAATATAGAAACATTATCAAATAATTTAACACGTTCGCAGACGTGAGCGCTAAAATTCAAATTGACAAGCCACATAATTACTTAATTCTACAAAGCTTTAACCCTTTGCGGTCGAAAGTTTCTCACTAGAAATATTCAACATTTTCTGATGAGATACAGATGACATTTGAAACTAATTTAATAATAACTCACAGATAAATTAAGCAACAAATCTATTGAATATTCTACATAGCAATACAAAGTTTCATTTAAAATCCTAAATATTCAACGTCATAGTTTTGCTGTACCAAATTGTCATTTTACTTTCACAAAATATAAGATCATAAAATATAATATCCGTCACAGATATAACGCTGATAGCGAACGCGTCAAAGACTTCGACAGCTGAGAATCAGAGTCCTAGGATTTCTCCAGCGTTGAGCTCGAGTCAGCTTCGAGGCTTTTGCAACGCTACGTTGGCGTCCATTGTACATACGACAGGCTACCGTACTCTACGCCCTCTTTCGGTTCAATTTCCCTAGATTGAGGACAACGACAGCGAGCCCGGGAGGAAGAGAGAGCCCCACAGAAAAGAGAAACTATACTTGCTGTCCTCTAACTTGATGTGCTGCTATCTCGTGCCTCTGGGATTCATCAGCCGGCGAGGCGTGTTCTCTGTCCACGTCGCCGAGACCCTGTCCCCGTGATGACCGTCGATGATGATTCTCTGGCGCACGGTGGCGGGGATCGAGCGCCGATGGACCCAAACTGAAATAGACTGACGAAATCAAACGATCCAAGCGCGTTAGAGGCCCTTGATCTGTACAAAACCGTAGGAAGTCTGTTCGTGGGAGTCGTGCGAGAACAGCAAACATTGTGGATTCGAGATGGACCATTTCGCCTGATCAGACCTGATGGTAATTTGTTTGTTTGTCGGTGGACTAATGGGTTGAGAGTAATTGCCAGTGGATCGTTCTGAGGATCTCTAGTGTGATATGCAAGAGGTGATTAAAGTGATCATGGTGATCAAGCGAAATGGGCCAATTTGTAGACATGAATATATTGTACATATCAAGCCACAACTTTATCTTAGACAGTATGTTGTGATAGAGGGATAAAATGTAAATGGTATACACCTATTTTCATATACGACATGTTTTACCCGGGCGCCCTCTCTCTTCCTGCCCCTTTGCGGAGGTAGGAGCTGTCTTTGGGGATGGTGGGTCTCAACGCTCTTCCAATTCTAGTGGGGACACGGTCGTTTAGTTGAGTCGAGACTGGCTTGTGGCACCTGCCAGCCGGAAAGTACCTATTTTTTACTTCTGCTGACGGCAACGGGTCGCGACGGTGGCGGCGTTGGTTCTGAGCAGGTCTTTATAAAGACATGTCTTGCTCTAGGAATTAAAGACTTTGATTCTGATCAATTCTTTCTGAGGACATGTCTTGCTCTAGAAATTAAATACTTTAATTTTGATCAGTTCTTTCTAAAGATATGTCTTGCTCTAGAAATTAAAGACTTTGATTCTCATGACTTATTTCTAAGGACATGTCTTGCTCTAGAAATTAAAGACTTTGATTCTGATTAACTCTTTCTAAGGACATGTCCTGATCTAGAAATTAAAGACATTGATCAGCATCAATGGACACTGTAGCTATTGTCGCCTCCTCTCTCGTCAGCGTTTCCGATCGAGATGGGTTCAGTCAAGCGTTCTCGGTACGACAGACTCTTGTAAATAATAAATTAATTAGCAGGGGGAAAACAGTCGTACGGTTTCCACGTGAGCTGTGTCATGTTCTTAGGGCCAACGAGGAGATGGCGAACGTAAATTTTCAAATTTTATTCGTTAATTAGACAAGCTTCGAATCGCGATTCAACGGTTTTATTGAACTATTCGAATTTATAAAGGTAGTAATGAATTAAAAATAAATAGATTTAAAAATGTTACTGAACTGTGGAACTCTGTGTCTCCAATCTCACAAAAAACTCTCCCTATCAACCCTTTCGCATCCAATAATTTACTTTCTCAGTCGCCTAATATATTACAATAAACAATAACAAATTCTAATAAATCAAAATATTAATAAAATACTTCTACCCTTAAACTTATCCAATATTATTCTTTATATTAGTCACAAAAAGTCTCATAAAAGAATCCTAAATATTTTTAACTTAATTAATATTTTTAAATTCTTCAGGTCCAACTTCAATTAACTTTAATTCCTCGAAACTGCTGTTTAGATTCGCACAGATTTCCACGGTCCTGTCGTTAAGTACCAAGTCATCATTTTCCTGTTCTCTTCGGATTCGTATGACAGTAGTCATTCTCTCGAATGACTTGTTTCTGTTTCTTTGAATTCTTAACGAAGAAAGTACTCGTTGAAGACATTGTTAACCCCTTGGCGTACTATTCACTTTCGTTATTAAGCTCGTGTAATATTTTCCTATCGACAATTCGTAAGAAATACAACAAAATTTTCCATTCTACTTCAGGTGGAAATTTCATTTGAAGATGATACATTGATAATAGCGAAATAGTTTGCTTTGATCCGTGGGTGATGAATAATATTGATTCTTAAATTAGTTTAGAAATCATCGCGAGTCTCACTCGTCATTGTATGGCAAGGGGTTAAGCGACGAATGGAGAGACGAGCGAATGACAGGGGAAGTGGCATGACATTGACGACTTAATGACATGACATCAGAGGGGAACCGCATTAGGATATTCGAGGGGATTGCTGGAAATCCATGACTGTCCTTGTTGTAACGATATTGTACCATACTATGTGTTTTGTGCTGTCTCTAGAGAAGAAAGATTTATATTAAAGATGGTATATGTATACACATG
Organism: Nomia melanderi; assembly: GCF_051020985.1. NCBI lineage: Eukaryota > Metazoa > Arthropoda > Insecta > Hymenoptera > Halictidae > Nomia > Nomia melanderi. Next base: position 8,952,699 of record NC_135000.1, read on the forward strand.
TGCATACATACGGCTGTACGTGTGTGTGAATGTGTATATATAGAGATATATTTGCAGAATCACACACCACCACACCAGGATATTCCTTATGTTACAATGTAATATTATATTTATTGAATAAAGATAGTAACTGACGTATTTTAATTAAGACTCATCACTTCCGACCTGCTTCTGCTACGATCATCGAAGTCTGCTGTATAATTGCATGAGAATTGCTCTAATAGATGTAATCTGTAGAGTAATGCTTGCTCTAATATATAGAACAATGCTTGCTCTAATCTATAGAGTAAAGCTTGCATTAATCTATAGAGCAATGTTTCCTCTAATCTATAGAGCAATGCTTGCTCTAATCTATAGAGCAATGCTTGCTGTAGTCTATAGATCAATGTTTGCTCTAATATATAGAGTAATGCTTGTTCTAATCTATAGAGTAACACATGTTCTAATCTATTGATCAATGTTTCCTCCAATCTATAGAGTAAAGCTTGCTCTAATCTATAGAACAATGCTTGCTCTAATTCATCAACCAAAGGATTCACCTCTCCACCCTATCTAAGAACCCTTGACCCTAGAACTAATCACATTTCTCAAAAGTACATTGCAGAGTATCCAAAAATATTCACAAAACACTATATAATTGCAGTTGAATAAAAGTGATCAACCATATAGCATTATTAATAGACATTCAGCTTCAATACTACACAAAAGTTCTTTGGAAAAACGAAAGTATCCAAGCTTGTCAAATTTATAATTTCTTTAAGTTCCTAAACTTTTTTGAGAGTTTAATATGGCATCGGCGTCGAGTTTATTAACCCTTTGCACTCGATAGGTGACTCTCATTCATCATTTGAGATTTCACACAATAAAACCATAAAATTTGATATTATGGGGTGCGACGCAAGGATGAGTACCTCAGGTATACACGGACCGTTTATGACCTGGCCCTTGAGGGTTCACGCGCGATGACCTGCAGAATCGTGCCCCGTGTTGACAGGATTATTTAAGGTGACCGTAAGGCGTTTGGGGTGCAGTGTAGTTTTGTGAGTCGAGGGGAGTAGATCGACGGAGTTCCTATAAATTTCGAAAAGTCAATTTGACCCTCATTAATCCTCTGTACTCGGAAGTTTCTCATTAGAAATGTTCGAACATTTTCTGACGACATAGAGAGGGTATTTCATGAAACTAACTCGAGAAATCACACTTTGCATCGAGGAACAAAGCTGTTTTGTTTGAATATTTCTCAAATTGATGCATTATACATTATAATTCATTAAGAAATTGATAAAGAACAACAAATTTTTTTAGTAACTTCGCAGAGACGTATCTGTTCCTTTTAATAACTAGGGAAGAATTTAGATTTGCGCGGAACTTTTTTACGCGGTAAATTGGAACACTATTTACAATCTCGATTTACGCGATCTGAATCTAGTAAAATATACTTTCGTTTCCTAGAATCTCATAATTGTGGAATTTGTAATGAATCAAGGGCAAGGTTTAAAGTAAATTTCAAGTTTAATTTTAACTTATAATTAAATACTCGCAATACTCGCAATACTCTCTCTATACTCTCTCTATTACTTCGTTCGCTCCAGCTCGCAATTCTCACAAAAGACAAAAGACAAAAAGACGCTTTTCCTCATGCATCCTTCCTAATATACTAATCACTCACTCACCTTCTCACATACACGGATTTGCAGTTATCGCCCCTAATGTCTCGCTCTCACTGTTATTTTCGGTCACTCACTCTTTCGGTCACTCACACTCTCGGTCAATCACCTGTCGCTTGTTTATGTTTCGAATGACCGACAGCTGATCGGTAGTCCTAACGACAGCTAGTGTTGGTGTTTCTTTTATTCGTTTCTAACTGCCGTTTTGACTTTAACTGTGTAACTTCCTACATAATTATTCTTTCTTTTGTTAATCTACGTAATAAATATATATTTCTAAAACTTCCAGCTTTTCCCTTCAGTATTTTCTTTCCTCTTCTAACGACAACCTCTATTTACACGATTTTCCTTCGCATAAATCGAGGGTCAGCTGTATTAGTCTTCCGTTGTCGAGTCTGAACCGATCCGATTCGCCTCGCTCGACTTCCAGCGAAACGACAGGCGGAAGGGTGCATTGTTCGCCGACGAGACAATAAGATTCCATTTGATCCTGACGGTGCTCACTGGTATTACCGAAGAATATTAAAAGTTTCGGTTTAAGCCCTCGCGAGGAGGGTGAAAACGGAAGATCCATTATTGGCCGGCATTCAAAGAAATAATAGCGCATTTCCAGAGTTAATTAAAGTCGCGAGCGCTGAAGAGACCGCGGGATGGAAAACTCGGTGTCACGGGTGCCGGGCACACAATCGCGTCTGACGGAAGTTCGATGGGAACTCGGCTGAAAAGGAAATCGTATCGAGTGTAATTAAAAGTTGCGTAACGAGAAGAGACGACACTCCGCGCTGCTCTATTGTACGAGCGAAGAGCGCGCTTCGGTTCTTCCGTTGACGTCTAAGTCGGTTGCCCTAGTTAACCCCTTGACCTACGGTTCTTTCTGAACTATGGTCGACACGCCCACTTTGTTAATAAAGATTTATTGAAAAAGTCCTAGGCATAACCAAGACCTACGGTTTCTTTCTCAACTATGATCGACTCGCCCACTTTGTTATTAAAAATTTATTGAAAAAGTTCTAGGCATAACCGAGACATACGATTTCTTTAACTATGATCGACACGCCGACTTTGTTACTAAAGATATATTGAAAATAGAGAGAAATCCTAGGCATAACCAAGATCTACGGTTTCTTTTTCAACTATGATCGACGCATCTACTTTGTTGTTAAAAATTTATTAAAAATGGACAAAAATCTTGAATTAAATATAGACTAAAATCCTAAAAATTGTTAAACAATTGTGACATGAAATTTTTGTGACGGAGGACAATAATTGGTGATTGGAGAACAATATTTAACCCTTTGCACTCGGAAATTTCTCGCTAGAAGATGTCAAAGAGAATTTGACAAACATAAATATTAACATAATATTAATTTAACATTAACTTAATTTTTGTGAATACAAATTGAATAGTACTCTTCTGTTTCGAATTATAGCTTAAGTAAAAATGGATATAGAATATGCACAAGATTTCTATTTTTAATAAATTTTTAATAATAAATTAGGTCCGTCGATTATAGATGAAAAATAAATCGTAGGTCAAAGGGTCAACAGAACGTTAATACAATAGTTTCAAATCCAACTACCCTTCAAACACAAATAACATCGAGCAGTCGTTTGACAGCGATTTTCAGTCTGTTCCCGTATCGCTTACGAATGTTCAGTAGCAGCATCGTTATCTTTGTTCCATAAGCTTTAATTTGACCCCAAGAACGTCGAAATCGGTTCACGGGAAGGTATAGAAAAGATAATGCAAAGATAAGGGTGCAGTATACATAGTAAAAACGGCTGCAGTTCAGCAGGAGCGAAAATAGGAACGAGTGACACTAGCGCCATCTAGCGGACGGGCGTTTGCGAAGCTTCTCCCTATACCTGCAACGTGTAAGACAAGGAAGGAGACAGTTTGCGACGAGGACAGAAATAGTCGCATTCGTGCTACCTCCTTGGAAAAAGCATCTCATCAGTCTCTGGTACGTACGCGTGAAGCATCACGACCGAGGAGGTCTCAGGCGTAGAAATTATGGTAACGCCATCTAGCGGTGGCAACTGTGAACTAAACCCGACGCGTGAATGAATAAAGCACCGGCGAATTCATTAATAACTCGAGTATCACGAATAATTTGTTAACATTTGCACTTTAGAATCATAGAATGGACCGTCCCCTACTTTCCCATGTCGCTTCGGATGGGATTTTCTTCCCCGTTAATTGTTTATTAATTATTCTTCGGATCGATGTACAAAATTAACCTAGAATTTTTTTACATTTTCCCTGGAAACCTATTTGGTTTCTAATTTAATAGGCATAATTGACGAACATTTGTGATTGGAGAAATTATAGTGGACACGTAGGAATATTTTGGTAGCAGTTCTGATTGCGTTTGAGTTCTAATTAGTGAGTTATTAGCGTTTCTCGGAGGAGGTGTTTGCGTTCCGTAAGACCGTAATGAGTAAGACAATGAGAAGTATAGTGGTGCGACAAGGATGGAGATATTTGTTTCTTGGGGACATCTAACGGAGAACAGCTGGAACTATTTGGCTAGCAGCTTGAGCGTTTTATTATAGATGACGCTGATCGACAGTATGGCAGGCCATCTAGCGAGAGCTTCGCCGTACTATTTGGCGAGCAGCTTGGACGTTCTCTTGTAGACGGCGCTGTCGAAATGTATGCCGTGCCATCTAGTGAGAGTACAGCTATACTATTTGGCTAACAGGTTGTACATTCTGTTGTAGATGGCGCTGACAAACTCCATGGCCGGCCATCTAGCGAGAGTACAGCTGTACTACTTGGCTAATACCTTGGGCTTGCTATTATAGATGGCGCTGCGAAACTAGGCCACCTTCTAGCGAGAGCGTAGCTGTACTATTTGGCGAGCAGCTTGGGCGTTCTATTGTAGATGGCGCCGGTTCATCGAGATATGGAAAGAGATATTGTGCGACGGGGATAGAGATACGTTCAGCGCCATCTACCGGTGGCTTGGTTATACTATTCCTCCAGTACCTTGTGGACTTTATGGTAGATGGCGCTGATTGTGCAGGTATTGCAAGGAATTTAAAATTGTTATTATTTCCTTCATACAATCTTTAGTTGCGTTTAACATTATTTACGTATATTTGCAGTATCCCAATGTTCAACTGGTGCGTTTCAGCTGCAGTTTGGCGTGCTGGAGTGTAAAGGAATCATGTAGAACTTCAGCAAGGATTCAATGGGAGTTTATAATTAATAATTCAATTATTTAAAACGCTTCTGTACTACACATGTCAATGCTAAGAAATGGGCGAAACCGAATAAATTAATTAATATTGTAAAGCTTGTTTCTTTTATTTCATCGTACCCAGCAGAGGAATATAATGGTAAAGGAGGTGTCCGAAAAATAATAAAATTCTCAGAGTCGCGAACATTCTTTACTATGATGCTGTTATAGTAAGACACTCGAATTTCCTAGATCCTCTTCAAATTTCCCGCCTCTGGAATGTTTAGATTTTTTGAATACCTTCTTTGGTATCATGTTCTCCTAGTAAGAACCACAGATTTCGAGATTCGCCGAAAATTTCCCGCCTTTTGATTTGTTTATGTTCTTCGGATACCTCTTTTAGTATCATGTTTTCCTAGTAAGAACCTCAGATTTCGAGATCCGCCTGAAATTTCCCGCCTTTTGATTTGTTTACGTTTTTCGGATACCTCTTTTAGTATCATGTTCTCCTAGTAAGAAACTCAGACTTCGAGATCCGCTGGAAATTTCCCGCCTTTTGGTTTGTTTACATTTTTCAAGTACCTCCTTTGACATCATGTTCTCCTAGTAAGAAACTCAGATTTCGAGATCCGCCAGAAATTTCCCGCCTTTTGATTTGTTTATGTTCTTCGGATACCTCTTTTAATATCATGTTCTCCTAATACTAAACTCAGATTTTCAGGTTCATTTCAAATTTTGCGGCTCGGAGAGATTTCTTACTAGGAGAACATGATGCTAAAAGAGGTATAACAGAATTTCCCGCCTTTTTGTTTTGTTTATACTTTTCGGATACCTCCTTTGCTGTTATGTTCTCCTAGTATGAAGTCTCTCCAACCCGCGAAATTTGAAATGAAATGCGAAATTCTGAGTTTTGTATTAGGAGAACATGATACTAAAGGAGGTATCCGAAAAAACGTAAACAAACCAAAAGGCGGGAGATTCTGGGATACCTCTTTTGCTATCATGTTCTCCTAATACTAAACTCAGATTTTCAGGTTCCATTTCAAATTTTGCGGCTCGGAGAGATTTCTTACTAGGAGAACATGATACTAAAGGAGGTATCCGAAAAACATAAACAAATCAAAAGGCGGGAAATTTCAGGCGGATCTCGAAATCTGTGTTTTGTATTAGGAGAACATGATGTCAAAGGAGGTTTCCGAAAAATGTAAACAATTAAAAGGGCGGGAAATTTCAATCGGATCTCGAAAAGTGAGGTTCTTACTAGGCGAACATGATACCAAAAGAGGTATCCGAAAAATCTAAACATTCGAGAAGCGGGAAATTTGAAGAAGATCTCCGAAATTCGAGTGTCTTACTAGAACAGCGTGATAATAAAGAAGATTCGCGACTCTCAGAATTTTATTTTTTTTCGGATACCTCCTTTACCATTATATTCCGCGGCTAGGTACGAAGAAATAAAAAACACAAGCTTTACAATATTAATTAATTAATTTATTTTCGCCCAGTTCTTAACATTAACATGTGTAGTACAAAAGCGTTGTAAATAATTTAATTATTCACTGTACACTCGCACTGAATCTTCGCTGATGATCGAGAAGAAGTATACACACTCCAACACTGCAAGCTGCAGTTGAAGCACACCAGTTTAACATTGAGATACTGCAAATATACGTAAATAATGTCAAACACAACTAAAGATTGTATGAAGGCAATAATTAGAATTTTAAGTTCCCTGGAATACCCGCGATGTCAGCGCCATCTACCAGGAAACTCTCAAGCTACTGGAAAAGTATTATAGCCACGGTTAGATGGCGCTGAACGTATTGCTGTCCATGTCATACAGTATCTCTTTCCTTGACTCGTAGAAGCAGCGCCATCTATAATAGAACGCCCAAGCTGCACACCAAATGGTACAGCAATGCACACGCTAGATGGCGGTCTAATACAGCTGCGCCATCTACAACAGAACGTCCAAGCTATTACCCAATTAGTACAGCCATACTGTCGGTAGATAGCCGGCCATATAGCACCACGTCGCCATCTACAAGAGAACAACCAAGCTGCTCGCCAAATAGTACAACTACGCTCTCGCTAGATGGCAGGCCACACATTTTGTCGGCGCCATCTACAATAAAACGCTCAAGCTGCTAACCAAATAGTTCCAGCGTTTTTCCGTTAGATGTCCCCAATAAAGAAGTATCTCTATCCTTGTCGCAATTCTATATCTCTCCTTGTCGTACCTCTATATCTCTCCTTGTCTTACTCATTACGTTCATACGGAACGCAAACACCTTCTCCGAGAAACGGTAATAACTCACTAATTACAACTCAAACGCAATCAAAACTGCTACCAGAATGTTCCTACGTGTCCACTCTAATTTCTCTAATCACAAATGTTCACGAATTATGCCCATTGAATGAGAAACTCAATTATTTCCAAGGCAGCTGTAAAATAATTCTAGGTTAACTTTTGACATCTTCCCGAAGAATAATTAATAAACAATTAACGCGGAAGAAAATCGTATCCAAAGTGACATGAGAATATAGGGGAAGTTCCATTCTATGATCCTAAATTGCAAATGTTAACAAATTATTCGTAATACTAGAGTTATTATTGAATTCGCTGATGCTTTACCCATCTACGCGTCGCCTTTAGTTTACAACTTCCACCGCTAGATGGCGTCACTAAATTTCTATGCCTGCGACCTTCTCGGTCCTGATGCTTCACACGTACGTACCAGGGACTGATGAGATGCTTTTTCCAAGGAGGTTGCACGAATGCGACTATTTCTGTCCTTGTCGCAAACTGTCTCCTTCCTTGTCTTACACGTTGCAGGTATATGAAGAAGCTTTGCAGACGCCCGTCCGCTAGATGGCGCTAGTGTCACTCGCTCCTATTTTCGCCCCTGCCGAACTGCAACCGTCTTTACACATGCATACTGCACCCTTATCTTTGCATTATCTTTTCTATACCTTCCCGTGGACCGATTTCGACGTTCTTGGGGTCAAATTAAAACTTATGAAACAAAGATAACGATGCTGCTACTGAACATTCGTAAGCGATACGGGAACAGACTGAAAATCGCTGTCAAACGACTGCTCGATGTTATCTGTGTCTGAGGGGTAGTTCAATTCTAAACCATTAATGAACTATAAATATTAGTTAGTTAATGTTCAACTCGATTTTGATAGATGTAGTTTTACAGATATATCTAAATTGTCCATTTTTAACTCTATAGTTTTCCAAATCTAAACAAACGAACATGTCTAGAAACAATAGAATAAACTATGCAATAAATACCCGTAAACCTAGCCTATTCTAATTTATTTTGATCTATTCTATCTATCTATCTATTCTAATCTATTCTATCCTAATCTATTCTACGACTACACTGTTCAACGCTGGTCTACACTGACCTACTCCCCTCGACTCTCAAAACTACACTGCACCCCAAACGCCTTACAATGATCTTAAATACTAATCTTATCGACTCGGGCACGGTCATCAGCCTAACGATCAGAGTCCCAGGTCATAAACGATGTTTACAGTTGAAAAGAAAGACACGGTGGTTCAGTTCAGCACGTCGTTTATTTGAATAATTAAATAATTACTATGTCGTATCTTATAATATGGGAATGATATAATGGGAATATAAATGAAATGCACAACGCGAGTCAGCGAGTTACGTGTCAATTCTACCGACAATTTCGAACCACTGCCTTAAGGCATCGCTGAGTACCGCTGGCAAAGTGTCCATGTGTCGTAGAATAATATAAAATGGGAATGGGAAGTTGTCCATGTAAGATCGAATGCCCAGCAGCTTGCCACTCTCGAAAACTGGCATCCTGATATCCAGTATTGAATTCTGCAACATAATTAATGATTTTATCATTAATTATCTATGGTACCAACATTGTGAGACTAGAATTTCTTACCTTGTTGAGAGGGTTGTCAACGATTATGAAGACTAGGAAGATATTTAGCAGCTTGGCTCTTCTCACAGCTGCGTTCACCTTCTCCACTCCCTCAGAGAATATTCCTCTACCATCGGACAAGATGGTTATCAACTTTGCACTGTCAGTGGAACTGCTCTGGGATGATAACATGTCTATCGCGTAGTCTAGCAGTTGACCAATCATTGTCTTCTTCTGTTCAAACTTCATCTCTTGAATCAATCTGTAAGTTGGATCACATGTGATTAGTTAATTGATCATAATTGATCATAATTGATAATTGGTCCATTAAAAGCAATTAACCCCTTGCCCTATGATCACTTTTTCAACTCTGATAGGACTACTTTGTCTTGAATAATTCATTGGAAAGAGACAAGTTGTAGACATACTCTATGTTTACTTTGCTCTTGATTATAATTAATTACAGAATAATATTTGTGACTGTTTGTTAAATCATATTGAAAATCTTCACGAGCCTGACACGTTAAGGCAAGTTAACCCCGTGCACTCAAGAATAGTTTTCATTACATTCATTAATTTCTGATGAAATATTAACAATATTTGCAACTTACATAGAGGAACATCTTAAATTATGGGGCAGAATTATTTCTGTTTCATGTGTTAATACCTCATTCAACATTTTGAACCTTTCACTTATAATTTGGGAGGATTCATCTTTTAATTTTGGGGATTATAATTTCTGAGAGTGCAGAGGGTTAATTCCTTGTATACACACCTTGCGCCACTTTCCTCGGTGAAGTTCTCCCCGAACGGATGAATGATGTTCACCTGTTCCCCGAAGCTGACGACAGAAAACTGACCAACTTCTAAATACGTCAACGCTTTGCCGATCAACGAGAGTGACTCGAAGGCCAGTTCCTTCGAGTGATTATCCGCCATGCTGCTGGAGTCGTCAATCGCCAATACAATCTGGTAATCCCTCTTCGAGGGTTTCGTGCGTCTCAGCCAAATCTTGTCCTTCCGGAATTCGCTGGCAATGTAAGGGATTACCTTTCTCATGTTTATGCGCTTGCCTGTCCTATAGTCACCTTTCAACCTGGTCGTCAACGTCGGTTCCAACACCAGACGCAATTTCTCACTGAGTTCTCTGGCAGCTGACTCCGTCAGTGTACTGATAGAGCTCCAAGCATTCGCTGCTTCGACGGACGATGACTGTCGACTCCACTGAACTAACATGTCCACAATCTCAGACCTCTTCTTCGCGATATCCTCGGTGGAAATGCTCAATGATTCTGGTTCTGGCAAGTTTGTATGGAAGGTGGACTCACTGCCACGTAGAACGCGACTTGTCTCCACTATCTCACCCTCAACTTCACCTGTCACTTCTGTCGCTTCAGTCTCTTCAGTGACATCGGACCTTTCACCTTTCCCACGAGACGATTTCTCTTTTTCACTGTCATGTACTTTGGAAGACCGTTCCTTCTCTACCTTCTTTTCTTCTTCTTCTTCAGGTGTAGGATCTTCGTACAGTTTGATATCGACATCATCCGGCTGATCATCCATTTGTTCATCTAAAATTGAATGGGAATAAAGTAAATGATGAGAAACATTGTCATACATGTATAACTTAGTTAAGAGTCAAACAATTCCATGAAGCAAAACACAAAATGGGAGAAGTATATTAACCCCTTGACCTGTGATTTCTCAACTGTGATCAATACGGCTACTTTGTCATTAATAATTTATTGGAAAAAGAGAAAAATTCTCATATGTTATGCCTATGTTTCCTTTAAGTATAATAATTGATTACAGAGGAATATTTACTTTGAATTCGAGTTAACTAATATATATATTTGTTGAATCATGTTGAAACTCTGGGGTTAAATCATTTCATTGAATTGCTTAGATTAAAAATTGTTATAAATTAGCTAATTGTTAGCAACCTTCTATATTTGACGCCTGCTGTTTAGTCTGCTCCTCGGTGGCAGCGTCGAAGACCACTTCATCAAAGGCTTCTGACTTTTTAATGTGTTCATAGGTTTCACTCGCGCCACCATTGTCAGCGTCATTCTCCTTCTCCGCTTGATCATCCGGCTCGTCACGCATCAGTCCAGTTTTCAACTTCTTTGCAGACGGCTGAGTTTCGTCGTCTAGCAGACTACGGTTCTCATCGCTCTGTCCTGGCTTCCTTCGCTTCTCAATTGGCTTGGATGACTTCTCTTCACCGGAAGTGGGGGCGTTCTCTTCCTTCTTACCGCCGGAATGCCCTTGTCGCTGTTCCGTTTGCGCCTGACCGGTTCCTAAAAGATTTCACAATGACAAGATGAGAACTGTTTGCGAAAAAAAAAACTATTTAATCCTTTGCACTGGAGAGGTGACTCTAAGTCATTAGATTTGATGTATCAAAACTATCGTCTTATATATAATATACTCTGTACAATGTGTCAATATGTGAGACATTCAGATAAATTAGCTTAATTATTAAGTTAGCTTTCAATTCAAATTATTTTCAGTTCAATGATTTTTTCTCAATTGAACTTTGGCCATTCTATACTGTAAAATTGGCCATTCTATGCTGTAAAATTGGCCACTGTCAATTTTACAATCAGGAAAGCAGTAAAGTCAATTCAGAATATACGACTAAGCTTGTAAAATAATTTCAAGTTACAATTTCAAGTCTTCTGGCACCTTTAGAAACAGTCTTCATTTACCTATGCTTCCACATTCCTTAATTAGAAACATCATCGTTCATATCTCACTGAAGAATGTATATTTCCAAGGAAAACCTGTCCAGTGCAAAGGGTTAAAATGAGACTAACGAAAACTACCTTTATCCTTTTTATCATCTGCACTGATCTCCGTCGACTCGGTTTCCATGTTCTTGTCGTCTGACTGGCTTTCGACAGCATCTCTGGAGCCATCTTTCCTCGACTCGACTTCCTGCGAAGCATCCATTTCTTTGCTGCTCGCGTCCAAACTGGCTGACACTTTCTCTTCCTCTGGTTGCTTGTCTTCCTCCATACTCTCCTCTGGCACATCATTATCCTTATCCTCTTTACTAGCTTCTGTCTCGTCCTTCTTATCAGTATCAGCTCGAGGATCCTCCTCTGCATCAGTACCATCTTCATCAGTATCATCATTCCTATGTTCATCTTCCTCTTGACCATCTTCTTTGGACTCTTCTGGTTCCTTTTCTTCTGGGGCTTTAGACTCCTTTATCTGATCTATATCAAACGGATTTTCTTCTTGATCTTCATTGTCCTTGTCCTCTTTCGTTTCGTCGTCCAAATTAATGTCCTCTGGGAGGTTAAACGCTTCCGGCTCGATCTCTGGCTGCTGTTTCCCATGATAAGGGTCTATCTGGTCATCGTTTACCTCGGGCTCCTTGAATTCGTCGATTTCCTTCTTCTCCTCTTCTTTCATCCCACCTTCCTGCTCCCTTTCTCCATCCTCGTTCTTATCTTTATCCTCAGCCCCATCTTTTCCTCCCATTTCCTGCTCACCTGTCTCCTCCCCGTTGCCCTTCTTTTCCTCATTCTTCTCTTCTTGATCCTCTTCCTTTTCTTCCTCCTCGTCGTCCTTCCACAGCTCTTCATCAACTGTCTTATCAGGATAATCAAGTTTCCCCATTTCCTTATCAAGATCGTCAGTACCGTCCTCGTCGCTTTCCTCTTGTTCATCAGGATTTAAGTCCTGCTGATGACTGTCAAAGTTCTCCGACATCTCGATACCTTTGTCTTCCTCCTTGCAGTCCTTCTTCTCACTCTCCTGTTTCTCTTCGTTAGGACCTATCGTGTCCTCTAACTGATCCTCAGATTCTATTCTGTCTGAAACGTCTTTTGTCCCTTCACCGTCAGCCAATCCCATTCCTCCCTCGCTTGGACCACCATCTTGGCTCTCTTCGGCATCAGGAGCGTCTTCCGGCTGGCAGAAACCGTTCTTCGCTAACTCAAGGAAGACGTTCAACTGTAGATAAAGTAGCTTGCAAGTCAGACGGTAGGAAGCTATCAGCTCATACATATAATAATGAACCAGAAGGCTGAATTGTTGCAGCAGTGGCAAGTGCTGCGGAAGTGTCCTGAAAGGAATAATATTATTAATTCTCTGGTATCCGTATAACAGAATAAAGCTGCGAGAAAGGAATTTACCTCTTCCAAAAAGTAATACTTCGGTGAATCATGAGCTTACTGATATCAACCTTCTGGCAGTCCACTTTTATACATCTAAGATCCCATATCAACGACCTTACCAATCTTCCCGTCAACAAATTCTTTTCAGACTCCTCTTCAGATTCTTCTTCGACATCCTTTCTCCCTTTATTCGTTGCCCGAGTGCTTCGTCGAAGCTGCTTCTGAATCCCAAGAAGCAAAGAGTCGACAAGTTTCTTCAACTGATATTCCTCTTGGTTTATAATGTAAGTATACACATCATCCTTGTTCTTCATCAGTAAGTCCATTAAGGACTCAAAGCACTTAGTCTTGCTGGTGATGTTCTCCACGATGCAACGAACATGGCAAGCGACAGGATGATCCTCTGTGAACACGGAATTCAGACTGACCATTTTCTCCTTCACCTCGTTGATCTTCCGAAAGCATGTCCTAAGGAAATCAACGTTCTCCCTCTGCATCAACAAAGACAGACCGTAGCTACGTCTGAGCGCGACTTCGAAACACTCGTAGAACTCCTGCGACAAACTCGCTACCACTTTCAGGGCGTCCTTTACGAGCACTGCCGAATCGACAGCGCTCTGTCTTGAAACGGGTCTCGCTCCCTTGTTCATGTCAAGGAGACTTTCCTCGTCGACAGGCTCCGAAGGACAGCTTTCCAAATAGACAACGATCTGCTTCATGGTCAGTTCCAGCCATTGAAGGAAATTCTGCACATTCAATGACTCCATGTCGTTAACGTCCCTCTCGGTGATATACAACGTGTCGGATTTCCTCCAAGTTTCCACGTACTTGTGGACACTCCACATTTCACTTTTAAGATTAATGAGGGATTGGTAGAGAAACTCAGAAATCATCCTCTTCTGCTCGTTGGCCAGGACGATCAGATGAACGGAGTATCCCCGCAAACGCTCCATGTTCCGCGTTCCAATGTCGCTTTTCCCGGACTTCAAGATGCTGTCCAGGAAGCCGAACTTGATCAAGGACTCGAAATAATATTTCTCAGCGTCGGACGCTTGCTCGACGAACCCTCTGTCTATGTTTCCATACAGATCCTTGTCCAGCGCGAGGTACCACATATTCTTCGGCTCCAACAACGAAGCCAACTCCACGTCATCATACGTCTCACACCGCCAGGCTAAGTCGCCGGCTCGGTAAGACAGTCCAAGCTTGTTCAGCGACTTGAAGTAATTCGACAACGCCAATTTCTTCTGCTGGAGGATGCTCTTCGCTTGCGACCGTTGCTTCTCTTTCGTCAGAGTCTTGTCCACTTGTAAGCTCCTCAACTTCTTGCTCTCCTCCAGGCTGTCCTCTATGAAAGCCTCAATGTCGTGTCTGATCTGGGAGTACCCGCGCTTGCTGAAAATATCCTCGCAGAACTGGCGAGCTTTCAGAGCCAGTTTCTCGCCTTTGCGCAGTTCACCGGTTCCAAGTTGCACCAAGAAATCAGCAGGGCCTAGATCTCTGCTGACGAACGAGTCCAACGATTCCGGACCGGTTGGCACGGTCAAGTGGGCAGCGACGTGCTCCTGCAGACACTTCCGGTACTCTTTCGCCAGCTTGTGCAGCGTTCTGCGCGTCTTCTCGGCGGTGTTCTTCACAGACCAGTAGCTGACGTCGTTCCACCTGGTGATCTTGACGGTGTCCCTCACCTTTCTGGCGATCGGTTCTTTCATCGACTTTATCTTGTTCCTCACGCCGTTCAGAAATGGACGGTAACGATGGTAAATGTTCCAGAGCATATGGGACACCTCGCAAGGATGGGCCATGTGACTGTACTGATACAGAGTGTAAAGCAGTCGAAGCCTGGGTTCGAATTGGATTAAAGGTGATTTCGTCAGGAGCTCGGTGAACATCGTCGTGTAGTATTCCCTGTTATTGATGAATTCGGAGAAAGGACACTCTGCGGTTGAAATTACCGATAGCCAACGGTACATCAGGAACCACCACTTGGAAGACTCCGCTCTCAGGTCATCCTCGAGGATCTCCAGCGAGTCCTTCCACCTGGACAGCTCGAGTTTCCTCCAATAAAGGATCTTCCTGCCGAGGAACTCGATGAACTCTGCCAGGCTGACGTCGGAACGGGCGTTCTCCTCCCATTGCTGGATCTTGTTCAGCAGCAACTCGAAGCCTACCAGGAACCTGAGCAACGACGAGTCGATCGGGAAGCCCAGCAGCCTCTCGATGATCTGCTTGACGGAATACAAGAGGGGATTCTCTGGCCACTCCTCCAGGAAGCTGTCGACCCTCTCGGTAAGCCTCTCAAGGTACGGATAACATTCCTCCGCCTCACTGACGTTTGGGTCTCTATAAAAATCGTAGACGTCCTTGCGTCCAACCCGTGAATCCGACTTTGTCGACATCAGGACAGACATGCTGCTGATCAACGGTGTGCGCCAGTTTGTCTGCCCCGTTCCAACGCCCTCGCTGAACAACTGGAACCGTTGCACCAAGGGACTAACGAAATCTGTTTCCGAGCGTTCCAAATGCTGTGGTTCCTTCGAATTCCTTGATCTACTCGTCAACGCCTCCAAGTAGCTAAAATTTACACTGTCCCAATTGTCAAACATGGTCTGGATACTCCTCACAGCCTCCTGCTCTAACTTATGAGGAACCTCGACGCAGTCATCTATCTTGATACTAGCCTCTGATGGCTTCTGGGAAGCCGGGGCTCCCAGCTCCAGGAAGTCCTGCTGGTAGCTGGGGAACAGGCTCCGGTACTCTTCCTCCTCCTTCCTCTCCGCCTCCTTCTCATCCTCCTTCACTACGTACCAACTCTTCTCCGTCAGCGATATGCCCGTGACACACCTGGCCGTGTACCATGCAATGCATAATTTGTCGAATATCGGAGCGTACTCGTCATCCGACATGTGGCCATTATAAGCTCTCGCGACAGTGGACCAGTTCTCTAATTCTCGAAGAGCAACCAGTACCACCCTGTATTGCAGGTTAAACTGCCTGTCGTCTTCTGCTATTTTATCGTAACGGTCGCCTATGAAGGCGTCGCAGATCTCGGAAATGTAATGATTGTCGAGGCTCATCGTCAGGGGGAAACTCAGGTAACGGTTCACCGAGGAATCGCAGGGGGAATTGTGGGAATTCTCGCACTGCAGCAGCAGGGAGACACCGTGGTGCAGATTCGAGACAGCGCTGATGATAGGCAACACCAAATCCGGGAAACCAGTTAGAAACTTCCTCTCCAGCTTCTGCCAGAACCGTCTTACTGATTTCCTCCAGACCTTGACTTTCTCCAAGGTCGCCCCTTTCTCCAGAACGTCTCCTTCTGTATCCTGGTAGGTCGCCTCCATCGACTTCACGTGCTGCGAGATGGCCGAGTCCGAGGCGACGATGTTGCTGAAGCGTTGGATCTCCTCCTTCAGGTCCAGGAAACCCGACGTCGGCCTCGCCGCTTGGAAACCCTCGAAATTCTTCATTTCCTTGGACAACCTCTGCAGATGGTTCACGATCGCCAGCTCCTGGTGCTGAAGCAGGCGGACACCTAGCACGGTTCTCTGGAGATTCTCGATCAGCATCAGGTGCTCCAGCTCGGTGATGTTCTCGCGAGTGTACTTCGACATCAGGGCCATCCTCTGCACGGGATCTATGGCTCCCACGTTCTTAAAGACGAAGAGCTGCAGCTGGCCAAGGATTATCCAACCTTTACATCGCATCAGCTTGTCGTCTGAACTTTTCAGACTCGTCACTGCTTCTTGCAGAAGTTCCAGCAGACCGTCGAGCTGACTCTTCACCGTCTGCTCTTTGTCGTTGTTCGGTACAGGCTTGTAGTCCTTCATCGCTCGTCTGATGCAGGACATGCAGTAATTCGCTGTGGACAAGAAAGTGACCCTGTCGTTCAAGTGCGGGTCGAACTCCTTCGAACCGAACACCTTAGAATTCCGCCAGACCATCGTCCGCACTGCGCTCCACAGTTTCTTTTTGTTAACGTGATTCCTGAGATTGATCGTTTGAGCCTTGGTCCCGGAATGCAGCGGGAGCAGCTCGGAGATCAGCTTCCAGAGGGTCCACGTGTTGAAGCAGTTCATCTGAAAGTTAGGAATTATTGAATTTTAACCCCTTGCTCTACAACAACGAGTGAGACTCATGATGAAGATTTTCAACATGATTCAATAAATATATATATATTACTCGGTTCATTCGAATGCAAAGTAAATATTATTCCTCTGTAATCAACTATTATACTTAAATGGAGATATAGGCATAACATATGTTTAAAATTTTTCTTTTTCAAATAAATTATTAATGACAAAGTAGCCGTATCGATCAGAGTTCAGAAAGAAATCATAAGACAAGGGGTTAATAATATTGCAACATTTGATAGTAATATTTTCAATTCCGGCGCATTCAGTAATGAATAATTAACCCTTTGACGAATGCCAAGCATTGTGCAAGCAAATCATTTCACTGGTCAAGCAGAAATCAGTACATTTCCTTATTCTCTGTTACTGACGCATTCAGTATCTAATTTGTTATCTAATCTAAGCTTCTTACACTTTGGAGAATCGCCCGCGAAGGGTTAACAATGTTTACAAATGCCTTAACACATTGCGTACCGGTAACGAGAAATCTCGTTTTTATATAAAGACACTTAGCTACGCAACTTCGCTAATTACCACAGCATTGAAAAAATATAAAATTTAATTCGAATTGATTATCTATTTAAAATATATTACATAACAATATATCTGAGTTTTTCTATGTATAGTGATATAAGTTGACTTCAGTGAAAATTGCCATTCGCACAATTCAGTTTTTTGAAAATTAGCCGGTACGCAATGTGTTAACAAACATACCTCACAATCAACGTTGCTATCCTTATCCTTGTTCATATCCTCACTCGTGTCCTTATTTATATCCTCATTCGCATCCTCCTTATCCTTCTTCTCCTTTTGGTCAAACAGCTGCAGAAAAGCGTCGCAGTTCCCCGAAGCAGCCGTGCGCAGCGAGAAGTCCTCGAGCAAAGCGGAAAACTCGAAGAGCAAGCAGATCCTCCGTTTCTTAGGCAGCTCTTCCGAATTCAAACTCTTCATTAAACCGATCAAACGAACAGGTATCGTCGGAACGGTCTCAAACTTCTCAAGTGTCCGTTTATCATAATCCCCATCAATATCCTCGTCGCAAGAACCTCCATTCAATTCCTCCCAAATCACCAAACCATCATCTCCATCATTCCCTTGCGAGCATTCCGAGACCAGCTGCTTGCTCAGCTTCTTTTGAAAGTACAGAGCGTAAGTCATGAAGAAAAACTCGTAGATCGGCCATATCTCGATCTCCCAGCAGTCCTTGAGCCTGTTAACCTCTTTTGCACCGATCTCTTTGAGTGTCACGATCTCTGCGGCGATATTCTCCAGCTCCTCCGAGTTTTCGATGGCTCGGTCATCCCGGAAGCTCTCCGCGAGGATTTCAATCAATTTCCCTCTGGCCCTTCTGTTCTCCGGCAGAGCCAGCGAGGCGATCTTCAGCCGCGTCTTCGACAGCTCGATCAGGTCCTCGTCCGTGACCTCGAGCATTCTCGAGGTCGACCTCAATTTCTCGTGGAACCTCATCGTCTCTTCTGTGAAATGTGGCTGCGGCGCCGGCAGAAATGTCCGGATGTTGTCTTGAATGCTGTGCCGCTTGTTTACGTCCGTTGTGGAGTTGAAGTATTGGTCTAACGAGTCATTCCATTGTTGTGGATCCCGAGGGTCGGAAGGACTTGCTTCCAACACGGAGGTCAGCTTGTCGAATAACTCTGATAGCCACTCGTAGTGGATTTCCAATTGTGAAGTGATTTCTCGCAGGTCGAAGAAGGTGCCCTGGGTCTTGTCGACTAATGGGATGGTCCCTAGGTCGTAGAATCTTCGGTACCATTTTAAGAGATCTCGGAGTACCACGTAGTTGAGGCTGGTGATGTACAGGTTTGGGTTATGGAGGGAACAGTTAATGACATCCGCTGAGTTCTCCAGTATTTTTACGAAGTTGACGATGATGTAGTTGTCTAGCAGGTTGCTGGTTAGATCACCTGGAAGAAGGGAATTAGTGATTCGATGGAAGCTTGGAGAGTATTTGGTTAATTAGTTTGTAATGAAATTTTGGGCTTTTATGTCTCGAATGTAGAGATTGAGATACTCGGACATTGAAACATTGAAACATTGAAATACTCAAATATACAAATATTCAAATATTCCAACATTGAAACACTCAAATATACAAATATTCAAATATTCAAGCATTGAAGTATTCGAACATTTACCAAATATTTACGAAATTCAACAAGAGTCAAATTGACTTATTCCGTCAATCCAGTATTAATTATCCCATAACAACCATTAAATGTACATAAACGCGAGTATTACTCGCTGAACAAACGCAAAGTTGCGAGGCAACTCTCACCCTTCGTGGCGGCAAGCGAGTAATCCATCAGCAGCATGATGTTATCATCTCTCTGAATGACCCGCGACTCGCAGTCGAATGTCATCGCCGAGAAATACAAGGCGAGCATGAGGTTGTTCTGATGCCAGCCGAGCGAAAACTCCAGAGACGCATTCTTATGGAAGAAGATGTTCAACTCGTTCACTCTCTTGTAGAGAACCTCGGCGAGTTTCCCGAAACTGTCGGAGTCATTTTTCCCGAAAATAGACGAGCACCGGGCGCGCCGGAACTCCTTGTCGGTGAACGATGATCTCCCGTAGAAATCGAGCAAAAGGAGCTTCACGAATTCCTTGGTGTCCGTAACCGGAGGTTTCTCGAACAGGTCGAAATGTATTTTCGCCGGGTCGTATCTGGAAAAGTCGATCGGACGAGATTGTACGTAAGTGAATTCCTTCGAGCAGGGTAAATTAATTTCGAACCCCCTGCAGTGGGAAGGATGGCGATTTATTTTGATGACAGAGGTCAGAGGTGAATTCATGTGGTACATATATTATTCTTTCTTTAACCCTTTGCACTACAAAGTTTTTCAGTGGAAATATTTAACATTTTTCGACGAGATATAGACGACACTGTTTTAAACTAGAATTTTGCTGAATCTACTACCTTGTTAACTTAATGATTTAGATAGATAGATCTAACTTGCTAATTCATTAACTCATTGACTCAAAAATTCATCTAACTCGCTAATTCATTAACTCATTGACTCAACAATTCATCTAACTCGCTAATTCATTAACTCATTACCTCAACAATTTATCTAACTCGCTAATTCATTAACTCATTGACTCAACAATTCATCTAACTCGCTAATTCATTAACTCATTGACTCAACAATTCATCTAACTCACTAATTCATTAACTCATTGACTCAACAATTCATCTAACTCACTAATCCATTAACTCATTAACTCAACAACTCACCTCCCTCATTAACCCAACAATTTCCCAACTCACCAACCCATAAATTCATCAACCGATCAACTCAACAATCCACCCAACTCATAATTCACCAGGCCCGCTTACCTCAGCATCTTCACAGCAGTCCTCAACAAGAACACCTGCTGATCGACGAACGCGAGCGCAGAATTCCTACAAAGATCGGAAGTGGCGGGACTAATCGCGTCAAAGTCATACAAATCGTCAACCGACCGATCCTCTCTATTGAAAGAGGACAGTATCTCTTCGACCTTTCCCATCGCTTCTCTCTTCGACCTCGGGTCGAGGGTAGCCAAGACCTCGCGATAAGAGTTCCGCACTGATTCCTCGAACGTGAACCCTTTGGTCACTTGCTGGTTGGTAAACGAAGCCGCCCGCAGCAGCTCGTCCAGACGGAATTGTTTATCGTGCAAATAATCGTGGACCTTCATGAGGGCACTCTGCTGCGTCGCACGTCGCACGCCGCATTTAGCCAGCAACGATCTGATGTCCAACGCATTGTACTCTTGCAATGATGATGCTGGCAAGATCACGATCTCCACGCCTCTGTTGCGCATGGCTCTGCGACAGTGATAATGCGTC
This sequence comes from Nomia melanderi, assembly GCF_051020985.1. Taxonomy (NCBI): domain Eukaryota; kingdom Metazoa; phylum Arthropoda; class Insecta; order Hymenoptera; family Halictidae; genus Nomia; species Nomia melanderi. The sequence continues at coordinate 8,973,579 of NC_135000.1, forward strand.
GATTAATTGGGAGAATTATTAATGTATGTGGATTGGGATTGTCGTACAATTGTAAGATGATATTTATAAATAATAGTAACGTAGAAAACAAACAAAAATAAGGAAAGATAAATAGATACAAAGTAAATAGATAAATAAATAATAAATAAATAAACGCAACAAAAGAGAAAGAACTATGTGGATAGGGATTGTTGTGCAATTGTATGATGATATTTATAAATTATAGTAACGTAGAAAACAAACAAAAATAAGGAAAGAAATAAATAGATACAAAATAAATAGATAAATAAATAATAAATAAATAAACGTAACAAAAGAGAAAGAACTATGTGGATAGAGATTGTCGAGCAATTGTAATTTAACACTAAAACTACCATGACTGATGTCTTCTTTTTACAATTATTAGAAAGGTAACAAATGTTTCTCTGGGAAATTATTGAAGAAATTCATTTAGCACGCAAATTGAATTTTAAATCAATTAAAGTCTGAACAGATGCACTCTTGGAGTTTCTATAGCGAAATTTTCAAAAGTCAATTGAAGTTCTTGGTAGTTTTAGTGTTAAAGAAGAATATGTAAACATTTGGACTTCGTTGTTATTTATTCCTAATTAAGATTGATTGATTATTGAAATATTCTAATAAATATTGATAAATAGATTGGATAAAGATGGCTATAAAATTATGATTTACTGAGAATGAATATGTCTATGGAATAAGTAATACACAAATACTTGGACTTCATTGTTACTTCTCGCAATTCTGAAATAACATTAATAGAAAATAAATAATGAACTGATAGCTTCTATTATCTCCCTCAATCCCAAAATTTACACTACTCCACAATAAACACTGATAACCAAACTAAAAACTTCTTACAGAATCGCAATTTACCAAGAACAAAATGTAAAAGCTTGCAATTCTGTTCCTTTCTAATTCGCGAAGCGTTTCCTCTTTCTTTTCCGACATTTTATTTTGGATTTCGACGAGACTACGATGGAAATGAATTTTTTACAATCATGCTCGGACCATCGAGACCGGGAATAGGTAAGATCAGCGTGAATTCCTCTAATGGCGCCGGATTACCTGGAGATCTCGCCGTAACGAGGGTTCATAGTGAAGAACAACCGGAAGTTCGGGTGGGGCTTGATGGCGAACGCGTTCCCATGCTCGTCGACACCTTTCTCGCTTATTGCCAGGATACCGTTCGGCTCCAGCAGCCCGTTCAATCGGTCCAATACCGCCGGACTGCAGAGATTTACTTGGTCGAGCAGCAGCCAGGTGCCATTTTGTAGACACTGGAAAGAGCGTGGGTTAAGTAACGACCGACACGTGTTATTGTCCTCGTAAAAATGATTGATCGCGCGGTAAAAGCGTCCTAACATCTGGAATATCGATGTTCGATCTTCAAAATCTCCGTTATCAACTAGAAATTGCCTCTAACTATCGAGGCAATGTTGAAATTCCTTGGAATTTTATTAAATTCGATATTAATCGGAATAATTTGATATTGTTATCCTTTATAAAGCGTTCAGCGAATGTACATTTTCAAGAAACTAATGCTTAGAAATATTCTTTACTAATTGAAAAATTTAGCTATCGAAATTCTATGAAAACTAAATGTATTAAATTTCAAGTGATACTAGAAGCTTCGTAATATTCGACAAACTAATACTTAGAAATATTACCAATTGAACAATTTTTGTTATCAATATTGATCCTTAGAATTGAATTCAATTAAGTCTCTAAAATAATTCTATAAACTCAGTTGCTTTCTACGAAAACTAAATATACTAAATTTCAAGTGACACTAGAAGCTTCTTAACATTCGACAAACTAATAGAAATATTCTTTACCAATTGAAGAATATAGTTATCGATATTGATCCTTAGAATTGAATTCAATTAAGTCTCTAAAATAATTCTATAAACTCAGTTGCTTTCTACGAAAACTAAATGTATTAAATTTCAAGTGATACTAGAAGCTTCTTAACATTCGACAAACTAATAGAAATATTCTTTACCAATTGAAGAATATAGTTATCGATATTGATCCTTAGAATTGAATTCAATTAAGTCTCTAAAATAATTCTATAAACTCAGTTGCTTTCTACGAAAACTAAATATATTAAATTTCAAGCGACACTAGAAGCTTCGTAATAAAAATGAATGTCTAAAAATACTCCACTAAAAATTATCTATAACCATCTCTAATCATCGACGAAAGAGCCATAGCAACTCCCTAGAACAATCCAAAAGCACAGGTGTAATTGTAATTTTATTTAAACAGAATTTAGCTGAACTAGAATTAAACTAAACTATCTGTTTTAATCTATTCTACGCAGTAGCTGTTCGACGTTGGTCTACTCTGACCTACTCCTCTCGACTCTCAAACTACACTGCACCCCAAACGCCTTACAATCACCTTAAATACTAATCCTGTCAACACGGGGCATGATTCTGTAGGTCATTATCGTCCGCCCGCGAATCACCCGAATCCCAAGTGGTAATAAACCGAGTATACCTGAGGCATCCCTTCTGCGTCGCGTCCCACAGACCAATTAACCCTTTGTCCTACGATTTAATTTAGCAATTGCACTTGTTAGAACTACTTTTCGTTAATACACTATCAGAACAAATGATTCTATGCTCTATTCTATGCTCCACTCTAACAAGAAAAATAATGTTGCATTTGAACTTAAAAGAACTGAATAACATTTACACGTGTGAAACCACATTAGAAATCTTCGCAACGAGTCTGACACGATATTGAAAAGCAAGGGGTTAACACCTTGAATGCCATGGTGAATGCAATGCTGTAATCCAGTGAATGAAACGATGATTATTTGCAACCTTTTTATATTAAAAAAATGTTTATACTTTAAACAATACTAACACGGTGACATTACCCGAGATAAATGCGCAATGAAACGATTCAATATAATTTCATATTATATTCCTTTCATTCAAACGCGCAGCATTCAGCGTGTTCAACGAAACAATATAAAATAATAAGAAGCTTCTCGTAACAAAGAATAAAATAACAAAAGGGCTCAGTCGCCAGGCTCGCAAATTCGCCGAACGACGCGTCGAATTAATCGTCGGCGACCGCGAGCAAACCGGAAATCGCGTTCGCAGGCGTTCCGCGGCGGCGTCGGGCCGTTAACACTAGGTTTACGGAACGCGTCAAATTGACGCATATTGGATTTTAGAAATATTATTTTGCAAATGTTTACGCCGATTTTTAATTGATGCGATCATACTGACAAATCTCCAGTTTCCACAATCTAAATAAACGAGCATCAATTCTTTTAGGAATAATAGAATGAAGTGAACAATAAATGCCCGGAAACGTAGCGTTAAGATGAAACAAAGACAATATTTACCTTGACGAGCACGCTGTCAACCCACTCGAACTTCCCGCCAGCGTTCAAACATTTCTCTTTTTTCACGGCGACCAACAGATCGGCCAGCTTCTGCTTGATCTGCTGCAGCTCCGCCTCGCGTTCGCGCGACAGCATTTTCATGACCGACACCAGCTTCGATAATTCCTCGGTTTTACGGAGGAACAGTTCCGTTTCCGTGGACATCGTCGTCTCCTTTGTTCTACCGTCGTCTATACCGTGGGAAGGGAAACATCGCGGATCGTGAATATCGACGAGCGAAAACGTACGAAGGCAATTGCAAACGTTCCGAATGGGGCTGTTTTTCTGGGAGAGTAATCTTTGTTCCGTTGGCGAGTCATCTTTGGGATGTGGTAGTTCAAGATTGGGTATCTGGGGTAATTTTCCTCTTTTTTATTGTTGCTTTAGTGCGTTCGTTTTGGTAATGTTTGATTTCGTGAACTGAATTTGGGAATTTCTCTATTTTGATGTTTTTGTGATTCTATTTTGAGTCTATTTCGCTGTTCCTTTATTATTTCTGTGTTAGTTATATTTTAGAGTATAATTGCTTCTATTTTATTAGAATTTTGTTTCCTTATTGAATTATTCCTATTTTACTATTCTTCTATTATTTCTACAGCAGTAATTAACTATTTCTATATCATCGGCGTTTTCCTTATTTCATTATTCACTATTCTTTTATTATTTCTACATTATTATTTCTACAGTAGTAATTAATTATTTCTATATCATCAACGTTTCCCTTATTTCATTATTTATTCCACCACTATTTTAGTATTTCTACATTACTATTTCTACAGTAGTACTTAATTATTTCTATATAATCAGCGTTTTCCTCATTTCATTCTTCTATTATTTCTACATTACTATTTCTACAGTAGTTAATTATTTCTACTCCATTATTATTTCGCCACTATTCCATTACTTCATTACGTCTACTTTATTATTTTACTATTCCCATTTCACTACCCTCTCATTCAATTCTTTCATTACTTCTATTTGACTATTCCGTTTCTATTTTATCACCGTCCCATCCCATCACCTGGTCATTCCCATTTCACTGACATCCAGCTCCATCGGTTTATTATTCCCATTTCATTACCATTTCACCCAATTATTCCACCGTTTCGATTTACCTCTCCGCTAATACCCTAATTCTACCCTTTCCCGCGGAGGAGAAAAAAAATAGAAGAAGGAATAGTTTCGACAAAAGTAAAGCGACTCGGTGAGATCACGAAACGAAAGAGATAAGGTACCTTTAGACAAATGTCGGACGTTCTCCAGGAGAGCATGGTAATAGGACACCTGATCCAAACAGCCCTCCAGCAGCATCCTCCTCAGGATTTCGATTAACAGCGTCTCGGTGCGATCCAGCAATTCCTCGAAGTGTCGATCGTAATCCGTCTGCAACGTGAAAAACGCGATGGAGAATGGTTCGCTCGAATCCTCCGTTGAAACGGCTTCATTCGTTAGCGTTTCCCCGTTTCCAGCTTACCGATCTCTTTGATCGTTGATTCACTTGAGAATTTGAATGGGTTTACTAGCTTGTTAACTAATGATTCAGGTGGATCATTAACCCAACAATTCACCTAACTCACTAACTCACTAACTTACTAATTCGTTAACTCATTAGCTCAGAAGTGCCGATCGTAATCCGTTTGTTTCATTCAATCAGTTGATTTGGCTGATAGAGTGAACTTAGCTTGAGAATTTGGATGGATTTATTAACTTACTAACTCAATGATTCAGGTGAGTCATTAATGCAACAATTTACCTAACTCACTAACTCACTAATTCATTAACTTATTAACTCATTAGTTGAGAAGTGTCGATCGCAATCCGTCTGCAACGTGAAAAACGCGATGGAAAAGGTTCGCTCGAGTCCTCCGTTGGAACGGCTTCATTCGTTAGCGTTTCCGCGTTTCCGGCTTACCGAACTCTTTGATCGTTTAACTCTTTGAGAACGGGGAGTCTTTGACGTGTACAGACGTTCGCAGATGAAGTCTAATTATTGATCAGGTATTTCGATAATGGGGAAAGAAACTGTACGGATTCATCTCCGTTTGATTAATCCCTTCTCGTGTAATATCCGATTGGACTTCGGATGGACATTTTAGTAATGAAACGAACAAGATGGAATGAAATGAAATAAATAATAAAATGAAATCATATAAATAATACAATGATATGAAATGAAATGTAATAGGATAAGATAAGATAAAGTAAAATAAAATAATATAATATAGTATAAAATAAAATAAAATAAAATAAAATAAAATAAAATAAAATAAAATAATATAATATAAAATGAGATAATATGAAATAAAGTAGGATAAGACAAAATAAAATAAAATAATATAAAATAAGATAATATGAAATAAAATAAAATAATATAAAATAAGATAAGATAAAATAAATAATAAAATTTCATCGACTAAATGTTATTTCTCATATAAATGAATCGTCGCTTGCTCATTATCAGTCCTCAGCCATCAAAGTAAACGTAGACACAGAAATCATCAAATTCTCATCTTTCTCTACTAAATTATCAACAAACTAGTCTCATCAAGCGCAGATATCGAAGAAATTACTTGCGAGCAACTCAGTATTCCAAATATGAAAATTCCATCTCGACAAACGCGAATATTCGTCCCCAAGGGGTTAAACGTTGCTCGCAAAGTAAAGAGATCGAAGAAGCGAGCAGAAACGAATCGAATAAATCTGTTATTAGCTGCCTTAAACTGTTAATTGTAATTCCGCTCACGAGCCGTGTAGCAACGGCGGAACTTAGACCGAATCTGGGACGAATAATTCCGGCGGACGTGATGAGATTCGAATTTTATTATTAGACCGCGCGGGGCTCCATGGAAATCCGCATTGACATAGGGAAATTCGATGAAAACTCCGAATTAAATAAGGTCCCGGAAGCGGACAGAGAGACCGCTTAATTCCGCGTAACTTCTCGAATGTTATCAGACGTTATGAATGCGCGATGCTGTAGATTGCATTGGATATTATAAATCGTAGTTAGTTTCTGCTGCAGTGCATGTGTTTATGAATTTATGATGAAAGTGTACTGTTCAACCCTTTGAAGACGAAGCTTCTTTGAAATATAGAATGACGATGAAACAGATGAAGCTAAATTATATATCGGTTGATTAGATAATTGGAAAAGGAGACTATGTATTGATCTCCTGCTGTTTTAGTAATTAACCATTTGCGGACCTATGTAGGTAGTTTGATGAGATGAAACTTTCATATTTGGAAGACTATGTCGTGGAAAAATAATCTAATTAGTCAAACAGTAAGAGATTAGCACGTAGTTTTCTTTCTTTTTACTAATTAAGCAATTGATGTATAATGTAACTTCGTATGTTGAAGGTTTTGTATGTTTCAAAGGGTTAAAACAGAGAAACTAAGAAATAGAGTTGCAAGGATGATTCTGAACGGTGAAAGGAACTTCCCCTTTAATTAGGTTTCTCGAAAATGATTTATAGAAATCGAAATTTGTACGAAGATCAGCAATCTAGTAATAATTAGGAAATAGAGTTTAGAGTTTAGAGTTGAAAGAAATATTCTGAACGATGAAAGGAACTTCTTTAATTAGGTTTCTAGAAAATAATTTATAGAGATCGAAAATTGTATAAAGATCAGTAATCTAGCAATAATTAGGAAATAGAGTTTAAAAACTAGAGTTGCAAGAATTATTCTGAACGATAAAAAGAACTTTCACCATTTTCTCGGAAATAACTTGCGAAAATCGAAATTTGTATAAAGATCGGTAATCTACAAATAATTAGTAAATTAAAATGAGTAAGAATATAATTAGAACACGAACTAACAATAGAGAATGATTATTCGAAAGAAACATTACGAGAATCATCGCGCTTCGATGCAGTTTATACGACTCTCAGCTGCCAGATTCACGAAAAAAAAAGCATAAGCAGAACATCTAGTTATTCTTCGATATTCGACCGCGTCGTTTAGTTTGTTGATGCCGTTTTGAAATTCGTTTCCCGTCGCCAGCGAGTTTCCCTCGTTTTATTGTCGATCGATCCGACGATGCGGCTGCACGGTAACGAGCAAGATCGAGTCCTTCCTCGGAATCGATTTAGGGGAGAGATGGGCTGCCTTCGCGAGTCGAATGCCATGTTATCAGGTTTGTTACACACAGATAGGGGGAATCCCGTGGCAAAGATGGACGCCGAAAAATCCATACTCCGAAGGGGATGGGGTCAACGGAGACGCATCAATCACTTTGATTTCACCCCACCAAGAATAATCTTGACCGACAGCGGTCTTCGCGTGGATCTTTCTTTCCCTCCTTCATGGTTTCTGCGTCAATTCGTGCGGATTTTAGGGGAGTTTAATTATTTCAATTTTTTTGCGTGATTAAACGTTACTCTTTTGTGATTAATTATTGGAGTCTGGAGTTCTTTCGCTTTTGGGCTGGAATTTTGTTTCTACTTGCTATTAAGCATTCAATCGTTAATTACTTGGTTTTTAAGTCGTGGAGAAGATTACGTAGGAAATTGAATTATCTTCAATTCTAGATGAAAGAAATCTACTTAAATATCAAAGTATAACAAAAGTATAACATACAAAAGTATAACAAATGTGTCAATTCATGGAGATTTCAAGGAGTTTAATTATTTCAATTTTCTGATGTAATTAAACATTATTCATCTGTGATTAGTTATCAGAGTTCGGATTGGAATTTTATTTCTACTTGCCATTAAGCATTCAATCGTTAATTAATTACTTGGTTTTTAAGTCATGGAGAAAATTACGTAAGAAATTGAATGATCTTCAATTCTTCCAGATAAAAATCTACTTAGATATCATTTCTCTTTTTTCAAAGCTTTAAATCAATCGTTTCCCAAAAGTATCCCCAAGAAAACCGATTAAAACCAATCCCACCATCGACGTTTTAATTCGACGACAAACGATTGTTAAACGTGACAAAGTGAAACGCGCGTTCCCCCATCGAAAGTCGGCGAAACGACCGAATTAAAGACGTATTAAGTTTGTCATGCTAAACCCCATACGCTCCGACCCTTTCCCTTCTCCGCGATTGATTTTCTACGGCACTGCGGAGACCGCATCTCTTTTATCTATAGCCTGTGGACAACATTCCTCCTCGAACATTTCCCGAGCCGGCTGAGTCATTACCACCGATCATTAAGCTGTAAATTTATGCTCGTAGCGAGCGTGCCACCGTGAAATGCAATAACGTGCGAACTTTAATGAAGCTGTACACTTTAATTCCCTTCTTAACCAATTAAACCCTCCATGAACGACGCTAAAAGCACGAAAATTTGCAATTTACCGCCGTCACGTGACTTCCATATGAACGAAACCATAACTTACGACTTATATTTTATCAATTAAAGGAGATTAATTGAACCTTGCTTCGAAATAGTCGAAATATATTGGAATATATCGATTAAAACAGTCAAAAGACCACTAAATTGTAATCGAAAAAGTTTCTACCTTTGAATTACTATAATTTTGTTATAGAAACTCGTGCGATATTGTACCTAGGCTCATTTTAAAGGGTGAACCTTCTACTTTCGCACCTGACAAGTCACTTTTATCTATTATAATTCTTCTGCATATAACAGCCGAGACAGCGAGCATACTTTCTCGTTTTTAAAACAGCACCGCTTCAAACGCCTCGACGAACGTCGAACAATTTTTACCAACACTGAAACCACAGCAGATTTAAACATTAACCTCCCCCCTTTGCAACGACCCCTTAAAACTGAACGCGCCACTTTCCCTCGCGGTTTTATTCAACCAGAAACGTAAAGCGTACCGTAAAATTCATAAAGTTTCAATAGTAAAAAAGTACGTCCGCCGTCAGGTTCGCTACATAGAGAAAGAACACCGTAGAAAAACCTAACTTACAGGACACAAACTAGAAACTACCCCCTTTAAAACGAGCCTAGGAAGACTATCGCGCGACTTTTCACGGGAAAGTTACAGTAGTCAAAAGAGGAACGACATCTCGACCGAACATTTCGTAATTTCACGCAGAAATCCGGGGAAATCCCCGAATAAAATGTTTGCGGAGGTATTTCTCCGACTGTTCTGAAGGCAGCACGGTTCAGCGAGGATGGTGGAAGACAATACGTTTCGAGATTGATCGTTCCCCGTCGCGGTAACGACGGGACAAATGAATTCTATTACCGTCTCGTTCCCGCGACAAGGGAGATAAATCTACTGTCGCGTGAAATAAGGATCGCTTCTTAATGATCCCGGGCCGGGGAGGCACGTAGAGGAGTTTTGAAGCGGCGCGTCGGCCAGCCGCCGGTCAACCGTTGCCCCGGAGCGGATATCGCATTTGGGACGTGGATTTCATTCTTTCTAATGTGTCCTTTCGCGCCGGCGAGATTGAAAGCCGGCGCTGTTCTCATTAGATGTTAAAGGGCTACTGGTGAACGCCTCGCGGCCGGCGAATAAAGGATTTGTCATTAAAATGATCACGGGGGACGCGCCGCTGTCTTCGTGGGAGACCGCGATCGCGCTGGCTGTTCGACTGGGAAATGAGGAATTGAGGAATAAACAGAAAAAGAACAAATGGGGAGGAAATAGGAAAAGGAATGGGGAAAATTGAATCCTTGAAAGTTTTGGAATGGTAGAATTTTAGGGTGTTTGTAGTTTGAAATTCTTGTGTTTTGGATGTTTGGGGTTTTAGAGGTTTGGTATTACAGAAGTGTAGAAGTTTCATATTTTAGAATTTTGGAAATTTAGAAGTTTGGCACTACAGAAATTTCGAAGTTGGTACCTCAGAATTTTAGAAGTTTCATATTTTAGAATTTGGAATTTTAGAATTCTAGATGTTTGGTATTACAGAAGTTTAGAAGCTTCGTATTTTAGAATTTTAGAAGTTTGGCATTACAGAAGTCTAGAAGTTTGGTATCTCAGGATTCTAGAAATTTGGTATTTCGGAATTTTAGAAACTTGGTACCTCAGAATTTTAGAAGTTTCATATTTTAGAATTTTGGAAATTCAGAAGCTTGGTATCATAAAAGTTTAGAAATCTCATATTTCAGAATTTTAGAAATTTGGTATTACAGAAGTGTAATTCGAAACGACCATCGACATCCCAATTCTCCATCAACCCTAACCCTTACTTCTCTCACAATCCCCCATACTCGATAATTCCAAATAACTCCCGAAACTCAACAATTCAAATCCCAAGCACCAACTGTTCCACTTTCCCGCCGAAAGTAGAAAGCTCAACAAGCCACCCGAAAAAAGCATCGACCGAAGTTCACCTTATTTCACCATCGTTCCCATCCATTTTCGGCGAACGTCCGCCGAAAGTCCACTGAAAATCAAGAATTCGGGCGTGTGTATCGAACAAATATTTAACCTACCCCATGCAAAAGGGAACTCCGCTCGAGACGCGGGTGAAAGAGTAAAACTCCGCGAGAGGGAAGCGGAACGGGGCCGAAGAAAGGCCGCGATGCGTAAAATTGAAAAACGCGAGCTGCCGGCCGGCCGACAAAGCAAATGAAGGGCCAGAAACGGAAGCCGCGGAGCCCGGATTCCCCTCGAACGCGAGAATTAATTAATTCCCGGCCGTTCCGGCGTGGTAACGAGGCCGCGTTCCACCTGAAAATAAACCCGCCGGCTTCGCTCCCAAGATCCGCTCGTTTATTTTCAGCCGGGCAGCCGATTTCCACGGGGAACCGTCGGAATCCACGGTGTCGCGGCGCCCCGGCGAACGCAAAATGGCGCGGCCGGCCGCGAAGAGGATCGATACAACCTGTAATTGCGAGATTAGTGCCAAGTGCCGCGCGTACGAAAGCAAAAACGCGAGCCAAGACGGTTGTCGCGGAATCGAGAGCTCTGCGGATCAACCTTTCACGCGGGCAGCGTTCGAAATCGTCGGCGGGGAAATCTCGAGTAACTTCGGAATGTTAGAGATAGAGGGTTAATTGTTTGCATCTCGGCGCCTTTCAATTGATTTGACACAGTAGAATCGTAGAGTTTGATGTTTAAGCTTTGAGTCCCAAGCGGCGCGATGGCGCTTCTCTGTAACAGTGCCCAAAAGTGGCAGTCTATCGGTTCGTAGAATCAGATGAAGCTCATTTACTTCTTTTCCTTCTAATTATTCATTTTCATTCTCCTTATTACCCAAGACTGGAAAAATGTAACGATTGCACTATTTAAAATTTGTTTCTGTCGAAACAGGAAAGCTTCATTCAGTTTCGAAACTGAAGCGAAAGAAGCGCGATCGCGCCGCTTGGCATTATTCGACCGGTTTTCGAAACGATTAATTTTGTGTGACGTATCATTACGTGAAAAATCGAGAGAAAATAGTCTTCTTCGATGTACCTGCGACTTCTCGCTAAGTCGATTTCACAAAATGTCCGCATCTCGTTTGGAAATATTGAGTATTTCCAATGAAGAACTTCTGGAGTGCAAAGGGTTAATGATCCCCTAATAATTCAATTATTTGATACATCGTGATTCTCGAATCTGTATCTAGGAATCAGTCAGACGATTATAGATTCAATGATTGACAGTAAAATTATTGAACTAGTTCATTTGAAACTTTCGCAGTTGTTTCAATGGATTTCCTGAGAAACTTTTAGGTTTTTAATTTTAAAGAAATAAAATATGAACCTGCGATAGAGGAAAGATCAATTTCATTTGCTTCGCGAGTGCCAGGTTCCTAGCAAGCGACGGTACTTTCCCTTCCGCTCCCGATGTTAACGACTCGTTGATAAATTCCTTTGTCCCGCGGACAGCTTCCGTTCCCGGTAATTTTTGTCGCTCGCGCTGCCTCGTAAATTCATTTGTACCACGGCGCTTCCGTTTTTAGCGGCCCTGCGATGATCCTGCGTTTCGGGCCACTCCGACGCGTTGATAAATTCATTTGCTCGAATGCGTTATTAGACCTCCCTTGTAACAATGCGATTAATGTTCGGTCTCCAGAACATTTTTAAATGTTCGAGCAATCCGCCCTTGTAGTGCTTTTAAAGGTTTTCTGGGGAAGTTTCGCGTTATCCCAATTTCTGGATACGTTCTTTAGTATGGTTTGTAGCTCGAGTTTTAGGTAGATTAGGTGAGATTTCGAATTTGAGGTTTTTGGAACCTTTGGAATATTTGGAAGTTTTAGAATGTGGGAATTTTGGGGTGTTTGTAGTTTGAAATTCTTGTATTTCGGATGTTTGGGATTTTAGAGGTTTGGTATTGTGAAAGTTTAGAAGTTCCATATTTTAGAATTTTAGAATTTTAGAAGTTGGGTATTACAGAAGTTTAGAAGCTTCATATTTTAGAATTTTGGAATTTTACAAATTTAAAAATTCGGTATCTCAGAATTGTAGAAATTTGGTATCTTAGAATTCTAGAAACTTGGTATCTCAGAATCTTAGAAGTTCCATATTTTAGAATTTTGTAATTTAAAAATTTTGGAAATTCGGCACTACGGAAGCTTAGTATCTGAGAATTTTCGAAGTTTAGTATCTGAGAATTTTAGAATATCAGAACGCGCAGAGGTTCTCCATTGAATTATTCAAGCTCCAATCGAATCAGCAACCACAGCGGCGACACTGATTTATGTTATATCAATTTCCCGTGATTGAATGCGCGCGGAGGCGCGAACAAACGAATCGACAAGATTAATCCAAGTTCCGTGGGATTATTTTATGGGGAATTCAATTAAATCTCCGCGAGACGGTTTAATGATTTAGCCGGCGTATACACCGTCACCTCCGGACGATTACACGAGGCTTAGCAAAGAGTAATCCCAAATATCATTTAGGATCGCGAATCTTATTACCCGGCGAGACTTGGTCTCGAAGTTTAACCCACTTGCACCGCAACTCCGGAACACGACAGCGGAACTTTATAAACACGTTTATGTAACGCTCGTTCCCACCCGATTACATTCGGAATGGTCCCTGCAAATCATGAATTATTATTAAAATATTTCAACAAATTACACCGTTCAATTTCAATAAAACTAACGTCGACCTTAGACCCTCTGTCAGATCGCCATAAAAAATCGTACGATATTCCGCCTGGGTTCATTTCAAAGCTTGAAGCTTCTACTTTCGCTTCCCATAAGCCACATTTCCCCGTGATTTCGTCTCTGTACACAATGGCTGAACAGGCGATCGTACTCTGTCGGTTTTCGAATTTTATGAATTTTACGGGTACATTTTACGCTTCAGGTTGAATAAAACGGCGAGGGAAAGTAGTACGTTCAGTTTTAAGGGGTCGTTGCAAAGGGGAGAGGTTAATCTTTAAATCTGTAGTGGTTTCAGTGTTGGGAAAAATTGCTCGACGTTCGTCGAGGCGTTTGAAGCGGTGCTATTTTAAAAACGAGAAAGTATGTTCGCTGTCTCAGCTGTTATATGCGGAAAAATTGTAATAGATAAAAGTGACTTGTCAGGTTTGAAAGTAGGAGGTTCACCCTTTAAAATGAGCCCAGGTACAATGTCGCACGACTTTTTATGGTGAAGTTGCAGAGGTTCAAATGTCGATGACTTCTCCATTGCAATTTTGTGGAACAGTGTAATGATTCCAGCGCGATAAAGTTAATGATGATAAACATACGCTAAATACAGCGATGGTAGTTAATTAGTCAGAAGAGCCTGCAGCGAACAATTACAAAACAATTGTTTCCGCGCTACTGGTCCTGCAACTCCGGCCAAAGTTGGCAATTCGGATGCGGGATTCAGCACGTTGCTCGGGAATTTTTCGTTTGGCTGTGTTTCTTTTATTTTTCATGGGCCACGTTGTCATTAACTAATCAAACTTTCGATGATCGAACGGACGACACTCGTAGTTGCTCGATTATCGACGTTCCCGGCGAATACATGCATGGAATTCGCAATTTTCCGATAAATTTCGATCACGATGCCCGGCAGTTCTTAAATCGACCATTTCTAAACGGTTTGCGTTAAATATTAACGTAACAATTGATTTCCTTACATAAATTATCACTTCATTGTAACAAGTACCACAGGAATCCGTAATAAAAATTCAAATAAAAAATAATCAGCGAATGAGCTGACACCATTTACACGGATATCACGTTAAAACTCGACAATTAACCCATGATTTCGTCTCAAATCGCAAACTAAACAACAAAAACATACTTAACCTATCAAATACTGTTCAACAGACAGTCAAAAATGTAGTTCTCCGACAGAACTACCAAAACATCAACATAGTTACCAGATAACATTCCCAAATCGTCAATGTCGCCCGAAAACATCTCCTTAAAACACCAAATTCACTCGAACTTTCGTCCACCAGATGAAAAACAACGGTCAAAACCGAACTTTTACAAGATTAATAAATAACCAACATCCGAAGTTGCCTGCAACACGCGGAAAAACCGCCCGGGAAGTTCGAAATTCGATAAACAAACGTCCATTTAGCGGATTTCTCAGTTCCGCCGTTCTTCCGCTCGGCAGTCTCTCGACGGCTCGTGGCAGGCAAATGGGCCTCGTTATTTTTTATTTCCGGTTGTTCGATGATTGTCGAGCACGGTACCGGTCCACTTCTCGAATCCAATAATAAGACGGCCCTGGATACGCCGTTTCTCCGGCGGAAACGCTCGCGTTTAACTTTTCAGGGCTGCCCCTCGAACGGTCGCATGAATATTTCAGGCTCTAAATTTACGCCCAGCACTACTCCCCGGTTCTAATTCATTACACGGCCGACTCCGTCGACCCCCGCGCACCCCCGCGATGCCTAAGTTTCGCCCCTGAAACAATCAGAGCGAAGGGAAAGTATTTTTCCATCGGCAGCCGGCAACGCGCGCGCCCTATAAACTTGATTGCGCCGACTGCTTCCGGTTCCTCCTCTACTTTAACGCGTTCGGCGGCTCGGGGACATCGCGGTGCATCATGGTCACGATTTCTAGTGACCTTGTTAAGTAAATTTTTTATTGTACATTCGAAATTTTTGATGGGTTTTCAAGATTTTTGCGCGCTCCATATTGGTACGGTATGAACAGGGAAACGGAAAATCGATCTGAGGTTTGAATTAAGGGTTGACGATTAGTAATTTGTTGAGAAATTGGTAATTGGAAGATTGGAGAAGTGGTTTATCTAGAAATTTGAATTTTGGAAATGAAGACATTTGAGAAATTAATGATACAAGCAATGTTTTCGAGTTCGTCGCGAGATACTTCGTTTAATTATGGAATCGTTAACGACTGCGTTAATTATTCTTGAGTATCGAGTGACTCTTCGACTGCATCTGTTACTCCGTGTAATTCATTGAATTTTTTTTCAACTCGGTTAACCATTTAGCGGAATGCACGTGTTCGAAAGAATGAAAAAAATGCATTTATCCGACTAATATTCGAAATGCATCCAGCAGGGGTTCATTTTTCACGGAAAAATTGCTCACAGATCTGGAAGACAGTTTTTCTATTTAAAGATCCGCAGAGAAGCTGCGCAAGTGAACCGAAACTCCGTTCGTGACTTATGGAACCTACTTCTCGAAGAGTCCCACTGTGGACGTGACGAACTTTGAAATTCGATTATTCGGAAAACCATCCCCCACGAGGAAATTTGATTCTCGGTTCGGTTTCTTATCTAATTATTATTATTAACTTCTGGAATTTCAAATTGGGGGTTGATCTTGTGAACCGTGAAGAAGACGAGAGTTATAAATTAAAAATTAGAAACTGGAAAGGCTATAAATAACGACGTTATAAATTACAGTATTATAAACTGCAGAATTGCACTAATCGCGATATAAATTGCAACACTATAAATTGCAATATCCTGAATTGTAATACTTCAAACTGCAATACGCTAAATTGTGAAATTTTAAATTACAGTATCATAAATTGCAAAATTGCGAACCAGAAAATTCAAAATTTGAAGATTGTAGTTTCCAATATTGCAAATCGCGATATAAAATATGCAACACTATAAATTGCAATATCCTAAATTCTAATATTTTAAATTGCAATATCCCAAATTCTAATATTTTAAATTGCAATATCCTAAATTGTGAAATCTTAAATTACAGTATTAAAAATTGCAAAATTGCGAACCAGAAAATTCAGAATTCGAAGATCATACTTTCAAATATTGCAAATTGCAATTTCACAGATTCCACCACTATAAACAACAATACCATAAAACGCGACAACTAACAAAATCACAAATTCGAATACTCGAAATTCCAAAACGCCAAACAATAAATAATAAATTACAACCTACATTGCCAACTATCTATCGCACACCAGAGGGGATTAACCAGAGCAGCACGAAGAGGTACCACCCCTAAAACAAGACAAAATCAACCCTCCAGCCTCCGCTGGTAAACAGTTGTTCGAAAATAAAGAGTGCAATACACACAACAGCGCCAGCCTCGAAATGTAAATATTTTTCCGGCGAACTGGAACGGCGCGAGAATGAATTCCGTTAATGAATTCGAAAGGAACGACGGTCCTCCGCCCCCGGAATTAATTGCGGCGATTAATTCCAGCCGGATCGCGACAGAAATTACATAGAAATTGATTTACATCCGTTCCCCTCTGCCGCGTATCGAATTTCAATGTTCAATATTAGTCGAAGAATTCAGCTTTCCGACGATTTCGCGGACGGCGCTCGGCCGGACGATCGTTCTGCTTTTAATTAACGTCGCCATTAAGTCCACGACCCCCGGCGAGAAACGCTGAAGAATTTTTCATCTTGGTAAACAGTCGGGGAATCCGTTATTAATCCTGCTCGGAGAGGACTACCGAATCGAAGGGAAATTCGCGTGACGCGAGTTTTGTTTAAATTAATTTTAGTTGAATGTTGTGTGGAGTACATTAACATACATTAATCTTTGCGGACTAATGTCGACATTTCGGGATGAAACGTTCATATTTGGAAGACTAAGTCGCAAAAGAATGATTTAATTGCTGGAATAGCAAAAGATTAGTATGTAGTTTTCTATTTTTCTATTGTTCAAGTAATTGATATATAATTTAGCTTCATCTGTTGAAGGTTTTTTACATTTCGAAGAATCTCGGCATTCCGGTGAGATGAAATTTTCATATTCCGAAGACTAAGTCACGAAAGAATGATTTAATTACTCGAATTACTCGATTTAACTACTGCGTAAAATCGCCGGTCAACAATGTGTTAAATAATTATTGAGTTTCAAATATTTGGAAGTACTGTGTGTAGAATGTTTAATTTCGCAACGTGAGAGGTGTACGTTTCAAGTTGAAGTTAATTGAATATTAATACTAATGTTAATATTAACCACTTAACTGTGGAATTTAGTTTGAAAAATCTCTCATTGCACTTCAAATGCGCTTAAAATATATCCTAACGAGAAACTAAAACGAGACGAAGAAGAATTACATGTTTGTCTCAAAAAATAAATAATCCATCGTTGAAAAAGCACCATTAAGACTCAAACACAAACTGTGTTAACTTTAACTTTCTTTAACTGGTTAAATATTGAAATAAAGTATGTTTGTTCCATAATTTGTTTCCTCGAGTTACTTGAAGGTGTCATTCAAATTTCATCGGGGAAAGTGTTACATATTTATTCTGAATAAAATTGTCGGGTGCAAGGGGTTGATTGTCACTTTCACCCGGAATTGGAATCGAACTGGCTCGGACAATGCGTCGTTCTCACGTAACGGGACACGATCGGCCCTCGAAACTGGCGTAGGAGGGGTAAAGTAGCCCCTCGGGGTTCAAAGACCGCAGTGCCCGCTCCCACCCCCGAATATCATCAAGAGAGCAGACCGCCAAGTATAATCCGAAGCATCGGAATTTGTCTTCTCGGATCGCTGGATGGAGGCACGTGGATTTTAATCCCGAATGGCAGGGGAGTTTGATTGGAAAATTGGCACATTTGGGAATTAGAGTGTTAGGATGTTTGAAAAGTTGAACGTTGGAACGCTTGAATGATTAACAATCGGGAAATTAGGGCATTTTAACGCTTTACAGTTGGAGAATTAGAATGTTAGAGCATTTTGGAAGTTGAAAAGGTTGGTGATTGGAGAACTAGACTGTTTGAACGTTTGAAGATTGGAAAATTTGAACGTTGGAACGCTTGAACGTTTGACAATTGGGAAATTAGGGCATTTGAACATCTGAAAATTTGAAAATTGGAAAATTAGAATGTTTGAACGTTTGAGGATTGACAAATTGGCACATTTGAAAATTTGAACATTTGACAATTGTAAAATTAGAATATTAGAACATTTGCAAATCAGAAACTCAAAGATCAGAAAGCAGAAACCCGAAAACCGACCGTCCAACGGTCAAACAAACAGAACAGCGAAGAACCCCATAACCCACATCGGCCGCCGTCGCCGCCGCCCCGCATCAAGAGAGATCGGACCGCCAAGTATAATCCGAGGCGTCGGAATTTATCTTGCCGGATCGTTGGACGGAGTTGCGGGGGTTGAAACCCCCGAGTGCCACTAGACGAGCCATCGGTAGGTATCCCTCCGTTAAAACCCACCCCCTTCGTCCCCTTTGTCGAAACAACACCGGGAACACGCTCGAAATACGCGCGCGCGTCGATCCGCGGGGGTGGCGTGCATCCCCCGCGCCAGGGGCTCCATCCACTCGTTACTCAGTGCTCTCTCGCACCCCGAGCCGAGAGAATCGCGGAGGAATCTTGCGACTTTTCCTCCATTTTTCCGCCGTCACTTTGAAAAAACCCACGGAACCGAACGGGAAACCCTCTGTCCGCTTATCCCCATTCATCCCTTACACGCGCCAAGTGTTCCCGCACTCCGGCCGATTTATTTTCAAATTGTTTTTCCGCGTCTCCCGACTTCGCTACCGTACGCGGATCTTCTTTCTACCGGGTCGCCGGGAAGATTCGAGGATTTTCCAAGGGGTTGATCTCGGTTCTCGGGGGAAACGTGGCGGTTACGAGTTGCAGGAGTGCGGCGAAGCCGGACGGTGGCGGCGGAGGAGGGCGGTGAGATGTTGGGGTTGTAAATATGGTGAATTTTCACGGAGACACACCCCCGGAGCGGACGTGACACAGGGACAACACGGGGATGAAAGGACGGCCGATTATTAGCACGGCCGCCGGATTTCAGTCCCGCAGCAAGGGACGCGACCACGGGGTGGACTGGGTGAGGAATAACACGCACACACGCAGCCAACGGTGCGTAGAGGGGTGTAGTTGGCCCTCCACAGCCGGAGGATCTGGGTTAATGCTTTATTAGGCGGTAGCTGGTGCTGGGTGAATCGGATTATTCCTTGTCTTGAGGAACCGTTCCACGGGAAATTGTTTGGAATGCTCGGAGTGATTGGGACTGGGGGGTGACTTGCGAATCAACCCTTTGCACTCGACAGTTTTTCAATGGAAATATTCATTTCCTGACGAGACATAGGTCGTATCGTTTGAAACTAATCTAACGATAATTCATAGATAAATCAAGCAACAAAGGTGTTTTATTTCAATATTTCAATTTGCAATATTAAATATTCAACTTTATAGTTTTTGTATCGAATCAAGTAACTACAGTCACCTCTCGAGTGCAACGGGTTAAGTATGGGAAGTTAATGATGAGTCAACATTGGGACGATTTGTCTCGAGACAAGAACGAGGGAGATTACTTTCAGATGATTTGGGGTGTGTTTGGGGTGAATTCCAGGGTTTGTTGAATTATGGCAGGGAATTAATCATGAACTAGGGGGTGGTTGATTGTCTCGAGGTAATGATGCGAAAAGATTTTGGAATGCTTGGGATCAGTAGAATTTAGTCTGTCGACTTATGGAAGTGCAAGAAATTCAATTATCTATATAACTTAATATTTATGTAACTTAATTAACAATTAAGACGGAGCGATTAATTGCCTGAAGAAAGTAAGAGAAAGGAAGTATTTTAGAATTGGAGGATTGTAATCATGAGAATTGAACGAAGATCATTCATTGTTTCAAGGGGATGAAAATGTTTCGGAATATAAGTTTCACCTGAATTGGCTGCTAGAATGGAACAATGGAATGAGATACAATAAAGAAATGGCGTAAAAAGTGGGACGTATAGTAAGTTACGTTTCTTAATGAGTTTCAGTGGGTTTCGAGGTCAGTGGATCGGAGGGAATCTTCCGATATTTACGATATTAGCGCAGATTATTTCGACACGGAGGACGACGGACTCTGATTAAGTTTCAGGGGTTGGCAGGAACGGCAACGGTGGCGTGATACGCTAACGAAGGGTCGGTTTCTGGTTAGGCGGGATTATAATGACGCTTCCCTGCGGACAATAATCCATTGAGGAACGTGCTGCTCGGCTAGCGTTTTCTTTTCAATTTTTATCAATTATCGTTTCATTCGTTGAAGTAACGAATCAGTGAAGTAATGAATAAAGTAATAAATGAATGAAGTAACGAATAAAGTAATAAATAAATAAAGTAACGAATAAGTGAAGTAATGAATAATTAATAAATGAATGACGTAACGAATAAGTGAAGTAATGAACATTAATAAATGAATGAAGTAACGAATAAGTGAAGTAATGAATAAAGTAATAAATGAATGAAGTAACGAATGAAGTAATAAATAAATGAAGTAACGAATAAAGTACTAAATAAGTAAAGTAATCAAGCTTGGATCTTTTGGATCGACATTTAGATCGATCGAAATAATTTTCGGTTTTAGGATCAACGAGAAAGCTTGTTAAAATTAACAGAGTTGAATTTTTCATTTGACTGTGTTAATTACGGAAGGCTTATTCGAATCGCGTGATACTTGTTCGTACGATGTTCATTTCGTTGAGCTTCTCCGGTTTGCGCGGACGAATTTATTAAGGAAACGAATGTTGCCGGATTAGCGGGAGTAATCTTCTGATATGACGGTCTTAATCGGATTTATGCGTCTGACGTGGCGGCCGTTCGTTCGCGAGACTTCGCTCTTCAACTGTAATTCACGAATGCCTTGGAAATGCGGGTTTCAGCGGAATTTTTTCAATTCTGAGGACAATCTCACTAAATTTCAAATTGAGAGAAGTTAGAACTTGAAGTTTGAACGTTGAAATTTGTAACATTAACAGCTGGAACTTGAAGTTTGAGGATTTAAAAGTTAGAGCTTGGAATTTTGGAACATAGAACTTTTAAGCTTGAATTTTGGAACTTAAGACCTGGCAATTTTCAATTTGAAACATGGAACTTTGAATTTTAAAACTTAGCTTAAGCTTTGAAGTTCGAAATTTAGAACTTGAAAACTTCAAACTTGAAACCCAACAATTCATTCTCTAGTACACTAAAAATTGCATAATAAATCTGTCGTTTGCTTTCATTAACACGTAATAATTACAATCATTTACATTATTAAGCAACTCATCTCGAATAAAACACGAAACGTCGCGAGTTCTTCGATTCCCCAGAAAAAACCGTGAAACTTTCAATACAACTTGTATTAAAATACTTTTCTGGCGTGTGAACGCTCTTGCATTTATTAATGCGCTGGGAATTATTCGCGCAACAACAAAAAAATAGAAAACTCTAGCATGATTCAACGTAAATTTCAACGAAAACTGCGACGACGATGATATTCCATTCGAGGCTGGGCGATTTTAATGGAACGTCGCGCTTGAACGCCCAATTTCACCGATAAATTTCAGTGGAAAAGTTAAACAGCCTTTAATTATCCTTTTTCCAATGCCGCTGAAAGAGTTTATCGCGACGAACAGCTCCGATATCGATCATAAATCGACTCGACAACTGCACCAGGCAAAAAAGCTGCAACTAGCTAAGCAGATTAACTTCTCCATCATCTACCCTCCTCAAATATTAAAAAGAAAAATTCCATAAAACCAGAATCGTATACCAACAAAGTAAATAAGCTTCCATCCAATGAAATTCTCCGAAAATTCAATTACCATCGAGAAACAATGCAATCCCTATAACCAACGGAAGACAAACTTTTCAATTTTAATTAAAACTCCGAAAATCATTTATAATAAATCATACAATAAATGCAGTTCACCTTCTTAATAACGCAAAATAAATTAACCCTTAGCACTCCAGACGTTCACCGGAAATATTCAATATTTTCTAATGAGACATAGATGACATTTTCTTAGGTTGAATTAAGAAATCTCACATGCATCGAGGAAGGGAACTATTTTTTCGATATTTCGTACATCGATGCATTATACAAAGTTTAACATTAAATATCAAAGTTTACAGTTTGTCAAATCATTTGGTGACCCAGAGCCTCTGGAGTGCAAAGGGTTAATAAGTGATTACAATTGAAAGCAACAGAACGTTATTGCATAAAACATCGAAGCATCGAATCCTCCGTTCATTAATTATTCCCACCGGCCGGGGAAATTAATTAACGCGACGCGTGGAAGTACTTTAAGGATCACGTTCCCCATTTTTCCCATTTTTCCCGATTTTTTCAGTAAAGCAACCGCGCGAACGTACCCCCGATTTGAACTTCCCCGGAAAGTGTGTCAGAGTCCGAGACACGCCTCGCGCACGTGTGAACTTTCCCAGCGTTTCCTATCAATTCAATCGTCCGGGCACTTCGGGCTAATTAACCTTCAAGTCGGACTTAAGTGAACGAGCGGGCTTCCGTCATAATTAACCGTTAATTAAGAATTACCGGCCATCGATACGCCATCGTGTCTCCGTCTCGCTCGCCGCGCTGTAATTTTCGTGCACCTTCGCCTGTAATTCATTAACCCGCGTATTAGCCTGCCGGCTGATTGTTCCGTTAATATTCTTCGAGATCCAGAAGAGAGATCTCGTAATTGGACCGTGGTTTTTTCCGCGGCCGTGGGAAGCGCGGAATGCACGCGATAGGAACATGCATTGACTATTGATTATTGCACTTTTGCTTTTCTAGTTGTGCTTTCGGCGATCCGAAGTTGGAGCTTCGGGGGTTTGGAATTTTAGGATCTGAGGATTCGGTGATTTGATGATTATGATAATCTGAACGTTTGGAGATTTGGAGGTTTGGGAATTTGGAGATTTGAGAGTTTGGAGCTTTGAATTGGGGGAATTTGGAGCTTCGGGAATTTGAAGATTTGGTGCGTTGGGGATTTGAAAATTTGGTGCGTTGAGGATTTGTAAATTTGGTGCGTTGAGGCTTTGAAGCTTTGCGAATTTGATAAGTTGGAGCTTTGTGACTTTGAAGCTTTGAAACTGTGGAAATTTGGAGCTTCGAGAATTCGAAAATTTGATGCGTCGAGGCTTTGAAACTTCGTGAATCTGATAATTTAGAAGTTCGAAGCTTTGAAAATTTGTAGCTCTGAACCTTTGAAAATTTGTAGCTTTGCAGCTCCGAGAATGTGAAGCTTCACAGCTTCGAAAATTTAAACATGTTAACATATCAATATTTCAAACCATAACAATTCCAAGATTCGACTAAATCCTCAATTCCCAAGTTAATCATCGACAATTCGCGAAGGATAGCGGAATGGAAAGCTGGTCAAAGGTCAATTAAAGAAAAGGAGCCCGCCCGCGTCTCTAGTCGGCTACGTGTAAACCGATCGCGATGAATTGATTTATTTATTTTTAGAAGGAAACACCCAGCTACGAGAATAGGGGATCGTTCTCAGGATAACTCGGTCCGAACGACACGAGAGGGTTAATAACTCTATAATGCGCCAGCAGTTACCTCCGGCTCGATATCCTTTGAGAATGCCGGAACTGTACGGCATTCAATTTGCATATAATAAACATAGAGCACGCACGAGTCCCCCGGAACTTAATTTTCAATACTGCGCCCCTAGATTCCGCTGTTTCGCGGAGTAATATTTCGGGATATGACGAAGATGATGAGGTCGTAACGTCGTCAACCTGTTTTTCACGTGTATTACGCCGCGGGACGGTGATTTACAACCTCATATTGAAAGTTCAAATTGAGAAAGTTATAATAAACCGTCGGACGTGCTTTATGGCCACTAAATCTCTGATAAATTCGTATCGTTGTATAACAGTTGTTTATAAACGATTCGCCGAGAAGACACACATTGTGGCTGTTGTTATTATAGCATGAGGAAATAATTGGCCTTTGTTGTAGAAGAATTATTTAACACTAGAAATACCAGTCAAAATGACTGGTTTCGATTTTTTGTTTAGTAATTATTGATATATTCGAAGCATTGAATATTCGAAATGATTTTGAAAATAGTTTCACTTCTTTTTTCAGTGATTAAGAAAATAACAGAAGTTTTTGCGAGGATGTATCGAAGATTTAGCAATATCAATTAGCAATAAGAATTTAGCGATGCGCAAAGTGAATTGTAAATTAATTAAAGTCTCGATAGATGAAAATAATCTATTGTTACAATTTTTATATGAATTGTATATTAATCGTATTAAATGGTAGTTCTAGTGTTAAAGAGATAACGAGTGTAATTGCAGGGTGGAAATTAAATCTTATTCCACAAGTATTTCGGGAGAATAATTTTCTGCCTCATTTTTAATGGAAATATAATAATAGTCGGATTTAATTCCCTTAATGCCGGCGCGTTAAATCTGGATGAAATGCACGTGTCACGTAATTTCTCGCCTGGCGACGGTACTCACGAAAATCTCACGCTTGAACCTTAAAACCAGAGACTTCCAGCTCGGAATTTGGAAGTTTGACAGGTGAACGGTCGGATTTGGGAGCTTCGCGGTTTGGAACTGGCAAGTTTGCGGTTTGAAATTTGAAACTTTTAAGTTTCAAATTAAAAGTTGAAGCTTTCAACTTCGAAGTTGAATATTGAAACTTAAAAAACTGAAGCTTTGTACTTCGAACTTGAAAACTGAAACTTCAAAACTTGAAACTTGAAACTTTCAAATTTGAAATTTAAAACTTGAATCTTTATCACTGAAGTTAGAAGCTTCAAAGTTCGAAACTCAAAAATTAAGAAGTAAAGGTTCCAGCTTTAGAGCTTTAAAACTAAACGACGGGTGTCGATAAAGTCGATCCACAGCGTTGCAGCTTTGCCGGCGGGTTCAAAGCGAGAAAAAGCCTCCAGCAGCTAGACGCTATCGTCTGCATACAATGAATGGCTGAAACGGGACGCGAAAGGCGCGAAACAGACTCGTTTCGCTTTTTGTTTTCGCGCGTTCCCTTCTCCCTACTCGCGGAATGGTCTCAAGTTAAAAGAAACGTGCTCGCGAACAATATCTTCCAACTACAGGGTGTTCCTAAAACCAGCGAGCTGCCAGCAAGTTATCGTAGCCAGGAAAAACAAGAGAAACTTTCAGATCATCAACAAAAGACACCGTATTACTATTTACCCGAGAAAATACAAGTATCACTTGAAACTGTTATTACCAAACACAGAAACACACAGCAATCAAAATAAATTTCTAATAAAGTCACTACTCCCTAGAAGCTTGTTTTCTCCAAAAACGCAAGCACGACTTTCTCAAATTAAATTTCTATTTACTTATCCGAGTACAAAAGAAAGTACAAACACCGATGTTACACTTCCACGACAAAACACAAACGCCAGAAGCTTGTTTTCCCCGAAACTAGACCAGAACAAATCGTACACTCCGTATAATTACGGAAGTTCCCGAAGAATTCCGTCGGCCGCGCTATTCAATTGATCCTCGGGGGAAATCCTTTCGTCGGCGTTTCCGGTTCCGTGGTCTGTTTACCGATTCCGGCGAATTTGTCTTGCCAGTTCCCGGCCGCGTCGCGCGCACGGCGCAGTATTCGATTTCTTAGCCGGGCAACCGAGGACAATTTCATCTACATTCGCAGCGGCCGGCCAACGGACTTCCGTTTCCGCTAAAGAATCGAAACTGTGCCTCGAGGGCGACCGTAAATCGCGATCTCGCCCGATGAATCACAAAATTGTGGCCGTTAGAGCCTGGAGAATGAGCGCCGCGGCGGGGCACACGCGGCCGCGCTGCGACGGCCAGTCCCGACAAAATGGCGGATGCCGAGCTGCTCGTTTCGCGTCGCGGACGCTATTGACACGATGTATCGGAACTGTTTTGTTCGTTTCGACTCGTCTGTTTGGATTCGCTGTATCTTTTTGGAGCTTTCAGCTCTGTACGATGATCGAATATTTGTCATTTATTGTATTGCTTGTTCAATACGTTATTTACTTGCTTATTTACTTATTCGTTGCCTCATCTATTTATTAACACATTTGATGTGTTACTAAATATTTGTGTTTGATACTAAGTTTTCTATTGCAATTGTTTTCAGGCATTTTGAAAGCAGTGTTCGATGACCACCGTGTTAAATTTATTTACTTGCACTGATGCAAACCTGTTTTTAAGTGACTCCAATCGAAATAAATAAATTTGCTACATCTTTACATCATTAAACTCTTATCTGGAAATTCTGTGTGCATACCTCGAAACAAAATCTATCGATACGATAAATCAATAGCCGGTCGAACCGAAAACGCAATGATACGTCCTCCCGTTCCCGCGCGAAGCGGAATCGAGCGAAATTTATTAAAACCCGATGGGTCCGAGAGACAAGTATTTTTTCTAGCGAGTTTTTTATCGGCCGCTTTGATTCATGGCGGCAATTTTCGTGCGATCGGCTCGATTGACCGGAACGCTCCGAGATAAATTCAGTTTTATCTTCATTACCCCGACTTGTTTCACTGGAACCAGATTTGCCCGAGTTTCGACGCGTTTTTCTCTCGTTTCCCTTGACGAATGGCACATCTGATCTTGTTATCATTAATTTCGAGCACCCGGAAGTTCTGCAACGTGGATTGTTGCGTGAAATCGTGTTGTTTCGGTCTCGGAGATTCCGTAATTTCGAAATGACGGATTCGAGATTGACTTTTAGCGTGAATATCGTGGCGTCGCGCTGGGACCGTTAATGTCGCCTCGATTTTGGTAAGCTGAATTGTTATTTCCTATAATTACGGTACAACAACCACTTTACTATAACCCTCGGACTATTTCGAGCGCGACAGAGGCAGCTGCGACAATTGTCAGCGGACACAGGCGTGTAATGCACGGGAAATTGCGCGAAATTGCTATTTGCCTATGATACCGCGTTAAACCGGAATTAACGTAAACCGTTAATGTAATATCAAAGCTTAAACCGATGTAAACTGCGAATCTAAACGTGAGTCGCTCGATTAATAGGAAAATAGAATTGAATGAAAACTAATCGTCGAACCTTCGTTTCGAAAGTGACTACATTTCAACAATGAAAAACATTTCCATTTGATAACGCTTCGCGAAATGTTTGAAAACGTTTCAAATTATAACTAAAAACGTTTCAATCAGTGGACTTTGAAAATGTTCCAGAAATTTAAAATATTTCGAGCAACGTGCCGACACGTTCCAAATTACAATGAAAACTATTTCAATTAGTCGCCGGACTTTCCCTTCGAAAATATTTCAATTAATTACCGGCGCCTGCGCTCGGGAGGGAATCATAATGAACGAATCGGAATAAATGAATAAGCAATTCTCAGAGCACTCGAATCTTTTTTTTTACTGCGTGATAAACCAAAAGTTCCTGCCGCGATGAAAAAGGGAGGCGGGCCGCAGTTAAATTAAGTCAAGTCTCGTTACAGCGGGCGGAATTAAGCGCGGGAAAATTAAACCGAGCAACGTTAAAGTTGACGGGGGTAGTTTTATTCAGTTCGACGGAATTGCGGGTTATTATTATTCCCGAGACAGCGAATGGCCTTTTCGTACGTTCCGTGATAATTATGAGCTTCTCCGGTACATGTAGCTTCGCATGAATCATTATTTATTTTCGTTTCTCATTTCGTTCGATTTAGAAGAGAATGCAGTACACTAGAAGATACATACTGTAAGCAGACTGTAATGGATTAACGCGGAATTAATCCCACAAATAATGATCAGTGAACGAGAAGCACTCGAAAAACGTTTGAAGCCTCGATGCCGCAATCAGGTCAATGAATTCGGCGGATACGCGGTCCTCCGTTCCGCCGCGACCGAAAGGGGTAGCTAAACAAAGCGCCTATCGTGTAGAGAGACGATTCTCTTATCAGCGAACATATTTCTCGAAATTTTTCGCGTTGGCGCACAGGGACATCAGCCGAAGTGCCCGGACACACAATGGCGCGCGAACAGGGAAAGAGGTCACAGGACGCGGGGTCGTGGATCCTTTGCAGCAAACGGCGCGAAAGACAAATCGCCGTCACCTGGCCTACCGGCCCGACGTCCCAGGGACCGTAATCTCTCCCGTGAATCTCCGTGAAACACGTTCTCATCGGGAGATAATCTCGTGACGAAGCCTCCGGCGCAGGAAACTTTAATAATCTTCTTCCGCGGAACGCTCGGATGGTCTTTATTCTTTTTCCACGGGAACTGCGAAACGAAGACAGGGCAACGTGAAATCGAATTCGATTATTGAAGGAGTGATGGACGTTTGCGAAGATTACAAGGAATTCTCGGATATCCGTGGAAATTCGATTCGTAACTTTCCTGTGAGAGCTCTTTGAGGCTTGGTAGTTTGTAGGTGAGCCTGCAGGTTTCGAGATGAACTTGGAGCTTTAATGTTGGGAAGTTTAAAATTGAAAGTTGAGACTTTGAGGGTTTAAAGTTGGAGATTTGAAGCTTTAGTGTTTGAAGATTTGAAAGTTGTTGCATTGGTACTTGAAGCTTTAAAACTTGAAACTCTGAAGCCTTAGAAGTTGCAGAATTGATGCCTGAAGCTTTGAAAGTTGAAGCATTGATACTCGAAGCTTTGAAAGTTTCAGCATTAATACTCGAAGCTTTGAAAGTTGCAGCACTGATACTTGAAGCTTTGAAAGTTGGAGCATCGATACTTGAAGCTTTGAAAGTTGCAGCATTGATACTTGAAGCTTTGAAAGTTGTAGCACTGATACTCGAAGCTTTGAAAGTTGCAGCATTGATACTTGAAGCTTTGAAAGTTGTAGCACTGATACTGGAAGCTTTGAAAGTTGCAGCACTGATACTTGAAGCTTTGAAAGTTGCAGCATTGATACTCGAAGCTTTGAAAGTTGCAGCATTGATACTTAAAGCCTCGAAAGTAGCAGTATTAACACTTCAAAACTTGCAGCACTGATACTTGAAGCTTAGAAACTTGAAACCTCGAATTTCAAAGCTTCAAAACTTACATTCAGGCTCTAAGCCCACCTCCCAATATCCTCCGCATCCTACACATCCACTCCAACTTCCAAAATCGCACAAAAGTCCAATCCAATTATCACCGAGAAACTTCATTCCCAAATTCACTCGTCAAACGCGCCGTCCTCAATAAACAACTTCCACGCTAACGCAATCGCCGCTACCAAAGAGCCGTTCGTTCGACGCATTGTCGCCGGGCGAATTCGTTTCCAAGCGCGCGGGAAAAAATCGTGTCGCGAGTTCAGCCGACACGGCAGTCAAAGTGTCAAAAGAACCCGGCGGCGCAGGAGACGCGAAATCGGGACACTCGCCGGGCGGGGGTGGCGTGCGGCCTGTATAATATTTCGAGGATCGGGGACAATCGGTCGGTCTCTCCCACGGGTGGAATAAAAGACGAGGCGAATTTATGGGGCGAGCGTCCGCGTTACGGCAATGCGGAATTATGGTTAATTAATAAATCCCGACGCTAAATATTTCTATTTGCGCGCGGCGATCGTGTTTGCTCTAGTCAGATGATGTTTCACCGTGAAACGCAGCGCGCGACCGAGTAACTGGATGCACCGATTGTTTGGCAGAGAAATTAAGGACTAATATTTTATGCCGTTCGCGATACACGTCGGCGCGACCGGAAATTATTTATCGCGCCGCGGTCAGGCGAATTTTACGGGAACTGTTGGGCTATGCTCGAACTGGGAACTTGCCGTTGTTGCTTAACCCTTTGCTGCGCGGGCTGCCTGGAAGCGTTGGGGATCTGGTTCATGGAAAATTCAATTGGCGTGTTTGTAGTTTCGTGTAGTGTGGAAGACTCGAATTGGAAATTGAAGGCTTGGGGTTTTTACTATATGTGAGATTTGAATTGAAAATTGAACGTTCGAAGTTTGTGTTCTATAGTGGAGGAAGGAAGATTCTGTTTTAATTATAGATTGTGTTCATATGTAATTTGAATTGAAAATTGAACGTTTGAATTTTATGTAGCGTAGTATGGGGAGATTTGAATTGAACATTGAACGTTTGAATTTTGTATAGTGTAGTATGGTGAGATTTGAATTGAAAATTGAATTTTCTGTACTACAGTGTAGGAGGGAAATTTCCATTTCAATTATAGATTGTACTCATATATAATTTGAAGTTGGAAAATCACAGAAAATGTAGATTCAGATAGTATTTGAAATATTCAAAGTATCTGCATAATATTCGATAGGGAAAATGAATTCCTATGGTACAATTTCGGTTTGATTATATTCTTAAGAATCGGAGTTTTGCGTAAGGACCTGTAATTTATAAATTATACATCGAAGTTTCGAACGTTGAGAAACAAGAAAATGTAGCGTTACATTGTTTACATAATTGAATTCTTTGGAAGGAACTTTGTACATATGTAAATCGGACGTATTTACTCGGCCATCCAAGATGGCGGAGGAACTTGCGCGAGAACTTGAGGCATTTACATAAGCAAACCATTACTCCGCGGGCTTCATATATTATTTAAATGAAACGGCTGCATTTTTCATTCGGCCGGGCACGTAACCGCTGCTTCAGAATCCCATCTTTTTTTAATTAACTGCTCGAGCCAACTATCACCCGCGTTTCGGAGTGTATTAACGTGGAAATGCAACGTGTGATCGTTGCATTTTTTAACCCTTCGCAACTGGAGGGGTGTTTAATATCAAACTTTGCATAATGGCATCGACGTTTCACCGGGAAATTATGAATATTTATAGCAAGTAAGTGTTCCGGGAGCGAAGGGCTCGTTTTTTCAAGGGAGAACTGGATATCGTTCTGCGGAGAGTGAATGTTGAAAAGCTCTTAGAAGCTTTTAACATATTAAAGCTTACTAAGAAATGATAGAACTTGCTGGACAATTAGAAGATACTGGAATTCATTGAAACAGTCAATTACTAAATACTGGAACTTACTGAAATATTAAACTATTAAATACTAGAACTTACTAAACAATTAGAAGATACAGAAATTCACTGAAGCAGTAAATTACTAAATGCTAACTTACTGAAGTATTAAATTATTAAATACTAGAACTTACTAAAAAAATATTAAGACAAACTCATTAGAAAATTACTGGAAGGTACATGAATCTATTAACCCTTTGCAGAATGAAGATTATTGAAAGTATACAAAACCTTTTGCAAATTCAGCTAAATTAAACACTGAATGCTTAAATCACTGAGAATAAGGAAACTGTACTGATTTCTTGCTGTTCGAATAGTTAAATCATTCACAACTGAATATTCCAAACATGGAAGTTTGATCTTAGCAAAGTTTCGACATTCGTCCGCAAACGTTTAAAGTACTAGATTACTAAAAAATTCTGAAACTTCCGGAAAAGTTCACTAAAGAATACTAAATCTTCGCTAAAAAAGATCCCAGAGAACGCTAGAACTCTAAAAAGTTCTCTCCGACGTTGAATTCCACAGAAATCGCGCGGCTCTAATCGTTTCACGCGCCTTTCAATCGACGAGACGCGTCGCGTTGAAAATACCCCGCTGGGAAAGGGGGAACTTCCGGTTTGCAAAGTTTAAACGGTCGGCGACGCCCCCGCGCGCGTCATCAATAAGAAAACTGCTATCACAAGCTGTCCAGTTCCGCGGAAGTTCGCGGCCGGAGGAAACCGGCGAATTTTCAACGAAACGCGCCGCTGTTCGGCGTCACTGGAATAATTTCATGGGAAGAGAAGCTACGGAATCTATCGGAATCTATCGGAAGCAATGGGATTGACGCAAACATTCTACAACTATTCCAGTAATTAAGGAACCAATCAGAAACGAAGTAACTGAAAACGACACAAAGTATGACAAACAAAGTCTGATCAACAACTTGAAACTCTTGTGTTCACATTTTTAATTCCAGCGCTGTCAACGATTGAAATGATTCAAATTAATCGAGGTCAATTACAAAAATGACAAGAATAAATCAATTAGAAACGAAGTAATTGGAAATGACATAAAGTATGACAAACAAAGTCTAATCAACAACTTGACACTCTTCTGTTCAAATTTTTAATTCCAGCGCTGTCAACGATTGAAATGATTTAAATTAATCCATGTTAACTACAAAAAACACAAAAATAAACCAATTAGAAACTAACCAACTAACTAACTTAAGAAAAGTAACTTGGCAAACTCTGCAGAAGATTTTGTATACTTTAAAGAATCTTCGTCAAAGGGTCAAAGGGTTAAAATCTACTCTACGCGCATTCATCCTGCGTTCGACGAGTGCACGCTCCATTTTTTAATTTCACTGCGCAGAACCAGAGGTTTTTCCGACTGAATTCCACGGTTAACTGGTTAAAAAGCGTCGATTGTTCGGACCGTCCACTCGAGTCGAGGAGAAGAAAACATTTGCCAGGCGAAAGAAACCGGTTGCTCCAGTTGCAAAACCGCGCGGGCGGAGTTCTCGTTTATCTTCCGCGGGAAACCGGGACGCGCCGAATTCCAGTTGAATTCTCGCTAATCATTCGCCCTTCGACCCTACGTTGCGCGGAGAGCCAAAGAGGAGGAACGTTTCCCTTCCGGCCGAAGGTGAATTGTTAATTCCAAGGTGGAAACGGAACGGCTGCGCTCCAGAAAAGCTGAGGAACTTGTCCAGCTGGGAAACTAATTGCCGGCTTCCGTCGATTCATCCCGAAAGTTCGCGCGCAACGGAATCATTCAGATATTTTTATTCTCGCGACAGCTGAAGAAACTGTAATCTAACTTTCAGCGAACTTTGATTGTAGTTGGCAATTGTTCATGGTTAATTGTGGAATTCGAATGAATTTTTTGGTCTTCGAGGAATGAAAGTCACTGATGTTGTTTGGAATTTGTTCATCAGTATTTGCTGTTGATTGTTTACTATTATTATTATTTCCTATTATTTACTATTACTATTGTCATGGTTATCGCCATTATAATTTACTGTGACTACTGTTGCTTCTGTTTTTACTGTTTTCTATTATTTACTACTATTGTCATGGTTATTATCGTTATTTATAATTTACCATGACCACTGTTACTCCTATTCTTACTATTTTCTATTATTCACTATTACTACTGTCACGACTATTATCACTATTTACTATAATTTACTACAACTATCCTTATCATTCCTATTCTTACAATTCCCTATAATTCACCACCACTATTTCACAATCAAAAATTACTACCCTCGAACAGAATGAACTCCATCGAAAATCAGCTTGAAATCTCGATAACAATACCATCAATAAACCAACAACTACATCCATTCATTTATTATAATCATAATCCCCCTATCTCAACAACGAAACAACTTACCCGTGTCGCGAGAGAGTTAATATCGAACTAGCCCCGATCAAGATCGGACACCGCGTTTAATAATGTTTGTGGAAATCCGTCGTTTGGCCGAGGCCAGGATTTCAAGGGGCGCCATTTAAATATCGGAAACGCGGCCGGCGGCGGGCTGCCGATATTTATTTAAAATTTACGTAACGGGGCCGGCGCGCTCATTTCCAAGTCGAACACGCCATTAAAACGGAACGACGTTACGGGCCCACGGAATTATTTAACGAGCGCCGCGAGACCACGCCGGGAATATGTTTAACACGCTCGGTATATGTACCTGCGTTTGTTTCAACGATCATCCCCGAAGCTATGTTCCATTAACCCGACGGCCGACTCTCGGCCGACGTTTGATTTGATATAGAGAGAGGGTTAAACTCGATGTTCCACGTTGTAGTTGATGGGATTTCGAGCGGAATATTTATTCTTTGATTAGCGGAGGAGTTTTTTTAGAGAGTGTTTTATTAAAGGGGTGTATAGTTTGATGTAGGGGAATAATGGAATTTGATGTTGAATCTTATAGTTGATGGGATTTCAAGCGGAATATTTATTCTTTGATTATCGGAGGAGTTTTTTTGGAGAATATATTATTATAATAAATTTTTTATTAAGGCGATGATTTGATGTAGGAGAATAATAGAATTCGATATTTGATGTTATGTGGTTTGAAGCAGAATGTTTATTATTTGAGTAGTCTAAGATTGGTATTATCTAATTTGAAGTAGCAGATTTATTATTTGATTGACGTAGAATTTTCAGGAAGAATGTTTTATTAAAACGATGTATGATTTATTATAGAGGAAGAATGGAATTCGAGTTGAATATTATATCTGATGGGATTTAAAACAGAATATTTACTACTAGACTAGCGTGGGAATTCTGTGAAGAAAGTTCTGTGAAGTCGATATATGATTTGATATAGAGGAACGATGGAATTCGATGTTCAATATGGAATTTACGTTACGAGATTTGAATTGAAATACTGAAAGAGGTTTACTCTTTGATTAGCATAGGATCTACAAAGAATATTCCATTAAGTCAACGTTTATATAATGTTAATAATAATATTCAATGAACCAGTAGCAATAACATTATACAAAGCATCATCACTAATATTCTAAAAAAATCAGCAAAAATTCCGGTGGCAGCGAACATGTTAACACCCCCTAAACCAGGGTCAGAATGGGCAAGTAGCGCAGGGTACACGTGTCCAAACAAAGGACGCCGGTTTCCAATTAAAGAGGAGCCAATCGAGCGTTAATCGATCGACGACACCGATAATGACGAGCTCATCCGAACGGGACAATGGTAACGCGTGAATTATTCCAATGAAATAATAACGCCGCGTCGACCTGTCCAATTGAAATCACCGGGATAATTAACAACCCCGCCGGGTGCTCGACACTCAAAAATTGTTTTCCCGCTTTACGGCTGGAAACTCTGATTCAATTAACCGTTTTACTCTTTGTCTGTGATAATTTTCGTATTGTTAGAACTTTGAATACGCTTAGAATTGATTAGTAATTTATTTCTTATTAATATCATTGTATATTGTGTGATTAAACGGTGATTAAACTGTGTTAGATTATTAACGATATATCGAATTGTTGTTCTCTACGTAAATTATTAATGATTTCTTTTGCTATGATTATTCACGTTAATTAAGAGACACTAACGTCCTCGCTGCAAACGAGTCCGATGCAATTAACGTTTCACGCGAATAATCATGTAATCACTCCGTTCGAATGAACAACGGCTAATTAGTAATAGATATAATCGATAAATAGAATTCACTTGTCAACCAAACAATACTAAAAAATACAATTACAATTCTACTAAATTGCAATCTATTTCAATTATCAACAATATAACATTTAAGTTACACTAAATCACAATATTAAATTTCAATTACCCCAAATCCCATATCAAATCTCAATCGCATTAAACCCAATAGAAAATTGCGATTACAATATTATTAAATACTTACTAATTCCAATACAATAACATTAAAACAACTAATTTTACATTCTCACGACTCGACAATTACACAAGAAATTACAACGCAATCAACACAATGCCGCCAATTACCGCCACAACTCTCCCAAACAACCGAACAGCTAACCCCATCGCCTCTTGCGCGTATTATAATACTAAAGAACCGAGTCGGAACTCGGGGAATCCCTCTCGCCCCCGTTCTTAACTAAAACGAGTGTATTAGCCGCGCTTAAGTGCCCCGGAAAATGTGTTTAGCCTTTGAGCGGGGCCGGCGAGCAAGTAGACCGCCATTCCGAGATTCCTTCTTCATGAACAATTTAGCCTCGCCGACCGTTGCGGTGAAAAATTTTTGTCGACGGACCTTTTTCATCATCTTTCGTTTTCCGTCTTTTTTTTCACTACCCTTCTCTTCAGCTTTTCCCGTCGCCACCCCCCCCCCCGTTTTTTTCTCCCTCGCCGGCCCACAAAGGGCCGAGAAAATTGGGCTGTAAGCGACCGTCTTGAATTTCCGTGTAGCGCTATTCCAACGGGGATCCGATATCTCGCCGCTTTTAAGATCCTTTCAAACCCCTTCAAAAGAATGTAATCGATTTCCACCCCCGGGCGGACGCCGCTCGCCTCTGTGCCGAGGTGTAACAGCTCCTCGATCGAGCCGGTCCTGCGCTAATATTTTCACACCTGTCGCAACGCCGGCGGAATTATCCGCTTCGATTTCTCTATTAAACATCGGACTTTTATGTTTTAAATATAGTGTATTGAATAATTGAATTATTAGGCGATCATTAACCCTTTGCACTCCGGAAGTTCTTCATTGAGAAGACTATTTTTTATCGATGCTTCACATATTGATGCGTTACACAAAATTTAATATTAAATATCAAGCTTTCATATTTCAAATACAATGT
Organism: Nomia melanderi; assembly: GCF_051020985.1. Lineage (NCBI taxonomy): Eukaryota > Metazoa > Arthropoda > Insecta > Hymenoptera > Halictidae > Nomia > Nomia melanderi. The sequence goes on from NC_135000.1 coordinate 9,010,212, forward strand.
ATTAAATAATTGAATTATTGGGAGATGATAGCTAATAGGGGGAATACTCGATAGTTTTTAACGAGATGCGGACATTTTGTGAAATCGGGTTGGAGAGAAATAACAAGTACATTGAAGACTATTTTCTATCGATACTTCACATATTGATGCGTTACACAAAATTTAATATTAAATATCAAGCTTTCACATTTCAAATGTAATGTGCCAAGTAATTGAATTATTCAAACAGTAGAGGATCAAGAGATTAAATATGAAACTTTGACATGTTTGAAATTGAATTCTTGAGCTGTTTATAGGCACAGAAGAGTATTGAATAAGTTGTGGTTTAATTGACGAAAGATATTTTGAAAATCATTGGTGTAGGTCATTCGTTTAAAGCATCTGCAACTAACGCGAGATCTATTCAGAAAGAATAAAGGCTCTGAACAATCAAAGCGAAATCGAAATTATCGAAAATCTTTCCCAACCAGTCCAAACTAACGCGAAACGCATTAAAGCTCGGAAGATGAATGGAATTATCAATTTCGCGAAATTATCCGCTCCGATTCCCAGGGAGTCTTCCTGCGATTTAATCTTAATTGATGCGTCGCGATTAAACGGGGAGAAGGAAAATCGAACGGTGATATTTCAAAAGAAATCGTGAGAAAGTTTCTCTTCAGAAATATATTAAAACTCTGCATTTCTAAAAAAAATCCTCAATCCCTATTCCTCAAGTTTCTATAAAATGTCAACGTCCAAAGATTTAAAATTAAAATGAATTTAATAGATCGTCAAACTAGCAAACGCTTTATTTCCATGTTAAAGGCAATCTGTTTCATACCGATTTGAATGTTAAACGAACGTGACATGCCAGTGTAAAGATTTGAAATTGTAATTAATTGCACCATTAAATTGCCTAAGGGTTTCCCTCCATATTAACCCTTTGAACTCTGTAGACTCCAATATTGCACCAGCTATGATATTAAATACTTTAATGAATCTCAAAGAAACTACCCTAAAATTATTCGATTTTCCACACACCCTAATTTTCTACTAAGAAGGAAAATAAAAGATCGAAGAAATGTTACAACATTTCTAATTTTCTAATTTTCAAAATAAAAATTAGTTGTAGTTTCTGATAGATTACAGAACAATCTGGAGTGCTAAGGGTTGAAGGTCATCTTTTCCAAACTAATCCTCGAATGAACGCGAAACGCGTCGGACGGGAAGCCGTGTCAAAGTTGAAAGAAGTTTAAACGCGGTCCGCGACCCGCAGCCGGCAAGAATATTATGGGAATTTAGCGCAACAAGTTTTCGGGGTGCTGGCCTCCGTTTGAGGCGGTGTGCCGCAATTGACTCACAAATTCCTTCGGGGCAGCACGGGAACGTGTCCTGCGGTATGCTTCGAACTCGGAGCTTCATAACGCCTGGGAGAACGCTCTCTTTTCCCATCGGGAACCCTTTCGTGTCGCTGCCTCTGATTACTAAGAATTGCTGGCACAATGACACCGGTTCGACGACAATTAACCCTTTGACCTGTCTCTCTCGCGACCGTGCTCGATGGAATTGAACGGTGAATTTTAAATTTTCTAATTTAACGTTGCTGGAGCAAATTCGAGACGTTTCTCGAGTGTAACGGGATTAATCATGTGGGTTAATTTAGTTAACTTAATGACTGTCGAATGAATCGAAGAGATTGCTCTTACCAAGTCGCAAACAAATGATTCAACTACTCAAATAGCAAGGAATCAGTACATAGTTTCCTTATTCCCTATTGGTCAATCATTAAATATCTAATTTCGCAGATTCTGCAGAAGATTCTATATACTCTAAACAATCTTCGTCCACGAAGGGTTAAAATTAATATAGATGCTTGTATTAACAGATTCTCTTGTAAATAGACCTAGGAAGTTTCAAGATTTACTCATGATAACATTTACTGTAACATCGCGCCATAATCCTGAAGGAAATTAATCTAATTCGACAAATTTTAACAATTAAAAGATTAAAACTTTTATTTAAAAGATCAAAGGTTGACAATAGACAATTAATATTTCATACATATGAAAAATAAATAAATAACGTTCAAATTTGTCAAATTGATAATTTTCTTCAGAATTGTAGCATGTTATGGAAGTTATCGTGAATGCAAATAAATCTTGAAACTTTCTAGGTCGATTCGCAAGAGAATCGAGTAATACAAGGAATTCTATATGCTCTCCGTCGAAAATGAATATCTCCGTACGTTCGTTACGAAGCTTCCAACGAACGAAACGCGCGAACGCAAAGGTAACGCAAATATTTCGTAGCTTGTGCCGTGCTCGCGAAAACAAGCGAAATAAGAAGTTCCCCGTGAAAATCGCCGGAATTATGCGACGAGATTCAAGTTAGGGAACAAACAAACAAGACCAAACGCGAGGATGGAGTCCAGTGTTCCTTCTTCTACGAAATGAATATTCATTCGAACAGAAAAACACTGTGATTTAATTACCAATCGCGCTGATTGGATTCCCCGTGTTCTCCGCGGATTGAATAATGCAACTGAATAAGGAACAAAATAACACTCGATAACACGTCGATACATAAATTTCGAATAAAATGAACAACAGACACTGTTGATTATAATATTAATAACATTACTATCAAGAGAATAAATAAAATTTTCAAAGAAAGTGTGCAAACGCCAGAACATTGAATAAAGTGAAACTAAATAATTCACTGCTAAAGGGAGGAATAATTATTATTCTCAGTAGCAATATTTTCTTTTACTAATTAGATTAATTATTAATCCAGTTGACAGTAATCGAATTGCCTTTCCTGTTTTCATGAAAACGTTAACACTAGAACTACCGTAGTCAAAATGACTGGTTTCGATTGTTTGTTTAGCAATTATTGATATCTTCGAAGCATTGAATATTCGAAATGATTTTGAAAATAAATAGTTTCGTTTCAGTACTATAATGAATGCCTGAAGAAAGTGAAAATAATCTATTGTTCACTGAGATTCTGACTTATCATTCAGTTTACGCATTGAAGTGACCATTTCTTCGATTATTAAGGAGGCGAATAATTAATTTGTGTAATGGTTGATTAAGGAGAAGCCAGGAATTAGTGTTGATGTGACAATAAGTGAAAATGTGGACGTTTTCCAAGGCGAGTACGAGATGAACCGTGAAACAGCATTAAATTCGTTTCATTTGGGATGAAAGCGACACCTCCAGCGATCATTAATGATAAAAATAACCGCCGACGAATTAAAAACACGGAACGATAAAAGGATTGAAAGGAACACGCGACCGCCGGCGACGTTTCAATGGAAATCTGTCCGTACGCGCGGCTGTGCGTGGAAAATTGATGGTATTTTCGGGACGAAAATATGAATTGTTATCGGCGTTCGCGGCAACTTTTACACGGACGTTTTTATTTCTCTTTTTCCGCTTCGAACATGGCGGAAATGAACTTTATTAATATTGGGGAACTATTGTTTGGGAGCTTTTTTCTCGCGAGGTGATTAGAACGAGAGTGTAATGAAGTTAGAGAATTCTAAGTGTAAATAGACAATTTCAAATCGTTCTCTATAAAATTTAATCGCTAAATAGATACAGAAATCTAAATTTAAAACAATTCTATAAGAATGAATAACTAAATAAACAGAGAATAAACTTCAAATCGTTCTCCATAAAATTTAATCGCTAAATAGATACAGAAATCTAAATTTAAAACAATTCTACGAGAATGAATAACTAAATAAACACAGAATTCTAAATATAAAACAATCAACAAGCAAAACTATACAAAATCGAACAAAAATAAACAGAGAAACCATTATTAAGAAATTCATACTTAGAAATCTCCATTCCTTCAACTCTCGAAGGTCACAAAATCACAATTTATCAATATCAAAATGTATCTAAAATCCACAATATAAAAACCAATATAGAACCTCCTTCTGAAGCTGCTCCGCAAAAAAACAAAGATAAACAAGTGATTATCAAACTTTCACGTTGCATCTTCTATACTCCCAGCCCAAAAACTCAAAGTTAAAATTCATTAGCATTAGAAGCCCCTGTGCAAGCTTCGCTTTCGCAAAGACGCTAGTAAACAAAGTAATAATCACAACAATTGTCACCTTAAAATCAAAATTATACCAATTCTTTCAGCGATGAATTCTTTATTTCTTCACATAAACATGTAATTCTTTCTTTCGCTTTGGTTTTTCATTAAAATATACCCTAGGCGCATTCGTACAGCGTTTGACAAATATACACTTTTCACTTTATAGCGCGCAAGAGGAGAAATTTTTCAAATTAAATTACACGGTTAACAGGTTAATCGGTTTAATTCCGCTGCGTAAGCCGGAATTAACCGGGGTATTCTCGAGGAGTGTACAATCAACTCGAAAAACTCGTGAACGGCCAGGTGAAACTGCGGCGCAGAAATGAAACCTGGGAACTCGGGGCCGCCTCTTGGCTTGAGTGTTTCGGCACAATGCGCCGCGTGTATTTGCGGAAGTTATTGGACGAGTAACATGACTTTGGTTTCAGGATAATACGGTTCCTCTCGTCGTGCATCTCGCGAGCGCTCCTCCAACTCGCGACCGGCGCTCTATTAGCCGGCTCTCGACTAAAATACGTCAGTCTTCGCACGTCCCAGACGTGTCTGATTTTCATTTTGTTCCTCGTTACGAGAGATAGAAAGGTGATGGAATAATTGGCTGGCTGGGAGTAGTTTAAATTTTATTTATGAAGACTCGAGAGTGGGGATGGAATGTTCTGGGATTAACTGAATATTGGTGATTGGAAGGGATTAACCCTTTGCACTTGAGAGGCGACTCACAGTCGCCATTTGGTTTGATACAGAAAAATTACAAACTCTGATGTTCAATATTAAATTTCATTTAACTTAATTATCCATTAAACGTTAAAATAGAATAGTTCTATCCCTTAATTCCTATATTTATAACAATATTAATTATAAAACATATCATTGATATTTCATTACAGAATGAAGAATATATCTAGCGAAGTAATTTTCGAGTGCAAAGGGTTAATATTGTTTTGATTGATAGTGTTGTTGATATGAGTGACTATTAATTATTGATAGTGATGAAGGCAATAGTAGCATTGAATTAATGTAAGAATGTTTGTGAAAGATTTATTAGTATCAATGATTGGAAGTAATTAATACTTCTGAATATTGATAATCACTATTACCATTAATATTCTTTGGTAATGATAATAACAATCATTATTATCATCAACGATAATTAATATTACAATGCCATTAATAATTACCGACAGTAATAATTGCAATATTACTAATCCAAAAACAATGAAAGCTTATCTCCTCGAAATAGATCGATAAAATACATAATATCCAACTATTATTCCCCACAATTAAGGTTCAATACGAGAACATTCTCTGCAACGATCCGATTATATCAAACTCAAACAGAAACGACTCGATTAATTACTAAAACCTCGAAGATCTCCATTCAAAATCGAAGCCAAACGTTTACCTGCGACGTCCATCACGCGACTGGTCGATCACAGACAAACGAATCGCCCATTAAACAGGAATTTACGTTTCCCATTGAAGTTTTCCGTCAGAATTGCCGCAAAATAACGGCTGAATCGTTAAACGGAACACTGTAATGAATTTCACGCAGCTATGCGTCGCATCAACGCGTTAAACTCTCTGTTTGGCCGCAGCGAATGATCTCCGTACCAGAATAAAGTCATTAATTCAAGTCCGCCGGGATATTATTCATTAAATTATACGCTGCACGCGACGCCGGGCGAACGGGACAACTGAAAACGCGAACGAGCGAACAATCCCGTGGTATTTTTCAATGCAAACACGGGAATTCTCGTGGAAAAAAAATGAACCGTTCGTTCGGACAATCGTCTCGTCGACTGTTTTTCGTTTATTGTTACACGGGAAATATCGTTCCCGGCGAGTTTCGCTTGTCCGAGCGGCTACGGTAGTAACCGTGCAATTTACAGATAATATAAACAGCCTCTAAAGCGGATAGAAGTATCATAAAAAAGGAAATGGACAATGAACGCGTCCGCTCTGGCAGACGTTCTGCCATGTTAAGCAGCCGTTTCTCGGAGACAGAGGAGAAACGGGATCGGAGAATTTTCCGTGGCGGTGTAAATAATAGTGGAGCAGAGGAAACGCGAGGGAGAGCTGGGAGGATAAATGAAAGGGGAACGATGGATAAGATGAAATTATTGAGTAAATAAGAATGGGGAATTCGTAGGAGTAAGGGAAAAATGAGGAATGATGAGCAAGTTACATGGTAAAGAATGATGAAGATTGAAGAAATATTGATAAAAATGAATGGAAGGTAGAAATAAAATTAAATAATTGTAAGTTGGAGGAAACGGAAAGTGAAAAGACGAATGGAAGGTATAAATAAATAGGAAAATTGTGAATAATGTTGGATAATAATCAATGAAGATAGAGCATAGTAAATAATGACGAAGATTGACGAAATATTAATAAAAACGAGTGGAAGGTAGAAATAAATAAGATAAATGATGAATGAGGTTAGATAATAATAGGATTAAATAATAATAAACGACGATGAGTAGGATTAAAAAATAATAAATAATACACACGATGAAACAACACGAAGCGAGGGTAAACAAGATGAAATAGTAGCAAACAACGATGGCCGACGATAACCGTCAACGAGCAACGACAAACAGCGATAAATAACACCGATTAAAACGGAGTTCCATAGAGGCAGCTGTTCGATAAAGAAGATAAACGTTGAATACCGGGTCGGTGCATCGCGCCAGCGAACGGAACAGCTGCGCATTAATAAAATAATTTTTCCCCGTTCCGCGAAAATGGAGGAAGAGATTAAAGATAGACGCCCCACCTAGAAACCTCCTAAATATAGGTGAACTTTAGGAATTCTCTTGTTAACAACCGAGTCGCTCGGGTGCCAACAACCACGCCATTTTCTAACATCTCGACTTGGGAAAAATATAAATAAACAGGAACTGACACTGATTCGGAAAAGATCGGAATTTTCAGATATTTTGGATTTTGCATTCACAATTTCCTTGTAATTAAGTAGTTCTATATATTTCATTTGAAACAGCGAATGTTAATTAGTAAGAAATCAGAAGTTTGGAAAAGTAGTTGCTAATTACTAATTTTTATCTTTGCGTACTGGCAACAAATCTCGTTTTTATATACAGACGCTTAGCTATGCAATTTTGCTAATTACTATAGTACTTAAAAAAATATGAAATTTGATTCGAATTGATTATCTATTTAAAATACATTACATAACAATATATCTGAGTTTTTGTACGTATAACGTTATAAGTTCTCACGGAAAATTTCCATACGAACAATTCATTTTCTGAAAAATAGCCAGTATGTTAATTTCACTTTTAAATGAATATGTAATTCACCTGTTTGTAATAACATTTTTAATTTCTTCTCTCTGAGAAGTGATTCTCAGTCACTACTTGATTTGATTTGCAAAATTATAAAGTCTTATATATAATATTAAACTTTGTATGATACATCAATACATGGAATATTGAAATAAAATAACTTGAGTGCAAAGGGTTAACATTTGATGAACGTTTGAAAAGGGTGAATTCGATATGAGAAACTGTAATAAAAGGGTTCCTAAGGTTTCCCTATTATTTAGGTCGTCTTTCGGCGGTGTCTCTCAAAGCTGACGTGGCGCAACGAAGGATCAGAAAAATAAGCTCACAAAGGGAGGACACACGAGTGCTCGATATCTTTCCCCGGCTAGCAACAACGAAATCCGCGAGAGCTGAACAATCTGTCTCGATCCCGCAGATACGGGGATACGTGTTGGGCGGTGGCCAGCGTAATTTCGAAAAGAACAATGCGAACCGATTCGCTTCTTCGAGTTTCCTTTTTGAAATTAACGAACACGCGACGAGAATGTCCGAAGTGATATTCGGACGGAAGAATAGAGTTTTCTATAATTTTAACTCTCTGCACTAAAGAAGCCCTAAGTCACCAAATTTGACACAGCAAAACTGTAAACTTTGATATTTAACCCTTTGCACTCGAGAGGTGACTCTCAGTCACCACTTGATTTGATTTGCAAAATTATAAAGTCTTATATATAATATTAAGCTTTGCATGATGCATCAATATGTGGAATATTGAAATAAAATAACTATCCTTCTTAATTTATATATGTTTCCTCGTTAATTAGTTTCAAAGAACGTCGTCTGTATCTCATCAAATATTGAATATTTCTAGTGAAAAACTTTCGAGTGCAAAGGGTTAGTACTAAATTTTTAACCCTTTGCACTGGAGAGGCGCCGTTTAGTCGCCATTTTGATTTGACCCATGAAAATGATAAAATTTAGAATTCAATATTAAATTTTTATATAATGGATCAACACATGGAACACCGAAATAAAATAGTTCTGTTACTTAATTTATGCAAGGTATTTCCTTATGCTAGTTGTAAAACATATCATTGATAATTCATCAGAAAATAATGAATATTTGTTGAGAAAAATATCCTCGAGTGCAAAGGGTTAATGTGAGATTTCTTAATTCGATCTGAGAAAATCTCATCTGTATCTCATTAGAAAATATTGAATATTATAAAAACTTCTGCAGTGCAAAGGGTTAATAGTGCTAATTAGGTATTCTACGCATTTCAGGCTTGAAACTCGACAAAATTATCATCAATTGACTATAGACACTTCAATGAACTTCCAAAAATCCAACTGACAACAAAATCATGAAAAATCGTATTTTCTAAGAAACTTTCAAATTTTCCACTTCTTTGGATGATTAAAGACACGATAAAAACCCTGAACTTTGCACTGTTCGTTGCTCATCTTTCCAAACGCTGTTTGCCTGCAATTACCCAATGATAACACGACGGAGCATGTTTCCTTGCTCGTCCCAACGGAAACGAGCCCGAGAACGAAATTTTCAAGAGGATCGCCGAGTTTCGGGGTAAAATAATAAACGAACGTTCCGAATTAAGTTAAAAGTCGGGCCCCGAAAGTTTCGGGAGCGCGTCCAGCTTCCGGCGGAACTTTACGAGGTACGGCCGCAATAATTTCCGAACGGTCGCGATTCAATATCACCCGAAATTCCGAAACTTCGAAATAACTTTGCACCTTCCGACCTTGTTTCGCGCGGAAGTAGATCCCATCTAGCGCGGTGCGCGCGCTATCGAGTCTAAATCAAAATTCGTCCCCGTATAAACCGCGGCGGGAAAAAACGTTCGATTTTTACGCGCCAATAAAATCGAATAACCCGCTCCGCGCGTTCTTCGCCCGAAATTTTTCAATTTTCTCGGCTCGACTGTTCGGCGACGCCGACATAAATATAGAGGATCGATAGAATCGATTGATCGATGTAGCAGCGATATCGATTAATTGAATCTTGAATTTTCAGAGCTGTTTAGAAACTGTGTTAGATCTGGTAACCGATTCTAATGAAACCTTGAGACATTGTTTATGCAAAGATTGCCGATTTCGAGCGACTTTTTCCTCTGAAAAAACCGTTGCTGACATTTTGTATTTCGAGGTAATCGCAAGAAACTTTTGCTACCAATAAATTAAATTTTCTATAAAGCATTCGATGTGGAAATGAAAGTTTCTCGCAATTAACTCGGAAACGAAACGTCAGCGACAGATCTTCCGAAGGAAAAAGTTGCTCGAAGTGTGTACTCGCTCCTCGCGATGGTAATGGTTTATTAAAATCGGTTACCGGAATGTACTGAGGTATTCTGGAATTTATATTGCAATCTAACGTGCAGTAGTTGAAGGAAGAAACGAGATCAAAGGAACTTCTTTTCGCAGGAGAAGCAGCTGAGCGATGACGCTGAAAATTCATGGGATAAAGGAGCTTAGCTTCTTTGTAATTTTAAAATCCTTGGAGACCTTTATTACGCTCTAATTTTATATGTTAAACACAATCAATCGTTATTAAATTGATTTTATCATAAACATCAAGCGATTTCATTTCTGTTAGCTTCGAATGATTATTATCGAATACTTCGAAGTCATGAATGTCTTAACGAATGCTTTTTCGAATAGAAAATTGAGTTTTCCTTTGTTTCCAAATAATTCAATTTCTATCCTTGAAATTTGGGAACACGGCTATGATTCAACGAATACAGTTCAAACACATGCTTTTTTGAATAGAAAATTGAGTTTTCCTTTGTTTTCGAATAATTCAATTTCTATCCTTGAAATTTGGGAACACGACGTCTATGATTCGAGTTCAGTGTTTTAACGAATGTTTCTTCGAGTAGAAAATTTAATTTTCCTGTTTTCGAATAATTCAACGTCTACATGCTTGAAATTTGGGAACACGACGTCTATGATTCAACGAGTTCATTCGAGTTGCGAGAACTTTAGCCGAAGTTTCTCCAACGCGGACGGAACAACGCGAAGAAAGAGCGAAAAATCGCTCGGCCATTCTTCTCAGACATTTTCCTCCGTCACGGGGAGTTCTCCAGGTTTTGAATAGAGTTGCCGAAAAGCTAACTGCCCGGAAACGCCATTTTGGCGGGTAAATGGCGCGATCTCCGCGGAAGCGGTCGGCCATCTTGATTTCCCCGCTTCACTTCGAAATTCTACGTCGTTTCGACACTCCTCGCGAGAACCAGCTCGAAATACGCTTCCACGACACTTCGAGACTCGAAACTTTGTATATAAATTCCACGTTAATTGGAAGTTTCCAGTGGAATTTGCATTTCGGCCGATTGTTTCTCTCGTCGACCGTTTTCACGCGTTTTGGTTGAAGTTTCATCGAGATCCTTCGAGATTCGAAGGGTTTAAGCTTCAAATCAGTGTATTTGTATAGTTAATCATTGGTTTCTAATGTTCATAATGGATTTTTATGGGTAGATTTGAAGATAACGCGGTTTGATGCGTTGACGGAGTAATAAGGTCACCAGTGACGACTCGAAAATCGAGTTTTCCGTTTCAGAAAATTCCGCCGGCGACCTCGCGCGCCAAGTTTATCAAGATTAAAGCCGTAATCGTTTATTATGCCATTATTCGCTGGCCGGGGGCCCTGGAAATGTTGCTTTCGCGCCCATAAATTCTCGGTTTAAGCTTTTTATCTGTCCCGTGCTGCGTGTCGCTAAAAAACTCATGAGAAATTTCTGCCCGCCGTCGGGCTGCGTCGCGTGCATGGAAATTTCGCGTGAGCAATGACGGTTTTTGCGGGACACTGTTTCGAACTGTTGATTATTTCTGTTAAAACAGGAGCAAAGGATGAAACGATGTATAAATTCAACGGAATGCGCGTCGATAAATAGTGATAAAAATTCACTGGCCATTTTTGAATGGCCAACCTGTTTCACAGTTCAACACTTAATAAACGTGTATTTATTTATTCATTCGCATCGAACATTGTATTATATATGCGAGAACAGAAGAGAAACGAGAATCACACTATCTCTATGATAATAATAAATTATTGTGATAATTAATAACAAGTCTACTAATATTATTGTAGTAATACTAATAGATTTCTTATTATTATCATTATCATTATTATTACTAGTTGTCACTGTACAAATAATAATAATAAGTACCTCTATGATAATGAATTACTGTGATGATTAATAACAAGTCTACTAATATTATTGTAGACTAATAGATTTCTTATCATTATCATTATCATTATCATTATCATTATCATTATCATTATCATTACTACTATCACTATCATTATCATTATTATTACTAGTTGTCACTGTACAAATAATAATAATAATAAGTATTTCTAATACATTGTATTATATACACGAGAACCGAAAAGAAACGAGAATCACACGAAGAAGTTAAAATTGCATATGTGCATTATTTCCAACGCGTTGTTACACAATTTCGTTGGATAAAAATTTTAATACAACATATTAGACTGAAACAATATATTCAATGAACATTTATAAACTCACTATCGCGGAATGGCTGATCTGTCTACAAAATGGCCGCCGAATGGTTGATAAAGATTCGTTTATTTTTCACGCAGAATCGTGTACGATATGAATGAAAGTTAAACGAGTGGCATGGAATAAACAAGAGGAACAGGAATCGCGTCGTGAAACGGAGATACGATCGCTGATACCCGAAACGACGGAAGCGCTTAACAAAATGGCGGCGCGTCGACGCGTAAGCTACGACTGTTCAAGTGAAACTGGCCATAATTCGCTTCTCGACGGTACTTCAGATTCCCAAATAATGTCTCCGATTCGTTTATTACCTTCTCTCCACCCTGCACGCGAGTCTTATGGCTTGTAAACGGTTCGCCGTAAAACGGTAGGCAACCGCGAATGGGGAACGGGAAACGGGACGATGGTGACGCAAGATGGACGAAATTCTTACTGAAATGGCTAAGAACATTGGACCTTTGAACGAGATCATTCGACTGAATAGATTACTCGATTATTTCGACGATAAAATAATTTCAGTTCATCGAAGAAATGCTGAACTAAGGGATGTTTAATTAAATGATCCTTCAGGTTTATTATTGCTGAACTGAAGGTTAATTAAATGACTCCTCGAGTTCCTAGCTTCTATTTCGCTCGGAAATATTTCGCTAGATATATTTAACATTTTCTAACTAGACAAAGACGATGCTTTTTAAAAAATCACAAGTGAATTGAGAAACAAAGCTTTTTTGTCTCAATGTTTCACACACCGATGCATTGTACATTCAATATTGAATATCAAATTTTAGTTTTACTGCATCAAATCAAGTGACTGAGAATCACCTCTCGAATGCAAAGGGTTAAACTTGAAGTTCGAACTTTCAATCATTTGGAACAATACAAAAGGAAATGGATTCTAAGTTGAATATTTAGTATTTTAAATGAAACTTCGTGTTGCTGTGTGAAATATTTAAATAAAATAGCTTTGTTACTTAATTTATCTGTGAACTATCGTTAAATTAGTTTCAAATGTCGTCTATATCTCGTCGAAAAATGTTGAATATCTCCAGCGAAAATCTTTCGAGTGCAAAGGATTAATCTTTGAAAGTTCCCTGCAATTCCAAAAGAGATCTGCATCTCGAAACGATTTATTAGAATTCCGTAGAATCATCGCATTGCTCGGATCTAAATAAATCTTCGGACAACATACAAAGTGAATAAAGCGTCGGCCGAGACAAAGCAGCGACAATAAATTCGAATCGAGGAAACCCACGGAATTATTCAAGGAAACAACAGAAATTGACGCGCGGCCGCAGAGGGAAATTCCAGCGACAATTCCCGCGAATGATTCACGCGTTGCCACGGTTAAACGTAGCGTCGCCGCGTATATTACCAGCGAGGACGGGCGGAACGACGTGTGTCTTATACCCGAGATCGCCGTTATCTCGCAGGGGAGGAAACACGTTCCGTGGGAAAGTTTCGCGTCCCCGGGCGGAAGGCGCATCGGAAAATAGGCTCGTAAACGGAAGATCGAACGTGGAAAATCCGCGATAGGTCCGCGCCTCGTCAACGGGATCCCTATTTTATGCATGAGGACGACGAGCTGTCCTGCGGCTCTCCAGAACGAAACTTAATTAAACCTTGCTCTCCTCGCGCAGCGTTTCCAGGGAGTAATGCGAATGAAAGAGACAATGCGCCGGAAACGTTGTTCCAGCAATTTGGGATTCGAGGTTCTGCCGATCTAAGAGTTAACGCTTTGCGAACGAATGTCGGCATTTTGATGAGATCGAACTTCCATGTTTGGAATACCCAGTTGTGAACGAATGATTTAACTGTGTGTGTTTTTTCTTGTAGTAACTAGGAAATCTCTCGCCCTTCTCTTTTACAATATTTAAAATTCTAATAAACCTATATTACAATTATCGAATATTCCATATCGAATTTAGGATATAACTTCATTCCCAAATTATTCACCAATTTCTCAATTAACTATACCTCGTTTAAAACTAGTTAACTTTCACAGAATACTCAAATCTACAATCATAAACTTATATACCAACGTCTCAATATTCCACTTAAAATGTACAATATAATCTCATTACTCCTAATTATCTGAAATGACTAACACTAGAACTACCGTATCAGTCAAAATGACTCGATTTGTTTGTTTAACAATTATTGATATCTTCGAAATGATTTTGAAAATAAATAGTTTCACTTGAGTACTACAACGAATGTCCGAAGAAATCGAAAATAATCTATTGTTCGAATTTTTATAGGAATTGCATATTAACACATTGCGTACTGGCAACGAGAAATCTCGTTTTCGTATAAAGACACTCAGCTATGCAATTTCGCTAATTACTATAGTATTTGGAAAAATATGAAATTTGATTGAAATTGATTGTCTATTTAAAATACATTACATAACAATATATCTGAGTTTTTGTATGTACAGCAATATAAGTTGATCTCACTGAAAACTTCCATCCGAACAATTCAGTTTTCTGAAAAGTAGCCGGTACGCAATGTGTTAATCGCATTAAATGCTCGGTAGTTCTACCGTTGATTTCCGTTTTTCGAGCGGCGAGACGCTTCGTCCCGTAAGTTTCTTATCAGGCTCGCGCGGACCGAAAGTTTTCAGGATAGTTTTATTGAATCTAGTGCCGGGGTAATCTCTACGGCCCGTTTCCGGCCGCAAATAAAGCAAACCGCGAGTGGAGCAATCGTAAGTTCATCCTCGGAGACAAGAACTTCATCCCGGTCGGGTAGAAATGGTATTGTTATCGCGAATACCATTGCTTCCGCTCGTTCTTAAGACACCCACGGGCCACTCGCCGAGTTATACGTCTTAATTCGAAAGCGGAAATGAAAGTTTCACCTCGTTCCATTGATCCCGCGCGGTGCTCGCGGAAATTGCTGGCGGAAACGGCGATTAGAATTTTCGTTGACGCGTTCGCTGAGATTATCCGTGTAGTTAATTAATCGTGAGGTATCGTATGTTCAGATAATTAGGAGCGATGAGATTATATTGATTTAAATATTCTGTGAAAGAGATTAACCCTTTGCCAATGAAGAATCTTTGAAATATACTGAGCCTTCAGCGGATGAAATCAGTCGCGTTAATCTCACGACTCCTCGAGCTAGTGGAACACAAGTGGCGGAGATGAATATTTAAGCCGGCCGCAGGAGCAATACGCCGGTTCTAATAATGCTTAACCTTTCTACTAGACGTACCGCAGTCGCCGATGGAAGCTTAAAAGAAACTGACCTTTGAGGGGGTTAATATTTCAAGAGACGGTAACTCGCAGCGCGGCCGCCTGTATCCCCCATCCCGAAAATTCTAGTACTCCCATAACGAAAATCAAAAGTTACCAATGTATAGTTATCTACTCTCTACTAGACAAAATGATTTCAAATGATTTTCATTTGAGAAATAACAATTTTCTACGGATAAATACTGTTTCTCTATTTATACAAAATCTTGACCGAAACGCGAAATACGCATTACCATTGAGAAAACCTCATAACATCCCCATAACGCGAAGAAAACACACAACCACCATAAGCTTAGGTCCGTACCCTATAACTTTTGTTCGAAGTATTTGTTTGTATCGCTCGTAGTTTTTAAGTTATCTAGAGAACGGCTGTTCGGTCGCGTCGTGCGTCGGTCTGAATAACGGCCGACCTGTTCTACTAGCTGCGTTAGAGTTACCCCATTATTTCGGGCAGGCATCGAGCCAGTGGAATAAACCCGTGCTGCCCGGACAGAGAGGGACCTCGATATTTCATCGGACCAGAAGAAACTCGCGTCGCAAAGACAATAGAACGGAGAATGTTTTGCCGGACGTTTATCTATTCTACTTGGCTATCGACCCACTTTGTCGGGCTGATCGAAGCGTTCCGCTCGGAGAGATGTCGGCGCTTTGGCTCGCTGGATTTGTTGATGGTGGGACAATCGTTTTGATGATTCGCGTGTCGATGTGCTTGCGATAGTGTGGTAACGGGAATAATTACTACTGTTATTGCTAGCCTTAATAAATAATAAGAATTATTGGTATTGCTAGTTGTCTGTGCACAAATATTAAGAATTATTGTTACTAGTTGTCTCTGCACAAATAATAAAAATTATTATTATTATTACTATTGCCATTGCACAAATATTAAGAATTATTACTGTTACTAGCTGTCTCTGCACAAATATTAAGAATTATTATTATTACTAGTTGCCACTGCACAAATAATAATAATAATAAGTATCTCTATGATAATAATAAATTATTGTGATAATAATTAACAACAAGTCTACTAATATTATTGTAATACTAATAGATTTATTATTATTACCATTATCATTATTTCTGCAGTGATGACTAGTAATAAACCCCAATATTACAGTAACATTAATAGATTCATTATTAACAATTACCACAACATCAATAGCCACATTGCAGTATTTTCGAATGCAACAATAAATAACAATAAACTAAGTAATGTCGACGCAATTTCCAGAAGGACCGAGAGCACTTTGGATCGAGCAAGTTTAAAAGGGATCTTCGGTCGAACTAGTAGTATAAAGCTGTCTGACCGAAGGCAAGGGGAGTGGGTCGATACCTAGAGGCCAGCGAGTAGAATAAGCTTGCACCGCGGAGCCAGTAGAACGGGTCAACGTATCAGCTGCCCGGTGTTTACAGTTGCACAGCGTTCGATTCTCGGAAATAATACAAATGTTGCGCTGTCTCTAATGCAATACTGCAATTTCACGCTGTATTTATATACAGTAGCGTTCAAAAGTTAACCAGATCGTTTTCAGATCTTTCGTTACTTTTTCTTATTATCACGTATAAAATATAAGAAAATCGACATCTTTCACACATTTTTCTAGAAATTCAACCTGTTCGAAGGTTTTCGAACAGAATGTTTAACAAATGAAATGCTTGTTTTTTATTGTTGTAATTCAATGTATTTGACGTAATTAATGTTAAATATTTTACAACCCGCGATCTCGATTTAGTAACAACGAATAAAATATACTTTTGTTTTCGAAAATCTCGTTATTACTATTTCTTGTGTTAAGCTGTGTAATAAATATACATTTGTAAAACTTGTACCAGCTTTTCACTTCAATATTTTCTTTTCCCTATTTGCGTCACATCGATGCGAAGTGGACTCGATTCGAGAAACGATTTGGACAAGGAACTTCCGAACGCCGGTGTATAATAGGCGGTGTAATGATTGGTCACTTTTCCCAGCGTGCCTTATCTGAAACGATCCCATCGCGTCTGCGACAGCTTCGAGGATTCCGTTGATGCACGCGGAATTTCGGTTGCTTTTCTTCCTTCCTCTTCTAATCTCAATAATTCGCGCGTGACTTATCGTCGCGTTGTCCTGCCCACCGATTAACTCGCTGATTCCATCGGGAATTGAACCTTGGTCTAGTTTTTTTTCTGATTTTACGTGAAGCTTTCGGTGGAGAAGTGAATTCGAGTTGATGATACTGAGTAGTTGGTTTAACCCCTTAACGCACAGTTCTTTTGAAAAAAATCGGCCAAAAACAATCAATTTTGATATACTGCGCTTTTGTTCCATGGAAAAAGGCTATATTTTATTGTTGAATAAATATGTGTTATAGCTTACAATCCCATGTAAATGATAAATATCAATAAAACGATTTTTTTTCTTTGCTTTCACATTGTTATTTTCACAGTTTGGCCTGTTTGGCGCGCTCGAATCAACTCGAGTGTGCAAGTTAAGGGATTAATTGAAATTTTCGAGTTTCGGTATGAGAAATAACTACCTAGGAATTTCATGATTCCTAAAATCCAGTTGAGTAAAAGGTTGTTTGATAGGGTAATCATTTAAAGCGATTAAAATTTGGGAATTTCAGGATCTATATGAAACTGAAAGCTTTGTCAAAAGCCTTGTGATTGCATTCTGATGAATGAAGCTTTGTTCTACAGATGAATCATCATTGAGAATTAAAGTAGGGGAATTCGATAATCCCTACAAAATTCACAGATTTATTGGAGAACTCGTAATTGCCACTGATGAATAAAATTTTGGTAAACAGGTGAATTATCTATGACAATTAAACTTTAAAAATTTGATAATCCCAATAAAATTTAAAACTCAATCAGAGATCTATTTTCAATTAACAAATAAAACTTTCTTAAACTGGTGAATCATGTGTAACCATTAAACCTTAAAGTTAGAAAATTTCAATGAAATTTAAAGTTCAATCAAAGATCTCCTAATCCTAATTAACGAATAAATTTTGTTAAACAGATGAATCATCTATGACAATTAAACCTTAAAAATTCGATAATCCCAGTAAAATTGAAAGCTCAATCATTAGATGTCCTAATTCTAATTAACAAATAAAACTTTGTTAAACAGGTGTACCATCTATGACAATTAAACCTCAAAAATTCGATAATCCCATTAAAATTGAAAGCTCAATCAAAGATCTCCTAATGCTAATTAACAAATAAACTTTGTTAAACAGGTGAACCATCGGTGGCGATGATAGGGGCGAATTTGAGGTTTGGTATCGGCGCCTCGGGTAACGTGTCGTCGAACGCGACCAAGGTTTTTCAGTGTCATCCGGGCGGAGCGACCGAGGCCACACTCATATTCAGCCTCGGTGCCCTCGGCATGGGGGCAAACTTCGTCCTGATGGCTCTAATCCTGGCTAAACGACAGTTACGCAGGTAATTTCCGCGAGAACCACCGCGGCGGACCACTTACACCGCGCTATCTCGCGATTGTGCCCTCGTGCAACCCGCGGAATATAGTCCGAAGAGACGTGACCTTTCAACTTCTCGACGTTCAGCGGAGAACGATCTCCGAAATATCGACTTTATCTCCCCGGTTACACAGGGGACAACGTAACTCACCTACGAAACGAAGTCTATATTCTTCAATAACGAAAGATAACCAATTGTCGAAGGGAAATGTAGTTCAACCTATTTGCACACCGAGAATGCGTATTTTCGAAGCTGATATTCGATTCGCGTTAAATGTAATGAAGCTGACGGTTGGGAGGAAGGTGTTTTAAGTTTCTCGGAGTCTAAGGATTGAAACAATTTATTTCCGGAGAGGAAGAATAGGGAAACCTACTGTCAGTAATTAATTAATGGAGCCTTCGATTCGATTCCGAACGGGCAACTAACTTAGGGTATGCACAGATCCAATTTCCAATCAAATATAACGAAACTGTCACTTATAGAAGAATACGTATCAAGTTTCTAGAACCCTAATTAACAATCAAATTATCTTCCCATTCAAAATACAGACCACCGAAACCTACGATCAGTAATCAACCAATGAAACCTCCATCCCTCCAAACACCAAACTTAGGGTATGCTAGCACACTTCCAACTCCCAATCAAATATACCAAAACTGTCATTAACAAAAGAATACGCATTAAGTTTCTAGGACTCTAATTAACAGTGAAATCAACTTCCCGTCCAAAAATCAGACCACCATAATCTACAATCAGTAATCAACCAATGAAACCTCGGTCCCATCTCTAAACAAGCTAACTCAGTATGTCAGCCGATTCTGTCAGCTGGCAACAAATCCGAGCAGAATTTCCCCAAAACACAGATCAAACGTTACGTTAACATCCCCAGATCGACCGAGTGTCAACGACAGCGCTGCCAAATGATTTCCCATTGTGTCCCAGGTGGTCGCAAGGATTGCTGTTCCACCAGGCGATGGTGGACTGCGCGAGAGCCGCCATTTTATTGCCCCTCGGTTCGAGCATCCTGAACTGTCAGCCGATGACCAAGTGTTCCCTGGTGGAGACAGCGTTTCTGCTGCTGGTGACGGTCTCCACGGTGAACATGCTGACGACAGTGCTGAACGACAGCCCGATCTTCCCGGAGACCGACGAGGAGGCCGATCTGACGGCCCCGTTGCTCATGGACTCGCCCCAGGCAAGCGTGTTTACGTATCTTTATTTAGATTTCCATTTTTCTTCGGCCGTATCGATCTGGCTTTCACCCCTTAGCCGAACGAACACGGCCGGAGCTCGCCGCGAAGATTTCTCGCTGGATTCAACGGGAATCAATGCTCCTCCTTCGACGATAAATTATTTGGCTGGCCTAAATGTCTGGTTTCACTTTTCGTTGCGCTCCTCCTATCGTAATTTACGAGTGACCGGCGTGAATCGGTGAAAACGACGCCGAGCTTCGTGTGGAAATTTATTCTGTTTCTGGTTCAAAGGTTGTTGGTGGTTCGATGTGTATTATTATTGTAATTTTGGGAATTGGAATGATTTTTAGCGAGGCAGTTTCAACTTTTGAATAGTTGGTCGGATTGATGAATTATTAGTGTCTTCTGGTCGATGTTTGTTCATTTCTCAAACCAATAGTTTAGTCGAACGAAAGTTTCCCTTAAATTTCGTTTGAAGAGAAGTATTCTGATGAATTCGTGTACAATAGAATTTACGAGTGACCGGTGTGAATCGGCGAAGACGCGTGGAAATTTATTCTGTTTTTAGTTCAAAGATTGCTGGTGGTTCGATGTGTATTATTGTAATTTTATGAATTGGAATGATTGTTTATCGACGTTGGATTCTTACTGAGGCTGAGAGTTTCAACTTTTGAATAGTTGGTCCGATTATTGAATTATTAGTGTCTTCTGGTCGATGTTTCTTTATTTATTTATTTTTCAAGTGGAACAGGCAGTGAATAGTTTAGTCGAACGAAAGTTTCTCTTGAATTTCGTATGAAATTTATTCTGTTTCTAATTCAAAGATTGTTGATGGTTCAATATGTATTATTATTGTAATTTTATGAATTGGAATGATTATGTTTATCAACGTTGGATTTTTAGCGAGACAGAGTTTCAACTTTTGAATAGTTGGTCGGATTAATGAATTATTATTGTCTTCTGTTCGATGTTTGTCCATTTCTCAAGCGAAACACGCAGTGAATAGTTTAGTCGAACGAAAGTTTCCCTTGAATTTCGTCCGAAGAGAAGTATTCTGGTGAATTCGTGTACAATAGAGAATTTAAGATTTGTTCAAGTAAAAGTTCCTCGGAGAATGCGACTCAATGCAGCGTTCGGAGGAGAAGGAAACAGATTTGAGATAATGAAGAAACTTCGGTGGAACAAGGAAATTTCCGGGCGGGAGGGAAATTTACAAAGGAACGATTATCCCTGCTAATTGGACGACAAGTTGATTCAGACGATCGATTGTCTTACCTCGAGCTGGCGCGGTTTGGACGAAAGAAAGATGAATCGCCATTTCGTGGATTCGTCTGGGATTCGAAGATTCAATGCTCGAGGAAAATCGTTACGAAAGTGTAATTAATCATGAATTCTATCCAGCTATAAAGATACACGTAATATAAACTATAATAAATATAAAATTAAATTTTTCATTTACTGGAAAGTTAACAGAAAACATGAGTTTCTACTTTGAACTATTTAAAACAACTTCTGATTTTCTATAATGAATTATCTGGTAATTAAGATTATATAAATTTCAAAAAGATTTCCTTTGTCGTTGAAAATTCATTGAGTTATCAGAAGAGATTCTTATCGAGAATCGTTTCGTTTTTCAAACGGTAGACATGAAAAAGGTTCCAAGCCACGAGCTCCTTCGCTCGCGCGTATATTCTCCGCGGCTGAACTTAATTAAGGGACTTAAGTAACATAAAAGGCCTTTTAACCGAGCTCAAGTTTCGGATCGATTTAACAAGTGTGAGCGAGACCTTAATATAAAGCGCGGCTCGTGGAATTAAACGCGGGGCCGAAAGTGCCACTCGACGATTATTTCCAGTAAACGCGACGGTCAGGCAAAAATTCCATCGGTTCGATTAACGATAGAATTACCTGTTCAAATAATTGCTCACCGTTTTCTTCTTTTTTTGTTATGGATATTCTGAAAGGCATTCGATGTGGAAATCATTGAGGAAATTAATGCTACGGTGAATACCAGAGGAAATTTGAGAAATTCGTTGGTAGATATTTCAGAAAAATTACTGGTTATTTTTGTTAACGAAGCCTTTGGGATTTTATAATAATTGTGTTTTAGGGAAATTTTATAAAAGTAGATCAATCGATGCATTATTTCTTTTATCGAAGGCTTTGAAATTTTGAAAGAGTATTCCTATAATAACTTTACAAAGATTTTATAAAAATTTGGATCAATTGCGTTATTTCTTTCATCGAAGGCTTTGAAATTTCGAAAGAATATTTTTATAACAATGTTATTATAGAATAATATAATTTCCATACTAATTACATTTTAGAATAACGCGTGGCCGTTGTTTACGCGTCGCTTTATCGATTTCGCCGATGTTATTATAAATATTGAGATAATATTTTATTTATTCCCGAGCACGCTTCATCCGTACCGATCAAACGTATTCCTCGCTGTCAGGGAATTTCATAAAACTCGTCCCAGGAAACGGGGATCCACGCGAAGATCCTCGAGCTACTTAACCCGCTTTAATTACGTCAGACATTTCAATAAACCGCGGTGTCCTGGGACGCGTGTGCTCGACCACATTTCAATTTATATTTACACACGTCACGTGCCTGCGTCTCTATAAAAACAGGTCTGTCCGCGAAAAATCTGGTTCTAGTGTAATTGGATTTCAAGGGGAAAAAAATCAAGAATGAAATCGTAGATTTTCATTTCAATAGAATTGTATTTTAAGGAAAATAGAGGAAGAAGTGATGAAAACTGGTAAATCGATCATTTGAATACCTGTAATCAACTATTAACCGACAAATTTCAGTATCAATCCACTTAAATCTAAAATGACTAGAGGAAAAATAATGAAACATCGTGAATCAATCAATTGGTCGCCTATTAAGCAAGCTCCAACAGCAATCCATGTAAATTCAAAACTAATCACTAAACAAATTCCAATACCAATCCATTGAGATTCAAGAGAACGAGAGAAAAAACATTAAAAAATCATGAATCAATCATTTGATCGTCACTAATCACCTATTAACTACCAAACTTCAACAGTGGTCCATATAAATCCAAAACTAAATCCATTAATAACAAATTCTTCATTAACCCTTTGCATTAATAATTTGCATCACTGCAAGTGTGAAATGTTAAGTTAAAATAGCTTTGTTTTTCAATTTAGATTTCTTTGTTTTCCTTCTTAATACAAAATTTGGATGTATAGAAGATCCAGTGATCTTAGGGTAGTTCTTCGAAATTTATTTATTAAAATATTTAACGCTTTGCACTCGAGAGGTGAATAAAGTTGAACATTAAGTATTTTAAATTAAACTTTGCATTGCTATGCGGATTATTTAAATAAAATAGCTTTGTTGCTTAACTTATCTGTGAATTATCGTTAAATTAGTTTCAAGTGTCGTCTGTACCTCGTCGAAAAATACTGAAAATTTCCAGTGAAAATTTTTCGAGTGCAAAGTGTTAATATTATATCTTCTCCATTTTAACACGCTTAGTGCCACGTGTACCACATGTGGTACACGTTAATTTTCGTAACAAAATATTTTCAAGGGACACATGGTCAATAGCTGTATACGTTACAAAGCACCGAAAACATCAAGAAACGATATCAAAATATATAAAATTAAAAAAAAAAAACTTGAATATAACTTAATATTTCATTTGAATATGAAATTGAATACTGATTCATCTTGAATCAAAATATGACCGAAATTTCCGTGGCACGGGACGTGTTAAGGTATTGAGAATGGATCGCAAAGAGTTAACGAACAAGCTCGACGCATATAAATTCAAAGGAACCCGACGCAGGGCAAATAAAACCTGATAAATCCGTGGTCGGCCAGCAACGATCGGCCGTTGAACGACAATTTCTCGTGATCCGTCCGGCGACGTGTTAAGGTCGCCGGCCGCGGCTCGTCTAAACGGCGCGTCACAATTAATTCCGTTGTGAAAGCGCAGTCATCCCGCCGCGGACAGTTTACACCGCAATCGTACGCCATGGGGTCCGCGTCCCTAACAATGCAGGTGACGCTTCCATTACACCCGCGCGCGGGCTGAATTCTTCCATCAAATGCACGTGTTACTGCTCTCTCTCACTCTCTCTTTCTCTCTCCGCTGCCAATTTGCACGCTTTCCGGCGGCCAGCCCTTTCGAATTTCGTAAAATAACCTGGACTAATCGCTGAACCCGTGTGCCGAGTGCTGACACATCGTTGGACAGGTGCCGCGATCGATCCCTGTCGATCCGATCGAAATTCAATCAAATCAATGTTACATTGCGTAAGAGAAATCTCGTTTTTATGTGAAGACACTTAGCTGTGTGACTTTGAATTGGTTATCTATTTAAAATATATTACATAACGATATGATATCGGAGTTTTTCTATGTGTAGTGATATAAGTTGACCTCAGTGAAAATTGCCATCCGCAATTATAGCAATAGTATTATAGTAATCTGTTGTAGATTAACTTCAACATCTTATGAGTTACTATACTTCAACATGACAACTTATACTTCAACATCAATATAATTCTTTGTACATTTACGATATCGTGTTAGGTATGCGATGAAAGTTTCAAGCTGAATCTTATATACTTAAGTGTTATTCGTATTCTCCAAATATAAATTAAATGCCAATTTCCTATTATTACTCATTAGCCTTTGAAGTAAACGTAGACACAGAGCATCAAAATTCCGCCTTTTTCTAATGAATCGTTAACGATAAACCAGTCATGTCGACTATAACTAAGAACTGAAGCATAAAGCAATAAATAAAACAAATTAAACATTACTTTCCCATCACTACTCAGTAACCCTTGACCTAAACGTAATACAGAGCACCAAAATTCGACGTTTCCCTACTAAATCATCAACAACAAACCAGTTACATCAACCATAACCAAGAACTAAACCATAAAGCAATAAATGCAATAAAGTAAACATTACTTTCCCATTATCAGTAACCCTTGACCTAAACGTATACACAGAAATTCCGCGTTTCCCTACCAAATCATTAACGATAAGCCAGTGACATCGGTCACAGCTACGAACTAAACCATAAAGCAAAGGGTTAATCACCTTGCGGAATGAACATCCCCCGCAATCAGCATCGCGAGCAGGAAACTCGAGATGAACCGAAGATCTCGGTGGATCGCTGCCGGTGTGCGGTATCGATCGCGTAATTGACAGAAAGAGTCCCTGAAACGTTGCATCTCGCCGGCGAGTTTCTGCTGACCGCGCGCACCTCCGGCGTTTCCTTTGATACGCCGGTTGACGTATCATAAACCCAATTTTCTGCGGGATCTTCCGCGCCGCGGCCCTCCGTGCCGCATGCGGCAGGAAGTTGCGGCGCGGAGAAGCTGCCCGGACATCTCGGTCACCGGTTCCGCCCCGCGGACGCCATCTGCTCGCGAGACGCAGACGTCACTCTGTATTTATGCGACGGAAACTTTCTACGACCTGTAAATTTCCGGCGAGTTCTGCGATTCTTCCTTTTTCGGATTGAACGGAGGATGGAATTGAAGGTGAATGAGGATTGAATGAACTGAAGGTGAATGAGGATTGAATGAACTGAAGGTGAATGAGGATTGAATGAACTGAAGGTGAATGGGAGTTGAATTAATTGAAGGTGAATGAGAGTTGAATAAATTGAAGGTGAGTGAGAGTTGAATGAATTGAAGGTAAATGAGAATTAAATGAATTGAAGATCAATGAAAATTGAATGAATTGAAGGTGAATGAGAATTGCACGAATTGAAGATGAATCGGAAATAAATGAATTAAAGATGAATGAGAATTGAATTAATCGAAGACAAATGAGAATTAAATTCCAAACTTCAAACATTAACGAACCCCTGTGAAATTTACATTTCCCATACTGCAAAGCTGATGAATATAAAACAGAAACAATGTTGCAGATCATTTCCTCGAATTTTCTGCACAGTTTCCCTCTCGAATGAAAGTTCTTATTTTTAATGGAAACCGTAGCTGAGAGATGGACATTTCTGATTGCAGTGCGTCCTGTTCGGGACGTTCATGATCTGGTTCGCGAGCATCACGATAAACCTCGGCCCGACATTTTTGAGCGGAGCTCTCGCCGCGAACACGGAGACCGGCCACAACGCGCCGAGCTGCCCTTTGGTGCACGGCCCGTTCCGACATTACATTCTGAATGCACTCTGGATCGCCATCAACATGATCTGCGTTGCGCTCACGCTGATACACCTCAGGAAACTCCACAAAGATCTCACTAAAGCGAACGTCGAAGCGGTACGTTCGTCCCTTAACGAAGGCTTTGTGTCTTATCGCAGTAGCTGCCAATGAAATTGCAGAGTGTACTGATTTCAAATTCTTATTATTCGTTGCTTTCAAGTTGAAACTCATCTTTGCGAATTTTCACGGTTCTATGATGGGGAAATGTGAATTTAGTTCGTGTTTCTGTTTTTGGAAAACTGATTTCAAGTTGTTATGAGTTGTTTTGAAGTTGAAGCTGATCTTTGCAACTTTTCACGGTTCTCTGATAGGGAGATGTGAATTTTCTGTTTGTAGAAAACCGATTTTAAGCTGTTATTAGTTGTTTGGAAGTAAAATTTAATCTTTGCGACTTTTCATGGTTTAATGATGGGGAAATCTAAATTTAGTTCGTGTTTCTGTTTTTGGAAAACCGATTTCAAGTTATTATTAGTTGCTTTGAAGTTAAATTTTATTTTCGCGACTTTTCACAATTCAACCACGAGGAAACGGTTTTCAAAAAACTGATTTGAAACTATTATCTCCAATTTTCAAATTAGAACGAACAAATTTGCAATCTTCTCGGTTCCCCGAATAAGAAAATATCTCTTAATCTCTCGCATTAAAATCATTACATCAAATATCATTCTGAAACGAGATACTGTCAAATCTAACAACAGTATTATTTCATTTCCCATTAACTAATCTCAGTAAATCTAGCCCAATATTCTATAATCTCTTACTTAAAATCACACGTCAACACAATTTCATTCTATATTTCCCCAAATGCAATTAACTAAACAATCTCTCCTTACCGATGCAATTTCCATGGCAACTACTCACCAATACAAAACACAATCAAACAGCTGAATCACACACTCGACAAGGAAAAGACAGAACGTTCATCCCTGCTCTATTTTGTAAACATTCAGTTCTCCTCATTACATTTTTCTATCCCACTTAAGTTTCCCTAATTCCCCAATTATCCTAACTTTAATTTTCCGATCCCTTTCGATCGCGTTCGCTCGAAATTTCCCGGGGAATCCGGTCGCGCGGATGAAAACCCGTGTTCTGTTTTAATCGAAACGATTTCTGTGTCAGGTGAAAGTAGCACTGCTAACGATTCTCGTGAATGCGACCGGTAATCAGCAAACAAACGCGGTTCCTGAAAATTCCGGCGCATCCGCGAACGGCGGGACGCCCAAGGTAATAATCACGGCCATCAAAAAATCATTTCCACCGTTTACACGGCAAACTAATGAAACGGGGCGCCTCGGAACGAATTTCAATCAACGTCGACGTCCCAGTTTTGCGTTCCTTTCGCCAAAACAATTTACGAGCAACGACGCTTTCCGTTGCGCTGCCATTTTGTTGCTATCTACCAGAAGGTTGGAAGCAGTCGTACCGATAGTAGAAAATTATTTCGGATAGAGATTCTGTTCATTTCTGCCCTTTCGATTCGAACTTCGAACCTGATGTCCTAATGATGTTTTCTCGTTTGATCATTTGTCCCGTATAGTTTCCTTTATTTCATACTGTAGTCTCCTTTTTCTAATTGTTTCTTTAATTTTCTCCCTGTGTTTTCTAATTTCAGACTGAATTTTCGTTGTTAGGCTCGAACTGCTTCGAAGCTTTCGAATAGTTGGTAACATTCGGAGAAAGTTGAATTAAGGAAATTGAATTAGATTTTTGAATATTCTGAAATTTTGGAGATTGAATCTTAAAATTTGATTGATACTTTGAAGGATGAATGTTTTGAATATTGAATCGTTTGCAAATGGAATAAAATCTTTGCGAAATTAATGGATGTTTAGCGAGTAAACAGTTTATAGATTGAATTGTTAACAGAACACAATGATCTCGTCGTTCAGTTTATTGAATGAATCCTTTGCTAATGGAATAAAATCTTTGCAAAATTAATGGATGTTTAGCGAGTGAACAGTTTATAGATTGAATAGTTAAGAGAACACAATGATCTTGTTCAGTTTATTGAATGAATCGTTTTCAAATGGAATAAAATTTTTGCGAAATCATTGGACGTTTAGCAAGTCGAGTGAACAGTTTATAGATTGAATTTTTAAGAGTAGAATATAATGATCTCGTCGTTCAGTTTAACAATGGAATCGTTCGCCCGGAAGTTTCGGTGAAAATTTGCTAATGATTCGACGATGCTCGCGTTGAAAGGGTTAATACGCGGGACCCTCGAGGAGCCTAATTAAAGTGAAGTTCAACCTAAATTTCGCAACACGTTTCGCCGGGCCCCCGGTTCAGAATGTTCTAAACGTTGCATCGGCCCGTTTGAAAAGGAAGTTTCACTTCAGAGAAGCGGAGCGGCGGAGGAGCACCGTAAAATGAGGAACTACTTGAAGAGGATGGAGAGGGAGGGGGTGCAGAGGGTGAAAATGTTTCTGGTGATAACGGCGGCCTACGGCATCTTCTGGGGACCACTGTTCTTCGTCACACTGGTGGATCATCCTATCATTGGGAATCCAACTGGCTACGAGGTAAAAAAACAATCGAGAAGTTCGGAGTTTAGAGCTACCAGAACAATTCGAAATTCACGATCTGAGAAGTTTGAAACTTCGAGTATAAACGATTTAGAATTTACAATCTAAAGAATTTGAAATTTGAAGTCTGAACAATTCGGAATTTACAAGTGAAGGAATTTGAAATTTGAAGTCTGAACAATTCGAAATTTACTATCAAAGGAATTTGAAATTTGAAGTCTGAACAATTCGGAATTTACAAGCGAAGGAATTTGAAATTTGAGGTTCGAACAATTCGAAATTTACAATCACAGAACTTCGAGATTTAAGGTTCAAAGGATTCGGAATTTAAAATCCAAGGAATTCGAAACTTACAGTCCAAACAATTTGAAATTTAGAATAAAAAAAATTCGAAACTTAAAGTTCAAACAGTTGAAAGTTTGCAATACAAGAAATTCGAAATTTAAAGTCCCAATAGAACGAGGAATAAGAGAAAAAAGATGTGTAGAGCAGAATCCAGTGAGAAGCAAACAGAATTTCATATAATACAGAATCTGGTGCAAAATTTAGTGTAGAATTGCTTACGAGAATCAACAAGAATCACAACGAAACACAGAGGAACTCATTAAAAAGACAGAAAGCTCGCGGTAACCTAAATGGGTCAACGCGTCCCCATTCACGTGGATCACTGAAAAACCACCCCCGGGCGCTGATATCGAAGAATATGGATGCGGCACGATGTCGCAACCGTCCTAACCACATCAAATTAAAAATTTTACCTGCGGATATTCGAGTCATAGAGATTTACAAGTTACGAACATCAAAACGATACAAATTTTCAGGTTACAAAGGTTCTATCTACACAAATGTCCAAGTTATAGAAATTCTATAACCACAAATTATAGAATTACCCAAGTTACACAATTTCAGACGAAACTTTCCAAGTCACACAGCCTTTCAAACACTGCAAACTCAAACTTCCAAGACTCCCAAATCCAAACTTCCAAACCTCAAAAATCCTCAACCCAACAATTCTAAATCATCTAAACTCCCAAGTTGCACACTTAAAAATTCCTCGGCATCAAATCAACAAACATGTTACCATTCAACCAATCATCTAACCATTTTCAACAAAAAATCACAAATTTCTAGATTCAATTCCTAAAATCCAATCAAAAGACATTCCCGAGAACTCGAAAGAAACGGAGAAACCTCAAAAAATCCTCAAACCCACCAGTTCTAAATCATCTAAACTCCCAAATTGGTTGAATTGCCATTCCAAAAATCCAATGAACAGACACTCCCGAAACTAAACTCAAATTGCACACCTAAAAATTCCTCAGCCTCGAATCAACGCACACGTTACCGTTCAACCAACGAAAAAACACAAATTCCTCGATTCGACTTCTATGAAAGTCTACAGATTCCCGAGAACTGGAAAGAAACGGAGAAACGGTTGCAGGTGACGCTACATATCGCGTACATCCACGCATTCGTGAACCCGGTGCTGTTCCTGAGCCTGCACCGCGGCCTGCGGCAGGGTCTGTCCGAGTTTTTCTGCGGCTGTTGCGAGGGCATCGCCAGCTGGATACTGGGCCCCAGCATACCGGGTGAATCGGTGCAACCGCCGCGCTACCAGGAGCCCATTGAAGCGGTGCCCTCGCCGCCGGAGCCGCCCGCGGCGCAGCCTAACACCTGCCCGGACCTCACCGACGTCGCCCTTCTGAAGCCGCCGTTGCCGCCGACGGGCAAACATTTGCTGGTATTGCTCACGGGAACACCGCTATTACACGGCAAACTTTCACCTTTCACCCCTGTCACGACGGGGATCAACGGGCACGCTTTTCTCTGCACGCTCCAGCGGGGATTGAAAAGCTTCCGAAAATAACTGTTCCAAACGGTTGTGTATCTCGTTCCCACTGTGTTACGGAAGTTATGCAGTTGTCTTTCGGTTCTTTGAATCATTTTGGAGAACGAGAAATAACAGTTGAATGTTTGTTTGAATCACGGTTTTGTAGCTGGTGGTTTTCGGTTCTTGGAACAATTATGGGAAACTGAGATTGATGAGTCTTAAGTTTTGTAGAATTGGGAAATGTTAGTTTGCAAATGACAGTATCACTGGTGTTTTTCGGTGACTGTTTTGGGAACCGAGGAATGATGGTTATAGAACTTTTATGAAATTGATGACATAGAAACATAGGAATTACAGAATCAAGGAACCTACGTAATTCAGAACAACAAATAACGCTTATTTTTTGCAAAATGACAGTTACAGAATTTATATAAGATTTTCAAGAAACACCAGTTCTACAACAGTTCTCCTTTTTTTTTAAATCATTGCCGAACCAAATCACAGAAACTACAGAACCAAGAAACCCACATAACTCAAAACAACAACAAAGAACGCTTATTTTTGCAAAATGACAGTTATAGAGTTTGTATAAAATTCTCAAGAAATACCAGTTCTACAACAGTTATTCTTCTTTTCTTAAAATCATTGTCGAACCAAAATACAAACACTACAGAATCAACAAACCCACACAACTCAAAACAACGAAAACACTTACAACTCATTTCGATTCTCCAGAACTCATTCCAGAACCGAAGGACCAGTCTCACAACTGTTTTCAATCCCCGCGCTGGACGGACGAAGCGCGCGTCCGGGAAACGATGAAAGGAAGACTCGCAATTTCGGGATTCCCCCGTTTTTTCCCCACCCCGCGATCGTTTGCACCCCGATCGAGCGAATTCTTGATGCAGCTCCCGTGTTTGCGATCAGTTTCCCGGGGAACTAAGGAAATTCTTCTGATTCCCGGTCCACGGTTTTGATGGGACCATGCCGCGGAGGATATTGGCAGATTTTCGCGGTGTTTCCTTCGCGGTTGATTGGATTGCTCCGAAATTCGGGCGGCGGGAGCGATTTCCTTCGGGAAACGAGTTTTGGGGGTTTGTACCAGTTTTTTGGGGCTTTGCGGGGGATGAGTCTATCTTTTATAGCCTCCCGAGACGCGAGCCAGCTCTTCGAGTCTATTTACACGTGTCGGTCTCCGCGATGACTCTGTCATTGATGTTTCTAGACTGTCACCTACATTTCTCGATTATTCCTTAATTTTTCTATATTTTCCGAACAACAATAGTATAGAAAACTCGGTTAATAAATTACAAACCCGAAGAAGAATTATAACATCGATTATAAATTCTTTTTAGATCTACATTTTAGATTATCTCGAGGAAAGCAATTATTTCGAAGATGATCGGGATTCACTGATTCGTGTAAATAGACCCTTGTGCTTCAATGAACTTTTAATAGAGCACAATGGATTCGAAGGAATGATCGTCCTCCAGAAAAATTGTTGAATTGCATTGTTTAAAATGATTCTTCAAAATTTGACATATCGAAAGATCTGTTGTTGTCAGTGACTCAAATTTGGCGTCCAAGAATCTGCTGTGTTTTGTTAGACAGCATGTGGAATTAATTTAAATCTTTATCAGTGAGCCTGTTAATCCTTTGCGGACGAATGTTGACATTAGAGAGATCGAATTTTCATAGTTGCAGCGCTAAGCAACAAACAAATGATTTAGTTGTTGAAACAGCAAGAGATTAGTATGTAGTTTCCTTAGCTAAATCATTTGTTTGTAATTTGGTATTCCAAACATAGAAATTTGATTCCGGCAAAATGCCGACGTTCGTCCGCAAAGGGTTAATTAAGCAGTCGATACGTGATTCAGCTTCATCTGCTGAAAGTTTCGATTTCGAAGAATCCTCGTCCGCTAAGGGTTGAATCGCATGTACATTGTTGCTTTTTCCTTGAAATTTAGGAAACGTTTGCATGTCGCATTTCGCTGGACACAATGTCCCTCGTATTTACGAGCACGTGAAAAAACTGGAACGTAGAGAATGGTTGTAGTAATTTACTATAGCACCAACGGGACCACAAGCCATTCTGCATGAAAATTTACGAACGTCCGTCCTGTGCTTGGAATTAATCGAAATTCATCGCTCGAAAATAATTGAAAATTTTTGATCGACGAATTTCTGCTAGATATTTTATAAGGTAATTGAATGCTGAGAATAATTTCGTTTCTTGGATTGTGCCTCAATGAATTTTTTAATGTTTTATTTTGTGGTTATTGTTCTTTGGAGTTTATGCAACTCGATTAATGATTAATTCGGTTCGTAAGATATTAGACATTGGAATTGTATTTTACACGATTTTTGTATGGAACTGCGGTAAGAAATTGAAGAATTAATCGTTGCATACAGTCAGTGGCAAAAACGTTGCATCGATTTGGTACGTACTAATTGTTTATTTACTTTTCGCTGCTTGCCGGGTGCGCAAGTAGTTTGTTTTGAATGTGGATGAAGCTGTGAGGCAAACTGGTTGGAGATAAGACGGTGGATCTTTGTGCGTTTGTGGGAAATGTGGGAGTGCAATATTGTATGGAACACAATATCGAAATTTTCAAATATCTGAATATTCAAATTTCTAAACTTCCAAGTATCTAAATATTCGTATTTTCGAATCTTCGAATCTTCAAATATCCAAATTTCTAAATTTCTAAAGTTCTAAAGTTCTAAATTTACAAATTTCTAAACTTGTAAATTTCCAAACTTGCAAAATACCTAAATATTCACATTTCCAAATTCCCAAACTTCCAAACTTGCAAATATGCAAATATCCAAACTTCCAAACTCCCAAACTTGCAAATTTCTACATTTCTAAATTTCCAAACTTGCAAATATCTAAATATTCATATTTCCAAACTTCCAAACTTCCAAACTCCCAAACTTGCAAATATCAAAATATCCAAATTTCCAACCACCAACATCAAACAACTTCCAATACACAACACCCGAAGACAACTTCCCACACCCTCCATCAATAAAACCAATTCCCCATAGTAACCCTACTTCCCAAGCATACTCTACCCCTAACTTCGCACAAAGGTACGCAATCAAGTTACAACCGTCAACCGAATCTTATTCAAAAACCAAAAACAACCCACTCTCAAAATAAACAACTGCCTTAACTGTTGCAATGGCTGTTGCACGAGACTTTGACTAGCACGCGAGCCGACAACTCGATATTAACTGTGTGTCATGAATAAAAGGTGTCCATTCTCACGATTTCTGTTTAAGATTAACTAGTCGTAATTAATCGCGGAATTATAAAACGTGCAGGACGACTCTATGATCATACCGCCGGACCCATGGACGCTGGTCGCGAGGTCGAAAGGTACATCGACCGCTTACGAGTCGGACAGTAGTAGAAGATCGAGCATTTTGTTACCGCCATTGTTAAACAATTCGAAAGTAAATGTCAGTCCAACTAGCAGCGACTCTCCTAGCGAGTGAATCCTTTAGAACTGTTCCTTTTCTCTTTCATCCCACTTCGAGGTCACGGAGGAAATTCTGAACTATCCCGAATTCATTTCTGTTCAACCGATTGCGCTGGAAATGAATTCAGAAATTTGGTCTTCTGCGATGAATTTTCTTTTTACCTATTTTCTCGTGTCAAACTAGACATCTCGTATTCGTATTCAACTAGAGATCGAGCAATCTTGTAAATACCTTCATGAAGATTCTTTAGAAGTTCATTGAATTTCTGACATTGAGAGCTTTCAGCTTGTAATCGGTGGATACTTTCTTGGAACGTGCAATGAACTTTTGAGGGGCTGATATGAGAGATGTTAATACGCTGGGTCTAGCCACGTGTTAGTCCTTGTGTTAGCAATTGGAGAATTGTTTTCCGATTTTCCCAAATTTCCAAATTCCCAAACTTCTAACTATCCAAGTTTCCAAATTTCTAAATATCTAAATTCCTAAATATATAAATTTCTGAATCTCCTAATTTCTAAATTTCTAAGTTTCTAAGTTTCTAAGTTTCTAAATTTCTATATTTCTAAACTTCTAAATGTCTAAGTTTCTTAATGTCTAAATTTCTAGATGTCTAAATTTATAAGTTCCTAAATGTCTATATTTCCAAATATCTAAAGATCCAAATTTTCAAGTTTCCAACTATCCGGATATCCAAATATCCACATTCCCAAATTTCCAAATCCCCAAACTTCCACCTATCCAAGTTTCCAAATTTCTAAATGTCTAAATGTCTAAATTTCTAAATATCTAAATATCTAAATATCTAAATATCTAAATATCTAAATGTCTAAGTTTCTAAATTTCCAAAAATCCAAATATCAATTATTCCATCAACCATCGCAACACTAAAAGAACACTTCGATCGCTAACCAAGGACTAACCGAAGTTCCAATAAGAACAGCAACAGTTCCTCGACGAACTCCGATCAATAAACAGAAAATTTTCTTTCAATCGGGACGCTCGCCAGACCGTGAAATTCGAAGAATCGCCAGAGCGGTCGGGAAAACCGTAAAAATTCGTATCAGAAATTCCTCCTGCAAGTGAACGATTCCGAGATTCGCGCGGTGACACCGGAGAATTTCTAAAAACGCGACGAAAGGGACAGCCACGAGTTTTCTTAAGAAACCGTCCGCCAAGAGCGGAACCAGAAAAACCTGGTGATGTTGCCAAAGAGATGTACACGGTGGGAAAAAAGTATTCACGCGTCACTGAAACCTTTAACAATATTATCTCCATTACGATATTAACAGTGGAACTATTGTGTAATTAAACTGACCATTTTTAACCATTCGCAATCATTAACCCTTTGCACTTGACAATATTTTTCATTAAAAATATTCATTACTTTCCGACTAAATATTAACGATATTTCTCGCAACTAACACAATTGATTATCTTCTATAAATTAAGAGACAGAACTATTTTACTTTGATATTTTATGTGTTGATATATTACACAAGGTTTAATATTGAATTGAAAATTTTTTAATTAAATGCTCTATTAATTCCTATTACAACTACTCACAATATAAATCTGTAACATATAACTAGAACTCCAACGTCTCAAACAACTTCGAGCTCGAAATTGTGGAAGTTTTCAATTAAAAAATTCATTAACTAATTTTCTAATCTCCAAACGTTCAAATCGAACTAAACACTGCTCGAAATTTCAAAGTAAAGAAACAAGAATATTCCAAACTGCAGATTCCTCAAAATTTCGATCAACTGATATATGTATTAATTAACCAACTAATCATTCCCCGAAGTACTAGTCTTACAATGGCAAAAGAAATCACTAACCATTTCGGCAACGGTAAAAAATGACCCACGCCTGATGTCTTTTTGCAATTATTAGAAAGCTAACAAAAGTTTCTCTGAGAAATTATTAAAGAAATTCATTTGGCACTACGCTAATCGTATTGCAAATCAATTAAAATCCGAACAGATGCACTCTTGGAGTTTCTACAGCGAAATGTTCAAAAGTCAATCGAACTGCTCGATAGTTTTAGTGTTAACTTGTTAGTACAAAATTTGGATGTGTGGAAAATCGAATAATTTTAGGGTAGTTTCTTTAAGATTCATTAAAATATTTAATATTGTAACTGGTACAATATTAGAGCTTACAGAGTTCAAAGGGTTAAAACGCTCGGTACCATCGACAGAACAAATCGTTAATAGGAGATCGGAAGGAAACTCCGATTCAACGATCGAAAGACAACGAACGCTTTTCTCTCGCCGTGTACCGAGACGAAAACAGAAAAGGGAGAAAAAAAACAATGGTTACGTAGGTCCATCGATCGCCAAACTTTACGCACGTTTCCACGTAAGAATTTCGCTTTTAGATTGAGTATATATAGGTAACGGCAATAAACAACGGACATTAGCGGAGGTGTCAAGAGAGAAAAAAGAAAAAGAAAATTCGGAGAAACGAGGAAAAAAAAATTGGTAGAGATGAAGCGACACCGTCACCGACAAAGATAGTTCCTTAATGTGAATCGAAACGTTAGACGCACCAATTAGGGATTAAAGTTAATGATCGTTTTAGGGGCGTGCCCGTTTTAGCTAGTTTGCACCATTTAAATGAGCTTTCCACTCAACTGGGGGACTCAAGAGTGGCCGGCGGGTTTTCCGCCGGCCGTACTTACAGTATTGTATTATTTACTATCGTCGTTATTATACACTTATATTATACAAGATATATTATACACGGACGTGAGAACGCGCGTGCACATATAAGGGGACGTATTCAACGAGCGCGGAGAATATCGTTTGCCAAAAGAGTTTTCACCGGTTTCCATGGTTTGTTGTCACTTTCTGTTGAATTATTGACACGTTGCGTACCGGTAACGAGAAATCCCGTTTAATCTCGTTTTTACTTAGCTATACAACTTCGCTAATTACTGCAGCATTGAAAAACATATAAAATTTAATTCGAATTGATTATCTATTTAAAATATATTACATAACAATATGATGTCTGAGTTTTTCTATGTATAGTAATATAAGTTGACCTCAGTGAAAATTGCCATTCGCACAATTCAATTTTCTGAAAATTAGCCGGTACGCAATGTGTTAACACTAGACAATCGCATCAGTCAAAATTACTGGTTTCGACGTTTTTATTTCGTAATTATTGATATCTTAACCAGTTAACTGTGTTTGACAAGTATACACGTCATCTTAAAACTCTTAATGGTGCTAACTTTTTCAACGATGGGTTATTTATTTTTTGAATAAATTAATTCTTCTTCGTTTTGCTTTAGTTTTTCGTTAGGATATATTTTAAGTGCATTTGGCCTGCATTTAACGAGTATAAACTTCATTATTTGATTTTATTGCGCGCACAATGAGAGATTTTTCAAACGAAGTTCTACACTTAACTGGTTAAAAGCATTGAATATTCGAAATGATCTTGAAAGTTTCACTTGAATACTGTAATGAATGTCTGAAGAAATTGATAATAAGCAATTATTACAATTTTTATAGGGATTACGTATTAATCGTATTAAATGCTTGGCAGTTCTAGTGTTAAAATAATTCTGTTAGGTTTATTGTTTCATTTCGTCGATTCTATTTGATTAATTTCATCGATTTTGATAAATTCTATTAACCGTTTGGATAGAAAAATTAATAAGTACTTATCTAATGAGATCATAAATATTGTGTTATTACACAGAAATATCAAGAAATAACATTTATTTAAATAGATTTACTTTGATTTATGTCTTGAAGAATACAGTAAGAAAATTATAATCGATACTGATAAATTGATACTCAAACGGTTAATTGATTTGTTCCATTAATTCTGTTTGATTCGATCAATTCTACTTGGTTAATTTCATCGATTGTTTGATTAATTCGAATTCTATTTAATTCATTTTCACTCGCAACGGAATAGAACCAATTTCAACTGAATTATTCCCGACGAATTTCTTGATTTCTTAAGGAAAAGAAAAAGATTCGCTTCGTTTGAAACGGTGCATTATTTTATGTTCAAAGGGAAGCCATCTTTGAAACATGGAAAAAAAATGTGAAATGTAGGATATTCTCGTGGGAATTTGAGATCTTGTATTAAACTGTAATTTGCTGATTATTATACTGTACTTTGCATTGTGCCTGTTTTAAGTGATCGTCGATATTGTTGTAGGGAATATTATTTGTAACCGTTATTGTCGAGAGCACCGATGCAGAGGGTATTATAATCAAATGTTCCGTGGAAATATAAGACGTTCTGTTGCCAAAATAGGATGATAAGACTTTTCAACGACGAAAACCACCCCCTGTATATGTGTATCCGTTCGTAAATATATATACTTATATACACATATATTTTCTATGCAAAACTTTCGGGATTTCCGGACGTGCGTTCTCCGTTAGATATTTTCCTCGCAGATCTCTGTAAGTTACTTAAGGGAATTCATAAGTTTCGTTTATATGGAGTATGTGAATTAACCCTTTGCACTCTGAACTGAAAGTTTTTTACTAGAAATATTCAACGCTCTTTGATAAAATATAGACGATGCTTGTTGCGACTAATGTAAATAATTTAACACGTTGAACGCCGCACGATTTCATAGAGCAAAATACACAAAATGGAAAAAATACAATATTAAACCATTTGACTGAATTGGAATATTATCATTGCACGTTCATCAAACTGAATGTCACCACAATGGGTAGCATTATTTATAATATAGAAATATTTGCGAACAATCATCGTTTAATTGAGTGAATTATAGTAATTCGATTTACTTGGGGGTCACCGGTGACCCCCATGGCATTCAACGTGTTAATCGATAAGTTAAGGGACAAGGTAATTTACTTTGATATTTCCCATAATGATGCGTTATATAAAGTTTAGTATTAAACATGAAACTTTATAATTTTACTGTATTAAACCAAGTGGTGACTGAGAGTGTCCCGAGTGCAAAAGGTTAAATACACGTTCCTTTCAATCCCCTGAATTCAATTAAAAGATTGTGAAGCTTATAATTTCCAAGAAAAATATTCCTTCCCCTCCTGCCTTCTTAGTTGCATAATTAACAGGGAATCGGTTTTAGAAAGATGTAACTTAAACGTTTGAATAATTATGTGAACAAGAAAAAATGACGTTGTTATTGAAATAGTTTAATTGATTAATTATTGGAATTTCGTTTTGCTTTTGATATGTGAGTTATATTGAGAAATATTTCAGTATATTGAATGAATATTCATGGTTCAGTTGCGTACGATTAAGTTAATTAGAAAATTCAATTGAAATCTTAGTGAAATCCCTTCTGATGAATTGGTCGAAATCAAGTCCGGAAAATCCCTGAAACAATGTCAATTTCTCTTGAAAGACTTTCGTGAGGAGACTTGGGAATAAAGAACCTTGCGGGTAAGCTTAATTATAAACGATTAATTGAAGGTTGAACGGTATCCGAACGGCGATAACGTTAAGGATAATTATAATTTAAGTTCATTGATAAACGGTGCCTGGCGGATTAAAACTAGACCTTTACGAGAATCGTCCGACGAATTGATTGCAATATTTGTATCGCTGATTATACAAGCACTTACATTTTGCGTCTATTAAAAGAAGAATTCATTCGATGTCATTGTATGTGTAAATAAAGATAGATTATCTTTGACAACGGCGATCGTTGTATTCACTCCTTGATTATCCCCGTACGCTTAAAATCTATCTTGACCGTTTGGATGCTAAACAACTTTTCTGGATATTTACCAAAAATGAAAAATTAATAAGAGTAGTTATCTAATGAGATCACAAATATTGTATTACAAAAAATATCAAAAAATAACGTATATTCAAATAAATTTACTTTGATTTATTTCTTGAAAAACATAGTAAGAAAATTATAATTGATACTCCACAATTTTGGCACAACACAAGAGAGCACTCAGCGTTCAGCACTCAAACGGTTAACCATTGTCCACGGGGAAGCGAACGAATGAAACGATAAAGAGTAATATCAATGAAAAGGCACTTACCTGTTCGAAGCCACCCAAAAGTTCCATGGTGTCCGTCGCGGAATTCACGACGATCGTTTTCAGCTTCTGCCCTGCCACACTCGCCAGAAGATGAACGAGACTGGTCTTCCCGCTTCCGGTGTCTCCAATCTGATTAAGAATTTTATAAACCGTAAGAAACCGTCGTCAAATATAATCATAAAAACGATTCAATACATTGTAGAAATACATAAATGATAAAACAATTATAGAATTATAAAAATGATTAAGAAATCGTGTAACTATGGAAATGATGAACACTAGAACTACCAGAGGAGTCAAATGACCCGTGCCTGATGTCTTCTTTTTGCAATTATTAGAAAGGTAACAAATGTTTCTCTGATTAATTTAGCACTACGCAAATTGAACTGTAAATCAATCAAAGTCTGAACAGATGCACTCTTGGAGTTTCTATAGCGAAATTATAAAAAGTCAATTGAGCTGCTCGGTAGTTTTAGTGTTAAGAAATTTAATAATTGACTACTCGCTACAATCTAGACTTACAAGGATGCTTATCCAATTCATGTGAACGCACTGCACGAGGCTTCTGAAAACATTCTTCTGACTTCTGAGTAGCAACAAATCATCTTCCCCGAGCACCATAGACTGCGTACGACATAACACATCATAAAGCCCTGCAAAGACCCTCTCTCGTATAAAGCAAACAGAGTACTCTGAGTCCGGCAAGGGGAAATACTCCAACGGGAATACTTCATTGAAAATCTCTATCACCTACACAAATAAGGAGGATGAATTTAAGTACGCAGATCCGGAGGATGAATGAGGTGAAATTACCTTCGCTCTGTCTTGTTCTGTCCTCATTCTGTCGATGTAAAGTAACCGAGCACCCCTCGCGGGGTCAAGTACGACCGCTGTGGGTGTACGAGCCTCCAAGGTGATTTGGCACCACCTGACGAGATCCCTGATGTTCATCTCCCACGGTGACCCCGAATGAGCCCACGTGACGCCAGCTTCGGAAGACACTTTCTCGTTGAACGTGATCATTTTGGTTAGTAACAGTTCGGGGAACTGCGGGAACTGACTCTTCAAGATGATCAGCAAGTCTTCTTGGTTCGGGGCGTCAATGAAAACCTAAAAGACACACCAAAATTAGTACTAATAAGACTCATTGCTAAAGAAAGATTGAATTAACGTTTAGAGTGGTTCATTGAGTCGCTCAGAAGTCAATGGAGTCAAGTCCAGTTCTTAATATTTTCTGATTCTTGTATACTCTGATTAACACTAAAACTACCAGAGGGATTAAATGACCCATCTGATGTCTTTTTGCAATTATTAGAAAGGTAACAAATGTTTCTCTAAATTATTAAAGAAATTCATGTAGTACTATGCAAATTCAATTGTAAATCAATTAAAGTCTGAACAGATGTAGCGAAATTTTCAAAAGTCAATTGAACTGCTCGGTAGTTCTAGTGTTAAACGAATGAACCAAAGATTTGAAAAACCAATGTATTGAAACACATTTCTGAATTTTTGTTTGCTGTACTTAACCATATTGTCTTCTGAGCAACTCGGTTATTATGTACTTGTGTGAAACGATTCAGAAATGACTTTGGAAGTCCGCGTCTAGCTCCGCCTTGGCGCAGAGGGTTCTGGCAAGCGAAGAATCGCGTGTTCTGGTTCACTTGGAAGTTCATCGTCAATTCTGGAATGTACACTTCTCCGCGATGATCGAAGCAAGCGTTCAGCCCTTCCAGGACCGACTGGGAGGCAAGGTTTAATTCGTCGAGGAGGATCCAGTCGCCATTCCTCATGGCCCTGAGGAATACGCCGTCCCTCCATGAAAATTCTCCAGGCCTGCCCCCCTCGACTGGCAAATCAGCTCCAAATAAATCAGAAATGTCCTGCGTAACGTCACCGATTGTAATTGCAATTCTCAATAATTTCATTCGAATGTTAATCCGTCGATTTACCGTCTGATCGCTGAGATTTATCCTAAGAATGCGATGCCCGGATGCTACGGCGATAGCATAGATCAAGCCGGTCTTGCCAACTCCTGGACTGCCCTCCAATAATATTGGTTTATTCAAGTACGCAGCGCGCAGAACTTTCAACGTGTTCATTTTAATCGTCGGACTCGTGAAAGTGAAACCTATGTTATCCGGAATTGG
Source organism: Nomia melanderi (assembly GCF_051020985.1). Taxonomy (NCBI): domain Eukaryota; kingdom Metazoa; phylum Arthropoda; class Insecta; order Hymenoptera; family Halictidae; genus Nomia; species Nomia melanderi. The sequence continues at coordinate 9,052,304 of NC_135000.1, forward strand.
CATGTAACTCTTCGTCACGTAGAACGACGAAATGCCGAAATTGCATTCGTTAGTTTCTATCTCCGCTTGTTCGCAGCTGAAATCCAACTCGGTTTTACTGATGTCCCATGCTCGACGTTTGATAAACTCTGTCGCCGAATCTTTGAACTCTTTCAACTTCGCTGGACTGGAACATAACGTTCTATATGAAGCAAAAGCTGTGCAGATAAATTTCATTGAAATTCATGAAATACTTTCGGCTCGTTTACTTTTCATTAGCAGTGGCGCCGGATCCCAGACCGTCGATGAACGTCACCGCGGCTCCGTGGTAGAAAGCGAAAGCTTCTTCCATCTTCGCGTCTACGCAGCAGTTGATGAACGTCACCCACGTCATTACATCTCTGATACTGACGACCAGCTTCTTTCCTATCTCCGTTTTCTTCAGCCACTCGAGGAACTCCAGGATTCCTGACTTAATACCCGAGCAATCCTGCACTTCAAAGTGAAGGTTCTGTTGCATAATGAGGTCGAGGTCTTTGGGCGATGGACAGCCGCCGCACCAAATTTCGGTGAACCTGTTTCTCAGTGCAGGTGACAGTTCTTTCTTCCCGTAATCGCCACCAGGATTCATGGTACCAACGAAGATGAAATCCTCGTGTGCAGTGATGGTCGCGTCTTCATCGTCAGACGATTTCTCGGCGATCAAAAGCTTGCGTTCAGGTTCTACAGTGAAAAAACGAGAAAATATGTAGGGAGCCATACAAGAATTCATTTCGTTAATTATTACCTAACAGAGAGTTCAATCGTTCAAGGACGCTATCATCTGCCAGAGATATCTCATCCGCCAAGAAGAAACCTCCCTCCTTCATGGCTTGCACTAAAGGCCCGTCCACCCATTCGAACAATTTCTGGTTATCCTTGTGCTCCCTAACAGGTCGAAGGCTGCCCAGGAAGTCTGAGGCTTCCGTGTGCATGTGGCAATTAATGGTGCTGAGCTCTTGATTCCTGAATCTCGCCAGCATCTGGCAGACTGTCGTTTTGCCGCATCCCGTTTCGCCTATCAGGAGCACTGGCTCTTTGAATTCGCAGGCCTTCGTGAGCAGCACCGCCATCTTAATCATTGGGTATGTAGGAACCACGTGCTCAAACTCCTGTACACTGCTTCCGTAAAGAGACTTCACGATTTCTTTAGTCACGGGTGACGTCTTCTCGCTGTCGACGAACAAAGACTCTGGATCGACGTCTCGTTTCAGATGCTTCTTTATGGCCTGTATAATCTCTGAATGTTCCTCGGCGTAGCGAACTTTCGAGGAAAGGACCAGATACCCTTCGTCGGCCAAGTGCTGGCTCCAATCGTATAGAACACCCTCGTGAGCAGGCGCCAGTCGGTATCTTTCTCCCCAGCGGAACAGATCTCTGAGAGTCATAAACCCTGTGAGAAGAATTATGTTTGAATCGTAGCAGGGAATAATTCTATGGGCTGAATTTTTGTTCATGGTTATAACAAAATCTATGCTGTGCAAAATTAATAAATATCCACATACCATCAAACAAGTATATTTTATAACTTTCAATGGCGTTAAACTGTCACGCCTGGGCGTGTAAAAGTTTAAGTTAACTGATTACTTAATTTTATTCGCCACTTTGAGTGCAAAATGAAATAAATCAACAAGCTGCCAATATACTGATATGTGACTTCAAAGTTAAATGGGCCTACAGAGGGTTAAAATATCTTCTTATCTCGTACCCTTCTTGCCAGCGAATGTAGCAGTACTCTTTCTTCTGACTTGAAGCTCTGTCATCACTCCGATTACTTGTTTCGAGTACGTCTCCGGCATTCTACATCTTTTGCGCAATATCTCTTCCAACTCTACCGGTGGGATTTCAGCGAAATGCAGCTCGACGAATCTATTTCTGAATGCGCGCGACAACGCCTAACAAAATGAATAAATAATGAAGCTCACGACCTTTCTGTTAAATGGTAATAAATGGTGATAAGTCACTACCTTTCTTCCGCCATACAATCCTGGAGGATTCTGGGTGGCGAACAGCATGAAATTCTCGTTTGCCTTAACAACCTGTTGCGTCTCTGGGATGTACAATTCCCTATTGTCATCGAGAACTCTGTTCAAAGCTTCCAGAACGTCGCTAGGTGCCAAATTCAATTCGTCCAGGATTATCCAATATCCTGAAGAGAATTTTACGTTTCTTAATAGGGAAGCTACATCCTGCTTCATAATTCTGTCATAAAATTTGTGCACAGGTTGTACCTTTGCGCATGGCGTCTACTAGAATACCCTCTTTGAAGACTAATTTTCCAGTAGAGTCAGCTATGTAAGTACCAACATACTCTTGCAGATCGGTATGCTCGTGATTGTTAATTCTAACACAGATATGTCCAGAGGCTTTCGCCAAATAGGTGATCAAGCTGGTCTTTCCGACAGATGTGTCTCCTTGTAACAACACAGGCATTTTTCCAATGGACACTACCCGTAGTAAATCCTTCAAGTTCTGTCTTACGGTCTCTGTAAGTACGTACTGAAATAGAAAGCAGATCAGTAGCTTCCAACCTTTTCGAAGAGGAAATGTTAGAACGAAGAGAATCTTGACATACGCTCTCTGAAATTTCAGGGTTAAGGTCACCCTTGTGAATCCAGTATCCTGCAAAATTGATATAACTGTCGCTAACTACACTATGTGGCCTTGGAATAGGGGTCCCGAGAAGTGCACTTGCAGTCTTATTGCCTAGGATAGCTTTCACTATCATTTTTAGTACCAACGGATAGGACTGGCTGTCCAGTTGTGTTAGGAAACTCAAACAGAATGCTTCGTACAGAGATCTCAATGCGTTTCCGCATGGATTCTGCGAAGATATGCTCAATGCCCTGCATAATGTCCTTAAGCTATAGTGTGGTTTATGGCCGATTCCATCGAGAAGGTTCGTTTCAGCCTCCTTCCTGATGTTCAAGTAAAACTTAACGATATTATCGATCTTCTCGTTTGGAAGGTTTAGGTCTTTCAAGTACGAGGTCACAAGAAGCTGTAAATCGGACTTCTCTGTAAGCTCATCGACAAAAAATTCTGTAAATCTATTCCTGAGTCCCACGGGAAGATCCTTCTTCCCAACATCGGTGGCTGGATTCATACACGCGAAAATTGCGAAATCCGGATGCCTTTTAATCGGTTCCTTGTCCCCGCGCTCTAACAAAGAGAGTGATCCGCCAGAGTGCTCCAGTAAGCCAGACAGGCAGTCTAATGTTTCTGCGGCAGCCAAGTTGATCTCGTCCAGTAAAACCCAGTCTCCATTCTTCAACGCCTTCACTAAGCCGCCCTCGACGAAAGAAAATGCCAATGAATAATTGCTCTGTACCTGGGATTGCAGTTTCTCCAATTTCTGAGCCATGATTTCCCACTTCTTCAACATCTTCAGTGTGTCCTGATTCGTTGGACTTGCTCTTAATCTTTTCAATGCTGCGGCTGTGCTATGAGTCATCAGAGTGGACAGTGTCTTCCACTTTTTCTCTTCGAAGCAATGTCCAATGTGGGTGAGAAACTTTTTATTAGGCTCGATCGCGAAATACGATCGGAACAGAACTTCGAATTCTTCGCGAATTGGAAGCATGAGCAGCTTGAAATCTATTGGTTTATAGCCGCCAAGCAAATCCGTACTCTCGCTCTGTTGATTCATGTTTATCACTGTTAACTTGCTACCCGTTATTTGCGCGAGATATTGAATGCAACTCGTTTTGCCTGTTCCAGTCTCGCCGACGAGAAGAACGGGCTCCTTCTGAGCAACACAACTGGCTATTCGCTCTAAGAGACACACGGATGGTCTTGTGTAAGAGAAATTCGAACCTTTATTTGCGAGTTTAACGCTTTCGGATCTTTTTATGTCCAATTTTGCCCTGCCAACTGTTAAACTCTGTTTATATATGTTCACTGATGGCTTGTGCACGTTGCAAAAGTACTCTGCTTTTGTTTTTATAATACCTAACTTGTTTGCTACTGCTATTGCTAAATTCAGTCGTTGAGCTGTAACGTAAACACCCTTTTTTTAGTAACTGTAAGGTATAACTGGATATCAAAAGCTGATTAAAATTTATTGTACATACCACAGTTGGATACGGAACAGCAAAAGACATCCAAAGCGTCTTGAAATATTTTTAATGCGGATACAGGTGATGATACATCAAAATCAACAACAGCTCTAGAGCACCACTTAATCAAATCCCTAGTAGAAATCTGTCTGGCATTTCGTATACTATTTATGGCATCATCTTCGTGATTATCGACGGAAAACAACAAAAATACATCGATCATTCTTGTGGCCACTGTTTGTAACACTGGATATAAGACTTGCACAACAGTCACAAGTTCTTCTTTGGATAATGGTTCCACATAAACACTGACCCAATCTTTCTGGTATGGTATGGGCATTTTGAGTGACCTGCGTGCTCCTTCAGCTGCTAATCTCACAGTGACAAATAACTGGAATCCACTCTTTACACGTATACAATCTCTGTATCCAGGAACCGATAATGTTTTATTTTCAACAAGTTGCCCAATAACGCTGAGAACATCTGTTGGGGCACAATCAATGTCTTCCAGAAGTAGCCACTTGCCAGATAATACAGCTTCCGTCAAAATGCCTGGTTGCCACAGAAATTCTCCAGGGATATCAGTACATAAATACATTCCTAATAACATTCTAGAGTCTGTTTGATCGCCTAATTGTACTTTCACAAAATTCTTTGCATCATGGCCTGTTGCCTCTGCTAGGAAATCCACTAATGCGGTCTTTCCAGAACCAACAACACCTTCTAAGCATACACATTTATTAGAAGACACTGCAAACGCTACATTTTGCAAATTTCTTCTGGTGGATGGTACTGGTATTAAATTCGTTTCTTTATTAGACTTTAATTTATTGAAGACTGGAAGGAGGACTCCTCCAATAGGAACTACCGGTTTCAGATCACTAAACAATTCATCTATTTCATCAGTGTCTACGGATGTTATGTTATTTTGACTAACTTTTCTATGTAGTAAAAAAAGTTCATGGCTCTTTGGAAATAAGTTAATCAGATGATTTACACTAGATGATTCTGACATTTCTAATACTATTACAATACAATTCGTTGCTACCCTGGAAAGTAATTAGAAACAATTACCTTTATGTATTAGCACAATTGATACTGCTACTCCATTGGTAGAAGATAATTATATCCAAAATAGCATTACCATTTAACAGCTTCATCTTCAGCAGTCAAATATTTATAAAACTTGGACCAATTCCATATATGCTGAAAATGCATTGGTGCACTGCACAGAATGTCATAGCATGATTTTATTAAATCATAATCGGAAATTTCAGGAATAGACGATGCTCTCCTTCTGTTATGTTTTTTAGAAGATGGAGTATAATCATCTTCTAGTGACTCGAATGGTGCTAGATTGACATCGAAATAATGTAGAACAAATCTATAATTAAATAATGAGTAATTCCTTAATAATTCTATGGTCTGTAACATCGCATGTAAACAATAAACACAAAACATCTCATACATTACAACATAAAAAAAAATAACACGTACGTTAATAAATCACGATTCTTGGAAATAAGTTTTCCTAAAATAACACAATTTAATTTGTGAAACACATCTCCATCACTGAAAGAAACTTTCTCCAGAGGTATGCTTGTAGAAACTAATGCGGGTAATAATTGTGGAAAACACTCAGCAACATCGTCGGTACACTTTGAATTCATCAAAAAATCACATAAAATATTCAAAATCTTCTCACGATCATGTTTATTAAGTTCCTATAACATAATACGGATTTAAAAATTGAAGATTGTTAGGTTAATTAGGTTAACGAAAGGAACTCGGCGTGAACAAACACAAAGAAAGTACGACGTACCTTGACATTCTTATATGCAGCAAACTTTTGTGCATAGATTTTTTTTCTCTCGGCAAAAACCGCCACACTTTTCAGCAACATGGTAAATCACACGAAAACAGATTACACGTGCACTTTGATGTAATCGTTTAAATCGATGGATAACTACCCGCGTTTTCGGACACTTTGTCTGAAGATAACTCTTCATGAAAGTCAGGCTGGACTCCTCTTACGAAGAAACTCCCTAGGGTGTTTCCATCACTAGATTTGTCCCTAGAAATATGCGGGAATTTTGAAACACACAATATATAAGAATAAATGGAGCAACTCCAATAAATCAATTTGTCTTGAACGAACTATTCCTAAATCTCTACGAGTAATATTCAAGTATGAAACTTCAAAAATAAAGGTACCATGGACCAGTAAATTGTTTCAATCTATATTTAATTTAACATACAAAAAGTACAATTGATTTTTTACATTTGATCAACGAAAACAATAAAACCGAAGTTAAAAGACTTCTGGGTACGCATTCAGTTCGTCTTTCAACTTCTTCTCCAACAGAGGCAAGGACATATTGTCCACCTGAGCATTAAAACTAACGTAAACAGGCTTCGAAAGTTTCTTCGACAATCTCTTGGCAAGATTGCTCGATACGTCGTCAGAGATTGGTCCAATAATTTTCGTAGTAATTGGTTCGTTTGTGGAAGGCGATATAATAGCAAAGGACAAGTCATTCATTATTTTCTCATGCGAATCACCCACCCACAAATACAGGCAATCATCCATTTTAATAGTATGACAGGTGAACGTTGTGTTACCAATTTCCACCGCAAAATCATGGAACTTAAAACTGCATTCGCATTCTGTCTCATTTGCCCTGCGTTCTTCCATTCTCTTTAATTCTGATTACACGACTTCTCACTCGTTTATTAACTGCTCAAGCAATTTCACTATCAAAAATACTGTGCAGTCATTGAAATATAACCTTCAAATTCGATATTCTTGCAACACACAAAAACGACTATGGATTACAATTCATATAGCAGTAAATTACCTACAATGAAAACTCCAACGGCAAATTGTTAGTTTAAATTCTCTTCAGTCGATATTAAGCGTTAACAATTGTCTTCAGACGCAATGTTTAACGACAATCATTTCATCGATGATCACCGTCCAATGGTTTGATATGGCTGTCACGCCATCTATGGAGAAACTGAAACTACACCATAAATGTTGTAAGTTACGTTTACTGTCATCTGCTGGAGAAATGTGACACTAATCAGCGAGTAGCTTGGCGATTTTGCCGTAGATGGCAGCGTGTATTTCAGTCGACATGATATTTTTAAAATAATATTAATTTTGTATAATCTTTTCACTGTAAAAAGACTTTAGACTTCTCTAACTCTATGAAACTATAATATAAAGCTTGAATATATAATTATAAACATTAATAGATGACTCTATATTTCATTATTTTTTAAATGATCTAAAAATCGAAGGAATAATTAATAACACAATTATGCTATAAATTAGTACCAGTAGTACATTATATAAATTTATAGACACTAATAAAACTCTAGTTTCTTCAACATTGTTTATTGCACACGTTTACTCAAATTCGGAATTATTAATTTCAAATTTCTGCATTCATCTCGAAACTAATTAACAGCCACTTTCTAAACATGAAATTAATTTCCAGAGATAGATGGCGATATCCTAATTTCTACGCAAATTGTCGTTAACAATCAATTCTTCAAACATTCCAAAACCTAAACAATTCCCAAATTGTCTACACATTTTCATATAATTATAACGTAAATGTTCAATCTCAAAGAAACTAAATCACAAAAATATCACAAAGTTATAGTTATAACTAAATATCACAATCCCAGTATCATAAACAATATCGAATCTGTCCGACATATCATTATTTATCGTTCAACGACGTCGATCGTAAATAACAGCAACATGCTACCAGTCGTTTGCGCAATGCAGGATTCGTTGTCCGCGGGTATGCGATAAAAAAAAAACATTAATTTGATTAAACAAGAGCAGGCCACGAAAAACGAGGATAAACATTACTTTTTTCCACGCCACCCGGTATGACAACTACATATCTAGCCGGGCTTATTGATATACCTGCACCGGAATCACCTGCATGTGCAGTGAGCTGTATACCTAAGCCTCTAAACGATCGCGGCGCGTATAATTTATGAATTATTATTTTGTGCTATAATGTTGGCCCCACTGTACGCGCGGCTGTTTCAAGTCACACCAACGGGGAGTCCCATCTTGTTGGAAACTGAGATAAAAAGCACACCCATTGGCGTAACGCCTCGGAAATACCTCGCTGACATTCGTTCTCTAACTTCGTCACGAGGCAGTCAGTCAGTGTACTCTACTCGGTGTACAAACAAGTTCAACGGATTGTTGACCCTTTGAACTCTAGGCTCCAATATTGCACCAGTTATATTAGATATTTTAATGAATCAAATAAACTACCCTAAAATTATTAAACTCTCCACACATTCAAATTTTGCACTAAGGAAAATAAAAGATCGACGAAATGTTATATTTCTAATTTTCGCTAGGGATACTATGAAAATTAGTTGCAGTTGCTGATAGATTACAAAACCATCTGAAGGGCTAAGGGTTAAAGATGAGGAGAGTTCACTGTTGCTTCTAATGTAGGTAGGATAGTTTTGTTGCTTAAACTATACGAATAAGTGAAGTAAAAGTTTGAAGCTTGAAGTTTGTGAAATGAAGTAAAAGTTTAATATGAATATTAACACTAGAACTACCGAAGATTTAATACGACTGATATGGAATCCCTATAAAAATTCTAATGGATTATTTTCGGTTTCTTCAGATTCATTATAGTATTCAAGTCAAAGCTATTTATTTTCGATCATTTCGAATATTCAGTGTTTTTGTGAAACAAAACAATCGAAACCAGTCATTTTGACTGGTACGTAGTTCTAGTGTTAATATACTGTAACATACTGCTGACTATATTGAATCGATAAACAGCGATTTTTGGAATTCGTAGCTACATTTCCCAATTTCCAATAAAAAGAAAGCGAACGGTTTAATTAACCTTTCCCAAAGTCCTAAATACCGCACGCCATAAACAAACACCCCAGAAAACCCTGTATCCGACCTCTCCGCAAAGCCAAAGAACAAACAGCCGCTATAAATTCAGTGCTTAACCAAACATAGAAGCCATCTCGAACGGCAAACAATTAAAGAGTACCCGGGTAAACTCATGTCGTCGATTACCGTCACCGCAAAAGGAAGACATCTCACGAAAAGCACCTAAAGAGACTATCCTCGAAAAGCATTTCACTTATTAAGCAAATTGCCCCGCGTCGATATACTCCGAAGGAAACATGGCGAAATATTCCGAGTCATTAAATAAATTAGCAAACATCGATACACGTCGAGGGGAAACGCCGGGATATTCGGAAACGTGGAATATGAGAAACGGGGCCCGTTGGTTACGCCAATGGCGCCGCGCGAGAAACGAGGCGTGCAGGGGCGTCGGGAGGGCGGAGGGCTCCGCAGGGGGACTTGAGGAGAAAGCGAGAGGCGCGCGAGAGAGAGGGAGAGAGGTGCAACCGATATGGCGCGGCCAGGTAGAGACGAGGGGGCCGAGCCCCGTGTATACTATAATTACGAGTAACTCAGCCACATTTGCGTTGATCCGACACCTTAAAGATAACATTTAGCGGCCCCTTTTATCTCCGCGGCAAACAAACCAATTTATACCTCGGGCCCGCTTTTGTGCGCTTCTCCTCCGTCCACCTTCGGGCCCGATTCCCCTCGGCTTCTCTCGCCGCCCTCCCCGCTCTCGCTCCCTCCGACGGGCTCTCGAGGGAAAAAACCCCGCCCCGAACTACGAATTAGGAGCATCCTTCTCTCCTCCTTTTGCCAACCCCTTCGTCTTCTTCCCTTTTTGCGCTTTCCTTCGGCTCCTTCGTTCGCCCCCTTTACACCCCGCTTCGCTGGTTCTTCAATGATTTACCACCAACCCTTTTGCCAGCGTGTGTGTGACTCGTTTTTTGAGCAGTGCTCCGTACGACTTGTCCTTTGCTCTCGGTGAGTTAAACCCTTTGGACGAGGATTGTTGGAAGTACGAAATATGTAGATTCTAAATGGAACACTGAATGCTTAAATCGTAGGATAAGGAAACTTTGTACTGATTGCTCGATGAGTTTAACCCTTTGGACGAATGTCGACGTTTCGAGATGAAGTTTTCATATTTGGAAGACTAAGTCGCGAAGAAATGATTTAATTACTCGAACAAGAGATCAGCACTTAGTTTCCTTTTTTTCTATTGTTTAAGAAATTGATGTATAATTTATCTTCATCTGTTGAGGGTTTTGTACGTTTCAAAGAATCTCCGACCGCGAAGGGTTAATCGATTGCTGTGTAACATTGTGTTAGATTTGTGGGGATTTCGAATGGAATTTAACTCTTTGCCAAAGGCGCCTCAGTCAACTTTCGATTGGTGCTTCAAAATTGAAATTCCGAGTTGAAATTGGAGTTTTCTTTTTCAATGCATTATTAATGAAATTAGATCAGTCACGGTTCAGGAAGAAATCATAGGGCAAGGGTTGATGGGTTCAGGAGTTTCTTCTGCTTTTCGTGTGGCAGAGAGCAATTGTTCACAAATTTGTGAACACAATGTTCGTTTGAGCTGTGGTTCTCTGGTTACAATGTTTTAATTACATTTCATTCAAATTGTAACATGTATTGTTCAACCTTGATACGTTGACGTAAATGCCGATGCAGGTGAATGTAGGTATAAAGGACGTTAATTACCATCAGCGAGAAAGTATGAAGTATAAGTCTCTCTCCCAAATGATTAATAAATCTAAAAATTGAGTGAATCTAAAACTTGGAAGCTGATCGAAGACTGACAACGAAGTTCATAGAGCTGTGTCTAGTATCTAAATTCTATCTCTCTAAGACTTCGTCCGGAAGATGAATAGCGAATTAGCATCGAGAATCAGACGAGGAAACCTGAAAGCTTCACCCTAACAGGTAGCCTAACAAGACACCCCCTAATTGCTCCAGGTGCTATTGACTCAACGAACATCAAAACAGCTACCAACAGCGACAAACGACAACTTCCAGGTCAACAAACAGTATCCCTTCAGCCCCTTGTACATCCGCCAGGACTCCACCCAGGTCAACCTAGAAAACCATCAGAATTCATCATCATCATCGAAAACCTCAGCCCGAAAACCTCCGCCGTTTGGAATTTTTCGGATTCGTCGTCCCACGAAGGACAAGTCCCGGGCGGGGCGCTCGTTAATTACAGATTCCGGTAGAATTTCGAGGCAGCAATAATCCGTTGCAAAGCAAACAGAAGAGGGGTCCCGGACAAGTCGAAAAAACCGGGACCCGGCCGGCCGGCCGGCCGGGAAGGGACCGCTCGTGGTGGACTCGCGCGGAAGAACGAGGAAGGGAACGTGCCGCGCAGAAAAACCGTGAACCGAGGAAACGGGGCACGACGGGGGCGGCGACGGACGGGTTAAGAAGAAAACGTGCCGTGCCCGGGACACCGTCGGGCCGCGAGTTTTTCGAGTATCGGCCGGCGGAGCGAGGAGGACGGAGCGGATAAAGGACGAGGGGAAAAAAGACGAGTCGTCGAGGTTCAACGAGGAGGACGTGTAGCGAGAACACAAAGTCGGTCAGAGCGAGGCTGCTTCGTGGATCGACTCGGAGGAGGATCGCCCTCGCTGAGGGATAAAAAAGGAGCAATCCAGGGGCGGAAGGGGGGGTGGGGTGCTGCGGAGAGAAAAGGATTAAAGCGACGAAGGCAGAGAGCTCGAGGAGAAGAGGCGAAAGAGCCGAGGATCGAAGGTGTTTTTCGGGGCGTGGCGAGGGCCGCGTGATTACCAGGAGGATCGGTTAGCGCGGTGAGAGTTCAAAGCATCAAAGAGGCCCGACCAGCGAGAAATTGCTTAGGATTCATCTGCCGGCACGGGACCCTCCGGACGTTCGTTCGTCCGTTCGTCCGTTCGTTCGTTCGTTCGTTCGTTCGTTCGTTCGTTCGTTCCTTGGTTCGTTCTGTTAGAGGCATTGTGCACCGCGAGAACACTTCTCCCTCGCCTCTCCGCACCTTTAACGGATTGCCCTTTAACTAACGATCGAATGCCTTCGCCGGGATACCCCTCGTAGAAGTCGATCACGCCGCGGAGATCCTCTTTGTTCGCGTTGCACTGCGTTTTCTGCGTCTGCATCGCAAGAGATGGGAAACCCGGGGAGGAAGCAACCCTTCGAGGTTGATGGGTTGGGGGTTGTATTCTGGGATTAACCCTTTGCACTCCGAAGGTGCCTCTCAGTCACTCGATTGGTGCATTGAAATTGTAAAATTCCGTATTTGACATTAAATGTTGAGTAATCTGTCGATACGTGAAATGGGGAAATAAAATACCATTGTTCCCCTTATTTTGTGAATAGATTCCTCGTTATTAAAATAAAGTGAATATTTCTAGTGACAAATTTTTCGAGTGCAAAGGGTTAACACTGAAACTAGCAGACGGGTCAATGTGACCCACTGGTTTCTTCTTTAACCCTTGTCCGAAGTGTTCTTGGTTTCTCACTTTGAGGTTCACATTAGTTCATTCAATTACAGCTTATTATGACGCTCTATTTATTTATCCAAGAATATTTGGGGGTCGTTGAAATGTTACCTTTAAATGGTACAATCGTGATGCTACAAATAAATATAGAAAAAATTGTTGAAACAGGTAGAGGTTGCAATAAAGTAGAATGTCGAGTCTGACTGCTAAGGGTTAAATTATTGAAAGGATAACAGATGTTTCTTTGAATTATTATAGAAATTCGTTTTACAATACGCAAACTGAACTGTAGATCAATTGAAGTCAGAATAAATGAACTCTGAGAGTTTTTATGGAGGAATTTCAGAAAGTCGATTTAACTGCTCGTTCTAGTGTTAAATCATTTCAGGACGAACGTCGAAATTTTTCTGAGGTCGAATTTCCATGTTTGAAGTACCAAGTTGAAAAAATGATTTAACTATTCAAAGAAATCAATACAGTTTCTTTATTCTCTATGATTTAAGCGTTCAGAATTTAATTTAGCAGTCTGCAGGTTTTGTATATTTTCAACAATCTTCGTCCAAAGGGTTAAATATTTGAAGATTACTTGGAATGTGAAGAGTTAGTGGATGGAGATTGTATGATTGCTTGAATGGCTGATGATCTGTTGAAGCCTGGGGAATTGGATCGGTTGGTTGAGTTGGTAGTTTGAATGTGAACGTCTCGTTTCGATGGAATGTTCTGTAGAGGGTTGAGAATGGGGGAGTAGGAGATTAACCCTTTGCACTCTTGGAGTCTTTAGCTGGAGATGTTTGATACTTTCTAATTAGATGCAGGTGTACATTGAGGAAAACTATTTTCTTTCGATGCTTCGCGTGTTGATGCGTTATAGAAAGTTTGATGTTTAATATCAAGCCTCTGCCATTGGGGAGAAATGTGAATGGCACGAGTGATGGAGTGTATATTAGCGATAGATAGTGGATGCTGCGATTGTGGCCTGGATTTTGGTAAATGATAGTTAAGGGAGTTGAGAAATTAGCTGCTTTAGTTCAATATTTCAGGTGAATGCATTACGCAGATTGATTAAATTGATATGAAACAATGATTCGAAATAAAGAAGATCAGATTAACTGGAGGTGTAAGAAGTAATATGGACAGTTAGGATGCTAATTGCCATTCATTTCCGTTAAACAATGAAAGCTTAAAAGATTCAGAACAAGATCAAACACATAAACAATAGAAGTCAACTATAAATCGCCTTTCAAAATATCTCCATAGAAACTCCAAAAGTCTATGGAAACATCAAACTAACTGGCAATTATTTTACAATCCTCGCACTACTATCAACTTACATCATTAAGCACGTTGACTACACAGGTTATCCCGCATATCACGATTTCCAAGTAATTCGTCGTTCACCAGTGTCATCCTTTCCAAGCAAAGAATTCAGAAACACCTCCATCCACTTCCAGTATCGACCACAAAATTTAACACAGTTTCCAGCAACCAGAACAAAAAGCTCAACAACCCCTATCATCGCTGCCAATCGCAAACAGAAGCGCCGTTGTCACCGATAACAACGACAAAAACGAATATACCAGTCGCTATCAACGCGGTTTCGCGTCCCGAGCGGTGTTATCACCCAGCCCATCCCTCTTCATTATCGTTATCGTTCCCAGGAGACCATGCCGTGAATTTAAAAGGCACCCGTGCCGTTCGGTTTCAACGAGGAACGGATCTAAACGAAAAACGAGCCGCGGAAGGGAAGAAAAATGGAATCGTCGCGGCGTGAACACACGAAGGAACACGCGTGCGTCCGCGCTCGCTGGTTTCCCTTTATCAAAAATCAGATAGAACGCCGGGCTCTGATTGCTTTACGCTGCCCCGTGTGTTCTGGATCCGTCTGTTTGCTTAGGATACAATTAATATTAATAAGTTAACGCGCCGCGCCGCGCCGCGCCGGGCGAACGCGTGTTCCGAGCCCACGCGGGCCGTTCGAGGCCTTCAAAATGGCGGACGGCCGGCCCGCAACCTCAATTACCGACGATTCAAGTGGAAAATTACTATTACCATTTTTTCTCTTTTTTCCGTGGCCACCTCTTTTCCTTTTTTTTCTCTCTTCTCCCTCCGTGCTCCCTCCCTTTTTGCCGCGTCGACGCTCGGTCGGGTAGAACGCGGGATTTCGCGTTGCCAAGATCGATCCTCGCTGGAACATTTGCGTAGAATCGTAATCGACACCCGAGTCGTCGAAGTCGGATGCTCTGGGAACGTTGAGCTTCCGTTTCACTTGCGTCCTACTTTCAAATGTTTGTCTCGCGAGAAACGGAGGAGATGTTAACCCTTTGCGGACGGAGATTCTCGGAGATATAGAAAACCATCAACAGATGAAGCTAAATTATATATCAGTTACTTGAACAATAGGAAAATAGAACACTACGTGCTGATCTCTTGCTGTTCGAGTAATTAAATCGTTTGTTTACGATTTAGACTTCCAAATATGAACATTTCATCTCGTCGAAATCTCGTTTTTCTGTAAAGACACTTAGCTATGTAACTTTGCTAATTACCACAGCGTTAGATATATATTCAATTTGAAAATTGACTATCTATTTAACCCTTCGAGGACGAAGATTCTTCGAAACATATAAAACCTTCAACATATAAAGGTAAATTATATATCAATCGCTTAATTAATGGAAAGAAAGAAAACTACTGATCTCTTACTGTTCGACTCATTAGATCATTTTTCCACGACTCAGTTTTCAAAATCTCAACTTTTCATCTCACCGAAACGACATCCGTCCGCAAAGGGTTAAAATATATTACATAATAATATATCTGAATTGTTCATATATACATACAATGATATAAATTGATTTCACTGAAAATTGCCGTTGTTAGTTTTCTGAAAATTACCCGGTAAGCAATGTGTTAATATTAGAATCTACAGGGAATTTATGGACTGGGATTTTATCAATGTTATTTGCTGGTTTTTGTAGATTTTTACGATTATGTGAATACACATGTTTCTCTGTTCTTGATATAGAGGAACGTGTCTTTTAGGGACGATGGAATGAAATATGGAATAAATCCCCGTAAATCTAGTGGTAAAGTGAGTTTAACAAGCGTGGATGTTAGTCAGTTTTTTTTATTATTCTAGTGTTATTGGTAGTGAATTAGATTTATAGATTTATAGATAGTGAATGAATTTAGAGTGAATGTAGATAGTGTCTAGGATTTTTCTCTTCTTTCAATGAATTGTGAATGATAGTTTTAAAGTGTAGAACGAACTTCTCTCTTAAAGTTTCAGAATAAACTCCATTGAGAAGTGGATTATATTTGAACGTCTATCACAAGCTTTCGAAATTTTAAATTTACGTTAATTTTGGAAAAAACCGAATTACCTGGAGTCAGATTGTTGAACTTCCATTCTCCTTATTTCTGCTCGCAGAACAAACTCGAACTCGGATCACCTAAAATTTAGAATTCCCAAGGTTATTACCAAAATCTCCGATGAATAAACTCATTATCATGTTTCCAAATGAATTATGATAAACCTGATTAATAAATTCAGCGTGCAACTGCATTTTATTAAACAGTCAACTACAAAATTCCCCACAATTTTGCTCCAATCATTCCTACAACAGTACACCAATGACTCTAATTCGATCAAACAATCCCAGTTACCAATTAATTACTTCCTACTAAAACGAACACTATCATCCATTATTCAAACCTTCCATAGAAATCAAAAAATAATATTATAATACTATTGTAACATTTTACTTTAGGAAAAAGAAAGCAGGTTATACACAGAAAAGTTGTCAATAAAACTCTGAAAATTCTATATTTAGAACGTCTCTAATGATGCACCCCTTTAATCATTTACACGCCAATGTCGACATTTCGACGAGATGAAACGTTCATATTCAAAATGACGTAATTACTCAAACAGCATGAGATCAACGCGCAATTTCCTTTTCCTCTATTAACCCTTTAAAGATTGTTGAAAGTATAGGAAAACTTCTGCATATTCTGCTAAATTAAACATTCAATGTTTAAGTCATAGAGAATAATGAAATCGTGTACTCATTCCTTACTGTTCGAATAGCTAAATCATTTGTTCGTAATTTTATATTCCAAACATAAAAATTTGATTCCGGTAATTAAGCCTTAAATTTTAATTAATCAATCGATGTACAATTCAGCTTGATCTACCGATGATTTCGTGCATTTCAAAGAATCTTCACCCGAAAAGGGTGGAATCACGTGATTCCGAATAATTCGTGAAATCTGTGTTCTCATGGAGAGGTCATTTCCACTCGCCGGGCTGTTCGAATTTGTTTAAAGCGGTTCGCATCGATTCAGAAAATTACCGTCGACCGATATCATTGTGTTTCTGTTGGGAATGATCGATGGATCGGGGGATTTTCTCGGCCGACGGCCGCTTTCACCGCGATGACGTTGCACAAGCCGGCGAGGGAACTTCTTTCAGAAACACACTGGCCGTTACGATCGGGAATACCGGATAGATCGGTATCGTCTCCTTTCAAACGAAATTAATTTGCGAACTTCGCGGTTTATTTGTCCCGGGGAACGCGCCGCGGCAATTTTCGTTGCACGAAACGTCCGGAGGAAATTCCAGCCGAACCAACGGAACGGTTGATTAACCGTTCGCACTGGAATTGACTGAAAATTGCGATGATTATAATATTCTACATTGAATACTGCATTTAATGGAATATCGAAATAAAACGGTTCTGAACGAATCTCGAAGGAAACCTCTGAGAAAGGTGTTTTATTTCTTTTCAAAGAAATTCTCAATGAAACCTCGAAATCAACCATATCAGTTCATGACAGCAAAAATAGTTTCTATTTCATAGTGAATATACAAGAGAAATGATAGATTCCCAGAGCAATTAACAAAAAATCAACGTCAGTAGACGAGAACCACGAGGAACAATTGAAATCGACTCAACCCTTGTTCCATGATTTATTGCGTCGTGAATAATTCATTAGAAAAAAAAACGAATGTTGATGCTTATCCGTCTGGATAATAGAAAAGTGATATCTGATTCATATTTGAGAGAAACGAATGACAGTTGGACTTCTTGAGCTCGGTTCGACGTTTCCGCGAGTTCGACAGGATATCGCGAGTCGAGGGGTTGATATTTACAAGATACTTTACGTTAGTTGCAAAAAATATCATCGACATCTCATCAGAAGATAATGAATACCGAGGAAAATATTCTCGAGAAGGTTAATGATAATCGACGAGCACAGAAGTGGCAAAAACACGTGAGGGCTTTAATCGAATCGGATAAATAACGGTAATGTAATAATTCTTTAACTCGAAAATCAATTTTCCGAAGTTTAAATTGAAATTCCGACGAGTTCTCGCTTAACTGTCGCAAAATATCGCGGCGAGGATCGATATTCGCTGAAACAATCAATTTCCGACACGTTTCGGGCACGACAACGTCAATGATAATGCGCAGCTTCGTAAATATCTGGTTAAGTTCCTTAAAATCGTTGGATTTCCACAGTTCGGCGAATAAACAAGTGATCCCCGGTGTTCCGTCCGGCTAATAAATAACTGTTCAAAAGTTAAAAACCGTTTGTCGCGCGGCGGGCTCGTAAAAAAGCGGCGCGTCGAATTTAAATCGCTCCGGCCGATCGTCGCGTTAAGCGCGTCGAGCGATTTCTTTCGGAATATCGTTCAACGGAAAGCGAAAACGGATTAAACCGACTGAAATATCGTTCTCCGTAGCATGTGTTCTGTGTTCTGACACTTGTTCTACTTTTTCTTTCATAATTGCGCTTGATGCGTCGGTTTTTTGCTTGTAAAACGAAGATTTTCAAGTTTTCTGTTTGTAGAACGAAGACTTTCGAGTTTCTTAGTTATAAAGCGAAGATCTTCAAGTTCTCTATTTATAAAAGGAAGATTTCTCAAATATTTTACCTATAAAACAAAAATTTTCAAGTTTCTTAAAGCTTCCTTCACTGATATTAAAGCTCGAACTGTACTAATAACGAATTTATGAAAAACTAGTCATCCCAAGCTGCAACTGTCAATTTTCAACTGTTAAACGAGAACCAATCCGATTCTCGATCTATAATTTGAGGGAAAAATTAATGTTTGAAGGGTAGAATGTTTGAATGAATTTTCGGAAAAGTCGATTTCGTCAATCTTTTCAGCCAGTATACAACGCGAGCAACGGTCTATTCCGTTTCCAGCCTGGAATTTGAATTGAAACCTCTCCGAGACGCAGCGTTACGTGATTGCCGGTCGACTGAGTAATGGCCGACTTCCGGGCCGCGGGAACACGCGACGCTTTAAATGTTGTTATTAGCCCCTTATTTGTTCAAGGAATGTCATCGGGTTCTTTCGACGGTCCCACCAACCCTCGGGACACACTCTGTTAGATGCCGCGTTCCGCAACGTCTCCTGCGGACCAGGTTTTCGCGGTGCATTGTGGCCCGGGACTGTAAAACGACTGAATTCAAATTTTCAACTTGCTTGAGAAGACACTAAAGTTTGTATCGTACCCATAACCCTTTGAGGACGATTGTTATATTGATATGAAAGGTTAAGAAGAATATTTTATAAGCAGCAAACTTGAAAAGAAAGATCCGATTTATTTTCATTTGATAAACATTGAAAATTTGTGCAGAACGTCTGAACGTTTGAATATTACAGGAATCTTATATTTTGTTAACAATAACTGTATTTATGCAATTCTTAGGCTATGTTTGTATAAAGAGTTTACTGAAACATATTTCGAATCAATTAACAAAGAATTTTCTTAACACTGAACTACCGAGTATTTAATCCGATTAATATGCAATTCCCATAAGAATTGTAACAATAGATTATTTTCAGTTTCTTCAGATGTTCATTATAGTACTGAAATGAAGCTATTGATTTTCAAAATCATTTCGAATATTCAATGTCTTGAAGATATCAATAATTGCTAAACAAAAGAATCGAAACCAGTCATTTTGACGGCAGTTATAATATTAAGAAACACCACTAATGAGGGTAGTTTCTTGTTTTAATAAAGAAACTCAGTTCAAAATCGAATTCTACGATTTCGATAGTCTCTAGAAACAGGTTATGTTGTAATTATCGATGTAAAAATAACAGAAATACGAAGAATCGCACACCGATCATTTGCGCGCCGCGAAATTACACGCGTCGCGGGTTTCGCATACGCGATCGAAAAGTCCCGGCGCGTTTTTTCGTGGAAACGCGAGGCTCCGGCTGGATTTTATTGAATTTTTATGGAAAACGACAGTTTCCCTCGTGTAATTTGAAACGATCCACGCTAAACGTTCACGTTTTTAGTGTCGGCGATTTCAACGCCGGACCGTGGGACGACTCGTTTGTAATTGGAACTTTGGATTCTCCTCGGAAGTGTTCAGGTTCGAATTGATCGGCTCGATGAGTTACTGATGATATGATCCGGGAATTTATTAATTTTTCAGGTACTCGTGGGGGAAATTTATAATCGAAGGGCAGGATGTTTCAGTAACTTTAGATTCTGACGCTACGATCGAGGGATTTATTAACCCTTTACACTCGGAAGTTTCTCAGTAGAAATATTTAGACATTTTCTGATGAAATATAGACGACATTGTTTGAAACTAATTTAACGATAATTCACAGATATTTTATTTAAATATTCCACATTGCAAAATGTAATTTTAATTTAAAATACTGAATATTCAACTTCATAGTTTTGCTGTATCAAATCAAGTGCTGAGAGTCACCTTTCGAGTGCAAAGGGTTAATCTTTGACGTATTCGTCAGGGAAATTTACGTTTGAAGAGTAGAACGTTTGAATGATTCAGTGTTTTAGTAGTGTGATTCGGTAATTTACTAATTCTTGAAGTGTTTATAGGGAAAATTTATATTTGAGGTGTACAATATTCTAGTAACTTACACAAATTATCACAATTGAGAAATTTAATAATTCTGGAACCATTGGCCAGAAAAATTGATATTTCAACTGCTCAATGCTTCAATAACTCACCATTTCACCAGTTTATGGAGAAAATTTATGTTTCAAGTATATAATATTCTAGCAACTTACTATTTGGATACCACAATTGAGAAATTCGATAATTTCGGAACTATTGTCGAGAAAAATTGATATTTCCACTGCTAAATGCTTCAATAACTCACCATTTCACTAGTACAATTCATCAATTCTCCAATCACAAACAGAACAATCCAGCAAACAAGCTTCCAAACGAAAACCGAACCTCAACATCCAACAAACCCCATCAATGTCCCTCCATCCCCAAACCACTGTTCCACCCACCATTCCACAACAACAGGCAATTCCGTAAAAATAGAATCCACCAACGAACGCGACATTCCAGCAGCCCACACCGCGCGATAACGGAGCAATTAGCTAATTTCCGAGCGGATCGCGGAAAAAATCGAGTGTTGCAGCGAACGGGCAAACATCCGAGCAAAAGGCTCGATCGATCCGGAGCGCGGGAAGATCATAAACGAGGATCCACAGCGACGGGATCCGAGGAAATCCATTCGATCCGGACGCGAGCGAAACGCGAAAACCGAAAGGCGCGGGGGAATCGGCGCGAGGGCACGCTCGAGAGAGTAATTAGATCAGGCCGGGCATAATTAATAACTTCGGGGTACCCGTTCCATCGCGCTCTTTCTTTTTTCTCCTCCCACCCCTCCCCCTCTTTCTTCCCTCCCCCCGGCCTCTTTGTTCCCCAGGGAAGGGCTGATTTATGATATCGGCCACGGCACTTATCGAAACTTTAAGGATAATAAAAGGTCGGGGAAGGGAGCCGGGAAGGATTAAGGAAAGTGATGGACGATGACCGATCAGCGCCGTCACAATAATGATCCGCGTAAATAATAAGACTCGTTATGGCTCCCTCCGCCTCGGCCGCCATTCCACTCTCTTTGTTTTTCGTCCTTAATAGCGATCGGGCCGCGTTAACCCCGTCGGGGAGCCGGACAACGCGGGATTACGGTAGTGAGCGTGACGCGCCACGGGGAAAGAGGAGCGAGATTTTTTCGCGATGGACACCGGAGACGGTCGTTGCCGCGGGAACGGACGTCGCTCCACTCCGCTCGGCGGGGACAATATGGACGACGATTGTGGTTTCGAGACTATTTGTTTTCGGTCGGTGTTTCGCGTTTCTAATTAGCTTGTATGTAGGTAAATAGAGATTTGGGAACGAACGTTGCTCGACTACGCTTGATGGGGACAATATGGACGATGCTTGTGGTTTTGAGACTATTTGTTTTCGGTCGATGTTTCGCGTTTATGATTAGTTTGTATATAAGTAAGATAGAGATTTAACCCTTTGCACTCGGAAGCCTTTCACTAGAAACGATTCAGCACTTTCCTATAAGACGTAGACGACATTATTTGAAACGAACTAATGAGAAAACGTACGTAAATTAAGAAACAGAGCTATTTTATATAGATATTTCACATAATATTATATATGACATTTTGTAATTTTTTATATCGAATGAAATGGTGACTGAGAGTCACCTCTCGAGTGCAAAGGGTTAAGGGTTATCGAGAAGTCTGATGGCCGGTGTTATGTTTTCAAGTGGGTTTCGCGAGCTGAGTTTGATTCGGTGTTGGGAACTTGTGAGGATGAAGGAGGATTTTAAGATAAGCAACTTTGGATGGTTGGAGGTTTAATTAAGGGATTAATGATGCTTGGGAAAGGGTTTCTATTGAGTTATTGAATTGAGTGGTGAAGTTCTAGTCGAAATCTGTCGCAACGTTTGTGAATTTTTCATTGAATCTTTGGTTCGATTTTACGGTGGGTGATGCTGTTGAGGTCTCTGGAGACTAGTGGTGTTGACTCTAAGTTAGGGCTTGGTAGAATTGCTTCTTTCAGTGAAATTTGCAAGTTGTCTTTGAATAGTTACGTTGAATCGACGATGGTTGATGTTTCTGAGGTCTCTGGAGACTGGTGGTATTGACTTTGTATGGCTTCTTTCAGTGAAACTTGGTAATAGCTTTGAATTGTCAGGTTGAATCGATGATAGTTCATGTCTTCAAGCTTCCTAAAGACCGGTAATAACGACTCTATCAATAAAACCATATCAAAATCGCATTTCCGACACAGTGAATCCTCAGAATCCATTTCCTCCATCGAACACCGAAAATACCAACAGCGTAAAAAACTCGAAACCGATCATTTCAACGGTAATTCCAGCGTTAACCCCTTGCCGTATTTACTTTTGCTACTAAGCTCGTGCAAAATGTTTCTATTAGCAGTTTAGAAAAAACGCAAAGAAGTTATCCACTGCACTTTATGTACAGATTTACCTTCAAAATAATATATTGGTAATAAAATAGTTTTTTGTTTCGATCCATGCGCATTGAACAATATTGATATTTATCAAACTAATCCTGAAACATTCATCACGAGTCTCACTCGTCATTATACAGTAAGGGGTTAAAGAAATCAGTCCCTTGTCGCAAAGCATCCGACCTCATAGAATTCACACGGAAACGGAACCATCCGTCAGAACAGTCCCACGTGAATGCTCATCAGTCCCGCGACCCAAGTTTCACTGGCCGCGTTAATCCCGCTGTTTAAGCCCTCGTAAGAAAGTCTAATTGCCGTTGGGGCATGAGACGAAAGGAAAAAGGAGGACCTCCCTCCCTCTAAAAACGTATTACAGGAATTACCGGGGCGCAGAAGGAAGCCACCGGTGGAAACGGTCCCTTACCCACGGTCCGAGCGAAGAAAGGCCCCGAAGTGCGCCTCCCACCGAAAATGCCAATGATTAAGCAGCGCGCGTAGGAAACGGAGTCGCTTATTTCGCGGTTCCAGGTCGTTTCCCAAGCGAGCATTACCGGAATTAATGCGCCGCGATGTGCCATTCCGATGCAGCTGAATAATACGGCCGTCCCCGGCGTCTGAGCAGCGCGTTTTTCGGTTCAACGTGCGCGAGACACATTGTCTTCGCGATGCTTTCGACGCGGCCCGTGGAAAACCGTTGACTGCTCGCTGGCTGCCCCGGCCGGCCGCTCCACCCCCGCAGCCCTCTTAAACTCGCGCATATCCGCGTATCGCGGTTAATGTGCATGTTTTACGGTCGCAGGCTATTGTTGCTGCTCTTCCTCCGCCCTCCCACTGACTGGTTAACCGTGCATAGGTCGGGGGCGGTTCAACCGCTGCTTTCAAGGTTCTCGATCGATGCTCGGGGATGTTAAGGGTGGGATTGGGGCTGACTTTGCGATTGCTGGTTGATTGATCAAGGGTGGAGGGTGGATTGTTGTCGTCGACTGTTGCCTTTTGGGGTTCTGGAAGGAATACTGAAGAAGTCTGGTAGCTTTGGGATTTGTAGGATCGTTTATCTATTGTTCTAATGAAATGTTGCTCTCTTTCTGAGTATAATCTAGTCCTCCCAAATAGGAGCTTCTATCTAAGGCCTCACAAGATTCATCATATCGTTAAACCTTAGCTCCTACATCCTCTAAACCTCAAATACTCAATAAAAAATTAACTGCACATGATTCGACACAACAAAACTCTGAAGCTGAGTGTTTAATATTTTTAAACTTTGCATTGCTGAAACACTGAAATAATACCCTTGTTG
Source organism: Nomia melanderi (assembly GCF_051020985.1). Lineage (NCBI taxonomy): Eukaryota > Metazoa > Arthropoda > Insecta > Hymenoptera > Halictidae > Nomia > Nomia melanderi. The sequence goes on from NC_135000.1 coordinate 9,076,373, forward strand.
CTCAATTGATCTATGAATGATCCTTAACATTAGAACTACGTACCAGTCAAAATGACTGGTTTCGATTTGTTTGTTTAGCAATTATTGATATCTTCGAAGCAGTGAATATTCGAAATGATTCTGAAAATAATCTATTGTTACAATTTCTATAGGAATTGCATATTAATCGTATCAAATGCTCGGTAGTTCTAGTGTTAAAATAATTCTGTTGGTTTTGTTAAGTTCATCGATTCATTTCGTCGATTCTGATTAATTTTATCGATTCTGATCAATTCTATTAACCGTTTGGATGCTAAACTTTTGTGAACATTTACTAAAAACGAAGTGATTGGGTGTGTATGCGGAAAAATGAATAAGAGTACTTATCTAATGAGATCACAAATATTGTGTTATTACAGATATCAAAAAATAACATTTATTCTCTACATCTCATCAGAAAATCTTGAATACTTTCGCAAAACCTTCAAGTGAAAAGAACAATAACCAATGAAATACACCAAACTATCTTCCAAGTAAAACCAAGAACACCTAATCCCGCCGACTTCCCTGAAAAATCCCCACGAACGCAACGACGGCAAGAGGGTAGCAAAGTGCAACGCAGCCCCAGCCAGCCGAAAGTTTTCCGTGAAAGCCGGCGCGGTGGCTGTGAAAAGGCAGAGGGCATTCACGCCGATTATCCAGATAATGGGCGTCAAGAAATTTCGGTGGTCCGTTCCGTGAACGAGCCGCGGCCCCGTGTTGCCCCAACAACGGGGCGCGCGCGACTCCGTCTCTCTCCGGCCACGATTCGCCGGAATGATTCACGGTCCGGCGTCGACAAAGCGCCAACTCGGCGGTTCGCAAGAAAAACGAGCCACGGGCAATTTATTTTAAATATAACCGCCCGATTCGCCGAGTCCGATTTGTTCTGGGCATTAAAAGGGTAACCCCTCCCGCCTCTCTGGCCCCGGGCGGCAACCCTCATGCACGAGCCAGCAATCCGTACAACGCTACCCCCCGAAAACATGTCTGTAATTCGTATATAATGGACTCGGGGTCTATCCAGACCCTCCGCCGACGACGCGGCACCCTTCGTACGTGTTCCGTGTTTCGGTGTTTACACGCACACCCGTGACACGGGGCTACCGATGGCTCGGGGGTTGCAGGGAAACGCTGGCGGCTGATCTTTTCACTGCGCAGCTTCGCAGGATTCGGATTTTTCGGGGTAATCGGAAGTTTAGGGGTGGAAGTGGATATTCCGTTGGAATTCTGGTGCATTCTGGGATATGAGGCTACTTTTTCGTGTTTGTTGAGAGAGGTTTTGCGTTGCTTTTGGATTGTTGAGGGGTAGTTAACCGCTTGCGCTCGAAAGATGTGTTATGGTTGAGATGTTTTTGGGGTGAAATTGCTAATGAGGTTTTAGATATTGATAGTCTTTTCTGACTAGATATTGATAGTCAATTCTGGTGCATTCTGGGATACGAGGCTACTTTTTCATGGTGGTTGAGGGAGGTTTTGCGTTGCTTTTGGATTGCTGAGGGGTAGTTATCCTCTTGCGCTCGAAAGATAAGTTATGGCTGAGATGTTTTTGGGGTGAGATTGCTAATGTTTTATGAATTGTTTAGGGGAGGCATGAATTGTGGGAGGTGAAAGTGGAAGGTTGAAGCTTGAAAATGAGAGTAGGTGTGGTGTTGTACGGTTTTGGTTGTAGAAGTTGTAATAATTCAAAGTATTGGGGGAATTATGAATGCCGAACGATGCTGATTAAGCTAGTATGTTTTGAATTGTTGTAACTTTATGGAGAAAAGTGGTAACATGATCTCTTTAGGCTCATTTTACAGGGCGAAGCTTCTGTTATAATACCCTGTAATTTGTTTTAATTTTATTGTTGTAAGAAATACAAAAATAAGCATATATCCTCGTAGAACATTGTGACACCTATAACCTATATACTAACAATTCGAACATTTCCGGAAACGTTGAAAAATTATTTAGGTGGATAAATCCAGCATAGTCTTAAAGCTTAGAGTCTCCCCTTTGTAATGATCTAATAACATTCGTCCTACGATTTTTTTTCGCCAAGTTAATCGGAATAATTCATATGTAATATGTTAGAGATACTTGGTTCTTTTGGAATGTAACACTCTGTGGAAAATAGTTCATAGGCGAAGATATTGAATGTTTTTGAACATTATTTAGTTGTCGACTTTGATTCAAGGAGCAATACTCTGAAACTATTTTCGCGATTTTTATAGACGCGAAGTTTTTTAGGGACAGTAGAATACAATGTAGAGTAAAAGTTTGTAAATCTAGTTAAGAAATTTCTTAAGAAATAGAAGATTAATTAAGATAGGGGAATCCAAAAATATCCAGAGATCCTGTTTCTGAAGATTAATCAAGTTCTATACGATTTTTGACAAAAACGAAACCAGGTACTTAACAGAAGTTAAAGAAAAGATGTTTTGTTAATCACAATATTTGAAAATGAAAACTGAGGTATTATTCAAGTGCTCTTATAAGACATTCTATTTTATGCTAACCGCCGGAAGTAAACGGAGCAATGGCGTGCCGGAGTCACTAACTCGACGTTCAAAGAAACCTCTAAGAAAGACGTTATTTTATTGTTACATTGTTATTTTACCTCCATTTTATCACTAAAACCTTCTAACACCGAGTTTAATTCAAGTTAGCAAACATATCCTCAATGAAACCTCCAAAACAATATTCCACGTCAGTTCATAACAACAAAACAAATAATTTCTATACCATAGTATCTACACAAAGTAAAAATAAAAGATTCCAGAGCAACAATTAACAAAAAGTCATCTCAAATTAACGTAAAGCACAAGAAACTGAAATCGACCCAAATCTTCCCAACGATTCATTCCATCGTTAGTAATTCATTAGAAAAAGAACAAACGTTGATGCTTACGTCTAGATAATAGAAAAATAGTGTTTCATTTATATTTAAAACTAGTAAACAACATTTAGATCCCTCAAATTCAATTGAAAATGTTCGCCTCGAGTCGAACACGACATTAGGCGAAGGAGTCAATGAAAATTTAAGTTATTTCTAACTTAAAAATAATTCACGAGCCATTCTCGTAGTGTTTCTCTTTCGCGATTCCGTTTCCAAGATGGAGGCTCGTGTCGTTCCGTCGATTCCCGCTCCGTCCAGCTCACGATAAAAATTCCGATAAAGAGTTAGAGAAACCGAGCGGCCGATATACTTGGAAAAACCACAGAACGCGGTTGGAAGGGGGACAACTGCAATCGAACGCCATTATTCTCAAATTATAGACTCGTTTCCGGTTAATGGCGCACCGACCGCACACGCTTATCAAGACGTTCGCGCTTCGTACATTACAGAGTCGTTGCCACTTCGATCATCTCGTCGTAATCGCTTCGATTTCGAGAAAACTGAAATTTATACGTCGGACGTTTCTCGAGCGACTTCATCGCTGTCGCGTGCGACTTTATGTCCATAAATCGTTGATCGAAGCTAGAAGCATTGGAATTTTTCAATTCCAAGTTCTTTTTGATAAAATCTAATGTTTTAGAAGCTCGTCAATGGACTTTCGGTAATTATGATAACGAGAAACGAGCGTAACGACCGAAAAATCGAGTTTCGAAGTTGAAAAGCACTCGAACTTTCAGCTTCAGTCACCTAGAAACCCAAGTGCAACGTGGAATAATCATTTCCTCTAGTATTGCTGTGTCAAAGAAAATAATTAAACTCCTCGTTAGTATATCACGATGATTGAGGAGCCCATTAATAGACTTTCAGCAGTCGAAACATCGAAAACCGAGCGCAACATCTCGCGAATATTCGCCGCGGGTGATTTATCATCGATTTTTCGTATCGCCGGGCGACAAAAATACGCGTGCCGGCCGCGGGGGACTGACGTCGGATTTTTCGACAAGCGGAAAATCAAATTCCCCGGACAGCGGGGGCGGGGAATCAATTATTCGGCCGCGAACGCGGCAGATTCTCATTCCGGCCGGCGCGGTGGTTTATTAAAACCGCGCTCTATTTTCGAGAATTACACCGGGCCGGCGACTATAAATCCAACACGCGCCGCGAGCATCCGAGGATTTGATTTACCGCCGGGAAACTGTAAACGTAACGGCGGAAAATTTCATGCCGGATGCTTCGCTCGATTCGAAAATGAATTTCCACGGGAGTAATCAGAGTGGAATCGAAGGAGTTTTGATTTTAAAAATATTATAACAATTAAATTTTATGAACTGAATGTTCCAAAACACAAGAGACATTTCCAGAACATTCCCTAGATGCATTAATTACTCTTCATTGTCAAGCAACGATATTAAATTCCTTAGTTTACGTAAATTCCGTGCAGCGCTCGTTGAGGAACGCGAAAGAAATGAAACATTAGAGCAATTAACAACGTATCGAACATCCGAGTACCCGAGGAACATTTCGAAAAGACGTGCCAACGAAGCGGATCCCCCTGGGATCGACGAACCGCCGAAGAACGATCATCGATCGGCACCTCGCAAAGGACTCCGTTAACGGGTGCGACGAATCGTGATTGTCGTCGTCGCGATATTGCCGCGACAACGGAGAGGCTGCGTGCAGAAAAGAAATCGAGACCGGCGATAATATAAATTGCCTGTACCATTTATATAATACATAATATAAGGGAAATTATGAAACGCGGCCGTAAACGATGTGTCTCAATTTACATACTCATTAACTCCGCGAGAGATCGTATCGTCGCGGTGAGCTTTTTCATTTACAAGCAAATGAAGTTAACTTTTAGCGGCCGCTGCGAGTAATAACCCAGAAAGAGAGGAGAACGAACGAGATAGAGGATACGTATATACATATATATATATATATCGTTACGATCGTAATCGTCGGCGGTGTGTAAACGTGCACGTGTGACCCAATTCAATTAGGCATTAGAAATGAACCGCGATTACGCGGCTGGCCACGATCGTAACGGGCACGATAAAAGCCGGGATGTTCGTTTGCATTCTAATCAATCGGACGGCTGAAACACGAGAAGAAGCAGTGACATTTTAACGATTCCTACGAATTCGATCGTAATTAATTATGCAGATGCTTCAACGCCGAGTTAACACCCGAACGAGCCAGCCGCATTTTCATTCGAATTATACGACCTCCTTGCGTACGCTCGTAATTAGCGCGCGAAACGTAAATCTCGGTACCCGTTGTTAATAATTAGATGGAAGTCTGCGCGTTTCATTCCCAGGAACCGAGTTTTACTTCTCGCGAGACTCGCGGGAACGTTACGCGCGTTTTTCGTTGATATCTCTGTAACCGAGCTGATTATCGGGTCGTTGCTCGGTAGAGTTATTGAGACGACGTCTGGGAACTTGTAAACGATGGCTGGAACTTGAAAATTAACGGAGAAAGGAGTTGTCGGCGGTTTTTGGGGGAATTGACCGGTTCGGACGGAGATTTCGAGCGCAACTGATCGGTCGGGAATGAGAATTTAATGAACGCGGTTACACGCGTGGAAGATGGTTCGTTTGATAACTGAATATTGTATAAACATTACCTGATTCTCAAAAATTCAGTAACGAAGAAGGTTATTAGAGGTTTTCTCCGAAACTGACCGGCTGAAATGCAGATTTCGCGAGGACATACAGGTGATCAATCATAAATAACGATTAAACAAATGCGACTGGACTTACGTAAAATACCTCATTTATTAACTAAATATCCCAGAAACATGGCTTTGTTTCCAAAAATTCAACACCGCACGAAATTCCTCGAATTTTTCACGAAGTTAGTCGGTCGAAGCGCAGATTTCGTGAGAAGCGGATACCGACGAACAAGCGCAAGTAACATTTAAACAAATTGGACGAGAGCGTTCGTCGGCCGGCGAAAGAACTGTCGGATAGGCGGAGAAATAAATAGAGAAGGCAGATATATCGGCGGTCGCCGGCAGCAAAGAACGCCAGCGGAAGAAACGAAACAAAGAAAGGCGAGGCGCGCACCGTAAAAGGGTGGCTCGACAAAATGGCCCCCGAACGGGCTCCTAATGGCCGGCACGGGCCGTTTGCGCGGCCATGTTACATAACTCTCCTACGGAGAGAGCGTAAATACGGTCTCTCTTAAGGAGAGCGTTACGAGGCGTGCTTGCTCGCCGGCATCTCTTCTCCCCCGTGCTGCGAACGCGGCGCGTACGATTTTACGAGCGACGCTAATGCGCCCCCTTCGCGGCCCCGCACCCTTTTCTGACCCCCTCGATGCTATCGATAGGTATCGACGCGAGTCCGAGCCTCGCTGGATCCCCTATAAATAAATTATTCGAGAAATAACGCCGATCTCCCGTCGAATATCGCGGAAAAATTGAATCCCTGCCAGACGCGGCGCTAGTTTCATTCGAGTTCCCTCTATAAATAAAGGATTTCACAAAGATCATTCGGTTTTTAAACAATTTTATGAAATCACTGGATCTAGAGGAACTGTACGAGTTGATATTTATCCATTTTAGCGAGCTGAATGCATGATACGAGCCGCAACATTCGTTTTTTCTGAAATATCGTGGAAAAATCGGATATGGCTGAACTGCTTGAATCACTTGTTGTCGATGTTTCCGACATAAACAAATGACTTATCAGCAATATTCGTGTTCTATGAGCTCCTCGGAACTTCGAATTACAAAGCACTAGACGATAAATAATATTTCCACGACGCTAATCTAAATTCCTAAATCAAGCAGCGATCGTTTCGGTCGAGTCGCTTCAATCTTTTAGGTGTCGCGGGGGCATAAATGACTCTGATCGAGTTATTATTACGCCCACTCGGCGGAACGATATTTCAAAAAGCTACGGAGAATAAAGGGGAGGCAATGGAGCCAGGGGTCGCGGCACGTGCCGGCCGGAATGCTGATGATTTAATGAATTCCGCAAAGAACAACGCGCGCGGCCAGCGGCCACGGAGAGGGTGCCGGTGTCACGCCGCTGGAAAAGAGGAAAGCCGTAACAAGCTTACGCTCTTAAGCCGCGCACGCCGAGTTAATAACAATGCCACCGAAATAACAAAGCCCTGCCTCGACTCAGCTTTCTTTCGTAATCCCCTGGTAATCCGCAATTTGCTTCCCAGCGACATTGGGTCAAGTGTTTTGGCTGCTTCAGCAGTTGAGGGTTGATGATTGACTGCTAACTTCTTTGTCTGTTGTTGGAACAGCTGTCGTCATCTTGAGAAAGTGTTTTAAATCATTCAGGATATGGATTAATGGGGGTATGGCTTTTTAACTGAAGACTGTTGGCTGGCTTTGTTGATATTGAAAAGCTTTGTTTTTGTTTAAGAGGTATTGTAGAAGTTTCTCTACTTTCTAATAGCTCTTCCTCTGTTTTCTAAAATTTTAGAAACTTCCCCTATTTAGTAGATTTTGTAGAAACTTCTCTATTTAGTAGATTTTTTAGAAACTTCTCCTCTATTCAGAAGATCTTTTAGAAACTTCTCCTAGCTTTCTAAGGTTTCTAGAAGCTTTTCCTTATTTTCTAAGTTTTCCAGAAACTTTTCCCCCATTTAACAGGTCTTTTCGAAGTTTCTCTTAGCTTTCTAGGGTTTGTAGAAGCATTTCCTTATTTTCCGAGTTTTCCAGAAACCTCCCCCCATTTAATACGTTTTTTCGAAGTTTCCCTTAGCTTTTGAGAAGCATTTCCTTATTTTTCGAGTTTTCCAGAAACTTCTCCCCTATTTAACAGGTTTTCTAGAAGTTTCCCTTAGCTTTTCAGAAGCATTTCCTTATTTTCTAAGTTTTCCAGAAACCTCCCTCTATTTAATAGGTTTTTCCGAAGTTTCTCCCAACTTTCCACGATTTCTAGAAGCTTTTCCTATCTTTCTACATTTTCTACAAGCCCTTTCTCTTTCCTATGTCCTCTAAAAGCTTCCATAACCTCAACTAGATCCAATAAATAAAAATCCCAATCCGCTCATACATTGCTCCCTTAAGAATTAAAGCACCCAATCTACCCCTACTGCCAGAAATAGTAATCCCAACGTCACCAATGAATCCAATGATCAGATTCACACAACGGGCGGAGCTCGCTGAAACAACGGAACAAATCGTCTCGCAACATAACTATCGATTATCTCGCCCCATGTCGCGCCGCAGCCCCGTCCCATCGAAATCCATTTAGCCGGGGGTTTCCCCAAACCTTTTAACTTCGGACGGTGTTTGAACGATCGTCGTCGGCTTGGCAGTTACGGCTGGCAGCAAGCGGCAAATTGGATCATTCAAAACCTCGGCCGGATTCTTAACGGTCCACCGAGCTCCGCGGTTTGAGAAATGTCACTGTGAAAGCACGTGAACGGCGAAAAAGAAACGAACGGACGCAACAAACGGCTACGCCGGCCCGATGGGAACGGATCACCGACTGCGTTCGACCGATAACCGCGACCATGGATTTTCAGCGGGAAACAAGCTTCGCGACAATGTTTCCTTCGGACGAAGACGAACGCGAAAGGTGGCTGAACTCGAGTAAATAATGAAGTGTATGAAGTTTCGAGTACGGCTGACTGAGGCGAATCGAATCGGATCGATTTGGAATTAACTCTTTGCACTCGAAAATTAGAAACTACGTGTTAATCTCTTACTGTTTTAGTAATTCGATCATTTGATTGCGACTCAGTGTTGGAAACATGAAAATTTCATATCAAAATGTCGACATTCGTCCGCAAAGGGTTAAATTCACCCTTTTCAAACGTTCGTCGAATGTTAACCCTTTGCACTCGAAAGTTTTTCACTAGAAATATTCAATATTCGATGAGATACAGACGATGGTCTTTGAAACTAATTAACGAGGAAACGTATATAAATTAAGAAGTTATTTTATTTCAATATTCCATATATTGATGTATCATATAAAGTTTGATATTATATACAAGACTTTATAATTTTGAAAATCAAATCAAATCGAGACTGAGAATCATCTCTCGAGTGCAAAGGATTAAATATCAAAGTTTAACAGTTTTGCTATGTCAAATCAAGTGATGACTGAGAGTCATCTCTCGAGTGCAAAGGGTTAACAGCGAGAAACTAATGGTTGAATGGAATGGATGTTTTTTCTATAAGTTTGTTATGAATAGAGGTTCAATGTCGGTGACGGAAGTTTTCAACAATTGGAGAATCGAGTTTACAAGCGAAGTGGAAATGGGAAAATAGGATTCACTTGAAATTCTGGGGAAAATTAGTAGTTGAAATACAGAATGAAGGTTCTTTTTTAGATTTCTTGTTAAGACGTTTAGTATTAGTATCGGTGGAAAGAGAATTGGAAAATTTGGATGCCTTAATAATCATATTAAGTAATTAGAGTGATAATTTATCGTTTGATATCGCGAAACTTGTCTTCGGTACCATTGAAATTTAAATCGCGAAGATCACAGTTCGATCTACCGTGCACATCGTTTCTACAAAATTCAAGGAGAAGCATTGCAAGCAGAAAAATCGATTGAAAGGAAAACTCGATTTTCGAGGGTCCAACGAAGAAGCTAACGCGGATCGAAGAGTTCGGTCGCATTCATCGACCGACGATCGGGCAGCGGATTAATCGTCGGCGCGGCAAAATCCGTAATTCACGGTTTAATTGTTTAACGCGGTTAATTTTCCAGCGATCATCAACGGCCAATTGACTTTTATTCGCCCGTGGTTCGATCCGCCATATAATTTCGCCGTTAAGGAATCCAATTAATTATTCATCTGCGCCGGACTATTCAACGAAAACAGAGGAAAAAACCGTTTCCATTATCCCCCACGATTAACATCGCAACACTAATTACCCGTGCGCGTCTCGAGTGTACACAAAGGAGGAACGGCAAACATCCGAGCGGAAAGGAAAAGGAAAAAAAGGGGGTGGGTGGGGGAAAAACGAGAAAAGAAACAGGGACGAAAAAGGAAAGGAACCGATGATGATTATCGTGTGTGTGTACAAAGCGTACGTTAGATAGAGTAATTATTTCAATAAAATGTAATTACGGGGTTGCCGGCTATCCGATTACACAATAGTCGATACACCTACCCGCCGTTAACCCGTTCCTTTATTTTTGTCCAGGCGAATCGCACGCGCGCGCGAGCGCGAACGCACGCTGCTCGGGGTCCAATTAAAGTTTCTTCTCACGTGAGGAACGAGACTTTTCATAAAGGGATTAAAGCTTAATTAGTTGATGAATTACATTTTACGAGGCCGCGTTTTATCACTTGCACGTCACCGAGCGTGTATTTTAATTACTTTATACGACTTGACGCGAGAAACCGCCGCGGATCTAATCCCCCGAACTCCCGACCGCGAAATCCATTCGACCCGCGTCTTTTGCAAACAACAGTTCCACCATCGAGAAGTTAATCGCGATTCCCGCCATCGCGCGATCCCGACGATTGATTGCGCGTACAGTGGCTCGGGAAAATGTTTCTGGCACCTGTGGAAAGCTGACGGTTCTTTCGGGAATCGGTTCTTTCTAGTCTCCGTTAACCTAACTAAGGATTAAGCGGTAAATTCCAAGGAATGCACGGGGAGCGAGGTGTGCTCGGTCTCGCGTTTGTTCAAGGATGAGGAATTGTTTAGGGGAGGAATGAATTGTGGGAGGTGAAAGTGGAAGGTTGAAGCTTGAAAATGAGAGTAGGTGTGGTGTTGTACGGTTTTCATTGTAGAAGTTGTAATGATTCAAAGTATTGAGGGAATTATGAATGGTGGACGATGCTGATTAAGGTGCTATGCTTTAAATTGTTGTAACTTTGTGGAAGAAAGTGGTAACGTGATCTCTTTAGGCTCATTTTAAAAGAAGAAGCTTCTATTATAATACCCTGTAATTTGTTTTAATTTTATTGTTGTAATAAATACAAAAATACGGATATTTCCTCGTAGAACATTATAACACCTATGACCTATATTCTAACAGTTCGAATGTTTCCAGAAATGTTGAAAAATTATTTAGGTGGATAAATCCACGGCAGTCTTAAAGCTTAGAGTCTCTCCTTTGTAACGATCTAATAAAATTCGTCCTACGATTTTTTTTCGCCAAGTTAATCGGAATAATTCATATATAATATTTTCTGTCTCTCGATGCGTATTTTTCGCAGTGACTGCATTATTCTGTTGTTATTTATTAAGGAATGAGCTTCCTAATATTTTTTCCTAATTCTCGATGACAAACACGGTCATTTCACAGTCCTGTAACACGGACATCTGCAACAGATTTTTGCCAGGGGTTGTATTCGCACGAATCACCGTTACGTTAATCGCAATGGAAACGAGCATTCGCATGGCGGCGGGAATGTAAACGGAGATCTCGACGCGCGGACACGATACAAACACGCGATTAACATTAACGCGGAGAACGAGGCCCGACGCACGCGGGATGAAAAGAATTAATTATGACGAGCAGCCCGTTTGAATGAGAATACCGGGCTTCCTGTTTTAACCCCGCTGCAGCCATCAATTTCCTTGCGCATTTGAAATGTTATTAAAGAACATAGGAACGGCTAATCATGTAACAATTATCTTACATAATTCTCGAAGGTAAAACACTGCTAAAAGTTTAAACATATCAAGCCCATTAGGAACGAAGAAACTATTAAAAAACAAAACTACTACTTACTATCAAATATATAATCTACTTTCATCAAATCGTCAGATAACTAGCAAAGGAAGTTAAACGTAACATTCCCAAAATTATAACTTTTCGACAAATTTCAGAAATCTATAGTTTGCCTTGACAGTCAACGTATTAACCTTTTGAACTCTGTAGGCTCCAGTATTGCACCAGTTATAATATTAAATATTTGAATAGATCTTAAAGAAACTACCATAAAATTATTCGATTTACCAAACTTCATGCTAAGAAGGAAAATGAAAGATCGAAATGTTACAGCATTTCTAATTTTCTAATTTTCAAAATAAAAATTAGTTGTAGTTGCTGATAGATCACAAAACAACCCTGAGTCCTAAGGGTTAAATGTAAAATATTTAACATTAATGCGTACTAAAACTATTCGATGTTCACATGCAAATTTTGTGCTAAGAAGGAAGATGAAAGATCGAAATGTTCTAGCATTTCTAATTTTCTACTTTTCAAAATAAAAATCAGCCACAGTTGCCGATAGATCACAAAACAACCCTACTAAGGGTTAATATCTCGAATCTCCACATTCGACGATTCGTCTAAGACGGATCTCCAAAGGGTTGAAAGTTCTCTCCACGGAAAACAACGAAGAAACGAGGGTCGGCCGCCTTGAAATCGATCGACCGCTAAGGAACACGCGGAACAAACACGGAAGTCGAGCCGATAGCTGGCCAGAATCATGATCACTGAGCGCTAATCGTCGCGGGTCGCAACGGAGCAAGATTCCCCGAGATGATCGCGGCCGATAAGCCGAACCGGGCGTCGGGGGTCGAAACGATCTCGTTTCTACACATGTTCCGGGGGTTAATGGCACGGGAATATTAGATTCGCGCTCGGCGGGGTGGTTTTCCTCCGACGCGGGTTTCGGTGGGGATGAAAACCAGATGCTTCTTTATGGCCGAGCCACCCCCGCCCACCCCGTCACGATCGCGCCGGATGATCTACAGCGAGGCGGGGAGTTAACGAGCCGATACATTACCCCGAATAATAGGCAGTGCAACACGGATTTCAACGTCGCGTTGCGGCTCCCTCGATTGCCGTATCGATTCTTCGCCGAGGACGGTTACTTTCTTTCCTTTCTGCTGAGATTCTCGCGCGGAATTTGTCGGTTATGAGTCTAACGCGTGAATGTGTATTTATTTATTATTGTGTTGTTGTTAAAATTAGGTTTTTATTAATATTGTTATTAATATTAGGGAACTAGTATAGTTAGTGTTATAGTATTGTTGTTACTATCACTAGTGTTGTTATTATTAGTATTAGTATAGTATTGTAATTACTAGTATTGTAACAGTATTATTACTATTACTGTACCCTTCACTACTGTTATCCTATTATTATTATTAGTGTAGTATTGTAATTACTACTATTGTAATACTATTATTACTATTACTATAGTATTATAATTAATACCATCTTACCAATAATTACAAGCTTTGAACCATTATTGCTCTTACCATTATCATCAACAATCACAATATTCCATACCACGATCCACACAATACCACTCAACTATCATCAAAAAACAAAAGACTCAACAATTCGATTTCCTCGCATCAACCTGCAACTACCATTTTCCACGATCCACTCTACCACTTCGCTCCTCCGATCCCTCGATCGAGGGTGGCGTTCACTTCTCTTAATCTCCGTCGCTCTCCGGATTCGGGCGAAGTCAATTGAATTACCCCGAAACAAAGCGAAACCGAGTAATCCACGAATTTATTATCCCCGTCGCCGCCGCGGCCGAGCGACCGGCAATCGCCGATCGAAAACGAAGAACACGAGGAACCGGGGGGGGGGCAATCTTCGGAATAATCATCGGAACACTGCAAGACTATCGGCACGACACGATAACTTCGGGGATAAAATCGCGCGGCGCTGCTTCATCCCGGCGCGTTTCGGCTTCTTACGTCAGCCGGGCTCGAGCTTGTATAAATATTTAAATAAGACCGACAAATAAACAAACAAATAGCCGCGCGGAAGGGGCTACGCGAGCTGATGAAGCACGAAAGAGAAAGAAAGAGTGAGACAGAGTAAAAGAGAGAGAGAGAGAGAGAGAGAGGGAGCAGAGCGTCGCTTCCACGGAGAGCCGCAGCCATGCGGGAATAAATAAATAAATGATTTTCAGCGTGTCGGCATTTAGACAGGCGGGGATGGCTTTTTATTTGTAGGAATTCGGGGCTCGCCAGGTTCGCCGCCTAGTAATCAAAACCCGCCGAAATTCCCAGGTTTCGCAGCGGTTATTACGCCTTCGGGCAGGCTGCTCTCTCTCTCTCTCTCTCTCTCTCTCTCTCTCTCTCTCTCTCTCTCTCTCTCTCTCTCTCTCTCTCTCTCTCTCTGTCACTCTCTCTCTCTCTTTCTCTCTCTCCCTCTCTCTCTCTCTCTCTCTCTCTCTCTCTCTCTCTCTCTCTCTCTCTTGCTCTGACTCTTTCTCTCTCGCTGGTCGCTGGTCTCTTTCCATCGGCTCTTTCTTCTCTGTTCATCGTTGGCCGGTTTGTTCGGATCGTTGATACGATTTTTCCGTCACGGTGCTTTGCCAAATTGCACCCTCGAAATTCCACGGGCCTTTCTTCCCTTGCACCTTCGCCGGCTTCCCCTTTGTCGGGTTCGAAGGACATCGTTTCGGTTGCTCATTGGTTCGATCGATTAACTCCGCTTTTCGAGTTTTCGGTTTTATTGGGTTTTGGTGGGTTTGAATCTTTGGGTTTCGAGGATTCGTTGGGTATTCTTTTGGTTTGGTTGAGGAAATGGTATTGGAACTTTGGTGTGAGATTGGTGGATGTGTGAGGACGTTGGTGAATGTTGGTTTATGTTGTTGGCTGTGCGAACTCCTTTTTGCAAACGGAACACGTATCAGCAGGGCAGAAGCATAGAAGAGATCAGAGATGATAGAAGATTCTGAATTCAAGGAAACTCTACTGCTCCAAGCCCATTCAAACTTATCCAAACCTCAGAACGCTTCTCTAAATATAAACTCCAAACAATCATACAAATCCTCAATCACCAGATACACCAGAACACAAAGAACGATAGCAAAGAAAGATACAAAACAAAACCAAAGAAACTCTTACTCCAAAGCACCTCCATCACCAACAACTAAATACCCATCCAAACCCCCAATCACCAGCTACACCAGAACACAAAGAACGACAGCAAAGGAAGACACAAACCAAAACCAACTACGAAAGACAAAATCAAAGAACCTCCACTGCAAACCACCTCTACACAAACAACTAAACACCCATCCAAATCCCCAATCACCAGCTACACCATAACATGAGTAACAGTGATAGCGGAGGAAGAAGATACGTAACAAAAATTGTTATCGAAGATCATCGCCGATGATCCCGAAGCCAAAGGAGTTCGAAGGGTGACGGCGAAGGGGTCGAGGGGCGGAGGAGGCTCCGCAAGGTAGAGTCCGCGGGAGGAAGGGGGGAGGAGAAGGGTGATGTTCCCATGATGGTAGGTGCGGGTTCTGGTTCCCTCGGTCGAAGATGAAAAGATGAAAGGCATCCCGGCCGGTGAAGCCACCGCTCTGCTTCTGCCTCCCTAACCCGCCGCGCGGCTGGACCTAACCATCCTGTCTGGTCATCAACACCTGACCGTCTTGCAACATCGTCTGCCAGCCTCCTTCTCTCACCTCTCCGTCTTCCCCCCTTGACTCCTCTCTCGCCCCGTTCGTCCGCTGCACACCGTTCCTAACGTCCTTCTCTCTAACCGAGCCGCATCTCACCGTCTCGTTTCGTTTCTTCCACTCGCTTTTTTTCCCTTTTACTCCGTTTCTCTTTCTCTCTCTCTTTCTATCTATCTATCTACCCTTTTGCTTCGTTTTTCTCCGTTCCTCCTTCACCCCCATATTTACAGTGAGTCACGGGGGGATCCGCGAGTCCAGAGCTTTCGGAGGGAACTCGAAATTGGTAGAGGGTCGGTGGTCTTTTGGAGGAAATTGGAGCGTTCGTCTTTGTTCGACGGGATGCAGGATTTTTTAGGCTTTCGACGAGGTTTTCAACTGTTCGGGGTTATGGTTGCATGCGAGTTGTGGAAAGGTTGAAGTTTGTTTGGGAAATAATGTGTTGCTGTGGTGATTCGGAATTAAGTTCGATGAGTTTTTGAGTAAATCGGAGCGTTTGTGTTTGTTCGGTGAGCTTTCAAGATTTCAACAGGTTTGATAAGTTTTCTAGCTATTCTTCTTATAGGTAACTTTAATTACAACGCTGTAGAAAAGTTTATTATATGTCTATACATAATACTAATTTAAAATTGAAAAGCCTCGATGATCTGCTTATACATAGTTTGCAGAAAATTGGATCGCGATTGGATTCATCGAAAATTTTGAAACTTTTCTCTATTACTACTAATACTACCTACTTAGTAACAACATAAACCTGCAATAATAACAACGCATCTCAATTACAAAATTTCATATTAGAGTATTTCCATTTTCTATATTTTTCTCAGCAAAATCCTGCGACACTCAACACGTTAACGATATATACTTCGAACAAATACACCAACGAAATTCAATCATAAAGCAAAGTGGTTAAATTCATCGGAAAACCAAAAGAGAAATTAAATCCACAAGGTACGTTTTGCTAATAATAAATGGTTCAAACAAATACACCAACGAAATTCAATCACAAAGCAAAGAGGTTAAATTCATCGAAAATTTTAAAACTTTTCTCTATTACTAGTAATACTACCTACTTAGTGACACTCAACATGTTAACGATAAATAGTTCAAACAAATGCACCAACAAAATTCAATCATAAAGCAAAGTGATTAAAAATTCATCGGAAAACCAGAAGGGAAATTGAATCCACAATATGTTGTATATGGTACATTTTGCTAATAATAAATAGTTCGAGCAAATACATCAACGAAATTCAATCATAAAGCAAAGGGGTTAAATTCATCGAAAATTTTAAAACTTTTCTCTATTATTAGTAATACTACCTACTTAGTGACACTCAACATGTTAACGATAAATAGTTCAAACGAATACATCAACGAAATTCAATCATAAAGCAAAGTGGTTAAATTCTACGGTAAACCAGAAGGGAAATTGAATCCATAAGATACGTTTTGCATGCGTTTTGTCACGTCCCGGACCGACAACCCCGGCAACATTCGCGAGCCCGGAGGAATTCCATCCGTCAAACGAGGCGGCCGAACAAAGTAGGAGGCGAGTGTGAGAGAGCCCGTCTCGGAGAGGCGAGAGAGGGCTCCGGGCTATACGCATTCCTCTCTCTTTCCTTCTGCCTCTGCCTATTTCTCCGTACACCTCGTAAAGCTGGTCCAGAAGGCAGGTCCCTCGGTGTTCCTTCGTCTTCCCTCCCCATTTGTCACTCGCCCTTTCTCCCCCCCTTTCCCCTCCCCCTCGCCGACGGTAATTCGTTAATTAAATACTACACCGAACGCGACAAGTGGGGAATACTGGGAACTTCTTTGCTGGATTCTTTCGATGCTACTTCTCTTTAGAGAAACTAAAGATTGATTGAAGATTGAAGAAATTTGGGAATAGAGGGACGTTGTTTGGCAATGTACACATTTGGTAACATTTCATTTTCCATTTACTCAATTGGTATTGCTCCTCTTTTTTCATTATCCTAGATGGAACTGGAATGTTGTACCTTCTAAGTTATCTTATTTGCTACGCCTTTTAATCCTTTGAACTCGAGAGGTGACTCAGTCACTTGATTTGATTGAACTATGAAATTGAATATTTAGTATTGTAAATGAAACTTTGTATTGCTATAGGAAATATTGAAATAAAATTACTTTGTCGCTTAATTTATCTGTGGACTATCGTTAAATTCGTTTCAGTGTCGTCTGTATCTTGTCGAAGAATGTTAGATATTTCCAGTGAAAAACTTTCAAGTGCAAAGGGTTAACCCTTTGCGGACGAATGTCGATATTTCGACGAGATGAAATTTTCATATTTGGAAGTCTAAGTAGTAAACAAACGATTTAATTAATAGAATCGCAAGAGATTAGCACGTAGTTTCCTATTTTTCTATTGTTCAAGTAATTGTTATATAATTTAGCTTCATCTGTTGACTACTCCAAAATCTCTAAACCGAAGAACACTCGAATCCGTACAAGTTACCATAAACGTCTAAATAATCCCTCCCAATGCAAAGTGAAAGCATCAAAACCTATAAATTCCCACATTGTCATCGTCAAAGCAAAACTCGCATTTACCCTCGAACAGTTAAACAACAGATCTCCAAACCAGACAACAAAGCTACGTCAAACCTCATAAAACCTACCTTCAAGCTCCTCCACCGAAAAATCCCCAGAAACCCAAAAGAACCCAGCAAATACGGTCAAAATGACACACGTTGTCGCAAGTAGCAACCCCAGTAAAACTGCGAAACGCATTTACCCTCAAACAGTTAAACAACAGATCTCCATACCAAACTCCTCCACCGAAAAATCCCCTGAAACCCAAAAGAAACGAGAAAACACGATCAAAATGACGCACACTGTCGCAAGTAGCAACCCCAGTATCCGCAGCGTAAATACCATCGCCGTCCAACAAACAAAGGCATCGTTTCGAGCGGCGAGCACCGACAGGCAACACGATTCCGAGCGATCCCGTAGATTTATTCCTCAAAACGTTGAAAAGGGGAATCGTCGAGTTCACGGTTTCCTGGCGTGCGTTGAAAGATCCCGCCGGAGGTGCGGAGCGAGACCGACTCGGGACCAAACGTATAAACGGAAAGGGACCGGATAAAAGAATCGACCGAGAAAAAAGACAAACGTACAATCTATATATATACATATATATATATATATATATATATATATATATATATATATATATATATATATATATACAAACACGGATACGTTAGTGCGGACGAACACAGGTAAGACAGTACAATTAGTCGAAACCCGAAACATGTCGTTCGCGTGAGGCTTGAATGGATCCGCATATCCGTTGCGTGCCGAAACGCCGAAAGGATTCTTCCCCTGCAACCACCTCTCCCGCCCCCCCCTCCTCGCCACCCCCTTTCATCCTGAATTTCAATGGGGGATTTCGCAGGGCCCCGGTCGCTAATTAATTCTTTGAACCGTGATTCGCCGGTGGCGTGTCCCTTTATTTACAAACAAATAATTTGTTCCTTTCGGGCCGTCGTTTATTCTTCTCGCGGCGTATTACCGATCGCCTCGACGGTTTACTTTGAAAAGCGGTGTTTCGCTGGCGAGATGATTGTACCGGTGTCCGGTGATTCGTTTGCTCGGGTTTCGAGTGGTTGGTTGTCGAGTCGAGGACGATGGGGTTGATGGAATTGCAGAGAATTTAACCCTTTGCTAGTTTTTCACTAGAAATATTCAACATCCTCCGGTGAGATGCAGACGATGTGCTTTAAAACTGATTAATGAGAAGGAAAGTTATTTTATTTCAATATTCCATATATTGATGTATCAAGTTTAACCCTTAACACTCTACATAGTTTTGTCATATGTCAGCAACTCCTACCGATTTTGATAGTAGTCCTACTGAAAATTAACAATGTTATAACATTTCTTAGACCTTTAATTCCCTTCTTAGTACAAACTTTGTATATTTCGAAGAATTAATAATCTTAAGGTAGTTTTCTTAGAATTCATTAAAATATTTAATATTAGAACTGCTGCAATGTTGGAGCCTACAGAGTTCAAAAGGTTAATATTATATGTAAGAATTTATAATTTTGCAAATCAATCGAGTGATGATTGAGAGTCACCCCTCGAGTGCAAAGGGTTAATGATTGATATGTCATCTTTAGAAAAATTGTTGCGCGTATTTTCTGTTTCTTCGATTCAGTATTGAACAAACACTTCAAATACATTGAAGTGATAGTATTTGAAAATCGTTCTGAATATTCGAGGCTTTAAAGATATCAATAATTGTGATATCAAAGTAGTTATGTTGAGCTACTTGATAGTTCTAGTGTTGAGTGCGAAGGGAAAATTGAAAGAGTGTTAAGTAAATGTAGAACAATCAATGACAATACCTTAGAATATTAAGAAAACGCATATCAAATATCGAAAGATAATAATTCAATTCGCATAGAAGCGAATTAATTTAATTATCAATAACCAAGGCGTCCAAAATGGCTGCACTTTTGCTGAACAATCGAAGAACACATTAATTCGGAGATAATTAAATGCCAGAGTACATAGAGTGGTATTTACTCGATGATTATCGCGCATCTGGCAGCTCCGTGCGCGATCCTCGTTCGAATTAATTCAAATTAATTAACTAATCAGTTAATAATTCAACGAGCACTGGCAGAACAGAAACGAAGAAGAAAAGGGAAACGTTCGTGATAGGTGTGCGTACGGTACTCGCCATTGTTCCCCCGGCCGCTTGCGCCATTTTAAATTGAACGACCTTAGCAAAGAAAATTACGGGTCGCCGGAGTACGCAACAAATAATACACGCCGCCGGCCAATTTTCCCAACAATTAAGCCCCGGCCGGGACATGTAGATTCTGCGTAATGATCTATTATGTACAAACTGCCGTATAACAATACGAAATTACTGTTACTAGAAATATCGGGCCGCCGCACGGAAGACGCGAGCCGGACGAATGAATCGGTCCGACGAAGATGGATCGTTCGGATAAATTGATGGGACGATCCAGTAAGAATCATTCGGCTTGTGAGAATTTACTCGTGCTCTTGGATAAACATTTATTGAGAACAATTGGCGTTTTAGTGGCAGTACCTTCGAAGGACAAGGAAATCGAAGGAAAATCGAAAAGTTTCCAAAGATTGATGCTTTCGAACCTCAAAGTTTTCAAAGATTGAAGCTTTCGAACCTCAAAGTTTCCAAAGATTGAAGTTTCCGAAGATGAAAGTTTCCAAACACCAAAGCTTTCGAACCTCAAAATTTCGTCTTGGATAAACATTTATTGAGAACAATTGGAGTTTTAGTGGAAATGATATAGTACCTTCGGAGGAGAATCGAGTGAAAGTAGTTTGGAATACTTCGAATGTTATAGAACAGAAGTTAATCATAGAAAATGAATAATAAGAGATGAAAGGCAGAAATTGTGTAAAAGGGAGACTTATGGTATTCCAGAGATCGTAAATTATAGTTGTAGTTGATTTTTATTGAAATCCAGCCAGCAGCTTTTCAAATTTCCTCGTGGAAACTTTCTCTGGAGTTTATGGCTCTACTCATCATTAGCGCTACTTTACTCTGGTTAGTTTATTCATTAATCTGATCGGTTTAAATCATATAACACTTGAAAGGCGGTGGGACATTGTTATTAATCAAAATCAACTGGCATATCGTTTTGGGCAAACATTCTTCGTAAATTATGGTAGGTTGTAACCATTAGACTGGCCGGAAAGCCTCGTCCCGTTTTTTAGGGGAAGTTTCGATGAGAACTTCACTTTCCTCGAGCTTTCTATTATCTTTTACTACGTTTATTGCGGTACTTATCTATGTAGTACAATATAGATACGAAAACAATCGATCAAATTATCAAATTTCAAACAGAAGTCGGGACAAAGATATTTTTGTTGTAAAATTGCCAATGATGTGATATACACTGTAGACTCTATTGTTTTTAATATTGTTCCTAGATTGTTTTGAAATGTATCACTATATATAAAATGATTAATGAAGGCAATGCAACGGTCGACTTTCTAAAGCAGGATCATTTGCGTCAGATACCCTAAATATCTATAGCCCCTAGAATGAGCACTCATAGAAACAAATATAACACATCAGTTCAACATTTTTCCACTCAAATATTAAATAATCTAAAAAAACATAGTTAGTCCTACCAGTGGACAGTTCACACACAAGTCGACGAAAGAACTATCGACTTTCCAAAGCAGGAATCACCAAATACCCTAAAACATCCATAGCTCCTAGAAAGAACACTCATAGAAACAAATACAACACATCAATTCAACATTCTTCCCCCAAAACTTCAAACAACCGAAAAACCATAGTTACTGCTACCGACGAACAGTATATAGAAGTCGTCGAAGGAACGACCGACTTTCCAAAGCAAGAATCACCTGCGCCAGGTACGCCGAAACGTCCGCGGCCCGAGAAATAGAGGAAAAAGTCCGAGAGCAGGGATGGAGGGGCAGTAATTCGCCTCGGCCGAAAAAGTAATGGAGTTTAGAGAATTTGGGAGGTGTGGGTGGGCGCGGGGTAATGGCACACAGCGAGAGGAAGGAAGGAAGCTGGCTTGGAAGATGAAGCGCGGCGGAAAGAGTGGCACACCTGTGGCGAACAAGAGCCACGCTGTCTGGAAAGGTCGATCCTGTTTTCGGGCCTCTCACCTCTACTCGTGCGCTCGCGCCTCAGCACACGGTCGGCCGGTCGGCTGGCCGGTCGGCCGGTCGGTTTTCGAGCCCAACAAAGGCCCGCGACGATAAATCATCCGTCGGAGGTTAGGCTTCCAGGGCTGCCGGGGATCCGAGATCGAGATGCTCGAGCGATCCTTCGACCGGGAACGCGGATCGACCCGAATTCACGGTATCGCCGATGAATTAGGCACTGTGGAAGCTCTTCTATCCGATGAACGCTCTTTCACCTCTCGATCCCTCTAATTTGTTGGTTTCTCGATTTCCCAGGTATTTCCTAATTGCTTCGGCGTGTGGAATAGACAATTAGGAAAATTAACTGTTAATTACGGATATTGTACTTTGAATCGTTTCGTTGCTGGAGGATTTAGTTCCTAATGTATTCTCTGGTATTGAATTAAGTGCTCGATTATCTGAATTACTAATTCTGAGTTTTTCTACGATTTCACTGTTCTATTGTCTAATGTATTTATTACTGTGCTTGTTACTTTTCTAGGATTGACTCAATTGTTTTATCCTTTACCATCGAAACTTGATCCCAATTAATTCAATCGACCCGCTCTAATAGAGATTCGTTAAATCCGCTCTCTTAAGTAAGAAACTACACCAAACTTAACAGTACATCATACTACATAAACAGTAAACTGTTACACTAATTAACACAACACAAAGAAGCTTTCTCAATACAAACTCACAATTGTCTTTCAGCGAACCTGGCACTCTCGTCTGAGTGGTAGACTCGAAGGCGCACGCCTGATTGGCCGAGACGCTCGCGCCCACCAATCGGGTCGCGCGACGAAGCCTCTGTCCCCGCCCCTGTGACGTCACGAGCGCCAAGTTCCCAGCAACCAAGAAATAATCAATATATTCAACGCCAAAGAGGAACTCTTCGAGACGACAGCGTTCGAAAGAAAATATCAGGATCTCGCAACAGCAAAAAGCGACATCTGATAAGACAGACGAACGTTACGCACGTGTGGCTCGCCGGCAGAAAACTATTAATCGCGGTCACGATAATTATCGGCGGCACTCGGCACGGCGAAAACAATAATAAAACCCCAGGCGGAAAGGCGCAAGCGCGCCATTATAAATCGGACATTATAACGTACAATTTAAAATTCATTGAAAAATAATTCGAAACACTCTTTTACGCGTCCGAACGTCGCTACAATTTTCGAGATAATTGTTATCCTGCGTAAGAACCGCCGCCGCCGCCGCTCCAACCGTCGGGCACAATTTATGTTCCGCGAGCAACCCTGTATCGTTTTTGCCCAAGTTCATTACCCACGTATGGTTATAAAGTTGAATATTTTAATGGTTTTCCGTGACTCCCCGCCGCCCGTATATTAAATCGATCGATTTACTGCTGCACTCTACAACGCGGCGAGCGCCGCTTTCCGAACAAGCGCGGCCGGTTTAATTAAAACTTTACAGGCGTATTATTTCTACCGGGCATTAGGTGTCTTATCGCAAAGCAAATTTCTCGGTTTTTCATTCCCTGCCTCGCGAGCGAACAGCGAGAGCGAGCGTGCCTCTTCCCTCTCGCTCCGGCGCGAAGGTGAAGTCAAGTTAAAGTTTTCTGCTCGAGGAATCAAGGCGAAATTCCGCCGCTTAATTTCCAATTAAGACGACTTATTATGGGCTACGCGCTGGTAATTGTTGTCTGGTTACCTCTTAACGCGAACTGCGAGAACAACGTGCTCGCCGATTTTACCGGAGGACTAGACGATGCTTTTCGTAGGGTCTATTTGTGCTTCGATTGATTCTCGAATGATGTTGTGTTCTTCTGATCGTGATACTTTTTCTATAGGGATTCAGTTTTTGTTGGGGACTACAGCTTTGCAGAAACAAAGTTTCTAATTAATGCTTCGAATGAAAGTTTCTAAGGATCAAGGCTGTCGAACCTCAACATTTCCAAAGGTTGAAGCCTCCGAGATTAAAGTTTTCAAAGATCAAAGCTTTCGAACCTCAAAATTTCCGAAGATTGAAGCTTCCGAAGATGAAAGTTTCGAATGATTGAAGCTTCCAAAGATGAAAGTTTCCAAAGATTGAAGCTTCCAAAGATCAAAGTTCCCAAGCGTCCAACCTTCCAAGGACCAAAATCTCAAAAGTCCAAAGCTTCTTCTAACCCAAGCTTTCAAGAAGCAAAGCTACTAAACTATCCAAGCAAATCAAATGAAACTTTCCAATGACCAAAACACCCAACCACCAAAATCTCCAAGAATCCTTCGAAACTTCCACACATCAAACCCCCCTAAAATCCAGATTCCCAAAGCTGAGAACCTTAAAAACTCCCTACTCTGAAACCCCAACGCCCGTAAAGCTCACCGTTCGCAAAGCTGAAAGCTTCCGCTAATCAAAGCTCCCTAAATCAGCCTTTCTACACGAAAGCATCTGTAAATGAAAGCTGCCGCGAATGGAAGCTCTCGCAGATAAAAATCTGGACGAACCCGGATCACGGGCGAGCCCAGTTGGTTTCGTGAACGAGATCTTCCGTGAAGCGAAACTTCGCCGGCCGAGGTCGAGATTAGTTCAATTAAACGGCCGAGGTATTATTCGTGCCGAATTGAATTCAGTTTCATTTTACTCACGCGCGGAACACGCGATTCGTTTTGTAGTACAAGACAGTAATGACTGTAAAATATTACCCCTGTTTCTCAATAAGACATCGCCGCGCGTACCCAGGCCTGATTCAACATTCACCCCGAGCAAAATCAACTCCCAGACGAACTAAATTATTCCCTGTCCCGCGATCATCCGCCGGTGCGCGCCGCGAAATTACTGTATTCGCGCTTCCTTTCCGCGAATCCCTTTTCCTCCCGGGTCCTGCGGAAGCAGCGCCGCGCGGAACGCCGGCCCTTTTAACCCATTTCGCATCATTTATGAAAAACATCGCATCACCTGCGTGTTTCTGTCTTTCTTATTACACTCCTGCGATTAAACTGTGCGAGTTAAGTTCCGTAGGTAATATAATAGATGACTGTAATGATGAGAATAATAATTAGAATAATCTGGAATTTTCTTGATGAAGAACAATAGTATATTGGTTTATCCTTTTTGAGAGAATAAATCGAAGGATCTGATTAAAAAGGATGATGATGATAGTGATAACATTGATCAGTGATAATAATAATAACAAGGACAATCTGGTCGTTTCTTGAAAAAGAACAATGACGCCAACTTAACTCGTTACAAAGGGAACAGATCGTCGAAGAAAAGGATCTGACGGAAAAAGTGAAGTAACGATGATGGTAATAATAATAACAACAATATCGACTGCATTATTCATTAATTAGTTCTATCCCGAGATTGCGCATGCATTCTAACGATGCAAATGGGTTCACTCGCACGGTAAATACATAGATTAACCCTTTGAACCCGCGAGGGTAATCGTCGTTCGATTAAACCCAGGAAAATTATAAATTGTAGAATACAACGTGGAACTTTTGCATAACGCACCAACGCATGAAACGGTTTTTCTGGCAATTTCATTTGCAATAAATCTATTTTAATCGAATTACGAGCGAATGTGCTCGAGTTCCCCGGTACAGGTTCAATTAACACTAAAGCATCGGAATAAAATGGCCCATTGATTCGTGTGTAGATTATTCTTCAATTATTCTTCGTCGTTATCCAAGATTGCTCCTCGCATCAAAAGTATCATCAATATCTTATCAGAAAACAATGATCAACGCTAAAACTACCGAAGAAGAATGACATCTCCAGTTTCTTATAACAATCAGAACAACCGATTTTTAGAAGAAGAAGTGGAAATGCACTAATTTCATCGACGATCTTCCCCAAGAATGACTTTATAATTAAACTACTTGCAAAATAAAAATGTCAAAGTGTGTCATTTCCACCCATCCCTTCGTTCCAGTGTTAATTGCATCGTAAGGGTTATCAGAACAACCGATTTCCTGAGACTTGAAGGGTCTCAGTCTTGTACCTGCAGCAATACACTAATTTCATCGACGATCTTCCCCAAGAATGACTTAATAATTAAACTACTTGCAAAATAAAAATGTCAGAGTGGGTCATTTCCACCCATCCCTTCGTTCCAGTGTTAATTGGATCGTAAGGGTTATCAGAACAACCGATTTCCTGAGACTCGAAGGGTCTCAGTCTTGTACCTGTAGAAATATACTAATTTAATCCACAATCTTTCCCAAGAACACCTTAATAATTAAACTACTTGCAAAATAAGATCATCGAAGCGTGTCATTTCCATCCATCCCTCGTTCCAGTATTAATCGCATCATGCAACGGATTATCGGAACAACCGATTTCCTGAGAATTGTGTTAATCGCATCGTGCAAAGGGTGAACGTCGAATCGCGTCGATACAGTAAACAACGTTAATAACAACGCCAAATAATCTAATAATATTCGTCGCGCTATTCATCGTTGGCGCCGTGCAGACGCTAATGACGCGAATGGATTGGCGACGCTAAATCTTTTATTATCCCCCTGGGGAACGCGTTTTATTGGCGAAAGTGCGGTTACGCACTCGCAGGCGCGTTTAGAAATCGACATTTTCCCTCGTAATCGGACGCCGGTGCCGTTTTCACCCGATTCGCCGAACGACACCGCTGATAAAAGCGGAGCTTTTTACTCTTTCGCCGGCCCGTACCAATCGTCCGATATCATTGGATTACACAAGGACCGTTAAAGCCGCGGTGTTTTTACGGCGATGACATTTAACACCCGTTTAATGGACCACGCCGGCCATTTACAGAGGCGGGTCGTATTAGGTCGGGTAACTCGGAATGTCGGCCCCGCGATTATTCGCCAATCGACCTGCATTTGCTTTACGCAATTTTTCCGCGAAACAACGTTGCTGCCTTTTGATTTTGGTCAGAGACAAATGAGCTTTAAACGATCCGCCGGAGAAATATGCGGCGAGTGAGTTATGAAGAAAGTTGCTGGTGGTTTTGTTGAAGCAAGGAGATTAATCTGTTGGTATTGTGCTGTGGGAACTCGTCAGTGGAATTTATTTGGGCAGCCAGTCGGGGAAGGGGCTTTTCGAGAGCTTTGTGAAGAGCTTACTGGAGAATTTTATTAAAAGTTTTCTGAAGAGTTTCCTGAAGAATTTTCTCAAGAGTTTTCTCAACAGTTTTCTCCAGAGTTTTCTGAAGAATTTTCTCGAGTTTTCTAAATAGTTTCCTGAAGAATTTTCTCGAGAGTTTTCCGAATAATTTTCAGAAGAATTTCCTCGCGATTTCTGAATAGTTTCCCGAAGAATTTCCTAAACAATTGCCTATACAATATTCTACACAATTTCCTATACAATTTTTTACAGAATTTTCTATACTACAATGTTCCACACAATTGTCCACAGAATTTCCGAAAGAATTCTGAACCCAATTATCCAAAGAATCGGTCGAACAACTCAAAGTTTCATATTGCACGATCTAATACCAGTCTACCGTTTGATTTTTTAAAGTTTCTTCCTCGCAACGTAGAAACTGAAGTTCTGCTTCCACGAACCAGTCCATAGAAACCGTCATTTGCATGCGCATCCGCGATCTAATCGTTATTCATTAAAAATTTTCACCGTCCGTGGCGGAACTTATTCCCTACCGAGTCCAATAACTCCGAAACAATACGCTACTTACATCTGGCAGCTGGTCGTTGATTCAGCTAGTCGTGAACGTGGATTCCTCCCTTGAATTTCAGCCAATCCTCGGTTTCCGTCGGCGCGTCGTTTCCCCTTCGACACTCCTTGCTGCAATTCATTCAAATATAAAACAATTAACATCTGAAAACCTTGTTCCTTTTCGTTTCGAGAGACATTTCTATAATCTACTTTGCTATTAATTAGAACCTTATAATCATTTAACCCGTTCGCTGCTATTCGTTTCAACTGAGAATCGTTTCGATCGGAATAATTATATATTATATTAAATATTATATTTAATATTATATTAAACAAAATGTTGCCAATGGAAAACATGAAAGTAGCTGAAAACCTTGTTCCTTTTCGTTTCGAGAGACATTTCTATAATCTACTTTGCTATTAATTAGAACCTTATAATCATTTAACCTGTTCGCTGCTATTCGTTTCAACTGAGAATCGTTTCGATCGCAATATTATAGTAAACAAGATCTTGCCAATGGAAAAAATGAAAGTAGAACAGAATTATTAATCATTATAGTTCAAATATAAGTATTACTCAGTTCCTTTGGATTCTAATTAAATATTCTTCTATCAATTACTGTGTTGTAGATCAGACATAAAATATTCATAGGATTTTTCTCTGTTTTAGTAAATAATTACTGGCAAATTCTTATCGATCACTGTTGAACAATAAACATAACTCAAATAAAATGTTATTTTTCTCTATTCCAATAAATGACTGACGAAGTTGTATCGATCACAGTTGAACAATAAATATTAATTCCTTTAAACTCAAATAAAATATTATTCTTCCGTTATACATAGAATTCTCCTCCTTCCAGTAAATAATTACTGACAAATTCTTATCGATCACAATCGAACAATAAACATAACTCAAAGAAAATATTATTCTCCTCTTTTCCAGTAAATAACTATCGACAAATTCTTATCGGTCACAATCGAACAATAAACATAATTAAAATAAAATATTATTCTCCTCTTTTCCAGTAAATAATCATCGACAAATTCTTATCAATCCGAATCGAACAATAAATATAACTCAAAATATTGTTCCCTCATCCATAGAATTCTCTTCCCATTAAAAAATTACCAACAAATTCTTATCGATCCCAATCAAACAATAAACATAACTCAAATAAAATATTCTCCTTTTCCCACTAAATAATAACCGACAAATTCTTATCAATCCCAATCGAACAATAAACATAACTGAAAGAAAATATTCTTCCCTTATCCATAGAATTCTCTTCCCATTAAATAATTACCGACAAATTCTTATCGGTCACAATCGAACAATAAATCCTAGGGAAAAGAGTTGGTGATCCCACAGGAACACGGTTCGTTGTGATTCAGCGAATACCGGCGTTAGCCGAGACGCGAAAAACGCAGAAACGCTGAGACAAAAGGCGCCGGGAATCCGCGAAACGGAAGACAACGGAGCCCGCGCTGGCCCGTGTGTTCCGGTGGATCGACGCCGCCATTATCTACGGTGTGGTCCATTGTTGACCGTGCCGCCGACACGGCGATCCTTCACGGATAAATAAATAACGCGATGAGAATCATCGGCGAGACAGCTCTCTGATATTTCCAGTGTATCGTCGCGTTCCTTCTCGTTTTTCGTTCGATGCATCGCACCAAGAATGCACAGTCTGCACACCTTTCAACCCTTTCAACACTCTGGACATGGATATACACGACTTCCGATCTTTTTAATCTCACGTGTGCTATGGTGACAATCATACGTGATTAATGTGTCTCGGTATTATTCGATCTGCTGAAGTTGAAGCTAAATTATTACAATTTAATTACAGGTTAATTGATTGTGAATTGATAGAATTTATCTTGAGACGTAGAAATATTCTGCAACTTTTGAGACAAATTGAGTCATTCTTGTCTTTTTGTATTTATTGAGCAGATGGGATTCTCTAGGAAATTAACGAAGAAATTGGTTCAGTAAATTGATAGAGATCTGAATGGGGAAATTTCAAAGTTGACTGTTCAGTTTGACTGTTTGAAATTTGGTACTGTTGACACCAGCATTGGGGTTGATACGTAATCCAAGTGAAATTATGTATTTTCAAAATCATTTCGGGTATTCGATGCTTATAAAATAATAATTAAGGAAGAAGGATATTAAAAGATCGATCAATCTTTACTAGACTTGCAAATTAATAGGTTGCAATGCAATTAATGCAATTAGTGCAGGTTAATAGACTTTAGCAATAGCAAGGGAATATTAGGTACATCTAGAAACTGATGATTTTCAATAAAATAAAATAGAAATCAATATAAACACAATTTTTCTATGGTGGAGATTTTCGACTGTCAAGGGTTAAATTCTAATTGTGATCGCAAAAACGATAAAGATTGATTATCCTCGAGTTCTCAATAACAATGAGAGTATCACTGAAAATAATTTGCGTAGGCAAGATCCTTTAATTGCGTTGGTTTCATGGAATCTAGTTAACCTATGTCAATCTTGATGTACACGCCGAGCGTCGAGCTTCTGTTTTGTTTGTTTCGCGTTGAATGCGTCAGCCGTCGCTCGAAAACGCGATCGCTGGACTCGTGTTCGCCTCACTATCATACAACATCGGTGATTCGATAAATGACATTACGTTGGAATAGATAAGGACGTCATAACTCAAACAATTGCAATCTTCGATGGCTCGCTAAAAAAAGAGCTATTCTTTCTATCATTCGAAGATAATTTCATTACTCGATCCTTTCATTTAAATATTCTCTTTAATACTCACATTTCTTGCTAATTAGTAGGTAAATAGTATAAGTCATCGAAAAGAACCATAACTGTAATCATCGAACTACAGATCGTAGTACAAGTTCAAATTTCTAAGAGTACAATTACGAACTACTAAAACAATTACAAGCATCTCACTATAAAACATATAAAGTCTGGAAATTACCGTGTCATATGCATTTTGCGACGTTGTACTCCTAAATTTCCCATGAATGCATCAAAGTAATCATCAATATTAGCATTAAGATCTGAAAAATAGAGTTTCTCGAACAAAGAAATCGCAATCCACCTTTCTAATCCGATTTGAGCCGGTTATCTACGAATAATGTTATCAAAAATGTCCATGCAGGTAATGTGTACCTACAAAATTGCTCTGGAAAATGAATATTCCCTTAATCAGTTAAGTCATCGTAAAGCTTGACACGATACTAATTCTTTCAGCGATGAATTCTTGATTTCTCCACATAAACATTAACTTTGATCTTTCATTAAAATCTACTTTACGTGCATTCGTCCTTCGACGAGTACGCGCTCCATTTTTCAATTTTATTGCAGAACCAGAGGTTTTTCCAACTAAATTCCACAGTCAACACATTGCGTACTAATTTTCAGAAAACTGAATTGTGCAGATTTTCAGTGAGGTCAACTTATATCACTATACATAGAAAAACTCAGATATCGTTATGTAATATATTTTAAATAGATAATTCGAATGAAATTTAATATCTTCTTCAATGCTGTAATTAGCGAAGTTCCATAGCTAAGTGTCTATATAAAAACGAGATTTCTCTGCCACGGAGATTTCATATTTTGCTTATGAACTGTATTGATTTAAATAAAATATTAAGTTACATTCAAGTTTCTTTAATTTTATATATTTTGATATCGTTTCTCAATGTTTTCAATGCTTTGTAACGTATACTATTCTTGACCACGTGTCCCTCAAAAATATTTTGTTACAAAAATTAACAAAACACTGAACGTTAACCGACTGTTCCTACGAGTACACTCGCGACAGCCAAAAATCCTTCGATTCCTCCGCGAGTGTACTCGTCAAAGATGGCGAACCGGTTAACGATCCGGCCGAACGAGGAACAACAAGCCGCGCGTATTTACAAACGCGCGGGCGCATTAATAATCTGAAAACGCACCGGCGAACGCATGAAAACCCGCGGTCTCGTTACAGGAACACCCAATACCTCGGCAAACAAGACAAATTAGCTAGAAACGCGGGAGGGGGGAGGGGAGGGGAAGAGGGAAAAAAGCGAAAAGGATCGGCGGTGTGTATTTATAACCGAGCGGAACACAATCTGCTCTGTCTACAACTGCATTAACGACCCAGAGCGCATTCATAAATGCATGAAATCCGCCATACGTCTCGTTACCGGACGAAATACCATCGCGAACAAGATAAACCTGTTGCAAAAGAAACCGGCGCTGTTTATTTATAAACGCGTTAACCAGTCGGCCGTGTTGCCCGACGAGCGCCGGTCACCTTAAACTCCAAAAGCAACGCTAATTTACATCCGCAACGATTCATTATTTATTCCTCGTGATAAACTTTTCGATACACTCCTCCTCGTCTCGCCTCGGTTTTCATTGAATCCGATGTTTATCAATTTGATCGAGTTTATTACGTTTACTCGTTACTCCGCTCGCCTCTCTTAATATATTTGATTGTGCGGCAACGCTACCGTCTCGCCTTAGTTTTTATTCAGTTCAACGATTATCCGTTTGATTAACTTTATTACGTTTACTCGTTGCTCCGCTCGGTTTTCTTAATATATTCGATGTGGCAGTACTGCTTATAATCACTTCGTGAAACGTATTCGATTCTTGAAAATCTTATTAGAGAATTGATTGATTCTAATGCTGCTTAATGCTAACCAGCGAATGAGTAAATAGAGGATTAATCGATAAATGGACGAGATTAACTGCAATTGTGCAATACGAATGATACGAGCGAAAGAGGGCGAAGTGTTAATCTTCTACGGAACTCGGATTTTCAACGAATCCCATTATGCAAATCGCGAGATATTTTTGAAACTAAATTCCACAGTTAACTGGTTAATGAGTGCAGCGTGACTACGTGGCGAATGGAATGGCCGGCGAATAATAAGCGAAAAGAACGCTCGTCCGTCTTTCGAGTAAAAACCGCTGCGCCGGCTGGGTTCGTTTACAGATAAAGCAGAAAATCCACAGCGATAATCAGAATCAATTCAGTTGCTCATAAAATATTCATACCGATCGCCGGGAAAAGGGAGGTGTGCGCTCGCGCAAAAATCCCATTCACCTCCGCGAGTGATCACAGGATTACAGGCTCCGAGGCGTCCGCAAGTAGGCACAGTTTGCGCAGTTTTTTCCGCCGCTAACTACCAACCGAAGAATTCCAATTTTTTCCGAAGCACGTGAACGCGACGACGAGCTTTGTATTTCGGTTTTCGTCGGAGTCGACGTGTTGGTTGAATAGTTTGGCGGAATAACGATCGTTGCAGAGGATTCGGAGATTTAGAGAGATTCTTGGTATTATGGGAACTGCAGGAGTTTGAGATGTAAGATGGTGCAATGGATGGAAGTTTGATAATGGAATTTTATGGAGGTTTCCGAGGAGTTTTGGAATTTTTGGAATGGCTGAATTTCGCAATTTTTAAAGGATAGGATTTTCAGGCGTTTGATGGTTCTAATGTTTAAAGGTTTCTACGTTGGGACTTTCGAACGTTCGAAGTTTTCAACGTTGGAACTTTTAAACGTTCAAGGTTTTCAACGTTGGGACTTTTAAACGTTCAAAGTTATAGACGTTCAAAGTTTTCAAGGTCGAAATTTTCTAATTTTCAAACTTTCGAACGTTCAAAATTTCAGGCGTTCAAAGTTTTAAACGTTCAAATTTTCAAACTTTCAAGCTTTCAAAGTTTTCAACCTTGGAACTTTAAAATCTTCAACTTTTTATACAGTAAAGCTTTTGAACGTTCAAACTTTCAAATGTTCAAATTTTCAAACATTCAAGCTTTCAGACTTTCAAACTTCCAAACATTCAAAGTTTTCAACGTTGAAACTTTCAAATCTTCAAGTTTTTAAACAGTAAAGCTTTTGAACATTCAAACTTTCAAACGTTCAAAGTTTTCAACGTTGCAACTTTCAAATCTTCAAATTTTCAAACGTTCAAAGTTTTCAACATTGGAACTTTCAACCGTCTAAATTCTTAAACAGTAAAACTTTCGAACGTTCAAAATTCTAGGCGTTCAAACTATCAAACGTTCAAACGTCCGATATTTCAACGCAATATCCCTGCCCTGTCTTTCCAAAACACAACTCCCGTTAACGAGTACAACACAAACCAATAAAACTCCAAGTAAGTTGAAAATCCCCGTCAAATACATTAATCCCGACAGTGTCGAAAAAGAGAATCATACCGATCCCGATCGCGCTTCTTTTCACCAATGGAAAAGCACACAAAAGAGACTGGAATTAACGTTCCATCGGCGTGAAATAATTTCGCCCGGCGGATCGGCGCGAGATCAGAACGCGCGCCGACGGTAATTCGATTCACGGGACCCGAGGCGTCTTATCTATAAAACGAGAACAAATTCTCGATGATCGGTTACCACTCTCTCTGGAAACGATCCCGAAGAAAGCGCCGGCCGTTATCGCGCACAGTATGCCCAGATTTTTCGATGATTCTAACGAATCAACATTTCAAAGAAACCAACGGCAACTAAGCAATATTCATTTATATTCGAGAAATCAAACAGAAACATCGAAAACTCGGAGAAACAGCGAAATTCTATAACAAATCTAAATGCGATAACAAGAAATGAGGATATAATATTAATTATGATATTCCAGTTAATATTATATCATTATTTCTTGTTATCGCATTTAGATTTGTTATAGAATTTTGCTGTTATTCTGCCTCCGAGTTTTCCATAAACTAATTATGATATTCCAGTTAGCGAATGACTTCGATAAAATGAATATAAAATATCGCGATCGATATCAGGGTCTTCTACATATATTATTAGAGAATTATGTGGAGTATTATTCATATCCCGACGTAAACTCATATATTTTTCCCCGGTAATTATAACTTATCTTCTTTAATATCAATTTCATTAGAGTTATTTACGGACTCGAGAAGATTGGGACTGAATTATTCCCGTTAACACGTTGCACTCGACAGTGTTTCGATGGAAATAGTCAATGTTTCTCGATAACAGTCGGCATACTGTGAGACTGACTAATGAGGAAACATGCATATAAATTAACAAACAGATATTTCATTTGAATATTTCACGTGTCGATGGATTATGAATATTAACCCCTTGCCTTAGAGCAACGTTTTTAATGTGGTTTAACAAACATTGATATCATTGAGCTGTGTTAAATTCAAATGAGACATTATTGTTCTTATCAATCTGTATGGTTTGTACTAAATGCCGTATATTTATACTAAAATGGTTTACACTAAATGGAATGTTTTCTTTTACATTATTAATGATAAATAGTATAACAAATGTACCTACAAAATTCAATCCTAAGACAAGAGGTTAACCTTTTGTACTCGGAAGCATTTCGTTAGAAATACTTAACATTTTCTAATTAGACACAGACGACATTTTTTCAAATTAACTCAAAGAGAGAAACAAAGTTTTTTCATCTGAATATTTCACACGTCAATGCATTATATATAGTTCAAAGTTGAATATCAAATTTTATAGTTTCGCTACATCAAATCAAGTGGTGACTGAGTCACCTCTCGAGTGAAAGTTAATACAGATGAAACTCATCTCGATCGCTTCGATAATTTCGATCACTCTTTCACAAGAGCAAAGGTCAACTTCCGTTCGAGATCTTCACCAGAAATCCGACAAGACACTGCGCAAAGGAGGTTAAGACAGTTTCCCGGACTACCGTGCGGCGGTAAATTCGCCGGAATAGTAAAAGGCAGATTTAAGAAGGACATTTCAGCCGGCCAATTTATTAAGTGGGGCCCCCATAGAGGATGAATAGCTCGGCGGAGTTTATATTCTCGGTTTGTTCGCGGGCAGCGGCGCGCCATCGGCAGCAGCCCATGAGAAACTGGTTCCACGCTTACGCCTGGCAGGATATAATAACGCCAGTCAATTTACAAAAGCGTATTGACTGATGTTTATTGACTGTGTTTGTTACAGTTCGCCGTGCGAGCGGCGACGTCGTTCGCCGGCCATTATACCGTTGTCAACCGTCCCGATCCGCAGCAAATTATGAAACAATGTGGCCGGGATTGTCCTGGATATCCTTGTTTATTATGTGGCACTCGTTCCAAGGAGCGCGATTTGAATTATTACGCTTTTACGCTGGTTTTGGAACTGTAACCTTGATTTATGCGTGCCAGAGCACGCTGCGCGGAGGAGAGAAGGCTTGAATTATGGTGGTTTTACAGTTGTTTCGGAATTGGACTCTCGACCTGCACTTCCTCTAATCCTTCGGGAACTCTTTTTCTACGTGTACGTCTTCACGATGCGAATATCGATTGTTGAGTAGTATTTTGATAGGTTCGATCTTAGGATTTAGTGAATGGAATTGCTTCTTTTCGGGTGAAGTTCGTGGTTCTTGATGTTGGATGATTTAAGGGTAGGTTTGAGTTTTAAAGTTTTATACTGAAAATGAGTGAAAGACAAAGTTACAGCGACCTCAGACACACCAGATCTCAAAGAATCCTTCACGAAAATTAAAGATACTAGTAGTTCGAAGGATTTATCAATCAGACAGTTATCCTCAAATGCTAGATCTTCCAGGATCCTTCGAAAAGACAAAAACTAGCCCTAATTCAAAGGATTGGTGAATCAAAAACAAAGCTACAGTATCTTTATAGTATCTAAATCTCCCAAAAAACCAAAAATATCTCTAATCCAAAGGACTTTTCAAAGCCGAAATAACAACGTCCCAGAGTCCCGAAACGG
This sequence comes from Nomia melanderi, assembly GCF_051020985.1. NCBI lineage: Eukaryota > Metazoa > Arthropoda > Insecta > Hymenoptera > Halictidae > Nomia > Nomia melanderi. Next base: position 9,112,636 of record NC_135000.1, read on the forward strand.
GACCACCAGTCAAAAGAATCTCACAGATAAAAGACAGAGTAGCATCCTGAAACTGCGCAGGTCCCACGAGCCGGTAGAAACTAAAGAAAGAAAGAAAAACCGCGATCGAGGCAATCCCGCGGCCGTTTATTCGATCGACGAGAGATCCCGGGACAATCCCGCGCGGCAATCAATTCCGCCGGCAACGGCGGAGCCGGGTTTGTCTCTCCCCGGTTAAATGCAAATCAACGGGAAAGGGAACGGGCATGAAAGGCGACTCCATTGCTCATGGTCCGCGTCGGATCGTTCCGCCGGTATCAATCATCTAAACGGAACGGCGAGAGCCGGTCCGTCTGTTTTCCGCTCGAAAAACAGAGGAAGACTAATACCGCCGAAAGAGGAAGAGGAAGAGGACGAAGACGAAGAGGAGGAACGGAAGAAAAAAGAACTCGGTGGAAGCAGATGAAGAAGAAGACGAAGACGAAGAAGACGAAGATGACGACGAAGAAGAGGAAGAAGAAGAAGAAGAAGAAGAAGAGTAGCATTGACGATCGTCGAGAGGCGGTTCGAAGGTAGTCCTTTTATCAGGGTCTCGAGTGAACGCGAAGGAAGGCTCGTTAAGTCCGTAGCGGTCTACGTTCGAGCTTGCGCGGCGAGCAACCAAGCAACCAAGCAACCGGCCAGACTGAGCTATAATGGCATAAATAATGACCGGTCTCGGTACTTACGCCCGTTTTCTTCCTGCCACTCGACGCACGACCGCTCGGCCTTCTCTTCGTCTTCTTCTTTAGCTTTAGCTTCTTTAGCTTCTTTAGCTTCTTTAGCTTCTTTAGCTTCTTCTTCTCCCGGCTTCTCTTTTATATTATTATCCGGCTCAGAGAGGAATATCGCAACTACTGTCGCTACGAAATTTCATTAATGCCGAGGTGGTCACCGGCGCTACCGAATTGCTCGGGAATTATTGCGGATTAGCCCTTTGCACCTGGGAGGTTCACACTGTTGACGTTTCATGTGGAAAAGTTATTAAAACATTGCGTACCGGCTAATTTTCAGAAAACTGAATTGTGCGGATGGGAATTTTCAGTGAAATCAACTTATATCACTATACATACAAAAACTCAGATATCATATTGTTATGTAATATATTTTAAATAAATAATCAATTCGATTCGAATTTAATAGTTGTTTAGATGCTGTAGTAATTAGCAAAGTTGCATAGCTAAGAGTCTTTATATAAAAACGAGATTTCTCGTTACCAGTGCGCAATGTGTTAACACTAGGTTTACGGGCATTTATTGTACACTTCATTCTATTATTCCTAAAAGAATTGCTCGTTTATTTAGATTGTGGAAACTGGAGGTTTGATAGTAGGTAATTGGGGTACATGTGTGATCGCATCAATCAAAATCGGCGTAAACATTTACAAAATAATATTTCTAACATCCAATATGCGTCAATTTGACGCGTTCCGTAAACCTAGTGTTAAATTATGTTATTTATAAGGGTGGAATATGGAAATAATTGTATCACTTCGTGTTTCTGGTTAATAACTTTCCAGTGAGAAGAGTTAATGTGGAGGGGAAATGTTTATGGTGAGTAAATAGTAATACAGTAAGTGTGATTGTTGATAGTTAATGATAATAGCGTTCGTCGTTACTGTGAAGGCTGTGTTGTATCGAATTATTCGGTTTTGATGAGATCTATAAAGTATTCGATGATGTAACGCGATGATGGAGGTCGGGACTACGGGAAATCATTGGTAATTCGTTCTAGTATCGTTCGTCTTTGTTCTGAGGGAATCATGTCGCGACTATTAGAAGTTCCTTTGTTTTCGACTGTCTTTGCTCTATTTCGGTTGTTTAACCCTTTACTCTGTTTTCTACTGTGGATTTAGAGAATTGATTGTTGTTTCGTGAGACTGGAGACTCTTTCATCGCGCAGGGCAATCGAGTACCTTCGGATACTGACGGACGTGCGTACGCGCCCATACCTCCGAAAGGGTTAATCCAATTTGATCATCTTTCTTGACAGTTTACTTGCCGGGTTCTGACGGGAATCGGTAGCGACGGTAGCGATGTTATTAACGCCGGGCCGCGCCGGGGAACGCGGTGAGGAAAAAACGATTAGGGGAAACGCTTTCGACTGAATTCGAGGAGAGAATGTTTGGATGTTCGAACTTTGAACTATTTGAGATATTTCTGTGTTTCGATGTTCGGAATGTTTAATGTGTTTGAATGTTTGGATGTTTGGAACGTTTGGATGATCGGTATCTTTGAATATTTGAGTGTTTCGATGATAGAATGATCGATCACTTTGATGTTTCTGATATATTTCAGAGTTTGAATGTTTGAACTTTGAACTGTTTAAGATATTTCTGTGTTTGGATGTTCGAAATGTTTAATGTGTTTGGATGCCTGGATGTTTGAAATGTACGGATGATCGGTATCTTTGAATATTTGAGTGTTTCGATGATAAAATGATCGATCACTTTGATGTTTTTGATATATTTCAGTGTTTGAACGTTTGAGTAACAGAATGATTGATAATTTTCGTGTCTTTGGATATTGGAACGTGTGAGTGTTTGAATGTTTCAACATTTCAACGTTGCGTTTCAAACATGGCGCACAGAAGTGGCGGAACCATATTGTTTGGCAAAGTAATTTTGCTTTACGTTAAACACCACCGCTCGCGTGTGCCAAAGGCGCGATCAATCGATCCTGCGAAGGTAAACAGCAATGTTTCCAAGTAAACAGCCCTCCGCCAACAGTTACACTACTAATGAATCATTTTTTAAATTGATTCCTCATAGAACTCGCTAACAATATAACCAAACTTCCCATTACTGAACAACAATATTCTTCACAAACTTCCATCCACAAAAATCAACATTCTAAACCATACACATCCTCCAAAATTCTCCAAATACCCAAAGGTCTCAACAAACACTCAAAAATCTCACACCTAAACTCACTAATCTCAATCTTTCATCAACTCAACCCTTGATTTCGCACGTCCTTTCACCAAAAAATACCGAAAGGATCATGAAGACTTACTGCTTCATGACGTCCGTGCCATTTTTTCATCGAGCAAACAAGAAGATCTGTCGACATCCTCCAAAATTCTCTACTAAAATACCCAAAGTCTCATCAATAATGACTCAAAAATCTCACACCTAAACTCACTAATCCCAATCCTCTATCAACAACTTAACCCTCGATTTCCCACATCCTTTCACCAAAAAATACCGAAAGAATCACGAAGACTTACTGCTTCAGTGACGTCCATGCCATTTTTCCATCAAGCAAGAAAAAAACCGTCGAAAGGGGTTGCTGGGACCACCAACGATTTCGTTCCGTTATTGAATCTCGAAGGTATCGAGATTACGGTATAATCGTATTGATAACAGCGCCGTATCCCCGGACTCCGGTCGCCCTGTCCCCGGCGGTTTCCCATTTGCGAGGACAAAGCCCCTTTTAAACCGCTCCCTTTGTGCTCTTAATTCGTTGCCGTGCGTGAAATCAACACGTTTTTCCACTTAATTCACGGACACGCCTGTTCCTCGCGCTTTCCTCTCTCTGCCGCGGTGGCTGCTCTCTTCTCCTTCGTTCCACGTTTCCCACCTTTTTTTTCCCCTCCTCCGCCTCCTCCACTCCTCCGTCCCGCTCGCTCTCGCGCCTTCTGTTTTTCGAGGCTCTATCGGAGTCGACACTTTCGTATCGCCCGCTTTTCTGTTGTTCAATGTATACTTCCTGTTCCCTGCGGGCTACCGGCTTGGGCCGCAGCGCTCCGCTCTTCGGGGTGGTCCGGACAATGATTCGAGAAACCGTGATGATCGTTGCGTAAAATAAGGGGAACGTTTATCGGACGTTTGTCTTGGGAGACCGTTTTTCTACCGATTTCGGGGCGAGTGGAACGGTGCGATCGTGAGTGTCGCGTTGGTTTTCGTGTGATGGGAGCTTTGAAACGTTTATGGTGGGTTGGGAAATGTTATTTCGATTCTTTTCTTCCGTTAACCCTTTGCACTCGGAAGTTCCTCACTAGAAATGTTTAACATTTTTTGACGAGGCGAAGACGGTGTTCCTTGAAACTAACTCGAAGGGAAATCGCAAGTATATTGAGGAACAAAGCTATTTTATTCCAATATTTCACGTATCAAGGCATTATAGAAAGTTCAACATATAGTTTTTAGATTTTATAGTTTTATAGTTTTAGAATTTATATCAAACGTTAGACGAATACATTCATATCCTCATTTAGAGCCTTGAAATCTTTTCTAGATCAACGGAAGATTCTCAGACACCACTTCCCTATCCTCATTCCATCGATTCTCCCACACAATTCCATCACCTATTCTATCCTACAAACCTTCGCATCAACACCACAAGCAGACATTAACCCCTTGTACTATTTACTTTCGTTACTAAGCTCGCATAATATTTTACTATCGACAATTTGTAAGAAATACAACAAAACTTTGCATTCTACTTCAGGTGAAAATTTCATTTGAAGATAATTTCAATAATTTCAATTAGATTTCAATTGATTCTTGTTAAATTAGTTTAGAAATCTTCATCTCACTCGTCATTGTACGCCAAAGGGTTAATAAAGCAAAGCGATTCCTCCATTCACTATCTATTCAAACATCTTAAAACCTCAGACACCCATTCCCTTCAAGAAATCTCATCTTACTCATCTACTAAAAATTCGTCGCGTGAACTATTTAAACCCGGAAAACTCGAAAATCCATCGAACACGTCGAACAATCGAACCTCGAAGGTTTACGATCGCAACGAGCGTCGTTGCGCAGGGAACACGACGCGGCCTCGTAAATAAGGTATTAAAAATGCTTCCAATGTTTCGGCGTGCCGGGCAATTATTGCTATTAAGCGAAAAAGTACGAGCTCCGCTACTTTCCGGCTCGAAATTCCGTCTAATTTAATATCCCTCGCCGATAAATCATTCGGGGCTTTCTAATTTGGTAGGAGGTCCTGCGGCCTGGACCAAAATTGGCCCTTTGTCGGAGGCCCGGCCGAAGTGCGAAGAATCCCATTAAACGCCATAAAGGAAGAATTTCTTTTTTCCTTCCCTCCCCCTCCCAGGCCTCATTCTCTCTCTTTCCTCCTCTCGCCGTGCTGCTCGCCCTCTCCCTCGCTCCTCCTTTCGACCAGTCCCTCGATGATTCTTCTCAATTGTCTCGTGTTAATTATCTCGGGACTCGATCGACCAATTACCAGAACTGTCTTGACACCGTGGTTCTCCGCGTTGCCCTTAAAATTCGATAGAAGCGAATCGAGGGAGAGGGAGGGCAATTGAATTTTGGGGAACGGCCTGGTTATATGGAAATTTCGACGTTCGAGGCAGTTAGAGGGTTGGAATTCGAGAATTGTCAGGAATGTTGTGGAAAAATTGCTTAGGAAATGAAAATCATGGAAATATAATTCTAATGAAGATAGAAAATAATAAAATTATAAAATTGCTAGTAAAATAACATCACAAAAATGTGAAACATTGACAATTTTACTTCAGTGTCATTGTCTTTCCGACAATAAAACAGATGTTTTGTTCCGCTCTTAATTAAATTAATATCGAGAATATAAGCTTGTTGGAGAGTCCATTAACATTCAACTTCCGTCGAAATGGAATAAATTCAATCACTTCCAATAGGTCCATTAGGAGAATCGAATTTTTATTTGGAATTGACAGCACATGTTTCAGGTATATACAATAATTTATTTAACCACGAAGCAATGTTTACATTTACGGGCGTCTTCGTGTGAGTACGATCGAGTACATGAATTATATTGCGCTCGCTGATCATTCGTAAATCTCGCAGGTGAGCTTATCCAAACGAGAGAAAGGAAAAGAAACGATTTCACAGGCGAGTAGAAACACTCGTTTGCCAAACGAGAATCGAAAATTCGATACTTTTGAGTGTCGGTCGATAGAAACGACCCTTTCGTCGACGTTCGGTTTCGAAAAATTGCTTTCTTCCTCTTTCCCTTTACTTTTTTTCAATAAATCAAACGTGGAGGGTATTCTCCGTTCTGTTTATTTCTCGAATCGGTGCAGTGCGTTCGTTCGAAAAGTGGGCACGATCACTTTTTACCCACACTGTACACTTCCTCGTGATCCTCAGCGAATCTTGGCCCAGCTATAAATTATATAATTACCTATGGGGGACGATAGAGTGACTATTAGGGGCTACAAGTATAGTTACGAGCTCGTCGATTCTCGCGCGTTCGATTATCCAGTGAATTTCCATGTCTCGAGTCGAGTGCTTACAATCGCTCGCGGGTACACCCGGAGAAAAAAGTGCACGCGCACCTCTTCATCCTTTCTTTTCCATCGGGAATGACGTAGAGTTGTCATTTCGAACGTTCAATGAGATTCTAATGTCGAAAATTCGATAAATTTTGCTTGAGAATTCGACTTTCCGTTTGAATCGCGTTAATTGCGCTAGGAGAACGTTACTGTGAATCGTTGTGTGTTGATTAACCCTTTAATATTTCAGAAATTAGGGCAGATCGAGGCGAATCGGATCAGTTCAGATTTAACAACGAAAAACTAATGATGTTTTAGCTTCAATATGAGCCAAAAGAATTTTGGAAAAACTGAAAAGTGAGAAATATCCGACCCCAAATTTCGGAGTGAACTCCTACTCAAGCTTCCTCGATTCATTTTTTCTTTGATTCACCTCCCTCATAGATCACTGTTTAAAATCCTCATTTCACATAGACATTCGGTGTTCATAAATTCTATAAATTCTATGTTAAAGTCTCAAACATTAAGCAAAAGAATAATTTCCTCTCTCCTCACTCGAACGATTCACTAATTTCGCAAAATTCCTAATTGCAATCAGGAGGATTTGAAGTCTCGAAAATGAACGATATTTCCGGTTGAAAATCGAAGACCGATCGACCGATCGGCACGTTTCGCCTCCGACTGTACCCGAGACAATACGTTTAAAGTATCTTTACGTATCTTACGGTTTCGTTTGAGTATCTTTAAGTGTTTATCAGGTATACTTTACTTTACTTATCGCCTCTCAGTGTATCCGAGTACTCCTACATAACGTGCGCGTTACATAACCGCGAATATCGTTGCGCCGCCCGCTTCGAGGAACCGATTCCGGGCCATCTTTTTTGCATCGGAATCGTTTGCAGCCGATTATCCGGGTTTTCAGCTGTTCCATCGGCACGGCGGGACCTCCGTCGCTCGAAACAACGCGAGATCGCGACTTTGATTCGGTTGTAACCCCTTGCCCGGCGATCGCTTTCGCAATCTCGCTCGCTCGGATTGCTCGATCGTTAATAATCTATTAGGAAAAGAGAATAATTCCACGTTCATCTGTGTTCTAGTTCAACGCTAGAACTGCCGAGCACTTAAACCGTCTCGTTAGCATTCCTTTATGAATGCTACTAGCGTGAATTTATTAAGTTTTTATTGGTTTGTATTTCAGTTCAGGTATTACTAAATCAGCTTCTTTAATCAGTTCTTAAAGAAGTATCTGTACCTTTGTAATCATTGATAAGTTTGACCTACTTGATGGTTGTAATGTTAAAACGTAACGATTAATAATAGAAATATTATAATAATTTGAATTCGAACATCGTTTGAAGAACTTTTGACGCGATATTGCGTGGCAAGGGGTTAATATTGCTTTTTACTTGGTAGTGTATAATTAGAAAGTGTTGGTTACTCGAGAAAATAGTTGGAAACGTTTCAGTGATATTTCTATTGATTTCTTCATCTTTTAAATTTGAGTCTTTTGTGCTGAATTGATTCGATCTGTTAGAAAATGATAAAATTTGATATTGATTCGCTTCAAGTTCGAACAACGGAGAATCCACCGTGTATATTTACAATATTCAGAACACCTCGCTGGAAAATGAGTACACAATACAATGTCACGAGACAGATGTCCATGTTTCCGTTCGTTAAATACGTTACTAAACTTTAAATATATTAGTATATTCAATTTATCGTTTTATACCTTTACCTATCACTTCTCTCGTTCTTCCCGTCGTTAGATCGTAATCCATCATTTTCTTCTTCTGATTTCTCGGAACATCTTCGAAAATCAATTCCAATGATCGGAAATTAGAAATACGTTCCCGCTGATCTCGGCGGCGGATCGTCGGGAACAAAATGGCGGATCGTCGTCACCTTTCGTTGGGTTCGAGAAAGCTGTTGATTAATGGAACCATCGAACTTCAACGTCTTTCAATTTTAAAACTTCAAACTTTCGAACTTTCGAACCTCCATGCTTCAAACTTCCAAGATTTTGCATTGTACCACTATTGAAATCATGATGACGCTATTATAAGAAATTTCCCACAACGATAAGAAACGTTACAATCCAAATTCTAAGCGAATAACTTTAATTGCTCGATGGTTCCACCGCCAAACGACGCCAAAAAGCCAGAAGAAACAGCCATGTCATTCTTCCCGCGGCCGGTCGATGTTGGTGAACCCTCGAATAACCCCTGACCCGCGAAGAAAGCCGACGGATCCAGGAAAAACGCGATAACTAGCGTATCGACCGACTCGCTTAACCTAGGGTGACCGGGCGCCTCGACTTTTCGGGGTTCGCCCCCGTTTTCAGTCGAATCTTACCGTGCCCGATATTCAACCTCTTACCCTATCACTTTCTCCAGCGTTACACTCGCCAGAGCATCATTACTAGAAGAACAAAGTAACTCCATGTCCACTTTCTAATTAAAACTCGGAACAATCCAATCGCGTCTACAAGCAGCATTGAAAATCTTCAGCTTCGTCAAATAAACACTGAACATCCACAATTTCTAGGCTCGATTCTTAATTCTCCAATCATTACACATCGAAACATCATCATTCCTAGATCCCCTAAAAGCGCAGCAAGTCCTCTTAACTCTATCAACCTCCTCGCACCGCGATTCCCACCGATCACCCTAGAAACTCAGTCCAAGCGATCCGCCATTTCCAACGACCGCAACCGTCTCCACGCAGCGAAAAAAAAGGTTAACAATTCCAGACGCCGAATCCTCCCGACCAAGTCTCACGTGTCAAGAGTCCCTCGATCACAGACATCCGTCCCGTTCAGGTCGCAGTCTCGTAGGGCACCTTCGCCATGCCGAACGGGAATCCGCCCGCGTAGAGCGGCCGCGGCGCAAGAAGATGGCCCCTCTTGTCCTCGATATTCCTACTGATCTGCTCGTCGTCGGGAGCGATGATGTTCTCAATGGTGAACGGTTTCTTCTTCTTCTTCTCCGGCTGGACGGCGGTCTGGCCGGGCACGGCGACGTCCATGGGTACGCAGCCGTCGGCCATCTTGACGTCCGCGCTGGAGCTCCTGGGCACGTCGAGGAACGGCCTCGACTCGTTCTTCTCGTGGATGCCGGGCTCGCCGGCTGCCGGGCAGAGCTGCCTGCCTTCCGGTAACTCTGTCTGGAAGTAGGACAGCTGGGAGACGTACGGGGACACCTGGAACCCCGGGAAGCTCCAGTTGCCGGTCTGCAGGAGGTTCGCCGCGTCGTATCCGCGGAGGATCTCGTCGGTCCCGGCGAGTCTCTGTCGGACCTCCGGCGAGAGGAGGTAGTAACCGGAGCCGGGGTCCGGTGTCGGGAAGCCTGGTGAACCGTTGCCGCCGGAGGTCATGGTCAGCCGACGCTCCTGCAGCTCCCAGCGCAGCAGGTCGTCCCGCAGCCGGTGCAGGTTCGCCACGGTCAGGCTGCTCGACTGCACGCCGGGGCTGATCGAGAGGACCGGCGACGACTCCGAGTGTGGCGGAGGCATCGCCGATGCCAACGCCTGCAGCTCCGACTTCAGCAGCTCCTTGTCGGGCTTGTGCAGCTTGAACCGCTTCCGGCGCCGCAACAACGAGCCGTTCTCGAACATCGAGAGCGCGGCCGGGTGCAGCGCCCAATACGCGCCTTTGCCAGGCCGGTGCGGCCCTCTTGGTACCTGCAACCAACTAGTTTTTAGGGTGTGAGAGGGTGTTGGTGATGGTTGCTTTGGGTGGGAAGGTCCTTTGGATTCAACCTCTTGATGATTGATTTTTAAAATGTTCCTGATTAGAGGATTTCAATCTTCTAACTTAGGTGAGGATGCTTGGAGATGCGTGGTAATTGTTGTATTTTGGTGGAAAGGTCCTTTGAGTGGATTGAACCTCTTGGCTGGTGATTGATTTTTAAGGTGTTCCTGATTAGGATTGTATTTGGATGGGAAGGTCCTTTGGATTCAGCCTCTTGATTCGGGATTGATTTTGAATCTGTTCCTTCCTGGTTAGAGGTTTTTGCCTCTTGGCTAAGGCAAGATTCCTTTTGTAAAGGAGCTGTAGCTCCGGGTGGCGAGGTTCCACGCAGACTGCGCGTAATGAAAGTAGCATTGCGAACTGCGACTGGTGGAATTTTCCACGCAATTATGTCGGAATAGGCAACGGTTGCATAGCTGTCGGTGACGGAGAAAGAAGTGAGCCGTTATCCGCGAATTCACTGTAATGGCCTACGGTAGCTAAAAGGTTAGCTCCGCCGCAGTCATTGCTATCAAGGAAACTGAAGCCTCAGAGGCTCTATCGAACTTATCTATAGAAACAAGAAGATTACAAAGCAATTGAAGGAATTCTTGTTCCAAAGGTCAGTCGATGAAGCTAAGCTTCGATCCTCTTGTCTTCGACACCCTAACGTATCATTGGAAAGTACATCTTCCAACGAACAGAATCCCATCGAACCTATGCAACGCAAGATTGAAAAACCTATCAAAGCCTCCTCCCAGTTTTGTCCAAGAAAGTTGCTTCGACTGCCTCCACAAAGTTTCCTCCTTCACAAATCACTAGGATCGCGCCGAAAAACTAATCTGTGTGTTGTAACGATCCCCGATAAAACGACAGATAAACGAGCAACGAAGATAATAGACATTAAGAGGGTTGAAGAATTGAATTTCGAGAACCGGAGTTCCCGAGCGCGCTGCAGCGACACCGCATCGGTTTTTGCTCCTCGTTCGAGCTGCCGACCATCTGTTTCGCACCTGCCCCGGCCCGAATCGATCAGAAACGCGATCGCCGCGGCGAAGGATCACGAAACCGAGCCGTCCTCTTTCCCCGTGACTTTCCATCGCGAAATCTCCGTCCGCACAAAACCAACAACCCGCCTTTCGGGGCTTGTCTGCCATCATCGATCCAGATACACTCCATCGAACGGGAGACGCTGCGCTGCGCCGCGCCGCGCCGCCATTTTGGACCAGACCGAACACGCGTGGCTAATTCACTTTCACTTTTAAACGCCGGCAAATGAAACGGACACGTAATTCGATAAAATCTACACGGCCGGGAGTACAGAACACTCGCGGGATGCGCGAGATCGTATCGGAACGCGAAGGAAACGCTACAAGATTTTAATTCCCCGATGTTTATCCGTTTCAACAGCCTCTCGAAACATTCACCGAAAAATATCTGTTCGACCACTGTAATTTGCTATATCTTTATTAAACCGACTGTCCACTCGATGTTTACTTATTCACCGCGAATCCTTTGATTTTTATGTATCGACGCGCCGGTATTTTGATCGGGAACGTTACGATGTTATCTGAAAGTGGAACGAGGATCGCGTTACCGCGGATATTTATGCACACGCGGCGACTGTAAAATCGCTTGGCGCTTCTGTTTCAGCGAACCGACGGACGAAACCAAAAGCAATTCAAGGGGACGCAAAAACGAGAGCACTTTGGAGTTACTTCAGTAAATCGGCGGGAATCGACTGAAAAACTGCTTCAATTGTACTGTAAGTTTATGGTGATACTTGTAAGACACCCCTTGCCTTACAATGTTAGACCCGTGGTGAACATTTCCTTCGAATTCAAAAATTATTCTGTTACATGCAACTTCTTTCTCGGTTCAATAAATTAACCGACGAACTGGCATCGATCACACTTAAAAAATCAATCACGAGGCAAGGGGTTAACAAAGTTTCACGCCGCACGAGGAACCCGATCCTTCTCATCGTTCCGATAAACAGTTTCAACGTTTGTATCTCGGCGAACTCTTCAATCGCGAGAGCGCGGCTCCATTGTCGATTGTCCGGAATCATTCCCCGGCGTAACGTCGGCTCGGAATCATTTTTCCCTGTCCCCGGACCGGAGGAATCGACTTCCTCGCCGCGTGTAAACAATGAGCCGAAATCTAAAGAGAAGGATCGCGTCCCATCAATCATGTTCCCACTTTCTTTATCTGCGGCCCGATCAGCGCGGTTACCAAGCGGAAAAGAATTACCCGCCGGCTGCCTCTCTTTGTAGCGTCGCCATTGTTTCCTAATACTCGCGCGACCAATGGCCGTTTTAAGTTCAAGGCGAGCCGAACCAACGATTCCGAATCAACGGGCGTCACTTCGGGAGCCCGTAAATCCTGGAGAGATTCATGATCGCCGTGAATGCTCGAGTTCCGCGCGAATTCGGGACAGAAAACCGCCGCGTTAGAGGGTCGGCCGCCTCTAACGAGCCGCGACACGCGACAGGATTCCTCCGCCATCTTTAACTCGCCCCACGGCGCGGCCGAACGACCGTTTTCTGGACGAAACTCGATAACCTGAGAATTACGAGCGATACTAACAAATACTTCGGTCAAAAGTTGTAAGATAGAGCTAAACATACAGTGGTTACATTTTTGTTATCAAGTTTATTCGACAATGGACATTTCACGTTTGAATTCCAACGTTATAGATAGCGGAACGGAGTTCATTTGCATAAAACATTGATTTTTCAAATGAAGATCGCTTTGTATAGCAGAGAGTACGTAGCAACACATCGGTAACCTTCGATTTCAGGGATTATCGAACAAAAAGAGGCTTTACGCTTAGCATCGTCGAATTATGCTTGAAATTGATGACCACGGGGGACTCAGTGAACAGGAGTGATTAAAACGTGGACAGGCCGAGACAAATTAGCATCTTCGGTGAAGGAGTAATTAAAAGAATTCCGGGGGACTGTCGGAACGGGGACTTCCACGTGAAATCTTGGACAGATTGAGATAGATTAACGCGGGATTCAAAGATTATGCGCGTGAGAAACTGGAAATGACTCCTTGGGATTATTAATTATCCGATCGGCGGATTAAAGAGGATCGTACAGAAATCCAATAGAATCTATATACACAATGATCAAATGGCAAACGGTCTCAGCAAACTCCTATCATATTTCTAAACGCTTTGAACTTTGGAACATCTTGGCGCAAGAAGGTTCACCTAGAACCATCAAAAGGTTCAAACAGAGGACCCATCGAAATAAATTTGTCCAGCCCTCTCCTCGTCTACTATAAGACTCGAAAACATCAATCGCCGTTGGACACCTCTAATCCCTTAACAGGCAACGGCGAAGTCCTGAAAATAGATTACGAACCTTGATGAAACAGTCGTTAAAAGACAGATTGTGCCTCAACGAGTTCTGCCATCTGCGTGTGTCCTTGCGGTAATAGGGGAACCGGTCCGCGATGAACTTGTAGATCTCGGCTAGGGGCAGCATCTTGTCCCTGGACGACCAGATCGCCATTGCGGTCAACGAGATGTAGGAATAGGGCGGTTTCTGGTCGCCGTAAGTGTCCCTCGACGGTCGGGGCATCTTTCGCGCCTCCCTGCGTCACCTTGGTCCTCGCAGACAGACAGCTAGCGTCTGGTACACGTCCGTTCAGGCCCTCATCGCGGTTCCTTTGCACGGAGCACCGCCGTACGTCACATTTTCTCATCGCATTCCCCTTTAACCGGGTGGACAGCCGACGTCGGGCTCGATTTAAACCGTGGACGTCCTCATGTCAACCCCTGGCCTGGAACTACGGTTGCTATTTAGTCGGAACATTTGTCTGGGATAGAGGACCTTGGGACCGTGGACGTTTGTGCCTGGAACCTGGACGTTTCTCGCTGTTTCCTGAACTTTTGCTACTTGGAGACTCCTTCGAGGTTCAATTTAACCTTTCATCGGAAGCTTTTATCGACAAGTGTATTCATCGTTTCCTAATGAGATGTTAGTGGTTCTTTTCGCAACTGTACGTGATATACAGTGGTGGAATTATTCTGTTTCATTGTTTCGTTTGTAGGTGCATTGTATGAACGTTACTACCGAATCTCAACTTTGTTATTTCACTATATAGAACCAAGTGACTAAGTCGACTCTTAACCGAAAGGGTTAACGGAGCAATGCTATGTATAGTGGCGTGGGACTTTTATTTGCTGGGTCGTTAAGTGTTGTGCTAGGTCACTTCTGCGAATTTGTTTCCGCTTGTTGTCTGAGTTACGGCAGTTTTTGGTAAGCTTGAAATACTTCTGGTTCGTTAAGAGTTAAGGGTTGAATTGGATGGTTGAGATAGATGAAGCGATGAGAAGATATAGACGTAAATAGTTCGGTCATTACAGAGAATCTGAAGCCAGAATAATTGGAGGAAATGTTCCATTCGTTGCAGATGTTCTAAATATTGATAAGTTCCCAAGATTGTTTCGTAGATGTAAATTTCGGAAAGCCCCGCGAACCGATCAGACGGCTCGAAAATGGTCGGAAGTGAGACGTCGCCGGAAAATCGTGACGTTTATTGTGGGACAGGCTGACAAACGCGTAATAAAACTCACGAGGGTTGGCTCTATAGGCACCGTCATCGTTTTATGGGAATCGTAGCGATGTTCCGATCGCATAACGACGGGGGGCCATGGGTTTATAACTTCTCTAATTCCCGAGGTCTTCATCGGCGCGCCGCGTCCAGCTCATTTGGAGCTCGAACGCGAGAACGACGAAAACCGACGATCGTTTATGGGAGATCGGTTTCGGAGTCGTCTTCCTAGGTCAGAGGAACTCGAGCAGATGCAGAAAAGCCGACGGAAACATTTCTAAACCGAGATACGCGTCCTGGAAGCTGAACGTTCGAACAGTTTCCTCCGATAATGAATTCAATAAACAACTCGCCCGAGCACGAAAGGCGTTTCAATTACTTTCAATCAGTTTTTCCCTTTGTAATCCGTTGATTGCGAGTTTCAGACGAAAGTCCCATGCGACGCGAGTGCTTCGTGCAGCTGCGGATGCGCGAGAAAAATGCACGTGTTCCGTGCATTAGTCGCAGGATGATATGGATAGAAAGGGCAGTTGCGAGTGACTGACACGGTAATTGGCGACTGACGCACACTCGACGCGTTGCTCCCCGCGAATCGTGTCTCTGAATTATACGTTTACGCGCGGGGTCCATCGAGACCCGTATTTGCACACAGCGAGACTTAAATATATAACTTTAAATCAGTTTTTTCTTGATTGATTAACGATCGCCGCGGAACGTCGAGTAAACGCGCGTGTTTCAGTGTTGCGTTCGATGATTATACGTATTATTCGGCGAAATGGAGCTGGTACGTGGAATCCCTTGGAAACGAGGAATAAAAGGAGCATCATTGTTCACGTGCAGACGCGTTTCTCGCTGAATGACTGTAGCATTATTGCGAAAGAAAGGTTTGTCCGGTGAAAAAGCAACGTGACGGATGGTTCGACCGCGAGCAACAATGAAAGAACCTTGTTCCCCTCGGCGAAGTGACGAGAAAATATGCAAAGATAATTGCTGTCCGGAGTAGTTAGCGCTCGATGTCAATAATCATTTTTAAAACATTTTATTTAAATGACTCCCGTCCACGAGGGGGTGAGTGCTCGGTTATGGTCGGTGTTTTTACGGCCCGCAGGTGGGGCGCTCATTGTTTTCTCTTTTTCACGGTTCATTAAATATTTATTCACGTGCCGGGGACCGTAGTAAACCGTTTCCAAACAGGCGCCGCGATCGAGCAGTTTTTGTTCGGAATAAACGATCCGCAATTAGAAACGACGAATAATTGCTCGAATTAACGGGACGAATCGATTTAGCGCGGACGCGTGTCGGCAAGAGTAAACTTTGTGCTTGAATTATCGGCCGAACGTGAAACAGTAATTAGTTTCACTGGAAAATCGCATCGGAACCCCGCAGAATATTTATCTTTAACACTGCCATTCGACGAAACTAATATTGCCACGGATATTATCGTCTAAAACTGTAACACGTTACACTTGCAAGCGCTGTAGCTCTTTCTGCTTTCGATTTCCCAATTCAGAAGGCTCGTTGGATCTAACACTAGAACTACCGGCCTCAAAATGGCCGATTTCAAGATTTCGATTATCATCTCTTGATTATATCCAAGATTTATATTATATTTCCATTACATCCACCGATTTCGCCATTGTTAAAACGATAAAGCTTCTCTCGTGACGAATCTCAAAGCAAATTCTAATCTCAAGAAATCTGCTTTATCAATTTGTACAAAAATAGCTCAGTCGTATTGCTTGGTGGTTTTAGTGTTGATAAAAAAATATCGCGATGGAGAAAATCATCGCGAACGCTAATTGGAACAACGGTGGAGGATCGATGCCAGATAAAACACGAATTTCCCAGCGTTCTTGAAAAATGAATGAGTTTTTTCATTAACGATAACGATCGGCTGTTTCTGTTGTTTGTTTTTCGCGTGGCCCGTAATCCTTGTAGCGGTTTGAGGGGATCACGTCAGCATTAGGTAACAGAGAGGTCGGATTCAAAGGAGATTAGGCCGCGTTAGGTTGAGATAGGATCCGAGCTGTAGGCAGCGGCCTTTTTGGACCGAATATCCGGTTCTGACTCGGTTGTATCTCCAAGTTTCCCGCTGAAGTGGGTCAATGAAGATTGACACCGTGCACACAGCCACCGGGCACGGTGCAGCGACAATTATTTCGAGGAATCCCAACAAAAAGGGCTCGATGGGCCTACATCTCGTTTCGACTGAACGAAAAGTGAAATCTGGAAGGATTAAGGAACGAGACATGTGGATTTGTCGAGAATCGATGACTTTATGTGTTACCAACGATGTTTCCTGTTGTTTGGTACCAAGTGGATTCAATCTTTTGTTTATCTGATTCGATATTTAAGTCTTTCGTTAAGTCTAATCTGTTTATACTTGCAATAGAATGTGGTGACTTTGAAATTTAAGGGGAGTAAGTGAATGTGAATGTTCTATTGTTGAAGGAATGAAGTTAGGCGATGAGGATATGTTGATAATGTGTTGTAAAGTGTTAATTTGGAACTGAAGTTTATGCTGAAATTGAGTGTGACTTTGGAAGTATAGTTTTAGGGAGAATTCAAGTTTAATTGGCTACTGTGAGGTGTGATTGATAGAACAATTGAGGAACAAGACGAGTGTTAGTGTTTGTCAAGTTTTGTTGAATACTTTTAATGGTTGTCATTGCGCAGAAGTAATGGTCGCGCGAGGTTTCAGCGATATGACGAGAATTGTGACGAATTATTCATGGAATAATTAGAATTCTTTAATTTGAGACTATCCTGATGACTTTTAAACAAGCAGCGTCGCAGGTTCTTTAATGCTGAAGAACTACGACTGAAATGAAATTGTTCTGCGAATAACTGCTATCACCGTTGAATCAACGAAAATGAGGAGAATTAAACTAGTCACACGCCTAATCGATTTGTTGAACTGCATATAGCCTGGGCGATTCACTCAAATTGATCGAGACTCGTTTCTCCGCATTCCCCCGCGAATGGTCAGTCGTTACCGACGGAAACGGACTTCGAAAAGCGCGGCGACCGCTCGCGAGTCGGATCATTCTCGCGTGACAACGGTGTGTTGTGTGTCGTGTTGGATCATCGAATATTTACTTTGACTTTCAATATCGTGGAGTATAGACCGAAAAGGAAGTAACAGGGAGATACATCCTTTGTAGACGGTTTAGAAGAGAGTCTAATGAATTGGTTAGGTAGTCTAGAATGGTAGATGATAGTTGAGGATGTAATGTAGGGGATAGTCTAGAGGATAGATTAGGGGATGGTCTAGGGGACTATGTAGACTATCGTTTAGAGGATAGGCAGGAAAATGATATAAAGAATACTCTACAGAATAAATAGAGAATAGTTCAGAGGATAGTCTAGAGGATGGTCTAGACAATCAGTTAGAGGATAGTCAGGAAAATGATCTAAAGAATACTCCACAGAACAGTGTAGAGAACAGTCCAGAGTAATCTAAACAATAGTTCAAGGAATGGTCCATAGAATAGTCAAGAAAATGATCTAAAGTGATTTAGACAACCGTCTAAAGAACAACCTACAGAACGCTTTAAAGACCAGTCTAACAAACAGTCCAAAGACCAATCCAGAGCACAGTGAAAAGCATACCCTAAAGAACAGCCGAAACTTGACCATCAAAGAATCATCCTACAACATTTCGTTCAACTTCATCCCCAAGGAACTTCATCCTCAACGAAACCAACTGAACAATACGCAGCATTAACACTGCAAGACCTAACACGAAGGCTAGCAAAGACCCAAACGACAGTCTCAATTGTCCAACGAACAGCACCAGGTTCCCAGCGTGAAGTCCACGGATCCGTCGATCGTTAATGCGACCGTCCCGCGGATGATCGATTGTTTTATCGGGGAACCGCCCGCTCTGTTTGCGGATGCAAACGAGCGTGCTTTAATCACGCCCGCGGACACCGGCTAATTAGCGCGAGACGAGTTCCTGCTGGTTATTAAGTTGACCCGCACACATACCTGCCATGTCGGGCGGATTCCTCGAACCCGTTCCGGGTATATCCTTGCAACAACTCACTGTATCTCGTTCGTTTTATTGCGAGCCGGCCGCCCGGCGAATCCCGTGGAACCGTTCCTCTATTTTTCCCCGAGCACGCCGGACCGACTCGATCCAGGCCCAGCGCGAACACGGTCCCGGAACCTCCCGCTCCCTTGCCTCCGGGATGCGCTTATCGACGAGTTAATTGGTTTCCGCGACGAGGAATATAGGTTTCGCGCGGGTTCCACCGGAAACTCCCACCGGAGACTCGCAATTTCCTCGAACGAACCCCGTGAGACCGCTTCCTTTCAATTAGATTCCGTTTGCAACCACTCAAGCCGTCCGTCCTCCACCCGAAACCATCGGAACACGCGGAACTGCCCCTTTAAACGGCGCCCGGCTCCGTCCTCTTCCTCGGGGACACCGAACTGGCCTCCATGATCGATAGATTCGCCCGCCAAGTCCTCGGAACTCGAGTTTCCCACCAACAAAACAACACTGCACGCAATCCTGCTCAGAATGTCGCGTTCGAGCCGTGTGTCGACTGCAGTTTGCGGCGTCTCTGATCGATCCCAGTCACTCGCCCGCACTTCCGTCGAACGGCTCTTCGCCGGTGAATTTTTCCAGGCGACGAGATCCACGCGAGGCGAAACACACGCGGCCGGAAACCGAGCGATGGAAAAACCGGAAAGGAATAGGAAAATCGAGCAACCAGCGCCGCGTCTCCAGGGACACTGCGCTCGAACGGTACCCACACTACCGATGCAGCTGTTCGACCCCCTCCCCAGCACCGGCGAGCCCGGGGAATGAGCGATTGGCCGGCTCCGGCCGCGCCCACCGCGCCTCACTCGCCGCCGAGGCCGAGTGGGCGGCTCGAAATCCCTTCCGCGGCGATGCTCGCGTTTCTCGGTGCCGTCAGGCCTTCCACGTTTCGCCACTTCTGTCGTCGAATCACCGGTTTGTTAACATTGCTTTCATTAGGCATTGAAAGTCGATGATTCGGACCTGTTGGTGACTGCAAACACGGAAATCCCATTGGATTGACGGGTCTGATTTCAATGGAGTTCCTCGGGCTTTGTGGGTTTATGGTGTTACGTCGAAATTGATACCCGGATTGCCAACATATGGCGGGTTTCAGGTGTCTCCTGCTGGAATTGCTCGGAACCGAGGTTTTCGATTGCGGATCGTTGAACCGAGCAATTCGATCGATGAATGGGACGAGAGTTTTTGGAGAAACTTCGTGCCAGCTTTGTGGGAGGTTCCTTCGTAATTTAGAGGCGGTTGCGATTGCTTTGACAGGTTGTGTTGTGGTTTTAGATGTTGGGATGTTGTCAGGATGAAATTGGTATGGTTATGGTCAGAATATCTTCATTGTTGAAGCCAAATAATGGATGGTGGGGTCTTTCTCGATGAACGATGTACTGCTCCTTGAATTTTGTGCATTTTAGTATTGGGGAAATGATTGGAGAAGCTTCTATTTTGTGAAGGCAATATTGTTTGAACCCTTTCTTCCTGGTAAATGTGGAGCAACTACTTAATGAAGCGAGAACTTGCAGGCTACTCTTTGTCCAAGCTTCGTGAAACTTTTTCGGAGTATACTGATCTTCTTCAATCAAGATTTATGCCGTCAAGTCATTAATCTTATGATAATTCACTGTTTGATACGTTAGTTTAAATTCTAAGAGAAATGTAGGTTGACAATCAATGTGACATCATGATTATTCAGTTTCCTTTCCGAAGCTTCAGTGAAGTTATCTATCTAAAATTGTTCTTCTGGCACAATAGTCTATGAAAATTCGATTTTTGCTTTTGTGGATCAGTTAAATAAACAAAACCCTCGATCTATCATTAGTCTAGTAAGAAAATGTTGAGTCTTCAGTAAACAATACCAGCAAATTATTTACTCAACCAAACCCAATCATCTCCTTTCGATAATGCAAACATTACCCAAAGAACACAGCAAGAACTAACCAGAAATGCACATCAACAAAACACAAAAAACCATTTCAGCAACGGCAACAAAACGACACTCATCGAAAACGAGATACTCCCATCGAACCAGCACGACTTTCCCAAAGAAAAACGTACGAGTTTCCAGCGGTGAACTGAAAAACACCGAATAAAATCCGGCAACATTCCCTCCGGCCGAGGTATTTACACGCCGGCAGTCCATTAACACCTAAAATCGTCTTCTCGCTGTCGAAAAGAAACTGGCAAACTCGAGAGTCGCCCCTTCAACGTTCGGAGACAACCTACCCGACATCCGTCGCGATGTTTAATCCCATTACAGGAGACTAATGGGACGCTCCGGCCCGCCTCGAAAATAATTATCGCGTGCCCCGCGAAAAAACGATCTGTCCCGGGAGAAGGCTCGAAAAAAGTCCGCCGACTTCACGGAATTTTTACGAGCGTCCGGCCGACAGTTAAGGCGTTAATAAATCCCGACCCACACAGCGCCGGGGGAACGCGCATCCAACAAATCATGTACAAAAGACGAGCGTATTTTCCCCCGGCCCCCGTAAGTCCTTCGATTACGCGCATATTCAATCTCGTGATCCAACTAATCCTTCCCTCGTAGACGCAAAAACACACATTCGCCTGGTCTCGCCTCCCCCCCGGCCCCTCGAGCTCCGTTTACTACCACCCTCGCGTGGCGGTGCCTGCCTCCACCAGCCTCTTTATAACCGAGTCGTTAATTATTTTCGGTCGCGCCCCCCGCCAACCCCGTCCCGGCGCGGCGAGCGGCGTGGGCGTGGCCGGCGTCCAACCACGTCGCCGTTCTCCTGTCTCTCGCACGTGGTGGGCGCGGCCGGCCCACGCACCGCCGGTCCCCGCGCCGCGATTCGCCAGGGGCGTGGCCACGGAGGTTTCAATCGGAGTCAGCAGCTTTCGCGTCGTGACCGGCCCAGAAAAAAGCGACCGGGCTGCGGGAAGATGACGACGGGAGAGGCGAACGGGAGATGGGAGCACGGAGAACGCTCTCCTCTTCGAAAATCCCGCGCGGTTCCGCCCCGGCGAAACGGTAGCAGCCACGCGCGGAATATTTCGATCGATCGGCCCGAAACGGGCGTCGATGGACGTCGCTGACGACGGAGACGGTCCATTCCGACGTTTCGGACGGTCTGTTCTTCACGGATGCGACGTGTGCTTTGAAGATGGAGATTAAGGGACGGGAGACTTTGGTTTGAACGGTATTCTCGCGACTTTTTTCGAGTTTGACGGTGAAATGAGGAATTGATGCGATGAGAGTCGAAGTGGGATGGAAGTATTGAGGTTTGGAGAGATTTTAAGTTGCGATTGGGGAATTTGGAGTTGAGCTACTGCCGTGGCGAATTGACGATGTTGTTGGGTGCAATTTGTCGGTGGAAAAGAGATCATTGAGTTAATAAAAGGAGAATCTAGGATTCCTACTGTTTCCGCTTATTGTAGCTGGGTTTTTGATGAAGATTGATGAGAAAGGAAATCAACAGAGGTTAGTTTTCTTCATCAGTGGTTATTTGAAGTCGGGAGGGAGTGAATGAGTTTGAATAAGCTCTTAGCCTGTATTTTACTGCGCATTCCACTGTCAAAGGCGGTTAAACACTAATGGATTCGATGTTGTCGAATATTTTGTATTATTTTACGTCTATTTCCTAAAGGAGGAGGAAACCTGTACCCGCGCAATACAAATTAAGAAAACACTTTGAGTAATACTTACTAACCCTTCACCTCGCGATTTCTTTCGTTGCTGCGTCGATCAAAGTGAAAGTAGTAATAACCTCGTGTTTCCTTACTGGAACACCGATATTTACAGACTTCTATTTCAATCTATCATACAATCTGACTGGATGCCAATAGCAAGGGATCAAAATACGTTAACAACTTCTTTCACATTTCAAATCTATAATGACACAGTAATGCTCCAACCACTAAACAACTGGTCGGAAATACAAAATCACATCTGAACAACACAACTATAAATCAAACAACAATGTATCAAAAAAGTTCAAACATCGACACACAAATCTCCAACGCAACAGCAAAATTTACATTCACGATTCCTAACAATCCTAACAAACATAAAATCAACAACATTCTCTGCACTTCGGCTCCGACATTCCAAATCGAAAGCCGCAAACGAATCTCCAACCAAAAAGAATCATCCAAACATCCCGAGACCGATCCCATTCAATACTCGGACACACAATTTCTACGCAAGCCATTATAAAGATTCAAGACCGTGCGAACTGCAGGAGATCAAAGAAAAAGACACCCAATGAGCGTCGACAGGAGAAAAACGAAATTCCCATATCGCGAGAAAGCAGTTCCCACCTCGCGAGCATCGGCGCAGCCGTTGAACGCGATAATCCAGCTGGTCCACTTAGCGGCCGCTTCCACCTGCCAGCCTGTTTAGCATACGACTTCGCCATTCCTCCGAGGCCGGCTTCACAATAGCCTCCGACAATGCCGAAACGAGCTCGGCACACGTGCAATCATCGCGGTTAATGCATCGATCGGTAGCGGCGCGCTCTAACTTCCGACCGTTTATCCGCGGATCTGCTCGGCCCCATCCGTCTTTTTGCGCTGGCTGGCAAGCCAATTCGACGAATTCAATAACTCCGGTGTCCCGTGCGCTCCCGAGCAACGACCTTGCCTCCCACCCCTCCGACGGCGAGAGCCGAGCGTCGCGCGGCCGCGATTGGCCGCTGGGCGTGGCCGCCACGCCTAGCGCCGTTGCCAGGAGACGGCGCGAGGCGTCCTAGCGTTCGCCGCAAATCTATGGACGTGGTGTCACGCTCCAGAGAACCGGATCGTCGATCTCCGAGGCTGGGATATTATCCCGGCTATCGCGGGACCAGCCCCTAAGAACGGGCCCAACGAGGAACGCGAGTTATCGTTTCTTCGTATTGATTCTGCGAGCCCCCACCCCTAACGTGGACCAATACGACCGGCCGCGATCTTCCTCGATCCCCTTGTGCACGCTGACATTTTCTTCGCGGTTTCCGATTGATTCACGTTCCCCCGCGGTCTGTTGCCATTCCGAGACGAGACTTTTGCGAAGGGATTATGTGTTTTCTTACGGTCTCGCCGGCTTCCCTGTGTGTACAGTGCTCTGTACCAGCACGGGATCGGCAATGGAACCGTTATAATAGGCACGTGTTTTGCTGGCCGGTCGGGCTCTATTGAAATTTGAACATCGTTCGATGCTTCTGGGAATCGTTCAGCTCCGCGGCGTTGTTTTTCTCGAATAGAGATGGATTTGACTTCAGTTGTTTTATTTTGTTGTTGGGTTTAATGGGGTGGAGATGAGCTTTCCTTTTTAGGAAGATTTATGTGAATTTATCGAGATTCACGTTTTAATCGTTGATGCCAGATTTTTGATGTATTGTTTGCACTGTGTAACAGTGTGTTGGATATTCTGAGCTGTAAAATTAATGTGCAGTTGATTCTGATAGTTTGTATGCTACTGATCATTGGATTCATGATCCTGGAAGTTTTTTTCTAGGAATTTTTGTATGTACCAATGTTATTAACTCGTGTTCCCTTGGTTTGTTCACTGTATTGTTGCAAGTGATACATAAATTTGTCATTTCATGCTTGTAAAAGTGATACGTGCAATTACAAATGCAAAGGACAAGCGAAATTTACGTCAGTTGATAATTTAAAGCTATAGTAATCATATTATTGCATTAACCTAGCAATTATAAATAATCTCTTAGGAAAACCACCACTCTTTTGAAGCATTGACTTTCAGATTTCTAAAAAATGTATAGCTTCTATACTTACTAATTTTTTTATATATAATATAGATTTAAATACCCTGCGATACCACTGCAAAGGAAAAAAAAGCTTGATATACGAAGTCTCAATCTCATTGCACTTCCCATATGCTTCCGACAAAAATTTTAATTGCAATATATCATTAAAGTGCATTGTAGCGCCATCTAGCGGCAAAAGTGTGTACTAGCTGGCTAGTAGCTTGAACCTTTCTGCCACAGATGGCGCTGGACATTGTTTTGGTATTCATTAAGTAAATGATAATTAAAACTAGCACCAATCGTTAACAATTATCAATATCTTTACAAAGATCACGAAGAGCGGTTTACAATAAATAACATACGTTTGAAATATTCACTATGTTATATACTAATCTATTATTATTAACAAACCTAATTATCTAAATGAAATTTTAAAGCATAAAACAAACTTTTCATCAGATTTACATTTCAATTGTATGTCTTAAAATTAGAATATTTAATGACAAATGGTAACGTGTCTATTGGTCAAGCATGAAACCTTTAATAATAAAAAAAATCTAACAATTTCCCTTAGCATTCAAATGGTAATGATAAAATAATTATTTCTCAACTAATTAATTTCAATGAATTTCTGAACCTTGAAAACTATGGAGACAAAACGTAACTGAACTTATTAATAAACCTAATTATCAAGCATGAATCCTTGAACAATAAAAAGACACCTAACAAGTACCTTTAGAGTTCAAGTGGTAATGATAAAATGATTATTATTCCATGATTATTTTCAATGAATCTCCGAACCTTGAGAATTATAGGGACAAAACGTAACTGGACTTGTTACTGTAAAAATGACGAGGTTGGTAAACTTTGATGACCCATGTTTTCCTATCGAGTTGTACGTGTTTCTGTTGTGAACAGATAGTGTCCATCCGCACACAGTCCACCTACACACATGTATACGTGTTGTTCGGGTACTCGATAAAGCCTTTTGTTTACCAATTACTCCGGCAACCGAAGGGAATTATAATGAGTGACGATGACCGAGACATCGACATTGAGAGCGATGTAAGTCCTTAAAACCGTCCTACCAATGAGTCCTATTAAAAAGTTCGTTTTCCAGGAAGGCGACGATTCCGATTCTAGACAGAGACATTCGAATAACACCCAATATTATTCCCAGGTAAGCCTCCTATTTACTCTCTGACTGATTAATTCTCCTTTATTTTACGTTTTCATTCATTAATCGATCGGTTAAGTGAGCCAAACCGATCCTTTGAGCGTCAAATCGTAACGCCTTTGAGGTTAGTTTGACGTTTCTTACGTAAACAACCATAGAAAACAATCAGTTTTTGTTTGAGATGATTTGTAGAATCTCGTGAATTCATTGTGCATTTGTGAGGGTGGATTTTGTGCTGTTTTCAACTGGGATTATATGTATCTATTTAGATGTTTACGTGTAGTTGTTTGTAAACAAACATAAGAAGTAAAAGAAAGAACGAAGGAACAGTGTTGATCTGAATTAACATGAATCACACTGGTTTTTTTTAGAATAGTGTGATCTAAAGTAATGTGGTTGTTTCTAGAGAATTTTTATTTATGTTTGTAGGCGGAGAAACGTGCACATCACAATGCATTAGAACGTAAGCGTAGAGATCACATTAAGGACAGTTTCTCGAGTCTTAGAGACTCTGTACCAGCATTGCAGAGCGAGAAGGTTGTCAGCAGAGCACAAATACTAAAGAAAGCTGCCGAATATATACAATTCATGCGCCGTAAGAATTCCTCACATCAGCAGGATATCGATGACTTGAAACGACAAAACAATCTTCTGGAATCTCAGAGTAATTATACTTTTATTATTTTAACTGACAAGTAGAATTAAGGGCTATTCAATGTTTTGTACCAGTCGGAATTGTTTACAGTTCGAGCTCTGGAGAAAGCAAAAATAACGGGAAATTTCGCAGCCGAAACTTGTGAGGTCACAAAATCGGAAGGAGTACCAATGTCGGGGTACAATGACACAGAGTCAGAGTCTTCGGACAGTGAAGCAAGCAGAACCGTACGCCAATCAAAAAAACTGAAAGTTGGTGGACTTCATCATTGACCAATGGTTTGACCCAAGCTTTGTTGTCTTAAAAACTTATTTTCTCATGACAACCGAATTCTATATAGATATTTATTCCCCCTCCCCCCGAATGAAAAGGAAACATAAGGACATTTATTCACTGAAAGATGAAAGGGTAGAGGAGTGTGTCAGTGAGCCGTTAAATGTCTTAGAGCCAGTGTACAAAAGCGTACAAAATATAGGTAGCGTTATGCTTATTCGAAGATTGATATAAAAGAGGAATGCATTGTGAAACACCTTTGGGAAAGCCTTTTAAAGTATTGACTTTATAAATTTGTAGGATGTTTAGAGTTTTTAGAGTTATTTTATCGGCCGAATAATCATTTTCTAGAATTAATATTGTATAATAATATTATCAGATTCTGTTGTTTTTTTAGATTATTGGTAATGTAATGTTATTTTTGTAATTACGTTTCAAACGATCGTACTAATTCCGTGATGTTCCGACAGTTACGATCTTAAATTAAATTTCTTAATTACTCTTTTTTTTCTTTTTTAATAGTTATCCATTCGACTATGTATGTATCGTAGTCATTGTTTTTTCAAAAAAAAAAACCTTTCGGACACTGTAATTATTTCGTTAAAAAAAATACGTGCTCAATTGTAATGCGAAACTTGAATTTATTTGATCGTTTTAAAAAAAAGAGTTTAATTATATTAATACAAATTTTAATATTATTGTAAGGATAATAAAAAATTCGAAAAACCATTTATGCGATTGTCTTCACTTTCGTTCCCTCGCGTGTTGCCATAAAATAATAAAATAATATAATTAATATTTATTGACTTACCGGTCGGTGAACTCTTCGCCATTTTGGTCGTTGCAACCCTTTTGGAGAACGGCTCCACGAACCCCATAGCTTGACAATTAGATTCTTCCTCTTCTTGAGCACAATCTGTAACAAAATGCCATTAATTTATATAAAATGATAGGAGAATAAATAAATTTACATAATTGAATATTAGTTTTATACATAAATACATAAAATCTGTGTTATTTTATCGAGAAGGATAAGCTAATGCAGCAAGAACGTGGTACCGCGGAAGGGAAAATTTCAAACTTACATTTCCATTAAATAAATCTTTCTCGGTTATTTTCACGTTTTTCACTTGTTTCAACGACAAACACTCTGAAAAAACCACTTTAAACTGCAAATTATGCGGGAGCGAAAGCAACGCGGTTTCCTTACGAGAAATTCAAACGCACTATGGTCGCTCGAACGTGATTGGCCGAGAATATTGCAAACTTTTCCCGCCATTTCTCGCCACATTTGAATCGCGCGGGAATGCATGAAAATGTCAAACTCACATCTCGTTTAAATTATAAGAAAATTCGTTGCAATAAACGCCTCGCAATGATTTATTTATTATTAATTCTATTATTACTATATTATAGAATTATTTTCCCGCTTATATTATTAACAACAAAATAAAAATAAATAAATACAAAATATACATTCTCTCTGTTTCAATATTAAATTTTCGTCCATGACGTCGTTAATCAACATTTTAGAAAACTTTTGACTATACTTGTACCTCATTTCATTATATTTTTACTGTTTACTAATTAGAAGATCAGCGCCTGCAGATATGCAACCTTCTTGCACCCCTGTACAACACACCATCAAGTCAAGCTGACATAAAATAATTAAATCGATAACGATAAACTTATTAATTGTTTCAGACGATCATTAATTTATGTTTCTATCTATAAATTAAAATCCCTCAATTGTCACCTCGTTAAATGCAATTCTAACACAAAAATCAAGTGTACAGCACACTTCTTTGTTCCAAGATTCCTTTATTCAATTACTAGTACACTTTAATTGTACATTTTACATTGCTTTCTGCATTTATTCGTCTTGACGAAGCACTTACTGCTTTCCAATTTCATTTTATCCCATGGGAACGTGATATTGCAGACTGGCAGCTGAAGTTCTCGGTCCTGGAGCGTCATTGGTGTCCGAGGGATGTATAAATAATTAATGAAACGGGCGAATACTCTCAACGATGCTGCCTTATCGCGAAACGTCAAGATTCAATGAAAATAATGCTCGAACAAATCAATTACAATTCAATAATCAATGTATCTAACAGGTGAAACTTACTCTGCCAAAAAACTCGACTTCCTTCAAATATTTCTGTAACTTGGTCATCCACAAGTCGAATTGTTCGTCGACAGCAACGTTTGGTACATTATTTTCCACGTGGAACGTATGCAAACTTCTCCCGAGTCTCTTATCGTTCAGTCGTTTCAAATATTTATCCTTATATCGTCGCACATCGTTCTCCAAACTTATTATTCCGAACTTGGCCACCGTGATTAGATTAGCGAATTCTGACATTGCCAAACGAAGATCTGCTTCGGCCACGAGAAGATCCATCCTTCTCGGTTCTCGTATTTCACTAATTCAATTTTCCAAAGTATACATGCAAAATTTCTAATACAATCGCAAGAGAGAATAGATTTTCGAAATCTGTTTTCCTCGTGTCATTTATCGGTAACCATACAAACTTGTCCCTTGAAATTTCGCAACTATATTCAAACTGTAAAGCATTTATGCCAACTATAGTAACTATAATATAAAATTGTTATTTCTTATTTCAAAAAAATTTAGTTCCCGAATAAAAACCTTTGGGAAAAACACATTTATTCTTACAGTATACACTAACTATTCTATCATTTTTAACAAAACCAATGTTATTTAATGCGATAACCAAAGAAATAACGTTTCAAAGTGATACCGCCGTACTAACTTCATTCAAATTTCATCAAATCAGATCAAATTAGATCAAATTTCCATATTTGGAAGAGTAACTCGCAAACAAACGGTTCAATTACTCAAACAGCAAAAGATCAGTGTATAATTTCTTTTCATTATTTAAGCAATCGATATATAATTTAACTTCATCTGCTGAAGGTTTCGTATATTTCAAAGAATCTTCGTCAAAGGGTTAAAGGGTTAAAGTTAAAGAACAGCGGAAAATAAAGTCGCCCTCGTCAAACTCTTTGCGACCGAATCCAATTAAAACAGCGAATCGATTGGAAATTAACTTGGTCGCGGAAAGAAGGGAATTTCCCCAGATGGAGAAAGTTCCGCGATAGTTTCGCTCGGTTTTCAGTCTGCATCTTAGCGAAACGCAGCGAAAAACGATCGAACAATTGACAGAGGCATGTAAATGAAATTACGGACCAGTCACCCCGCAATTGCTCGTTATCGGAAAGGCGATTGCAATTTATTCGAGCGTTTTGTTGACCGCTCGGACGTGGAAATTTACGAGCGAAGCCTTCGGGAACTATTTACTCGCCGCCGCGAGAGATATTTACGAGTGTCAAAGGTGTTTGCTGAAATCTGAGGCACCAGTCGTTTTTTTATGGACTCCTGTTCTATCTTTATTATAAAAGTTCCTGCACGTCGGACGGTATCGTGCGCGATAACTTGTTCAAGTCGCTTTCATACGCGCAGATTGCAAAACGTCGAATTGGCCGAGCTAACGATGGCTGAAATCAGAGTGCATTAGGAAAATAAATGATTATCTGAGAACAAATCGATTTATTCGTATGATCATTTTCGTAAATTTATGTATTACAGTTATTCCATGGCGATTCCATAGGGTAAAATGAAATCAGAAAGGAATAATTGCTGCTTTAAGATGAATAAATGAGAAGAACAATGTGAAACAATTAAAGGGAACTAGTAATTAACTGAAGGGATCTTAGAACAAAAAATCTGTATTTGATTTTCACGTTCTAGATGCATTTATTGAACTGACAAGAATTCGATGAGTAGAAACATAAATTAGACGTCGTTAGAAACGATTGATAAATAATTTGATTTCGTTACTTTATTTGTGAAAGTTCTTAGAATAAAGTATGTTCGGATGGTAGAAACATCGATAGATAATGCGAGAGTTTTTCATGTGAATGCGAAGTTTCTGCAATGAAATTTTCAAAATGTAGAATGACTCATTTTATTAGTTATCAGGCTGATAAAGCAATTACATAATGTAAACATCTTGAAGTTCAGATCAAGAGAAAGTTTCGTACAACTTATCGGCTTCATTGATAAACGAAGAAAACACTTCTGTTTTTTGTAGAACGGGATCAACAATATTTATCGAAAATTGCAGTAGAGTGTAATGGAAGAGAACAGAAAAATACAATAGCTAGTGTTGCATGATGCAGATAATAATGCAGGCGTTAATATCTCCTCCCTTGTTTTCTTATTTTTCAGTTCAATTTTTGTTTGACGTGCTCAAGTATTTTCTTGACCATAAGATTACCATTTCACGTCGATGAGAAATTATTTGGGTCACCTTTTCATACTGTGGTTCTACTCAAAAAAGGAATTCTGTAATTTTTTGATAGAAAACGCAGGATTTAGGAGTTTTTGAGCTTACGACTTTCAAAATGTAGAAGTTTCGGAGTTTGTGTCTTAAGACTTTCAAAATTAAGAAGTTTTATGAGTTTAGAATTGAAGACATTTAAAATTTAGAAGTTTTAGAGGTTGAAACTTTTAGATTGTAGAAGTTCTGAAGTTTCAAAGCTCGAGACTTCTCGATTTCAGAAGTCTCAGAGTTTTAGATCAACTTTTTCGAATCTAGACGCTTTACGGTTTCAAAGCCTGAACTTTTAGATATTAGAAGTTTCCGAATCTCAGATTCTAAAACTTTCAGAATCCAGTAGTTCCAAGATTTCAGAGTGAAAGATTCCCAAGATTTAGAAGCTCCAGAGCTCGAAACCTCTAGATTCTAGAAGTTCCAACGCTGAAGGCTCCCAAAATTAAACGCGTCAGACGCAAGACTTGAGAATCTCGAGATTTTCAAGCTGCAGCGTCTCAAAGGTGAACAAAGCAGATATTTTTTTGGTAACAAAACATCTTTCGACAGATGCGTGTGCCAATAATCAATGGTAAAAACACGCGACACGTTTGGGGCGGTATCGTCGAGAAACGATATGGGTCAGAAGTTCAGAGCGATTACTTTATTCCGAATAAGTATAAAAGCGGCCGGTGCAAGCACACCCCGCCACACATCGTCCGATCCGGTGAAAGGTAAGGGCGTGCAAAGCTTTTCCGAAAGAAAAAGGGGAGATGCTGAAGATCACGTTGTTGCTGGCGCTCGGCGCCGTTTGCGCCGTGCACGGCGCGAGGTTCGAGGAGAACCGCACCGCCAACATGGAATTCCTGCACAAGCAGAAGAAGATCTACGATCTTCTTCTCTACGTCAATCAGGGGGACCTGATCGACGCTGAATTCTACGAGACTGGCAGAAACTACAACCTGGAGAGCAACATCGACATGTACAAAGACAAGGTGACCATTTTTCCTTCCTACGATTTCACGCGTTTTTCGAACGCCGATTTGTAATAGGTTGAAAATTAGATCCGAACGATTTACAGTCGAGCAACTGGATGTTTCTAAAACTGTGTCCAGCGAAATTCGAATCGATTTGTCGGTTGGTTTCAGTATGCCGCGCAAAAGTTCATCTGGTGGTACAAGCAGGGATCGTTGCTCAGCCGCGACGCCATCTTCTCGATGTACAACCAGGAACAACTGTACGAGATGCAACAGCTGTTCGAGCTGCTGTACTCGGCGAAGGACTTCCAGACCTTCTACAAGACAGCTTGCTGGGCCAGGCTTAACTTGAACAACGGCGTCTTCGTCTCTGCCTTCACTGTCGCTGTGATGTACAGGGAAGACTGCAAGTACATGATACTGCCAGCGATCTACGAGATCTACCCCAATCTCTTCTACAGCTCCAACGTGATCCAAGATGCACAGAACATCAAAATGTCGAAAGGTAGTGTTCTGTGGATAATTGTTCTGGGGAATATTTGTTTCTTTTACGTTTGAACGCCTTAGTTTAGGAGCTTCAAGCGTTGGAGCTTCTGAATCTTAGAGATCAGCTTTTAAAACCCTGAAGCTTTGAGATTTTAAAAGCTTGAAAACTATGAAGCTTCTAGAGTCTAGAAGTTTTAAGCTCTGAAACTCTAAAGCTAATTGTCAAAGGCTTCGAGCTCTGAAGCCCTAGAGCGTCGAAAATCCAGAAACTTCAAGCTCCGAAGCTCTAAAAATTCCAAAGCCGAAAAGTCTCAAGTTCCAAGACCCTAAAGCTTCTAAAGTCCAGAAATCTCCAGCTCAACCCCTAGAATGTCTAGATTCAAAAAGTCTCAAGTTCCACAACCCTAAAGCCGCTAAAGTCCAGAAATTTCAAGCTCAAACCCTAGAATTTCTACATTCAAAAAGTCTCAAGCTCCAAAACCCTGTAACCCCCAAAATCCTTAACAATCCATCCCTCGGAAAAGTCGATTTTTCGCAAAAGTCGATTTTGCTCCCTCAAATTCATTCTTCGAAGAAAACGGATTCCCAGATCTCAGCAAAAATTTCTGAAAACGTCTGTTCAGCTTTCAGCGGAGCCCCAGCGATCGGAAACGTAGAATCGTACACGATCTACGCGAACTACTCCAGAGCTTACATGCCCTACATCGACTCCGAGTACAAAATGGACTACTTCATGGAGGACCCAAGCTTGAACGCCTACTACTACTACATCCGACAGATGAACCCGTTCTGGATGTCCAGCAAATACGGAAGCATCTCGCAGGAAGTTCGTGGAAGGATTTACTACTACGTTCACCAGCAACTGATGGCTAGATACTACTTGGAACGCATGTCGAACGATCTTGGTAAGATCGAGGACTTCGACTGGTACAAGCCCATCTACCCTGGATTCTTCTCCACTCTGACGTACGCGAACGGTGTCCCCGTCCCACAGAGGAACAAGTACTCGTCCATCCCCTTCTACAAGTACAAGTATCTTAAGGTGAATATACTTAGCTTGTACATAAACTTGTTCGCTTAATGATTTCGATTGAGAACTTTAGTTAACAGTCCTGGTATTTTTGGAATTACTGTATTGTCTTGGTAGAGAATTGAGTTGAAATTTGAAGTATTGTTTCAGTAATTGTAGTATTGCTTTGAAAATTGCAGTATTGTTTCAGTAATTGTAGTATTGCTTTGAAAATTGCAGTAGTGATTCAGTAATTGTAGTATTGGTTCAGTAATTGCAGTATTGCTTTGATAGTCGAAGCATTGATTTGAAAATTGCAGCATTGCTTTGATAGTTGAACCATTGATTTGAGAACTGCACTAGTGATTAAGTAATTGTAGTATTGCTTTGAGAATTGCAGTAGTGATTCAGTAATTGTAGTATTGATTCAGTAATTACAGTATTGCTTTGACAGTTGAAGCACTGATTTGAAAATTGCAGCATTGATTCAGTAATTGTAGTATTGCTA
Organism: Nomia melanderi; assembly: GCF_051020985.1. Classification (NCBI taxonomy): domain Eukaryota; kingdom Metazoa; phylum Arthropoda; class Insecta; order Hymenoptera; family Halictidae; genus Nomia; species Nomia melanderi. The sequence continues at coordinate 9,146,347 of NC_135000.1, forward strand.
TGGAAGTTGCAGCATTGATTTGAGAACTGCAGCATTGATTTACTAATTGCAGTATTACTTCAAGTGTATTACTAGAGAAAGTACAGTGTTGCTTCACCAACTACAGTGTTTCAATAGCTAGAGTATCGAGTACAGGATTGCCTCAGTAACCACAGCTGCTTCAATAATTGCATCACTTTGAAAGCTACAGTTCAAAAACTCCTGTTAACCAATGAAGTACCAACGAACGATTCTCTATTCCAGGACGTCATGGCCCTGGAAATGCGCATAATGGACGCCGTCGACTCCGGCTACCTCTTAGACGAGGAAGGAAAGAGAATAAACATCTACACACCGGAAGGTTTGTACTTACTCGCGAACGTGATCGAAGGAAACATGGACTCCTGCAACAGGAGATTCTACGGCATGTACGACGCCCTCGCTCGCGACATCCTTGGCTTCAGCTTCAACCAGCAGAACAAGAACAAGCAGATCCCCAGCGCACTGCAATGCAATGCCATGAACATGAGAGACCCCTCGTTCTACATGCTCTACAAGAGAATCATGAGCTACTTCCTCAGGTACAGTGCTCAAACTACCTGTCCACTTCGAAGATTTCGTTTTCAACCTTTCTTATACAAATTAGAACAGTTCTTGAGATTTGAAGCTTTTCGTTGTTGAATTTAGTCCATAGAATAGTTTAACACGATCATGGTGATGGAATTTATGAAGTGACTGATTTAATAGTTCAAATCGTTGAGTGCTAAGTTTTTAACGTACAATTTTTCGTGTGATTTTTTCAGATACAAGAGAAACCAACGCATGTACTCCCAGTCTGAGCTGGTGCTGCCTGGAGTGAAGTTCGATTCCGTGAACGTCGACAAGCTGACCACCTACTTCGACTACTGCGAGACCCTTATCAACAACGCTATCGCCGTTGAGAACTTCAACCGTGGAAAATCCCTGCGCCTCAAAGCCCGCCGCCTTTGTTTGAACTACAAGCCGTTCTCTTACAAGTTCAACATCAACTCTGACAAAGAGATGAAGGCTATGCTGAAGATCTTCCTTGGACCAGACTACAGAGACGTGGAACAGGACTATGTCTACCTGAAGAAGTACTACTACCAGTTCGTCGAAATGGACAGATTCATTGTGAACCGTGAGTAAAATGATCTTCGAGGTTTTCGAGTTATAGAGGTTCGAATTGTAGGTTTCAAGTTGTAGAGATGTTTGGATTGTAGGATTTTTGAAATTATGGAGACTCCAAATGTTCGAACCATGGAGATTCGAATTATGAAACTTCCAAGTTTTAGAGATTCAAATTACGTTTTCAATTTATAAGAATTCCCAAACTCTAGAGAGTTTCAAGTTATAGAAGCTAATCCATAGAAACTCAAACTACAGAAATTTCCAAACTATAGGGATTCGAATCACAGAAACTTCCAAGTTATAAAGATTCAAACTATACTTACTCCAGAGATTTTAAAATAATAAAAATTTCTAAGCTACAAAAGCTCAAACTACAGAAATTTCCAAACTATAGAGATCCAAATCATAGAAACTTCCAAGTTACAGAGATTCAAACTACATTCTCAGTTTACAAGAATTCCCAAACTCTAGAGACTTTCAAGTTACAGAAGTTTCTAAGCTACAAAAGCTCAAACTACAAAAACTTCCAAACAGTTTCAAATCGCAGAAACTTCCAAGTTACAGAAGCTTCTAATCTATAGAACCTCAAACTACACAAACTTCCAAACAGATTCAAATCGCAGAAACTTCGGAAACCCTAATCTAAACCCACCCTCTTTCTTTCCAGTCCGCCCCGGAGCGAACAACATCGAGCGCCAGAGCTCGGAGTCGATGTTAACGATGCCGGACATGATGCCGATGAACATGTTCTTGGAGAAGCTGAACAAGGCGATCAGCGGCAGCGCGCCGTTCATGTACTCCAACAGACAGTTCGGTTTCAGCGAACGCCTGACCCTGCCCAAAGGTAAACCAGAGGGCATGAAGTACAAGATGTTCTTCTTCCTGAGCCCGGTCGACGAGGGCAGCATGCGCGAAAACGAGTACCCGATGTTCGGCAAGATCCTGACCGACGGCAGAGCACCTGGATTCCCATTGGACAGACCAATGTACGCCTGGAACTACACCATTCCCAACATGGCGTTCAAGGACGTGATGATCTACAACTTGGTCGAATAGACACCGGAAACCGGCCGATCCACACGTGGATCTTCGAGATTCTTAGATTAACCTTGTGACATGAGACTCGTTTAATAAAGAAACATGAATATATTTGTGTCTTTTCTTTTGTTGCATTTGGGTAACTTGGGAGGGATGGTCTTTTTGGAATTACTGCGTTATGGAGGTTATTGGTTCATAAGGAAATTAACCGTTCGGATGCTAAACTTTCGTGGATATTTACCGAAAATGTGATTGGGTGTATGCGAAAAATTAATAAGAGTAGTTATCTAATGAAATCACAGATATTGTTTTATTACAAAAGAATAACATTTATTCAAATAAATTTACTTTGATTTATTTCTTGAAGAACATCGTAAGAAAATTATAATTAAGCGTCGAAATCCAGTGGTAATGAGATCGAGCTGTTTTACCTGGAATTATGTTGATTAGGAGATCGAAGACGCTTTGATGACCCAGGCAATGACGAGGTTTGGCTGCCAAGAAGACATCTTGAGACTATTTTACGTTCATGAGAAGAAGTTCCCTTGAACCTTTATGTTATGTTATGTCAAAGAGGAGAATACTAAACTGCTTCTTATTTTTATTCATTTTAGTTTCCACTGATTCGAACGTATTTTTCAAGCAGCCTATACAGTTCCTCCGTTTCTCCCGTTCACAATATTTTCGTCAGCCTTCCGAATCAATTATCCTGCAGACATTTATCCATGAAATGAAACAAAAATTAGCTGAAGAATTTTAGATCTTCAAATTTTTCGAATCTAGACGCTTTACGGTTTCAGAAACTTTTACATATTAAAAATTTACGAATCTCAGATCCTAATATTTTCAGAATTCAGTAGTTCCAAGATTTCAGAGTTAAAGATTCCCAAGATTTAGAAGTTTCAGAGCTCGAAACCTCTAGATTCTAGAAGTTCCAACACTGTACCTCGAAACATCGAAGTAATTAAAAGCTCTGCCAAATGCAACAACGTTTGACAGTAATTTTACAGAATTTAAAGTGTCTCAAATTATTCGTTTCATTTCTTCATTCTGTAAAATGTTCAGCTGCTGCACGCTACAAGTCATTTTCTTAATGATACGCCATTTTTGACACATGATGTCATTTTTAATCGGTGTGCCGCTGAAATGGCTCGCTCTGTCAGATATCTTTGACATATTGCCGTCATTTCTTTCATTTCACATTTGTTTCTTGCAAACAACTTTCCCTAACATTCCACTGTACAGATAATTAGTAACATTAATTAGTACATCAATTCTTTAACCTATTAACACTAGAACTACCGAACACTAAAATTGACTTTCTGAAATTGTTCTAAGGAAACTCTAAGAATCTATCGAGATTTCAATTCATTTACAATTCAGTTTGCACAGTAATTTCTCAGAGAATTGACTGGTATCTTTTCAATAATTGTAAAAATAATAAACAATAGTAGTTTTAGTGTTAATACAGATGAGCATGCTGTGGAAATTCTTGGAAGACTGTTGTGAATATCAATAAATACATCATTCGCGAGATTTAAATGCAGTTTTCCTTTGAAACTATGATTATTCGATGATAACAGGCTTATCTGGTCCGCCGATGATCCGATAGGAGCCGGATGATCAAAGTTTCTCGATGATTATACCGAGCAATGATAAAGTGACACTTTCACCGAGATATCGGAGGTCAGAGGTCGTTGATTTCGCTCGTCGGAGAACGATGCGACGTTAAATGCCGCGTATCGGGCAGTTATCAATCGCGAATTACTCTTTATTGTAATCTAAATATATATAAATACTCATATTTTTAAATTTAAATACAGAGATTTCACTGGAGCTTACGTCTTCGTTAAATGCGATTAACTGAAACATTCGATTCAACTTTACAACGTGTTTCGTTGATCGAATCGAATGTTCCCCGCGCGATTTCGATGTATCGTAAATTCACGTACGAAACGAGAAGATATTGTTTGAACCATTCATATAATTTAAGAATCAAAATTGTGTCAAACATTTTAGAATCAGCATTATGTAAACCGCTTAGAAATTGAAACTATTTGAACGATTCAAAGATCGAAATCATTCAGACGATTTAAAAATCAAAATTGTGTCAAACATTTTAAAATCAGAATTATGTAAACCGCTTAGAAATGAAACTATTTGAACGATTCAAAGATCGAAATCATTCAGACGATTTAAAAATCAAAATTGTGTCAAACATTTTAAAATCAGAATTATGTAAACCGCTTAGAAATGAAACTATTTGAACGATTCAAAGATCGAAATCATTCAGACAATTTAAAAATCAAAATTGTGTCAAACATTTTAAAATCAGAATTATGTAAACCGCTTAGAAATTGAAACAATTTGAACGATTCAAAGGTCGAAATCATTCAGACGATTTAAAAATCAAAATTGTGTCAAACATTTTAAAATCAGAATTATGTAAACCGCTTAGAAATTGAAACAATTTGAACGATTCAAAGATCGAAATCATTCAGACGATTTAAAAATCAAAATTGTGTCAAACATTTTAAAATCAGAATTATGTAAACCGCTTAGAAATGAAACTATTTGAACGATTCAAAGATCGAAATCATTCAGACGATTTAGAAATGAACATCATTCCAAATATTTTAACATCAAAATCATGGATACCATTTAGAAACCAAGATTATTTGAATAATTAAAAAATCTGAATCCCTTAAGAAACTAAAAAGAATTGTCATTCGATGATGGAAACATCTGAACGTCTCGCAATCCGAACGCCAGCCAATAACGCGTTGTTTTCATTAACAATCTCCCTCCCCCGCGGCATTACAACATTGTAACATTGTTACGTCGTCGCGCGTTAGTTATGTATTTGTACCTGATTATGACAGAGTTTATCGAGAGGCGTCTGGTAAACAGGATTACCGCTTCATCGGATGATCTGTTTGTCATTTCCAGCGGATCCGTCAGTCATTTACAGCGTGCAGATAATGCAATCGCGTTGATACTCGTCCCAGTCGCGGTTCTGTAACACAATCAGCGAACGGTTGCGTAACGGACTGCAGCAACCGTGCGAAAAAAGAAAGCAGCAATTAACGTGAATCACTTAAACATGCGTTCACGTTGATAACGAGTGCTGCCCGTATTCTTTCGAATGTATGTCACCGTATCCGAGCATTTTCACGTATGAAAGCGTCATTCAATTGTAAATAAACACCTCTTATCAGTGGATTGTAATTGTCTCGGTTCATTGTATCCACGTTTCGCTGAATATGTTTACTTTCGTTGGACATCGAGGAGTTAATTAATGAAACGTACTTTTCGACTCGATCTTAGTGGTCGATCGTTTTAGCTGTTTCCGATTAAACGAGGATTGTTGAAGACGTTTCACATGAATTATTAAATATTAGAGTATGCGATCGTCTGTTGTTTATAGAATTTGATTAATTGATTGCGATTTCTCGCTGTAGCGGAGGCCAAAGGTTGAGTAAACGAATGAACGTTACACTTCAATCGATCGGAAGTGATTGAAAGTAATAAGGAAATTTTTAATGGAGTTATCGAAGTTAATAAGTTAATTATTGATGAAGTACTTGCAGTATTGTATAACAATAATTACAGCAACAGGATTATTAACACTAATATTAGATTAATACCATCAATTTATCGTTAAGCTATCATCAATCTCTATTTGCATTGTTTCCCATAACTCAACAGATGCTTAGTTAACTCAACAATATCAATATCAATATCATATTGTGTCAATAATCCTGCTGTCACTGTTATGTTAGTAATACTGATACTAATATTATTCCTCTGTAATCAATAATTTCTGTGAGATGAAATGTTCAGATTCGGAAGACCAAGTCATGGAAAAATGATCTAATTAGTCGAACAGTAAGAGATCAGCAGTTTTCTTTCTTTCTATTAATTAGGCAATTGATATATAATTTAGCTTTACATGTCGAAGGTTTTGTACGTTTCAAAGAATCTTCGTCCGCAAAGGGTTAATACCATCAATACCATCATTAACACAACACAATTAACACAATACTCCCATTAACCCTTTGCGGACGGATGTTAGTATTTCGGTGAGATGAAATGTTCAGATTCGGAAGACCAAGTCGTGGAAAAATGATCTAATTAGTCGAACAGTAAGAGATCAACGCATAGTTTCCTTTCTTTCTACTAATTAAGCAATTGATATATAATTTAGTTGAAGGTTTCGTATGTTTCGAAGAATCTTCGTCCGCAAAGGGTTAATACCATCAACTAACCCTTGCCAAGCTACCATCAACCATTTACCCACAATTTCCCATCATCCAACAAACTCCATACACACAGCATACACAGCACCCACAATAAACGCTAAATCCTTAATTATCTATCGACTATTACGATAATAGTCCGGCGAAAGCAGATAAACCAGCCTCGCGACCTTATCCCGGACCAGCGAACGATAAACTGTCGGGATTATCGTCGACCTGCAAGCATTTCGGCAGAGTATATAAGCCGAGGACGGTCCCAAAAGCAGTAACTCTGGTTCCTAGTCCCAGAATGATGAAGTCAGTGCTGTGGATCCTGGCCGCCGTGTGCCTGTCGGTGCACGCCGCGCACCTGCCCACCCAGACCGCCGACAAGACGCTCCTCCACCAGCAGAGGGACATCTACGAGCTGTTCTGGCACGTCGACCAGCCCACCGTCTACATTCCCAAGCTGATCGAGAAGTCTCGCACCTTCAACATCGCCGATAATGTCAACAACTACGAGGACCAGGTACGGAAAACCGGGGAACGCCCGTTCTCCAGACACGCGTCTCCTCGAATAACGATCGTTGACCCTTTGCACTCGAAAGTTTCTCACTGGGAAATATTTAACATTCTCCGACGAGATATAGACGACACTGTTTAAAACTAATTTAACGAAAATTCATGGATTTAACGAAAATTTCCATTGCTGATCGAACTCTTGAATGATTGGAGAAGAGAGAATTATACCGATCTTTCAGTGATTCGATCGTTCGCTCGTTGTAGATTGAAATGCTTGAGGGCAGTGGAGAATATGGAAGCTCCAATTGGAGAAACGGGGATTAAAGGAGATAGACTTGAGGAATATGGGGCAACTGGGACGTTTAATTGGAAAGTGCATTCAGGTTTAGTCTAATTGTTTCGAGAAGCAATGCAAGATTCGATGCATTTTTTAGGAGAGAGTCTTTTATTTGAGGAACTGATTAACTATCTGAAACGAGAGATATTCAAATTTTATTTGTCTTGATATATGAAGGACCAGTTTGTCGTTTCAACTGTAGAACTAAAAGATATTAGGGGAATACAGTTGGATAAGTATTTAGAAATCATTACAATTCATTTTCAATAACCAAACGTTCGGACTAACAATTTAGTCCATTTTCAATAACCAAACGTTCGGGCTAACAATGTAGTTTATTTTCAATAACCAAACGTTCAGGCTAACGGTTCTTATTCTCAATAATCAAATATTAATCTAGCAATTCAGTTGAACAGCGAAAGACAACGATCAAACTAAAAATCCTCAGATTTCATCTGACTCCCTCGATCCGAATTCATCCCCTAATTCTGTCTAATTCGATTGGTTGCAGGAAGCCATAACGGAATTCATGAGCATGTTGCAACATGGAATGTTGCCACGTGGGAAAATCTTCACGTTCATGGACCCGGCGATGAGGCACGAGGCCAACATCCTGTTCCGCGTGTTGTACAGCGCCAACTCGTACAACACCTTCTACAACACCGCTGTCTGGGCCAGGTTCAACGTCAACGAGATGATGTTCATCTACTGTCTGAGCTCCGCCGTCATCCACAGAGCTGACCTCGCCAACGTCAGGCTGCCCCCGCTGTACGAGGTCATGCCTCACCTGTACTTCAACGAAGACGTCATGCTTATGGCCACTAGGGTCGCCATGGGCGAAACTAGTTAGTATATACATTCTTCATATGAACTTTAGAGAGCCGAAGCTTTGAACTTAGCCTGACCTAGCTTTTCGATTTGTTAGATAGTGGAGCAGTTAGACAATCTTCGAATTTGCCTTTTTCATTGTTAAACGTAACTTTGTAGCTTTCAAGTTTGCTGTTTTTATTGTTAACGTAGCTTTTTGATTCGTTAGATAGAGATATTGTTAGGACAGTTTAGAGTTTCCTTTTTTCTTTGTTGGAAGGCCTAGATTCTGTTTTTATCTATGATTAGCTGAATTAAGGGAATGATGGTAATTAATAAGTCCTTGAAGTAGCTTTTGTTCTAACAGATCAGGCTGAAATTACAAATTTGGAAGGTCTAGATCATGTTGCTGTCTTCATCGTGTAATAATTCATAAAAAGTCACGATAATAATTAATAACCAATAATTAACGTCACTGTCGCACAGTTCGAGAAATTCCTAATATTCAAGACCTACGTTATTCCTATCTCTAGCGTATACTAATTAATTTAGAATTATTATTGTCAATTTCTATAAGTTTACAGCTTATTTCTAGTAGTTAGCATTTAGTTCAGTGGTTACTAAGTAGAACTAAGCAGTCATAAAACGATTAGTCCAGTCGTTAGCGCATAGAATCTCGAAGATGTTCTTAATCATTTAAAAGTTCTTAATAATTTCGTATTCCTTTTTCAGTGGAACCAAGCAAGGTCGTCGGTGGCGTAAGGCACTTCGTCCTTCCAGCGAACTACACCAGGAACTGGCTGACCACACAGGTCATTCCCGAGCACAGGTTGACTTACTTCACCGAGGACGTCGGTCTGAACTCCTTCTACTACTTGGCCAGCAAGAACTACGAACACAGCATGGCCTTACCGGCGACTACTGTTCGTGCCCAGGAACGCGGAGAATACTACTTCTTCCTTCACAATCAGCTGTTGAACAGGTACACTGGATTCTAGTGCAAAATTAAAATAGAAGGTCCATTAATTTCACAAGTTAAATTAGTAGTAATATAAAGTAGCCGCGAGTGCGGTGAATTTAAATGCACCGTCATTTTGCAGCTTTATGAGACTATTTATGTTACAACTCAATGTTCAATGTTCAATATTAATATTTAATATTTAATATTTAATATTTAATATTCCTTTGTAATTATAATTCGTTTGTAATCCCTTTGGAATCACAGAGTCCCTAATTAGAATCAGAAACAATGAGTCTCCAAAATCCAGTTAAGAAACTAAGTTTGAAAGTATTAATGAATTTAATATTTAATGTTTAACATTCAATACACAATATTTTCGTGCTCAGTTTCTCAAGTGAACTTTAAAGAATACTCATTACCTCGAACTCTAATTACTCTTAATCTCGAGAAACGAGAGCTAAAAAGGATTCACCGCTAACAACAGGCTGTTACTTTCAGATACAAGATGGAGAGACTTTCAAACCGCTTAGGCGAGATCCCATCCATCAACTCTGACAGGCCAATCGTCACTGGATACTACCCCAAAATGCGCTTCCCTAATGGCCTCCGCTTCCCAGTGAGAGAAACCAACGCTGTCGTGCCTCTCCACATGCAGCGAAAGATTCAGGTAACAATTTCGAATGCTCGAACGAGGCTTCTTCTTCCAATCTCAATTCAATTAACCCTTTGACTGCGGTGATAAAAAATGAAACCATCTAATCAAGTATCCATCCACTATAGAAGCATAATTTATAGGAACTATAATCAATTTTTGCGAATCTTTCGCGAAAGCAAACGAGTTAACGTGTATTGCTTGCTCTCGTTTAAAACAAAGTTAAAGGGTTAAACGAGTATTCAGTCTCAATTCGTTAAACTGTTCGTTGAAGACTAATCACTACTGAACAACTTGTTAACCAAACTACCAACAACAATTGCAATAACTCACGAAGACTCCCTTAAACCTTCACCAAAGCAATTCTTTCTATTCAAACTAAATGATTTCACCCATCCTCCGCCCAGAGATCGAAGAATTGCCAATAAACAAATATTCCCAAGCCTCGAGAATACTGATTGAATTCTTCCAAAGACACCTCCGAAACGAATTACTCCAACAATCGTCGTTCAACCATCGAATTCAACGAATCATCCATTGAGTTTCGTTTCAACTTCGCGTTTGACGTTCCAGCTGCTGAGAGACCTGCACACGAGACTCTCCGCCGCCATTGACGCCGGCTACCTGATCAACCGCAACGGAGACCGCATCAACATCTACACCAAGAAAGGATTGAACCTGTTGGGAAACACCGTCCAGGGTAACGCCGACAGCGTCAACAGGCGCCTCTACAAATCGATTGACCTGGTCGCCAGGGAGGTCTTCGGGTTCGGCGAGCTGGCCACCAGCAAATACGGAACCGTGCCCAGCGCGCTTGGCTTCTTGAGCACCAGCATGAGGGACCCTGTCTTCTTCAGCATCTACAGGAACATTCTCAGCTACTATCACAAGTTCGTATTGAGTTCCTATCGAAAATTCGCTCGGCAGTTGAAAGTAACTCGTGTCATTCAGACGAATGTTTCAGCATTTCAATGCTTTGCCATATTGTTCGCGTTCAGTATTTGAGAAAATAGCGATAACTTCAATATTTCACTGAATCAGTTTATCCAATCACCAGAAAATCATCTCTCTCTCTATCTCTCTCTCTCTCTCTCTAGTAATAGACGGAGCTGTTAGTTCTATGGAATCAGTTGAATGACACTCCTTAGAACAATTATCTTACTTGCAATTTACTTGCCACTCTCTCGACAAATGACAATTCTTCTTAGTGTTCCGAGAGAACTGTTGGTATCTATTAGTAACAATGTAGTCATTGTAAATATCAAAAATGCCAAGAATATCCCGCGAAGACAGAGAAACCGATCAAACCGTCGTTCCTCCTAGCGATCGAGTAGCAGACAAACGAAATGATGTCTGCGCTAGAGACTAAAGTGTATGTTTCCTGTGCAGGTACAAGGAGAACCTGCCCACTTACACGAACAAGACTCTGATGTTCCCTGGTGTCCACATCCAATCGATGCGCGTCGACAAGCTCGTCACCTACTTCGACACCTTCAAATCCATGCTGAACAACGGCCTGCCGATCCGCAGTCAAAAGGAAGCCGAGAGCATGCTGCTCCTGGCTCGCCAGCAACGACTCAACCACAAACCCTTCACCTACCACATCGACGTTGTCAGCGACAAGGCAGTCAAGGGTATGGTCCGCATCTTCCTCGGACCGAAATACGACTCGAACGGACACGAGCTCCAACTCGAGGACAACTACATGGACTTCATGGAACTCGACCAATTCAGCGTTGACCGTACGTATTACACGTTCCCCTTGTCATCAGATTGCTAACCCTTCTAAAATATCGAGTGAACATGAGGATCTTCGTAGAAGTACAGCTCCAAGTTAATTTGTAGAATCGAGTGATTTATACGAGGTTCCTTCAATCCTCGTCAAACTGACAAAGAGTCATTGAGATTCTTAATTACTAATATTCTAGTTTATAATCTACTGTTTACCTCAAATAACCACTGTCAACAATACCCTCAATCTACCGAATTATCTATATTATCTATTATCTATATATAAAGTAATCCTTGAAATATGCCGAACCTTCAGATGAAGCTAAACTATGCATCAATCTCTTAATCAGTCAAAGAAAACAGAATCTATACACCAATCTTTCGCTGTTCAAGTAACTAAATCATTCGTTTACGACTCAGTCTTCCAAATACGAGCGTTTCATCCCTGAAATGTCGGCATTCGTCCGCAAAGGGTTGAACATCTCCATCTGTCTTTCTTGAACTGACTCCCGACAACTTGACAACCAACTAAGGAAAGTAATTGCATAACTGAACTGTACAATCTCTTCCAGTGAAAGTTGGACACAACAACATCGAGAGGAACTGCGACGAGTCCATCTACGTCTCGCGCGACGAGCTGCCCAGCCACTCCTTCTACAAGAAGATCGTCGACAGCATCGAAGGCACCGACACCCTGACCTACACAGGCATGCCGTACGGTTTCCCTGACAGGTTGATCCTCCCCAGAGGCAGAGCAGAGGGTATGCCGCTGAAAATGTTCGTCTCGGTGACGCCGATCGACGAGACCCAAGTGGAGAGCATCCCGTCGCCGATCTTCGGCACACTGCTCACCGATGGACAGCCCATGGGATTCCCCTTGGACAGACCAGTCGACTGGGCACACCTCAACCTGACCAACATCCTCGTCAAGGACGTGCTCGTCTATCACACCGAGGAGCACGAGCTGAACGTGCCGTCCAAACGCGACTTCGAATAATTCCATCGTTTGCTTAATGCGTTTTTAAGTTAACTTTTGCTCATTGGCATTGATGATGCGCTCGGTTCCACGTGGGAACGGAGGAAAAGAGATTTGTAAAGAGATAGAATAAAGTTTATTGAGATATTTTCAACCTGCCTGTTGGATCATTTGCGAGATCTTTCACCCAAGAGTCGATCGTTTCGAGAGACGATCGGTTAACTCGATTTTCCTTTGTTTCGTTTTGTCCTTTGATGCGGTGGCTTTTTGGTTTTTCTTCGATTTCTTTCGTTGTTTGTTTTTTTTCATATTATTGGTTGATTTGTTTGTCTATTCGTTCGCATTGAACCTGTGTATGAAGAATCTGCGAAAGAATCGATGGAACAAGGAAGATTATTGTGAATACTGAGGATTAGAGGTAGAACTAGAGAATGTTAGAAAGTAGAAAGGTAAACTTAATATTGTTAATTTGTTACAATTAGATTTGCAGTGATCGAGCCACAGAACTGTCTGTGATTATAAATTTCTATGAAAGTTGTAGATCATGTTTCCTATTAATAATTAGAGCACATCGAATGTAATATGAAAGTAATTTGATTGAAACCTTACTCTGTCTTAACGATCTGTGTTGGTTATGAATTTATAGGAATTTGATTGAAAGTAATTTGATTGAAACCTTACTTTGTCTTAACGATCTGTGTTGGTTATGAATTTATAGGAATTACTGGTGTAATAAGTGATTTCGTTCAATAAAAACTTGTTAATTTTTAAATCGATGTTCTTACTCAGTTATTGGATTATAATTGATGAAGCACTCCTTAAAGTCACAATTTTTCTGTCCCCTTTCATTGAAGAGGAACAGCAGTATAAAAGGATCATTTAATAATCTTAATATATATTATACCATTAATTATAATTATAATGTCCATTTATACCTGTTATAAACGTCTACACAACAAAATAAAAATTATACATCGACCAATAGTGTGTTTAATTCCATGAAACAATCATTTACAACTCCCAATGTGCAAAATCCTCTTTATCAGTTAATTATTGAGTTATTCAATTATTAAATTATTTACTTAATCCATGAGAAATTACGATCTCCTTATAATTTCCAATAGATTGACCATACTTTCAGAAATCTAGCCGATTCCGTTCGAACAAGACGAATCGAGGCATAATTCACTCTTACATCCAATTAAGATGTCCGTTCGAACGATTTTTCAATTCTCCTAAATGGTACTCGTTGTATTGACAATTGTTAGTTGACAGAACGGCGCGGAGGATCATTAGGAAAATTATCGAGCGTGTCGAAGCTTGTTACGCCGACGAGAGACGCGTCTAATTTTCCGGCATAAATCACGGTTTTATCATGCAGACGAAAGAATCGCGGATTATTAATGAGCCGTAAGAATCGGCGAAGAAAAGGAGAGCTATGATACCGTGCCGGAGCAAGTGTTTCGCCGCGATAAAAAGGTATCTCCTCTAGATACCGTGCTTTCACATATTTATGTTTCTCGTCTATCGAGCGCTAACAAATCCCGATTAAATCTACGTAAACATTTATGCACTTTAATCGCGAGTGTTACTTAATCGTCGTGTCACTCGTACACAGATTAATTTCTCCGTACTGCGATTAAAACTATTAGGTATAAACTAGACCGAGGCGAATCCGAAAATTTGTTATTCATACACATTAAATTTGAATATCAGTGACATAAGATTTTAAGAAACTTAAAAGTCTTTGTTTCGTAAGCAAAACACTAAAAAATAAGAAATATCCTTTCATATTCTTCGACACTGAGTTCGCTTCGATTTTATAAACATTATTTATATTGTAGCAAACTTTTACAAGTAACTATCTATGTTTAAACCTCTAATTTCTAAGATCCAAGTGAACTTCTAGGACACAATAAAATAGACTACGATAAATGACCGTATACCTATTGTTAATAGGTAATTAATCTCTCTCAAATATTGTTCAGCGAAGAACCTTTGACCTTTCCTTAATTCATTCTCACCCAGTTCCTTTATCAATCATAAAAACCACGATACTGATTGGACTTTCATGATTTTATTTTGATGAATGAACGAAATTCAAAGTCTTGCGGCTTTCGACCCCGATATCAGAATGTCAAACGGATTTCGATAACTCGTTTGCGTGATTTTCGGTTTCTGCGTTCGATTATAGACGATATTGATACGAAGAATTGTTGTTACATAACGCGTCCATTCCCGCGAGCAACACAATCAGTTACGCTCGAATTGCGCGTAACGATTCGAGAATCGGAAGGCGCCCGTTTTGAAATTTCGCGGGCGAACGCCGACATAATGGCGACTCCAGCATTCGGCACCGAAGCCCTAAAACGAACGAATAACTCGATTGTTCGACTAAACACATTAACTATCATTCGATATTCACTAAAAGAACAATTCAGTCTACACAAAACTATTTTCTAGGTTTTTTAATCAACCAATAACAACGAAACTATCCAAGCAGCCATATATCAGCACGCGCTTCCCGCATTTCCATCATTCAATTTTCACAGAAACAATTTAATTACTCGATAAATCAATCGAGTATATGATTCACGTTACATTCAGAAAAGTGTGTTATCGATAATACTTATTAATAATACTAATCGCGTTAACTCCGAGATAAATTTCGTACGCCGAAGTATCTCATCGCGATCACGGGTTCAAGGACGAAGAAACAGCAAAAAACAGCAATCAGTTTCGCGGGTCGCGACCCGAAACCTTACAAAAACAGGGCCCGGGTGGGGAACGAATGTTTTCTGGCGAGGGATCGTTGATAGGGATCCCCGCGGGATATAAGAACGCCGATCGCCCAAGAGCCGGAGCGTTTTCAATCGTTGGCTTTTCAATCGGTGAAAACGATGTCGCGTCTGTGGCTGTTGGGACTCCTGGCGTTCGTCGGTTTGGTCGGGGCCAATTATTATGACACGTACACCAGCGACCAGACTTTTCTGGCCAAGCAGAAGAAAATCTTGAATCTTCTCTACCACATCCCGCAGCCCGATGTCGTGAACCCTCAGCTGTACAGCAAGGGCCAAGAATGGAGCATCGAAGCTAACATTCACTCGTACAACAAAACGGTAATTATCAAGTTCTAATTCTCTGGTTTCACTTTCGATCCTCCTTATTTTCCAACTTGTTCTTGTTTCATTCCAACCTACTAACTCTCCTTTATTTTCTATCGTCTACATTTACTATATATTTGACACTAGAACTACCAAAATGACTGGTTTCGATTCTTTTGCTTAGCAATTATTGATATCTTCGAGGCATTGAGTATTCGAAGTGATTTTGAAAATAGTTTCATTTGAGTGCTATAAGGAATGTCTGAAGAAACTGAAGATAATCTATTGTTACAATTCTTATAGAAATTGCATATTAATCGTATTAAATTAGTAGTTCTAGTGTTAGCCTATCGTCCTCTTATTTCATTCTCAATCCATCCCCTTTTATTTCCAATCGTTCCTTCGTTCAACTCGTTACATTCGCTTGAGTCCCATTGTTAAACTAGATTTCCTTCGCTGGGCTTAAAGTCCGTCGTCGATTTCTTAGGGAAACGATCAATCGATAACAAACAAGCTTCAATGAAATTCAAAGAAGTCGAATAGGATTTAGTAAACGTTCCAAGGGACTCGATGAACAAATTGTTCCTCGCGATTTCAGGAAGTCGCGGAGCAGTTCCTGCGGCTGTACAAAAATGGCGTGCTCGGACGCGGGGAGGTGTTCTCCGTTTACTACCCGTCGCAGCTGAGAGAGATGGTCCAGCTGTTCAAGCTGTTCTACTATGCGAACAGCTTCGACGTGTTCTACAACACAGCCCTCTGGGCTAGGAACCACATGAACGAGGGCGTTTTCGCGACCGCCCTTTACACCGCTGTAATTAACAGATGGGACACCGAGTTCATCCAGCTGCCGCCGTTGTACGAACTGTACCCGTACTACTTCTACAACTCCGAGGTGCTCACCAAGGCCCAGAACGTCGGGACTTACAGCCCGATAGGTAATCATCATCCAAAGTAAACGTAGTTTCCTTAACCCCTTGCTTTGCTAAAGTGTGCGAGGCGAAGATTTCAAATAGAATTTACCGAACATAAATATTACTTCCTTTCAATTCGAATGGAATATTATTCTGTTGTCGATTACTGTACTGTAGAGCGAACGTAGACAGAATGCCCATAGAATTCTCTATTTTCAATGAATTATTAACGGCAAGGGTTTAACACTGGAACTACCGAGCTCCATTGCTAGAACTTCATTCTTTCCTTCAATAGTTTTCATATATTAATGAAAGAAGATTTCGGAAATGGTCATTTTAGTAGCTACAGTATTAACCCTTGGCACTCCAGGTTTTGTAATCTATCAGCAACTAATTTTTATAGTATTCCTAACGAAGAGATCTTTTATTTTCCTTCTCAGTACGAAATTTGGATGCGTGGAAAATCAAATAATTTCAGGGCAGTTTCTTTAAGATTCATTAAAATGGTGCAATACTGGAGCCTAGAGTTCAAAGGGTTAAAACTCCAGCAATGCAATGATAACGAAACTGAAATTTCAGAGCTGAAGAAGACTGACGGATCAGACATGTACGTGATCATGGCCAATTACTCTGGCTGGTACATCAACCGCGAATACGATCTGGAGAACAAGCTGAACTACTTCGTCGAGGACATCGGTCTGAACGCGTACTACACTCTCTTCCGTTTGCAATATCCGTTCTGGCTGAGCAGCGAGGAATTCGGTTTCCCGAAGAACCGTGGCGAGGAGTTCCTGTACAACCACCTGCAGCTGTTGAACAGGTCAGTCTTCAACCCGTTGCTCTATGATCTCTTTCGTTCTATGATCTCTTAATTAGAAGTACTTCTAATTAAGCACAGCTGCGAAAGAGATCATGGAACGAGTAAGAAACGATAAGAACTCGATACTGACTCTGTTTACGTTCACTCTGAAGCAAATTGGAATTTGAAATATCACTTCATATATTTCGCAATATTTATTATAATATTATGTTATAATATTTAACCCTTTGCACTGTCACTTGATTTCACGTAGTAAAACTATAAAATTCGATATTCAATATTTAACTGTATTTGATCGGTGTGTAAAATATTCGGAAAAGCTTTGTCTCTCAATGCACTTGCGATTCCTCGAGTTAATTTCAAAAAATATCGTCTGTGCCTAGTTAGAAAATGTTCAATATTTCCAACGAAATACCTCCGAATGCAAAGAGTTAATATTATAACTGGTGCAATATTGGAGCCTACAGAGTTCAAAGGGTTAACACGTTGACTGTCAAGGCAAACTATAGGTTTCTAATCCTAGAAGTCAATTAGATTTAGTCATGTTGTATTATTGTTAAGGATTTCTATCATCAAACGATTCGAAATGAAACAGGTACTATCTGGAGAGGTTCTCGAACGACCTGCCAGCCGTCGAGGACTTCGACTGGAGCAAACCGTTCGTCCCCGGATTTTATCCGACCATGACCTTCCACAACGGATTGCCGTTCGCCCAGAGGCCAAGCTGGAGCCAATTCCCGGTCCACAAATACGGATACATCAAGGTAAGCGAGAAACCTAGTACAAATAACGATTAGACAACGATGAACCATGATTTCCCATGACAGCCGCGATGGGAATAAGAAGAACACGGTAACGAACGTAAAAAGGTCGAAAGACATGTCGTTTAACATGTCGAAAGAGTATTCGTTGCATTATTAACACAAAGAAAAAATATAATATTCAATCGTTCGATCGATTTGCATTATTATCATTGCATGTTCATTCAGCTGAATGTCACGAACGTAAAAAAGTCGAGAGACGCGTCGTTTAAACGGAATTGTCGCAATTTCATAGAGTAAAATACCCAAATCGAGAAAATATAATATTAAATCATTCGATTGATTTGCATTATTATTATTGCGTGTTCGTTTAGCTGAATGCCACCGCATTAGGCAGCATTATTTATAATATAGGAATCTCTTCAATTAATCATAGTGTAATTGAGTGAACTATAGTAATCCTATTCGGTTGGCGGTCATCGATGACAGTTTTAACCCTTTGATCCTCTGCGCGCAGAAAATCAGGGACATCGAGTCCAGAATAAGCACTGCCATCGACTCCGGCTACATTCTCAACAAAGACGCTAAATGGATGAGCATCAACACCCCAGACGGCGCTAACATTCTTGGCAACTTGATCGAAGGCAACGCTGACAGCATGAACAGCAACATCTACGACAGTTTGGACAGGCTGAGCAGAAAGGTCTTGGGCTTCAACCCGGAAACCTCCAGCAGAAACCAAATCTGGCCCAGCGCTTTGGAAGCTTTCCCCACTTCCTTGAGGGACCCTGCATTCTGGAGGCTGTGCAAGAGAATCAACGAATACTACTACAGGTAGGTCGTTTGGAGCTTTAGCTTTAGCTCTAGTTGTAGCTATAGCTATAGCTTTACTGGAGTTATAGTTCTAGCTTTAGCTTTAGCTTTAGCTCCAGCTATAGTTCTAGCTTTAGCTTTAGCTATAGCTCTAGCTTTAGCTCTATTTCTAGCTCTAGCTCTAGCTATAACTATAATTCTAGCTATAGCTATAATTCTAGCTTTAGTTCTAGATCTAGCTTTAGTTCTAGATCTAGCTATAGTTCTATCTATAGCTATAGTTCTAGCTTTAGTTCTAGATCTAGCTATAGTTCTAGCTTTAATTCTAGCTCTAGCTATAGGTATAGTTCTAGCTTTAGCTCTAGTTCTAGTTCTAGCTCTAACTTTAACTTTAGTTATAGTTCTAGCTCTAGCTATACCTCCAGCTATAGCTCTAGCTCTAGCTCTAGCTATACCTTTAACTTTAGCTTCAGCGTCAGCTTTAACTCTAGCCCTGGCTCTAGCTATAGCTAGCTCTAGCTTTAACTCTAGCTCTATGTCTAGCTGTTACTGTAGCTCTACCTCCAAGTTCTAGCTCCAAATTCCATCATCTTCCAAACCCAAATCGAGACAAGGATCGTACCTCCAACGCTATGGAATGATTCCAGATTCAAGCTCCGCCAGAAACCGTACAGCATGGACGAGGTCCTCTTCCCGAACCTGAAAATCCAATCTGTCACCGTTGACAAACTGACCACGTACTTCGATCAGTTCGACGCGACCATTAGCAACGGTCTGTTAATGCGCACCGCTGCCGAAGCCGAGTCCACCTTGGTCAAAGTTAGACAATACCGTCTGAACCACAAGCCATTCAACTTCCACATCACCGTCAACTCCGACAAAGCGACGAGAGCTGCCATCAAGATCTTCCTTGGACCCAAATACGACGCCCACCGCAAATTGGTTGAGCTGCCGGAAGGATTCAGATACTTCTACGAAGTCGACAACTGGGTTCTCAACCGTGAGTTTCTATTTTTCTTGATTATTTCGATGTTTTTGTTGAGTATGTAGAAGTAGACACGAATTGTCGCTGGAAAATTGGTGCAAACCGGTTGAACCTGAGAGATATTAATTGTTTCTTTCATTTTGATTGGCTAACTAAAGTGTTGGATATTAAATAGCAAGTTTCTTGTTCAGTATTCATTGCTGCTCTAGTTCTAGTTTTATTTTAATATTCATTGTAGCTCTAGTTCTAGCTTCACTTTATTATCCATTGTAGCTCTAGTTCTAGCTTCACTTTAATATTCACTGTAGCTCTAATTCTAGCTTCACCTTAATATTTAGTATTAAACTCTATAATTGTGTTACATCAAATCAAACGACGGCTCTACAGTACAAACGATCGAATGAAGTAAATACTTGGTGTCCATGTAACACGTCCCATGCCACGTATACCATAATTACCGCATAAGCAAGATACAACTAAAATTTCCATGGCACAGCATGTATTAATCAGAACAATACAATTGTATAAATGAAGTTTCATGAAATCGTAAGCAAAGAACCGCAGTCCAAACGAACATGGTATTCGGACTGTCGCTCTCTGCCACCTGAACGAAAAGCAGAAAGTCAGCTGCACATGTTAATCGAGCTTATTGTCTTCCACAGTGGACGCCGGTGTGAACAAGATCACCCGCAGCAGCAACAGCAGCTTCTTCTCGTCCGAGGACCCAGAGCCGACCGAGCTGTTCTACAAGAGAGTGCTGAAGGCAATCGAAGAATCCTCCACCGTCACCACCCAACGGAGAATCGCCGGCTTCCCCGAGAGGCTGTTGCTGCCCAAGGGTAAGAAGGAAGGAATCCCATACCAATTGTTCGTCTGCGTCAGCCCGGTGAACGAAGAATTCCAGTACGAGTCCAGAGTGTTCGGCAGCTACACCTTCGACACGAGACCGTTCGGCTACCCTCTGAACAAACCAGTGCCAGGATTCAACTACGATGCACCCAACATGATCTTCAAGGACATCATGATCTACCACAAAGACGACACCGACACCATGATCACGTACTAACCGGGTGTACGCTTCCCTTCGTTACTTTGGAACTTATCTTTGTAGCAACTAGGTGTTTAGAATAAATGAAGCTTTATCGGTAGAACGTTCCCGTTTCTTTCCAACTCGTTCCCTGGTTTTTTGGTTATTAATGCAGTAAATTGAAGATGGGAGTAGTTGGTTTGAGATGATATAGGTACTTAGCTTGGATGACTGCGATGGAGAATGCGGTAGGATCTGAGAATGGTGAGGACAACGGTTGAAAGATGGTTGCGTTTAACTTGAGTCCTGTTGAAACCAGCCGTCATTTTTCAATATTCAACATGTCAAATTAAAGCTGAGAGTCTTTACTTTAAGATAGAGTAATGTTCAATCAGCTGTGATGACGATAACATACTGAGAAATGCGATAAACCTCTATAAGGATACTAGCGTTATGCTTGACTTTTGAGAACCGTTCGATTTTAACTCATTTCCTACAGAAACAAGCAATTGCTGATTACCGTAGATTACCTCATTAGAAAGTAGAGACTGTCAGCTTTAATTTGGTATGCCGAACATTAAAATACATTGCCTGGTTTCGACAGGACATCAGTTAGAAGATCATCATTCAAAATCGAACCGATTTCCCGCTTGCGCAGCACCATCTACGAACAAACCGTTGAAACTACTAGCCAATTAGCTTCTTCCTTTCAAAGCTAGATGGCGCTGTTTAATCAACGCCATCTAGCGGCAGTTTAATAATACTATTTGGCTAGTAGTTTGAGCGTTCTGTTCGCAGATGGCGCTGCACGCGCTGGAAAATCAAAATTACTGCATAAAATGGATTAATTAGTAGAAACCAGTTGAATATTCTATAGTTTAGCAATTAGAAGATCTAAAGCACATCCTCAGCTACTTTTCTGTATAATTATCATTACGACTTTCGCTCGGATTAATTAATTATTATCGATTCTCCAGAACGTTGTCCCTCAGTCATCCAAAATTCTATACTAAGCTGCACGGAATTAATTAATTCTCTGTCTTCGACGACATAATTAGTGAACTTTTATGATCAGAGTAAGTAGAGTAGACTTCTAGCAACATTCCAGTACCAATTTTTCCAACGTCCGTCGTTTAATTAATGAGTTATTGGCGATTTTCGGAGTTCTTTCTTTTTCAATGCTTGTGACGAGTAAGACAAGGACAGCTAATTGTCAACGCCATCTTGGATAAAACTACCAAGCTACTAGCCATTTAGTATAAATTTTTGAACGTTAGATGACAGTAGAATATTTCTGTCCTTGTCGCACCTGTGTCTGACCTTGTCTGACTTGTTACAGTTACAGGAAATGTTCTCCAGTTTCAAGGTCAGCAGTTTTAATACTCGATTTGAATCGCTCGATGGCGCTTGAGCGCACCGTTCACGAAAATGCGTGAGACTCCCATAACCTCACCGCACTGCTTATGGCAGAAGCATGGCGAACGCGGTTAATTGCTCTACGTTTTCGTCCGACGGTGAATATTTCGCTAATTGCGGGGCCGATGGGAAATTGAAGATTTGGGACACGTCCACCGGCCGTTTGAAACAGGAGTATGTTTCTAATTTTCATCTGTCGTCCCCTTGTTGTGTTCTGACCTGGCTTTATGTCAACTCTTCATCAACAAATACCACGGTGAGCCATGTGCTTTTTTATTTCTGGCCCGATCGGAATCACGATTTTGTTGGATTTTGAATTTGCGCACGGCACCGGCCGAATGTTAATTAGAGGTTCTCGTAATTACGCCCGCGATCGTTTCTGTGTACTTTCTTTGTTTATCGGGTGAGTAGGTTTTACGACAAATTCGTAGGTTATCCCGGGAACGCGGTTTATAGTGTTTGTAATACATTTGTAGTATATTGTGCGGATTATATTTCATAGCCAATTTAAGATAAAATTTATACATGAAGATTAATATCCAATGATTTTGTTCCTGGTGGGGTAAATTAAATTTATATGATTGTTTAGCCTTCACCATGGAAGAAACGCAGAAAGAAGTCAATTTCAGAAGAATCAGCTCCCAAAGGCATCATTGCTATGGGATCCACGAATGGCAAGCTGACCCTTTATGATACAGCAACATCCTCAGTCAGTACTCAATTGGATGACCACAGCAGTACAGTCACAGCCGTAACTTGGTCTGAAACTGTTGGTTTATTCAGTGCAGCGGATGATCATCACATTATTCATTGGAATCTTAAGGAGAATGGAGTGAAATGCAAATGGAAATCTGGAAAGGGGAAGACAACGTCTTTAGCAGTTTCAGAAGATGGGAAAAGCTTGTTGTCTGGAGAAAGAGTTGTCAAATGGTGGAACCTATCTACCAAACAATTAATCAAAACGTTTACAGGTCATGCTAATCAAGTAACATGTCTGTCTACTGTAAAAATACCGTTTGGAAGTAACTATGTAATTAGTGGAGCATGTGGCGATGGTTGCCTTAGTGTTTGGACGTTAGATGAGGTGAGACACATGCTTTTCCGTATGCTTTTAGTATTTCTGAAATGTTTTCTGTGCATTAACGAAAAATATTTACAGCATAAAACTGAGAGAACAGCTGTGGCAAGCTTAGCTTTGCAAGATGATGCAGTAAGTGTTTCCGTGAACGTGTCAGAGGAGTCCCAAGTTGTTGTATTGGTAGTAACTAGGTCAGGTCAAGCACACATATTTCATTGTCAACAAAACGGTCGAACCAAACCTCTGAAACCTAGCTTGAGTATTGCGGTAGCGTCTGATATAAGTCAGAAAGACGGCGTTCAACAAATTCCTTTGTTACACGCGAAATTAATGGAAGACCAAAAATTACTATTAGCATACGGTACATATCTTAATCCTACGTTTGAAAGGGTAACTCCAGACTTTTCCGAGAAGGTGCAATGTTTGGTGCGCTCAGAAAATAGGAAAGCTAAGGACAAAAAGGAAGAAATTTCCAAGGTGAAGTCTACTATAATTGAGGATAACGTGGAATACCTTACACCAGGTATTTGTCTCCTATTATTTTATTCTGGTAAAGTAGTGAACTAGATTAGGTACTCACAGAATTGTTTTATGTAGGTTTAATAGAAACTGCACCAAAAAGGAATAGAAGCAACTCTGGATCGCAATTATTATTGAAAGATAGATTAGAAAACCTGAGTCTAAATGCAGAATCCAGCCCTGCAGGGAAAAGTACTAGTTCAGGTACTAATAGGACGCAACTTTTACTTCAAGGATTGAATAGTAAAGATAAAACAATTCTGAGCAGTGTATTCGTCACGAGAAACGAATCTATCATTAGGAATACTATAGCTAAATTGCCAGTACAGGCGATTGGACCACTAATTAAAGAGCTGACCATCTTGCTCCAGGGTAAAACTTTAACGTAAGATTTCCAAACGTTGAATGATAATGAATTGAATAATAAATCATTCAGTTTGTAAGTATTCATCTTCTTTCATTGGTTTCTTGTAGGAGTAAAATGGCTGTGAGGTGGTTGGAAGCACTGTTAATAACGCATGCAGGCCATTTACTATCACAAGCAGATCTCATGCAATTATTTGGACCCATTTTGAGTTTAATCGACGCCAAGCTAGCTCTTCTAACAGAAATTTCTAGACTCAGAGGTCGTGTGTCCCTCATTACAGGCCAGATCTCACAGACAGTTGAAGAACAACATAAGGAAGTTACAGAAAATTGTCTTGTCTATCAAGATTCAGGTTGTAATTGCATTGTAATCACTTTCACTGAATCTTCTGAATTGTATTTAACGGAGATAAATGCGAACAGATTCTTCAGAAGAAGATGACAGAATCGAGGATGAAGAGTTGGAAAGTGAGTCCGATGAAAATTGGGAGGAAATGTCAAATCAAGAAGACCAAGAGGATGAACAAGAAGAACAAAATGATCAAGATATCAGGAGTACAAATTCTGATGAAATAGACGAAAACGATAATCAAGACGATGATGGATCTATATCCAGCTAAAATGTTCACTTAGGTATAACTCTAAAAAACTTATGACAAAGTCCTGATTCATCTTCTATCCATTAAGTAACTAATGAAAATACTGAAATACGATTTTTTATTTTATTTCAGAAAGTATTCACTGGATATAAGGAATATGAGAAAGAAAAGAATATGAAATGTTAAATAAATGACGTTTTTCTACACCAATTACTTAGTTTTATTATCATTGCGTTAATGTCGATTTATTCTAATTATGAAATTATTATTATTATTAAATAATTACTATTGAATTTCTATTTCTGAAAAGAAAAGAATTTGATTAAAAAGCATTGAGAAACAGTAGGAAATATATATTATTTTTAAACGCTTGCGCCTTCTGCCATCTGTCACAAGGGGTGTAAACCTAGGATACGATTAAAGGTTTAAGGTTAGAGAGACATCGATCATTTATATGTTGCTTGAAAATTTATATAGAAAACTCGAAGGGTGTAAACAATTTTGCAATTTTTTAAATGTATTTAATTTGGTGAAATATAGTGACCTGGCATTTTTTTAAATCTTTATAATATGGTAAGTAAAAGAAAGATTAAAAAATAATTGGCTGGTATAGGTTATCATTTAGTACGAGCCGTAAACTTATTTTTTAAATATAACATATACGCGTGTCAACATGATTTTTCAAATCTCATTACTTTTTCGAAATAAATTTTTATTTTACAATTTATAACTTTAATACGTGAAATTACATCGTGACTTACAGAGTATAAATTTTATTTCTCAACAAGAGGTATTACTTGTGATTTTTATGTAGTAATGCGTTTTTTATTACAAGAATTAAAATGACATTGAGCATTATTAAAATTAAAATGTGTGTATAATATTTTCTAGCCAATGTTAGAACATGACATTGAACTTCCATCACCGGTTCCTGATTTGCTGTTGGATAAACATGCAAACTTTTTACTCGCATACGACAAGGATAAGGATGAATATGTAAGTAGTCATGTAAAACGTAGCTGATTAAAATTACTCGTACAGAAAGTAACTACCAAAATAAAGATATGTCTGTATTTCAGAAATATTGTATAACAGAACATTTACGAATGTCTGGCATGTACTGGGGATTAACAGCATTAGATCTTATGGGGAAACTTGATCAAACTAATCGGAGTGAAGTTCTAGAGTTCATAGCTCAATGTCAAACAGAAAGTGGAGGCATATCAGCATGTTTGCAGCATGATCCACACATTCTCCATACCTTAAGTGCAGTACAAATATTGTGCATCTATGATGCTCTCGATGTCATTGACGTGGGGAAAGTTGTGAAATATGTGAAAGAGAGACAACAGCCGGATGGAAGTTTCACAGGTGATATCTGGGGTGATGTTGATATCAGATTCTCTTTCTGTGCTGTGGCAACTTTGGCACTTTTGGTTAGTATCATGCCAAAGTAAAAATTAATTATATATAAATGTGAAATAAAACAGGACAATTTTGTTTTAGAATCAATTGGATGCTATAGACGTTGATATGGCTGTTAAATACGTGATGAAGTGTAAGAACTTTGATGGTGGCTTTGGATCAAAGCCAGGAGGTGAAAGTCATGCTGGCATGATTTACTGCAGTGTGGGTCTTTTGTCAATAACTGGTAATTCTTTCTTCTTTTTTGCAAGTTCCAATAACGAACAGTACTATAATTACATTCTTGTCTAGCAGCTCCTACTGTCTTCTCAACCTACATTTCAAAATCAAGATATAAATAATCTAACACAGATTGAAAAATCTGAACAATTTTAAGTTATTGTCAAACCATGTCAAATAATTCTTGTAGGTTGCCTTAATTTAGTGGACGCAGATCAATTAAGTTGGTGGCTTTGCGAGAGACAACTCCAGTCTGGAGGATTAAATGGTAGACCACAGAAATTACCCGATGTTTGTTACTCCTGGTGGGTACTTTCATCGCTCACGATCCTTGGACGACTTCATTGGGTCAATAAAGAACAGTTGGTACGTATTCTCTTAGATTTTCCACGTGGTATACCTGCGAGTGATTATTTAATATTGATTGACAGGTGAAGTTTGTGCTGGCATGTCAAGACACAGAATCAGGAGGATTCAGCGATCGTCCAGGAGACGTTGCTGATCCTTTCCACACCTTATTCGGATTAACCGCGCTGTCCCTCTTAAATGCTGATTATCCTCTTAAAAGGATCAATCCTACGTTTTGTATGCCGGAATATGTTATACAAAGGTTACAGCTGAAACCTTCCAGACTAGACCAAAGCAATTGATATTTAATTCCAAATAATGAAACTTTTACGGATCAATAAGAGAAGCGGAAGTACGGCATAAGTCTCTTGCACGAATTATTTTCTCTTCTTTATTTAAACACTGGAAAATTATTCATTTGTACGATGTATACCGAATGTATTATAACATAATATTGAAAAAAGAATGTGTGCTCAATGCAAGTTACTGCAAATAAAATTATAATTAAATCGGATGGACACAGGACAGTAAAAATATATGTTTAATGAAGTTACTTGGGAAATTATGATTGCTTCTTGTATCTCTGTTGAATATTTATTATTATTATTTTTATTATTATTATTATTTTATTATTATTATTTTATTATTATTATTATTTTTTATTATTATTATTTTATTATTATTATTTTATTATTTATTGTATTACCGTAATATATTACACTGCTAATTGTCATTCCCGTTTCTGAGAAATTCTTAGCACTTTAACAGGTGTATTTGTTACTTGTATGAGTATCGTTTGTTCCAGTGTACTGCATTCTTCATAAAACAGACCGTGTATTCCTAAAATGGAAAGAGGAATGTTATGATGTGTTATCATAATTTATAATGTTCATTGGATTAAGTAAAATACCTAAGAAATTCAAGAACAGAGAGAAAGTGTCTGCATTACGAATTGTTCCTGAAATAATGGCATATCTATTGCTAAAGGATAAAAAAGTCTTTAGTGCCAACACTAGAGCATTAAAAGAAAGAGGTTCATATACAATATCAGCTCCGATTATTACATCTGGCACAATCCTGCCTTCATTCAAATACTCATTCGTGTGTTCCCAGTTTAATTCCATTACTTCAACATTTGTATCTTCATATTCCATTTGAAATTTTACTCTATCATTTTCTACCCGCTTGTTCACATGCACGGCCTCTTGATTGTTTAATAAATTAAGCTTAACATTATTGCAAGCCATTTCTAAAACAGATTTGTGAAAATCCGTGAAAATGTATCGATTGGGAGAGCAGTTTTTAATTATGCACAGTCCTGTTAATCCAACTCCACAACCGAATTCTAAAACAACTTTATTGTGAAATTCATTTTTGTTCTCCATGCACCATTTACTTAGTTCAAATGCTCCCTATAAGTAACAAATAATATTACAATAAATATTGTTACTACTGTAATAAAGAGATAATTTTACTTTCCAACTACATAATACCTGCCAACAACATAATCCTGTTGTACCTTGTGATATGATATTTGTACTTTCTTGTATAGTTATGTAATCAGATACATCATCATCTTTCATCAGAAAATGTCGATAATGAATTACATCGCTTATTGGAGAAGATATTAAATTACAATATGCATTGTACAAGTCATCGTGAATTTCACCACCTTCTTCTTCAATCTAAGCAAAGAACAGTAACAATAATAAATGATATATAGTTTTTATGTAATTTGCTTTTCTATACCTTGTTCATAAGCAATTTTAAGAATGCTCTCTGATATGACCGTTTCACAGGGTACTTTTTTATTAAATCATTACCTATCGTATTGTCCAGAATTTCCTTTTGGTTATCACTTATAGGAAAACAATTAATACTTTCTTCAGGGTGCTAAAACGAATGTACAAACGAATAAAAAAATTTAATAAACAATTTAAAATAATAATTGAGAATTTACATACAAATATATCCATTTTATCTATGGGTGAGCAACAAAGAAATTGATTCATTAAATTGGCTACATCAAATAAATTCTCATTCATATTGTTTGTTGAATCATCTTCATTAGTCTGATGATCATTAAATACATGAGATAAATTTTCATCCATTTTATTTAATAAAGAACACGTTAGTCCTAGAACGAGTTAGTGCTCATGTAGCAACAATGCATGAACCATGAAATCATTCCTCAACCTATATATACATTACATTTTTAACTAAAAAAAAAATTTGGATTCTTTATATACAAAACAGATTTTATTATTTCATACTGCACACATGTCAATATTAATAATATTTCGATATTCGAATGATCAGTATTCGTTACTCTTTAATGAAAATTAATATGAAAAGAACGAACTAGAAGAAAGTTGTCCAGAACGAACCAATTAAACAGTAAGTACAAAATGTGATCGCCAGATCACACTAGATTTTCGTATTCATTAGAACGTGAAGGTAGAACGAGTTTTCTTTCTATAAAATAAATGAAGGGAGACTGAACGAACTTTGACAGCTGACAAGTCTTCCCTTGCATGTGTGAAGTGCTGCTAATATTGCATGTTATAATCAGTTATGTGCATACATATTTCATGTACTTCACCGGTGCAATATAAAATCAATTAATTACAACACATCGTAATATAATTGATTGATCGAAATAACACTGTAGAATGTGATTCTCATTTTGGAGTGCCATTGCATTGATTTAATAATCAAAAAATGATATCATAATGGACAACTTGAATACTCACGTTTTTAATACATTTTAGATATATGAATTTATTAAGGTAAGTTCCACTAGTATTGTATCGTAAAATTTATAACAACTCCTTTAAGACTTTACTGTTACGTGTGACTGCTCAATTTAGATAATCGGAGTATCTGTTCACGTAATGGCCTCTGCTATGGAGCAACAACAGCAGCAACAGCAACAGCAACAACAGCAACAAACCACCCTGGAATTCTACCAGGCGATGGCTGATTTCAAAAATATGTTTCCACAAATGGATGATGACGTTATAGAGGTAAAACTATAATAATTTATTGTAAACTTTTCATGTTTAAATTAATATGTACTTTCAATTTCAATTTTTGATAATTATGTTTTAAAGTACTGTGTTATTTGTATGTAATTTTTAGGCTGTATTGAGATCTAATCAAGGAGCTGTGGATACCACAATTGATCAATTGCTCACTATGAGCACGGATAATGAGAATGAAAAAATTAGAAGTGAATTAGAACAAAACGAGAAATCGCCGGGTACCTCTAAGCCTCCAAAAGCTGATTCAAATATAACATCAAAAGCTATACGTAAATGGCAACCAGCTTTCCTAGGACCATTGCCAGAAACATTTCTTAGACTTACACAACAAGTTCCAGAAGAGAATCTTGATCTGTACTCGAAAGAGAATACCATGTTGGAAGATGAAAGAATTGTCATGTTCCTTCAAAATGAAGAATTCATGGCAGAGCTACGTTGGAATAAAGATTTTTTGTCAACTTTAGAAAGCGGTATGTAACATTTCATTAATAAAAATGATTTACTATAATAATAGTGTTGCCTTATTAAATATATACAATTGCTTACTATATTTTCACTTTAGATTCAAAGATACCAGGAACGAATCTCGAAAAATATGGCCAAGCTGGCCACGACGATGAGGATCTCTTCAAAGAAAGACTAAAACATATGGGCAAAGGTAAAAAAATATATTAATTAGAACACACTTGTTACTCTATGTATATATACATAATCAGTAGTATTTATATGATTTTAATGTTATCCTTGTAGTGTCTCGACGTAAGTTTGCACAGCTTACCAAAGTGTTTACGCGTAGTAAAAAACGTGGAGGTAGACAATTGCTGACACCTACAGCTTCTTGTGATGATTTGCTGAATCCTGAGGAGTCATCTAGATCTCAGTCTTAGAAGTTTTACTGATATTCCTCGCTTCATTTAAAATGGGACAATTTCAGCAATTCATACTAATAGTAATACGTCGTCCAAAAATGAAGAAGAAGCATATCTATACTAACATACATAAATGAGAAACTACAGAACAGAAAGAATTGAAACTTGTTTGTTTATAAAAATGATATAAACTAGATATCAGTTAGGAACTCAGATCTGTTTGTCGTAACGTCGCACGCAGTGCTTAACGCATCGATATTTATTTCGCCGCTTGGGTATAATTTCAATCGGAAGCTCGGAAAGATCAAAATGCAAAGTATAGATATAAATCTATGTACGTTATATAAAAAATTGCAGAACTGCAGAATATTTCGTATTTTAATAACTTAGTACGTATAAGTACACAGTCTATATAGTAACAGTACAATAATTACTGCCATTACACTGTTAAATCTAAGGATTTGTGAAATGTTTTTTTAAAAAGGCTTTTATTTACGGTAAAGTGATCAATTTTACTTCTTTTGTAAATCGTCGTATTACTTTTACAATTCGTGATTTTAAAATAATATTCGTAATACTTTTAAGAGTTTTATAACTGTTTTTTCTTTTTTTCATAGGAAGATTTAAGTAATTTATTTTTGTTTAAGGCATTACTGTTTGTAGCGATTAACGAATGTTGTTAATGTATAAGGCAAATAATGTTCATAGATACTGAATAAACATAGTGAAAAAATTTAGCCAAAGTATTTAAAGAAAACGACTGCTAAGAAACTCGCGACTTTGCGTTCTGTCTATTGGCGATGTAAGAGTTTATTTGTAACATAAGGACGAACTTTTCAATTCCTTGATACGAGAAAGGGATCATCATCTTCTTTCATTATTTTACGCGTTAATGATAATTTCAAATGTGTACACGTTTGTCCTTTAGTACTTAGTTATTCGCAGCTGTAACTGGAAGTGTAATAAATTCTAGTCGGTTCATCTAGCCATTACTTAATTAACGATAAGTATCGAGCATTGCAATATTGTTGATATAGGAAACATTTATATAATTGAGCATAGGTAGAATATTTACAAATATGATAGTACATGCCACAGGCGTGAAAATAAATTACAAATACTGAGCTCAAATATACAGATATAAAAAGCAAATTATATTGTTTTCAATGCCCCTTCGAGAAACCGTTCTGTTTCTTTTTTATCTTTCATTCGTTAACTTATACTTTTATTCGCTCATTACTATGTGACGTATGATCAAGTTACAAAAGGATTACAAAAGTAAAATAAAATTTATAACGTATAAAATAGTTTAAAGCTGGTTTTATAAAGCATACAATAGTATCATGTATATTGTACAATTTTATGTTCGTGAAACAGTAGTGTATGTACAATATAAAATAAAGCTAAATTTAAAATTAATTAACAGTCTGACGATGCGCACCGTTAAAGCACCACTCGCTTCTACCATTACGTATCCGACTGTTTAAAGAATACTCTGGCCCCGGACAAACTATAATAGAGCAACTGAAACTCAGCGCTTCTCTCCTTCAAACGTTTCAACGTTAATGCCCTGGTTTGTTGCAATTTCTCGTCGCCATGATCACTTTTACTCTCCGCTCTCTCCTTCTCTATGCTCAGATGTTGCTCAACTGTTTTAAACCAATGCAAACTATCTAACTCCAACGACTGATTCAAAAGAGCATTTATGTACGCGATCCCCATTGCGAAACCGTCGTCAGTAAATGCTGCACCTGTTTGGTTTTTTTTAAACATTTTCTCTTTATTTGAAATCGAGTTATCCACAAAACTTAACGTTAACGGGGGTACAATAGCGTAAAATTGTTGTAAATGATGCGACTCGGTGTCTCTGAACGCAGATGCGAACACGTCGACGAGAAGTTTAAAGTATTGTATTCCCTTGGTGAAGTTCTGCACCAGACTTGCGATATCATTTTCCAGGCACCTAGCTGCTGCTTGAGTTATGGGGCTGTAATTCAAGTCCTTGCACATTTCTTCGAAAGACACGGACGAGTTGATGTCTGGCAGAAACGAGATGGCATTCGAACTAGCGTGTAGTCCACCAGATCTGATCAAACGTACGTATCCCAATGCGTTTCCAATTTGAGTTATCAATTGGCGAAACTGATCCAAATAACTCAAACCATCAGGCGTCATGCCAAGCTTTCTGATCCCTTTCTGGAATTTTTCTGCCCTTTCATATGTATAAGGTGTTGCACCGTTTTCTCTTTGAGTCTTGATGAACCGTATGTCTCTCATTAATCTGGATTTTATATGCTCGTCGAAAAGAAACTGCGAAAATGTATGCAGTTTCACGCGAAGAAACTGATACACAAAGTTGACTGTTGTACTCATAATACCGGTACCATGTGTCCTAATTGAATTGGCTATATGTCGAATTCCAATGGTGTTTAAATGCTTGTTGTTGCTGGTGTGTTCGATAAACGTTTGAGTATTTAAATTGTACAAATACTTTGAAACAAATACATGAATGTTTCTCATAATCTCTAAGGCATCCAGACCTTGTTCCAAGGTCTGTGTTGGTAAGTGATTTTGTACAGTATTCAGATTTAGTTTATAATGAGCAAGAGCATGCATCATACGATAAGTTCTCCAATCGTGCAGAGCCACTGTGGTGAGATTGTAAAATACATTATCGAGGTAATGTTCAATAAACCTTTTGGCATATATCATATTGTTAGCCAAAGGTAGCGGTAAAGATT
This sequence comes from Nomia melanderi, assembly GCF_051020985.1. Classification (NCBI taxonomy): domain Eukaryota; kingdom Metazoa; phylum Arthropoda; class Insecta; order Hymenoptera; family Halictidae; genus Nomia; species Nomia melanderi. The sequence goes on from NC_135000.1 coordinate 9,179,782, forward strand.
CCACTACTCTTCCACCATCTTTTGCTCCAATATTAAATGGATTAGTAGAGTCTAACTTCAAGTGTGCATGAACATGCAGTCTCAAATTTTTCTCAATCTCGAGACAAGAGGGTTCCAATATGTTTTTTGTTAAAATCTCCTTCAACTGTAAGATCCACTTGCTTTTCAAATCTGATCCTTCCTGTTCGTTGATAGTACTATTGAATGCACCAAATAAATGAGCAATATGACTTATATTCAAATTACTGTCTGCTACGGAAGAGAGGTATGCAGGGATTATATTTTGGTGATGCAATAATATAGAATAGTCGCAAAGTTCATTCATAATATTATGTAACTTGGTAATGGTATCATAACTGTCTAATAAGAACCTTAACTTCAGCATATCTTCCTCTTTAAACGTATCCGTTAATTGGCTGGCACATGCTAAAGCACATCTGATTATTAATCTTCTGTCCGCGCTGGCTGGTCCATTTAATAATTTCATGCTCAGGTTTATGAGGGATAAAGTGTCCAGTCTTTCTTTGCTGTAACCTTTGTCTTTCTGGATCAAACTTTTCCGTGTGTTTTCTAATGTAATTAAAATGCAGTAGCTCAGGTATTGCAACACCTGACTTTGTGATTGCACTATAACTGGTCCCAGTATATAAAACATATTCTGTAAAGACTTTTGTATTTCTATTAATCTACAGATCAATTGAACAGTATTACGATACATTGGTTTAATGAGTGCTGCATGCATGTTCAATATAAAAGATATAGTTTCCTTAATTTGGGATAACAAAACAATTAAATCTATCAATAAAGATTGTTTTTGTCCAATGTCTGAAACTTGGAGACTAGACTTCATTGAGATAGTCTGTATTTCAGTGGACCATGTAACAGCTCTTTGAATTAAATTGTTTACAGTCTGAGATAGTTTTTGTGTCCTAGAGGACAATAGTTTCTCTCCTATTTGCGGACTAATAGCATTAGCAGCTTCTTTTGGTACAAAGTCACTCAAAAATTTACTGGGTATCCAAATAACATTTCCAATCAAAGTAACAGCATAAAATTTCTTGTTGTTCTCGAGCACTCGTTTAATTAATTTTTTATCACAGGTACCAAACAATTTTATTGCCACAACAAGACCGATATTTACCCTGATCCAATTCTTGGTCAATGTTGCACTATTGTTAAATTTGTTTTCTATATCTAAAATCAGGTTTTTTAGATAATTAGTAATCTGTTCGCTCATCATAGGACCTTTACTTACATCCATCACTCGTTCAATAGTTTTAGAAAAAATGCCCTTCTTCAACAAACTTTCTTGCAAACACTTCAGTAACTTATCAAACGTATGAAGTTTTGATTCCATTATACCAAACTGTGACGGATTGTGGATAATGGAACGTACGTTCATTCTATATTTCTTCCATTTCTCTAACAATGATGGTTGAGATTCAATGATTTCATCCAGGGTCAGAACAATTACGAACAGATCAATGAAGTGTTCTATTAGTACCGGTAAATAAACTATTACAGTGCTAGTGTTACCAGACAAACTGGACAGTTGCTCGGTTGTTAAATGAACAACGGTCCACACCCTGTTCACGAAAACGGACAGGTCTTGCAAGTCAGAAAGAAGAGACGTAATGTTCTTTTGATTATTCTCAGCATTTCTTTCCCCGTGTGTAAATAGCTTTTTATAGAAAGATTGAGCCTCTACCTCAAGAAGTCTGATCTCTCTGCAAACTGCGGCAACGGCGGCAAGTAATTTCGCCAAATATTTGTTCTCCATTTTTGTCAAAGATATAATACTAACATCCTCGACAGGCTTGTACACCAGCCGCAAAGGGCCCTCCATGAAATATTCTAACGTGGAATCAGCCTTCCACGTTTTCTCTGCCAATTGCTCAAAAAACTGACCATATTTTCGCAAAAGTATTGAACCTGCTGCTTTGTATATTGTTTCGTCCTTTTTCGCGTTCCATGCTGTTGATTCCATCATTGCTACGTCAATTATATTTTTTCAGGTACACCCACTGACATAGTGGTTATCCACCCCCACCACGGTCGCAGATAGAGCGCGTATCAATTCAAATTCAGCGCACGTTCGCGCCATCTGTACAAAAAAGAGACAAGCGATTCAGACTTGTTATCGACGGATCACTTTATCGTATAACGGTATCAAGTGAAATTAATATTTTCCCGTTCGTATTCTCGTTTAATACATTCCACTTATATAAATAACATACGCAATAAAATAAAGATAATGAAAAAGATTAGGACTCGCTCAATACGTTTACATGGTCACGTATATTTTTAATGTAACGGGACTGACTAGATTCTAATTAGACATGGAAGGGATAAGATATGGGTGCAGATACAAAGAATAATTTTGCATAGATCTTTGTTTTTTTTTTCTAAAACTAACTTTCTTTATTCCTTTCTCGTTAAATTTTTCATCATTGTATTCAATATGATTAAATTTCTTTCACTTCATCCATATCTCTTTGTGTTATCTAACTATTATACTAAAAAGACACCGTATATGATTATAACAATGAGAAACAATAAAAAAACAAAGATTACTAACGGATAATTTACATTCATCGAACAAACCATTTACACGTCCTTCATACATACATACGTACGGTATTAGTAGAGTAAAATAAAATCACATGATCCTCGGTTCTTTTTCCCCATAATTTTGCAGTGTATAGGAAAACAGTATGATTATCCAATAAAGTAGATAAATCAACGTATTCTTATATAATTAGAAAGAAAAACGAAAAATTGTAAGAATACCCCTTACACATATGATAGAATAATTATTATCCAACTTTTAAACTAGTTATAATATTTGGAATACAATATTCTCAGAACTATAATTTTACATATAAAAAGTCTTCTTAATAGTACGTATTACAACCTTAACTGGGCATGAATTAGATAATTAGCAACATTTTAAATTTCTTTAATGCATTCTGCTAAAGACTAGACAAAACTTGTCTTCAAAGATTTTCTTTGTTCCATTATAGTTTCTTTTCCTAAAACTGTATCCAATCATCGAAACCTGAGATTTTTATATTAAATTTCAGTACGTAATACTTTCACTATTTCCATTCCAAGTAAATCATAAATTACCAAAAAAATTATGTTCCATATATTCTCTCTCTTTTCGTTTTTCGTTTTTTCAAGAAAATGAAAATTTGCCTAGAAATTTCACACGCGAAACGTTCAATTTCACTGTGCGTGTATTGATTTTCTTTTTGCTCGTATCACTTATAATTATAATCGATTCTAATCATAATTACTGCTGGTAAGTAAAATTAGAAGTAACGCTAACATCGTTTCCCAAACGAAAGGAATGATAATCGTGACTATAATATTATTGTAACGATCCTCGATAATTTTACATCATTAACCGTTAAAAGTTATATGCATTTTTATTTCTCTATCCTGCAATGTATATCAATATAAATATTCCATCAATGTAGCTTACGTTGCAATTGTTTATTTTTTTTTTATATTCTTTATTATCATTCTGCGCTTTTTGGCGTAACTTCCTGTTTCATTCTCTATTCTGAACGCCATTACCCAATGGCATTATGAAATATCATTATGATTTGCGCAATAATTCCTCCAAAACTATTTGCAAACAGTTTTTAACTATCTTTAAATAGTTTTGATGGCAAAAACGACCAGTTGCCGACGGGAACTGTCGATACATTAGGTACTTCAACGAGCAGTAATGTATTATCTCAATGTACACGTTCAATAATGGACAAATCATTAAGCAAATTAATGTAATAATGTACGTAAAGTAAACATTCTTTGATAATTATATCAATAACAACATCACTCAAAATGTACAATGGGTAAATAAATATGTTTGTCAATTATTCTAAAATAAAGACCAGTTTAAATGGTCCCATTCTAGAAAGTGCGAAGGAAATCATTTACTGGAGGTGTATACGTGAGTTACCGTCGGCCACTTTCTTAAAAGATATTGAATGAACATGTAAATTAGTGCACAGTAATATTGTATATATAATTTCCTTAAAAAATGAATAAATGAAATGCAAGTAAAAAGGCACTATATCTGGGTATGGGAAACAATCAGGTATTTAGGCCTCCCTAATTTTTCTCGTTTTTTTTTATATACCATATACTTCCAGTAAATCACAGATCTTTCAGTAAAGAAGTTACGCCGTTGCGATCGAACAACTTTCATTCTATTACATACGTAAAGTCTTGTTCGTTTTGGTACTAAACATACACATGTCGAGAGGAAAATTAGTGTAAATTAGAAATAGCCACTCTTGAATCAGTTTGGTGGTATTCGATAATACATTGGAAGCATAAAGTAACATTTTTCCGTCATTTTTATAAACTAAGATGGAACCATTATGCTATAAACGATGAAATGTCCTTTTTTTGTCCATTATTAATAATACTTGACTAGTTACGGGAGAAATTATTAATTGGCAAGAGAATGTTCAATTGTTCCACGCATAGCATACCATGCCATGTTTTCAATGATGTTGAGAATACATTTCATCGTTATGTAAAAAGACCGTTGTTGTTTTTTTTTCATATTGACTGTCGAGGATGACACTCATCTAACAATCATTTTTCATTAAACAGGAGTTTCATGATCAGTCTCTTCAATTCTTCCCAATCTCCATGCATTTGGATCTCCAGCTGCTGCAAAGTAATAATAGAAACAATTTTTTCACTTATCTTATCTAACGAAACATCAGAATATTTAATGCAATTATATATATCTGTAACACATGAATCATGTTTATGTACAACTATAACAAAGTTTCTTCCACGATATGAATTCATTAAATGTAATACACCTAAAGCAATTCGCATGTGTAAGAGAAAAACCAATAACTAAATTAATCCTTCGAAAATAGCAATGAGAAAAGAGAGAAAATAAAGAGAAATGTACATAAGGTAGTATATATTACTATCAGAATTTATATTTCGGTTTATCAAAGTCGAACTTATTGTAGAATGTGCAACTACTATTTATAAAATTACGAATCACTGATCCTCTTTGTACATAATCTGATAGTAATAATCTAAATCGTATCTCGGATATCACTAACACGGAACAAAATATAAAACAAAATTACATAAGCACAAGGACAACTCACCTGAATACAATAACCAGAAGAAAATAACAAATGAAGTTACCCGATGATATTTGTATAACATATGGATATCCGTTGTGTAGAAACATAATACATATACATCACGTACAAATTTGTGCTAAGGTAATTGCACAGCCTGTGTCACAGGAATATTATAAGGAAGACTGAACATTATTGTGTTGCACAGGATCTAAGGGAAGTGTACGTAGGTGATTGATATGATGCAAAGTGTTGTTCAGCACTTCCTGAGTCGTGTACAGCAGCGGCATTCTCTCTTCTATCCAAAGCAAAATCAAAATTGATGCACAATTATATAAAGTGTGTCGTAACAAGTATATAAATATATGTTATTAGTGTCGTTGCAAACGCATGCATAATTTGCCATGCAACTAACAATTCCGAGTTATACTTTGTAAATAATTGGAGGTAATCATTTAATTATTTACATCCTACGGTATCATAGGACATATAGATATGCTATACGTATCTGTAAAAATTAAACAAAAAATCAAGTTTAATCTCGATCAGGATTGTTAAAACAAAATCTCGAAAGGAGCACGTTTGTCATGCAAAGAATGAAACGCGTGTAGTATTATTAATTCTAGGATCGTTAATTGAAGAGTGATTAAAAATATCCTATTCCTATTAGGAATAATTGTAAGATAATATAAACATTTATATTTAGCAAAATACATGCCCATGCATAAGTTTAACACTCAGACTGTGATGCCTGGGCCTGTACGGATCCCAGCTCTAGACATAATCATTTACATTTCTTAATAGTATTCAGACATATGTTGTATAAATAATAGAGTCCGAACAGACACCATTGTTTGCATCACAGCCTGGACAGTCTGTCATATGAGTGTTAAATTAGATAATTTTCTAGGTAAGAATCTTTATAAAATCCAAAGTACATTTGTATGTTAGTACATTAATACTAAAGTCAAAATATTAATATCTTTCGCAGAACTATGAATGTTTATAATGACTCTTACATCGGATATAAACTTATGTGTTTAAAAGTATTCTGTCAAGAACAACAATTAATTGACCTAATTTTTCCACACATAATACTAAAAGCTTACCTCCAACCTTAACTGATGTTCAAAGTATCTCCCCCCTCTGTATTCATACATCCAAATAACTTTCCGTGTAAAACACAAGGAAAACAAGACTAAAAATATACTAATATTCTGCAACACAAAAATGCAAATACATAGAAAAAACAAGCATGAAACAGAACTATTGTAAAACGAAAGTACACGTGGAAATGAAAGACCGTTCGTTTATTTCTTTTTTTCTTCATTTCAACCTTCGTTTTACATTGGTCTTGTTTTCGCGTTCGTTTTTTCATGTTTGTATTTTCATCAATTTTCTTGTACTTCTGTGTATGTACTATTGTTTTCTGTGGAAACTTATGTGGATATCTGTGTACAAAAGAAGGAGATGAATATTGAATACCAATTACAGGCAGAAGTTAAGTTTTCAGTATTACTTTTGTGAATCGAAACACTATGTATGAGAAACTTCTCACGAAAGATCTTATAACTGAAAAGTTATGCCTTATTGGATGTTCGTGTATAGAAACTCCTTTTAGTATTTAAACGTATGCAATTGATCCTCAAAAAATGTTTTGTGCTTTTACAAATATCTTATATAAGGCAATATTATTAATAATTAAACAAGAAATGGAAATTCTTTGAATTGTTGAGAATGTAAACAGTAACATATTTTTTTCTTGTGATTATAGGTATTGTCAACCATTGTGTATTCTGGATTATACATGTATAAAAATACAAATAACTTAGAAACTAATTAGTATTGTTAAATCTTTAGTATGTATCATTGTACATATATTACAGTATTATTTTGTTACTTTGTCAAGTATTGGTATCAGCTACGAAAACTACCAGGACATGTACATAAATATACAAATAAAACAGTAAAAGGTATAAATAAAAGAATTGTAGAAGTCTAAGAATACGAGTTTCTATATAAAACAATATATTAAAAATTTAACTTTCATAAACTTAAATATTGTGAAAAAAACGTTTAGATAAAAATATTAGTAACGAATACATAATGTTTTTTCAAACTTCAATTCTATGTTGTACAACATTGGAGATACTTACCTTGAAGTTGACGACTGATGAGAGCGGTAATACTTTGACTGTCACCAGTCTTTTTCACAACGAAAAGTTTGGTGTCAGGATCATTTTCTAAGGTTCCAATACCACCTAAACCAATTACTTGGCCATTTTGTTGTTGATGACTACTAGCAGCCATTGTTTCACTGACCTAGAATTGTGACATTTATACAAATGCATATAGATTAAAAATTGTATTAAACAGGCTGAATGTTATAATTTTAGTTCGTACATATACCTGCATCAATTTTTTGACTACATCCCTTCCCAAAATATGATCAAACACTGCCTGCAGAAATTGATCACTAATTATGCTTAACTTTAACTTGTCTCTATGCCATAATAATATTCTTGATTCTTCCATAGCTGTTATTGATACCTGCATAAAGAATTGTGCAGAATATTTTAATAATATTTTTACAATGAATAGATAAATTATGGAATAGTTTTATAGACCTGAAAGTATTCGTCCGTGGAGACACCAAACCATTCTGGAGAATCCAGGAACTGATGTGGGAAGACAATGTGCAATGCTCTTCCATTTTGTGATACTACTAATCTGAAAAATTGATACGAAACGATTACATAATTTGAAAACAAATGTGTTTATTGTACAAGACAATTTTAAAGTGTGTAATGTGTACTTACTTTCCAGAAAGTACCAAAGATAAAGAATCAACTTTTGTCACTTTTTCTTGGGCATAAACTTCTTGATATTTCAACTGTCGTATAACCTTCATACAATTTAATACTTTTTTAAACTGTTGACGTGATACCCTTAATGGCTGGAACACTGCAATATATACCTATACGAACAAGAATGAAAATAAGATATAAAATTTACACAACATGATTCAGTATAAAAAAATGAAAGTAAAAAAGTCCCCTTCACGAATATTTTGCACATATAGATATTCACATTATTTCTGTTAAAATTATCATTTATCATTCGGATTAGAATAAGTTATGTTAACACAAAATTATTTTATTTACAAAACTTCTTGATAATCGAATATTCAATTTCTTACTAATTAAGAAACGATCAGTTTAATACAAAAAGCATATTCTATAAAGTAGTTGCTCATATTACATGTATGAAGATGCAAATGAAAGATAGTATAAAAAAAATTCCAGCATAATGCAGATGCAATAGCCAAACGTACAAGCAGTTTACAATAATATCTATTTCTAATATATCTATCTATAAGGTCTAATACGATAATATTATTCTACCTAAGATATGTAATATTACACTACAAGTAATAATTTAAAAATATGGAAATACAATATGATTTTTTGCAATGTACATATATCAAATGTTGCTTTAAAGGTAAATAGACAACTTGATACCTGGAATTACTCATATCAATTTTACACTGGCATACAATACATCACTACCATAGTACCTATGTCAAACATTTCTAACTCTTGAAATATTTTTTATATTAACTATTTACCAAAAATGCATGAAAAATTGTTTGGACTATGTGTTTCAGAAAAAGAATGTATATAACTATAGTTATTTTAAGACATAGTAATTGTTATTTTAGGAAATATATAAATATCAATTCACACACCTAATATCGAATGTGGTTTGCACATTAATGCCTAAATGAATTGTACACGATTAAATGTATACAATGTATGAAAGCAACAATGTTCTATAATACTGAGTTAGAGAAGTTTTCCTTTATTCTTCTCTCAGCTTACCTCTTCAACTTCCCTTGAAAACTTGATAGGCCTGAGCTTGTAAAGAAGCGTGCATACATGGACGAAGTTGATGGCAACAAATAGAGCATTCCAGAGAGCAGCGTCCAGCCAGCAAGCTATTGTCCAGCCCCACAAAGCAAGAAAGGCACAGCCCACGAGTAGAGTGCACCTTAAATAGAGTACACCATGTATGCCACTTGGAGCAAGGTGTGACAATAGAAAGAAGGCATTTGCTAGTTGAAAGTAGATGTGGTTCACAGAAATTCCTTGATAAGGTTGGCAGGTAAGAACTCCGTACAGAAAAGTTGGAGGCACTATCGGCGAATGTGGAGAACCAGATCCTTGACTGACCACTGAGAGACCAGTAGCTGTAAAACATTTTAATATAGTCCAAACAATTCTAATAGAGCGTGACCCATACAAAATTTAATTATCATTTTAACGTGCGTGTATATATATTGTATATATACCCGCTCTATTATCAGTGGTCACATTCCTACATTCGTCGTTTTCATGATGTGTCGAAATTGGTAGTGATACTTCTGACGCAACAGTATTATGAGGAACATTAGATGCAGCTGCATTTGTTAAACTGGCATCAATACCAAAATACGTCCCAGAGAAGAATACAAGGAATAAAATAGAAGCACGCCAGCCTTCTCGGCTTCCTATAGGATCAAAACAGATCCACATCCCAGCATCACCACCAAACTAAATCAATTTCTTCTTACTCTGCAACATCGAAGTAAAGGTCCTTCAGTTTTGAATATGCGGATAACATAGATAAAATATGTATTCAATCATCGCATACTTATTCATAAAAGATATTAAATCGAATGCTATGTGCCACTCGCAAATGTCCTATCATCGTTCACATTCTACTCTCAGCTAAAATTAGAGCTTGAAGACAAATACCATCTTGCAGATTTCAAATTAAGGAAGGGTATTTGCATTACCAACAGCTGCAGGAAGACTATAGAAACATCTGTAATACAAATATACATATATACATATATATATAATATATAACACGACACATGCTTCCCTTGTATATTTTTCCTATTAATACTTCACATTTATCTCTTTTCCACGAATATCCGGGTATAATACATCCTAGAGACGTACAAGTAAATTGATAAAAAAATCATCTAACATTTTCCGTTAACATGACAGAATTGTTAACCAACACCGTTGGAACATACAATTAAACAAGAGAATATAAATTCCACTGTTATACGCGAAGATTTAAACTTCTGAAGTATGTCGAATTCATTAAGAAACAGCGTACATGGATTAATTACGTTCAAATTCGTTCTCGCAGTATTAGCGATCGAGTGTATTAAAGCACGTTGCAAAAGTATCGTATCGAAATCGATAAATAACTTACTCATGGAAAATTTGAAAGGATGAGAGCGTACGCAAGGCATACAGATGAAAAAATCAACTGTGACGTCGAGTGATATGATAGTTGAGAAATAAACTGAACTCGTACACGAAACAAACTTGCTTATCTAATGAACGTCAAACTAGCAGAAAGACGTTACTCTAGCAAGGACAAGAATACAAGCAACGGTGTGGAGAACTGGGAAGCAGAAAGGGGGATAAAATAGGCCACGCGGCCCCTAATTTAAGGTTCGTTCGAAAATTGACTAGCAAAAACTAACATGACACGCGAAAAATTACAGACCAAGCGCTCTTATGCTGCAACAAATTAACTATAGACTGAAACGTATAGGGTGGCGAATCAAACGCAACGAAAGCCCCCCACGCATTCAGTTTGAAATTCAAAGTTTTTACAATCTATGAATGGCGTTCAACCCGCATCTTCATTCATGCCTAATTATTCGTTACATCTAGGCGATCTATTAAATTTAAGCACGCATTTAACACGGCGTATTTAAGTTAATTTAAATCAATCGTTCACCCACGCACTACTTTTCGCGAATAATCATTTTACATTTTAAACAATCGTCATTTTACTAAACGTTAAATTATTTCGATTAATAAAATTTAAATTTAATTATATATTAAAGAAATAAGTAGCGTTGTACATGTTTCTACTCAATTTTTGGATATTTTTGAAATAATTATCATAAACTTGAAGATAGCTTTGAACTGCGCATATTATCTACGCACATAGTACCGCTTTAAATAAATTTAAATAATGATGACATTTGACTTATATGAAACTATTTTTTTTCTAGTTTTCTTCTACGCATCTGTTGAAAAACAATGGCAACGGAAAAGGATTTAATTAATGGTATTTATTAATTATAATTTGATTGAAAGTTTCACACATTATGGTATTCCTTTTTAATTTAAGAATTACTTTATTGATACAGCTGTAAGGGAATCACTTGTACGTACTGGAGAACTGTCTCGTATGAAGGCTGAAATGCACACAAAAATCATACAAATATTAGACAATTCGAACAGTGGGAACAAACAGAAATTACCAATACCACCGCAAGATATTACACTTCTGAATGAACTTATTCGTAACTACCTAGATTGGATGGGGTACAAATATAGTTCTACTGTTTTCATATCAGGTATTAAAGCATGTATTCTACACATAATATACATTATAAATGAATATTTATAAAGACGCTTGAAGAAACAATATATTTCAGAATGTAATTTACCAAAGCAGCCACCGGATAGATTTTTAATCACCCAAAGTTTAAGAGTAACAGAAGACGATAATGGTAGAGAATTACCACTACTTTGCAGTATCTTGGAAACAATAAAAAACATAAGAAGCACTTGAATATATTAAATTATTTTTCCAATGAAATAAACAAGATTAACGTCTTAAAGAAGTTTGAATCGAATTTAATAGAATTTGACACGATCAACAATGATTTTGGAAACAATGAAATTTTCATATTTCGCACGCGCACGATATTTTATTCAACAAGAATAAAGATAAATTAAAAGAATTTCGTCTTTTTATTTCGACATCTTTTACATATTGACAGTACATTACGAAAGTACAATATAATGATGAGATATTGGAGATCTTAAATATAACTGCTGTTACTTTCTAAAGTATTGTACCGGATTCCTTAGTGATAACCATTATCTACTGAATGCTATTAATATACATCACTTCCTGTAATGAATTTACTTACATCATTTTTATTCTTGAAAGTGAAATCGTGAACAGTTACATGTAAAGGCCTTAACAACACTTCGAAAATTAAATATAACAAAATCAAATGTCATATTTCGCTTATTCATTCGTTACTTCGTTAAATGTTTCATTCCCAAAAAGGTATTAACTCTATTCGTAAGTAGGTAATAAATCGATAATGACTGTTTCAAAATGAACTTTGAACACCGTTATAGCATTATAAATAGAGGAATAACTTTCTACTTTTGTTTTGCATCGGGATAATCCATCTTGTTTCGGTGCATAGAAATTCTAAATAATTCTGGTAGATTAGAATCTTATTATTAAAAAGCGTTCACAAAGAAAAGTTCTTGTCAGAATTCAACTTTAAAATAGTCAAGGATATCTAGCGATATCATTTGTGCTTCGACTTTTTTTTCTTCTTCGCTTGTTTATTTCTACTCTTTGATTTCTTTGATTTCTTTTTGTGTTTTTCCTCGTCGCTACTCGAGTCGGACGAATCCGAATAAGAATCTGAATCCGAGCTACTGTCCCTTTTAACGGACTTCTTTTTCTTGTGCTTTTTGTGTTTCTTCTTCTTCTTCTTGTGTGACTCATCCGAGCTGTCCGAGTCTGTACTAGAAGTGTCCGAACTACTGGATGAGTCTTCGCTACTGGTGGACTTTGATCTCTTCTTAAGTGCCTTCAGATCCATCTCTTTATCCATATCAGGTTCATCGAGTTTCAATTTCTTAGGAGGCAATGGCATCATTTTACCATCCTCTCCGTCGGATTCAGAATCCGAAGCACTATAGTCTGGTTCGAAGCTCGCTTCGTCAAGTATGCTACGCTTACGGTCAGAAACGAGTCTCGGGTTTTTCCGCTGCTTCTTCACGGTCTCAGCGATAGGCGGCTCAGGATTCTCATAACTGATCTTCGTCTCATTAGCCTCCGGTTTATCCTTCATAACAAGGCTGTCTTTATGTTTCTGTTTCTTCTCCAAATTCTTCTCCTTGTCCTTCTTGTGCTTCTTCTCCTTTCGTTTCTTGTGTTCCTTGGACTTGCTCCTGCTCCGATGCTCTTTCTTCCTCTTTTTGTCCTCCTTCGACTTCTTGTCTCTCCTCCTGTCATCCTCGTCCTCCTTGCTCTTTAGGAGACCCACCTTAGGAATCTCGTTTCTTTTAAACGCACAAGTCGGCGTTTTCCCTCTTCTCTCCCTGTCCCTCTCCTTCTCCCTGTCTTTGTCCATCCGGTCCCCTTTAGAATCGTTCCTATTCGACCTGAAGTCCCTGGAGTCCATTCTCGGGTCTCTTTCAGACCTCATGTCGTGTCGCTCGCTCCTGAAGTCGTTCCTGTCCTTCGAACGGTCTCCTCGGTTGTCCTTGCCATCTCGTTTCCTGTCGTCGAGGAACACCTTGCGCTCGTTGCTCGGCAATGACAGCGACGAGTCGACGCGTCTGTCCAGAAGAGGAGAAATCCTCTTGTCCCTGCTCCTGGGCGACCGACTTCTGGACTGCGTCTCGCTCTTCGTCTCGCGTCTCTCCAAGAAGCTCTTGATAGGGCTAATCTTCCTTTCCTTGTTCTCCTCTACCTTCTCGCCTAACCTCTCCTTAGCGGAGAGTCTCGTGGGCGAGTACGTTTCTGGGACTGGTTTGAACTTCGTCCTGTCCAATTTAGCCTTCTTCACGGGTTCGGTGATCTCGACGTTCCTCTCGTTCCGTCCGACGTTTATGGTGACGTTCACGCTCTTCCTCGGCTCCCTGTTGGGCTCGGGTTCGATCACCTTGGGCTCTGGATTCTGGTACAACACCTTCCTGCTTTCGCTGATCTTCTTTATCTCGATCGGTCTGATGGCGTTGATGGCTTTCTGGAATATCGCGTTCTCCGCTCGCTTCAGTACCTCCGACGTGACCACCTTCGTCGATTTCGATTCGTCCAGTTGTATCTTCTCTATGGAGGAGTCGCATACTTCGTCTGATTTCTCTATGGTGTCGTCCCTCTCCCATTTAGAAAGCTCAGGCAAGGGAGCTAAGAACTCGTCCTTCTTGGGTGATTTGTCTTCTAACAAGATGTTCTTCTCTTCGGCGTCGTTCTCGGAGAGCAAAGAATATTTCTCTGTGATAACGGTGTTTATTTCAGTGTCGTCCAAGCCGCTGTACAGACTGTCGATGGGTTTGATCTCTGATTTCAATTCTGGGATCGGCTTGAAATTTGGGTTTGGAGGGTTTGTGCCGAACTCCGTGTGATCGATCCTCTCCGGACTGGCTTCGTTGAACTCCGGCGGCTCCGGGTTCATAGCTAGAGACTTGTCTTCGAATTCCTCTTTCATTGCCTCCTCGATCAGAGCTTCCGTAGGGATGCATTCTATTCTACTTTCGATATTCTCGTCCTCGCTGATTGGCTTCATCGTGTCCACCTTCTCAGGCGACATTATCTCCTGCCTGTTCTCCACTATCGAGTCCTCCTGCTCAGACGATTTAATCGGTTCATCCTTCGTTACCTCCTTCTGTCCCGCCTTCTTCTCCTTCTTCTTTTTCTTTTTCTTCTCTTTCTCGTCGTCCTTCTTCTTCTTCTTTTCCTTAATTTTCTTCTCCTTCTTCTTCTCCTCGTTCTTCTCCTCGTGATCCTTCTCCTTCTTCTTCACGCGTTCGGGAGACAAGTCTTTGGCATCTGTCCTGGACTTCTGCGAGTATGGGGTCGGACTCTTCCTGGTCTTTTTCCTTTCTACGGAACGCCTCTCGTAACGCTCGTGTCGGTCTCTGTCCTTCTCGGGCTCGTAATCCCGTTCGCGCCTGTCCTTCTCACGGTTGCGATTCTTGTCGTCTTGTCTGTGACGGTCTCTTTCATCCCTGTAACTGAAGCATTAAAAGCATCATTTTATGTAACGAATAAATTACAATGAGACATTCTATTTCTGGACTAGTGCGTTATTGTGTTCGCTCGCCACCGACGTCGCATATTTGTGGTGGCTGGAGTCCTGTATTTTACATAATGAAGATGAAATTAATCCTATAGATATTAGAATATTAGAATATTACAATTGAGAACATCATCACTGGAACAGAAGCTAACACGTTAAAGAATAAAATACCCACCGATCTTTATCATAGTCCTTTTTCTCAACATGTCTGTCGTCGTCGCGACGATCACGCGTGTGCCTGTCGTCTCTCTCCTTTTCCTTTTCCCTTCTGTCACGTTCATCCTTTTCACGTGGTCTATCGTCATGATCTCTGGGCAATACTTGTCTATCGCGATCCTCTCGATCCCGATTCAGAACTCTGCGGTCTCTATCGTCCCTTTCACGCAAACGATCATCGCGTTCTCGTCCCCTGCAAAATTATTTCATCTTAATTTATAGGATCTTGTATCTGCCTTCTTTTTAACACGCTGTTAATATTTTATATTAACGATATACCCTTGTGCTGCAACGAAGAGCTAGACTATTAGATTATGTATTACATTACATTCAAATCAATAATATACTTTTGATCTATAGAATATATGAACCTTAACATTATATGTGTTGTTTTCTTTCTAACACTTTACAGTGTACACCGGCTTACTTAAATTAAATGGTGTTTTATTGCAATACGTTTTATAATTAAGTCAAAGTGGAAAGGATTGGTAAATGTTAAAATGTACACCACACAACTATTCGATTACCTGTCCTCCCTCAATCTATCTCTTTCTTCAGTATCATGGTCTTTGAGAGAATGCTCACGATCCTCTTGATCTCTCATTAAACGTCGGTCTCGATCATCGCGTGAAGATCTATCAGAATGCTCGACCCCTGGAGGTGATAGGTCATAGTAACCCTCTGTACCAGGAGGAGCAACGTCGTCGAATCTTTTGTGAGGAGTATCTCTCAGGGGGCTGCCAAAACGTTGAGTAGATGGTCCGGGATACCTGTTGACAAAAAATTCATAAAAAAACGTTTATATTATTGTCGAATCACTCCAAAAACGGTATTACGTATTAAGTGTTCTTTGTTTTTTCTTTTCACTATAAAAATGAATATTGTTGTAAGTTCCTTAGCTTTACAAAGTATTAAAATTCAAATAAAAATAAAAATTCTTATACAATTTCTCAATGCGTACCCTATAAATTTATGTTGAATTCATTCAAATTTATTACAGCGTTCAGATGTACAACTCTGTTTCAATAAAAATATTTATGAAAATATATTAGTGACGTTTAATTATATGTATATATGTATATATATGTATATGTATATATACATACATATATATATATACACATATACTTTGACGGTGAATCAAAGTACACTTTTTCTTTGTCAATTCAAATGAACATCGTTAAACAAAAGTTAATTATTGCTGTTTTCTTACTAAATCACTGCCATGGAAAATTGAGACCATTGTGAGAGAAAATTACACTAAAGCTGAAAAGATGAACAGATAAAATTACTTAGTACCAAATGGATTAAATGTATATTGTCTATTATATCATAAAAACGAAAAATAAATAAATCAACATTTATAACTTGAATTATAGTCTGAATGCAATTGAGGAAAGTGTGGATCATATTGATTGTACTTGTTTGTATATTAAAAGTACAGAAATTTACTCACCAAAAAATTATACCGAACCATACAAATACTACTAAATCAATAAACACAGTATACAATGAAGTTTGAAATTTTGGTTTCTATCATTTTGATAGCATATTCGAACAGGAAAGCGCATACTTGTAACAATTTATGCATCAAAGACTTAAAAACAGACAAAAGGAAATGTACTTTTTCTTATTTTTGTTATGTTACAAATGTTGATTTGGCCCTGAATTCACCTGATTCAGAAACCATGCAGATCTGTCAATCAGCTGGGTAGCTTCCAGAATCTCCATCCGTCCTTGTCGTATACACTTTTCCTTGCTTCTCTCTTCTTCTTTCACTTTTTTTTTTTGGTTATTTGTATATTTCATAACGTAATATCATTATGTACATACAAATAATATCTTATGTGCATGCAAATGATAAAATTATTCACTCAACGATTATAGAAATAAAACGAATTGAAAAAAAAAAAAGAAAGTGAACATAGATATCTGTGTTATTTTCAAAAAATATTTCCTTGTGTCGCGTACACAAAAATTACATTCTTTGTAATAAGCAATACAATTATACCACTATAAGGATATTAAAAGAAAACGTAGTATTATGAAATACAGTATTAAAAGGTACTTATGCTGCTACAAACGTGTATAAGACTCAGTGTTTACATATGTGTCCGAGTAGAAGTGTAATCTATGTTTTGATACTATAATCTTATGTAGATAAAACTGATGTTTATCGTAAAACAACGATTCAAGTTCATAGTTTGGAAAAATATGTTGGAATATGTATAAGTATCTAGCTTTTTGTAATATTTCCTTAAATCCCTTTGATAAAAATTATTTAAATATTAATATCACAGAAACATTTGATAAAATAAATATATTATGCAGTGCTAAAAATATTTTTGAACTATGCAAGACACAAATGTCTATCAGCATTTATCCCATTTGCCATTAAAACGATATCGATCAATACGTTTTTCGACAATTCTGTGAAAAATACTTAAACTTCTTTTAATTTAATATGTTAATTACATAAGCTAATCGTAATTCGTATAAAAGAATTCATAAACATTTCTCAATGTTCGTACTGTCAGTGATACTATTCTATGAATCAGTGTATAACAAAATTATATGCGATAATTACCTATATATAAGATATATAGCATATAATTATTTAAACGAACTGCTCAATTATGTAAAATAGGATTGATGAATTATCACAGGCAGTACAATGGCTTAATTTAATTCTAGATTGTATCGGTTTCCTAAATTACCTTACTGCAAACCAATACATTCAACATAGTATAATTTAATAACAGTAGTAGATTTTACATCGAAGAACATGCAATTAGAAAGGATCATTAAAAATAAAAACCACTTTGTTATATTACGAATTAATTATTTTTTGAAAAATATAATAAATACCAAATAAGTAGAAAAGAAATCGAAATATCTTACTGAAAGTGCATAGCACGTAATTAGATCCTTCAAATTGAATGTTTTTCAATTTACACATAAAACCTAAGTTGTTATTAAAACGACACGTATTATTTTAAAATCAGTATCACTAGCCTTGTCAGCATTAATTGAAAATTCTTTGGCATGCAGCCCTCTCCTTCCTTTTTTCAATTCTTTATAATATTATAATTAATAAATTTCATATGCATGAAACAAAGTTTTTTGTACTAAATACACAGCCTTACTAGATTCACAAATTGTTCACTATCCAAATATAATTTGGACGAGTCAGATTGTTAGATTAAAATTTGTGTAAATTATGAATAAAGTAGTAAGGTTCTAAGAATTGCCTAAACAAATCAAATATCATCTTCAAGAATCATTGGAATATCTTTACGAAATCTCTCTTCGTAATGTATACAGTGTCTCTGAATAAAAATACAGCAAAAGAATACAACAGAAAATACACATACTATATGTATAAGGTACACACACCAGACCACACACCCATGTATTAACTTGCATCGAGTATGTACTTCGTGTCTATAAACAATTAGGAGGATAATAACGTACGGCAATAAAAAATATGAACAGTCGTTAATACTATACTTTAGTGAGATCATTTGTACATAAGTGATTTATGCACCATAAATGTACTTATAAAAAATATATCTCATAAATTAGATTGTAAACGAGGCAACGACTGCTTTCAAATTAATTATTGATCCATAAAACAGTCGTTACGTTACGTACAATCTAATCATTGATTTTCAAATTGATATTTTATACTTCAATCAATTCATTACAGTCACGATTATTCATTAATAATAATCTCTCGCGTTCAATTAAATATTCGATTATTCTGGAATGAAATATGCACCTCGATCAGAGGAAAGATTAAATGCTTTACATTTTCTAGTTGCACTAGACTGATATAAATCGGTCATAGAAAATCTCACCGCACACTACTACTAACACATCACTTCGCCGATGGCACAAAATTTCTGTCATTTAAATAGTTGTATAAATCTGTCGTCCGATAGCTTTCATTTTATTAACTTTCATAAAAAAATGCATCTCAATAACGACATGATACTTGAGACTTAAAACTGTTCCATATCGTGCGTAAAACTTTCTTAAAAAAAGGAACTTCGTCAGTTTATTTAAATTGAAATACCAAAGTGACTCATAACACATACATACATAAATACACACGTGTATACGCTAAATTATCAGTTTATACAACTATCTTTGTGCGTGCGTGTGTATGTGTTTGCATATTTTCATAAACACGTATGCATATGTATGCTGGCGCACACATATATACATATATATATATATATATAATATATATACATATATATATACATATATACATACACACGTGTGTTGCGTAAGAAACGTATTTCCGTACACATTATTCTCTTCGAACAACATAAAATCAATCATATCGCTCGTATTACATATATCATGATTCCGGAGCGGTTTACTGATCTTAAACCGGGACAGCGGCATAAGGTACGGTAGACTGTCTGCTTAGCGTGTACATGAATTAAAGTACTATTGAGGCGGAAATACCTGTTGTAGGAATCATAATAGTCTTTCCTGTCCGTAGGTGGAGGTCCCAAAGACATAAGCGGCGGTGGGTGACCTCCAGTGACTAGATGCGGCAACAGCGGTGGTATATTATGTTGAGTCGGTTGGTTCCTTATAGGATATCTCGGTATCGGCCTGTCCCTAGGAGGTAAATCACGCTCCCGATCTCTGAATTGATAATCATGGGCAGGTGAATCATTGTAGTAACTATTATACCCTTCTCTGGGCTCGCGTGATCTTGGTCTCTCCCTGTCACGATCCCTCTCTCTTTGGAATCTGAAAGTTTCATTTCAATTACATTTCTTAAACATGTTACGGTACCATATAATATTATATTATAATGATTGTATCATATAATATTATAATTGTATAATAATACAATTACACATATGCAAACCTTAGAGGTGATCTAGCCGGTGATCGATATCTAGAAAGTACTTCTCTATCCCGATCACGGTCTCGATCACGCCGATCTCGGTCCCTTTCTCTATCTCTGTCTCGATCCCGCTCTCTATCTCTTTCTCTATCCCGTTCTCTATCTCTGTCTCGATCCCTTTCTCTATCTCTGTCTCTATCTCGCGACAAAGATAATCTAGGGGATTGACTACGCGAATATGATCTAGACCTGTAAAATATTCATGACAATATTCATGAAAATATTGTAAATCGAATATTTTATGCGGAGGACATTGATGGACGGTGACTCGAAATACGAGAATAATTTGATTTACCTGCTAATCGAGAAACTTCTGCTTCTTGATCTACGTTTCGGCGTGCGACTTCGCGCTCGCAAAGGTAATGGCGATCTCGAAGACCTTCTCTTTGAAGGAGGGCTTCTAGATCGACTTAAGCGAGCCGGGAATGGTGATCTACGGCCGAATGAACGCGATCTAGATCTACTGTAACTGCGAGATCTTGATCTTGTTCTGCTTCTTCTTCTATGTTTGCCAAGCCTCCTATCTCGTTCATCTTTCTCCCTCAACATTCGCTCGAAAGCTTCCAAAGGATCGTCGATTATACTGGAAGATAATGTTAATGACAACATAAGTTAATCGTCTTCAAATTTGTCACAATTTTCTTCTGGAAAACGTTAACTCACCCAGGTGGATTGCCATTGTGTATATTTCTACTTAAACCTGGTGGCGGCGGCTGTAATCCTCGGTAACTAACTGGAAAAACGTATGCGATAATTAAAACATGTTTAAGTCTTTTTATTATGTAAGAAAATTTAAATATTTTTAATTACTTACTATGGTGCATGCCTCTAATTGGCCGTGGTGGTCCATTATAGTTTCTAGGTGGTTGCGACGGTCTGTAACCTTGTTGTTGATATGGAGGTCTTTCATATCGAGGTGGTCCATAGTGAGATCCTTGTTGATGTGGGTACATAGGTATCCGATGACTCATATATGGATCTGGCAATAAAGGTGCATTATGTGGTGGTACATTAGGTGGAGGTTGGTTATAACTAGGTTGTGGAATACGATCTTCTCCTGGTGGAAACGGTAAAAGAGGTGGCTGATTGCCAGAAGAAGGTACATGTAAGTGTGGTTCGTCAACCTAAAATGTATATTCATGTTAAGCAGTTTGGCATCTTGGGAAAATTAAGTTCTAAGATTTTATTTGCTGAGAAATACATACTGTTGGAGTGCCTGGTCGATCTTCAGTTGATCTACGTATAGCACTATCATAATGCATACTAGGAGGATAGTGTCCATCATCTGGTGGTAGTCCTTGATAACCTTTTGATGGAGGTGGGTTCATTAAGTGCGACAATGGTGCTCCTTGAGAACTATAATCACTATGTTGAGAATGTCTAGGAGACAAGGATCGTCTTCTACTTAATGGTCGCAAATTTTCCATTCTACGACCACGTTCTCCACTTCTGAAGAATAAAACATAAAATTAATAATCTGAGAAGACTAGTGAGGTTTTGGTTTCTATTCATTCGATGTTTTTACCTGTCACGATGACCATCTCTGCTGAAACTTCGTCTACGTTCTCTTGGTTGCCTTTCTCCCAAGTATTCATTCTCACGATCTTTCTTTTCTCGGCTTGGAGGATCACTTCTTTCTCTATCCCTTTCTGGAGAACTACCAATAGCAGGAATTGGAAGCAATGGCTCTGTTCCAGGAGGTGGTGGTACCTCAGTTTCTTCGTCTGTAGTCAACTTTGTTACAGAATCACTTTGCAAATCAGATTCTGATGTTGATTCAGGAAGAGCTATTAAATATGAATAATATTTAGCATAATGGCTTAAGCTTTCCTTCTATTGCATTGAATTTAGAGATTTCCAATGATTTATATTTATAAACTTGTACAATTTAGTATTTTGTCTTTACATTTGAGGTTAGGTGCAGATGATATCTGCTAATTTATAAACATAAATGTAACTTAAATATTATATAATGCGTTAAATTTACGCAAAAATTGAACTCATTAAAATGTAACAAGTAATTGCGATGTATATTGCTGTATAACAGAAAAAATATTTAAACTGAATTTGTCGTATATGTTCTATAATGGCGGTGACTACCCGGCAACTTCAAAAAAAAGGAAGCAAATTTATAATAAGAATTCATGTTACAAAAATAATTAGTTTCTCTTTATCGTGATATTTTCTTGGTTTTAAAGATATATAAGTAAATAAAATTAATTTATATGTTCTTAATTATATTTACAAGTAAAGTACATGAATTATATCAAAAAATAAATGGAACAATGGGTAGTTTTCTAGGAAATTTATAGATTGTTTGCTCTCACTTAAAATTGATTATTTTTTTTATTAGAATAAAACAAGATCATTTCGAACGTTCTATCAAACATTCCTAGACTGATATGTTCCTAGTTTTAAAGAGTATTAATAAATAGTTGAATTAAAAACAATTTATTTGTAACACAGAAAGAAAATGCTTAAAAGTAATAACTGAAGGGTACTATAAAACTTACTTACAACGGATTATAGACTTATTAAAATCAACTTACTTGCTGTTTGTGGTTGTGCAGTGTTTACTGGAAATTGCTGAGGAGCAGACTCAAAATTTGATGTTTGTGATTCTGTATTTTCTTGAGAAGTTGCACTAACTGCAACTGGAGCTTGAGCGGGTTTGCTTTGATTTAACGTTTGACTGGTATTCTGATCAGGTTTTTGTTGATCTACTTGTCTATTTATTTGTGTCGGCTGCCTATATGTCTGTCTCTTAGCATACCCTGTCTCATTCTTAAAATTCATTACCGCATTTCGTAAAAAGCGATTCGGTATAAGAGTTTCCGGTGAAACATCTTTTTCGTTGCAATCTGGACATTCGTGTTCTTCGGATTCTAATAAGAATGTACGGATACCTATTGCACAATATACAAACACGATGAAAAATATTGGTCATACAGAGCGAATTATAATCGTTAATAATATAAATGAACAAGAAAAAAAATTACATTCGTCGCAAAATGAATTCCCACAGCATGGTATCATTACTGCATCAGTCAAAAGATCTTTGCAAATGTTGCACAACAAGTCTTCTGGAATTTCTGGTTTTTCCACAGCAGGCTCTGGATCTTGTGAAAATGGTGGCCGTTCTTTTTTACCTTCTTTGTACGCTTGACTGTAAAAATGAAATATTATAAATAATACTGGCAATGTAAATTAAACGAGTTCATTACTTTTTATGGTGAAACTTACTGATCAATGGCTGGAACAGCATATTGGCCTGTAGGAGTCATCATAGCACCAGGAACTCTTGGTCCTTCTACTGGAACCATAAAACTTCTAGGAATGCCTGTGCTTTTCTTAATTTCTATGGGCTCTTGGTTTGTTCCGAGTGGACAATTTTTTATCCAGTGACCGGGTTGATGGCATTTGTAACAGCGATAATTTGCAGGTACATCACCAGTTTGATTGGCTCCACGTATCTTCATGTAACTGTTAAAAACATTTATTATGTATTAATAAGTTAATATAGGAACTTCATATAGGAAAGACTTCTGTTTGAAATTTTGCTTACTTTGATGGATCATAATCTTGTGTTGATTGTGTCATCATTGCTCGAATTTTATCCTCTTCGGAGCCATCGAGTCTTGTCAGGTCCACAGCTCGACCAAGATTCGCTTCATCTTTTAAATTACTAAACGATGGGGTTTCATTTCTATCCCAAGATCGTTTCTGTTGTACTGTTAATGGAACTCTGGCAACAATAAGGCTAGTATTCTTCGCGATCAAAGCATTATCATCTGTATAATCTGAAAAATGAATTCAATATTACATGTTAACTTCAATGTTGCACTGTAGTTACTATAAAAAATTTGATAAGTATAATATATTTGCCTTCTTTTGTCTGCGCATTTGTTATTTGCAAATCAAAATCGGTATTCTTTCCTATACGTTTCTGATGGAAAATAG
Organism: Nomia melanderi; assembly: GCF_051020985.1. NCBI lineage: Eukaryota > Metazoa > Arthropoda > Insecta > Hymenoptera > Halictidae > Nomia > Nomia melanderi. The sequence goes on from NC_135000.1 coordinate 9,203,936, forward strand.
CTTTCTTTAAGTCAGCTACAGAAATGTGCAGTCCATCAAAGGACACAGTATCATAGTCCAAAGTGGACTTAAATTTATAATGTACTGACATTTTGTTATTTACTTATCCTGTGAACAGATATTAAAAATTTTAAAACTTTATGAAAATCTCTTTTTAAATAATATTATATATTTACAACATATAAGTATTACTAACTACATTATTATCATTAGTTTGTTCATAATTACAGACAATCTGAGTAATACAAAAAATGATTACAATGAAAATAAATAGTAATTAATAAATGAAAAATATTGTAAGGAGGAAAATCAAACAGTAAGCATACAATGTATATGTAACATTTTAATATATCTTTCATGTATTCTACCAAAGGTGTACTCATTGGATCTATCTTAAATATCATACAGCACACATATATATTCCATTAAGTATATCATTGAATTTGTCATTTGTAATATTGTAAAAAATCTCTGAAACATTTATGCACAAAGTTCTCCAACATTATACGACAAACGAACTCGACTGGTATACATACAAAGTAAGCATACTATGACTACAGAAAATGTAGAAAAGTAGTCCTCTTTTGTCATAATAGGTTAGTAGAATTAGATATACAATACTCCGGAGTGTTCGAAGTCGGTTAATTAAGAATGTATTCAAATTACTCGAGAGTTTGAGGCACAATGTTCGCGAATGAATAAAAAACGAAGATAAAAGTGAAATTATTACCTATTAACAAGTACTCACTACAAAATGAGTAAATTCAAATCGTGCAAGCGACAAACGTATTTTCATGGAGAACATACAAACATGATCCCCGACTTCTGACATGTTGCGGGGTCTAATAAATTTTCTGTGATATCTCTCGGGAATCTGAAAATCATCAGATATCTAACCTGTACACACGCGCGTGTAACGATTCCGATAAAACCGAGACACTACGAACAAAACACTGCAATCGCAAATCTGAAAAACACCAATTGACTATATAATTCAACCGTGAGTGTAGCAGAGACGTTCGGACATTGAATTTATAGATGGCACAATCAATAGGGCATACACGAATATAAGAAATACAGGGTGTCGTAAAAAAAATGTTACCATACACAAGAAAAATATTTCAGCGTAGTTCGTTATAAAAATTGAAAGAAAATTTAACGATATTTAATAAACACTTTATAAACGATCAAATTATTATAACATTCTTTTTGCGACACCCTATAGTTGTCCACATTTATTCCAACTTCCGCGGGCAGTTTAACAACGTGAGCACCCTCTATGTCGTTGTATTCTATGATCGATTCGTAGCGCCAAAATTGCTCGTGACAATAACAGTAATTAATTTATTATTTTGGCGCCTATTCGCTTCGATCGTATAACCACAGACGAGGTAACTTATCTACTATCATCGACGAGGTATAAGAATACGTATTGCAAGCTTATGGGATTTGTGTCACATGTTCTAAATTACTAATTTAGAGAATGGTGAATAGGAAAATTACGAGCAAAATGATCGAAGTTGATTAAGTAGTAAATATGGTAAATTGATATACAAATGTCACGAACTTGAGATATGTACCGACTGTGCATACAATGTATTTTTTTATCAACATGTGCCCAGCGTACACGTGTTTGAACCATGCCAGTTAATGTAAATGAAATAAAAACACGAATGGAAAGAAAAGAAAATTAAAATGGTACTCACAGTATATGCTCGTTTTTGAAAGGCACGTTTCAGAGGTATACATGTAGGTACTTACACTTGCTGCCTAATTGTTTCTGTTAAAACAGAACATCTTAAAAGATAGATCGGATTGTTAAGTAATTATTGCGCCATTCATAATTATTAAGATTTATGTATATTTGATTTGGTTAAGTAAATTTTGTCAGTGAATTGGGACACCTCCAACGGTGTCGATAATTCAGCATAGTCGATAAAATATTGCATTGCATGCTACGTCTCTTTAACTTTTTAGTCTGTGGTTTCATTATAGAGGTCGTTAGGTATGAATTAAACACGTATCATTGTCTATAAATTGTATAAATAAATTAGTTTGATTATTATGTTTTTTATATAGACCTTGGTATTTCTCTACGCTCGTTTGGAAATTTACAAAATCATTCCATTGTATAGGTAACTTGGGTGGTTTCAGGGAATAAAAAAGTCACAAAGTTGTTATCGATAGCGGTGAATTTTCTGCGGTGAATTCGAGAGATCGTGTTATTCGATTGTGACAAAGTTCACGTATTACGTGTACGAAGCTGAGAGCATAACAAATTTGTCGTGATGTGGGTAATGATTGCATTCAGATAACGCACAGTAACGAGCATCATGTGATGAGAAATTTGAGGGAAGATAAACCTGGGAAGAATATTGGTCTTTAGGTGTATGGAAGATCATAAATATTACACCAATGGCCTATCAATCGTTTCGGGAAGAATACATGCAAATGCCAGTAGTGACACGAGCTTATACAACAGCTTGTGTCATCACGACCCTCGCAGTGGTTAGTGCAAAGAATTGAATTACAGAGATTTTTCCACGTGTACAGAACACACTGGTTTGTGATACGATCATATATTCATTTAATTCTTTCTAATTTCAGCAACTAGACTTAGTATCCCCGTTTCGACTATATTTTAATCCAACATTGATTCTAGAACAATATCAGGTAAAAATGTTGCAAAGTAATCTTCATTCTATGATTCTTTCTTGAGGAATTTATAATTATCCTTGTTGTGTCAAATTTCCTAGGTATGGAGATTAATAACAACATTTCTGTTCTTTGGGAACATGGGTTTCAATTTCTTCTTCAACATGCTGTTTACGTACCGGTACTGTCGTATGCTGGAAGAGGGTTCTTTTCGCAGAAGAACAGCAGACTTTGTAATGATGTTCCTCTTCGGAGGCATATGTATGATTGTATCCTTTTAATATTGATTCAGTTAACTTCAGTAAGCTGTATAGAATACAAAGACATCGATAAAATGTGTTCAAAGAAAATTCCCTGAACTAGTTATAGGTGTTTGCGTGTTTTGTTAATTTATTATTTCTGGGTCATGCATTAACTATTATGTTGGTGTATGTATGGTCGAGGCGAAATCCATTTGTCAGACTCAACTTCTTTGGACTATTAAATTTTCACGTAGGTTCAATTTTGTCTTATGCTTTTAGCATTTAAGGAATATAGATTATTTTCATGTATTTTTTTAGGCACCATATTTGCCTTGGGTGCTCCTTGGGTTCACTGTACTTCTTGGTAATGCGTTGTGGGTAGATCTAGTTGGTATGGCTGTAGGACATATGTATTATTTTGCGGAAGATGTATTGCCACGTTTAAGGGGAGGTTACCGTGTTCTTAAGACTCCACAAATACTGTAAGTGTTATTACAAATAAGAAAGGAAATATGTTTTAAAAATGTTGCTAAGAATACAATGTTTGTTAACAGTAAGACTTTATTCGACGCACATCCGGAGGACCCAGACTATACCCCGCCACCTGGAGACCGTCCTGGTGGATTCAATTGGGGGCCAGAAGCGAATGTGCAATGATTCTAAATTTCAAGTCCTGCTTCCAAACCATCTCTTACCAATTGGCATATCAAGTAAATTTTTCTATTATTAGATATACGACATTGTTCCTTGATTTTCCCAGTTACTAACAAAAGTACTAAGTAATTACATTGTCTATGATACTATGCAAAGTATAGAAGACATCTATAACGACGATAAGACTTCCAATTTTTTACAGGGGTTACAATTTTTCACACGAGAAACTTTGGTATTAAGTGGAATAGCTGTCTGTTTTTCAGATTATATATTGTGCAAGAGATGTACACTGAGAATTATAATGAAAACAGTATTTCCCAGATAATCGACTATTGTGATACATTTATAATACTGACGATTTTTAGAGATGTATACATAAAAAAAAAAGAATCAAATTTCATGTTCCGTGTCTTTACATTTATTTGTGATGATTATAATAGGTATAATTTACGAAACACCTACAAAGTACAAAATTTAAAATATGCGTGTAAAAATAATTTTAACTGTTTTACCGTATTTTGCTTTGTCAAATTCATTTTGAAAAAATGTGTCTAATCTCGATAAATTTGTTTCAATGCTGTTTTCGTAGTTGTTATAAGCACTGTGCACAGTATAAATTTTTGCTGCAATGTTGTGCCTGAATAATATACAATTTTAACTAAACATAAAAGGTTGCAACTCTTATGCTCTTCATATATAATGCCTTTTGTTAGAAAAAGAAATACTTTTGTCATAAAATGTGAAGTACTATTTTTTACGTTTTACAGAGTCATGAAATTGAAACCCCTGATCCTAAAGAAGTTCTAGTATAAAAATCTTTAATAATTGAGTAATGTAAATACTTTTATTTATTCAGGTGCATTAGAAAATTCGTTTAATTTTACATTATTTACAAGGTAATATATTTGATAACGTGTTTGTCAACAGAATGCATAATACTTGCTAATAATAATACAATACATCACAGTCTTTTTCTTTCGTTGTGGGCATTTGATACTAAAAGAAACCAATAGAAAATACTTGTAAGTTATATGGTTATGCAGAAACCAGTAAATATTTAAAACTATTGGGAAGTAACATTGCTTTTCTTGTTGTTGTTTCCGTCGTTTCCATCATTTCCATGTATGTATGCACGAGTGGAAACAAAGCCTAACAAGTTGCGATAAATATTGTGTATATATTCCAATTGAATACACATGTTTGGGTATATTGGGTTACACGGTGGTGTGTTTAGGTGAATGTATAGTTATTAATTGGGAGATTTATTTCTATTTCTATTCAATAGAAAGGGTCGTTTATAGTGTTTTGTATCCTAAGGTATTACTTTACACTGTGATGTATTCGTATTGCCAAACAAACGAATGCATCCACAATACCTATTAGGAGAATACATTGGTCAAACCTTCTGCGACAAAATGCTTGTCTGCAAAAAGTTTAAACATTGCAATGAATTTCCACTCAAATAATTGTTTACAACTTACCAAATAATAGTCATTTTGTAAATATTAGATAAAAATGTTATTTATACGACCATTGCAATTAAATAAAATGGTTTGACTTAGTTTGACATATTACTGCTGTACACATTGTATGTATATCATTAATCTGTATGTAATAGTATATATACGTATTGAGTCTGTTTGCAAAAGATTCAATGCATTTATTTATTACAGTTAATTTTTATATAGTACATCTCATAGTTTGTCAGTTTTTACACGTTTTATCCATAATGCATTACAGTGTTACATGTTATTGTGCCATATAATACATAGTTATTATTTCACACAGTTAGTAAATAAGCAGTCATCAAATATTTGGTGCATGTATCGCTTTCTTATTATGAACACGAAGGAGATAAATGAAAGAAAGAAAAAAAACGAGATGATTTACAAAACCATTTATTTAGATTTAAATAATAAATGATTATTATAACAGAATATAATGATGTATAACTAGGTACATATACGCAATGACATGGACTATAATACAATGATCAAGATTCTATTGTACATATTTTATTATATTGCCACCGTTGCTAAAAGCACTGTAATGTCATCTGGTTTACCACCTGAAAAATACAAAACACAGATTGTGGATACACATTTACTTATTGATTCATTTGAGCTATCCTGAAAAGTAAACTTCCATTATTAAGATTTTCATTTAGGACAAATAAAATGAAGATCTTATTTATTGAATTTATTTGAAATCAACAGATCTTTCTCGGTAATATGTTTATTGTTAAATCAAATAGTGTATTCGTGTAAGTTGTTTGTTTTAGGTGTAAGAATTGAACAATATTTAAGGTACTACAAAAGGAGAGTAAAGTTAATACAAAGTCACCACCAAAGTATAAAAAATAGGTACATACATAAGACATAAGAAATTGTGAAATGTATGCTTTAAATAAATTGTATATATTTTTTATTGAAAATTATTTGTATTATAAGCGATCAGGATCATGTAATGTAATGTAATGTAATGTAATGTAATGTAATGTAATGTAATGTAATGTATAATGTAAAACGTAATGTAACGTGACGTAATGTAAAGTAATGTACAATGCATCAATTTTTATGGATTAGACAATATTGCCAATAAAATTGATGCATTCCTTTGTGGTATATTTGGTATATCAATATAATATTGCATACCTATAGTGTCAATTCCATTCTCTCTAGCACTTTGGGCGAATGGAGACATAAATGCGCCATCGAAAGCTAAGCTACGAGCCATCCAGGCTATTGAATTGGCAACTCCTTGTATTTTAGTGGGATCTCTTTCCCCTTGAACTTTACGCATTTCCGTAATAAGCAATTGGTCAGGCACATTATCAAAGACCCCGTCTGTTGCCAATAAAATTACATCGCCGTCTTCTACCCCAAAACTCGATGTATCTGCAGATTCTGGGCTGAAGCAGAAATAGAAACAAAATGGTACACTATACGTTAATGTCCTTTCATAGAAGTCTTCTATGCATACAAGTGCTTTACATAGCAAGTACCCCATATATTAATTCTTAGTATACCCCCAGGTATATTTATCTTCATAGAAAAGACTGTACCTGTCGCTAAGTACTAGACCAGAATGTCCTGGAGGTGGAAGAGACAATTGAAATGGAGTATTAAAGTAGTGTTGCTGTTCGGAAGAACGATGAACTACTTCCCCTTTTCGTACAACTACAAAACCACTGTCACCGATATTAGCTGCATAAATGCTGCTAGTCTCTCTATTGAGGACTATAACACACGCCGTACTGCTACCTGAAATAATATTTCTCCCATATTACAGAAAGCATAATATATTTCTAAACATTATCATCAGACAAAATGGATTCTCTTCATACCTAATATGGGTTGTTTATTTTCTAGTAATTCATAGTAACTACGTGCTAACAAACCAGCTGGTTCCGAAGGCTTGAACCTGCCCATAGAGACCAGTCTTTCGCAAGTTCTCATTAGAAAGCTAGAAAATTCTCCTGGATCGATTCCATAATGCCTCCATCCTCCTACACCGTCCGCTACACCTGCAGAATCAAAAGAAACATTTAATTATTCGATAACATCAGTTTGGTAAGCGCCCAAAATGTTAATTGCAAAAATACGCAAGAGTAATCTTGCATCTGATACAGGTAAATAAATAGCGTTAACAATCATCTAGCTAAACCAAATGAAAAGGAAGCACTAAAGAACAGAGAAAAAAAATAAAGAAAGAAAGCATCGGGGAGTAGAAGCATAGCAGTTTGTGTACAAACATTGTGAAACACGTATGCAAAGGCTGTTGTTACCTATCACTTCAACAGCTTTAAATTTGGCACTGAACCAAGCGTCGTCACCGAATTGCCCTTTGCGTACACGTCCTCGCGAGAAGTCTTTGGGAAAGCCACATACCGCTGATATAAAGGATGCTTCGCGATGTTTTTTCACGTTAGGGTCGGCGCACGCTGTATAATTTGATATACCATTCCATATCGCCCGAGACAGTAGCCTCCCGGTCCAATAAATGGACTGCATCATACGGTGAGGCTCAAACTCTTGTGTCGCACATCTTTACCAACTAAACAACGAATCTGCATGAATCGTGCAGCACGATTCACGAGTGTGTCGGAGGCATGTTTCTGAAAGAGGGTCTGATGCGTGATGAAACGTCAATCGGATCGATCCTCGTTGTTCCTTTCTGTTTCACTCAACATCGATTCAACACCGTCCTCGGAACCTGATCCACGATCCAAGCAACGAAGATCGGTCACCGCGATTCCTAATGAAATTATCTCCTGCTGGGGTTTGAAGCGAAAAAATCCATCCACCAGCGCTCCGTTAAGAAACCAACAACCTGAACCATCTTCAGTTATCTCACATCGATGAACAGAACAGTGCTCCCCCTACTCTTGAACGTCGAAAATCACTGCGAAGCATTCCCGTCTACTAATACGGTATTCCGTGGCGTGAATTGCACTGGATAAGTTAATTGTAAAGTTACCTTATTGTTCTAACTATTTTGAAGTTTATTTGGGAATTAATGCATGATACATATTATTAATACCGTATAATAGAATAATAAATGTCGCAAGGCAATTGAAATTTTAAAAGCGGTGATATTAAACTATGATGTCCGGTGTGACAACTTGATATTATTACGTTTCGTAATTAGAGATGTCACTCGTAATTTAAATGAAGGTATAATATTTAAGTTAAATTGTAATTACTGGATAATTGGAAATTAGACTGAAGAGGATCATAGTGAACTAACTACGAGTCAAAAATTGTGCTGCAATTCTCGAATGGGGTCCATTGCGATTCTCGAATGTTCCTTCGATTCTCGAACGTCGCTCTTTCGATTCTCGAATGGGAATTCAAATTTCATTGTGGGTACTCGTGCGCGTAACAATGTGAGCATGCAATTTTATTTTAATACCGCGATATTTGCAACAATTCTTGTTTGTATTGATGATAATTTATTTGAGATTTGTTTAAATATCTTCAACTATATGATTTTTTATATTTCAGATTTCTTTTCACGCATGTCGATGACAATAAAATAGAGGAGCATGATGCGAGGTAAGAAAACGGGAAGGTTTTAATATAATAAAATAACAGCGACACGTGTCTTTGAGTAAATCTCTTTACTAATGTTTATTAATAAACATTTTATATAGATTATTTTAATTCATTATAATTTAATACCTGTCTGCTGTTGTTGTTTTCTTGTTGTTGCTCTTGCTGTCGCGATCGAATAAGTTTATCGTTATATTTACACTATTCAGTATAAAATGCGAGTTCAAGATTAAATCACACCACTATGTTTTATGGACACTATCTGTCATCGATTAATAATTATCAATGCTTGTACTCGGGAAAATGCGAAGGGGGCAGTAGGGCAGTATTTTCGTTATCACTAGTGTTGTTGGTATTTAATTCTTTAGGGGAACCATTATTTATGTTACAATCTAGACTAAATGTATCGTCTAGTGGGCATTTGTTAATATTAGGCAAGTGATTAACATCGATTCCACGAACATCAGGGAGGAGCTTTTGTTGTTGATGGGATTGAGCATTTTCAGTCTCGTCATTGTCGAGACCATTGTTGTCAGTATGGGGTGGGGATGGATAATAGCCACGCTGCTGTATTGGCAGTTGTTCCACCGGCAGTTGGTGTTGTTGTTGACATTGATGCTGTTGTGACGACGGCTGCTGCTGCTGCTGCGGCTGCTGCTGCTGCTGCTGTTGTTGCTGTTGCTGCTGCTGCGGCTGCTGCTGCTGCTGCTGCTGCTGCTGCTGCTGCTGCTGCTGCTGCTGCTGTTGCTGCTGCTGCTGCTGCTGCTGCTGCTGCTGCTGCTGCGTGTGATGATGGTGGTGATGTTGTTGCTGCTGAGATTGTTGGTGATGTTCACATTGGCCATGATGATGGTGTTGCTGCAACAACTGCATCGAACCACCGTCAGTCATTGCAGGTGGCGGCGGTGGCGGCGGCGGCGGCTGCTGCGGTGGCCGGTGTTGCACTCCGTCCTCACTAGTCCATCGGGCTAGTTGTTGTTGAGCTTGAATAAATGCATCACTAGAAAATAACAAGATTACACGAGCCCATTGGATCTATTCCACGACCACTAATGCTGCATACGCGCGTCTAGGCCGCGGACACGCGGTTATACTCGCCTCCAACAAGCTCCTAACTCTCAGACTCGGCCTCTTACCTCGTCAAAGACCAGTGTTACGCGTGCACACGCTCTTTACTTGGGATCACAATCCTCTCCAAACTGTGCACAGGGTGAGAAACAGTATACTTTTCAAGATTGATATATTTGTACGAATATTTCAAATCGATATCTCTTTCCCCAGACATTCTACTTGGCAGACTGCCATTGACGAAGGCAGATACCATGAGAGACAAGATAAACATGGTAATTTTCAACTGATTCAACGAAGAATATCACAGGCGTACGTACACATATATACGTAAGCATATACTCTGTACACTTGGATAGAACTGGTCTGTTCGTAAAGGTAAATCATTAGAAGCAATATTCTCTCTGCGGTTAATTGATTGTTATAACGCACGTGTATGTACAGATCATCTTTCGTACAGCGGGAATACCTTGCTTCGAGTAACCGTTAGCTGACCACGGTAGATGGGACAGATAGATGACGCGTACATATACGTGGATGCGCATTACGTACACAGAAAGCCGTCTAGCCGTCTAGCGCGTGCGAAGCTCTGCAATTGATAAACAATGATCGCACACGGTGCGACAGAGGAGGAGAAAGGAAAGCTTCAGATAAGGATAAGTGCCCGATCGTTGTAGCGCGTCGTGAACCGCAGACAATCGATTTCCAGAATGTTTGTGTTCCCGATACCGTCAAGTAATGAACGTATGTACCCGGCATCGGTTCGAGCACGCTCTACAGAAATACTCGCTTGCGCATTTAAAGAGACGAGGCCCACAAGTATATACTCTAAGAATTTCGAGACGACTTGCCAGCACATTCACAGCGTATCGCAAAAGCAGCTGAAACAGTAGAATAAGTAGCATGCGAAAGTTGGTGTGTTCGGTTTGCATCCGATTCTGTGGAGGAGACTCGACAAACAGAGAAATATATACATATGTTGTCTTCGCCCATGTGATTCGTTTCTGTCGTGTCCACAGACCCGGCGAAACACTGACTTGGAAATTTCACCGAATATAAAAGACGAGGAATATATATGCCGAGTCTATTTATATCCCGTTTTTCACTTGATTCACATTTGGGATAATGTTCGTCGAGATGCTCGTGGTTTAGTGGTTGTCTTAGCTGAATCCGGTCTCTCTCGAGAATCCACGCGTTCCCGCGGGCATGCACCGATCCTTATCTGAATGAACGTTCACTGCGGTGATGGGAATTGATGTGAGGAGCCAACATTGTCACCGCCTCTTCAAGGTATCAATCATTGTTCTTCTTCGTACCGGATCGATAAGAGAATTCCCTCGAGCTTATTCGAGATTATTCGCACTCGATCATTGTTATCGTGTCAAGCGGTTTAGTCTGATAGCAATAAATACCCTGTGCTTTCATATTTACAGGAAGGAGCTTGAGGGGGTTGGACCTTGAAGAAGCTGAGCACGAGCCGCTTGCTACTCTAAGTACTCGCGGCGCGTTATCGAGGAGGGACGCAGTTTTCTGATCAATCGTCGATCAACGTGACGCGACCAGTCTCGTGCTGGATTAATTGAACATTAATCGTCTGGAAACTGGTGAGAGGAGACTTAGCGGAGGGATTCATGTACCGGAGGACTTCAACAACGACGGTTTTCACTACGGCTCGGTGGATTTCTGTATCTACGGACAAGCCCGTTTCTTATTGAAAGAATCTGCGGATACCTTTCACTATCGGGCGTTTCACCCCTAGCATTTGAGCCTCTGTCAGTGTCGGCAGTTTCATAGATACCCTCCTCCACTTGCATTTGATGGGAGTGTCGAGTGTGCTGATGGGTGCCGTAAGGACTCGACGACGGCTGACGGCATCGACCGTAGGTATCGTCGCGGCCGCGGCTACACCTTCTGCTTCTACGTAGGAAATCGAATCAGTTCCTTTAGAAGTGGCCCCATCTACTGTTTAAGTACGTCTACCCGTTAGATGGTTAAGATGGTTACAATGGCGACATTATTCGTCTTTGCTCTTTATCCGCGAGTCCCAACTATCCCAAATCAGAGTCTCCCTTTTGCTCCCTCCGCGTGGAGCCAAGAGAGACACGGTATAAACAGACTCTGCATTATGAAGTCGTGCGGGTAAACCTTCGCCGAGGTGTTACCAGCGACCTCGTGTGATAATACTGTCACTACGCTAACGCTACTAGTAGTCAGACGCGTGTCTGGATGGGTACGGTATTATCTCGTTGTCCGAACCGAGTCTGGCTGCGCGAAACGGTTCTGAGACAGAGGTGATCCTCGTTAGCGTTTCAGTTATTCTCGAATGAAGCTACTTCGGACGTCTACGGGACACTTTTATGTATTACGTATTCACTTGGATTAAGTAGGCAGCCACGTAGATACTCGTTTCATAATTATTCCAGGGGAACAACCGCCACGGTGACCGGGGAAGCTCTACCAAGCCAAGTGGCACGGTGTTTCTTCAACGAGACAATATCGTGGTCGTATACGTAATCGAGGAAAAGCAAAAGATACAAAGACAAACTGGCCAGAGAAGAGAAAATGTAAGCAACGACGCATCGGTGACAGAGTAAAATGTAACAAGAGTGAGCTGGTGGCAGCCGGCGTGAGACGAGTTCCCTCAAACTAGAGTACGTATCGCGACGAAGGTGGAGTATCTGAAATGTTCCCAATATTGTCAACCCGATTCCTTGGCGACTCCCCGTGTGACGCTGTTTTCAGAACTGACCGCAATTCTTCGGGGTCTCAGCCGAGGTCTCGGAAGACCGGCGGAGACGAATATATTCGGCTGCGAGATTCAAGCAAAGGACAGCCGTTCGAAACGACGTAGAAGCGACGAGAACGCGCGAAGAAGATAATATATGTAAGCGTGTGGCGAATGAAGCTTTCTTTTTGGATCTTTCGCTTGTCAGTTCTTACCCTTGGGAGGACTCGCTACAAACGGACGAATCTATTCTGTAGTGGCGATCAGCCTCGCTCTCGGATATCCGCATCTCCTCGGAGCCGCACGGACTCAAGTGGCTGATGTGACGAGACGAGTGACGCTCCAGCTGCTTGATGAGGTCCTCCAGATTGCGGATGCGGAGCACGCTGCAGGTCCCTTCCTCGCCCTCCTCCTCGTCGTCCTGGTTGTCGATGTCGTCCTGACCGTCCATGTCCTTGTGGCAGGTGTCCGGGTAGCCGCACTCCGTCAGAGGTTTCCGCAGTGTCTCGTCGTTCACCATGTTCCCGCCGGCGGAGGTTGTCTCCGACAATTCGCGGCGGATCTTCGCTTTCCTCAACGCCTCCATGATGTTCTCGTGGTAGCCGTTCAAGCTGTCCATGCGATCCAGGTTCATCACGGTACCTCCTTCTATACTCAGTCAATTATAACACCGATTATAATCAGCTCTGTTCAGCTGGGGGTCCTAGCAGACAGAGGGTTTGCATGTAGACACCTCGAACTTGTTTAACCCTGTGTGTTCTGATATTGTAATAATATCTTAGATACTTTAACAGAAATATTTGTCCAATTACTAGAGCATACGTAGGTTAAATACTTGTTTATACAGTGTCTCGATATTCAGTTTAGAAAAGAATCTATACAAGATAAGCTGTGGATTGATTTTAATCAAATTGGAGCTTTAAACTAGCCTCAGAACATAAAGGGTTAACGAAATGATTCGAACACAAAGTTATCGTTCTTTTAAAGGAACGCTGTCTTATGTCGAGGCGACAACGCCCTCCCCTATTGGTTTGCGTGGGAGTCTGTCTGTGAGTATAGCCAGCAGCTATTACAATACCGTAATCGGGGTTTTTCTTTAAGATTCCCTTCCCAGGCTTGTTCGGTACATCAATGAAAGAAACAACTTCCTCGCCTCCCGTACCTCCGTCTTCCTCATTAATGGCGAGCTTCCTCGACTGCAACCTGTGATCCCTGAAAATGGTCAGGCAAAAGAACAATTGGTGTCACGCATTCGACAGTGGTCATTCTACGGTTTTCTTGTGTCCGACGTTCGCGGATCCTCGAGACCTGCCGTTTCGAATCTAGACCTCCGAGCGTGTCGGGGATTAATTTGCTTCAAGAAATAATACCAATCTGTCTAGGAAAGGTGTACTCGACTATCTGTACGTACCGCGAGTCTTATCAATTCACGAAACAAGTTCACTTGTACCAATGTGTTTCATATCATTTGAATTTTACTTTGACCTTTCGGCACAGTCGCCTCCCCTTTCTTTTATTACCGTGCATCCAACGTGTACGTGCTCATATATTTCTCATATTTCTCAGGTGACAGTAGAGACGGACTTTCTTTCACTCGAGGACCAAAGGAGTGGTAATTCGCTCTCTCAGAAGCCAATGCAGTTAAGTAAATTCTTTGATACTTTCTAATTTTCATCAATTTTAATGTAATAAATAATCTTGTTTTGTTGCAGAGCCTGCCCTTTGAGCAAAGACTTCATATATTTCTCTGGCCAAATTAATGAACTGAAGATTCTCAAGACCAATGCATTAGGGGACATTAATTTGCTCAAATTTTGTTTTCTGGATTTAAACATTGGCTTCTGAGCGATTCGATTATTACACAAGAGCAAGTCCGCTCTTTCAACCAGCATTTCCTTCAGATAACTGGGATCCATTCTGTCTAAAATTACGCGCTCTCGATCTCCCCGCGAACGTTGCTCTCCTCATTAACAGTTCTCTTCCCGCGGGAAGCTGATTTTATCAGGGAGTGTCGTAACATTCGCGAAACAGCCTTTTTTCGTTCAGTCGCGATCACGTAGCGACGCGTTCCTTCGCCTTCACGCTCGTGTCTCGTCTTCAGTCGAGCCACCGATTGAACACGTGACACGTGTGACAACGCGAGCGACATTCAGCGTGTTTCCCGACAGTCTGTGAACCACGGAGAATGTCCAGAATAATTCAGAGATTGTCGCATCGACTCTAGGATCATGCCTCTTCAAAGAAAAAAAAAAGAAAAAACATTTCCGTATCCGTGCACCTCGATTCTTTCTTTTCCTTTCTCGAGCAGATCTTTTCTGAATCGTCCTGCGAACGCTGTTACGTTGTTGCGCACGAATGGCGGACTCGGCCAATTGTGTTCCCGTCGTTCTGCAGCGAGATCATCGTCGTCGGACTGATTTTGGTAAGCTCGCGTGGCTGTGAAACTCGCCGTTCCACGGGCAACGATCCGCGACGCGAGGCCGACGATCGGCGTCTATCGGTTTCGTTTACTCGATTCAGCGGGTGCAACTAATAAGCGAAACAGCGTTTCAAAATACAGTGTGATAAATGAATGTTCTCCTTTCTGCGAGGGTCCGGAACGAGAAGAGGTGTCTGCCAGACCGTGGATCTTTATGCGAGTAAGAATGCCCGAGAGAGTCTACCCTTTTCAAACGAAGCGAAATGATGATGAAATTCATTGGAACCAATGTAATTTTGGAAAATCGTACGAGCAACGAACGCATAAAATCCGTAGGTCCAGTAACGAACGAGGCATGCTCGAGGTGTGCCATTTCTGTGCGAGTGTTCCGTTTCGTACGACTGTGCGCTGCATTCGAAAGAAAAATCATGCGGTGCTGGGGTGAGAAAGTACCAAGCGGCAACTCTACGCATGCATCTCATTCTTTTCTCGTCTACGTGTCTGTGTGTCTGTGCGTGTACGTGTATATTCGTTTCACTCTGTACTCGCGCCCTCGTACGCGGCACTGTCCGGAATAGCGTGGCAAGATTCACCCTCGAATCGCTTTGCGAATCGATGGATCATTTCCTGATCGTGTCACGTTGATCCGTACCGTACCGCATTCGCGCGAGGAGCGTGAGTAGACGTACGATGCGCGAGAGAACAGAAATAGAAACGCGAGAGCGATTGAGAGATCGTTTCCGTGTGGGTCATGTGGATCGATGAATGGCTATGGTTTGAACGTGAGAATCAAGCGATCTATTCACGGGGAAAGTGACACGGGGAGGTGCTCGTCTCGTAGCACCTTGAAACTTTTGGGCCAAATGCATCGTGCCGTTATGCGATACGCTAAAACGAAAAGAAAAAGAAAAAGGAACGTCGGTTCTTGTTACTTCTATTCGAACACCGTTAAACCAGACACGTTGTCGTCGAACGCCTCGAAATCGTAAACGTGTCTTAACACTTAGCCAACCGAATTTCATTGCTGCACTTAGTTTTAAAATTGTGCCCGGAAATGCAGCTTTTTTAAAATTATTACTGCAATAGGAAATTGAACGTCAGTTATATGTTTTGACGTGGAAATTATTGAATTTTACCATAGTTTCTCAGCTCTAACTATAATTTGTTCATCATTACTTTTTTCTGTACTCAGAACAAATGGCTATAGCAGTCGTTTGCGGCAATGGGTTAACGCATTGTCAGTTCTGTTTATTTTCCTTACTTAGTCAATATTGAACTAAGGATATTTGCAATTTATTCAATTCTTTTCTCGCTGTTATAAAGAATAATTTCCAATGAAGTTTCTTAAATGAGTTTAATTGAAGTTAACAATAAAGGTTATAGTTATAGTTATTTTCTCAGGCGGTTGCTAAAGTGTTAACAATTGTTTTACAACTGAGAGAAGGAGTAGTTCGACTCATGCAAAAGCGAGGTGAAATTGGTTCATTTCTGGAATCATAGTTTCTTGAAATAATGGTTCTCCACGAGCAAGTTTTATCGTACACGACTTATGTCATCGCACAAAGGATCATTCGCTTTTCGCGTGCATCACTTCCGTTTCGAACAGAGAAATATTACCGTGTCAGGCTCTCGAGACCGATCAACCAAAGAGAAAAGGAATAAAGGCATACGAGTCACACGTTCGCTACCCAGTTATTCATCAGCTTGATGTATCTATCAGAACATAACCGAGTATATTTCTATTACAGTTATACAATGACGAGCAACGGTGTAGCGCACGCGAAGAAACTGGTCGATCCTCCCTAATCGCGTGTTTTCATCCGAATCGTATGTAAGTGAGAGTATGTAAGTGTCTCTGCCTCGAAAGGGCCACATACACTGCCAGTGAAAAGTCTGAAACCACTTGATACGTTACAGAATTACAGATTCGTATAAAAGAAAACAACAAAAATCATCTATCTCTATATTCAACTGACACATCTCTTTTGTTACAATTTCTTTTGTTACAATTACTGAAAAGCTACAGATGCTTCTCCAAGAAAAATTAAAGTTGATTCAGTAATACACTGAAATACAATTCAAAAGAGCTCTCAACAAGTACACAGAAGTTTTTTAAAGGAATCTAGAGAAGTCAGTTTATCTAAGTAGTTCTAGCGTTAAGAGAACTTCGCAGAAAGTTCCTCTGTGAACCAATCGATTGGTCCCAAACGATGCTCCGGCAGTGTACACACAGGTATAGAGTATAGAGTACAGAGTATAGTGTCTCGCCAAAGTGAAACACCTTGCGTTTATCCCACACGCGCGGTCCCTTTCCGGCCAAGAAATGAAACAAGCCAGGACTGCCGCGTGCGTGTCTTTCTCCTGCTGGGAGAACGACAAAGGTATCTGCGCGTGTGCCTGTGCGTGTGCGTGTACGTATATTCGTCCTGGCTCGTTCCGCTGGGATCGAGGATGTATCAGGGGTCGGGCTGGGATGTCGAGTCAGAGATCATTGATCAACTATGGTGACATAACGGCGAGACACATGAGACTTACTTGAGTCTTGGCCCGTCTGCGGTGGCGACGTTATTCGGGTACCGAAACAGCACGCGCTGGGTGTCGCTGCGGCTAGAAATATACTAATATAGGCATGCCGCGGGTATTTCACGATCCTAGAATCCTTTGCGGTCGGGTAAGGGCTGTGGGAACCCGTTGTCCTCCACGGGCAAACGGTTTCTCCGGGAAACCGATCAACGTTTCCGGATCGCCGACCGCAAAGGGTTGTTCAAAGCTGTGTAGAGGCGTATGGTGTGTCGTCGGTGTACGTTCTCCTGCGAACAACTCTCTCTCTCTCTCTCTCTCCCTCCCTCCCTCTCCCTCCCTCCCTCCCTCCCTCCCTCCCTCCCTCCCTCCCTCTCCCTCCCTCCCTCTCTCTCTCTCTCACTGTCTCTCTCTCTGTCTCTCTCTCTCTCTCTCTCTCTCTTTCTCTCTCTTTCTCTCTCTTTCTCTCCCTTTCTCTCCCACTCTTTCTTCACCCTTTCATTCTCTCTTTCTCTCTCGAGACACGACGAGCCGCCCTTGATCCGTATCTCGAGCTAACTATAAGATTCCTCCAAGTGTTCAGCGTTTCCTTCTTTCTTTCAACCTTTTACGCTCTGAAGATACTGTATCTCCTTGTAGGTAAAGAAGTGTAGGAGAGTATTGATTGTATTTTGAGTAAGAGGAATTGATAGGAATTAACCCCTTGCCTTATAATATCGTGCCAGGCTCGTGATTTCAAGTAGCACTGGACAAATAATATTATTTAATTTGTTTGAGTGCAAATTACATATTTCTCTGTTATCAATGATTATACCTTAGAGCACACGTTGATATAGAATAAGACTGGAATTTCTCTTATTTTCATTATTAAGAACAAAGTGGATAGATCACAGTTTACAAATGGCAAGCAGCAGTTTAAATCATAGGGCAAGGGGTTAATAAGTATTGTTAAGATTATTCGTGATAAGTGGCTATGGCTTGAAGTTGAAGTACTGTTACCATTGAATTGTTGCTTAAAATTCAATTTCATTCAGTTTAGCTTTATAAAATTAGGCTCAAGTAATGAAATATTTATCTGTAAGTAGATGTGGAAAGTAAGGATAACTGTAGTGATAACGATACTATTTTCAGGTGGTGAAGGGTCAAGAAAGAGAAACGGACACTGTCGTACGTTGCATGTACCGCGAGACAGGAAACCAGCGTATCAAGATAGCAGGCCCTACGCGAGACGACTCGTCGACGAGCTGCACTGTGACCTGCCCTCGACACCCTCGAGGCAAGGACCGTTTTCTTTTCTCCCGTTGTATGTATATAGCTCGGTGTACACGCGGAGAAAGTCGATTTGTAAACGAGACTTTTTGTAGGTGTCGAATGAATGCCGTGTGACCTGAATTCGTGTGACGCAAAACATTAATGGAAAACCAATAGATAAAGTAGAAGCGAGATGTGTGTCTTTAGCGATCGTTTATGGATCCTTTTTCAACACTAGTTTGTAGCAGGGGTCTTCCCTAGTTTGCCTCTGAGAAGCGTTTACGTATCGTATACATGTATATATATAACTCTAGTCTATCTGTTCGATGGAAGATTAGAGCAAAACGTAACAACCCTTCGAATTTGTCGACTCTGGATCACGTCCCTTTCAGATTTACAAATTTCTCTTAGCACTCGAGACAGGGATTCTCCCTGGTTCCCCTCTGACAATCAGAAACCCGTATCGTATACATGTATATGTTTCTATTCTGCCGGTGCAACGTAAGATTAGAGCGAAACCTGGCGATTCGATAAATCTCTGAAATGTTTCCAAAGGTGTGAATAGTACTCCGAGTCTTCTTCACTCTTTATTTGAGTGCAGCGTGTATTATGAGACTTTGGAAGGCGCTTGCAATAATTTGTATTGGTGTTTTCGTAAACGGTAAACATTAGAGAAAAACTGAAGAGGAGAAAGTAGTACATTTTACTAGCAATAACAGCAAATCTAAATTTTCTTGTATTTCCAATATTTCTCTAGAAACAAAGGTGATTTTTTTAAAAGGAATGCTATATTTCACATCATAGAAAAGCAGACATTAACACTGGAACTACCAAGTTAAACTGACTTTTCTAAATGTCTTTATAAAACAATTCTCTATTCATTACGATCTCAATTGGTTTATATTTCAGTGTAGGTATTAATCTTCAACAATTTCTCAGAGAAGCATCTGTGCCTTCTCAGTAATTGTATAAAAAGAAATTAGTAGTTCTAGTATTAAGACAACCTCAACCATCTACTATACTGTCCTTCAGACTCACACAAGCACAGGAATAAGAAATACATTTAACACTTAACGTTTTCCTCTAATGTTTATCATTCACAAAAAACCGATATTATTGCAAACACCCTGTGTCCTTTATTTTGCCCGTTTCGCACCAAGCGTACGCAGACCGGACAAGCGATAGAAAACTGCTCGCAGGACTCTCGAAGGGTTCACTGGACGCTTTCACCCGACGCTTTCCCTTCAGGGAAGCCTCGAGATCATCATCGACAGTTCAGAGCCTTTCTCGAGACTGCGAATGGTTCCGACGAGCCTAAATCACGCGGCCTATCAAGTGTGTCGTTCTAAACCGCCGGTTCGACCGAGGCAACAAAGGATGATTACGTGTTGTTCCTTATCGCGTACTGTCGTACCTGTAACCGGGCATATTTTGGAAGTTGAGAATGTCGCTGTTCACGTTGTCCAGCACCGCGTGCTCCGGGTGGTGGTTCTTCGGCGGCGGCGGTTTCTTCACGTACGGCTGATCGTACTTCTGGACGGTGCTCTTCCTTCTGCGAGAAAATACCGGATTAACGAAGGCAGCCGGTTCCCCGGGTTCGACGATACACCATATATAGAACATCATTTAAGAAGCGCATGCAGACTACGGGCTGAGGAAATTTTTCGTTCCTTTTAGCGTGAAATCTTTGAATAGACCGCATACGTGACTGTGAGTCCAGCGAACGTTACATTCACACTGTAACACGTTAAGCGCCACGAATCTCGAGCGTTTTTTTCTGTAGTTCTGCTTTTGTAGTAAAGCAGGGACAATGATTGATAATTTACAATGTTATCAAGTTATGGTAAATATCTTCATTTCACATTTGTTGTTTTGTACGATTTTAGTTATTTAGGAACGTCACCGGTGACCAACATGGCGCTTGACGTGTTAATAATTAGAACACATTCGTCTGTCACGTATGCTGTCCACGAGTCCTTTGAGAAATAAGAAATTTAACGTGCGCGATACTCTACAATAAATAAGTGTAGTACTTCGGTTTCAGGCTCTGAACGTGAGAATTCTTTGTATAGGTAGACGTTAAGACTTTGTTAATCAATGATCGAATCGTTTAATCGCAGTTAAAGGAACAGATTTTCTAAAGTAAGATGATCGAATCATTCATTTTGTATTATTGTTTCCAGGTGGTCAGAGGAAACCGAACGTTCCACTTGCGTCAACACTGAAATAATCGCATCGTATGCTCCGATCTAGCGAAGCTTTAGCGCTCGTCTATCCGGGATTCATGGGCGTGGTGTCATGCGTAACAACGGAAAGAGTTAACCAGTTAAACGGTGCGCCCCTCGGCTGGCTTTTCAGCCACCCTGGGTTCGCCCTCCGCTGCGGTACCCATTCATCGAATTCCCAGAATCGAAGAGTGTCTGTTAAGATACACGATGCGAAGGGGAGGACGCGCTTCGCTCCTCTCCCTCGTCGCGCGGCGCAACCGTGCAGAGGTACGTCCTACATGACCCGATTCAGTAACATTTAACCGTTTGCACTAAGAAGTTTTCCGCTAGAAATATTTGAACATTTTCTAATAACGATATTTCATGAAACTAACTCGAAGAGAAATTAATTAATGTTACTAAATCAATTTCCAGAGAAGCATTTGTTATCTTTTCAACAATGGTAAGAGAGATTCATTTTGACCCATTCGGTAATTTGTGGTAACCCCTTGCCCTATGATTTATTTTTCAACTATGATTGGCACAACTACTTTGCCATTAATAATTTATTAAGAGACAAATTTTAGGTATATTCTCCATGTTTGCTTTGAATTATAATAATTGATAACAGAAGGATATTTCATTTGTATTCACAATAATTGAGTAATATTTATATTTAAGTTCTGTTTAAAACCTTCAACGAGTCTCACGTTATAAGGTAAGGGGTTAAATATCAAATTTTATAGTTTACTGCATCAAATCAACTGAGAGTAGCTCTCTAGTGCAAAGGGTTAATATCATCTGTCATCAAAATGAAGTATCTTATCAACAGATTCTTTGGAACCTCTACAAAGCTTCAAGCCCAGTGAATTTCCACGTGTGGTTCTGTATAAGAACCAGGTACACAGTACTAAGTAAACCACTATTAACCGCAGCATTATTTTTTCAATGTAATTCTTTCAACGTTCAGATATCTAACACGAGACTTTTGTTATCCAGACGATTCTGCGAAAGCGATCAAGACATCTTTACTCTCTCCGAGTAGCCAAGTTTTGCCGGCGCGTTTGCTGAAAGCTTTTGCGTGGGAGTTTTGCGGAGATACAGGGAGGAGGTGTCATAGTCGTAGCAACGATCAAATAGCGACACGGTGTCATAAGGACGAGATCATCTTGTCACTCTCGTCGCAGTGAGTTTCGAGTTGGTTGTCAGTGTGTGTCGTTCGTTGCGACGAGTATCGTGCGCGTGTCGTGTCCGCGCGGCGGCGCGGCGGCAGCGGCAGCGGCAGCGACTGCGGCAGCGGCGGCGGCGGCGGCGGCGGCAGCTGCGATGATGCTTTCAAGCTATTGTCCGTTTTTCTTTTTTTTTGCGATAGAAATCATTGGCGAAGCGCGCGCGCGTCGGTGTTTCTCTCTTTCGTCGCGAGAAAGCACACGCGCGCGCATATACGTAGTGAGAACAAAGTAATAGAACACAAGGGTAAATCAAGATAAATTGATACGAACTGAAAATAAATCGTAAGCGAAAAAGAGAGACAATAAACAGTTACGGACTCTAAAGATATACATGTAAATATATATGCACGGTGGTCTGTTCTTGCGTGTTAGTTGGTTTAAAGGGTGACGAAGGGAATGAGGGAGCGAGGAGCAGGGAGGATGGATTGTAAATGTATCATTGTTTTTATTATTGTGCATATATAGATATATATATATATAGAGAGAGAGAGAGAGAGAGAGAGTGAGAAAGAGTTAGAGATAGAGATAGATAGAGAGAGAGATATATAGATTGATAGATTGATTGATAGATTGATAGATAGAAGATAGGTAGATAGATAGATAGATAGATAGATAGATAGATAGATAGATAGATAGATAGATAGATGGATGGATGGATGGATGGATGGATGGACGGATAGATAGATAGATAGATAGATAGATAGATAGATAGATAGATAGATAGATAGATAGATAGATAGATAGATAGATAGATAGATAAATAGATAGATAGATAGATAGATAGATAGATAGATAGATAGATAGATAGATAGATAGATAGATAGATAGATAGATAGACAGACAGATAGATAGATAGATAGATAGATAGATAGATAGAGAGATAGATAGATAGACAGACAGATAGATAGATAGATAGATAGATAGATAGATAGATAGATAGATAGACAGACAGACAGACAGATAGATAGATAAATAGATAGATAGATAGATAGGTAGATAGATAGATAGATAGATAGATAGATAGATAGATAGATAGATAGATAGATAGATAGATAGATAGATAGATAGACAGATAGATAGATAGATAGATAGATAGATAGATAGATACGCATACAAAAAAGTTTCTACGTGTATGTTTCTGCACACTAACCTGAGACAGAGGGAGTAGTTTTTATGTACTACGACTGACCTGTAGCAGAGAGCCATCAGAGCAAATACTATGAAAACACCCCCTACCACCGACATGAGCACAGCAACTAAAAATACAGTGTTAGAGCCGTGGTAGTTCTCTGTGACGATCGGACGCACGCGGGTCAGTCAGTCAATGTCGCATCGTGCCGGCGTGTCACCACGGTGTCAGCGATCGTCGATCGAGCCCGGCGCGATTTCGATCGAGATCGGTACACGGTATTTTTTTCGTAATCCGAGCGTCCCACAGCATGCAGACAGGCAGAGATACCAGTGACAGACAGAAACAGACAAGAAACAGAGAAGCCAGAATCAGCACATATACATATACGTCGTCGACACCGAACAGAAAATGGCCAGAA
The DNA here is from genome assembly GCF_051020985.1 of Nomia melanderi. Taxonomy (NCBI): domain Eukaryota; kingdom Metazoa; phylum Arthropoda; class Insecta; order Hymenoptera; family Halictidae; genus Nomia; species Nomia melanderi. Next base: position 9,227,513 of record NC_135000.1, read on the forward strand.
TTCTCATCCCCTGTTGAACCTTGATCGGATCACGTAGGTTCACTAAGTAACTGATGTATTGGGATTTAATATCATTTAACCCTTTGCGGACGAAGATTCTTCGATACAACCTACAACATATGAAGCTAAATTATATATCAATTGCTCGACACTAGATTTACTTACTGTATTGTTCTATTATTAGGGAAATTGTTATCCGTTCATTCAGATCTTAGAAATTAGAGGTTTAAGAGTAGATAATTAGAATACATATTTGCATAACTGCGTTAAAAATCGAGGCAAATATTTAGCGAATAATGCTTGTAAAATTCAATGTGAGTCGAATTGACTAGTTCTGTAAATCTAGTGTTAATTAAGGGGAAACTATGTACTGGTCTCTTGCTGTCCGACTAATTAGATCATTCGTCCAAGAATTAGTCTGCCAAATCTGAACGTTTCATCTCACCGGGATGCCGACATCCGTCCGCAAAGGGTTAAACGCGTCCAGCTCAATCGAGCGACACCTGTAGTCTATAAATCTGATTAATCCAACGGTTTCACCTTGCAGTGGCTTTTCTCAGAGGACGAGGATTCTGGCCATCCCCGGACGGTGCTCTTTGAATTCGATGATGCAGGCCAGCAATTCTGGCACTATTCGACGAACATGGTTAATTTGATTCACACGTTCGCTACCAGCGTCACATATTCGTAACGGCGGTAATCCTATATGTTACACAATGAAAATCAAATTAATCCTATACATACTCTTATTAGATAGTACATTAAAGTTTCATTTTCATTTTTCTAATATTTCTAGATCCATTGGATTTAAGAAAATCGAGGAGACCGTCACCGAAATACTGCTAGCGAACGTGTCAACACGTTGAATGCGATATTGAAGATACAACATTGAATCACTGAATTGAATTGTGTTACTGTCGCCGCACTAGGTAATATCATCAACAATATAGAAATGTTTTCAAACATTTAATTGAGTGAATCATAGTAATTCAATTTGGTTGGAGGTCACCGGTGACCCCCATAGCATTCAATGTGTTACTATCATGGTAAACGGAGAAGAAACATTTATGAAGTCATCGACAATCATTATCCGGATGCGTGCTCGTTACAGGCGTGGACCATCGTTTTTCCAATACTTTATGTGTCTGTGGAAGCCTCGATCGAGACCGGTGGGATCGAACACGCGTGTTTCAAGGCGGCTCGCGATTTACCCGCGGCGGATTTCGAGGCCAACGGCTACTTGGTCGAATGGATTTCAGTTAACAATTGTGACTAAACGATTTCACGCCGTCTCCGATTCTTTCTCGCGGGACGACAGGTTCTGTTGTCCGCTAATCAGCCTCGGTCATGCTTTTATAGGGCATACAAGCAGCTGGCACATTGGCGTTTCGTTCGTGATGGATCATGTGTCGAGTAATCGCGTTCCAGGGGATTCACAGATATATATTAGTGTGTCTAGCGGAACGACGACGTCTAACGTGTATTTGTGGAGAAGGCGAGGCGCTGGATTATGGGATATGTTGTCTCGTTTTCGAATCGGTTCACGAGCGACGTTCGGCACTGTCGTTGTTGTTTACGTCGAGGCGTGTGAATCCTCTGTAACACGATGAAAGTGGAATACGTAAATCGCGCAGCTCGTGCAGCATAGTCACGACGGTCGTGATCATTCAGATGCACTATGCGAGCACGAGCACATCCATTGCATACCATCGAGAAGACAGTAGTATATGTAACACATTGTCGGCAGCGAGTTTGAAGGCGGCTTGATAAGTGAACTGTTTAGTTTGACAGTGACTCGAGTCCATTTGAAAAAGATTAAGGAACTATTGAAGAATAAGATTTTATAGAATTGTAATTAGTGTAAGGATTAACACGGTGAATGGCTTACGATTTCATAGAGCAACATGAAATGGAGGTAGCATTATTTAGAATATAGAAATGTCAAATAGACTTGAGTTACTTTCAAAGTGAATAGATCAGATGTTCGCTTTTTGTAACGTTAACGCTAGGTTTACCTTGCGGGGCGGATCATTTTGACTCATCTTGAACTTGAGGGAATTAGAGGAACTGTTTATAAGTAACAATAGACGTAACGTTGTATAATGTTAACACTAGATTCACTTAATACACGTTATCGTTCTTAGAAATTTCTATAGTCGATGGAAATTAGAATTTCAAGAGCAGAGAATTATAAAGAAGACTTGAGCTATTAACAAACAATATGTAACAGATATTCATCCCCCAAACTGACGGGTTACGTGAATCTAGTGTTAAATATAAATTTCATGTACATCTCAAGATCATTGTACAGGATTATATTCTCAAGTCCTTTAAAAACGTGAGTTCATGGGTTAAATTGACCCGTACACATAGGTACATAAGAAATATCGGTAAAACTAGTGTTAAACAGCAGAGATATAAGCGGTTAACAATTCCTTCTCGTATCTTAGCTTTCAAACTTTCTGCTCGCGTGGTATATAGTATATGTATATATATACAGACATACATATACATATACAGAGAGATAGAGATAGATAGAGATAGATAGATAGATAGATAGATAGATAGATAGATAGATAGATAGATAGATAGATAGAGAGAGAGCGAGAGAGAGAGAGAGAAGGGGGGGGAGAGCGAGAGAGAGAGATAGAGGGAGGGAGGGAGGGAGGGAGGGAGGGAGGGAGGGAGGGAGGGAGGGAGGGAGGGAGGGAGGGAGGGAGGGAGAGAGAGAGAGAGAGAGAGAGAGAGAGAGAGAGAGAGAGAGAGAGAGAGAGAGAGAGAGAGAGAGAGAGAGAGAGAGAGAGAGAGAGAGAGAGAGAGAGAGAGAGAGAGAGCCAGAGAGAGCGAGAGAGAGAGAGAGAGAGAGAGAGAGAGAGAGAGAGAGAGAGCCAGAGAAGGAGAGAGAGAGAGAGAGATAAATGAACATCGAATAAGTAGGCTAAGATGAATTCAATATATCATGAGAGCATTGACGGCCGCGTGCGATGCCTGATCATCCAGCTAGCCACGAAATTATACTTGACAACGAGAGACAGAGGTGGTTGGCTTCGAACCCACATACTCAAGTGAGTTCTCAGTTTCCAAGCACTCTGTGATTTTTGCTACTGTACCTGTAGCAAACAGCCATTAGTGCAAAAGAAATGAAGACTCCTTTGACCACACCCACCAGGATTACTACCATCCACCCGGTGCTAAGGGTGTTGTTAGTGCCTTCTGAAACGACCAATCACTTCGTATCCTACACTTGCCCCCGATATCACATTCGATCACTGTACACTGGATCCTCTGCCTTCGTAAAGCTTCTGTCTCTGTCTCGTTTTTTCTCTATCTTTCTTTTTTTTAATTAGCGAATTGAATTGACAAATAGTGTATATCTATTTCAAATCTAACCACCGCGCGAGGAACGTTACGCTGGCCGAGGATCCGAGTTGACTAATCCCTGAAGAGTTCGAGCGCTTAACAAGCCTCCTATAGAGGTGCACCGTGGTCCGCTGTCCCTGAAACGCTCCCCGACCGAACTCGTGCGGACTCTAATCCATCGTTTCGTTCAATGGCCCATCAGCCGCACGAACTTGGATGAAGAAGACTCAGTCACTCGTCTGGGCGAACGATTAGCGAGTAGGAATATTCTTTAAGCCTTTCGATATAGAACTGTGCCGATGCTCGCTTAAATTTTACAGTGCCGTGTCTCTGCTGTGGAATCCACGCAGCCGGAGAAAGAGGAAGCTGTTTCCTACTAGGAACTGACTCGGTACAGACAGACAGAGAATCGATATAGTGGATAGGAGATAGGCAGAGTCTCTTGAAAATTAATTTGAAAGAAATTTCAATTGTCATTTGGATGACACCTGGAATGTAATGTCAGTGAATTTCTGAGATCGTTCTGGTTAAAATGAGTCAAAACACGATGGGGATCGGACCAGTTTCACCGAGTTGCTGTAATTAATGTAATTAACGGTTCGTTCCCATTGAATTGATGAGACTAGATTCACGTCGTGTTTGGGCTCATTCTAATCAGACATTTTTCAGCAATCCATTGGTACTACATTTGAGGAGGTAATTCTCGTTGCATCGAGTTCGAGACAGTGAGCGTACTGTGAAATTTAGCCGAGCAGATCTCTGTGAAATTCAAGCGAGCCTCGCCGAGTACTTCGAGTCATTCGATGATTCTTCAGGCTTGAAAAATATTGGATGTACAGCGTGGTAAGTCTGAAATGTTCCCTGGGGAAGCGACTCGAATCTGAGAAGGTTGAGAAACCTGTTTTCATTCTACTCATTCTAATCTTCTACAGAGATCTAACCCTTTGCACTCGAAAGTTCGCTAGAAATCTTCAACGCCTTCTATTGACACATAGACAACATTGCACAAACATTAATGTTAAATACTGAATTGTATGATTTTCTGTATCAAATTAAATGACTGAGTCACCTGTCGAGTGCAAAGTGTTCAGGGAATGGAGTTTAACGAAAGCTTTACATTCCCCACTTGTCCAAGAAGACTGATCAATCGCGCAGATGCATAAAGAATGCAAAATAACCGTTTCATATTTCTTTCAGATTCGCGAAGCTCTCTGGACATGGGATATCGACCACGCAGCGATCTTTTCAAACTCGTTCAGCTGTACGATGGTATTCGTTCGACTCGGAAACAAGCTGAAGACCAGTCGGAGACACCCCGATGAAGCCTTCCAGCCGATAAGCGTCATCGCGAGAACGTGGCCGGTTGTGGCCTCGAGCTAGCGAGCCTGTTCATCTGTGATATGCGATCGTTCCTCTGTCTCGGCGGGTCGCGAGTAATATAATATAATATGATATAATATAATATAATATAATATAATATAATATAATATAATATAGTATAGTATAGTATAGTATAGTATAGTATAGTATTGTATAGTATAGTATAGTATAGTATAGTATAGTATAGTATAGTATAGTATAGTATAGTATAGTATAGTATATAATATATAATATACAATATAATATTATAGTATATGGAGTATTGTGGAAAAGTGTAATTGAGTGAGCTTATCGGCCCGTGTTACATAAAGGTACGGTGGAACGCATCGTGTGTTATGTGCACAGCTGATGGTATGGCCCCAAATAATCAGGCGGCTAACGGGTAATTATTCTTCGCCTTATCATGAATTCAATCGGTTCGTTTAGCCGGACCACTGGCCGCTATGTTCGTTATTGATCCGTTGGTTTATGAAACATTCATTCTTCCCTCGATTCTGAATTTCTTGTCGATAATGATCGTGGCCAGTGATCTAGGGTTTCTCGAGCTTATTCTAGAATTTGGAGAGAAATCGAAACGACGCGATCGTTGTCGATTTCTCGCCATTCATCCTCGCCGGTAGTATGTTAGTTTAAACGATCGTTGTTCACCGATAGTCGGGCGATTCGCAACTTACCGTAGGGGGTCTCTTTCTTGTTCATCTTAATACTTGACCTATTTTTACCAGGTGTTTCGCTCAAGACCTTGGGTGGAGGCGTGGTGATAGCTTGCTGTATGGAACAGTCTGGTCCGTCCCATCCTGGATTGCAGTAGCACTTGTTCATGTTCGTGCACACCTGGAACAGCCGGCGTGTTCGTTGAATAGGTTGTTGTTATTATTGATGCTGAACACTGAGACTACTGAGCACTTAACACTTAGGCGACCGCCTAAAAAAACTGTAACTACAATTTTCTCCATTATCTTCAATTGAACTCATTCAATTCAATTGAGGAATCATAAGAATTGTAAATCAAGAAGTTTCTAAGTCAAGTCAATTGCTCAGTAGTGTCAGTGTTGAAGTCGTTCTTATCTTAAAGAGATCTCTAAGGATCGATGAATCATTGTAACACCATGGCAGGAAGGACGACTTTGAGAACATGAATATTAAGCTGCCACTTACGCCGTTGCCCGAGCACTCGTTGTCGTTCTGATTGGTGGGACACTTCTCTTTGTCTATGAGCGGGAACAGGCTCACGCAAGTTTGGTTCACGCACACCTGAAACGAGTCACGTTTGACACGGTGCTGTCGGCCAGATCGAAAACAAACAGCTCCCCGGTTCGCTTTACATAATCTGTTTGTCGTCCGCGCGACAACTTACCAAATCAACTCCGCAGGATGTTCCGTCGCGAACCAATCCCATGCTAGGTGGTCCCGAGCCATCCACTTTGCCGGAGATCGATCTGTCGAATTCGTTGGTTCGAATCAGATTACTCGAATAAAAGGCAGACCTACACTCCTCTTCAAAAAGATAGGTGTCCTATCTTGAATTTCTCAATGACGCATGCAACATTTTACATGTGTGACGACTAATTTGAAAATATTATCACCTCGAGATATGCAGGTCAATGAACCATATTCTGAGGTCATCATATTTTCAAACTAGTCACACATGTAAAATTTCCCATGCATCATTGAGAAATTAATTAATGTTCCTTCAATGAGCCATATCTTGAGGTCACAATATTTCCAAATTACTTGTCACACATGTGAAATTTTCCATGCGTCATTCAGAAATTAATGAACCATATCTTAATATTTTCAAACTAGTCACACATGTAAAATTTGCCATGCATCATTGAGAAATTAATGAACGTTCCTTTAATGGACCATATCTTGAGGTTACAATATTTCCAAATTACTTGTCACACATGTGAAATTTTCCATGCTTCATTGAGAAATTAATGAACAGATATCTTGAGGTGATAATATTTTCAAACTAGTCATCACACATATGAAATTTTCCATGCGTCATTGACAAATTAAAGACAGCACTGGCCCATCTCTTTCAAGAGGAGTGTACTTCCCCGAGGACCACTTACTTGCACTCGTATTCCTTGCTCTTGCTCGATATTATGATCCGCGAGTGATCGATATCAAGGATCACAGGTTGCTTGCTACCCTGCTGGCAGTGTAACGACCCGCAGCGCACGTTTCTGAGGACAGTGAACGAAGAGAAACATTTTAGAAAGCTACAGCCTTGTGTCTCAATTGTATCTCAATTGGAATCAATTTTTATTCCAGGCCAACCGAGGGTAAACCGTCGAACTACTTACTCCATCTCGCATTTGATGTAATGGCCGTCCGTCCTGTCCGTGCCGCAGTGTCCAGTGAACGAGCCTTTGGCGTTGAACACCTCGAAGCAGCGTATATCCGCCGCCATTCCGCCGTATCCCCAGATCTGCTCGCACTGTAGATCCAGCGCCGGACAGACGCCGTTGAAACAGTACCCTTTGTTGTCCGAGCATGGGTTCCCATTCTTTTTGTAAACATCCGGTGGACACTGGCCTGTTTGACCCGAGCAGACTTCCGGCAGGTCGCATTCGTTCGTTGATTCCCGGCAGACTACTCCGGGAGCCAACAACTGCGCAACGAATCTCAGTCAGTGGTTTTATAGGCTTTCGAATTCACCCTTTTGCCAATCAAGTATATGCTTCTATATATATATATATTTTATTCCAAACAATATCAAATATTATATTCATAAGTGGCTTTTGGCTGAGAGTCGTGTAGGAAATTGTTTCCAATTTCATTAGAGGTTAAAGACACTAGGAAGACACAATTAGAAAGGCTGTCTTTATGTAGGTACCTAATTATATAGATAATAGTCTTCCTAGGCACACATCAGTATCAGTGTCTTTAACCTTGAGGAAGTCAGTTGCAATGATGGCAACAATTTCCTACACAGCTCTCACCCCACAGCCACTATGAATACAATCCAAGGCATGAAAGCACTAAAGCTACCACAGGAAATATCAATTATGCAATAAGAAATCAACCTTTTGTCATCAACAGAGCCTCTACTGTTTCCATCTCTCCTTATCGTACATCTTGATTCGCAGAAAAGATCCTCGAGGAAACATCAAGATCTCCATACGAGGTACCATCACTTGCAGCGAACCTGGCACTCGTCACATCATATGGACGGAGCCAGTCGCACGGTAGCTCCGCCCGCCGCCTTCTCCAGCTCCAAAACATCCAATCGCAAGTCCAGAAAACACTTTCCCCTCTGACTCACGACGCGGCGTGCCCCAGCGAATCACACACCAAACCCGAGAATCCACGTGGACAAAGCGTGCACCGAGTCCGACCACTCAGACATGAGTGCCAGGTTATCTGCAACGGTGTCCTGACGCAGGATACGTTACCTTGCAGTCGCTGCAGCATGGTCCAGCCGCGCACTGCGCTTCTCTCTTGAGCTTGCAGGTGATCGGATCGCAGCAAGGATCGAGGTCCTTGCACTCCTCCATTGATCCGCAGTCGCATTGTTCCCCGTCGTCTATTACCTTGTTTCCGCAAAATTTCCTCAGCTCTAACTGTGCGTTGCGTTCCGCAGGGCAACGGGAGGACCGAGGCAGAGAAAACACGGATTAGACGTTGACAAGAGACCAGCTCGACCGGATCGACCGGGGACCTTACCTCGTTTGGTTTGTTAAGAAGACAAACGCCTTCGCCCCGCTGCAGCATCTCCGCATAGTCGGCTTTGCTGCAGTCCGAGAATTTGTACGGCTGCACGTTGTCCAGCCCGACGATGGACTGGGCCATGATGCAGCCGTGCCAGTCGTGGCACACGCAGTCGGTCCCTGGAAATCGTTTCCCTTGGTCAGTGCAGGTAGATTACAGCGTGAGAATGGATGCATCTTTGTTTCTAACAAACGTTCAAGGCACTGAAATACTTTAGATCAAATTATCTCTAATACTAGGCTTTTCTGTTAACACGTTGACACACTCGCTACTGTCTGTGGCAATCCTGTATTTTGCACGATGAAAATGAAATCAATCCTAACATTGTTAGTAGAAGTCTTTTTGAGTTTATACTATTTTTTAAATATGAAGCTGACCATTTTTTTAAGTATGTCCAGACAAATTCACCTGTGTACAGACACACTCGCTGTCATATCTGTGGCAATCCTGTATTTTACATGATGAAAATGAAATCAATCCCATGGACATTGTTATTAGAAGTCTCTTTGAGTTTATACTATTTTTTAAATATGAAGCTGACCATTTTTTTATGTCCAGACAAATTCATCAATGTACAGTGATCTTCAAGGTCATGCAAGGTCAGAAATAGTTAATAATAATAGTTTAGGATGATTCTCCATTCTAACCATAGGTTTATGTTACAGGTGAGAATAGTGGATCGCTCTCAGTAAGATACTAACTGTCATTGTCATGGTTCATGCCAATGTTGTGGCCGATCATGTGCGCCATGGTGCCAGCCAGTAAGTGAGGCTCGTAAGTGTTTAAATCGACGCTAATTCCTACGGCTGTGGGCTTGCATATGGTCGACGGCGCGGCTACCCCCGATTCTCCGCCCGAGAAGCTGTCGCCCCTATGGATGAAGGTTTCCCCGTTTTTATTATTTTGTTTTATATCGTCGAGAAGATAATACGTCGCGCTTTGTTACTCACGTAAGCAATTGGGCGGTGTCGAACGTCACGTGGTACATGTTCCTCATCGCGTAATCGTTCAGCTTTTTCAGAGCGTTCACGATGTCCATGTCTTTATTAATTTCCGCCTGGTTCTTGCCCTGCCAGGTTTCGATGTACGTCACGGAGACTCTAGTGTTCAACATACGGAAATACTGCAAGCAAAAAGAAGAGACCGTTTCGTGGAGGAACGCCCGTGGAAACGATGGAGTGCAGTGGTGCTCGCTTAAATTCAACAGGAATCTGCTCGGTTTAATTTCACTGCGGTATAACGACGATCCTCTTACTACTTATTGTCTTCTAATGAATACAAGACAGACGTCAAATATGAATGTGAGACGAAGAAAGTTTCAATGGCGATAATTCTAACTTTACCTTCTCAGCACCAATGGAATGTCGATGTGTCACTAACTAAATCATTTGTTCGCGAATACCTCCAAATACGAAGACCTGATCTCGCTGGAATGACACTCGCCCGTTAAAATAAGCCCAAACGCGACGCGAATCGCTCTAGTTTCATCAATTCGCTGGTAATGAACCGTTAATTACATTAATTACAGCAACTCGGTAAAACTGGTCCGATCCCCATCGTGTTTGGACTCGTTTTAATCGTGACAATCTCAGAAATTCATTGGTGCTACATTGGAGAAGGTAATTGCAATTGTATCGTTTTGATTCTGTGTACTATATCGATTCTCTTCTTTTGTCAGGCTGTGCTCGAGTCGATTCCTAAGGCAAACAGCGTCCTCCTGTGTTTTCTGCTGAGTCGAATTCCACTGCTGGGACTCGGGACCGTGGAATTTAAGCGAGCATTACTGTAACGTGGTTTAGGACCGCCTACGACTTCTCCTACTCACCAAATCAGCGATATTGGCGACTTGGATGACATCGTGGACAACCTCCGTTCTACGGCTACCGTTCCTCTTCTCGAACTGGGCACGGAAAAGAACACGATAGGACTCGGCGCCACGCTCGACTCAATCTTCGTTTTATTTCACGCCGCGCCGCGCCGTTAAACCGAATCGGCGTCGACTCGTTCCGACCGTGTTGATAACGATTATCGGCGAGGTGAATTACACCCTCGAAAAATCGAACGGGCCACGAACTGTTACGCCGATGATCGCCGACACCCTTACGCTTTTACGATCCTCCACGTTACTGTCGTGAGCTCTTTAACACTATAACTACCACGTTGCTCAAAATGACTAATTCCTAATTTCTTTTGAAGAAACGATTGAAGCTGATTTAGTAATACCTGAACTGAAATACGAGCTAATTGAAATCTTAAATTCACGCTTGTAGCTTTTGTAAGGAAATTTTGAAAAGACGGTTTAAGTGCTCGGTAGTTTTAGTGTTCCTGTTCGTGGACGTTGGAGCTAAGGGATGGTTCATTGAGGACGAATTCTGCATCTTTAATTTCAATCTCCATCTTAAATTTGATATCTGTGATGAGTAAGTTCAAAATCTTATGACCTCGTTGAACTACATATCTCGAGGTCAGAATATTTTGAACGTAGTCGTTACAGATATTTTCCATGCGTTATTGAGAAATTAAAGACAATCTGGGCTATCGTTTTCAAGAGTCCATCGAAGACGAGTTTATCTGACGAGTTCATAGAATAATCCTCGCCAACGTTCGTGCCGCACTGGATTCGAAACCTAGTCCAGGTTGCAAATTCTTGCAACTGGGTCAACGCATGCCGAAACCTATATAGCCGACATTAACATACTTCTTTGCGGCATGAGGGGACCAGTGGACCACCCTGTGTTTGTATATGCGACGGATGTTTCTAATGATTAACACTTTACCTAGTGACAGACGATTAAGATTTCTCAGTATATTCCAGTTCTCAATGCTATTGTGCTGAGTTAGAGTAATGCCGATGATAGAGGCAATATCTATATTGACACTAAATTATAGAGGCAATATCTATATTAACACTAGATTATAGAGGCAATATCTATATTAACACTAAATTATAGAGGCAATATCTATATTAACACTAAATTATCTATAGAAATTCCAAAAGTCTGTTGAGACTTCAATTGATTTACAATTCAGTTTGTGAAACATCTGTTATCTTTGTAACAATTGCAAAAAGAAACCAGGTGTAAGTCATTTCGACTTGTTTGGTAGTTCTAGTGTTAATGATTCGTTTAAGTAAGACTCGTGAATAACAAAGGATAGGTAAAGTGTTAATCCTATAGTTTCATTGGAATTTCTGTCAAGTAACATGTGTAACGGTTCGTGGCTGATCTTTCAAGGGTATAATCCCCTGGAATGACGAAATGTTAGTACCATAGCCTTATCGATAATGATGGCAGTTTCGATGTATTTGGTTGCCTCACGGACGTCTCTCTTGTATCGATTGGAGGTGTTCTTCGATAGGCCCAGAACATGCTTCTGCCGACGGTTCTTCGAACGCCGCTCAAGGCTGCCCAAGTTAGCGCAGCCTTTGTCAGCCTTCGTTCGAGCCTCAAATATAACGTGAGGATGTTTCTGCTAAAAGAGAGGCTTGCATATAGTTAACATCCTCCACTAGCTGCTTTCTGTACAATTCGATTAGAGAAACTTCTCTGTCCTCTTTGAACACGTTCACTGTCACCGATGACCAGAGCTTTCACAGTACAAGAAAATAATTGACTTGGAAGATAATTGATTTAAAACAATAACTAGATAATAGGGTAATACAAGAATTGTCATATCAAATTCTTGCTTTGTATCTTTGCCATAGAAAGGATAACTGATAAAACTGTTTTTCATGGCAGTCAACGTGTTAACGCTCTGACAAATTCAGAGATTTGGCGACGTCTTGTAGAAAGAATTTTCTCTTTACTTTGATTGACAGTAATTGTAAAATTTTAAATTCATCATTAAACCTTATGTAAGGTATCAACACGTGAAACAAAAATAGAACAGTTCTGTTTTTTAATTCATGCAAGATTCTTTGCGTTAATTAGTGTTATCAATATTTTATTAGGAAACAACAAATATTTATATCAAGTATCATCGAGTGGTTTAATCATTACAAGACGTCGTTAACAATTTAAGAAAACATCCCTCGCGTGGCACGTCTGTCCAACGCAAGAGGTTGAGCCCGAATGGAAGAGAGACACGCGAACGTTCATTTCTGATAATTATCGCTTTTTAATCGGCGTGTCAAGTATTTACACGTGGATCTCCGCTTGACGGTGGGCGTGGCGCGCAGAAGCAGCGAGGGGAAGTTAGCGCACGGTGCGCCCCGTTTGATTCAGTTCCAAGTTTCTAATTAATTGATAATCGTAGTTTGAACAGTCCCTGATTCCGCTGCGAAGCCATCGATCATCTCCCCTCTCGCTTGACATTTTCTGTTTTCTTTTTACACTACACCCACCGGAAGCCTACTTGTAAATAGGCTCCTCGATGGTTCTATTAACCCTTTGCACTCGGGAGACGAGTGCACCACTTGATTCGACCTTGGTGAAATTATACAATCTGTTATTTAATGTTGAACTTTGTATAATGCCTTGACACGTGACATATTGGCGTAAAATAGCTTTGTTGCTCAATGTACTTGTGATTTTGATTGAAGGAATATCGTCTTCAAAATGTGTTAAACATTTCTACTGAGAAACTTCTAAGTGCAAAGGGTTAACGAGTCTTTCGTTATTTTATAAAACTGTCAGATCACGTTGCATGATGATAGTTGATACTATTATTGGGAAATTGATTGAGAAAACCTCAAGATCAATGATCTACAAAAGAATATTATATAATACTATTAACACAAATTGCTTGAATTGCAGTAAGAAAATTGATATTGAATCAAAAGATTGAACACAAGAAGCTAGATAACAGTGTTATATGCGTACTGTACTAGCAAAACGTTAATTGTTTCTATTACTATTTTTCTCTGTTACAAAGGAATTAATCTTACTAAAACAAAACGTGTTGACACTAGATCTACGGAATTAATTCTACACTATATTCTACCGCTTCTAGAACACTGTTTCCTTATATAGGTCAAGAACATTGTATCTTCAAAATTAGAGTATTGCAATGTGTGTTCATAATTGTGTGAATCGAAGTCGACGTGAACAAAATCATTTTTACCCTTTGCACTCAAGATGTGACTCAATGAACACTTGGTTTGATACAGTGAAATTCTAAAGCCTGATGGTTTTTAGATGGTTTTCTAATCTATCAGCAACTGCAACTAGTTTTTATAGTATCCATAGCGAAAATGAAAAATGCTATAACATTTTTTAGATCTTTTATTTTCCTTAGTGCAAAATTTGGATGTGTGAAAGATCTAATAATTGTAGGGTAGTTTCTGTAAGATTCATTAAAATATCTAATATTATTCCTGGTGCAATATTAGAGCCTACAGAGTTCAAAGGGTTAATACTAAACTGTCTATCACTCTGTGAAATATCAAAGCAACATTTATCCCTCAATGCATCAATTAAATTATTTACATTAGTCGCAACAAGCATATATATTTTACCAAAGAGTGTTGAATATTTCTAGTAAAAAACTTTCGAGTGCAAAGAGTCGAAACATTCAGTATCCGTCGAATTGACGAGTTCCGTGGATCTAGTGTTAAATAAGTGGTAACATGTTAAGAGAGAAAAGAGAGAGAGAGAGCTCGAACAGGATCAGGAAAATCATGAAAATCTTTTTTCTCATCTCTTCCTTCGTTCCGTTGTATGTATTACTCGAGGTCTCTTTATGAATAATAACGAAGCCTCGCGCATAGATGAACAACGTTTCACTTGGCTCGTGCTTTCAGCTTACGTCAGGCGGATTTAAAGAAAAAGAAGGGAGGGAAACGGCCAGACTATTTTCTTCTTGTCGTAGATGTCTCGATATTGAGGCCGTACAGAGAAGAAATTGTCCCGGTTTCTCAAGAATCGCCGACCGTTTTCTCATCTCCGGTAATCGTAACAACGTGAGCGATGAAAATAACGATGACCTTATTAATAATGATGTCTTTGTTCCAGGAAACAAACGGTGGACCGGACAATGACGCGCTCGTCCGGCGTTGCAACGAAAATCTCAAAGTGATGCTTTGTGGCTCGACATATTCAACATCGTGGCTCGCCGAATCGAATCACTAGTTCACTCGATGAAATCATTATTTCAAACATCAAGGTATACCTGCTCTGATTTTGATGATTCTCAGATATATTAGGGACGTGATTCTAAATAACTTTCCTTTACTTGTTGCCAGTGGAAGGCTCCAGTTGCTACTATACTGAATTCTATCAGTCATCTTTCTGAACTCATCAGAATCATTAAGGGCTAAGCATTTCTGCAAATAGTTCCACCTAATAATGCAATTCAACGCTGGAACCACCAAATGTGTCAAACTGACCATTCCTAAATTCTTCTAACTCAGTTGAAGAGATAGCTGCTTCTCTAGATAAACTAATTGATTTCTTAATAAACAAATGCAATTCTAAGTCAATTGAAGTGTCAATAGCGTTAGTAGCTGTATAAACATTTAAGAATATCAATTTGCTTGGCAGTTCTAGCGTCAAACAAACTTCCATTCTCTACACTTTTCTCTATGAACGTGTCAATATATCTGAAAATCATCAAAATCATTGAGGAGCATTTCTGCAAATAATTCCACCTAACTGCAATTCAACGCTAGAACCACCGAATGTATCAAATTGACTCTAGCTCAGTTGAAGAGATAGCTGCTTCTCTAGATAAACTAATTGATTTCTCAACAAACAAATGGAATCCTAAGTCAATTGAAGTGTCAATAGAGTTTCTGTATAAACATTTAAAAATATCAATTTGGTAGTTCTAGAGTTAATCAAACTTCCATTCTCTACACTTTTCTCTAATTCCTCATTCAACTGCTACCAAAGAGATTCTAATTGTTGCAACTTGTTTAGGTCGTTGCGGAAGCGGGCAGCTGTACGAAGAAGACGTGTCGACGAAGAAACGTAGACAAACGTTGTCTTCCGGAGGAGACAACGCGACTGCAACGGAAGCCGGCAGCGGAACAAGGTGAACCGGTTTCGTTACCGCGGCGATTACTTGCTTACGAGTCGGAGCCGGTTTAACTCGATCCTCCCGCTTCGTCTGCCGCGCCAACGAAACCGGACCGGGCGTGTTTGCGAACGCGGCAACGCGACACTGGCAAACGGATCCTTTCCAGTCAAACACACAGGGGGTCGTGCGTCCGAAACGTCCAGCGTCACGAGGACTCCGGCCCCTGTCGTCGCGAGGTCCCTCCCCAATTGGAAATTAACGCCGTGGAAGCCAGCGGACCGGTCCGAATGACCCATTTCGGATCTCTCGTTCTCCAATTACCGAGATCGCGACCGCGCGTTTCCGCCCGCGGAAATGATTAACCCTTTCGTCCGGAATGCATAGGCGCCGGGGACGTTTTCAATGGACAGCTAGGAAACGCCTTGGAGACAAAGGGAGAGTGTGGAACGTATGAACCGTTTATTTCGAGAGTGACTTCAGTAGAGAGTTAGTAAAGATTAGAGAACGGTTAGAGAATAGAAAGATTATGTAGGGTTAGAACTGTTGTGCGATTAGCTCTTGAGTTTTTTGAGAAATTCACTTAAGCCACTTTTACAAATGGTTCATAGCTTTGCTTATGAATGACTGTTATTAGTGTCTTGTTTCTTTCTGGGAAGTTTCAATTTTAATGGAAGCTAGGGAACTAGCACTTCTTTGCTTAAGATTGACTATTATTATTGGTGGTTATCTTATGTCTTCCATTGTAAAGCTTCAGTTTCATTTGGAAGCTAGGAAATGCTTAGATACAAAGGGAAACTAGATTTTTGCTATGACTGATTGTTATTATTAGTGCTTGTCCTGTTTCTTTCAGTGGAAAGCTTCAACTTGCAAGCTAGGAAACGTTCTAGATACAAAGGGAAACTGCATCCTTGCTTAAGATTGACTATTATTACTAGCAATTGTCTTATTTCTTCACTGAGAAGCTTCAATTTCACTTGGAAGCTAAGAAACGCCTAGACACAAAAAGAAACCGTACATCTCAGCTTAAGATTGACTATCATTAGTATGTCTTATGTCCCACTGTAAAGCTTCAATTCCACTCAGAAGCAGCAGTGCCTCAGTCTTTGGTTCAGACTCAGACTATACTCAGGGACAAAAGGGTTGAACGAGTTCCTCCTAAACTCTCCATTCCCCGCCGAGCTTGCCACCTGTTCTATTACTATAGCCGTTCGAAGGGTCTCGCGACAATAGTGAAACTGACCGACAGATCGCCGCCGTAGAACGGATGAACGACGAAGGTCTCGTTGCCTAAATGAATGACACCGCTGAGACCGTTACACGTGTGAAAGGCAGCGCTGGCCCCGGGATAATCCCTGATGGTGCCGTGATAGTAGCAGTGCTCTATCTCCTGCAACAGATTCCTCGACGTGGATAACGTTGCCGACGAATGCGACGCGCATCCCCCTTCGCGTTGTCTGTCCGCCGGTTTCTTACCTGTTTAGAACTTTGTTCCGCGCCCTTGACTAAAAAGTCTCTTTGCTGGAGATTCGGTGCTAAAAGTTGCCTGTAACAGAGGGAACCGTCGCTGTGAAATGCATTTACCGCGAGGTTCACGGGTACGGAACGGCGAAAGACGCCTGGGAGGGGGGACATATTTTCCCGGGGAAACTGGGTATCGATTCAGTTTCCCGTAAATTGCTTTTCCATTGTTGCTTCCGCGCTTTGTCGGCGAGAACTTGCCAGGGAGAAACGGGGGACAGCATGGGAGAAAGAGAGAGAGAGAGAGAGAGAGAGTTGCGTGTGTGTGTGAAAGAGTGAGGGGGGGGGGGGGGGATATTTCGAAGAGAAACCGAACTCGCGCGGCGGTCTCTCGATTTCCGCGGAAATCCACTTACGTATTTAATTCTAAGTCTAGGCGCAATTTGTAACTAAAGGCCTTGATCAAGAGGGACGTCCGATGAACGTGTCTCCCCGTCTGAAAATCAAAGATTCAGGTTTAGTGCAGCTTAGGCTCTCCAAATTGTTAACCCTTTGCACTCCGTTCGCTCTGCTATAGGCACAATGTGCGTTGCTTCTTGGAGCTTATGTGATTCATCGTTAACACGTTCGTCGACAGTGGAAAGTTTAATAAGCTATACAAATAGAAACGAATGCTGTCCGAGGGTTGAAGTGCGTAATACTTTCAATAGATTAACATTAAGAATGTTTGTTTTGTATTTCAATTGTGAAGGCGGTTTTGCGAAAGATTTTCAGTTAAAATAGAAGGCTCTTCGAATCTTAAGAAACGTATTGCTTTAATTTTTATACAAACGTGAGAATAAGTCGCTCTAATTGCTCGGTAGGTTTAGTGTTAAGGATATACAGAATTCAGTTCATGACAATGTGCTTATAAATTTCATTGTTACGGCATTCGTGTCATTTTGATGAAATGAAAATCAATGCTATAGCGTTACGTCCTCGAACGTGTTAATTGTATGCTTTCTTTTACTCGAGCAACAGATTAACGAATGTAATTAAGAGAAATTAAGAATCCATGGATATTTATCTTTTCTTTCTCAAAATGAAATCTTAATTTCCTTAACCAGTTAACTGTGGAATTTAGTTGGAAAAACCTCTCGTTCGCGCAATAAAATCGAAAAATGTACTCGTCGAACGCAGCACGAACTATATTTTAATGAAAGATCAAAGCGAAACAAAGAATCATTACATGTTTATGTGAAAAAATGAAGAGCTCATCGCCGAAACAATTATCACGTCAAGCTTCACGATGACGTGTACACTCGTCAAACACAGTTAACTGGTTAACCCATTGCCGTATTATTTACTTTCGAGCTCGTGCAGCATTTTACTATCGACAATTCAGAAGAAACGTAACAAAATTTTCTGTTGCCTTACCACTTCGACTGCTAAGTAAACACTCGTCAAAACTCCCATGTACTCGAAACAGTTTTCTTCCTTAAGTAGAAACTAAAAGGTCAAGATTCTTCTTATATCTCATACATCCAACAAAATTCGGTTCGTTCGATACGTTACCAAGAGAATTCATATTCAAGTTTACATGAAAAATAGTCTCACCCGAATTTGGGTGACGTGGCAGTCAAAGTGTTAAGTGGAAATTTCATTTGAAGATACATTGACAACAGCAAAATAGTTTCTCGTTTTGATCCGTGAGGATCGAACAAGATTGATCTTTATCAAACTAATCCGAAAATCTTCAGCACGAGTCTCATTGTACGGCAAGGAGTTAAAGTTCCACATAAACGAATCAGCACGTCCGTAGCGCAAAGGGTTAAGCCGCGCAGGAATGAGCGTAATTCCTTCCCCGACGCGACTCGAGCGTAACGCGCTCCGCGAGGCTCATAAGAAACAGCTCGATTCGTGGACGGACAAGGAATCCGCTCGTCTCGGCCGAGAATCTCGTCGCCCATCGATCACACTTACTTTCGTCCTGCCTCTAGAGTTCGGATATCCGCTCTCGCTGTATCCTCTTTGAGGAAACTGTAAACGACGGAGAAAGCTCCGGATTAATAGCGGACAGGGTCGCCGGCGAGACGCGAGTGTCTCTGCGAAAGACGATCCTCCTCGAGCGAGGGTGAAGCGGAGGGACGGGATCAAATGGAACGCATCGGTGTTCCCGGGGATGTTCTCAGTTTCCCGGACTGTTCGAGGCGCACCGCTTTCCCAAAGACACCCCGCTCGTCCGGCGAGAGAGTACTCGCAGAAGCGCCGCGTCGTCGCAGTTCATTTCATTTACCTTCGAAACTTCTCTCGTGGATATCCCCATTTTCTCGTGATGCCGTAACTGTACCGGGTAGATGATCTGATAGTAATGGGCCCCGATATTTCGTACTAGCTCTTGGTTCTGTCGGTATTCACGCAGTAGTCGTTCGACCTCACCTGAAATCAATTTCCCGCTCGGTGAATCGAATACGTCCTGCCAATTCACCGCCCGGTATATCTCTGGTTTCATCTTCTGCCCGAACACGCGTGTATATATGCACTTGCTCGTCTGTCTGTCTGTATGTCGACTAAGGAACCGATTCGTCCCAGGACGCGCGAGCGTTTGCTTCAACTTCTGTTACTGTTTGTAGGCGTTTAGATACAAAAACTGTTTTGCGAGCCTATCCTAGCAGCAATAAAGTCCAGGGACCCATTGCTTGTCGTTTTATTAGTTAGTCCGTGGATTGAGCCCAAGGTAGGCAATAGCTACGTTTTTTTTATATCTAAACGCCTATGTGTTATTGTTATTTCTTTCTTTTTTTCTTGTAAGATTTCTCTCGTGTAAACTTTCGACGAGCTGCGATTAACTCGAGACGATCGGAGGGTGCCCCGAACCGTGTTGCCACCCTCCTCGCCCGGTTCACCCTCTCATCGAGTCCGGGTGAACGCCTCCGTTCAAGCCCCGTGTGCAGGGGACAAGTCCGCGTTTTTCAGGCGCGAGCGATGAACCATTCCGGACTGGGCTAATTACCGCTCTCTGGTTCAAGGGTGCTCGGTTCGTATCGTTCGGACGCGCCGTGGATTTTCTACGGTGGGTCGGACCCGCCGAGGGATTCGGGGACGGGCTCTCGCATTCTGAGGGATAAGTGCGAAGCGTCCTGTGAATTTCATGAAAAGCAGATGGAACTTGGGGAAGTCTGAAGAGAGGGAGAGTGTTTCGTTTAGGAGTTATCAATGGACTCGACGGTGGACTCGTTTAGTGGTGAGGTAGTCTGATAGAGATGTGTCTTCAGTGGTGGAATGATTGTTCCAGGTTTCATGGGTGCTTGTACAGATTGAGGATGGACTGATTGAAAGAAGGATTAGATGTGTTAGTGTGTCAGTGGAGTACTGGAAGCTGCTGTCAGAAGTGATAACTATATTTTGCATGGTAGAGAGTAGTCAGTAGTAAGGCATTCTGATAGATCTGTGCTTTAAATGCTATAATGATTTCAGGTTTTATGGGTGCTTGTACAGATTGAGGATGGACTGATTGAAAGAGGAAGGATTAGATGTGCTCCTGTGTCAGTGGAGTGCTGGAAGCTGCTGTTAGAAATGATAACTATATTTTTCATGGTAGCAAATAGTTAGTAGTAAGGCATTTTGATAGATCTGTGCCTTAAATATTGTAATGATTTGAGGTTTCATGGGTACTTGTACAAATTGAGGATGGACTGATTGAAAGAGGAAGGCTTAGATGCGGTGGTGTGTCAGTGGAGTGCTGGAAGCTGCTGTCATGAGTAACAACTACATTCTTCATGGTAAAGAGTAATCAATAGTAAAGTATTCTGATAGATCTATGCCTTAAACGATGGAATGATTATTTTAGGTTTCATGGGTGCTTATACAAATTGAGTAATGACTGATTCAAAGCAAGAAAGCCTAGATGCTAGTCCTCTATCGACGGAGTGCTAGAGAAGCTGCCGCCACAAGTGACAAGTACATTTTTCATAGTAGAGAGTAATCAATAGTAAAGTATTCTTATAGATCTATGCCTTAGACGCTGCAATGATTTCAGGTTTCACGAGTGCTTATACAAATTGAGTAACTGATTCAAAGCAAGAAAGGCCTAGATGCTAGTTCTCCATCGACGAAGTGCTAGAGAAGCTGCCGCCACAAGTGACAACTACATTTTTCATAGTGAACAGAAATTCGATCAAACGTCTCAACGAGATTGAAATCTTTTAAAAGCTTCAACGGAGTAAGTTCTATGAAATGTTTCTCTTCGTCTTGAAAACTGTAGAGGACGTTCGAGCGGTTCGTCTTAGGCGACTCGGCCTGTATACGAGCCGGGCCGGGCCGGGGCGGGTCGGCTGAAGCGTACTGGGAAATTCGGGTTAGGCGTGCCGGGATATTTGAATTAGACGCGCAGGGAAATTCGGGTTAAGTGTGCTAGATAACCCGGCTCGAGTTTGCGTCAGGTCTGCCGGAAAATTCGGGTCTGTTTGGGAACTATGGCCGGGGCTGCGTTAGACGGAATCGGATTCGTGTTTGCCATTCAAATTCCGAATTTATATTTAGGCATCGACGATTCCCGGTCAACCGAACTCTTTGCGGTCCTACGTCGAACCGAGTTCGACGAGATTTCGTTTGATTTTCGTAATCGCGACACGCGACTAGTCACTGCTTCCCCAATGTCCTCAAGAGTTAAGAGATTAACACGTTCACACCGGTGATTTACTCTTTCCCATCTCTTTCTCAAAATTGATGGAAACATTGAAACGATCAATAAGTGAATTAACTTTGCAGTACACTATTATTAACTTATACTAAACATGTTCATTTACATCAGTTATCTTGTTACAATGTTATCTAGTCATTCAGAAGTGTCACCAGTGACATGGAGCTTAACGTGTTAATTGTCAACTATATGACGTTTCCTAATTAGCAAACCATTTGACGAACCACATTCATGGCACCGTCTAATGTAACATGAAAATGTCATCATTGGTACCGTTTAATGTATATTACTGTGAACCGGTGGTACACGCCGGTGTGAACATGTTGAACAACGTTTCACGACACAGCTATTCATTTGGAATACTGTTCGTCGAACGATTCTCGAGTATTCAAAGAATTTTTCGAGGAAACGTGCGAAGAGTGGTTGTGCAACGCTTGTTAAGGATGCGCGTTGCGTTTCGCCAAGATGGCGCAGCCGGAATAGCGAACGTATAACCGGCGCAGCGGCGGTTATGCTAATTCTACGTGGGGCGACTCGTTACTCAGTCGGTAATGCTCTCCCGCGGACGCGTTCCATCGCGATAAAATTCAATTAAACTTATTACATGAATATGAATACAGCTGCAGTGCCGGTCGTTCCCCTCTGCGCAGGGCACGAATCAACGTTATCGTACCGGTCTCGACGAATGCGGGAATTCCCCGGGAACTCTTCGGCCTATATTCTATGTAATTGACGATTAACACTGGAACTACCGTACCGATGTAACTTCCGGTTCTCTTGCAACGATCGATAGCTTGGAAGCATTGAGATTCGAAATAACTCTGCAGATAGTTTCATCTAGTACTCATTTTTAAATTTCATTGACATGCGTTTTTTGTTCAATTAACTTCATATCAATTCATAGATTGTCCTATTAATTTTCTAATATTAATGTTTCCTTTTCTGTTACCACTAAGAAAAGTTCATCTAGTTTCTCCACCCTCATTTTGTAAACAGTTGTCTAGTCACAGTAGAAATTATATACAAAGTGTTGTTATATTTACTGATAAAAATTGCAGCTTTATCACTGAACCTAACATTTTGCAAACACTTATCTCACTGGTCACAGTAGGAATAAGTATATACAATGCTGTTACGTTCAGCGATGAAGCTTGTTGCGATTTTAGTGCAGAGGTCATTTGATCCTCGACCTGTATTCTCGCGTGGCTTCCAGCACTCCGCCAATAGAGGACTCTAGGCTTTGCTCGCTTCTATTCAGTCCAGACTTAATCTGCACATAAGTTGTATACAGTTCAAACCTCCTTTCCAACAGATCCACAGGACGCTCCACTCGATTTCCGCTCGACAAACTCGACATTTTTCACTGGAGAATTCAAGTCTGAAGAACAGCGAGCAGCAGGATGATTAACACGTTGAATGCCGTGGGTCACCGGTGACCCAGCCAAATCGAACTACTATAGTTCATTAATCAAACGATGATCATTCGAAAACATTTCTTATCACGGTGCCATTCAGCCAGATCAACGTGCAACAATGATGCAATTCAAACGAATGATTCAACCCTTTGCGGACGGATGTCATTTCGGTGAGATGAAATGTTCAGATTTGGAAGACTAAGTCGTGGAGAAATGATCTAATTAGTCGAACAGTAAGAGATCAGCACGTAGTTTTCTTTCTTTCTATTAGCCCTTAGCACTCCACATGATTTTGTAATCTACCAACAAATCAACATCTCTTAGATTTCTTTATTTTCCTTCTTAATACAAAATTTAGATATATAGAAGATCCAGTAATCTCAGGATAGTTCTAAATTTATTCATTAAAATATTTAATAGTATAAATGGTGTCATAGTGGAGCCTACAGAGTGCAACGGGTTAATTAACGCCAAATGATGTAACACAGCAAAACTGTAAAGTTCGATATTTAACATTAAACTTTGTATAATGCGTCAATGTACGAAATATTGAAAGAAAATAGTTCGCTTTCTCAATGCATGTGAGATTTCTTAATTCAATCTAAGAAAATATTGAATATTCTCGATAAAAAGTTTCTGAAGTGCAAAGGGTTAATCAATCGATATACAATTCAGCTTCATACGTCGAAGGTTTCGTATGATTCTTCGAATCTTCGTCCGCAAAGGGTTACCATTCCGTTCTTCCCATTTTCTGTATTTCGTTCTACGAAGTCGCGCGGCGTTCGGCGTGTTAATTCGAGGAGAGGCGGTTTGTAATTCAAATGCAACGAAACAGGATCGCGACAGGAAGCGGAGCGCGCCGCTCGGCAAACGAAAGAAGATCGGGGACGGCCGATTTTCACGGTTGCCCGATCGAACGTTCACGCCACGTTGGCCACCCCTTGTCCGTCCGTCCGTCCGTCCGTCCCGACGCACCGTGTCCTCGTCGCGCCACGTCGTCTCGAAAATTTAACTCAATTTAAGTTTCGCGTTTCCAGGCAATCACCGGCATGTTGACTTAACAATAAACCATTCTCCGCGTCCGAGAAGTAGATGTGACCGCGGATCGCGTTTCCGAGAGGGAAGTGCTGCAATGCGGTCGGCCCTCCGCCCCCTTTGCGGAGCTTCCTTTGCGTACATTTCGCCGGGACATCGCAAGAAAATGGTTCCTCCGGTTTTTAACAAGACAAAGCGACGGAGATGAAGCTGCTAAGAGGGTTCGATCGAGCGTTCCACCCCTGGTTCCCCCTGGTTTCCCGTGATAAATCGAGAATCTCGTTTCGCCGATCGACTGCCCGGAGTCTCTCGACCGTTCCCTACGACCAGGACAGAAAAATAATAGTTACAACGTTCGAATTCGCCGTTCGGAAAGGTCGGAGACTGACGCGTGGCACCGCACGCGTGCGGTCCTCGCACGCGAACCGATCGTTAGACTGTGAGCGTATCGATCATCTTAATGGCCTCATCGATAATATCGCTATTAATTCTTTGCCCTGTCAGGTTGCCAGGCTCACTTCTGTCCAGAGTCCTAGAATCGGGTGTTGGAACCAGCGGCTCGTATAGGACTGTGCAACTGCAGCAGCCGCAATTTCTATTCGGTGTTACCGATAACGTTTAACCCTTTGCGGACGGCGAGATGAAATTTTCATGTTTGGAACGCTAAGTCACAAAGGGGTGATTTAATTACTCGAATAGCAAGAAGTCAGTAGCTTCCTTTTTTCAATTATCTAAGCAAGTATAATGTAGCTTCATCTGGTAAACGTTTCCTGTACTTCAAGGGATCTTCGTCCGCAAAGGGTTAATATAATGAGTGCTTTCTTGAATTCTTTCTTTATACTTGTACAATATACAGCAATGAACCTTTTGCACTCGAAAATTCTTCAATTGATATTCAGTACTCTCCAGTTAGATGTAGACGAGAAAATTAATTTATCAAGAAATTAATTAGAATATGTCCAGTATCGATGCAGTATGCAGAGGTCAATGGTGAATACCAAAGTTCATAATTTTGCTGACATTTCGAGATGAAATGTTCATATTTGGAAGTCTAAGTCCTAAACAAATGATTTAATTAATGGAATCGCAAGAGACTAGCACGTAGTTTCCTATGTTTCTATTGTTCAAGTAATTGTTACATAACTGAATTTATATAATTTATTGATTAAGCGATTGATAGATAATTTAGCTTCGTCTGAAGGTTTTATACATTTCTAAAAACCTTCCACAAAGGGTTAAATCACGTCTAGAGTGTAAAGGGTTAATGTCACTAGCCATCCCCAGTGTATGAAAGACACAAACATTCTAGAACAAGTCTACAAATTTTCTATAGAACATTACCGCACTAATTCCATCTACGAGCCGCCGATTAGAACATTAACGAGGCGCGAGAGATCGTTCGCGACCCCTGTAAATCGAGGGGAAACCTTCGATTCGTTTATCCTTCCACTTCGTCCTTTACCAGAAGGTGTAACGGATGAAATAAATAAGAACGGCACAATTGTATCTCGCGCTCGTTCAACCGGTATCTCGAGGGTGGTCGGTCGGCTCGCGTCAAAGGGGAACGCCGACGACGTTTGACGAACATCTTCTCCCCGTTACGCGTTGTCTATTTACGCAATCGTTTCGCAACTCGCCTGTGCTCGTGCTCTTTGTCCTCGCGTCAAAAGCGGGACACTCGTCGTCGTCGGTTCCTCTGCAATTAGAGGCGAGACTCTCTCTCCGCGGAGTTTCGCGGCCGAAAAGAAAAGAACAAGTAGGAGTAAAAGTAGAAGTAAAAAGGGTACGCGGAAAAAGAAGAGAGAGAAAGGGACCTAGAGAAGAGGGTAATAAATCTCTCGAACGTCGGGCGCATACTCACCAACAGGAGTCTCCTCGCTCCAGAAGGAGTCATCTAAGGTGTAGTCGGCTTCTGCAACCAAAACAGGAAACCGGTGATTCGACGATCGTATCCGAAGGACCGCGATCATTCGTTCCGCGCGTGCGATTTTCGTGCGAACCAGTTTCGGGGACGGGCCCGGGGGGGAGAGGAACGGATTCCGCTCGTTCCATCCCCCGACGTCGCAGAATTTCCCGAGTTTCGCCGGAAAATTCCTACGGGAGGCACTCGTCGTCGTTTCGCCGCGAAACCAACTTCCGCGCCCCGAGGAATCTCGGATGGGTTACCTGGGAATTCCGCGACGGCCCGTCAACTTCCCCCGGGGAACTTCTCGGGGGCCGCGTTATCGTTCAGCCCTCACACTCTCACGCTCGCCTCGAATTTTTTCATCGTCAGCGACGACGACACGATTCATCCCCCCCGTTTTGATTGTTTTATTTCTGAGATACTTTCACTTTTGCCCTTGGAACACAGTGCTGCGACTAACCGGAAGTCCTTTGCGCAACCCCTTGCTCTACGTCGTGTCGGACTCGTGGAGATTATAGTGTTTGAACTCTTTGCGCTACGAAGGCTCCTCTGAGTCACCGAATGATTTGACACAGCGAAACTGTGAACTTTGATGTTTAACACGTTAAGCGCCACGAAAATCTTAAGCGTTTTCCCATAGAGTTTGTCTTTTGTAGCAAAGAAAGATAGGAATAATTGTGAATTGTTTGGCGTTGCAACGTTTGCGTCACACTATTATCAACTTAGTTGCTTTATTAAACATTTTTATTTCACATCGGTTGTCTCGTGTGTTACGATTGTTTTTTAGTCGTTCAGAAGCGTCAGTCACCAGTGACTGACATGGCGCTTAACGTGTTAATATTAACACGTTGAATGCCATACGATTTCATGGCACAAAATACTTGAAATGGAAAGAATAAAATATTGAATCATTCGATTGAATTGCATTGTTATTATTACAGGTTCATCCAGCTGAATGTCGCCACATTAGTCAGCATTATTTATAATATAGAAATGTTTTCAAATAATCATGGTTTAATCGAGTGAACTATAGTAATTCGATTTGGATGGGGGTCACCGGTGACCCTCATGGCATCCAACGTGTTAACCCTCTATAGGCCCATGTAACTTTGAAGTCACGTATCAATATGTGGCATCTTCTTGATTTATTTCATTTCGCGCTTAAAGTGGCGAATAAAATTAAGTAATCGGTTGACTTAAACTTTTATGCGCTCAGGTGTGAAAGTTTAACGTCATTGTGACTTGAAAGTTATCAAATATATTCGTTTAATGGAATTATTGGAACTATTGAATACATTGTTAATTCATATTTATATGTGGATATTTATTAATTTTGTACTGCATAGATTTTGTTATAATCATGAACATAAATGAGGTCCATAGAGGGTTAAACTTTGTATAACGCATCAATGTACGAGATATTGAAAGAAAATGGTTCTCTTCCTCAGTGCATGTGAGATTTGTTAATTCAATCTGAGAATCGTCTGTATCTCATTAGAAAATATTGAATATTTCCGGTGAAGAACTTCTGGAGTGCAAAGGGTTAAATATAGCTGTTGCTTCATAAGTCCGAATTGAAGATTATTTTTCTATTGATCGTAACGCTTCTGAGTAAACGTAGAATAAGTGTAGTTTCTTTTTATGAATTGTGGACGATAATATATCACTGTTGAAAGTTGGGAGGGAAATCATAGGTCAAGGGGTTAAGTGTATAGGAGGTTCTGGTATGGGTTCCTTTGTAAATGTTATTTAAGGAGTGTTCCAGTTGATTTTGATTGATGCCGTTGCTCGAGTATGTATTAACTGTTTCTTGAATCTATCATTTTCAGGATCTGAATAAACGGATATCAAGTTTTCTGGTGGCAAGGCGCTGTATGGTACAGAGGAACATTAACACTTAAACTACCAGGTAAATGATTCATTCTAATGTCTTCTCTCTGCAATTATCACTGGAACGAGCACTTGAACCGCCTTATTAAGATTTCAGTTGGCTCATATTTCAGTTTAGGTACTAAATCAACTTCTTTAACCCATTCACTGCTAGTGATGAATATACTCGTAGCAAAAGATTGCCAGTTTGGTACAATCTTGATTTTATTTGAAATGTATGGTAATATAAAGCAAAATAAATTGAAAGTACAAATGAAATCACATATTTTATGCTAACAGTGAATGGGTTACTACAAGATTTATCATTGTTATAAAGGAATAAGGAATATTGTATAAAATACCTAAAATTCTCATGGCAGAGAACGTGTTAATAATTTCTTAAAAATGTATCTACCTTTGCAGTAATTCTAGAAGAAATTAGGACAAGATGATTCTCTAAGGAACCATAGAAATTAATTCAGCAATACATAAATCTATCAACTGACCTAGAAGACAGAAGCAGTCTTAGGATTTCTACAGAGGAATTTCAACGAGTCAACAACTTGGTAATTTTAGCGTTAACCCTTAGCACTCCAGATGGTTTCATAACGTGTCAGCGACTCCTACCAATTTTGATGGTAGTCCTACTGAAAATTAACACCGTTATAACATTTCTTAGACCTTCAATTCCCTTCTCAGTACAAACTTTGTATATCTGGAAGGTCTAATAATCTTAAGGTAGTCTTCTTAAAATTCATTAAAATGTTTAATATTACAACTGATGCAATATTGGAGCCTAGAGAGTTCAAAGGGTTAACAAATAAGAACTTGAACGATCCACGGCGTTGAACCGTCGCGGAACGATTAGATTCGCGTTCGTTATCCCGGATCGCCGGTCGTACGGGAGGAACGCACGATAACTCGGCGATTATTTATTAAAGAGGGTCGGACAAAACCGGTTGGGGGGTCGGATAGGCAGTAATTTCGAGCGCGCGCCGATTACCCCCGGCGGAATTTGTCCGCCCGTGAAAAAAGAGGCTCTCTCCCCTACGGGGCCTCCTCTCTCACCCTTATAGAAACAGCCGGGCGTCATTGACTATCATCCATTCGAGGCCCTCATCGCCTCCGGCTTGTTTTTCGTATACTACCGTACCTCGAGAACTAGGCCACTGGAAAACCAAGTTCTTTTTACCCGCGGCTCGTCCATTTTATGAATTTTATGAAACCCTCGCCGCCGCCCCCCCCCCTCGTGGACAGATGGTTTGTACGGAGATGAAAAAGTTTCGCGGGCTTCAATGAAACTTCGGAGGAAACTTGTTCCCTCGCTATCGCCCCGCCCACCCCCGTTGCATCGAAGGGCCAGCCTCGCCATGGATTCGATTCCAGAGATACTTTCGGTGAGTCCACCGTTCGCGGCTACTTTACTCTTTGAGTGGGTTGCGTCTTGTTCTAGTGAACACCCTGTGTAATCGTAAGAACTGTTGGAAATAATCGTGATGTGAATAGTAATGGTAATAATAATAGAATGATATATCTATTGAGTGTGTTATATTGCACTGAACACCTTATATGATAGTAACTGTTATTCTATTATTATTGCTATTTAGTAGTACTATTGTTATTCATATCATGATTACTTCTAGTATCTATTGAGTGTGTTATATCACATTCCACTGAGCACCCTATATAATAGTAGTAACTGTTAGAAATAATCGTGATGTGAATAGTAATAATAATAATAATAGAATAATTATATATTCATTATATATTCCTATATATTCACAGTAACTATTATTCTATTATTATTACTATTTATTACTACTACTGCTATCCATATCATAATCATTTCTATTACCCATTGAGCATGTTACCACCATGCCAAAAACCACTCAAACAACCTACATTTAAATTCTCTTACAATCTCCATAGAATTTCCCATCTATTCCTACATTCTCCAATTAACAGCTCCAATTCCTCTTAAGAAAACCCCATCAAACTTGCTCACTCCATTATCCATCCAATTACCTAACCACACAGTTACCATAGGAAAACACCGTCGGTATAGTTACCGATGTTTACATTTTACACCGCTCCAGGGTTAACTTATTACCCCGAACACGACATCTACAACAATTCGAGGTTCGAGATTATTTGAACTTCAAGTCGTAACGGCGACTCGTTTCCGTCAACCGACAGTATCGTCGCATCGTCAGGCATAAATAGATCTCCACGAAGGATAACGAAGACGGTGAGTAAGTCTGTTAACACGTTAAGCGCCATGTCAGTCACTGGTGACTGACGCTTCCGAATGACTAGAAGACAACCGATGTTGAATGAAGATGTTTAATAACCTAACAAAGTTGATAATAGCGCACTGCAAGGATTGTAACGTCAAATAATTAATAATTGTTCCTGCTTTTCTTTGCTACAACAGAAAAACTCCAGGGGAAAACGCTTAAGATTTTCGTGGCGCTTAACGTGTTAACGATTTCGCGGGCGTTCGACGAGTTGGCGAGGCCCGAATGCGGCGAGCGATCGTGTTCCTCCGCGGCGGAAAATCGACGAACCGTGACGGTCACTGATTGCCGGGTGCGATGGGACGTGACGGTTCACAGGAATAGTCCGCGATGCCGGTTCCAATCCTGCCGAGATTTAGGTCGGCGGACCTCGCGTCCTCGGCGAAGGATATTGCCCTCCTTCCGAGGTTTTTCAAAGAAACCGGATCCTCCGGGGCGAGCGACTTTGATCAGACTCCGGATGGTTTTCCCCGCGACGTATACCGCGTCGGGGGCTGTTTGTATTACTGATTGGGCCGCCGCACTCTCGTGTAACGCTCGTGTTCTTTCATGTACAGGATGTCGCCGAGCGGAATTGAAGGTATCGATGGCGACGCCAGCGACGTGCTGCCGTCTGTGGACAGGACTCGGAAATCTGACTAGATGGAGATTGGTTGTTGTTCGATGGTAAGCAGTCCTTGCTGTGACATGATTTTCATTTGAAATATTAACCCTTTGCACTCGGGAGGTGACTCTCAGTCGCTATTCGATTTGGCACAGGAAAATTACGTAGTGTAATATTTAATGTTTAGTTTCGTGTGATGCATTCATATGTGAAATATTAAAATAAAACAGCCTCTTTCTTCAATTTATGTATTATGTATCTTTGGTAGAAAACTCTTGGAGTGCAAAGGGTTAACCCTTTGCGGACGAAGATTCTCTGAAATATACGAAGCCCTCGATAGATGAAGCTAAATTATATGACAGTTGGTTGAACAATAGAAAAATAGGAAACTACCTGCTAATCTATTTGTTTACGACTTAGACTTCCAAATATGAACATTTCATCTCGTCGAAATGTCGACACTCGTCCGCAAAGGGTTAACACGTGGCGCACTGGTAACGAGAAATCTCGTTTTTAATGAAGACACTTAGCTATGCAACTTTGCTAATTACATTTAAAGAAATATTCAATTTGATTCGAATTGATTATCTATTTGAAATATATTACATAATATATCTGAGTTTTTCTGTGTATGATGATGTGAATTGATCTCACTGAAAATTGCCAGTCACAAATTAGTTTTCCGAAAATTAACTGGTACGCAGTGTTTTACCACTTACACCCTTGCCAAAGATAAATAGGATTAATTATTAATTGAAATATTAAGTTATATTCTTATCTATTATTCATACTTTTTAGGTTATCGAGTATTCCTTCGACTGCAAGTGGAAATATACAGCAATGGTCAGACGTGTATGGCAACTTCAAGCTGACTGATGTACTGATCGTCACTTATATGAATTTAAACTGAGGAGCACACTTTTGACATCTACCAAGCCTGCAAACATTATGTTTTGCCACTTAGTTTAAAGTAAGTAGAAGAACTATAAAAATATTCATGATATGTATGTTTCTCCATTTCTTAATTAAATACTAATACCATATCTCATGTTTTGCCTGGTTCAAAGTAAATAAAAGAACCATAGAAACATGATATGCATGTTTCTCTATTTCTTAATTAAATACTAATAACATATCCCATGTTTTGCCTGGTTCAAAGTAAATAGAAGAAACATGTAAACATGATATGCATGTTTTTTTATTTTTTAATGAAATAGTAATAATATATCCCATATTTTGCCTGATTCAAAGTAAGTGAAAGAACCATGCAAGCATGATATGCATGTTTCTCTATTTTTTAATGAAATAGTAATAACATATCCCATATTTTGTCTGATTCAAAGTAAATAAAAGAAACATACAAACATGATATGCATGTTTTTCTATTTTTTAATGAAATAGTAATAACATATCCCATATTTTGCTTGATTCAAAGTAAATGGAAGAACCATGCAAACATTCATGATACACATATCTTTCTATTTCCCGATTAAATACTAATAACAAATATCTTACATTTCTCTCGTTTCAAAGTAACCAGAAGAAACACGAAAACCTGCGTCCATTGAATTTCCAGTTTACCAGTGGAGCGTTTATCCAGTCTTAATCCCCGATCGAACATTCGCCGCGATGGCGGTGGTTCCACGCGTCGCCTGTTAACTCGATAATTAATTTCAGCGGCAGTTACTTAAACGTCCCCGGAACTGTTTCGAATTGGTTCGAATGTTGTCTCAGGTCGCGGTGTAACAGCGTCGCGGCCCGTAACGCTCGCGCGATGAAAGTAAAGGTTTCGGGAACTCGTGTAATTTGTCGAGTAAACTGTCGACGGCTGACACTGCCGGCGACGCCGTCGACGACGATGGTGACGACGGCGGTTGCGACGGAGTTAATGGGAACGGGGTGGCCGAGATTTACGGAAGTGAATTCGGTTTGCGGCCTCGGTTCGAACGAGTCGCTGCTGGATAGACGCCGGGTTGTTAACGCGGCAAAAATTTAATTAGTTTTTATCGATTCGAACGAACCGTGGCTTGTTTCCGGTCGCGAGTGGCCCAGGGAATCGGTAAACCGTGCACGCTCTCCGAGCATTACGCTGCACCGATTTAGAATGTTTATAGATATTTGTTTCCCGAACACTCGATCGTTGATCCACTCTGTTTTCCTATTTTTCAGAAAGCTCGAGGATGCAGCTCGAGTAGAAGCGACGGTTACTGGAATCGCTCGCGATTAACTCACCGGAAGACGGAGGAGCTTCGCGACCGAGGAACTCTCGTTTTCCCTGTGCCCCGGGCCTTTTCAACAATTTCCCGCCACTTTCCCTGCCTTCGTCTCTAGTATGACTAAGCTGTGTATGGTTTCAACGTTTCGAAACTCTCACCGATATTTGGAACCATCGAGGGACAGTGTTCTCGCGATTAGGAGCTGAAATCTGGACTGCAACTGGGTCCTTTGCAAGAACAGACAGCATCCAAGTGATCTACGATGCCTCCAGGTTAGTATTGTATAGTATTCTTACAATTAGTAGCTAATAGCTAGGATCCTTTGAAAGAACAGGACATCATCTAACTGATCCACAAACTTAGTCCTGGTTAGCATTGTATAGTATTCTCAAGATTGGCAGCTGAAAATCTGCTGCCAAGTTTGCAAGAACAGACAGCATCCAATTGATCCTCAAACTTATGCCTCCTGGTTAGCATTGTATAGTATTCTTACAATTAGTAGTTAAAAATTGGAATTACAGTCGGGTCCTTTGGAAGAACAGGACATCATCTAACTGATCCTCAAACTTAGCCTCCTGGTTAACATTCTATAGTATTCTCTAATAACTAAAAATCAGGACTATTTGTGAATCAACTAGATGCTGCCCTCTGTTCTTTCAGTTCCGATCTTCAGCTACTAACACTAGATTTACAGAACACGTTAATTAGACGCACATTGAATTTTACAATCATTTAGTAAATGTTTCTGATTAGCCTCCGAAAATCAGGACTGCAACCGTACTAGCGAGAACACTGTACGACGCTAGCCCAGAGGCATAAGTTTCTGGATCAATTGGACGCTGTCCTCTGTTCTTGCAAAGGCAGGCGTCCTCTCGCATAAGGGAACGCGACAACGATGCCTGGCTACTCGAAGTGGCTCCGTAATTAGTGGGATCACCCTTTGACCGGGAATGAAAAGTGGGAATCACCGAGTCCGCTCGCGAGCGTTAATTGCGTCCGTTCCCTGTCACCGTTGGCATCCGGGTTGCGGAAGACTGGCCCCGGGATCAAACATGGGGCTAACAATAGCCGCGTCGCGTCCACCCTGCACGACTCGCGGCGTTTTCATTCCCGATCGATCGAAACCTCGATCGGATGCACAGAGGGAATCGCTCTGGTATCTGTTTTTTATCTTCTTACCTTTGTGTCTAATTTTCATCCCTTATTTCTATATCCATCTAACCTCTGTCTCTATCTTGTAGCTCTGGTGTCTATCTACATTTTGTTTATTTATTCAAGAACCAACGATTCTCTTTTCCCAGCTTCCCAATTGAACGATCTATCTTCAAAGTATTTCTTTTAATAAGATCCTTTTTTATTAAAAACATTTACTATACAATTTTTAATTTACGGATCAGACAGGAAATCACTGTGTTTTATATTTTATTAGCTTTATGTCTAAGTTTCATCCGTTATTTCTATATCCATCTAATCTCCGTCTCTATCTTGTAGCTCTGGTATCTATGTACGTTTTGTTTATTCAGTTACCAACGATTCTCTTTTTCCCAGCTTTCCAATTGAACGGCCGGGACGTTGCTCGCGACTTCAGGAACGACCAGCGGGAAGTTCCCGACCCTAAAATCCGGTGAAACACGCAGATCCCGTGACTGTGGACCGCGCTTACGAGCTGCTCCGTATTTCTACCCCTTTGTTATCCTAGCCTCATCCTGCCGCGGCTTAAAGCGGCTTAACCGACGTCTCTGTTTCTCCGTCGGACGATTTTAATTCGTTGCAAAAACTGGGGGAGAAAGGCGGCCGAAACTCTTGCGTTGGGAAGACGCGCCAGGTACGTCGAGATGTTTTTGTTACAAAATTGCTGATGACATGTTATAAACAGTATAGTCGCATTGGTTATACTAGATTGTTCTGAAATGATACAGAATTATTAACCCTTTGCGAGGAGTTTTTGAAATAGTGAGGAAGTTAAGTGGATCAAATTCCTAAATGCTGGAGACAGAGAAAACTAATCACTCTCTTATCATTTGAACGCATCAATTGTTTATTCACAACATGAAAATAATACTCTTACGTTTCCTGTATACAATCTGTTAACATAAATGCTATGTGGGTCACCGGTGACCCCCAACCAAATCGAACTACTATAGTTCATCAATTAAACCATGATTATTTGAAAACATTCCTATATTATAAATAATGATACCAATCGCGGTGGCATTTAGATAGATCAACGTGCAACAATAATTATGCAATTCAAATGAATGATTTAACATTATATTCTTTCCATTTTGTATGTGTTGTGTGTGTTGAATGTCGACATTTCGACGAGATGAAATTTTCATATTTGGAAGTCTAAGTCGTAAACAAATGATTTAATTAATGGAATCGCAAGAGATTAGCACATAGTTTCCTATTTTTCTATTGTTCAAGTAATTGTTATATAAATTAGCTTCATCTGTTGAGGGCTTTGTAGATTTCAGAGAATCTTCGTCCGCAAAGGGTTAATAAAGAAAATTAGGCATCCAAAATAGGTAAAAACAAAGTTCCTCGCGCAGAATTCTCAAATCTGTGCTGGCAGTTACTTCGCCAATAGAGAGCCACTCCTAGTCAGAGTGAATTTTGTAAGTATATAAGCATCCGTTAAACTTTTAACGGATCTACTAGGCTGCCTCGCTGCGACGAGTGCACTGGTAGATCCCAGACGAAATGCCTCATTCGCACTCTGCCAAACTTTTCTTAGTTCATCCTTTTTCAGTGCGTTCCACGGTCGCCTCGAATCTCTAAATTAAATCGGAGCGCAAGAGGCTACAAACCAGTGGTAACCATCACGGAGAAAAATAAGTGGGTGTCATAGAATGTCATGGAATCGAACGAGAAAAGCCGAACTCACACCTTTCCCCATTTTTATTCCAGGCACGGGCTATTTCGCGTCTCTGTTTCCTTCCTCTCGGCATTGTTACCGATCGCGGCTGCTTACGCGAGCATTTCCGGCGAGTTCTTTGGGCGAAGGCGATGTCTAGCACCGGAAAACCTGCAGGGTGCCGTACACGTCGATGCAACGACACGGGTATTAACAACACTTTGACTGGAGAGTGAACATTCGGCAAAATTCCTATGCGGAGGAAACAGTTTTCTTAACGCTAGATTTACGGATATTTAGTGTTCGTTGTATCTTAGGAAGATGGATATTTGTTTAGATTTTGGAAATATAAATAAACGATTAGAATGTATATTTGCGTAACTGTCAGTCAAAATTGACTCTGACATTTTGAATGTTTATAGAATTCAATGAGTCAACTTGACTCGTTCCGTGAATCTAGTGTTAATAAACTAGAAGCTAACATTGTAATGTTTAAGTTTCTGTAAAATAGTGTCACATGGTAGGTGAAGTGTTAAAGGATTCCTGAATGTACTGGTACGAAGTCTGTGTCAGTGTTTCCCAAGATAGCAGGTGAGTGAATTGAATTTCGTTTGATCTTCCGGTACAGGAAGACGGAAATAACCAGAAAACTAAATCAAAATATTTCGGTTCCCCAGTGCTAAATGCGTCGCATTGATTTTGTAAATCTGAACTTCCTCTGAGACGGGAGACAACTGCCGACAACCAATGCTAAAAGGTCCAATTTAAATCGTCAACCGCCCTCGTCCCTCGCTGCGTCTCAAAAACCAAAGTCTCCTCTAAAGCCCCGCGGCTCGCATTCCCTTCTTGGGAACTAGGACGAAAGGAGCGCATTCCTGTCTGTCGAGAATGAAATCCAAGCCTCGTCGAGCGGTTCGCGTGTCAAAGTCCTCGATCGAGTTCGTAAGCCTTCTAATTGATCTCCATTCTACGGGAATATCGTGCCACTGTATTGTTCAAAGAATATCCCCGCGTTCTCCGCGATAATTACGAAAATATATTCATCGCTCTCGTCTTTTTCCAGAGCTCGCGGAACCGTGAATGGAATCCCATTAGGAACGGAGCATCGAGGACACGTTCGTTCAGCGATCGGCGATCCGGTTCCGCGCGAGAACGCCGCTGGACGAGGATCGGCGGGGTTACGTCCGTGACGGAGATAGATAAATAGATAAGTAGATGGACGCGGAGGAGGATGGGGCGACGGATAACTAGGCCGAGAGGGAACCGAGAGGAAACCGAGAGGAAACCGAGAGGGAACCGAGAGGGAGCCGAGAGGGAGAAAGACATGGGAAGACAGACTTTCGTAGAGGGTGGAGTTAGAGGGTCGAAGGAAAGAAAACGGGGTAAGAGCGAGGAGCGGAGACCGCCGAGAGACGGACGAAGACGCGCCGAGCGAGGTTCAGCGCGAGTGGGAGTAAAGAGAAGCGGACCCAAAGAGGGAGGAGTTGAAACGTTTGCGAGGAAGACGGAGGCCGTGGGAGCTGTGGGTGGCAGTGCGAGCGAGACGGCGCGGGGGCGGGGGCGAGCGGGACGCGGATCCCGGAGCGTTCGGTACCATTGCATATCCCGCACATCTCGCAGGTGCAGGGCGTGGTGCCTTGTCGGCAATATCGATTACAAACCCGGGCGGTTGCGCATTCACGTCGACACGTGGACGTGGACCGGCAACCAGACTAAATTTGTGTTGCCCTATATTTTAGGTTCCTGCACTCATCTGCCTCTCAAAGATTGATTGCTTTTCTCTCTAGCGGCCGGGAGCCAGCCGGTCCCGTTGCCTATCCTCTCTCGTCCTACAACGGGCCGCCACACGCGCACGAAATTTCTGCTCTCCCCGGCGCCGCGGCGTGTCCAAGGGATCCGTGCCCCACCCATTCCTACGCGACTACACCCCCCCTCCGTTTCACCTTCTCCCGGCCTCTCCACCGTCGTCTGGACTCTCTCCCGACGAGGATCAGGTTTTCCGGTCGCGGAACGGTGTTTCTTTCAGTCCATCCCCGATGGAGAAATTTCGGTTCACCCCCCTCCCCGATTTCAACCGGGTGGCTAGAGCTTGCGGTATCCTGGCGGATCCTTTGACGGTCCAGCGTTCGCAGTCTCTGACCTTCAACCCCCTACCGCCAGGCCCGACGCGTCGTTCTCCGCGTAAACGGGCTTAACGGTTTTCTTCGCCCTCCTTCCGCCTCTGCTCCGCTGCCGCCACCCCCCCCCCGGCCCCGAAGAACAACTCCAGAAACAGGACGTCGACTCCACCGGTTAGAGCCAGCAGACCGTGGGGTCTCTCCCTCTTCACCCCCTTTTTTTCTTTCATTCTTCCTTTCCGCTACCCTCCGCCCGCTCGCAATCCAGCACCCCCGGCGCCCCCGGTGCCCCGCGCCCCTTTGCCGCTCCGCGTCCGAGTCGATACTCGACCCAACATTTTTATCGCCACTCGGTTCTTCTGGATACCGCTTGAATTTACTCGCCGGCCCGGATCTTCGGATCCTTTAGCCCTCTTTCGAGAGTCCGTGAACCGAGGGACGAGTGCCACTCGTTCCCAACGATACCCGGCCTCTGTTCCCGATCGGAGGGGCCGCCGCGATTCTTCCGGAACCATCGGCGCTCTTCGATTATTCGATCCCCGTATCGCGGCCGGATCGACCGGTTCCCAGCGTGCGATGCGATTGCTGCGGGTCGCCCGCGGCCCTTTGATCCACGAATTAATTCCGGCTCCGAGAGTTTCTTAGAAGTGAACGGCTGCTCTGTCAACGGCAGCGAGCGGAGTAAAGAAGACAGGTTGCATTCGTAGCGCGGTAACCTAACGCGTTCTGCTATCAGCTTCGGTTACAATTCGGTTGGTCCCCTGTCGTCCGGTTCAACGGAAACGGGGGCGGTCCGTGGCACGGGTCAACGGGTTCATTACGCAACGTTGATCTCCGTGTTCGCGATCCACGGCCCATTAAATCCATCCCGGAGGATGGCAGCTTCTTAAAGTTGCGTTACACCGGATCCGCGAGGATTACGAAAGACGTTACCGGCCGTGTTACGCAAGAGGATCGATGCTCCGCCCCTTCCGCCCTCCCCCTCCCGGCGGTACAGTCGCCCGCGGCCCCTCCCCTCGCTCCGTCGTCCTTCCTTCGTCGCTCGTTCGCCCCCTTCTCTTTCTCTAACGGTTTCGAAATCCCGTTTAATTCCACAGCGTTCGCGGGGATTTTAATCTGAAAATCGCGGCGGAGCCTTTCAACGCCTCCTGATTGCTTCGAAACTACCGAATTCCGGGCGACAAAGGCGTCACGCGAGCCGACGACCCACTAACTCGCTGTGCCGCGATATTAAAAAAGAGAGCCGAGGCCGTCCTGCCACCGGGGTTAATTCGTACGTAATCTCGTCTGTGGTTGTGTGGCAATCGCCGGGGTGGAGGGCGGGGGGGGGGGGGGGGGGGGGAGGCCGCCGCGGAGGGCGTGCGGCCGTTGGGATGATGATCCGGGGCCGCAGATATCGCATTAGTAATTTAAGCCGCGGTCGAGCAGGAAACCGGCGACGATTTCCACCCTCCACCCACCGTTCTCCTCGCGCCACCCACTTTCGTATCCTTCCACCCACCGCTCCGCCCCGCTGGCCAGATTTCTCATCGCGCGTACCAGCGAGACGCGCTCACCGATTTTTAACGCATTCCGCGCCACCGGAAATTTCGCTTGTATATTGCTTGTGAGTGCACTGATTCTTTAACCCTTAGCACTACAGATGGTTTTGTAATCTAGTAACTGCAACTAATTTTTATAGTATCTCTGGAGAAAATTAGAAATGCTATAACATTTCTTAGATCTTTTATTTTCCTTAGTGCAAAATTTGGATGTGTGAGAAATCTAATTGTAGAGTAGTTTCTTTAAGATTCATTAAAATATCTAACGTTAGTCCCGGTGCAGTATTGGAGCCTACAGAGTTCAAAGGGTTAACACGTTCAATGCATGGTTTCATAGAGCAAGATACACGGAATGGAAGGAGTATACTATTTATGCAATATTGTTATGTTGAATTACGTTATTACTGCGAGTTTGTCTAGCTGAATGTCACGTTGAGTAGCATTGTTTATATATAGGAATGTTTTCAAGTAATCGTTGAGTTTTCAAGTAATCTATTGAGATTTCAATTGTTATCTTTCCTACATCTGTTATCTTTTTAATCATTGAGAAAAGAGAATCTAGGAGTGGATTTTGACCCACCCGGTAGTTCTAGTGTTAAATGTTAGTTACATTCAAGTCTCTGCTGACGTTCCTCACGTTTTCAGAACGTGTAGCTATCTTATGCCACATGTTTCCTAAGATATATTTCCTCAGAAACATTGGGCGAAATGGTACACATAGAAATTTCAGTTGCACCTTGCTTATAAGTGCACTGATTTTTCAAATATCAAATCACATTCAAGTTTCTGCTGTTTGACGAGAAATATTTTTCCAGGAACCTTGGGCGTGTACCACAAATGGTACACGTGGCACGGAACGTGTCGGAGAACGCGGAAACGAATGAACGAGGCGGAGCACCCGGTTCCCAGGAATCTGCGAACCTTCGAGGGACCCTGGGCAGGCGTCGGCGCTTTTGTATCGACGGTCGATCGCGCCTGTACCAAAGTTGTTCTCCATTCTTCCATTCCGTTTAGCGGGCGACCGCGTACGACTGCAGCGCGCAGCTCGATTAGCCGGTGAAATCGATCGAAGTGGTTCACGCGTGTTCGTCGATAACACGGGCACGCTCTCGAGGCATTCGGTTCATGTTGCGTTGGAGTACTCGACCGAACCTGAGACCCGGCCATGGTATTTCCGATCGATCAGGCGAGAACCACTCGTCCCCGGCTACTCGAAAATATCGGAGGGGGCGTTTTAAGTTTTCATTTGAAAAAATCCGGTGACCCGCTCCGGGTAAAGATCTTTCGCGAGCGCACCGCGTTGACCCCGATTTCGAGCGTGTTTTCGCCACTTAATCGTAGCTGCGTGGAAGCCTGAAACGATAAACTACAGTCAGGCTCGCTGGAAGAATGGTAGTCCCTTCTTAACGTCGGAGCACCGGCACGGTCATTTTTCTCCGGGGTTTCGTGAGACGTCACAGGCCTGGGAAAATCTTCTGGAAACCGTTCCCAGCCGTTTCGCCATCATTGCAGCTGGCTTCAGGGGTTAAAGACACATTGGTGTGTACTGTGTTGCTAGGAAGATGGTATTTGTAGAGGTGACTAGTGGATCTTCTGGATTAGAAGCTACCAGTAGTTCTTAATTGGTTATCCGAACAATTAAACACTGCTGGTGCCTACTGATCTGCAACATGAACTAGGTAGCAGTTTAGTAGTGGCATCAGTAGTTGCCAATAGCTTTCAATTGGTCAGATGAATAATTCAAAGCTACTGGTAGTATTCTAGTAGTAGCATCAGTAGTCAGTAGTAGCTTCTAATTGCTCAGCTGAACAATTAAACACTACTGGTGATACTACTACTAGACTATCAGTCAGATGACACTGCATTGAAGATCAACGATAGCATAGACAGATTTTCCCATGCGAGTATTTACATGAAACCATTATCAACTCGCTTGAACATTTCAAGATTAGACCGCATAAATTAGCGACGAGTTTTTCTAAATTACCACAGATGTCACCGTGTTTAAGATCAACATCAGACCCACATAGATTTCCCCATAGTATTTACTTTGATCCTCATTATCGACTCGTCTTCGACGTTTCAACAGGATCAGGACGAGTAAACCAGCGACGAGTTTTGTTCTAGGTTATGGAAGACCCGACGCGACATCTGCGCCGCGAACTATGCTTTCCCGCGCGCACTCGGGCCAGCGGGTGATGGATGATCTCGAGTAAAAGTTGGACACAAGTGCAGACCTGGTGTATACAGCCGCAGTTCCCGTGGTCGTGTAATTAATAGTCCCACATTTGCATCCGGCTGATATTATTCTATGATCAACGAGTGAAACTCGGCCCGGGTGTAATTGAACCGCGCGTCCCATGAAATTATTAATCGAACCGGCACCGAACGAGGATCAATGGGGTCCGTGCCGGTGACAGAAACGTGCCGCCCTCGCCGCTGCATTCTATAGCCTTCCTTTGCCCGGTGAGTAAATACTTGTTCTATTAAACCTTTGAAATATCAATCCCAAATTTCCACGCAAACATTCCAGATTAAATTCACCTATCCGACGAAGGAATGAAAAATTCAAGGGACGATTTACGATCGATCGCTCTGGCCGCAAGAGGATTTTGAGGTTATGTCCTCGACGCTCGACGAATTCGAAGGTATGATTAGGGGAGGCTGATTTATCCGACGATCATAGTCTGAAAGATTTCTGCGGAATTTTATGGGGTAAGGGTCGGGCCGGAACTTGACGGTGTTTACGGGCATCGCAATTAGAGTAACTTTAATTGCTGTCGCCGGACCGGGCACAAACATCACGTTCCTCCCCGACCCTTTCCGTGTCTTCCAGTTAGTGTCGCTGCCAGGGAAATGGGTTGCAGCGAACAATTAACCTTTGGGGAAAAATGCGCGCCGCGTACCTCTCCCTGGCCAGATATAATCGAGGCGTGTTCGTTATTAAATTTTCACTCGGATAGCGGCCCGCCTCGTTATCCCTCCCGATAGTCTGGGTTTCAAATAATGCGCGGCTCGTCTGAGGAAACATTGCTCGCGATACTGTTCCTCCCTGAATCTTTAGCCCTTTGCACTGGGAGGACGACTCTCAGTCACCATTTGATTTGATACAGTGTAGAATCTGATATTTAATGGTGAACTTTGTATGATGTATACAATTAATTGAGTTGTTATTAACACATTGACTGCTGGTCCCAGAAGCCAATTTGGTTCAATCGTATTATATTATTCTTAGACTGGTCCCAAAAGCCAATTTGGTTCGATCGTATTATATTATTTTTAGACTGGTTCTAGAAGCCAGTTTGATTCAATCGTATTATATTATTCTTAGTTTCTAGTTGGCGTTCTAGACAATGCAAACTACGAGTTATCTAGTTAACAGTCATGTTAACCCTTCGCATTCTGAAGTTTTTCACTGTAGATATTCAATATTTTCAGAGGAGACATAGATGACATTGAAACTAATTTAACGATTCACAGATAAATGAAGCAACAAAGCTATTTGATTTAAATATTCCACATAGCAGTACAATTCATTTAGAATACTAAACATTCACTTCATAGTTTCGCTGTATGAAATCAAGTGGTGCAAAGGTTAAATTGTAATTGTAATTCCTCAGTTTCACAGAATGTAATAATACTAAGAAACGCGTATACTAATTACATACACTTACAATTGTCATGCGAGACTAAACAGGTCTCAAAACGCATATACACGTTCACAGTCCATAGCTTCAGTTAGATGCATATATGAACCCATAGCAGTCAAAGGGTTAAACTCGGTCACGATAAAGCAATCGCAGTACTGGTTCTCTTTATATCTATATAAATAGAGGCAAACGAGAAAAATAAACGAACATCGAGCTCGACGTAGGATCGGAAGAAAATCCTGGCGGAAGATTAAAGGAGAAAGAGAACAGAGGAAAGAGAAAGTAAAGGTGAACCGTTGTTACTGCTAAAGTGCCACGAATCGATGAAAGACCCGGAAGAGAGCACGGGTTGCTTTGTAAGGGGACACGCGAAGATTGCACTCGCGAGAAGATCAAAGCCCGGCAATCGGATTACAAGCCGAAAATCCTGAAATAATTCAACGCGACGGCTTGTTCCGGTATTTCGAACGGGTTCACCCGACAGTCTTCCCGAAAACGAGGACAGCGCGACATTGAACAGCCCGTCCGCCCGTCCGGCCGGGGAAGGAAGACAAATTTTTTGCCCCCGATAGATACTCCACCATCGGCGTTGTTTAAACAAAGAAAAAAAATGGAAAACGGTGCTCGTTGATGACCACCGGTCTTAACCGAGCGTTTCCCATCGTCCTCCTAATTGACAGCTGGCCAGAGCCCGATGCTCCCTTTGTTTTTTCCAGGACGGTTGGCCTCAGTGCTGCATTTTCCGTCCCTTCTCTCTCAGCCCTCGCAATCCTCCCCATCGCGTCACTCTCTTTCTCTCTCTCCTTCTCTCTCTCCTTCTCTCTCTCTTTCTCTCTCTCCTTCTCTCTCTCTCTCTCTCCCCCTCCCTCTCTCCCTCTCCCTCTCCCTCTCCCTCTCCCTCTCCTCTCTCTCTCTCTCTCTCTCTCTCTCTCTCTCTCTCTCTCTCTCTCTCTCTCTCTCTCTTTCTCTTTCTCTCTCTCTCTCTTTCCTGACGAAATTACGTTGCTCTCCGGCGGACTGATATTTCGCGAAAGGGCTCGTGTCTGTTCGTGTTTTGTTCTCGGAACGGGCTGATACAGAGGCTCGATGAGAGGAGGCTGCGTGAACGTATCGTCGGCCCGAATGAAAGAGCCCGGAGTCGTCCCGGCAGATAACGCTGACGTTGTCCTGCACGCTTGTCCCGACCAGCCCCCAGTTATTCAGCAGCCGTCCTAGCGGGGGACGGTGAACCAGTTAACGGAATTATTATCGCGCGCCTGTGGATTTTTCCTGCGCCGGATAACGTCTCTCGTAACCCTCCTCCCACTTTAACCCGTTCGCGTCTCGTTCAAAGACAATGAGGGAACGTCTACGTTACAACGCGCGGCCGAGTCGCGTTTGCGTTAACCGGCGAACAATGCGAGGTCTCGATTCCATTTCTACCCCATTTCTTTTCTTTTTTTTTTTCATCCCGGGTCT
This sequence comes from Nomia melanderi, assembly GCF_051020985.1. Lineage (NCBI taxonomy): Eukaryota > Metazoa > Arthropoda > Insecta > Hymenoptera > Halictidae > Nomia > Nomia melanderi. Next base: position 9,272,034 of record NC_135000.1, read on the forward strand.
CCCCGCGTTTCCGCCACTTTTTCCGCATTTCACGGTGACGTCTTTGAAACAATAAAGACATTCGAGGACGCCAAGACATCTGCTCGCGATACGATCCGAAATCTAATCACCGTTACTACTCCCATTCGCCCCGGCATCTTGCCGACGAACGGAGCATGAAATGGCGGCGCACGGTCCGCGGGATTCAACGGGATTCCACGAGAATTCCGCGAGATTCCGCGACGCTTGATTAAAAACCGGCCGTTCCGTTGTAACCTTACCGGCGTTCTCCGGTTTCGCGTCCGGGTAAACGAGCAGCCCGTTCCCCGGCTGCACGGGAAATTGCTCGAATTTCGTGGAACCGGCAGAAGTAACGTCGCTATCCACCCTATCGGGCTGGAATCACGGGCGGATGGGAATCAGCGGGAGAAAAATGCCGCGCGATTAGATCACGGTTCGGTTGCCGGCCCCTTTCCCTCCCCGGGGGCCACGGAATAATCCTTCGCCGCGGAAATATAAAACGCACCGACTCGCTCCTCCGCGAGAGGAACGTTTCCCGGCAGCTCCGCGGTTCCCGGCTGCCATTCGGCTGGGATTAAAGGCGATCGAACCTCGGGGCGAGTCCGAGCGAACGATCTAATCAATTTCGATGGTCCCTTTGATCCGACGCACAGCTCGAAATAAATTCGTCGTTTGTTCGACGAATCGTCCGGAGGAATCCGCTCCGCGGCCCGTCTCGCCGGAACACTCCTTGTTCCATTAGGAGAACCGTTCGAGGCGGCATTCGGCTCAGGATAAATAGTTTGCGCCGGGAGAAAGGTCTTTCGCCTCGGCAATTTATCTCGAACGTTACGCGGCTCCATTAAGGACCCGGGCGGAGATAGGAGAACGAGAGAGGAACTCTTTCAATCCGCGAAAGACCGCTGCCAGTCTGGCACAGGGGTTTACGTGCGCGAGCACGCGACGCGCGCGCCGCCCGTTAAAATGGTACTCCCATGGAAGAATAATCCCCGGGGTTTCCAATTACCCGACGGTTCCTTCGAAATCGAAGTTGATGGTACTCTCAGCGATCGTTTATTTCGCTGCCGGGCGCGCCGACGGTCTGGCTACAACGTTTACGACGATACAGCCCGTTCGCTGCTTAACACTCGCCCGTCGTTAAACGATCCCCCGAAGATCGACGACTAACTGCCGGCGGTTTCTTCGTACATTTGGAAAACCTCTCGGACACGCGTTCCCCGTTGAAATCATGCGATTTCGCATCGGAGCTTCAAACGAACTTTTGAACGCGACGAGGCTGCCGAGAAACGCTCGACTACGGTTCCGATCGAGCGAGACCCAATCGAATCGAGTTCTCGACGTTTAAAGTTCCCCGGGAACCCCCGCTCATCGCGTAACGAAACAAAATCAATAACCCAGGGTGAAAAGGGAGTTTGAGACGCGAAGGAATCGACAGCTGCCGCTTTCGCGAGCAATAAAGCTAAGAGGTCTCCAAGATGGAGGGCAGTTAAGCCTTAAGGATAGCTCGCGAACTTTTTCACGATTATCCGACGGATTATATACAGGGTGCCGCCGAAATCGTGGCGTGGGACGAAAGTGGATCAGACTACATCAGTGAGAAACGTGAAATAACATTTTCTCATCGGTGGTATAGACAAAATTTCATTTTCTTCTCCGCGTGCAATACGTTTCTCGCTTAGAATCATTTCCCTCGGATTCTCCAATACTTCAAGAGACACCTCGCACGCCTCTGCCCGTTCCCTTTTCACCGGCAACGACGGGATCTTGAGATTCTGCGAGGCGTTGCACCGCGGCGACGCTCCGTTCGCGCCGGAAGACGACAAACAGGGTGAACTGCTGCTCGAGTTCGATCGAATAAATATACAATCGGAAACTCCTCGGAATATTTTCTCCTCCCTGTTTATCTTCCGCATTCGAGAAATCTTCGATGAAATAACTGCGAGCAGGAAATTCTGGTTCCCCGAGTCGTCTGCTTATTTAGATGGGCAGCTCCGAAGGTAGCGTTTTCTCTTTTAAAACTGCGAGGTACATAAATATTGTTCTACCCTCGAAGAATACGCGCAATTCAGCGAGGCGTGCACGCAGTTACGCGAGCCGTACTTCGAAATCTTTCTCCGATCTGGACCGCGCGCGGGGAATCAGCTAGACAAGCGTACGGTCCTTTGCTCTGTAATTAGTTCGTCAGTTTGTTCCCGCGAAACTCCGATCTCCTTTGTAGTCTCGCGATATCTCTCGGCGAACGAATTTCCTCGGCCGTTATCGCGAGCCTCGGCGCGCGACTTCCAAAAAGCGCATTCGGGAATGCCGTGGCCGAGATAAACGAGAAGGAAGAGGAGAGCCCCGTAAAATTCGATAACAGAATTTAATCGGGCCGCGCCGTCAATTACGCGATATTTTTCGATCAAAGCGGAATATCCCGCGAGACACTCCAACTTTTCGCAGGATAATCCGGTTCGCGTCGAGCCCGTCCCGTCGGAGGTGGCCCGGAAAAGCCGTCCGGGGAGAGAAAAATGTCCTCCGAGTTCAATTCCGTGGTAACGAAACATTTCTCGCGGCCCGATGAAATATCCTGGCGAATTCCTCGGGAAAACTCGCGTCGCCGCTGGAACCTCGTCGGTATTCTCCGTCGTAACTTCCCGCCGGCCATCGCGCCGGCTTCCGATGAAGGTTTATGCGCATTCGTTTCAGATTTCAAACGCTTTACCACTTTGAAAATCGGTAAAGCGAAGGAATTCTAAAACGAATACCACGCTTTTGGCTCGCGGCGTCCGCCATCTTTACGGGCGCGCCATCTTCGTTGTCCTCGGTCCCTCGCCGCCATTGCCCACTTCTGAGCGCGGCCGTTCTCAACCGTCCCCGATGCCCAATGAAATTTTCCGTATCCCCTAGAGAAAATATATTCGCGGAAGCACGATCTACCGTCTCGAAATTCGATGCAGTTTCGCGATTTGCGATTTATAGCGCTGTCTATGATAAGTTGAGAACCGTCAGGACAGGAACAGAACGCTCGTTACGTCGCGCTCTCTTTCTTCCCGCGACTGTTTCTTCCCCGTTCCTCTTCCGTCCAGCCTGCCATTGATAAAGTTCGGCCCAAGGAGGACACAATCGCGCCCCGATGCAGCGGGATCGTTTTTCGATAAGGGTCGTTAGCTGACAGCGAAGCTGACCCCGCTTCCTCGCGTTAATCCCGTTCCGTTCTGTCCATTTGCTGCGAGAAAGTTCCCGGAGCGGGGAAGTTCGGGCTCCGATAAGCTCCGGAGTAGGAATATTTCCGCGATGATTCTCTCGTCGGGATCTTGTCCGCGCCGCGGACGGAATACAGAGCGGCGCGCGGTATTTATTGGCTCCCGTCCCATCGCTTAACTCGCTTGGCATCCGGTCAAAAGTGATTCGACCGTTCCTGGGAACGTTATTCGAGCCCCGACGACCCCGTTTATTCCCCGACTCGGTCAACTTTCGTTCTGGAATCACCTGGCGACGAGGACGACGGGCTGAATCGTGACGGTCCTCTGAAACGAACTTTTCGGGGCTCGGCGAGTCCTCTTTCGGAGGTCTGCGCGGACATTATCAATTTCGTAGCTCGGAGAGGTTCACGGGGAACAACGCTTAATGTCGTTTACGATTGAAATTGAAACGACCCGACAGTTTCCCTTTGGAGCCCGGCGGAATCTCTGGACCGTTTCTTTCCGGCATGGTGGCCGAAAGGACCGCGTTTGACCTGATTCCTCGGCGATCCTCGCCTCGGGGCCAAGGTTCGTGTTTATCCGTATCAAATATTCTTCAAACGCCTCGCGAGAGAGCGGCCGAGGAAGACGGGGGAGAAAAACGGGGACGGATGGAGTGGTTTTGAAACGGCGACGGATCGCGACGCGAAGGGATTAAATTAAGATCCCCCGGCGCGCGTTCCGTTCGAGAACCAATTAGAAATGATTCTCTCCCCCCGACAACATCCGCGCGAAAGGGGGATGGCAAGGCCGGAAGTCTCGCGTTCCCGCGTAGTATCGATGAAACTCTTCACCGGAATCGAGGAGAGCCGCGTCTATCTTTTTTGCTTCCTCGGACTAACCTGCCGATTCTGACTTTCTTCAGGTATATCGGCCAAGGTCGATATCTACGACAGCTGATCGCCGGGATAAGCATCTACCAGAGATAGCCGAGAGGAAAATGGATACGGAGCGAGCAGCTCGCGTCGGTGTTTGGTGTCTACGGCAGCGGCGCCGGCATCGTTCGCAAACATGGGAGATTGTGCCTTTCCAGTGGCTGTTTCCTCGATACGTGTCCAACAGGCGCCGATAAAGGGCCTGCAGAACCCTTCCTAAACAAAGGGACCATCCACGTAAGTGTTTTCAATATTTACGGAAGCCGGAAGCGACGCCGGACCTCGTTGCCCATCGAGCGGGCGTTTCAGTTCGCGCACTCGCCGCTAGATGGCCGACAGCTGCCCTTCAGGTGACCGTTAGGGGCTGTTGGCTTTCTCGCTCGCGGAAGCTGCATGGAGGAAGGAGCTGTATGGTTTTCAGGCATTATTCATGCGGCCTTGCATTGTTTTATGGCTCAATTTCGATACACTGATAATAGCTGTTAAGCCCTTGCCCTTTGATTCTTCAACTGTGACCAACACTTTGTCAGTAATAACTTAGTAATACAAGAGAAAAATTCGATGTATATACGTTTGCTCTGCAATCTAATGATTGGCAACAAAAGAATACTTTATTCGAATTCAAAGGAGTAATATTAATGTTGGTTCAATTCTATTTATAATGTTCACCACGAGTGTCACACGATATTGTAAGGCAAGGGCTTGAATCATCTTTCTTTTTATGTTTGAAAATCCTTTGGTTACTTTCAAACGCAGCTCTGATTCGTGCTTGCAGAATAAGGATTGACCCTTTGCGGATGAAGATTCTTTGAAGTACAGAGCCTTGAACACATTCTGCTGAATTATATATCGGATGCTTTTAATACAGGGAAACTATGTACTGATCCCTTGCTGTTTGAGTTGTCAAATTGTTCACAACTGAGTGTTCTAAATATGTGAGTTTGAGCTTGGTAAAACGACATCCGTCCGCAAAGGGTTGAAGAGTACTCTTTTGAGAGAATGAGTCGGTTATAGAGTTTGTAAAGTACAAATTACTGATATTTTATATTATGAATGATGGAACAGATCCAAGGACGCATCGAATGACACTAGAACCACCGAGCACTTAAAGCGACTTTGAAAATGTCTATAAAAATTACAATCGTTATTAAGATTCGAATTGGTTTAAACTTCAGCTTAGCCGTTACTCGATCAGCGTCTTCAGTAATTCCTTAGAGGCGTTCGTACCTCGCAAAAAATCAAGGAACAGATGATTTTAACCCATCTGCTAGTGTCAGGCTGTAGACAGCGACTGCTCGTATCGCACAAATTAAAGAATCGTCCGGAAGTCGCCGCCGGGTTCGAATCTCCAACGGAGCTTTTCCCAGGAAATCGAAAACAGTTGGGGCATACTCGCGTTGCGCGGCCTGCAAAACTTTGAAACCGCTATTTATTCTACTATGAAAAAGAAGGAATAATGGTTCCGCTTTCGAGTCCCTCGATAAGATAAATTTACCTCCGGTGAGAATACGGAATGAACGAAAATAAGAGGAGCGTTGAAAACGGACTCCAGCGGAGTTAGAGAGCAAGAGAGCGAGAGAGGGGGGGGGGGGGAGCGAGAGAGAGGGGGAGAGAGAGAGCCGGCGAAAGTGCAGCCGAAAAAGGGTGAGCCTGAGCCGAGAGTTGGCTGTGGCTAAATAAAAAGCGACTCTCCTGGATCCCTTTCACCCCCATGCTTTCAAGACATCGCGAGCCTGAATTGAAAGCAGCTCAAAACTAAAGATGCTCTCGCGATTGTTCGCCGCTCGGTTCTCCGGCGGAAATTAGAAGAGGTCTCTTCTTTCTTTCACGGGGCGAGCAGAGAAGAGCGTTCGGTTACGAAATTTCATTTTTATCGGGGAGAGAAGGGACTCGCGAGCTTGAGCGGGTCGCGCGCGATCTCCGTCAATAAAATGGCCGCCGCGGACCCGGGAAATGGCGGAAAATCTAGCGTTGTAAGAGAGATGATCGTGGATATTCTTGTTTTACAATAAATAGGTGTTTATCGATACGATGTAGATTTTGTTTGGATATTCTTCGAGATCGGAACTTGGTTACTTTGATATTTCTCGCGAGAAGATGCGACGCGGTGTAATTTTAAGCGCGGCGTTCACGATTACGCGGCTTATCCGTGTACCGCGCGCGCGTTTCACGGGATCTATGACGGAATTTAATTTAGATCTGCTCGGGTTCGCGCGTAGCCGCGTCAAAGGCGCGGAATTTCGGAATTCCGTTCGTCGAGAGCGGGAAAAAGATTGAAATAAAACGGAATTCCCTTTGATTCCGCCCATGTTATAATGCGATTGCGATACAATTATAACAGAATGATAGCGCAATTACGCGCCGCTGTTTTTGCTGCGTTTCATTTGGGAATGAAAACATTTGGAAATTGGAAAGCTCGAGGCTCAGAACATTTGAAAGTTTGAAACCTAAAAATAATGAGAATTTGGAATTTTTTAAATTAGGAAGATTGGAATTTTGTAACTATGGAAATTCGGAACTTTGTAACGTTGCAAATTTGGAATATAGAACATTGGAAAGTTTGGAAATCTGTAATTTTTAGAATTAGAAAGTTGTAAACGTTGAAACTATGGAAATTCGGAACGTCAAAGCGTTGAAAATTCAGAACATAGAAAATTAGAAAGTTCGAAGGCTGGAGAATTAGGAAATTCGTGAAATCGTTTGTTCTCTCGTGAGTTAGAGCTCACTAGCTTCCGCACAACATAGTAGAGACACGATAGAACACCCTGATCCTTGTCAGACGAGACTGCTCCGTTGGCCGCACGTGCTTCAGACACGATGCCTTCGATACGACGTTCAATTACAAACGAGTGCCGCCTTGTTAGCCGATGGAAACTCATTAATTTCGCCGGACGGATCGAAACTTTAACCGTGGCCCCTTTGAGGCATCTCGAGGCTCATTAAATGCTCGAGCATGTATGCCCGAGACACGAGGCGCAACTCGGTGCTCGTCCTCTTTCGTTACTCCACCAACAGAACGCGAATTCGGGACTCGTGCTCGGTATCACGACATTCCAAACGTTTTCGTCGTACAATCTTATTCCAATTCGAATCATTTGAAGTTCCTCGTCGAAACTATCCAAAACATCGCATCTATCATCGAAGAGTCAGGAAAACTCAGAAAGAACTCACCTAGACCTTTTCATGGGACAATCTCATTCCTCTAATCCAAATCATTTCAACCTCCTCGTCGAAACTATCTAAAGAGCGTCGCATCTATCACGGAAAGATTCAAAATAATCCAGAAAAAAAGGTTAGCCGGAGGTTCCAATCGAGTAAATTATCGCCAGGAGTGCATCGTTTATCGAGGGGGTTGGTAAATTTCGTCGGCGCGGAATTGAAACTCTCCCCCGATGGAAATTGCGTGCTCAAGCCGGGGTTTACGCGGGCGTCGCGTTCGCAATAACTCTTTCTTTGATCCCTCATTCGTTTCCATTTGTTGGGGGTTGCCGGGGCGAGCGTTAACTCGATATTGCGTTTCAGTCATGCAACGTTCGCCGACGGACGACGCCGCTGCCGACGAATAAACCCGTCTGCGCCGGCTATTTTCGTCCGCGCCGCGACGCGACGCGAGGCGAGGCGAGGCGACGCGACGCGTTTTCGAGGCTTAAGTCTCGCGCTTTGAATTATCGGGCCGTATACATTTCTTTGGATCGCGGTTCCGCGGCTGCCGCGACAAAAGCCAGACTCTAACGAACGGTTCAATTTATTCCGAACCTGAAAAATAAAAAACTCGGAATACCCGACGCATTCAATGCCCGGTTTCCTCGCGACACAATGCGGATTCGCGCAAAAATTATTCGGCAGCGCGAACTCGAAGGACTTTTTTTTCTTTTTTTTTTCCACCCTCGTCGTCGAGCCCCGTCTCTTTTTATGCTGGTATTTCGAGTGATATGCAAATCTCCTTTGCCACCGGGAAATAGATAATACGGGAACGTTAGGAACATTCGAGTTTTCAATGGACTTCCGGATTCTGTGACGCTTCGGAGGATTTTCGAAGGGTGAACCTATGCGGGGATGAATTCCTTTTGACGACCGACAAAGATCAGCTTAGTTTTTGTTTAACTGTAGTTCGGTTTGTTCGAATTGACTCGGATCGAATCGAGGCGGACGGAGATACGAGGAATATCCCGAAAAATGGACGTCGACGATAGATTTACGGGTGTATTGTACAATTTATTCTATTGTTCCTAGAACTACGTTCGTCTGTGTCAATTGAAAATTGTAGCTTGAAATCTAGAATATCAACATGGAAATCACGTTGTTATTTTAACCCTTTGTAGGCCCGTGTAACTTTGAAGTCGCATATCAATACATTGGCATCCTGTTAATTTATTTCAGTTTTCACGGCAAAGTGATGAATACAATTAAGTAATCAGTTAACTTGAACCTTTCTACGCTCAGGTGTGAAAGTTCAATGTCACTGTAATTTGAAAGATACAAAATATATTAATCTAATAAAATTATTCAAACTATTGAATACATTGTTAATTTGTTTTCATATGTTATTCATTAATTTCGTACGGCAGATATTTTGTTATAATCATGAAACATAATTTGGCCCATAGAGGGTTAATATTTACAATTAACTGAGTATCGTGCTAGTTTAGTAATCTAAACTTGAAGCACCAGTCTATTAAGGGTTGAAAAATTCAATATCCGTCAAATTGACGAGTTCCGTGGATCCAGCGTTAATCTAAAATCGAATGTACACGTGCGATAGATCGTCGACGAGGCTAAACGGCGGATTTCCAGTTTGATCGTCCGATGAAAGAGGTACCGTGACCGGAGACACGTGTTTGACGATGGGAATTTAAATATTCCGGGAATGATTACCCGTCACCGAGCATCGACTCCGTGAATTTGATCGTTCCGTCGATTCTTCCGCTTTGCCAACGATTAAGACGGAAGCGGGCAGAAGAGAAGTTTCGGCCGCGCGTCACGAAACGTCTCGAGCCAGCTCGGAACGATCGCAATTACGAAACTTTGATGGCCGGTTAACTCGTCACGCCCGCCCTTCCGCCTGCCGAATCGATCGAACCTCGGCCCAATCGCGCGTTACTCGCCGCCGCCGTATCAATTTTCAAAAGTTAAACTGGCACGGGCCTTCGAAAAACCGATTTCCTCCTCAATCCTGTCCCGCACGGACCGACGTCTGTCGACGTATCGTCCGTACCGTCGGTTTATGAAATTCGATGAAGGAGAATCGTAATTAACCGAAGATTTATTCAGACGACGTTCTCAGCGTGTTTTGAGATGCTTCGGATTTTATAGGTTTCGTAGATTTTGTAGATGTTGAATTTTAGATGGTTTTACGATGTTTGGGATTTTATAGATTTCGTAGATTTCATAGATTTTATATCTTTCATAGATGTTTAAGACGTTTAAAATATTATACATTTTTAAGATGTTTAGGACTTTATAGATTTCATGGATTTTATAGATTTTATAGATTTTATAGATTTCATAGATTTCATAGATTTCATAGATTCCACAGATTTTATAGATTTTATAAATTTCATAGATGTTTAAGATGTTTAAGACGATTAACATGTTGACTGCCGACTAGACAACTCATCTGCACTATTGCCAATAACGCCAACGAGTGATCTCATACAAACTTCAACAATAATACATGATTAAATCAAATTGGCATCTAGAACCAGAGACCTACAATTCACCTTGGCAGTCACCATGTTAAGATCTTTCAGACCACAGATTCATAGATTTCATAGATTCCACAGATTTTATAGATTTTATAAATTTCATAGATGTTTAAGATGTTTAAGACGATTAACACGTTGACTGCCAACTAGACAACTCATCTGCACTATTGCCAATAACGCCAACGAGTGATCTCATACAAACTTCAACAATAATACATGATTAAATCAAATTGGCATCTAGAACCAGAGACCTACAATTCACCTTGGCAGTCACCATGTTAAGATCTTTCAGACCACAGATTCTACAGATTTCCAAGACGCCTGAGTCTCCATAGATTCTCCAGACAGCACGGACAGATCGGTACAACGCGACCAGCGCCTCGATATCAAACACAGCCGCTCCATCGTCCATCGTTTCGTCGAACGATCGGTTCGATCGCGCGGAAGACAAACGCCGGAAGGAAGGAATAACTTTCCCCAGGACGTTACCGGCGCGTGGGACCGCGATATTTCGGTTAATGGAGCGGCGAGCGACGACTACGACGACAGCGACGACGATGGCGATGGCAACGGCCGAGCCCGCGGTCCGATATTATCGTCGCTCCGACCCCGCTAGATTTATTTCCTGCTTCTCCCTCGTCCTGTTCGAGCAGAATAAGCACATTTGCTCGTACGCGAGAACAGGCCGGATTTCAGAATTCACCCTGCAACTCCCCTTCAGCGCCGTCACACTCCTAATCGCGCAAATAACCTTCCGCCGACCCGTGCAAATCGATTCCAGTTACCGATCGCCGCGCGTCCCCGTTTCTCCTTCTACGCCGCACGCTTCGATCCGGTTTTCATGGGAATCTCGCGCTCGATTCGCCGAAGGGCTTCGATTTCCACGGTCCCGGGGCTTGGGCGATCGAACGATGGCTTTTCTTGTTAACCCCTTCACCCGTTTTCCGATCTCTCCAACTCTTAACCCATTTGCGTGAGCGCGTACATGCTGTTGTGTAATTTGTTTATCACAGAAAAAGGAAAGATGCATTTTGTGAGTGCAATGATCGTCATGTGGCTATAGGTTTTTACCTTTTCACGCGTTTCAAACTATTTTTGACGCGAGTGAAACATTTATGGTGGACCAATGAGTTTCCGACTTTTCCAATAACCGTTATAAAATTGACTATAGGAAATGCCAAAAATTCAATTGAGAAATTATTCAATTCAGAACATTCTAAGTGAAGATCTCAAAAGATGTCGACTGTCATTCCCTAGAAGTAGTGTTAACCTTGCCATACAATGAGACTCACGATGATTTCTAAATTGATTGAACAAAGATCAACGTTCATAGTCCACGAATCAAAGAACTATTTTCCCATTATTACTGTATCTTCAAATCAAACTTCTTAAAGCTGATAAATGCTCATTATTATCATTGCACGCACGGTGTGTAGGTCTTATAGCCTCGGAAATCAGTTGCGCACACGGTGTGCAATCGATCTCGAATGGGTTAACACATTGCGTACCGGTTAATTTTCAGAAAACTGAATCATATTCTTGTGTAATGTATTTTAAATAGATAATCAATTCGAATTCAATTTTATATTCTTTCAATACTGTGGTGATTAGCGAAGTTGCATAGCTAAGTGCCTTTATAAGAGAACGAGATGTCTCGTTACCGGTACGCAATGTGTTAACACGTTAAATGCCACATCGGTCCGTAGGGACCGGACTTTTCGTTCAGGCCCGGCCGGTCCGCGGACTTTAGGTTCATATTATACGACCGCGCGTGTCGGTCCTTACGCACTGATGTGAGACTAAATATTTTGCTTGGTTGACATCGGTTTTTGTTCAGTGAAGGCTTGAAAAAAAAGAATATAATATTTAAAAAAAGTTAATATAGTTTATTAAAACAAGGTAAACAGAGGTGTGGTTTGCTTTTACATTCATTGTAGAAGGTGCTAACTTTTTGTGTTAAATTCTTTGCCATCTTTGAACCTAATATTCGGGAATTATTATTATATCATTGAGAAAACTCCGGTCCTCAAGCCGATATTTCGGCTCGTCCGTCAGTGGTGACGGCCGCGTCTGGGCCTGAACGGAACGACAAGCAAGTCGGGCTGGGCACTTAACGTGTTAAGAAACGTATCGTTTCGCTAAATAATTGTAAACAACTGGTACCAAATTCTAACATTATCAACGTAACCGACGTCCGTTACGCTTGCGTTGAAAGGTTCGGTCGGCAATCGGCCGATCGTTTCCCCGGCGGCCCGTGCCAGGAGCTGTCCTCGAAGGGAAGACGCGTGTACCGCGAAATCGGCCAAAAGTTCACGTATTAAAAGCGGGCCGTGGCGTCGCGCAAGGCCAATGAATTAGAACTGGCGCTCTGCCATTTCAATCTCGCGGATCTTGCCCGAGACAAGAACGCCGGAAACTCCGCTCTCCGCTCCGCGGAGTTCCATCATTCGGCCGGGCAGGGCCGAGTTGATTAATTGCGCTGCGATCGATTGATTCCTAGGGGGGTTTGCAAACCCGGGGACCGGGAGCACGCTGCAAAGGCAAACACACGCGAGAGGGACGAGAAGGGAGAAGGGAGGGAAAAGAATTTTCGCGGCCGTATTCCCCGGGAACGTTGCTCTCCTCTTTTCCTCGAGGGTCGCCCGGGATCGGCGGACGTTGTCCGAAAGGTATTTCCCGATCGTGTAAATCATCCGGCCAGAGAAAAGGGAGAAGAAGAGCGCGGCGAGATCAATATACTTTCGAGCACTCGATGCGCGCGAGCCGTTGTTCCGTTCTTTCCTCGTTTTTTCGCCGTGACAGTGGGAACGTCGGCAGCGAAGATCAACAGCTTCGGGAACGATTGCACTGGAGATTTACAAATACGATCGGAGTCTCGACTGACGATTGTTAGACTTGCGTTGGGTGTACGGGGGTAGGGAATTGCCGATTTTCAGAGCTACTGGACGGATTGGAATGACTTTCTTTTGAAGTTATTGAATGAATGCTGATGTTTCTCTGAAGTTGTTAACTTGCCTTAGGATTTACTTGCTTACGATCGATGCAACTGGTTTGTTATTAATAGTTTATTAAGGATGCTGATGTTTCTCTGAAATTGTTAACTTGCCTTAGGATTTACTTCTTCGTTGTGATTAATGCAACTGGTGTGTCATTAATGATTTATTAAGGAGGAAAACGAAATTATATGGATGTTCTATATCAATCTTTGCTACAAAGTGTAATGATATCTCATTTGAATTGAAAAGGATCGAGCAAACGTTCATTTTAGTTAATTTCTGTTTGATATCTAAGGCAAGGGGTTAAAGAAATTGATTTAGCAATGTAGAATGATCTTTTATTGAAATGGGAGAGATGTAATAAATATTTATTAACACTAGAACTACGTACCAGTCGAAATGCCTGGTTCCGATTTGTGTTTAGCAATTATTGATATCTTCGAAGCATTAAATATTCGAAATGATTTCGAAAATAAATAGTTTCTGAGTACTATAATGAATGTCTGAAGAAACTGAAAATAATCTATTGTTACAATTTTTATAGGAATTGCATATTAATTGTATTAAATGCTCGGTAGTTTTAGTGTTAATAGACGTAGAAAATATCTAATGAATATTTGTGTCCATAATTATGAAAGAGATCCAATTCAAAATTTTCTATTTAATTTCTCTATACAAGCAGTTCCCCTAGATCAATCTCTTTAATACCCCAAAGAAATATCCATTATCTTTTCAGTAACTAAAAACAATTTCTCATTCCGATTCGTCCGTTCTAATTAAATCACACGATCGAGGTACCATTCCGTGAATCCTTCACGTTGGTTACCTCTACTCGCTACAGGCTGGCTCGAACACTTTCGCCAGCGAGCATAGCTGGAATAACGAAAGAGATTCGATAAGTTGTCGGTTCGGGGAACGGGTGTTATTAGTCGAATGAGAGAAAGGGAGCCGGCGCAATAAAGAAATATTTGCCCCGCGGGCACAAACCAACGGCCCCGATTACCATCGTCTGAATATTCCATTCGCCTGCCGGCGATCCGAGCCAGCCGAGACTTCCAAAATGATTTTTAATCATCCGCGCGCGTGTTCCCGTAGCTGCGATCCGTGAATATTCCAACGGTCCCGTGACCCTTATCGCGCCCTATCATCCTTTATCACGCTCCAAACCCGACCGAAGACGATCGTTTCGATCCGCTGCAAGTAGATTGAATGCTCGAGGTATAGAACGCACCGTCTACATTCACGTTCGAGCACCGTTCTACATCTTACAGATAAATTTAGTCTACATACACTTCGATTCTAGAACGCGCCGCGAATCAGCTTCGAAACACCGCTGCGTTCCTTGGGAAGGTGTAGCTTGTTTCCATGTTTCGATAGTATTTGACTTGTAATTCTTCTTCGTTTCCCTTTAGTTTTTCGTTAGGATATATTTTAAGTGAATTTGACCTGCATTTAACGAGTATACACTTCATTATTTCATTTTATTGCGCGCACAATGAGAGATTTTTCAAACTGAATTCCACAATTAACTGGTTGCTCCATGTTGATCAAATTGGTTGAGCCTAGCGTTAAGCGTAGCTTGCTCCTAATCACAGATAGATAACCAGCCCAGTGTGTCTAATTGGTCAGACCAATTAACTCTCTATCTTATATCTCCTTTCAGACTTCGACATCTAAATTTGAAAGCGAATAAATCGTTTCAGCTAAAGAGACGCAAGGAACGGTTCCTAACAGACTTGCTCCAGAAACCTCTGACACGTCTCACCCCTGTCTGAAAGGCTGAAACGAATCGAGCGAGCATCGATCAGACTTCCATCAGCCCCCCGAAGGAACGTAAACGCGGAGATCTCGGTCGACTCATCGATTCCTCCCTTCCGCCTCCGGTGTTGGAGCAACCTGTACATCTTAGAAGCAGCCTGAAGTGGAAGGGAGGTTAAAGGGCGAGCCTTTTGTCCCGGTTTCATTCGCGCGACACGTCGCGCAACGTGAATTGCACGTATTAGGTGAGTGCGGCGTTGCGCAACCGTTCCTCGCGAAATTGCGAGCCTCGCTTCGTCCTTCCCCGCTGGACGCGTGGTTTTCGCGCTGAAAGCTGCTTCGGCTCTGAACATGGTTAACCCTTTCGTTGCGAGGATATGTCATCCACTCGATGACCTCTGTGTACCAAGCGTCAGCGTGGTACAACGTGGTCAACGTGGTAATTGTATTTTTATTTATAATTGCAAAATCTCCGAATATGTTATGTAACACTTAACCAGTGAACTGTGTTCGAAGAGTATACACGTCATAAAGCTTGATACTAATTCTTTCAGACGAATTCTTTATTTGTTCATATAAACATGTAATTCTCCTTTTAATTAACCCTCTGTAGGCCCATGTAACTTTGAAGCTACATATTAATATAGTGGTATCTTGTTGATTTGTTTCATTTTGCACGGCAAAGTGAAGAATGAAATTAAGTAATCAGTTAACTTGAATTTTTACACGTTCAGGCGTGATAGTTCAACGTTATTGCAACTTGAAAGTTACAAAATATAAATGTTTAATGAAATTATTGAAGCTATTGAATACATTGTTAACTCGTATTCATATGTGGATATTTATTAATTTTGTACTGCATAGATTTTGTTATAATCATGAAATTCGACCCATAGAGGGTTAAAATGTACTCTACGCGCATTCGTCCTTCGACGAGTGCTCCATTTTTCGATTTTGCGGAACCAGAGGTTTTTCCAACTAAATTCCACAGTTAACTGGTTAAAGAAGAGTACGATCCGGACAATGTCAAGGTAGCGTCGAAAGATGTAAGTCACCAGTATGCACACTTTGCACAGTGCTCCGTTCAGTGGCGTAACGAAAGGGTTAAACTGCATTCGGCCGGTAAGCGAGCAGATCTACCGTCCCTCGGACAGGAATAAGAGAAAACCGGGCACACGCTCGGGCGGAACGACGTGGCTGGCGCGTGTCCACTCGAAATTACAGCGTTCTTATTCCTGTCACACCTCGGCCACCCCCTGACGCCACTGCAGAAACAATCTCGGCTCGGCGTCGCGCGATCGATCACACCTGGACCCTCGTGGAAACTTCAACTCGGGACTGTTGTGCATGATTTTCTGCGAGACGGATTGACGGTCTTGGGAACCGCGTAGAGCTGGCTGAACTTTGCGTACCGTACGTTCATTTCGTTCACGGACAAGTTCGGATGCGTCAACTCGAGCTTATGTTCACGGTTGTGGTGGGAGAATGGAGATAGGAGGATCTAGAGGGAAAGAATCTCGAGATTAAATTGACAATGAAGCTACCAGGCGGTCAGAATGATCCGTTTCTGATTTCTTCACTTTTAACCCTTTGCGGACGAAGAGTCTTCGATACAACCTTCAACATATGAAGCTAAATTATATATCAATCGACACTAGATTTACTGACATTTACTGTATTGTTCTATTGTTTTTAGGAGAATTCTTATTTGTTCATTTAGATCTTAGAAATTAGAAGTTTAAGAGTAGATAATTAGAACACATATTTGTATAACTGCGTTAATAAAAATCGAGTCAAATATTTAGCGAATAATGCTTGTAAAATTCAATGTGAGTCGAATTGACTAGTTCTGTAAATCTAGTGTTAATTAATAGAGGAAAGTACGTGATCTCTTATTGTTCGACTAATTAGATCATTTCCCATGACTCAGTCTTCCAAATCTGAACATTTCATCTCAAATGCCAACATCCGCAAAGGGTTAATCTTTAGAAAGATGACAGATATTTCTCTGAGAAATGATTGAAGAAACTTATTCATCAATACAAATTGAATTGTAAATCAATTAAGTTTTGAACAGATGCACGCTTAGTTTCTATAGAGAAATTGCAAAAAGTCAATTACTGCTCGGTAGTTTTAGTGTTAATTCGTTTACGTGAGTTCAAAGGGCACTTTTATCGAGGCACTTAAAGAGAATAGATGCAATGCGCCACTTGTAATCGTACAGTGTGCCACATTTGGCGCGTGCGCCACGGTTTGGCCACCTCTGGCGTGGATTACTGATTTACAGGGTGTCATGTGGATGATTTTCTGTGTTAAGAAATAAGTGGAATAGTATAACAATTGTTGATAGGAGGCTTTGTGTTAAAAATAGTCGATTTCGCGGCGTTCGTTGCAGCGAACCTGGCACTTTCGTCTGAGTGGTCAGATTCGAGGCACTCCTATTGGCTGGGACCCGAGCGCCCAGCGACCGGGTCGCGTGGGAGGGAGAGTCCCCTTCGGACTCGCAATTGGACGTTTCCGGACGACTGTCTCCGCCCTCTAACGTCGCGAGTGCCAGGTTCGCTGCAACTGACGGTAGCGCTGTACTACGGAGTACTATAATAATATAGAATTATATATGATAATGGTATTATCATTATAATACAGAGTATTATTATATATTTCATACGTTAGAACGACGTGTTGGAGAGCTTCATAAAAGTTTCATCGGAGGAATTACGTGTGCAACGGAATGGATAACGCGTTTAACGATTTCTGGAATAATAAGGTTTACTTTAACTCCCGTGCTGTTGCATTTTTAACTCTCGAGTACAGTAAACAGTTTCGCTGGTAGTCGTTGTCGAGTAAACTTCGATCGAGACAATGATCTACAGTCGGATAGTAACGCGTAGGAACGAATCAATTTTGCTCTATATTTTCGACTTGTTTCTCCACATCTCCAGTTCCGTAACTAGTTATAAGACACTCGGTATATTATTCCGAACGATGTTATTGCCGAAGTCGGTGCCGCGTCCCAATGAAACGAGTCATACTCGAAACTTCACTTCGATTGAAATCTCGATCCCGATAATGGCCGGTTCTGGTCTCTCGAGCGGCGTGGACAGCGCCGTGTTCAACGGGGTCGATTCACGGGAAGTCGGGCCGGATATCTAGTCCATCATCGGTGACCCCGAAGAATCGCGATTCCTATCTTCCCGCGGGAAGGGAGAAGAAACACCGAGGGACGAGTCCGAGCCGCGATAACGATAACGATCGGGGGCGGCCGAGGGAGAGAAAAAAAAAGGAAGCAACGGCAATGGCATCGGGGCGGCGCGATCGCACGCGAGGCTCATCGCGAGGGTGCAATTACGCGAACGGCCGATGATTCGAGTCATTTTCCACGTGTCCGTGAATCCCTCGGTTAACGTTGTTCGACAGTTTGATTGCTGTCACTCGAATTCGGGTGATACGGGATTTTATAGGAAGTTATGAAAGTTTGTTCTATGATTTGTTTCCTAGTTGCTATCTATGGAGGTGTTTTACTGTTAATTAGTTAGAAAAGGGGAATTCTAGACTTATTCGGGTGACACGAGATTTTATAGAAAGTTAACCCTTTGCTCTATGATTTCTTTCCCAATTGTAATCATTGGTGGTATTTTATTGTTCTTAATTGGTTAGAAAAAGGAAAATTCTAGATTTATTCGGGTGACACGAGATTTTATAGAAAAAATAACTCTTTCTTCTATGATTTCCTTCCTAGTTGTCATCAACGAAGGTGTTTCATTATCCATAACTCATAAACTATGAGGGGAATTCTAGACTCACACGAAGCTCAACGAATTTTCCAATCTCAATTTCCCTCTCCTATTTAACCACATCCAAACGACACAAAATCCCTAACTAATTTATCACAACGTTCCCCGTATATCCACTTCAAGCCCCATCGAAAATACCTCGAAACAATCCACTCGCCATACGAAGATTCCGAAAAACCTGCCGTTATTCGCCGACACACCCTGTAGAGAGCATCCCCGGCGACTCGGGAGTTCCCCAACGGATTCGCTGGAATCCGCGATCCTCGTTTCTCCGTCGATCGCGTCGCCGCCGGGAACGAACGTCGATAACAATAATTAAAATATTAATATCGAGATTCCTCGGAGTAGTTTCAATTTAATTAGAAGCCCGGTGGCACCGACGCGCGTCCCTCGTTTCTTTTGCCGCCCCCGCCGCGACGCTCGATCGATTTCGATTCGCGTTTCCGTTGAAAATCGGGTCTCGGCGCACGTAGGTATGCGTGTCAGTGCACCCGTGACCCATCTCGGTTCTTCGATGACATCGTTCCACCCTCCGCTCGCCGTAAACGTGTGACGAATATGGCGCCATGGCCGATCCAGGGGGTGGCTCTCGGGGGCGAGCGAGCGCTGCTCAGCAGTTGCGAGCGCCGGCGAACGGGACGAGGGAGTGGCGGAGGGAACCTTCGAACCTTAAACGACCGAATTTCAAACGTGCGTCGTTCCCCGGGGATTTCGATCTACCCCTCTGTAGGGGTAAGATGCTTGCGGTAAGCAGAAATAAATGCTTGGCTTAACAGTAGGTTTGCCGACATTTTCTTCTGTGATGCATGTTGCATTCGAGAACAAGTGGAGGAGGCTCTAATCCATTGATATAAGTCATGGGTTTGAGTTTTTCGAAGTTTTATGATGCATATTGTACTCAAGAAAATGTAGAAAAGACTCAAACTCATGTGTTTGAGTCTTTCGAAGTTTTATGATGCATGTTGCACTCAAGAAACAGTAGAAAAGGCTCAGACTCATCACTTGTAGCGATATGGTTGAGTTTTTCGAGGTTTCATAGTGCATATTGCACTCAAGAGAATATAGAAAAGTCTCAAACTCGTGTGTTTGAGTCTCCCGAAGTTTTATGAGCCATGTTGCACTCAAGGAAAGGTGGAAGAGGCTCAAACTCATCGCTTGTAGCGATGTGTTTGAGTTTTCCGAGATTTCATGATGCATATTGCACTCAAGAGAATGTAGGAAAAGCTCAAACTTATGTGTTTGAGTCTTCCGAAGTTTCATGATGCATATTGCACTTCAGAAAATCTAGAAAAAGCTCAAACTCATATGTTTGAGTCCTGCCTGCATCTAGCAGAAGAAATATAAACAGTTTCTGCCATTTCCCTCGAGAACTTAAAACGGGGCAACTGACCGAATACAAAATTCGATGAAAAATTGTCTCCCCACAATCTAACTCACTTCTTACCACCAACCTTTAACCCTTTGCGGACGAATGTCGACATGTCAACACTATGAAATTCCCCTATTTCAAAAACTAATAAATAAATGAATGAATTACTCAAACAGCAAGATCACTAGCTTCTTCTTTATCATTTAACCAATCAATATATAATTCAACTTCATCTGCTAGGTCATCCATATTTCAAAGAATCTTCATCCGCAAAGGGTTAATCTCATTCACCTTTAAGAAACACCCAAAATTCCAGTGCTAGCGTGAAAAGCTGCAACTACTATGTCGTCCCATGCACAACGTTACGTGCGGTGAAAACGGAAATAGCATTTGTCTACGTTATCGCGCTAAACTATCCGCTACACGGCGCCAGAATGAAGAAGCAACTTTCTCGACGAATTCCCTCCAGCCTCCCTTCGTTTCCTCGAGCCGATTTTCGTCGGGTCAAACGAAGGGTCAGATTCAGATTGAATTCCGCCGATAATCGTATATTCACCGGGGGAAAATGAGCCGAAGACGGATTCGCTCGTAGCAATTCCAATAGAATTCTCGCGTTCGTATAAATAGAATCTGTTTCCCGGTGTTGCGCAACGGCGTCGGGCGAGTTTCAGGCTGAACGATCGTCCTTCCCCGATTCGCGTAATTTCACGGGGCCGGCTTCGTTTTTATTGCGCCGGATAAATAATACAACGCCGTGAATTGTCGCGACCGCGGCTCGTGAGACGCATTCGGCGAGCCGTGGCCGCGTGTCGATGGGCATTAAACGATAAAACCGGCGGGTAACCGCGATCGAATCGGTGACAGTGTTCCTTGGGAAAGGAAAAACTCGCCGTGTGTCTTTAGCGCACGGATAATGAATACTCGGAACTGTCAGCGCGCGGTCAGGGGAACACGGAATTAACCCTTTGCACTCGAAAAATTTCTCACTAGAAATATTCAATTGATGGCGAAACCTTCAGCATATGAAGCTGAATTACATATCAATTGCTTAATTAATATAAGAAAAGAAAACTGCGGTCTGATTTCTTGCTATTCGACTAATTAAATCATTTGTTCGCGAGTTAGTCTTCCAAACTGAAACATGAAAGCTGAAGAACTGATTGATTAATGTAGGAATTAATGGAAGGTTTAATGGATAAAAGGAAATGTGAAATTCTGAGTGAAATTTAACGGTAGATTTGCGTTTGTTTTATGGTTTATTCCATTGGATCTAGGGAATTGTATTTATATGGGGAATTAGCTTCGAAATTAGAGTATTGTAATGTGCATTCGCATAATTGCACGAGTCAAGATCGATAAACTACTAAATAATGTTTATAGAATTCAATATCGGTAGATATTGTGTAAATCTAGTATTAATAATTATTTCGTTGAGGATATTACAGAATAACTGAAACTCGCATACACTTAACCCTTCGCCCTACAATTTCTTTCCGAACTGCGATCGATCTAACCACACTGTTATTAATAATTTATCGAAAACAAGAGAGAATTCCAGTCTTGTTCTGTATCACCGTGTGCAGGGTATGATCATCGATAACAGAGGGACAGCATGCAATTTGCATTCGAACGAATTGAATAATATTTACGCTTGTTAACGCACACTACCGAGCAGTTGAATTGATATTTCGAAATTCATGTATAGAAACTCTAGTGCATCTGAAGCTTTAATCGATTCGCGTGCTGCTGAATCAATTTCATTAACCATTTCTCAGGACATCTATTATTTGAATAACCGCGAGAAAAGGAGATCAGGAATTTCTTATTCCGACCTATTTGCTAGTTCCAGTTAACGATTCGTTTTTAAATACTCGTCAATAATCACGAATAGATAAAGTATCAATCCTTTAACCGTTTGCGCACGAAAATTTTTTGAAATGTACTTAACCATCAACAGATGAAGCTACATTACACATTAATTGCTTAACACTAGAACTACCGACTATTTAATACGATTAATATGCAACTCCCATAAAAATTGTAACAATAGATTATTTTCAGTTTCTTCAGACACTCATTATAGTACTGAAATGAAACTATTTTCAAAATCATTTCGAATATTCAATGCTTCGAAAATATCAATAATTGCTAAACAAAAAAATCGAAACCAGTCATTTTGACTGGTACGGTAGTTCTAGTGTTAAACAATAGCAGAAACAGAAACTAGACGCTAATTTCTCTTGCTGTCCGAGTAATTAGATCATTCGCCTGCGACTTAATCTTCCAAATATGAACGTTTCATCTCGAAATATCGACAATCTTCCGCAAACGGTTAATTTCATTATAATTTCTTTCCTACCGATCTAGTAGCTTCAATGTGAAATTCCGTTCGAAATCTGCGGTTAACACGTTAAGCGCCATGTCAGCCACTGGTGACTGACGCTTCTGAATGACTAAAAAACAATCGTAATATACAAGACAACCGATGTGAAATAAAAATGTTTAATAAGGCAACTAAGTTGATAATAGTGTAACGCAAACGATGCAACGCCAAACAATTCATAAGTATTCCTACTCTTCTTTGCTACAAATGACAAACTCTATGGGAAAACGCTTAAGATTTTCGTGGCGCTTAACGTGTTAATTCCTTTCGACCATTCGCCGGCCATTCGACGGTGCACAGGATGAAAGCGGATAAAAATTCGAAGCGACCGTGCCTCCCATAAACAACGATACCGAAGATTCGCACAGGTTCGTGCGCGATCATTGCGGATTCCCGGTTCCCCGTTCGATCTTCCCATTTCCCGGTGCGTCCGGTCCGCAGGACCGCGCTCGTCGCCCATTTCCTTCTCAGGACTCGTATTTTTGCGGATTCGATTAGTCGACGGCCGGCCGGGCGGCATAATTTCCGAATTTCTCGCTGGACGCGCGAGATAGCCGATGGTCGGGTTGCAGAGCCTGGCAATTAATCAGGCCGATTAATCAATCGGATCCCGATACGGTGCGCGCGGACGCGTGGCATGTTTACGACAGAAACTTAATTGCACATAATATCGCGCGACGGTGCGAGGGCCAGGGGCGCCGGGAGAAAAGAGTCTTTAATTGTCAATTTCGATCGTTAATACGGTAGTGCCTCGATAATGGCTCGCCGACGAGGAAAAAGGGGACGTGGAACGCTGTTGCTCCGGCCGGACGACTGATCGATGGACCAGTCTCGAGGCGGTACCGTGGTTTTCAATCGTAGAACTTCTCTGTCGAGAGTGTAGATGAACAAGTAACGAGGCTTTACAGGACAATTTAGGCAACTAGACAGTCGTGTAAATCATTCGAACGAAACACTTTTGCGATCTGTATTAAAGTTCGACGGGAATAATGACAGCGATTCGAGACAAGCAACGAGGCGCTACTGTGGTTGTCGTACAATCTCTCAAGAGTATAGATGAACAAGTGACGAGGCATTACAGAACAATTTAGCCAACTAGACACCAGCACAATTCGAACTTGGAATTGCTCCCGAGGTCTATATAAAAATTCGACAGAAATAATGACAGAAGCATTATTGAGAAGCGGTTCAAGACAAGCAACGAGGCGCTACTGTTTTTACAGAATCTATCAAGAGCAAAACTGAACAAGTAGCGAGGCTTTACAGAACGTGGTCCACTGAATCTCTCAGCAAACCTTTCCTCGACAGCCCATCGACGAAGACAACCGAAATTTTTTCTACTTCGACATCCTCTGCACGCGCTCCGCCGACATTAAGTTGTCGAACGAGCTAAGTATCATTGATTTAACTCATCAAGGAATGACGAATAGAATGCGCTTTGCTCGAAGTCGATTAATCGACCGGTAAAAATTAATTTCTCGGTTATCGTGCACGCTAGTTTGAAAACCATCGTGTCGGGATACCACAGTTGAAGTTACGCGGACCGTTTCGAGATACTCGCAGCATGAAAATGAATTTAGGAACTTATTACGCAATATCCGAGCTGTAGAGAATACCCTTTCGTCGACGAACGTGCCTCGTCACGCGAGTGCGAGCGTTTCAGTTTGTTTTTCTGCTGAGAATATCCATGAATGTCATTAACACGTTGAACGCCGCACGATTTCGTAGAACGAAATGCACAAAATGGAAGAAATAGAATATTAACCCTTATCACTCCAGGTTGTTTTATAATCTACGCAACTGTAACTAATTTTTATAGTATTCTCAGCGAAAATTATTCGATCTTTTATTCTCCTTGTTAGTACAAAATTTGGATGTGTGAAAAATCGAATAATTTTAGTTTCTTTGAGATTCATTAAAATACTTATTATTATAACTGGTGCAATATTGGAGCCTTCGGAGTTCAAAGGGTTAAATCATTCGATTAAATCGCGTTATTATTGCACGCTGATCCTGCTGTCACCGCATTCGGTAGCGTTGTTTATAATATAGAAATATCGTCGAATAATCGTCTTTCAATTGAATGAACTATAATTCGATTTAATTGGTCACCGGTGACCCCATGGCATTCAACGTGTTAAAGACCGATCCTCCGTCTCGAGCTTCGATCGGTTAAGTATCTTCGTGCATCCCCTTAACACTTTCAGAGCCACGTGTACCATATATGGTATTAATTTCTGTAAGAAAATATTTTTCTGTAGTAAAATATTAATATTCGCTTCGTCAAAAAATGTTAAACATTTCTAGTAAGAAACGAGAGATGACTATCATTCACCACTTGATTCGATATAACAAAGTTGAAAGGTCTTATGTAGAATATTAAGTTCTGTACGACGCATCGGTACGTGAAATACTGGAATATAACAGCTTGGTTCCTTAATTTACGTGTTTTCTCATTAGTTAAATTCAAAGAATGTCGTCCATATTTTACATAAAAATTTTGAATATTTCTAGTGAAAATTAGTTCGAGTGCAAAGGGTTAATACTTGAAAGAGTCCCCTTAAGAGGGTTGAACCCCAAGAAAAACCATCGATCTCATTGAACCCAGCGACACCCGCTCGGTCCAGTGTAACAAGTTTCACACGACAAACCAAAGCGAAACGAGCCGAGCGACGTCTCCTACCCAATAACGATCTCCGAGAGTCATCCCGAGCTTCGATCGAGGCAGTACCGCACTCGAATCCACGGCTCCCGATTCCGGGAACACCAAGAGAGAGAGAGCGCCCAGCGAACGATCGAAATCGTCGTTTATTTACCGGGGTAGAGCTCGCGTGCGTGCGTGCCTCGGCAAGGCAAGGCGAGGCGAGGCGAGGCGTTACGAGGCGAGGCGAGGCGCTTCGAGGCGCGGCGCGGCGAGCATGCATCACCGACGGGGATGCGGGGATCGATAACGCGCGGCACGCCGGCCAGTAATATCTGTTCCGCGGTGAAAACAGAGGCTCTCGGCGTGTCCCCCTCGTGTCCCGCGATCGGTACTCGCTCGGATCGTCTCGATCGAAAGCACGGTACTGCATCGATGATTCTTCAACCCCCCTTTCCCAGGCAATCAGACTCTGGACAAACGACAGGAACTATAGAACGACACCGATGCGACGTTTCAACGAGAACCCCGGATCAACGTGAATTCCCGTGACTCATTCGAACTTTCTGCTCAACAGATTCAACGGCGGCGCTTTGTCGATCGTATCGCAGGCCAGAGTAAACAGAGGTCGTCCCGGAGAGGCCCGATGCTCTAAATCTCGAGGCGAACCGCGAACCTCGGACTGGGACATGCTCTGGGAGCTGGTTCATCGCAGGAACGGAGGTTAGCGCGATCCAGGCTGCTAACGCGGACAGTTTTCGATGGTTGTCATCGTCAACCCCCTACCCTCGGCCGTGGTAACGCGCACTTGGCACTCGTGTTCCCGTGGAGCACTCGCGGGCAGCGGTCCCGCGGCAGGAAGGAATTGAAACCGCTGGGAGGACGTCGGCGAGAGCGGCTCGAACCGCTGCACGGGGGACGGACAGAGAGAGAGAGAGAGAGAGAGAGAGAGAGAGAGAGAGAGAGAGAGAGAGAGAGAGAGAGAGAGAGAGAGTGAGAGAGAGGGCGGGGAGAGAGAGAGAGAGAGAGAGAGAGAGAGAGAGAGAGAGAGAGAGAGAGAGAGAGAGAGAACGAGCGAGCGAGAGAGGAGGTTTCGGGGTCGGCGTGTATCAGGTTAGGTGGGAAACGTTTCAATCCCTCTCCGTTCCGAGGGGGAAGGATAACAATCGAGGGAAAATTCTTGGCTGCACGGTCCGCAACAGGCAATCGTGTGTAACCGGAACACGCCATGCCAGAGCCTCCGCGGACGACGATTAACGACCGCGAAGTAGAAAGAAGGATGGAGAGAGAATTCAGCTAGGGATGCGGACGGAGAGAGAGAGAGAGAGGGGGAGAGAGAGAGAGAGAGAGAGAGAGAGAGAGGGATGGAGGCTTGAGCTATATAACGAGAGGGAGGCGGCTGGAACGGGCCTGCGACGCGAGCGATGTACGGAATTACGGGATCGCGTGACGGCAACTGGTTAATCAGGAAGAAGGAGCCAACCGGCGGCTACCCTTTCGAGAGAGCTATGCTTTAGCGTATCCCGGGTATCCTCCTCTCTCCCCCCTTTCTCTCTCTCTCTCTTTCTCTCTCTCTCTCTCTCTCTTTCCCTCTTGTTCTCTCTGATGCATGCTGGAGAATCTGGAAACGTCTTCTAGGATTCTAGGGGTCTATCAGCGATAGAGGATGCAATGGTTGTTCCGAAGGTAGGGCACGGGATGGAGTGGTGTGCTCGATAGGTGGTTGGACAGGTGCGAAACGATCGTGCGTTACGGAGAGGGTTAGTGAAGCTTGCAGGCAAGAAGATTAGATCAGTTGGTTACCTCGCTTGGACGTGGTGTCGGCGGTGTTAATAAATCCAGGTACGGCAATCACGAGAACAAAGAGTCCACAGTGTAGCCAGAACATGTTTACGTCTTAACAACATTGTTCAATTCCATTGTACGTGACGCTCGTGAAACACTACTACGATGGCGTTGCTGGTCATTGCGCGCATTATTCCAGGCGGTACTACCTGCTCGCCGGTCGGATCATGAGTACACGGCTGACTCTCTGTGACTGGGTTACGCGCGGGTTCGTCCGTGGGAGAGGTGCCGACAGAGAAAGAGACGGGGCTGGCGAGCGACAGAGAGAGAGAGCGAGAGAGAGAGAGAGAGAGAGAGAGAGAGAGAGAGAGAGAGAGAGAAGAAAGAGAGAGAGAGACAGACAGACAGACAGACAGACAGAGAGAGAGAGAGATAGAGAGTGGCAGAGTGACGGACTGCCAGAACGAGGGAGGAGAGGCGAAGCGGGGACGGAGAGCGCACAGCCAACGGAAGAAGAAACCTGAAGGACTCGAAGCCGAAAAGAACCCCGAAACAGAACAGCGACTGATACCGCTCGGAAACGCTCGGAAATCAACACAACGGAAAGACAGATCACGCGGAGGATCGAAGGAGCAGGATGGACGAACCGGTTCACGGTGTTAATCTCCCGAGTAAAAACGAACGTCGTCGTCCTAGAGCATCGCGGGCTCCGCTTCCGGTCGCACTGAGACGCGTACACGCGATAATGCACGCTAGCGCACTGCTCCCCGAATACGAGACGACGTATCCTCTCGCGGTCCGGCCGTTCACGAGAGACACCGCCGAAGAAGGATCGACCACCCTCAGCTCGACTCGACTCGACTCAACTCGACTCGCTCGCTTGCTCGCTCGCCTCGCTCGCTCGCTCGCTCGCGCGCGCGCGTCCGGAGAGAGAGTGAAGGTCCCGGTCTCGGAATCACGCCTCGGCTGCCATCTTCTACCTACGCCGGGAGTCTGGAGTATGAAAATGTTCCACCGCCTCCTCCACCGGTCCTCCACCACCAGCCACCCCTATTCCCTCTCTCTCTCTCTCTCTTTCTCTCTCCCTGTTAGGAAGCGAGCGCTGCGCGTTCTCTCGCGCTCCACCCCGCCCGCACGGGACGCAGAGAAAGACAGGCCGCGCTAGAGTGGGAGAAGAAAGCTTTTTCCGTACAACCCCCTTCCGCGCGGCCAACCTCTCCACCCTCTCTGTCGAACCTCCGCGTCGCCTCTGCTCCCAGATTCACGCAGCTTCTCTGTACACCCTAGGCTGCCTTCGTTCCCGCGCACCGCGCGGCCGCGCACCGGAGGGGAAGGGCGAGCGAGGGAGAGCAGCCACCTCCACCAGGGTTGGTGGCCCACCTCTTATCGATTCCTGCGCCATTTCCCGTCATTCCTGTCAAATCAATAACGCGGCGGCGGTGCCGGCGGCCACCGTGGCTCCTTCGCCACGGATCAGGCGCCGATAGAGACGCGAAATCCCCTAGCTGCCGCCGCCGCTGCTGCTGCTGCTGCTGCTGCTGCTGCTGCTGCTGCTGCTGCTGTTCAGCGTTCGAGGGACCATCGCGCCTGCTCGCCCCCAGTTCCTCTTCGTCTAGTTACTCTCTTGCCCGGCTGTACCCGCGGCCTTCCGACGATCCAGAGATGGGACACTGGCCGGCTCACCTGCATCCCTGCATCCCTGCATCCCTGGTTACCTCTGGACCTCGTCGTTGCCCGGACGTTGCCCCGTCGGTCGCTCTCTCTGTTCCTCCGACGAGCGACAGCCCCCGGCCCGGTGTGCCGCTGTCTCTGGGCCTCCCTGCGACCCTCTCGTTCTCGCTACGCGCCTGCACGATGCCGCTGCTGCTGCTGCGAGCTGTTAAGGATAGTGCAGACTGGCGGTTGCGCGCACACGTGTCCGCTAGAGATTCTTCGGCCAGTCTTTCGGCAGACTCTTTTGGGAATGAGTATGCTCTACGCTGAGGATCATCTGGGAATTTGTAGATGATCGTTGCTGGAGACATTTCTTGGGTAGCGCAGAGATTAGAGGTTTCAGGTGAATGTTCGGGAGACTCGGTTGGGAATGAATGATTTCTTTGGATAAATGGCGAGAGATCGGCATGTAGTTTCTGATTTTTGTACTGTGTAAGGCATTGTAGAATTTAGATATTTTGAATCTTCGTTTGTGAAGGTTAATAGTCTTTAATATTTTCTGGAGATTCGTTTGGATCCGTTTTCGATGAACGTGTCAGCAGAGGAAGATCGGTGTAGTTCGTTGAAGCGATCGAAGGCATCATGGGAGTTTCCTGTTACAAAGAGGACCAGTCGTAACAATGAAAATTCGGAAAATTGATTTGGCAACGTGTAAACTTAACAGTAGACGTATGAGACAGTTCAAAATTACCTGATTTCCTCTTTTCGTAGTTATTAAAAAGATAACAGGTTCTCCGAGAAATCACTGAAGAAATTGATTTAGCAACACGCAAACTGAATCGTAAATCAATTAGAGTCTCGATAGACGCACCCTTGAAGTTGCCGCAGAGGAACTTTAACAAGTCAGTTTAATTACTGGGTAGGTTTAGCGTTGAAACTTATTTTCTCCGAAAACGGAGGATTGTCGAAAATAACCACCAAGATTTTTTATTTCTAGATATTTAACATGCATAGAGTTCAATTCAAAAGAGATTTCTATATCTCGCCCTCTCCTTAGTGTTGTCTGGTCAGGTACCGACTCATACTACTCCCTTAAGAGACTGTTCTTCGTCAAATGGAAACTTCATGCTACCCATAGACGAACGTATGCAGCATCCCATCGTTCGTTCCTTCAGTCCAGGCGTTAAAGATTGCTCTAATCATTAACCCCTTGACCTACAATGTCTCATGAAAATTTCAAAGTGATCTCAAGAAATCTAAGAAATCTATCAATCGTCCTTTAGAGTAAACATAGACACAGATCATCAAAATTCATTCTCTCCTAAATAAATCATTAACGATAAAGTAGTTAATAAATCATAGTTAAGAAACGAGCCACAGAGCAAGGGGTTAACGTAGTACGAAAATCTGAAGTCTCCCGAGCAGCGTCACTGTCAATGTCAGCCAGCGAAACAAGAACAAGAGAAGAAAATTCGGGTAATAGCGAGATTCGTCGATCGAGAAAAAGGACGGGGGAAAAAGGGGAAGAGAGAAACGAGCTCTCGAGGGACAAAAGATCGCCGCGAGAAAGTATCGTGTTCCTGTGCGGGGGCGGCGGAGGGTGCGCGGACGCAGGAGAGCGGCTTATTCATGCTTTTTAGACGCGCACACACGGCCGGCATACAAGATCGAGAGGCTATTCAGCCCGCCTCCGGCTAACGAAATTTCGTAGCTCCTTAGCTACCGAGTGACATCTCGCCTCGAAATTTACACGGCGCGTACGTGCGCGCGCGGCGATCGGTATCGGGATCGCGCGAACCGGCGCACCATGGCGCACTTGCCTACCAGGCGCGGTAAAACAGATTTTCCCAATGAAGTTTCGTGTGCACCAGGCTTGTTTGGTGGAACTCGGAGTCGCTTTTGGCACCGTTGAACAGGGGAAAGTATACCCTTTAACGTAGAAGGAAGATTGACCGCCATTTGTTGTAATTGTGGTAGTTACGGCAATTTTATGCAGCGTCGCTCGCGGCGCGTCACGCGATCTTCGCGTCTACGGTATTTTCGGTTTTGAGGCTTGGTTGGTAGATTTTGGCGTTGTTCTTGGTACCATTGGAAAGAGACAAGACTATTCTTTAATATAGAAGACGAATTGAGTGCTGCTGTTCATCATTGTAGTGGCTACAGGAATTTTATAGGGATGTTGCATAGCAATATAACGATTTCTCGTTATACAGAAATATTTCAGAAATAATTGATAGATAATAAACTTCTAAACACGTCAATTAAATTCTCCAAATATACAATTTACTGTTTATTATATTAACCTTTTGCGCTCCATGGTTTCTCACTAACGCAATATTTTTCAACGAGATATAAACTGCGTTCTTCGACACAAACGACAAAATGTATATAAATTAAGAACCGTAGTTTCATTTCAATATTCCGCATACCGATGTACAAAGCATAATGTTACATAAACGACTATAATTTCACTACGAGAGAGTCACCTCTCAAGAATTCAACAAAAATTCCTTCGAACTCGTTATCGAAGAGACATTCGGGAAACGAGAGCTAGCAGAGTATTTTCAAATCCGGCGTGCGTGCCAGTATCCTTGAAGAGGTTAAAGAGGAACGCCTAAAAGTTCCTCGAGGTTGGCACGAGGCGGTCTGGGAAGAAACAAGCGGCGGGCTCGCGGGACAACAAAATTCCTGAGCTGATCGTGGCTCGCGCGCGGAGCTTCTAAATAGCGGCCCGCTATCGCGAGGTTTCATCGTTCGGAGAATGGGTGGACCGCGACAATCTAAATACGCGCGGAGACACGCGTGAATGACTCTTTCACGGGCGTTGAATGTGATCCGCGTGCCCGGCGATCCACAGCCCCGGGACACGTTCCTCTTTTCGCTTCATTTCTGCAAATACCGGCGCGGAGCTCGGCTAGCTAGCCGCGTCTGCCCATCGATACGAACGGCTCAAGCTCGAGCGTTCCACGCGACCTTTTCGACCATCCTACTTTCGGATGGCCGTCTGTTTCTTCGGTTAAACGTGCCGCGGCTCGCTGCGTTGAAAGAAAGTTGCTATTGGGAGATCAGCGTGTTCGAATTGGGAAGGAGCTTTGATCACTTTCTTGAGCTGTTGAAATACTGAATGACCTTCGCGGTGTCAACGTCAAGGTCATATAGACGTTTGTTATTTTAGGTGATTTTGATAGCTTCCTTTTCTGGGGTATGTTTGATAATTGAAAATTGAAAGAGAATGCTCATAATTGCAGGAAGAAGTTTGATTGCAATGTAACTCGTCTAGATGTGTACCATAGATGATAACGAAATGTTTTGAATGAAACAATAGAAGAATAATCTTGAGAATTCGGCACTATTTCAAGCACAGTTGTATTCAGTAAGGTTCTGTGATTGGTATCTAAAAATAAAATCCTCCGCGTACGTCCGCCTTTTCGTTCTACAGTGATTTTATCGCCAGGCACGCCTCCGCTCCGTTTGGCCCTGCCTACCTCCTGGCTACGCTCCGCCCACTCGGCTTAGCTCTGCCCCGGTTAGTCCAGTTCTCCAGTAGTCTAGCCCTGCCTCGTCGCCTGTTGGCTCCACCCCCTAACGGTTTAGCTCGCCATTTGACCGTTTTACCCGCCTCTTCTTTAATTATTCCCGCCCCTAACCGTTTAGCGCCGCCCTTCCTTCGGTTAATCTTACCCCTAACCGTTTGGCACCGCCCTTTCTTCGGTTAATCATACCCCTAACCATTTGGCGCCGCCCTTTCTTCGGTTAACCAGGCCTCCGACAGTTTCTCTCCTCAACCCGTCAAATAACTTCGGTTCCTTCTAATTTCTAACGAGTTCACACCTTCTGTTTCAGGAATACTCCTCCCCTGGCATCATAACCAACAGCGAACTACCATCGAAAATCAGAAGAGAAGAGATGAAAACTGACCAACAAGAGATTCCTCAGCCACCGAGTGATCCACGAATTCTACGTCAACACCGACTGCCTGCCGTCCGACCGCACGTTGACCTATGCTACCGCGGCCGACAGCTCGCCGATCTGTACCGCTTCGTTCGTCCCTGCAGAGACTCCAACCGCTTCGTCCGGTAAGTCGCCGACCCGCACCACTAACTTCTTTATTGCACGTCGAACACAGGTTGCAGCCTCGCGGAAACTACGCTCGAACGATCGGCAGATCTTCCTCCGAAGTTCCCGCCGGGTCTCGAACCATCTCCCCTCGCGGAGGATCCGCCGGTCCCATCAGAGCTCGTGATTAATGGGAACCGGAGGAAATAACGAAATCAGATATACGTATATCGGGGACGAACGGCTGGCCTGAATTACGGCCGCGAGTAATGCGCGCCGCTACACCCCGAAGCATATTTACGCGACATTATGCAACTCGCGGCGGGGAGCACGAGTTAGGGTAGAACTCTCGAATTGAAAATCATTGTTCGAGGCGCTCGGCAGCCGGTACGTGACGGACTTGATGCCGGCGATAATGGTGATGATAGGAGCTGTTGTTAGAATATTAACAGTTTATGAATATACAGGGTGTTCTGAGGAGTAGGTCGACTCGTAACCAATGAGAACTGTGAAGATAATATTCAAGCTTCTCTGATCTCTCTGAAATTAGAGAGATATATAGAGATTTTATAAGTTCTCTGCAAGAGTGTTTCTTTCAGACGCCTATTCCAATATTTGAAAGACAAATTTTCAAGATTGCCCTTCTAATTTTTAACTCGACACAGTTCATTAACGTGTCTCAATGTTTCTTTCCTGATGTCTTCTGATTTTCGACAATTTTCATCGAATGTTCCATTCAGTTGACGAACATTTTACAGTAACTTCGTAAAATAGTGTCGATGGGAAAACTGAAAGTAGAGCACGATGGTTTGCAGAACATAGGGAAATACGTGCTTAATAACAATAATGCAATTCAATGAAATGATTTGATATTATATTCTTCCCATTTTGTGTATTTCGCTCTATGAAATCGTGCGGCGTTCAACGTGTCGATAAACATCTTCAAACGAAAGCTACAAATTTTCTGAAGCACCTCCACTAATTTCAGCAACAAGCAGCCACCGAAAGTGAACTGTTTTGGAAACGATTCTGACCGGTCATCGACGGAAATCGCTCGATTCCCGCGTCATCGACGAATCGTCCTTGAAACGGACGAGACTCGCGACATCGCCCGCATCCGTACCGATCGCGGAACAAATTTTTAAGCATCCGCACTGCGTCGGAAGACCGTTGACCGCGAAGATGCAATTAGGCTGCAGTCTCGCGGTTTGCATGCGCCTCCGCAGCCGGCCTTCCATCCCATGATTTATGATAACCGGCCTCGGAGCGAGCCCCGGCGCGCTCTTTGATTTCCTCGAGCCACGGCTCGGCTAGCTTCCATCGGCCACGCGTCTTTAATTAGTTTGATTGGAAACCGATTTAGTTGCACGCGAGTGCGTATCACGGTGGCTCGAAGGACTCGTCGGAGTATCGGCGAAACCGATTTCGAGCTTCAGTAGATTGAGCTAAATAATACACCAATCGCTTAATTAACCAGAGAAGAAGGAAACTACATGCTGATCTCTTGTTTGACTAATTCAATCATTTGTTCGCGACTTGCTTTTCCAAATACAACAATTCCATCTCATCTAATTGATTTATAATTCAGTTTGCGCATTGCTAGGTCGTATTTGAACATTCTTCCGAGAAACATCTGTCATCTCTTTAATAATTGGAAGAAGGAATGGATGATTTTGTCTCGATTGAAAATTGTATTGTTCGAAATGTTATTCATCTATTAGAATCTTGGAAATAAGAGACTAACGACCGACAAATAGGTTATAGTTTGCTTATGCACTATATTATACTATTTAATTCATAATTAAACATTATATTTTCATAACCATACGTGGTACACGCGACGATCGCGTTAAAGACTCGCCGAAGCCGCAACCGACGCGACATACAATTACAATCCACCAAGCTGACCGATCGTCACGAAACTCGGCGCGCACCTAGTAGAACAATCAAAGACCGCACGCCGCGAGTTTCGTCTTCGTCCGTTGTCCCTAACCCGTCCGGCAGCAGAAGTCTGCGGAGTCTTCGAGCGCGCCTCGCGAAATCGGATGCGCGGCGACGCCGGAAAAGCCAAGAAAGCCGTCGCGTTCAGCCTTATCCAGCCACTTTCCCGCGGACGATAATGGGCTCGTTTCGTCCCGGCCGGAATCTTAGGCCGCAATCAATTTACTTGAAACCGGTCTACGTGCGCGATTCACCGAGATAACCGGCCGCCTCCTCTGTGAACCGCGCCGAGCCGCTTCCTCCGAGGCTCCGCCGAGTTTTCTGAAAATGACTGACGCCGGATTATCAGATCGTCCGTGAGCCACCTCGTAAATTATTAAGACGCGTGCCGGGCTCGCCTCGTTCCGCTCCGCGCGCGACGAGGCGACGAGAGGAACCGTTTCCGACCGCGTTCCCGGAGCGTACGAGCGGTCGACGAACGATCTTCGGCTGGCATACGATCGTTCGAGTGTCAGACAAATGATTTGATGTTATATCATTCCCATTTTGTTGTTTTGCTCTATGAAATCGAGCGGCGTTTAACGTGTTAACGTTGTATGTTTCGAAGAATTTTCGTCCGCAAAGTGTTAAAATATCAATAATTGCGAAACAAACGAATCGAAACGTAGTTCTAGTGTTAACACATTGCGTACGGGCTAATTATCAGAAAATTGAACTGTGCGGATTTTCAGTGAGATCCACTTATATCACTATGTATAAAAAAACATAGGTATCATATTGTTATGTAATATATTTTAAATGGACAATTAGTTGTAATCAAATTTAATATTTCTTTAAATGCTGTGGTAATTAGCAAAGTTATATAGCTAAGGGTCTTCGTATAAAAACGAGACTTCTCGTTACCAGTACGCAATATGTTAAGAGCCACGAAACCTGTTCGACACCGGATCGAAACGTGTTCCCAACGTCCGAAAAGTCCCGGGACAGCCGCGCGTTGAGAGACACTGGGCCGAACTGTCGATAATTGAGGCGGAATGGAATCGTTTCGAATAATTAATTACTCCGTTGTCGGTGTTCATCTTGTTCGACTGGACATCTACTTGTCGGTCCGCGTGAAGTCCCGTTCCGTTCGCCCGATCATTGACAGGACCGTTCTACTTGTCTCGCGGAGCTAGGCCGGTTCTACTTGTTGGACGTTGGGCAACGCACCGTGGGGCGGTCGCTCGATTTGATCGGCAAAAATTTAAAACAGATTTCTGTCGAGTTTTTGCAAGGAAATATGGGAATGCGAGAAGTAATGTACATCATGCAATTGTGTGGCGTAATAAATTTATCGATATAAGTTGTATATAATTGAATATTAACATGGAAACATGTATAATGCATATACTACATCATAACTAACATAATCGTTTAATTTGTTAAATTTCTGCAGGTTTTCTATGCTAGTAAGCGAAATTAGATGTATTTGTATGTATTTGTTGAAAAGTTGCTGCAGTTGACACTGGTAGTTTATAGGAAAAACATTTGCTTCGAAGTATTAAGCTTAATGAACGTAAAAATCTTCGGAGCACTGAGGATCAGTGCACGGGGCCTAGTCGGAGGCGGAGCTACTGGCCTAGTCCCTCCTCTAGAGCAGTTAACTCCGTCTACTTCCAGTCTAGCCCCTCCCCTGGGCGGTTTATTGCAGACAATCCGCAGAAAACTAGTAAACTATTAATTCTACATCACTCAAGATATATAAATCTGCATCATAAATTAAATTATTCCATATTACACCACATAATACATGATGTATTATCATCGTATACCATACAATAGCACACTATTGCATTATTACATCACATTCTCTACTTCCTCGCAAAAATCTTCAATATCGCGCGGGATCCGACTGCGTCACACGCACCGTTCTTGAATGAATCACAGCTAATTCCATTTTCTCAATCAATGAAATCGAGCATCTCGATTCCATCTCTCATGTAACTGTCCTCGCAGTGGATCAAAAACGAGTTTGCCACTGTTCTTCTCGCAGATCTTTTTCCTTTAATCTACGACTAGATTTCGAGGAAAGGAAGCTAGGAAAACAGAATTGCCGAGTTCGAAGTCGCGAGCGTCGTCCCGGCCGCGAAACTTCGGGCGAAATCTTCGCGGCACTTCGTCATCCGTTCCGCGCCATTTCCTCCGTTCGCCCCGCCCCCCGGCCGGCAACTTTCGGCGATTAACTTTTTTCGGGCGAATAAACTGAGGGAAGGACGGTGTATCGATGCCTCGAGCGCGAAAATAAACTGGCGCTGGTTATTAGGCCAGCTGTGCCAAACACGCCGCGTCGGACTTAACGCTCCGCCGCGCACCTTCTTCCGCGGAACTTGCCGCGAGTGTCGCCAGCTCCTCGCCCCTCCCCGCTTCCGGTTCTGACGAACAGACGACCCGAGAGCGCGACGCACGCCGCGAACTGAGGCGGACGCTGGATTTTCACGGTGAAACTACGGATTTTCACGATGCAACTACTAGTCTCACTGGTGGATTCACTAGTGATAACTATCAATGATACGATATTTTGCAGCGAAGAGAAGCAGGAACAATCATTAATCATTTGGCGTTACAATATTTGCGTTACTCTATTGCTAAGTTAGTTACATTATTAACACTAACAACCGAGTAATTAACCGTTAGCACTGCAGATGGTTTTGTAATTTATCAGCAACTGCAATTTTTATGGTATCTCTAGTGAAAATGAAAAATGCTATAACGTTCCTTCGACCTTTTATTTTCCTTAGCACAAAATTTCGATGTGTGAAGAATCTAATAATTTAAGAGTAGCTTCTTCCATTCATTAAAATATTTCATATTACAACTGCTGCAATATTGAAGCATACAGAGTTCAAAGAGATGAAATTTTCATATTTAGAAGACTAAGTCGTTAATAAATGATTTAATTACTCGGACAGCTAGAGATTAACAAAGGGTTAACGCGTTAAGCGCCATGTCAGTCCTGGTGACTGACGCTTCTGAATGACTAAAAACCAATCGTAACATACAAGACAACCGATGTGAAATAAAAATGTTTAACAACGCAACTAAGTTGATAATAGTGTAACGCAAACGTTGCAACGCCAAAAAATTCATAATCGTTCCTGCTTTTCTTTGCTGCAAAAGACAAACTCTATGGAAAAATGCTTAAGATTTTCGTGGCGCTTAACGTGTGGCCCTAGGGACCGGCCGCGGACTTTAGGTTCATATTACACGACCGCGCGTGTCGGTCCTTACGCACTGATGTGAGACTAAATATTTTGCTTAGGCGACATCGGTTTTTGTTCAGTCAAGGCTTGAAAAAAAGAATATACTATTTAAAAAAAGTTAATGTAGTTTATTAAAACAGGGTAAACAGAGGTGTGATTTGCTTTTACATTCATTGCAGAAGGTGCTAACTTTTTGTGTTAAATTCTTTGCCATCTTTGAACCTAATATTCAGGAATTATTATTATAACATTGAGAAAACTCCGGTCCTCAAGCCGATATTTCGGCTCGTCCGTCAGTGGTGACGGCTGCGTCTGGGCCTGAACGGAACGCTAAGCAAATCAAGCTGGGCACTTAACGTGTTAAACGACGAAGAGGCGAGAGGACGTCCGACGACACGTCCCGTAACGTTCGCGTTTTATGAAAATGCGACGGTACCGTCGCGGGAGTTGAAGCCGATCCGCGCCGCGCCGTGCGGCGAGAGCAATCGTGGAAAAAGGCACGTCGCGCCGCGGCGCCAAACGCCCGTTTCCTGGTCAAAACTCGATAACTGAACAAGTATGAGTGACACCGGCGAATGCTTCAGACAGAAGTTGTAAGGTATAGAGCTAAGCATATGGCGGTTGCATTTTTGTTTACGTTATAGGGATATTACGGGGCGTTCGCAAGTGACAACGGATATTTCGCGTTTCGATCGCGGCGTCGTCTAAATAGAGAAACAGAAGTTATTCGCGGGGAATCGGTGTTTCTCGAATGAAAATCATTCTGTATGGTGGACATTAGTTAGCAGAGGGTTCACCCTTTGCACTCGGAAGTAGTTCGTTAGCAATACTTAACATTTTCTAATAGACGATGGTTTTTTTTAAATGAATTCAAAGAGAAATCATAGGTAAAGTGAGAAACGAAGCTTTTTTATCCCAATATTTCGCACACCGATGCATTATATAGTTCAATACTAACCCTTTGAACTCTGTAGGCTTCAATATTGCACCAGTTATAATATTGAATATTTTAATGAATCAAAGAAACTACCCTACAATCATTAGACCTTTCACATCCAAATTTTGCCCTAAGAAGGAAAATAAAAGATCGAAGAAATGCTATAGCATTTCTCATTTTCTCCAGAGATACTATAAAAATTAGTTGCAGTTGATAGATTACAAAACAACCTGGAGTGCAAAGGGTTAAATATTAAATTTTCTAATTTTACTGTGTCAAATCAAATGGTGAGAGTCACCTCTCGAGTGCAAAGGGTTAAAGAAATCAGCAGTGGATGATTTTGACCCGTCTGGTAGTTGTATCGTTAACACGTTGACTGCCACGAGAATTTCGAACGTTTTGTTGTAGTAAAATTAATTCGTTTATAATAGAGGAAAATAGTATTAGAAATAATTATTAAAGTTTCGGTATTACAAAACACATACAACATTGTTGTCTAGCTTTTCGTGTTACTAAATATTTTGATTCAATATCAGTCTTTATATTGTAATTGTTTTCAAGCAATTTGGAAGCGTCGGTCACCGGTGACCACCATGGTATTTAGCGGCGTTGCCGGAGAAAGGTATACTTACACCGGTCAAACTGAAGAAAGGGTGCGCGGGTCTGCCTATTGTTTCGAAACGGAGACGTCCGGATCACGTGCACGGGCCGATACACGTATTAACACTAAAACTACCGAGTACATCAATGAACTTTTGAAAATTTCGCTATAGAAACTCCAAGAGTGCATTGGTTCAGACTTTAATTGACTTAGAATTCCATTTGCGTAGTGCTAAATGAATTTCTTTAATAATTTCTCAGAGAAACATTTGTTACCTTTCTAATAATTGCAAAAAGAAGACATCAGGCATGGGTCATTTCACCCCTCTGGTAGTTTTAGTGTTAAACGACAGTTTCATCACGGCAGGGCGCGGCGTTGGGTCAAGACGAGGCTCGTTCCGCGGTGGCGCCGTGGCATATCCGAGCGGATTCTGTTTAGAAGTTCCGCAAAGCGAATAAATTGAAAAACTGCGGAGCGACAGGGGGAAAGTTCCGTGTGTACATCGGGGGAACATTCAACCGGTGGCGAGTTCGGATCCGACCGCTCGGCCCGGTGGCAAGCCTTCGACCCGGATATTCCCAAGACTCCGTTTAACGGCGTCTAAACGGAACAACGGGCCGCTAGGCTGCTGGAGAATCATCCCTACTAGTAATGAACGCCACCGGGCAAACGAAATTCCGCCGAACAGAGTCTCTTCCGGTGTCCACGCGTGTCGAACTGTCGCTGTCTTCGACCGTTCGCCAACGGTCAACAAATAAAGTTGAAGACAGAGCATTGAAGATGAAGATAGAGTTAACGGTAATGATAGAAATAATCGTGATATCGATGATAGTATCAATAATAATAATAGTAATAATAATAATAATAATAATAGTTATTATTAAAGAAAGAGGAAGACAGAGGCAAAGAAAATATTGAAGCTTAGTTAAAGTTGAAGACAGAGCATTGAAGATAGAGTTCACAATAGTGATAGAAATAATCGTGATATCGATAATAATAGTATCAATAATAATAATAATAGTTATTATTAAAGAAAGAGAAAGACAAAGACAAAGAAAATATTGAAGCTTAGTTAAAGTTGAAGACAGAGCATTGAAGATTAACAATAATGATAGAAATAATCGTGATATCGATAATAATACTAGCAATAATCATAAGAGTAATGGTAGTAATACTTGTCACGAATATATAGGGTGTTCACTGGGTTAGAATGTAACAATTACGATGAAAATTCAACGCCTCTTAACGGATGAGGACTGCGACGGATGGCGGATCGTTTCCACCGGGAGTCAAAGGGAGGAAGAAAGTTCCGCGGCCGATCTGGGTCAGGTCGAAGGGTGCCAATCAAACTGAACCTTCCCCCACCGTTATAATTACTAAACAGCGGGTTTTCCGCGATTAAAGTGGCAACGTTCCCAGAACAATCTCGGAGCCCTTATTTTCAACTTATCAACACTATTTCTAGCGAACCTTGTTCGAAAACACCCTTCGACATTTTCATGGATAATATAAAGTTCCCAGTTTAAATATAATATAATATTAATCACTCGATTAAATTATATTATCGCACGTTTATCTAACGGTCGCATTAGATAGCGTTATTTATAATTTAGAAATGTTTTTCGTTTAATCATCGTTTAACACTTTAACTGCCAAGTTACCCGAATACGGGTGACACCATTTTGAAATTCATCTTGAA
This sequence comes from Nomia melanderi, assembly GCF_051020985.1. Lineage (NCBI taxonomy): Eukaryota > Metazoa > Arthropoda > Insecta > Hymenoptera > Halictidae > Nomia > Nomia melanderi. The sequence continues at coordinate 9,312,690 of NC_135000.1, forward strand.
CGTTCGTTTTCTTGTGTCGAACGAAGTTTTATCGAAAGTGCGAGATATAAGGAAATAGTAGTAAAGTAGTAGAATATATAGTAAAGTATGTAATGGTAGTAATTAATAGTAGCAGAAATATATAGTAATTGTTACGAAGAATCTTGAGTCTTCAGGTTTTGCTTCAATAAGAAAACTGTTTCTGAACAAAATTTAACATTAACCCTTTGAACTCTGTAGGCTCCAATATTGCACCAGTTGTAATATTAAATATTTGAATGAATCAAAGAAACTACCCCACAATTATTAGATCTTTCACATCCAAATTTCGCACTAAGAAGGAAAACAAAGGATCTAAGAAATGTTATAGCATTTCTCATTTTCTCCAGAGATACTATAAAAATTAGTTGCAGTTGCTGATAGATTACTAAAGAAATGAAAAGATTAGTGAACATTCTCTAAGCTATACAAAACCTTTTGTAAATTCTGCCAAATTGCACATCGAGTGCCTAAATAATAAGTAAAAGGGAAATCATGTACTGGTTTCTTGCTGTTTCAGTAGTTGAATCATTTGTTAGCAACTTAATATTACAAACACGAAAGTTCGACCTCAGTAAAGTGTCGACATTCGTCCGCAAAGGGTTAACTCTTTGCCCTCGAAAGTATTTCGCTGGAAATACTTAACGTTTTTTAACTATACAAAGACGATATTTTTTTGAATGAACTCAAAGAAAAATCACAAGTAAATTGAGAGACAAAGCTTTTTTATCCGAATATTTCATACATCCATGTATTACACACAGTTCAATATTGAATATCAAATTTAATAGTTTTACTGCATCGAATCATGCGGTGACTGAGTCACCTCTCGAGTGCACAGGGTTAAACATCTCGAACTTCAGAATTTTCCCGTGTCAAATCAATCGGCGACCAAGGGGCGCCCACGCGGTGCAACGGGTTAATGATTTCGTGGAAAGCGGTAGGTTTCAAAGCAATCCGGCATTCGTAATCTAACAAGAGCATCGACGTGAATAACATGTCGGCAATTTCCCAACAAAAGCATCACGACGCGCGCGCGCCGCGTCTTTCCAGCGCAAGTGGTTAATTAGGATCGTTCCCCGCGCCGCTGGCCCATCTTTTGTCACCACGTCGGTCGCGTACACGCGTGCCATTCGTGAAGAGTCTGCGACGAGTAAGTCACCCCCGGATCACGGTGAACATTGTCTTCCTAAACGAATCATTTTCTCGTTACGAACGCACAAAGAGGAGAGGAAGCTTCTCCATCCGGTTTTAGTTTCGTAAAGGGACTAGGCCGCTCGGTAATTGATCCCTCAACTAGCGGCGGCGTTCAACGTGGCGTCAAACATTGCCATTCTTAGACAAACGAAAGAAACTATCGAACTACTGCGTTCATCCGTTTATTTCAGAAAACTTCAATGACTTCACTGACGTTCGAACGAAATCGAAAGCCAATTGACCGCAGATTTAGCTTTCTGGAACGTTTTTATCCGTCGAATCCTTCTAGTTTATAATTAGGTGGCATAATTGTTTGATAAGCTACTCGGTAATTGATTAAACAAACGAAAGAAACTCTCGAACCACCGCGTTCATCTGTTCATTCCACGAAACTTCAATGATTCCACTGACGTTCGAACGAAATCGAAAGCACGATCGGCCGGGGGCTTAGCTTTCTGGGACGTTTTTATCCGTCGAATCCTTCGTCTAGTTTACAATTAGGTTGGATAATTGTTTGATAAACTGCTCGGTAATTGCCATAAATTAGGGACGGAGAATTAAGCTGCTGCCGGACGAGGGTGGGCCGGGGGTGGGAGGATTTTCCACGGACGGTGTATCGAATAATCGATGCGCGGCGGCGCGCTCGCTCGCGCGCGCGCGTGCATCAGTGACGTCAGCGGCGAGGAATTCGCTGAAATTGCGCTCGCACTCCAGCAAATCATTCCGTAATTAAAATACATTTCGATGATTCGTGGCTGCCGTTGGACCGGCATACCGGGGATTCTCGTTCCTCGTCACCCACGCCGGCGTGCCCGTACCGACCACCGATTTCCGTGCAGATCGAAAAGATTCGAGGGAATCGGATACGCGAAAAAATCGACTGTCGCTTTGAAACGAAAGTTACTGATCCCCTTTGATCGGTAACAACCGATCGAACGATCGAAAAGGAGTGGCAAGTTAGGAAGATATCCTATGTAACACAGCATTTTATGGGCTGATTAATGAAATGGCAATTGAATATTACGGTTTTAGTCTGTTCATTGGTTACGGAAAGAATTGCCAATGGCAAATCAGAATATAAGCTTGAAGATAATTTTAAGCGAAAATTTCGAAAGCTTCCGACAGCTTCAATAGAAATAGCGTTAACTCACGACTACTTTCTAGAAAATTGAATTGCAGATATCAGTTTCCAGTGGAATCGACTTATATCGCTATAGATTAGCCTTAGATATCACGTTATTACGGAATATATTTGACATAGATTATCAATTCGAATTAAATTGAATATCTTATCCAATACTATGGTAATTAGCAATGTTCCATAGCCAAGTTTTCATCGAAAAACAAGATTTCCCGTTACCAATACGCAATGTAGAAAGAAACCACCATTGAAGAAACAGGCAACTATTGTCACTTCCGCTATCAATACTATAACTATCAAAGTTCCATAGCCAAGTCTTCATCGAAAAACAAGATTTCCCGTTACCAATACACAATGTATAAAGAAACCACCATTGAAGAAACAGGCAACCATTGTCACTTCCGCTATCAATACTATAACTATCAAAGTTCCACATCCAAGTTTCCATCAAAAGCCAAGATTTCCCGTTACCAATACGCAACGTACAAAACAACCACCATTGAAGGCGACCAGCATCACTTCCGCTTCACCAAGACGATCTCACACCTCCCTCAGAACCGTGTAACATCCAAAATCGATCAGGAGGTAGAAGGGTAGAGTCGATCGGCGGAGTATCGGTTCGATGAACGGAACGATAATCCCGAAGAAAGAGAAAGCGTTGCCATGGAACACTGTGGATCGATACGCGGGCCGGCGTCGCCTGTTGCGAGATTATACCTTTTGCTTTCCGCATTTTGCGGGCGTCGAGGCGGCCAGATAAAAATATTCTCCGTTATTCGCAGGGGGTGAGCGAGCGAGCGAGCGGGCTCTTCGCTAATAACTTTCCCGAGGCCTGGAGACGACGACGACGACGCCGCTCTTAATTTATTCGCCGTCCGGCCGGCCGATTAAAACCGGCGGAAAATTGCGCGCGGAGAGATAAGGAGCGGTACCGATGCTATCAAACGGGACACAATTTCTCTCGCGGCGGTCTCATCGCCGCGCCGGGGATTTCAATTTAATGAAGACGCCTCGCGCGACGAAGCGTCGCGATTCATCGGGCGAAATACTCCCTGGATCGGTGGGAAGAGGACGTGCTCCCGATTTTTACGGAAGAAGATGGAGAATCAAAGGGAATGGAGTATCGTTTTGGGAACGGTGTGGGGGAAGCTTTATGGTCGCTGCAGTACCGATAGTGGCGTTACCGACTGCGGTGCTGTTCGATCTGATTATCGACCGATCTTCGGGCTGCCCCTGGGGTAGGCAATGTGCTGCACTCGCGTGCGCCGTGGAGGATCGTGATATATTTGAAATCTTATTGATAATTGATTATTTTGAGGTAGTGAAGGATTAGAATTGTTTCAATGGTAACGTAAATGTTGAAGAAGATTGGAAATTGTATAATTGAAAGAGGATTGAGCTTGAATATATTCAATGTATTGTAAAATTGAAGATAATTAAAATAATTCGATTTAATAATGGAATATCGTATGGATTAAATACAGAAATTATTTTTGGTCGTAAGTTTCTAATTTCTGTAGAAGGTGAAATAGAATGTCTATTTACTTCTTCAAACTGAAGTAGAGACAGTAGAGTTTGAAGTTTGAGAATCAGTAGAATGAGAAGAACTGGGTCAGACACAAGTATCGAGAATTAAGGGAAACATTAATTTCATTAATTTCGTAGCTTATCGAATACAGTGCCCAGTGGATTGTTGAGATTGTTACGATTAAAATGAGTCCAAACACCATGTGAATCGGACTAGTTCGATAAATTGCAAAGAAATAATTAATCTTGTTAATTACATTAAGTCTTTCAATCTAATCCTATTTACACCGTGTTTGGACTTATTTTAATCGCAACAATCTCAACAAACTGTCACTAATTGAAGAAAGCAAGAAATGAATGAAACTGATATTTCCTTTATGTCTGTCTCACGTCTTATTGAATGCAGTAATTTCGTTTGTTCTTGGTAGGGTCTCGTAAACGATGCGTCGTGTATATATATATGATTCTTTATTATGTACATTCTTCATTTTATTGACGTATCATTCATCAAACAGTGTTTGTCAGACATTCGCTCGTGTATTTGTTATATTCGTGTTCGTGTGTGTGTGTGTGTGTGTGTGTGTGTGTGTGTGTGTGTGTGTGTGTGTGTGTGTGTGTGTGAGTGTGAATACGTGTCATGTACGTTTGTTTGTATGCACGAGTGTTTGTTGTACATATTAATATTTATGCATATATACATATATATGCGTTTAATATTTCTTTCGGATGTATATATATTTATATATACATATATGTATACATATATATATATATATATATATTTATATAGTACTCCGTAACATGATAAAACGTCATTAAAAAAGTCAGTACATTGTTCGTAATGCATGTTAAAAAACCCTTAACTCGCAGGCTATTTCATTTTTCATTATGTTTCGTTTCGACAGTGCACAGTAGGATTGGAAATTGTGATTATATTTATATCTGTATACACAGGGTGTACCAAAATTAGAGGAACATCCGGGATTTCAAATGGAAACTCGTGCTGAACAGGTTCCTCGAGCGCGTCTGCGCCACGGACGCGTGCGTTGCGGATGTTCCCTTCTTTTCGGGACACCCCGTTTATTATCTTCGTACGGAATCTCGCGTAGCGCGTTTACGGCGAACGAATAGACACCCTTTCGTCCCTCGTCGCGGTATTTGTGCTCGGCAAGCGGTCAAACTATAACGAAACTAGAGAATTTTTCCATCTTTGAACGTAGTTAACACGTTCACATCGGCGCTGTGATTTACACTTCATCTGACGGCTGAATTCTCGAGATTGATGGAAATATTGAAATTATCGATGAGTAAATTAATATTCTACCATATAGCAATGCTTTCTAATTACTAATACTGTTATTAAAACATCGTTATTCCACAGAATAATTAAAAATTCAACAAAATCTACTAAATCTTCACAAATCTCAATGAATCGCCGATTTTGCGCTGTGATTTACTCGTTCCTCTCTCGAATTCTCAAAATTGATGGAAATATTGAAATGATCAAATTCATTTTCAACTATATAGCAATGTTTTCTAACTACCAAACCATTTGACAAGCCACATATTCTATGATACACTCCGTCTAATGTAAAAATGTCAGCCATCAATGGTACACACCGTCCAACGTAAACATGTTGAACGCTTCAATAAAATCGTCTTCTTCGATATTTCTTCGGAAAACAATTTACTTCGATCATCCGATTCCTCTCCCATCGAGGGAAGATCGTTCTCCAAGAATAATTGACGAAACATGGCCGAGCTTTCGCGTGACGACGGACGAAAACGCGGTTCGCCCGTTCAGTCCGAACGCATCGCGCGTCTTCGTTAATCGTACGCGCGAGGGAAGACTCTCGTTCTACATCTTACAAGATCGCGCGCTCTTCGTTTCCCTTCCTTCCCCGTTTCAAAGAAGTTTCCCCCGATATCTCTATCTCGCCTACTTCGCTATCGAGTCACGACCGAAACTCTTCCTAGCAAAGCCAAACCGTTCACGATGTTCAGATGGAACCTCGAAATAAAACACTTCCATTATTCAATTAATCCAAGGTACTATATATAACAAAATATTGATTTTTCATCAGAAAATAATCAATAGTTGAGAGAAATATTCAGTCGCCACTGGATTCGACCCAACAAAATGATAAAATTTCAGATTCAATATTAAATTTTATCTACTATATCAACACATGGAACGAAATAAAATAGTTCTGTCGCTTAATTTATGCGAGCTATTTCTTTATATCAGTTGTAAAAAGTATCAGTGATATCTCATCAGAAAATAATGAATAGTTGAGAGAAATATTCACTGCAAACGGTTAAAATAGTTCTGAAATCCAAAGTCAAAGCGTGAATTCGATATAATTAAACAGAATCTCATGAAAATCAACCGAAGCAGTTTCCGTTGACAAATCAAGATCGAATCGACCGTCTCGGAAATAATGAGGACTTCGTTAGCGATCGTGGTTCCTTTGTTCCAGGATCTACGCAGAGTTTCGTCGTGAATCGATAGGATCTAAAACACGCTAAGTGACGAACAGTGTATACAGAGTTAAACCATTTGCACCATTCTCTCTCTCTCTCTCTCTCTCTCTCTCTCGCTCTCTCTCTCTCTCTCTCTCTCTCTCTCTCTCTCTCTCTCTCTCTCTCTCTCTCTCTCTCGCTTTCCTTTCGCTCTCGCACTCTCTCTTTCTCGTTCGTGAACGTATCAGCCGCGAGGCTCGTGTTCGCGTGGCCATGCAGATACACAGAGGTAATCGTAAATGCGAGGTTACTTGATCTGTGTCTCAGTGTCCCACCCCCAATGATTCTCATCGCTCAGAAGCTAATGCGGTTGAATCGACTTCTGTAAATTCCATTCTAATAAATAATATTCTTCTTTTTCCAGGCGTTACCACTTTGCGGACGAATGCCGACATTTCCAGATGAAACTTTCGTATTTGGAAAGCTAAGTGGATGATTTCATCACTGGAAGCAAGAGGTCAGTAGTTTCAATTATCTAAGCAATATATAATTTAGCATCTGCTTATTGTTTTCAGTGCTTCAAGGATCTTCCGCAAAGATTGACACTAAGCTACCGAGTATTTAAACTGTCTTTTTAGAATGTCTTTGTAAAAGCGTGAATTTGTTGAGATTTTAGTTTAGGTGTCACTGAGCTTCGATCATTTCTTGGAATATCTGTATCTTTGCGGTAATTGTACAAGAAGAAATTAGTTCTAGTTTCTTCTTGTACAATCATTTCAGAAGCCATCACATTAATTCTCTATCTTTCTTTTCTAGACTCAACCGCATTGGCTTTTGAGCGGATTCGTCGCCCCGAGATGCACAGGGTGGCAAGTTTCGACGCCACTATCAAGGTATGCATTTTTCTAGAATTTTAATTAACACTTTCGCTGCCACAGTGATCACTTGACAGCGACTATATTTCAATAGACAACTGACTAGGGATAGAAATGTTCAACAGTGTAAGAATTATAGTAGCAACTCATTAATTCCATTATCTTTGCTAAAGAAACGAGTGCCAGAAGCCAATGCGCTTAAGTCTACTCTGATATTTAACAATAATACTAATAATAATTAATAATAAATATCCTTTTCACTTATTAACGATCGTTTGCTCTGTCAGAAATCCCTTGAATACGTTGCACAATCATTTCAGAAGCCATTACACGAATTCTCACAATTTCCCTTCTCTGGAACTCAACCGCATTGGCTTCTAAACAACTCGCGTCCGACACTGATACTTTCCATGGCAGTGAACGTGTTAATTTGAAGTGTGTCTCGGTAACAAATGAATTTCAAACGTCCGTCGGTCGTCGAGGAGCTTCGGTCGAGCGTCCCGTGGCTCGAGGCGACGCGGTTCCTCGCTCGAGCGAAGGAAACGAGAAACAACGAACAGAAACAGGATCGTTCGGGAGAGGGCTGCGTAAATAATGAACGTCGTTCGGCATGTTTTGGGTAGATCGAGTGTAATATACCTTGCGTGTACCAAAAAACAACAGTTACAACTTATAACAATCCTTTTATTCCTTTGTTCATTCGTTATTTTCATTTCTCTCTGTTCGTTACTCGTCAGCGTTCGTCCCCGCTGTTTCAATATCGCTGATCGGTTCATTGTCCCGCCCCGCCACGCCCCCCGTCCCACCCCCTCGCAGTTCTCTCACGCCTCCTTTCTCTCGTTTCCAGTTCTCTCCCGTCAATTCGAGCGGCGCGACGACGGAGGAAACGTCGAGGAGGAATACCCAGCGTGCCTATCACCAAGGAGAAACGAAAGGGAACAGGAAGAAGTAACGGAGAATCGAGAAACTGAGAGCAGGCCAACGGAACAAAGTGAGAAAAACAAAAGAAACACGTAGGAAGATCGTTCGTTTATTTTCGAAAAGATGAAAAGCGACGATCCCAGCGGAACAGAAGCCCCCCCCCCCCCCCCCGTCGCTCTCCCACGCCCTTTCACTCCTTTCCACGCACTCACGCACAAACACGCTCAAACAGCCGCAAACACGCCCTCGATTTCTCGCCGACACTCCCAGCCCCCTGGAGGCGTTTCCTCGAACCAACCGGGAACGAAACGCAATGACCCGTGCGTCGTCCCCTCCCCGTTTGGCTCTCGTCACTCGAGCACCGAGTCCTCTAACATGATTTATTCTTCTTTATGTATATATATATTTATATATATATATTTTTTAATATTGTTATGTATAAAGTGTGTTTCGCTTCCGCACGACTACAAACGACGACGACGACGACGACGACGACGACAAAGACAAATCGCTACGTACGTTTCGCCGAATAGTTTCCCCCGTCGTGTCCTCGCAGTGTTCAAATATACTTACAATAGAAATATATTAAAATTGCAAAGTTTCGCGGACCCGGCCGGTCCGCGCGCCTCCCGATTCCCTTATATACGTATGTATCATCGGTATATCACTTATCGTGGCGTAGACCCGCCAACGTAAACCCGAACGAGCCTCCCTCCCTGCCCCCTCCAGCTTCTCGACTCGTGTGCTGCCTGTGTAGAATGCGTGTGAGTGTCTGCGTTTCTCTTCTCTCCCGGCGATCTCCTCTCTTTCGACCTCTCTCTCTCGAAACGAATCGTCGAAAAAGTACCTATCTTCGAATGGTTCGAATCTCAGCGGCTACCGAACCTCGTTACTCGCCGTTTACGGATGTAGAACTGTTTAGAACGGTAAACCGTCGGCTCATCGAGAGAGCAGTCTCGGCGATCGGCTCGCAGGAATCATTTCGTTCCGAAGAGAATTCCAGGAGGATCTATCGGCGATCATCGAATCTCTCCTCTTCGTTCAGCGTCTCCTTCGTCGATCGGGAAGACTTATTTCCCTCTTTATTTCTCTCGTATCCCGTTTCTCCTCTCGAGTGATCTTCGTTTCTGGCTGCGCGTTTGTCTCTAAGTCTCTCTTCGTTCTTCTTATCTTTTCTGTTTCTTTCTTTCATTTTTTTTTAGATAGGGCAGTGTTGTGGACGGTTACGGAATCAATGTCCGTAATCCCAAAAAACGTTTCCTACAAGTATACATACTATTTAATAAGTACATACTTCAACAACCGTCTTTAGAGCTAAGTTTATAAGGTATCGTACGATTTTCTCATATTATTATTTTTTTTCCTCGTTTTTCCGGCCCCGCCTCGATGCGTCCCGTCCTCGCGTTTCGTTTTATTATGAAAACATTTTGAAAAAAATCACGTTTCGCTGCTCCGCGCGATTCCCTCTACCTCTCCTCGCCTACCCAATCGAAACGATCCCGCGAAATCCATCGAACCCCCCTCTCTCTCTCTCTCTCTTTCTCTCACTCTTACTCTCACTCTCTCTTACTCTCTCTCTCTCTTACTCTCACTCTCTCTCTTTCACCCCCGCAGCTCGAGTACGTACTAGATTTGTAATAATAACCATTAATAGGTGTATAATCTATCTATCTACCTAACTATCTATCTATCTACCTAACTATCTACCTATCTATCTATCTATCTATCTATCTATCTATCTAGCGAAACAGCATCATATTAAAGTCTATCCTCCTCCTCCTCCTCGTTATCCTCGTTATTCTCCTCGGACTCCTCCTTGTAGCCGGGATGCTCGGAGATCGCGTAGTAGTTCCCGTTGTAGATGACGCCGAGCTCCCTCAGCACGTCCCCCTTGATGATCGCCTTGATCGTCCAGTTGTAACACTCCTCGCTCTCGCTCTCGCGGTCCAACCGCTCCACGTCGACGATCTTCGAGCTGAGCCGTTCCAGTATGATACCGATGTCCTTGATGCTTAAGTGTTTCTGGTCTACGGTGAGCTGATCGATGAGCAGTAAAAACTTCTCCGAGGTGACGATCTCGTCTTCCATGATCGTGTTCTCGGTCTCCGACTCGGAGCTGTCGTGCTCCTGATGATGATGGTTGTGATGATGTCTCATGTGGAATCCCGCCGTGGACGAGTTCCCGGCCAGTCGGGACCCTCCCGAGTCGTCGTCCGCGGTGTCGCAGAAACGCACGTGGCCTTTGACCAGGCCGGGTCGCCTGGTGCCGTCCGACAAAGAAGACGGAGGCTGCGGCGACGGTGTCTGCGTTTGCGTCTGCTGCTGTTGCTGCTGCTGCTGCTGCTGGTGAGGATGATGGTGCTGCTGCTGCTGCTGGTACTGCTGATGTTGGGCGTCCTGGATCGGCGAGGTGGCCACCGATTTGTGCACCGCGATCCGGCGGCCCTCCTCGTGCAGGGCGCAGCAATGGAAGTCGCACTCGCCGCTCGCCCCGCTGTCCGCGCCGTTCACCGGGCTACCGTTCCTCACCACCGGCTGGTGGATGTGATTCGAACACTCGGGCGTGTGGATATGGATGGTGGTGCTGTCGAACGAGTTCGTGCCCTGCTTCACCAGGCGGCCGGGCATCCCGTGCGGCTGCTGCTGCGGCTGCTGCTGCTGCTGCTGTCACCGCGACAATTTTAAACGGTGCGCCATCTTGTCGGGCGCTACAACGAGGCTCCCGGGTCGGGCGGTCCGTCCGTCCGTGTCCCGTTCGTACCGCGCGCCGCTTCTCGGTCAGCAGCCGGTCCGGACCGATCTCGACCCGGGAACCTCGCCGGCGATACGGAATTATCTCGCGCGCGGTCGCCGGTGTTATTATTGCCGGGAGGAAAGAGAGCCAGGGATTTGTTTTTTAGCGTACCATGTCGTCATGATTTATCACAGTAATTTGGGGGCTGGCGTAGCGGCTGGGGCCGAGCTCGCCGGATAGGTGTCCCGGCTTCGCGCCGTAGTTCAGCTTGTCCAGGCTCGTCTGGATCACCAGCGACGGCCGCTGCGCGCCACTCAGGTCGGCCTTCTTGGTGGGCGAGTACTTCGAGCTGCCGGCGTCAGGACCCTTCTGCTGCTGCTGCACCTGCGACGACGCGGAGGAACGCTGGTCCCAGTGCAGCACCACGGTGACCCGCCCCTTATTGTCCATGATCTTCCACGACGGCGTCTCATCGTGCAGCTCCAGGGCGTGGATCGTCTCGCAGACTATTTTCGGGATCGCTGAAATCGCTGAAACCGGTAAGCGTCCGCGTCAGTTACTTTGTCTATTGTCATTCGAACACGTGCCGCGTGAGACCGATGCGGCTAGGGTATGTTTTCATTAAATGAGAGAAAATAGATGATTCGTCGTTGACGGAATTAGTAGCGTTTCGAGCTTTAACATCTTGCTTTACTATATCGTGTCAGACACAAGGTGAAGATTTAAGTTTAAATGAAACATTGTTCTCGTTAGCAATTTGTATGGTTTATGCTAAATCTTGACATAGAAAGAGTCATCAAGAGTCATAGTTTTCTTTTACATTATTAACTGTTATTTCAACACTAGAGCTACCGAGCTGAATCGATTTTTGAACGTTTTTTATAGAAACGTTTTTTATAGAAATTAAGGTATCAATTATTATATTATATTTCATTTTTATATATTATATAATATATCATATATTATATTTCAATATGCGATAGAAATATATTATATTTCAATATGTGATAGAAATATACTATATTTCAATTTGTATATCAGTAAATTTTAGTCATTTCTTGACGAAGCATTTATATTCAATTCATGAAAGAATAAATGAGAAACGAGTAATTTTGACTCATCTAGTACTTCCAGCGTCAACAAACGATACTAATCCTTTCAAACAATAAATTTAGTTTCCCAGATGAATCATTCTTCGTTTCAGCTTCTCGTTGGAATATATTATACCTGCGTTTCTATTTCACAAGCATACGCATCATTTCATTTCATCGCCAGATTTTCAACGTTAAACTCACTTGAACCGGTTAACCGGTATAACAGATCGAATACGTGATCGGTTAACGGAACACAGGGCAGGACACGCGCCATCAAAATTCCAGCGCGCGCGAACGCCTATCAATTTTTCCGTGGCGCAACCCGTGCCCGCTGAATAAATCGTTATCTGATCGCCCCCTCGAACGAATCCGCACTTTTGTCTTATTGTACTTATGAATCGATACCGGCTTCTATTCACGGATGACTCGCGAGCAAGCACGACGCCTCTATTATCGCGACGCGCCGCGAGTATTAGACCGATGCGCGATACCCGATATCCTTTTTTCCCCCCGTCGATGGCTGCTACTTCCGGGACAGAACAAATTCCGTTTGGTCAAGTTGGTCCACTACGGAATCGTGTTAGATATTGTGTGTCCAACGACATACTCGAAGATCATGACGATCGGAGAGAACGAAACCGATCAATGACTTGATCCTCGATTTCTACGATTAACAAGTGCTACGAAAATCTTGTACAGTTATCCTTTTTAGCAAAGAAAAGTAGCAACAATTGTTCACTATCTGGCGTTACAATCTTTGTGTTACACTATCAACTTCGTTACGTTATTAAACATTTTGATTCCTCATCGATTATCTCGCGTGTCACGATTCAGTTGATTGATGTTCAGTTGATTTTGATTTTCTGAAATTCAGTTGACGGTTGATCACGATTCACGATCACAGTTTTCAAGTAATTCAAACGCGTCAATGACTGACATGGTACTTAACGTATTAAAGTACGTTCTTCAGTTTTAACACTAAAATTACCGAGCTAAGTCGACTCTATTCAAATTTCACGGTTAAAAACAATCGACTGCCAATTACTCCTAACAATCCACCAATGACTGACATGACATTTAACGTGTTAACGCGACACTTCCGAAGTTAATCGCGTCGCGAACGTTGTCTTCCAAAGGAGCTATCGCAACCCTTCCTCGAGGCGAAACAACGAGAGAGCTCGAAGGGAATCGAATCCGGCCACAAAAGCCGTTCGAATATTCGATTAGCCTTTCGACTCGTCGAAACAGCCTATTTGCCTACTCCCAACCCTCCCCTTTCCATTACGCGTGCGAATCCTTCTATTTTCGCTCGGATTTCTGGGCCAATCCTATCGGAAACCAGCTGTGGAAGCTAACCCGTTTCTCCGCGAGCGAACCGACTGTTTTTCCTTACCGATCGCGTTCTGTTTTCCTCGACGACGTGTCTTTCGTTCGAGAAACTTGTTCTTAGCTCATCGACCGCGGTAGATTTGCTTTCAACCCTTTGCGGACGAAGATTGATATTTTTTGATAAATTATACTGATTAGATGTTCTATGCTTAATACAAAGTAGAATTGTTACATCGAATTCCTTATTCTTTGATTATGTTGCAAATTTCGGGTTGATTGATGTTTCGATTGATGCAATTGCTAGTTCTACATTAATGTGACGTTTCAGATTAGATTAGATTAGTATAACAGAAATCCAAAGCAAAATTACTAAATCGAATTCCCTACTCTTTGCTATATGTTACAAATTTCGGGTTGTTTGATGTTTCGATTGTTTAAATTGCTAGTCCTACATTAACGTAACGTTTCAGATATATACAACAGAAATCCAAAGTAAAATTACAAAATCGAATTCCTTATTCTTCTTCGCAAGTTACAAATTTCGGTTTGATCGATTTTTCAAAATATATCAATACAATCTAGCTGAAATTTCGCCGGCGTACAAAATGCGTTAACCCTTTAAAGTTCAAAGGTGACTCAAAGTCACATGTATATATTATATTATTTCTAGCGAAAAACTTTCGAGTGGAAAGGGTTCAAATCCCAGAAAAACTTTTGCAAACGCAATACGAAGAAATCGAAAAATTTAAGTGAAAAGTTCAAAGGTGACTCAAAGTCACATATTACATATATTGTATTATTTCCAGTGGAAAACTGTCGAGTGCAAAGGGTTAACTGAGCGTTGGAACGACGTGGATAAGTACCGGCGCGTATGATATCGACACCAGTCGGGCACCAACGTTCACCATGCCTCAGCAACAGCAGGATCGTGTTGTTCGCTAGTGTCTTGAAGTACTCGCCGTCTTCGACCTGCGTCCCGTCGGACTCGAGCACCAGCGACACGTTCTCGTTCTGCGGGACACCCAGTTTCTCCTTGCCTAGCAGTCGTAACACCGGGATTAGATCGTGGAACGGTTTTTCGCCGCGCGAGGTACGTAGAAGAAACATCATCAATTACCCCTGTGTATCAGCTCCTCGAAGTTACTGACGACCAGCCCCTTCCTAACGTTGCGCCAGCTGTCCCATATCTTGAAAGGTCTCTTGCTCCGTAACTCCTGCACAGACATCAACTGTTGTCAATCGTTATTAGTTGAAGTTGTTAATTCGGTCCGTTGTTACGTATAATCGAAGCGTTCTACGAGATCATGCGGGACAGTGGAAACGATCGCGTCGGGACAGCTGGGAATGTTTCGGTTTGTTTGAGGGACAACCTGGAATTCACGTAGGGGACAGGCAAGAAATATCTCAACAAACAAACTGGAATTCATGTATGGGACAGATAGGAAATATCTCAACGAATTCATTCAAGGAACAACCAGGAATTCAAGTAGGGGACAGCGAGGGAAGATTTCAATGGGTTAATTCGAGGAACAAATCGGAATTCACTTATGGGACAGATAGGAAGTATTTCAATTTGTTCAACGAACAAACAGGAATTTACCTACGGGACAAGCAGGATATATCTCAACGAACAAACTGGAATTTACTTATGGGACAAGCAGGAAATACCAACGAATTTGTTGAAGGAAAACACTGGAATTCACTCACGGGACAGGCAGGAAATATCAACGAATTTATTGAAGGAAAACACTGTAATTCACACATGGGACAGACAGGAAATATCTCAACAAATTCATTCAAAGAACAAACTGGAATTCACGTATGGGACAGGCAGGATATACCTCAACGAACAAACTGGAATTCAGTTACGGGACAGATAGGAAATATCTCAACGAATTCATTCAAGGAACAAACTAGAATTCACTTACGGGACGGGTAGAAGACATTTCAACGAATTTATTGAAGGAAAACACTGGAATTCACACATGGGACAGACAGAAAATATCTCAACGAGTTCATTCAAGAAACAAACTGGAATTCACGTACGGGACAGTTGGGAAATACTTCAATTTGCTCAACGAACAAACAGGAATTCACGTAGGGGACAGACAGGGAACATCCCAACGAGCAAACTGGAATTCACGTACGGGACAGGCGGGGAACATCTCAACGAATGTATTGAAGGGACAAACTGGAATCCACTTACGGGACAGATAGGAAATATTTCAACGAATTCATTCAAGAAACAAACAGGAATTCACGTACGGGACAGGCAGGGAATATCCCAACGAGCAAACAGGAATTCACGTACAGGACAGGCATAAAATATCTCAAGTTGATCCACCGAACAAATTTGAATTCACACATGGTACAGATAGGAAATATCTCAACGAATTCATTCAAGAAACAAACTGGAATTCACGTACGGGAGAGACAGGGAACATCTGAACGAACGTATCGAAGGGACAAACTGGACTTCACGTACGGGATCCTCGCTCGAAATACTTAGTACGTGTTCGGTAATGTCTCGCGGGTCGCGTTGCTCGGATCCTTCCACGACCGGTTCCCCGAATCCGCATCCCTCGCGAAATTCCATAAGGCAACGGAGCTGGCAAACACCGGGCAGCCCGCAGAAGAGGAGTCTATCAATGAGACAGGTCGAAACGAGGCGTAATTGCGTGTAAAGAAACCGTAAAACTGTCGAGCCACTGGCGTCGCAGCCGCCGCCGCCGCCGCGTTGGAGAATGCTTATCGCCTAGATGTTAAGCGAACCGGAGTGTCTGCGCGCCGGGTCAACAGGCAAGTAATTTACCCCAGCGCGTTTTATATATGCGATAACCAAGTAGAACGTACTATAAACAAAGGCGCCCGCCGCCCCTGGGGAGAGAATTATTATCGAATACCCATACATCCTTGCGCCAGTTTGTGTTGTCGCTCTTTTTTTCCTCTCCCTTTTTCTCAAACGCGGCTATTTTCCGCGACAACCGCGCGCGAATGACGTCAAGGAAGGGTTGCCGGGTCTCGAGAGGATTCCCGTTAGCCGTTCCGAGAGGCGCGGCCGGGTCTCGAATGTCTCCAGGAAACTGGAGCAGGACGAAAACCGGTGTCCCGAGTCGGTCAACGAGGAACCCAAAGATTCTTCCATCCTCTACGAAATCGACGATCCTCGCGAGAGGGGAACGTCCCTGAAAGGAACTCTGTCCGGAGGCGTGAAACGCGTCGGACGTTCAAGGGGAACCGAGGGCGGCGATCGGTCGATTATCGAGGTTAACGGGTCCGGCACGCGAGTACAAACGCGTCGCGGAACAGAAGAAGAGTATCGTGTTTGGGTTGTCCCTAGTTTTCAACAGGGAGGCGCACGGCGGGCAGGGCGCAGACGCGGGCGCAACTTATGGTCGAAAACACTGACCTGATTCAATCATTTTCAGGTAACCGATCGGGGAAAGGACGAGGAACGAGTAGCCGAGGAACCGGACGATCTCCGAGCAGGTTCGACGAAAACGCCGACGAACGACCCGAAGAACCACGGAGGATCGGTGTCCGGTTGGTCCTCGAGCGCACGTCCTTTGGAACGCTTGGTAAACAACGCTGGACCGTCCGGGGATGGGAATCGGGGTCAACCCGATCGGAGCATAACCTAAAAGGTAGCTAAACCGCTGGACACTGGGGAACTGATCAGGAGAGAGGATCATCGTCGAGAGGATCGGAGTGTCTTAGAACGCGACGATCGTCTTCGACGATATGCGGCGGAAACTAGGCGAAACCTCGAGCAGATGCGCGTTGGCCGCGTGTCGGGGCATCCGCAGCGGATGCGTAACTCCGACGGAGAGATGCACCAGCGAAGAGGACCGCTCGGGATCGGAAAGCGAGCCGTCGGACGAATTTTGGGAGGGTCGCCGGCGGGAGGACGATGATGATGATGATGATGATGATGATGATGGTGATGATGATGGTGATGATGATCTCAGAGACGTGCGAGAAGAGATGATGCTTAAGAGATCACGGAGGAGAGACAGTTATACGGGTCAGGGCTCGCAGGGTCGCGGGTTATTTTTTTTTTTGTTCTAGTTCGCGAGTAAAGCAAAGAATTTAGCGTACCTCTCTTGCCATTACGTCATATCCCTGCAGATAAGGGACCGTCCCAGCAAGCACTTATTCAAAAGGAACGAGCAAAGAAGCTGCACGTCGCATTATCGCGGCGACGGAATGCTCTCGTGCACTACTGTCCGCCCAGCCTTTGCTCGGTCTCTCTCGGGCTCTCTCGGGCTCTCTCGCCCCCTGTGGCTCTCTGTCCTCCACCCTGTCTCTTTCCCCGTCCCTCTGTCTCTCCCTCTCTCCCTCTATCTCTCTCTCTCTCTCTCTCTCTCTCTCTCTCTCTCTATCTATCTATCTCTCTCTCTCTCTTTCACGTCTCGCTTCCTCTCCCGTCTCGCAATTCCTTGATCCACCGAAGGAAAAAACACTGTTAATGTCAGTCGACCGTGTCTTTGACTATCCTTGAGCTCGACGGAGGGTGGGTTCTCTCGATGGTCTAGCCTTCGTCGTTCTACCTCTCTCTCAGCCTCTTCCCCTCCGTCATCTGGCTTCTATATTCCTCGTTTTATCTCTTTGCTCTCTCCGTTCGTTTCTAGAATCTATCTTCTCCGGAGCCCGTCTGTCGCACCTCTCCCTTTCCCGGACCGTGATTATCACCACACCGTGTGCCGTCCCGTGGATACGTCCCCGACCGACAACGACACCACCACCGAGGAGCCTAAGCAGAGAGACGCATCCGCGCGATCAACGCGCGGGTCGAAGAACGCGAGCCACTGCCTTCTCGCGGGAACACCTCATTCTAGCCCCGAGCCTCGCCGTACAATTACTCGATATCTAAGATTTCACTAGCGCATATGGGGGCAAATTGTAACAGTGGCTTCCTCCCAGCGGTTACTGCGGCGACTCCTAGTTTTAGATCGATTCTCTCTCGGTGTACGTACAGGCACCCTCTCTCTCTCTAGCTGTCTGTCTCTCTCGCTCGCTCTCTAGCTAGCTAGCTATCTATCTATCCCCCTCTCTCTTTCTCTATATCTCTCTATCTCTCTTACTCTCTCTCTCTTTCTCTCTCTCTCTCTACCTCTCTCTCCTTCTCTCTCTCGCTTTCCGTTATCGCTACTGCCGCGCCGCGCCTCCTCCACCGCCTCCTTCTCCCCCACGAGTTTCACCCGCAACACACAACCTCGCCCCACAACCGCCTCTCTCTTCCGACTGACGACCACTGCCGCCTCCGATGTAGCACCCGCGGATCTCTTCCAGCCACCCTGCTTCTCGTCCCTGCGTACGATTATGCGTATAGTGCTGCTACTGATGCTCGGCGCCTTTAACCTCCGAGCCATGCAACCTGCCTTGCACCGGTGTTGTTCGCCGGTGCGGTCGCTCTTATCGACGGAGGGTTATCCTGTAGGGTTGCATGTTTAGAACTACCGAGCATTGAATGTGATTAATATGTAATCCGTGTAAAAATTGTAATAGATTATCACGTTAAGCGCCACGAAAGTCTTAAGCGTTTTCCCATAGAGTTTGTCTTTTGTAGCAAAGAAAAGTAGGAATACTTATGAATTGTTTGGCGTTGCAACGGTTGCGTTACACTATTATCAACTTAGTTGCCTTATTAAACATTTTTATTTCACATCGATTGTCTTGTATGTTACGATTGTTTTTTAGTCATTTAGAAGCGTCAGTCACCAGTGGCTGACATGGCGCTTAACGTGTTATTGTCACTTTTTTTAGATGTTCATTATAGTATTCGAATGTATTTATTTTCAAGATCATTTCTATTATTGAATCCTAAGATATTAGTAATTGCGAGAAAGATCAAAACCAGTCATTTTGACTGGTACGGTAGTTCTAGTGTTAAATTGTCTGCAGAAACTGAAATGGTGTAATCATTGAGGCTTCTGTTGGTTTACAATTCAGTTTCTGTATTGATAAATTAGTTTCTGTGGTACTTTGTCAGGGAAGCATGTTATCTGTTGAATAATTAGGAAAAATGTGGACAGTCGGTAGTTCTAATGTTAGCACATTGTATGATATATTTTGAAACAACAATCAAGAGATTTGTGACTTGAAAAGAATTTTTATTTTGGATTCTGTTATACATATCTGAAACGTTACATTAACGTAGGACTAGCGATTAGACGATAGACTAAAAATCCCGCATTATCGCCGGGCCGGCGCACAATGTCAACACGTCCGTTACCAGTGTCATGTTGATGACAATCGACGTTCCATGTCCTGTGCAAAGAAAAGGAAATTACATTTAGTGTTCGTATCTTGCAACCAATGGCACAATGAGAAGGTTAAAAATATTTGTATTTTGTAAAGACATGTTTTATTTAATTAAATATTGTAATCACGGCTATTGACTGGTAACGAATGTGTCAAGGTACCATCAGTCTTCTGTTACCAGTCGTTGGGAACTGAAGGTTTCATGTGTACAATGCTTTTGGTTCTAGGAAGGAAAGGGATGAATGGAAAATTGCAAGAATCTTGATTAAAGCTTCTGTGATGGAGACTGAACGTCCACCAGGTACAAGGGAACCGAGCAGGTGCGTTCAGACCCCTTTCCATTGGCCCCTGTTGCCCTGACAACTGCGAATCCAATGATAAACAACAGTCAGCGTCCCCAGGCATGTTTCATCAAGCATTCAGTCGCGACAAAGGAAATGATCAACATCTGTCATCCGAAGATCATCGGGAAACCACCTGCCAAGGAAACCTACTCGGCCAAACGCCTAGACAGGAAGGATGTCCTGGAAGAAAATGACAAAATGGAAACGCGGAGAACGGATCACAACCGTAACGTCATTGAGTCGGGTGTATCCTTCGAGCAACTCTGCGAAATGATCAGTGGCATCGAGGAGAGTATCACTAATGATGGACTGCAGGTTTGGAATCATTCAACGCTTCAGCTTCTGGGAACGAGGACTTTAGCACGTTCACAAAATGACATTGTCATGAATTTAATTTTTTTAAATCATACACTTTAATCCTTGGAGTGCATTTGCAATTTTTCTATTTTTGAGGGTCATTACAATTTTTAGTTTCTGTGAACGTGTTGACCCCAAGAGGAATTTGTAGGTTACAGTGAACTCCAGGTAGGGAAAGTGTTAAAAAGATTGTCCTGTTTCTAGCTGGAGCCGGAGAAAGACGCCTCTGGGCTGAGAGGATCCACCGGAACCACCTGCGAGGATATAATGTCCTTTTTGGCGAAGCTCGAAGAAGGTAGCTGAGTGACGCGTGATATTTAACGTCTTCTTTCGATCTTTTCGTTTCGACCATCGCTCGGTTGTACACCGTAGGTACTCTGGACGAAACGAAGGCGATACCGGAAGTGGACACCGAAATGCTTCAGCAGATATTCGACAAATCACGGCCGTTCGGTTGTGGCGATTGCAATAGGTAAATAATTGTTTGATGATTGTTGTTTCTTTGGTGAACGAGGAACTGTCTGCTCATCGTTGCCAGGTTCTCAGGTTAACAATGGCCCCAGTGAAAGTCAGCAATCCCATGTTTGAGGAGGATCTGTCCACTGCTCGGTTGCAGCTTGAGGAGCTAAACGCAACAATTGCACTGTTGAAGGAGCAGCTGAAGTCTGAGAGGAAGCTTGTCTGCGAGAAGCTTGATTCTCAGAGGAAAAGTGGCATGGCGAAGCTGCAGGCACAGGAGGAGAAATACAAGGCTATTGTGAAGAGGCATCAGAAGTTTATAGAACAATTGATTGCGGAGAAGACTGAGTTG
Organism: Nomia melanderi; assembly: GCF_051020985.1. Classification (NCBI taxonomy): domain Eukaryota; kingdom Metazoa; phylum Arthropoda; class Insecta; order Hymenoptera; family Halictidae; genus Nomia; species Nomia melanderi. The sequence goes on from NC_135000.1 coordinate 9,333,765, forward strand.
ACAGAGAAGTGCAACTGCCTGGCGCAGAGAGTGAAGTGCATTGAAGGCAGAATGCAGCGGGACTTGAGGGCAGCAGCTGATAGACATACGGTGGAGCTGCAGAGGGCCAAGGAACATTATGCTGCTGCTGAGAAGATCAAGAGGGAGAGGTGGATTGAAGCCAGAACCACGAAGATCAAGGTTTCTTCTTTGATTTCTTCTTACTTTTTGATGTTCATCGAGGAACAAGTTGAAAGCTTCTGTTGTAATCATGCTGGGTCCTATGTGGCTTAAGGAGATGACCGTGAAGGGACTAGAGCCAGAATTGAGGAAGATGATGGAGCAACACTCAGAGGAGATCCAGAACCTGAGGAACCTTCACATGAAGGAATTGCAGGACACAGAGTTGAGGGTGATTCGCAGGTCCAACCAGCAATTGGAACAGCTGCGATTGGAATTGACAAGCAGTCATGAGAGGATGGTGGCGAACGAGAAGAGTATCTTGTGGGCTAGGTACAAAACTAATTCTAGCAGATTCTCTAGGAAAGAACGAGGAGAACGAGTCGTTTTCATTTTAATTTATCTTTCAGGTACAAGGAGAAACTGGACGAGCAAGAGAGTCGGTTCAAAGATCAGCAGCTGAAGCTGATGGAAGAGCTGCAAGCGGAGCGAGAAAGGTTCACCAAGGAACAAGCTAGACTGGTTGCTGAGAATGAAACCAAGTTCCATAGGTTGCATCAGCAGTGTCAGGTAATTTGTTTGATCAATTATTTATTGAAATCTGGTAAGACTACAGGGAATATTTCAGGAAGAGGCGCAGGCCCTGAAACAACAGTACATAAACGAGAAGAAGGCTCTGGAGGAGTCTTTGAAGGCAGAATGGGAGGCTTGGATGGCTGACTATAAGAAGCAGCAATCATTGAAGATGGAGAGAGCCGAGTGTGTCATTAGGGACGAATGCAATAGGGAAAGGGATAGACAGATAGAGCTGGCTATTCAGCGTCTCGAGAAGGACTCCCGGGAGGCGAAACTGAGTCTTCAGGAACATCTTGATTGCAAGCTCAGGTGAAGTCGAATGAATTCTAGATCCGGAATGGACCTCTGATGATTTCAATTTCAGGTCTTTGCAAGAGAGGTTCAACACAGATGTGCAAACCGCGGTCGACAAGGAACAGCTGTGCAGGGTTCAGATGACGCAGTGCAAGGATAAGCTGGAGAGGACGGAGACTAGATTGCAGAAAATAGAGGAAAGGCTGCAAGAGTGTACAAACGAGTTGAACAGCGCGAACGAGGTAGCCATTTTTCAGTGAATTATTGTGTTATTCTTAATGAAGAGTATTAGGGATTGTTGGAGATAAATGGAATTGTACTTAGGTGGCGAGGAAGTTGAGTTTGGAGAGGGACAATGCGAAACAGTTAGCCAGACAGGATATAGAAGGAGAGAAAAGGGAGTTGGAGGAGAAGATCGCATCGCTTTACCAGGAAATCGCTCAGAGCAATGCGAACAGGGACGCTTCGATGGCTCAGCTGCATAGCAGGTTCAGTTTTAATTTAAATGAGTAGAACATCATGTTCGCTATCAGTGTCACATGTTTGTGACGGTCGCAATCCTGTATTTTATATAAAGAAAATGAAATTAATCAGATATAGTTAGTTAAAGTTATAAGCTACTAGTTTAGAGGATTGAATTGAATAAAATATGATCATTATAATTGAGAGAATTGTATAATATATAATATTATAAAATATAATTGAGGATCGCCACTGAAACAAACGATGGTAGCGAACGTGATATTTTCTTATTGCAATCATAACCAGAGTATTTTTTTTTTTTTAGAATTAAATTGATAATGACGCAGAAGATCCTGACGATAAAGAATCTCACTAGAGAACTTGGCAGCGTCAAATCGAAGTGCGAACACTTGGAGAAGCTGTTGGATCAGCAGCGAAAGGAATATATTTTGAGGAGTTTATGAAAGCAACGTTGTTAATTGATGTACGTTTTATTTCATTGTATGCGCTCAGGCTTGTTCAAGTATCATACAGTGTTCTTTAAACAGTTACGCGAATATTTTATACATTCATTTGATATAAAACTAGTTTTTTTAAAATTATTTTTATCGTATGTTCTTGTAATTTATGTATGCACTGTGAAAAATTAATACACTATGTGTGTATATATATTTTTATATGTATATATATAATATATATGTATATATATGTATATACATATATATATATATTTATCTTGGCGGACGGCACTCCGCGTGTTACAGTAAAGAAAAAATGATTTAAATGATTTCGACGGTTTCTATTACATAGGGTAAAATCATCGTAAACGCTTGTTCGCGGAAGTTTCTGGTAAAATTAGACTTTTTTCACAATTTGAACGACGTCCTCGTCACACAGTACATGATCCTTTCCAACTTTCTGAGGCTGATGCTTGACGGAAGAACCCCACACAAGTGCACTAGAAATAACAAAGAAGATCATAAGTGTGACAAATCGTGCGATTTTTATTTAAAACCGTGGAAATGAACTTACTATTTGAATTCTTTTGCAATGGATCTGTGAAGTTTATTGCAAAAATCTTCGACAGTTCTCTTCTCTCTGTTTAGGACTACAGGAGAATTATAGTCAGGTAGCTGACCTTTGGGTTTGGTGTAACTATAATAGAAGAAATTAATTGAATATACAATTTATAAAGCTAACGAATCGAGTACTCACATTCTAACCAGCTGCAAGTAATCCCACATCTTTTCCAGCAGGTCATCAAAGTTCCATTTATGATGAGCAGAAATTGGTACGCAGTGAGGTATTTTATAAATGATATCTAATTCTTCGATACTGATTTGATCTAAACAAATAGAAAGAAGATAATTGTTGTATCGATCCTCTGTTCCTTTTGTAGATAGGTTGTAACAAATCATTACCTATTTTATTGAGCAAATAAATGCAGGGTATATAAACACGATTTCCTTCTATTACATCAATCAAATCGTCCGACGTGGCGTCGTACCTCAAGGTAATATCCCCGTTGTGTATTCTATATTCCGACAGAATGGTTTTGACTGTTTCCAAGTCTAATTCGGATTGCGTGCACTGTCGGAAAACATATTAACTTGAAGTGATGGCATAACATAGCATAGCCTTTTATACTCCCCTAAATCCAATAAAATTACCGTAGTCTGAAAATTGATCCCTCCTTTGTTTTTCTTTCTGAACGTAATATTTGGTGGTTGCTTATTCAATCTCAATCCAAAACCTTCCAATTCGTGTTCGATCAATCTCTTGTGGCCAAGAGGTTTCAGTACATCCAGAACAATAAATATTAAGCTACAAGTTCTAGCAACTGCTATAACTTGTCTTCCACGTCCCTTGCCATCCTTTGCACCTTCGATAATACCAGGAAGATCCAACAGCTAATGCATCATTGAAAGGTAAGTCAATATAATGTCTTTATATGTCTCTCCCCCATATAAGACAAATGATTATACCTGTATCTTTGCACCTTTATATTTTATACAACCCGGGACAGTAGTAAGAGTTGTGAATTCGTACGCTGCAACCTCTGAATATACACCAGCCAGGGTGCTCAACAAAGTAGATTTTCCCACGGATGGAAAGCCTAGCACGTTCATAAATAAATTGGGAATTGTTCTGCTCTAAACATGTTAGACTTTTATACGTACCAACGAATCCTATTCTAGCATCACCAGTTTTGGCCACTTCGAAACCCTGTTCTCCACCACCCCCGCCACCTTTAGGAGTTATTAGTTCTCTTCTCAGTTTAGCAAGTTTCGCCTTCAATATACCTAAGTGACCAGATGTAGCTTTATTCTTTTGGGTTCGGGCCATCTGTTAAAAATCCATTCAGTTAAACAACGTACAAAGAACCACATATTCAGAATATTTTATACAAAAAATAGGGGTTACCTCGGCCTCGATCGAGGCAATCTTTTCCAATATAGTACTCATTTTGCTGCGACGGGGTTCACCAGATTCGTGTTAATTTCTTACTTAATAAACAATTCTCGTTTAAAATCTCTCACGTTCTTCCATCACAAACTTTCGCAAATAAACCAGACCTGGCCGCACACGTGCTCACGAGTCACACGAACGTGTACACGCCACGAGAAGAGCTGAACACATATTTACAAAGCAGCGCAAAACTTAAAGTCAGTTTCCAAAGTGCAGCAATTGTTGCGACACTGCTATTAAATGTTAAATAATACGCCTAATTACAAACACTATGATATAATCAGTTATAATAAACTACTTGCAGTCAGTAACATATAAAAAAACTATTACAAACGTAGATCCAGAACGACGCAATAGGTCTGCAATTTTATCAATTGCAAAACTTCATCAATTATTGTTCCTATAGAATTAGAATATTAATTAGAATTAGGATACTCAATCGTCGTGGGACAGTGCTGCAAATAATTGTTATTAAATAATTCATATAAAATAAAGAACTATCAATAGTATCATAGTAAAATAACTGCCAGTCTATTCGTTATAAATTTCCCTATTCTTGTAATGAGTAAGCCAACGATAGACGATTTTGGTTGCGAGCGACACTATCGCCATCTAGCGGACGGGCGTTTTCGAAGCTTCCCCCTATATCCGCAATGTGTAAGACAAGAGCGGAGATAGTGTGCGACAATGACAGAGATAGTCTCACTCGTGCCACCTCCTTGAAAAAAGCATCTCATCAGTCCCTGGTCCGTACGCGTGAAGCATCAGGATAAAGGAGGTCTCCATGATGGCAATTTCAGTGGCGCCATCTAGCGGTGGAAGCTATGAACTAAACGCAGTGCGATGTGGTGAGAAAGGAAAGAAACCAGCGGGGAATTCATTAATATCATGACTATTACGAATGACTCGTTAATGTTTGCAATTCAGGATCGTAGAATGGACCTTCCTCTATTTTTCTGAGTCACTTATGATTGGATTTTGTGCCGCGTTTATTAATTGTTGATTATTATTCGGGACCATGTTATAGGAGGACTTGGAAATTTTTGATTGGTGAAGAGTGGAGAATTAAGTTTATTGATTGGTAGGCGTAATTGCTGAATATTTAGGGTTGGAGAAATTAGGGTCGATTCTTAGGAATATTTAATAGTGGTATGAAGCGTATTTGAGTTGTAATTAATAAGTTATTAGCGATTATTGGATGGGTTGATTGTGTAAGTCGAGTATGAATGTTAATTGATAGCGATTTTCAGTCTGTTCTCGTATCGATTTGGAATTGTGAATGAAGGTATCGTTACCTTTGTTTCATAAGCTTTAATTTGAGCCGTCGAACGTCGAAATTGGTTCACGGGAAGCTATAGAAAACCTAAGCAAAGGTACGGCATGTTAATGTGTTGGTAAAGACGGCTGCAGCCCTGCAGGGGCAACAGATTCGGTTGCGAGTAACATGGTCCTAAAGAATAATTAATAAATAATTAACGTGGAAGAATATCCTATCGAAGGTGATATGGGAATGTAGGGGAAGGTCCATACTATGATTCTAAATCGCAAATATTAATGAATCATTCGTAGTATTCATTATATTAATGAATTCGCTGCTGATTTCCTTGACGTTCTCCATTGAAAAGTCGCTTTTAGTTCATACCTTTCATCGCTGCATGGCGCCACGAGCACTGAGACGGTCTTTCCGTATCGCCACCTATCGGGAAGACAGTCAAACTTCTCGTCAAATAGTATCATGCTTTCTTCGCTAGATGGCGCGACAAATTGCCAAGGGTCCCCTGTATTACTTATCCAGCAGTTTCGGCGTTATGCCGATAGATGGCCCCACCTTGCAGTAAAGAACCTCATACTATTTAGCAAGGAGTTTTCGAGGTTTTTGCAATAGATGGCGCCACTGAATGTAATAAATTCCTTGGGCATTTGGCAAGAAGTTTCAGCATTCTTGCGATAGATGGCGCCACATTGTTTCTCACAATCTTCTGCTATTTAATCATCAGTTTCAGTAATCGTACTATAGATGGCGGTACCATTTTGAAGAGGGTTGGCTAATTTGTGTGTGGAATTATTATGAATGAAATATATGGTTAATATATTACCATACTAATTATTATATCAATTTTAATTTTTCTTGAATTAACTGTTTAGCATTGTGTCTTGATTTAGCAACGGACATTATTCAAGTGAGGAATTGTTGTTAACAACATGCATTGAATATTTAAAATTTACAATTGAACAATGTACAGATGATAGATGGTTGGCCACCTAGCGTAGAAAAATGGCACTATTTGATTAGTAGTTTCACTATTCTGCCAATAGATGGCACAGTTGGTTTTTATAGGACGCCATTATCTTACTAAGCGTCAGTCTGCTACCAACTGTCCAACTAGTTTATTCACTATCGTCAACATTGGTGGTTATAAAGGATGTGTGCCTAAATATCGTTCACGAGTCCACTAGTTCCAGGGGAATTTTCTCCGTTGTCGGTATTTCAGTACACTATCCGAGGAGTACTATATTATAGCAAATATGTATAGTTCACGCGCAGTATCCTAAGCCTGTGTGGCTTTACAGAGTTTATTGGCAGCATCGTCAAAAGTGTAAGATGGCGACAAAAGAAGTAAACTTACAAAACGGTGTTCCGTTAAAATACATTTGTGCGTTTGTCAGCTGTTGAATACCGGCGGTGTGCAGCTAAGATTGATAATTTACATGGTATCGGTGGTGAATCATTGGTAATCGGTGTGTGTCCCTCGTAAAATCGCGCCAGGAACTTTCGGCGTGCTCGTAGGCTTAAAATGTCAGTAACTGCCTCGAAACCATGCCACGAGGAAGAGATTTCGAAGCTGACAGAGGAGGACGATTGGAAAATACAGCTGGCGTTTTGCAAGCCACGTCATACAGCGACGATCGAGGGCGTCAACTGTATCACGCAGACATGGAGAATGAAAGAGCGGGTTTGTTTCTTCTGTTTTTCTAATCTGACGATTGTACTCCGGAGAATTGCGTGTTTGACTGGGCACGATGATTTCGTGGATTGTTTTCAGATGAAAACTGTTAGCGTGGCTCTGGTTTTGTGCTTGAACGTCGGCGTTGACCCTCCGGACATCGTCAAGACGCAACCGTGCGCCCGTCTCGAATGCTGGATAGGTATTTATTCTACTTTATTTACATCACGCATTTACCGCTGCCATTGCCATTATGTAATGAAACTTTAAGGTTATGCATGCTTGTGACAACAGTTCCTACATAATTGCCATTTCTGCTGGTCACTGCTAGGTGGCGCTGTAATTATATTAATTAAGATTTTTACATGGTACTCTGCTATTTCTGTTTTCTTTTATTCGAGTATAGAATTAGTTGGCGATATACTTTGAATATTCGTGTGACAATTCTGTTGTCGCAGGTGTATAATGTAAGCCGAGTATGTAGCTTGTACGGATATGCGTGAAGTTTATATACGGAGGCTTTTATTTTATTACTGTAGAAATCAATAAGAATGGAAATAGTTTCTTTAGACATTGATTTTTTGGAATATTTGAAGGAAAGACATGTGTTGTATTAATCTTACAGATCCTTTATCAGTGAGTCCACAAAAAGCTTTGGAAACTATAGGTTCTAATTTACAAAAGCAGTACGAACGATGGCAGCCAAGAGCTCGTTACAAACAAAGTTTGGATCCCACTGTGGAAGACGTTAAGAAGTTGTGCACTTCTTTGAGGAGAAACGCGAAGGAGGAAAGAGTATTGTTTCATTATAATGGTCATGGTGTTCCTAAACCCACCAGTAATGGTGAAATATGGGTATTTAATAGGGTTAATGTCAAGTTTCTTTAACTAATAATACTAATGATACAACAAGAACACTTTTAACATGAAATTATCTTTACAGACGTATACACAATACATTCCTTTGTCTGTATATGACTTACAGACATGGATGGGAGCTCCTAGTATCTATGTATATGATTGTTCTAATGCAGGTATTATAGTAGAATCTTTCCAACAATTTGCTGAACAGCATGAGAAGGAATACGAGGTAAAAGTTTTCCACGCATTTTATGCAAAAGTGGAATCTGTTTGTGAATATATTAGAAACATTACTTTATAGATGGAAAAACAAGCCTTACAGCAAAATCGTGCAACAGGAGTTACCACGTATGGAGGCACGACAGTACCGTCTTACAAAAACTGCATTCAATTGGCAGCATGTGCAGCTAATCAGATTTTACCTATGAATCCAGATTTACCTGCTGACATATTTACTTCATGCCTTACCACTCCAATAAAAATTGCATTGCGATGGTGAGCAGAAAGAAAAAGTTATTGAAAATAATTGATACTTTATCCAAAAACAAAAACTGAGTTCCTTTTTTCTGTTTGTATAGGTTTGTAATGCAAAATACGTCGAAATTGGTACCAAAAATATCATTAGACTTAATCGACAAGTAAGTAAAATTTTCTTTTTGGAAGGAGGTCTATATTACTTCCTAGGTTAAGAATCTTCCATGGAACATTTCATTGAAAACATTACAAATCATGGTAAACAAATTTCAGAATTCCAGGACAGTTGACCGACAGAAGAACAATGTTAGGAGAACTTAATTGGATATTCACAGCAATCACAGACACAATAGCATGGAACACTTTGCCAAGAGGTAATTCAATGCTACTCCCCACTCTTTAATTAAACATATAACAAGAACTGCTACAAAATAAACATATTTCATTTCCAGATTTATTCCAGAGGTTATTTAGACAAGATTTATTAGTTGCTAGTTTATTTAGAAATTTTTTACTCGCCGAAAGAATACTTCGATCGTACGATTGTACACCGGTCTCTTGTCCGAAATTGCCACCCACCTTTCAGGTAAATACTGGTGTAAATATCTCACAATTATCAATTATCTCTAACTGTTACTTCATCATTAATTCATGTCTTCTATGAATTTAGCATCCTATGTGGCAAGCATGGGACTTGGCACTTGATCTCTGCTTAGCACAATTACCATCTATTTTAGAGAATGAAGATCAGTTTGTGCACTCTCCTTTCTTTGAAGAACAACTGACAGCGTTCCAAGTATGGCTTACGTTAGGTTCGAAAAATCGCAATCCACCGGAACAGCTTCCTATAGTACTTCAAGTATTGTTAAGTCAAGTTCACCGGCTAAGAGCATTAGAATTATTAGGACGTTTCCTTGACCTTGGCCCGTGGGCGGTAAATCTGGCTCTTAGCGTAGGCATTTTTCCATACGTTCTGAAATTACTTCAGAGCAACGCTAGGGAATTACGTCCACTACTTGTTTTCATTTGGGCGAAAATTCTTGCAGTTGATAGTGTAAGTTTCAATGCTAGGCACTTGAAATTAATTACAATCTCGCACGACAACCTTAATTAATATGTTTTGTATATTTGCAGACCTGTCAAGCAGATCTTGTACGAGATGGAGGGCACAAGTATTTTTTATCTGTTCTTCAAGACACTTCAGTTCCGGTATTGTTGTATTTCATTCTATGCATCAAGAAGATCTTAAACGTTACAATGTTTCAAATGATTCTGTATTGTATTTCAGAGCGAGTACAGAACGTTGGCAGCATTTGTCTTGGCTAGTATCGTGAATGATTATCGACAAGGTCAAGTAGCAGCTAATCATGGGAGCCTCGTTTCAATTTGCCTGGAACAACTTGGAGATTCAAATCCTTTATTACGTCAATGGCTGTGTTTATGTCTTGCGAGGCTTTGGCATAATTATGACAAGGCGAGGTGGTGTGGTGTTCGTGATATCGCACACGAGAAATTATTCACGTTATTAAGAGATTCAGTTCCTGAGGTATAAAAAGCGCCTGATTTTATATATCCAATTTGCGTCATCGCTTTATTAAAATGACAGTAACAACGTATTCTAAAATTATATAGGTTCGAGCAGCTAGCGTTTACGCTTTGGGCACATTCATAAATAGCGTTACGACACGAAGCGAACATGCGAATAACATTGATCAAATTATTGCTATAACACTGATTAATACCGTGTCCCATGACATGTGCCCTTTAGTTAGAAAAGTATGTAAGTTTGTTATGCAATACAGTATAATTACAACGATGAAGCGAGTCGCTCGAATGCAACGGCAATGTCAATTTATTTCCAGGAATTAGTAGTAGCGCTTCAATGGATGGTTTTACACTTTGAAAATTCCTTCGTCACTTTAGCTTTGGCTGAGGAGAACAGTCGCAAAGATCTTGTCGTGGAAACGTTTTCGCCGTTTAGCGGAATGCGACGCATTAGTTCCAGAGATAGATTAAAAATGCTTTCCCCTAACAACACGTACAGTATAGACAGTACGGACGGGTTTGGGCAAGATCGTATTAAGAGAGTATCCTCTTCGTCGTCTATAAGTAGTTTAGGTAAGTGGCAGAGAGTCGTCGTGCTCGATTAATTACTAGCTTTCTGTTGGATTGTGGATAACGAGTCCTTATACTGTTTCATTCGTGTGCCAGGAAATAATTGGGAGTTCGTGAGGAAACCTTGCGAGTCACTTGGTAATAATGATTGGAAATTCCATTGCATGTTCGTACATAGTTCATCCTTCATTTATAGATTTTGTAATTCTTTATTTTTTTAGCTAATGTTTACTTCATTGGCTTTATTATCTAGAAAACACATTTTACCATAAAGTTCAGATACGTTTAACGTGCAGCGAAGAAACTTGTTACATGCGAATTATTATTTGTTGGTTTTAGGGCACAGCTCGCTTGGGAATTTACCGAGTCTTTCCTATGGTAGTGTATATATGAAACTATGGCACGGACTATGCAACCTCGATAACGATCCTCACCCTGCAGTTGCCACAATGTCTCAGAAAGTGACTAATCATATTCGAAATCAGGTAACAATGATGATAAAATGTATAATTACTTTTATTATTTTATTGTCTCTCACAGTTCTACAAGTGTAACGTTTCTTGTCACAGGTGAAAGAATCCTCCACGCCCAAGGAAGGGATTGAAACGAAAACGTCTTCATCGTTGTCTCTTCCACCGTCTCCATCGAATCGCACCACTTACTTCATGTTAGTTGTTAATCACTACTTCAATTAAAATCCCATACCGTGCTCGATACTTTCATTTAGCTTATCTCTATTCAATTGAACAGCAGCAAAGGTGAATCACCGCCTACGGTGAATTCTGGATCAGATCTATTGCGATCGTCCAGGATATTGTCGCATACCACTCGATCCAGAAAACCAATTCCTAATACGGTCAGAAAAAGAATGTCATTATTGAGAAATGCATGCGACGTGAATTACTTCTTGCACTCTCATGTTATTCCTTTTAGATATCAGAAGAGGCTGACGAAGTTGTTGGGATCAAAACACCATTGACAACTTCGCAGTTCGTCGAATGGAGTTGCGCTCAGTTCGCTCAGCCAGTTAGTTTAGAAAATGAAACTGAGTCGATGAACGACATGGAGAGCAGAGCTCACTATGAGAGGGAATGGAGGCAAGTCTAACTGCAACGATCGGACCGAGTCTTTTTGTTTCATAGAAAATATTACTGTATTATTCTTTCAGATACCTGAGGAATAAAAGGCACAGGCATGAGGCTAAAGAGGAACAATTACGAGCGGTACAAAGTAGGGTAGAGTCACAAGTATTCCATGCAAGATGTCCACATTCTCCAGAAGTTTTAACATTTCATCCCTTCGAACCTCACTTGGCTGTAGCATTGAAAGATTTCTTTGGGTATTTGTATTACTGTTTTAAAGTAACGTCATTGCTTCGTTAAAGAACAAAGCTTCATGAAATATAATTGTTTCTTACAGAGTATGGGACTATCAAACCGGTTCGAAGTTATTGACTTACTGCGCAAGTCGTGGGAATAAAGTGTCACGTATTACAGCTCTCGAGTTTATCAACGCCCACGACGTCAGTTTGCTGATGACCGGTTCCGACGATGGTTCTGTTCGAGTCTGGAAAAACTATAGTAGCGTTTTAAGTCGTGATCCGATTCTACTCACCGCTTGGCAAGCATTAGCTGATATACAACCAGCAACGAAAACCACAACCGGTGCGTAGACGTTTTGATTCGAAGTTCTATTCGCTTTGTAACTTGATGCATTAATTAAAATTGTTTGCAGCAACAGCTGGTTTAGTTACCAAATGGGAACAGAAGTCCCTTACTTTAGCTGTGACCGGTGACGTTCGCATCGTTAGGCTCTGGGATGCGGAGAGCGAATTAAAGAAGCAAGACATACCCATAGGTGCTGATTGTTGTGCTACATGCATTGATGTTGATGGAGTAGGTCAGTCATTCATATATGTTTATACGTAGATGTCAATAGTATTATTAATATATTCAGAAGTGACTGTAGGCTGAGAGCTGTGTAGGAAGTTGTTCCCAACGTTTCGCCATCATTGCAGCTGGGTTCGTCAAGGGTTAATGACACGCCAGTATCAGTGTGATCTTTTAATTGGTCAATTATATAGTCTACTGTCTTTATATAGGTACCTAGTTTATGTTTCGGATCACTAGCCATCAGTAGTTCTTAATTGTTCAACTGACAAAGTCTTTATGTAGGCAGCTAGCTCATTTTCCGGATCAGTAGTCACCAGTAGTTTAATTGGTCAGCAATAATTATATAGTCTTTACCGATGAAGGCAGTTGCAACAATTTCCTACATAGCTCTCATCGGAAAGCCACTTTTGAATATGATATTCCAGACCATGGAAGCATTGAAGTGTTATTAATCTAGTGTTATTAATATTCATATGTATTTAGGTGCAATGATGGCAGTGGGATGCGGCGATGGTTCTGTTCGATTGTTCGACAGAAGATTACCTCCATTAGAGTCGAGAGTTATGATCTGGAGGGAGCACACAGCATGGGTGTTGGGCACGTCTCTGAGAAGATCCGAGAGATCAGCGCCGCAACTCTTCACTGGATCATCTTCAGGCGATATTAGAATATTTGATCTTAGAAAAAATTCCTCTGTAAGCACTGTACAAATAACGCAAGGTATTACTGCGTTGGCACCTCACGAAGTTGCCGATATTTTTGCTTGGTAAGTTCCAATAGCTTTAAGGCGACATAGATTTTCGTTAGAACCTGCTAAATATTAATTTTTCTGTTTATTTCAGCGGGTCGACGAATCATTGTATAAGTGTATATAATACAATGGGTCAACACTTGAATACCATAAAATTCCATGAGGGATTCATGGCTACACGTATTAGTCCAGTAAGTTGTTTAAGCTTCCATCCTAATCGCGTAGTTCTAGCAGCTGGATGCGTAGATAACACTATTACAGCCTATGCATCTGAATCACGCAGATGACTAATAGAGATGGAATTGTTATAAAATTATTTTCATAAATACTTACACATCTACAGTACTTGATATTTTTAACAGTGTTAGTCGTTAAGGGAGGCACCGGGGACACACGATATCAATGACTATTCTAACATCGAATGTTTACATCTCTTCTCTTTCATGTGTTCACATTTTGTTCATATTCGAGGAAAGCTAGTTTTCGGGAATCATTCGTTCACAGGATAAATTAATGATTCGTTTGAAAGGGGAACCAATGAAATAGCCAGTCTCTCGAGACGACCAAAGAAAGAAACCGTGTGTCCCCATGCATATATAGGCAATGGAACTGTTCGAGAAGTTCGATCAGGTTTTGGTGGTGTTAAGAAACAATGCATAATATATGGAAATGTGATGCAACGAAAGAAATACTAGTATACGTACGAGTGTATTTAATATCTAATGAAGTTTGATCGTACGCAAGGGTGTAACTAATTATTGTGCCATGCAAGATTGGTTTCAATGAATTCAAGAATAATTTGCATAATTATTGCCGTGTAACAACGATATAGAATTGAATTTCTTTCATCAAAGTTGTATGGATACACTTTCTTTCTCTGATTCTGAATTTTTCTTCCGTAACTTCATCTCGACTAGACATACAAAAGAAGAATTATTTAAGGAAAGTTGAAAGATTGATTTGATCAATGATTTACATCGTGGCAAGTACAATGTAATTGATCGAAGGGAAAGATAACTGAAGGACAATATATTTAAGTAACGTAACTCTACTGTTTTAGCTTACGACTTAGTGCAATAATAATAATCATAGAATTAACGCGACGGTGATTCCCCGTGGAACCGTCAAAAATGTGGCAACAATGAGTACGAACGCTAACGAACAATTTTTATCATAGAGCCTGCCTAATATCAGCCTTCACTTTTAATTTTCATCGTAACGAGACGTTGCTTTGTAATTTTAAACGAACGAAACTGATTTCTGTACATAAAAGGACATATATTTGACAATTTAATAATTACCATCAATGGCATTTTTTTTTGTTTGAGAGGTATTATATCCGTAAGTGACAATACTTGATAAGTTGTTTTGCACGAGTCGTTGTAATATTGTACCATATTGAACTGCGAGGAGTTCGAGGCAGGGGATTAACTCGATAATAGATAATTGCAAACGAATGACTATAACGTGATTATGTTCATATATAATTGAATCGCTCGATTGTTTCGAAGATACTTGAAGAGAATCCGAGTACGTGCATATTTCTACTGTAATCGTCTAACATTATCCTAACGTTATTTTTAAAGAGTATCGACACATGAATATATATATATATATATATATTTAATATATAATATAATTATTCATTAAATTGGCAACATGTAAATATATATAAAGTATCAAGCGAAACATTAGAGAATGAAAGAGATTATATACACGCAAACGAATAAATGAATCTTCTTGTATTATGCATTAGTTTTGTTATATCGAGGTTCAGAGGTGCGACGAAATAGCTTATTACGCTCAGAGGGAATAAGAGAACGTTCCAAATCTGTAGATACGTGCGAAGAGGTATTCCAAAAAGCGAGTTGAACGATAGCATAGGCGAATAACTCGTTACAATGAAGTAACTTAACAATTATCGATATTAATGAAGCTTGTACAAAACCATATAGCAGAAATTAGAATTGTAATCGCGAGAACCAATGTTCGACCGGAAACTGAAGCGAGGAAGTTTCTTTTTGATGTACATAAACGATTCGAAACGAAATGATTAAGCTTAGAAAGATATTGATTATTTTCTCGGATAGTGTAATATACGTAGTTTAAACATTGAATTCGATGTAAGCGTATGGTATTACTATTACTATACTATATATATATATAGTATATATATAGTATTTTTATCGATGCATGTCTTAATGAACTTTTGGAGCATCTAATCCCAAGCAGCTTGCTGAAACCTATTAGTGATTAATCTGCGTCGAATGTACTTAAACGTGAGAATCAGCATTGACCGTTGAAACATATGTAATACAAGCTTAGAATTAATTTCTGTATATACTTAATTATATAGAAGTAAAAAAAGGAAAAAAACTGTCTTCATTGCTCATGTTATAAACGGTAATCAGCGAGATTAATGAGAAATTTGGGAAAACAGGCGAGACACCCGACCGTATTATTTTCCACTGTGTATCCGTCATTGTATATGATCGTCTCAGAATAAATATCGTATAATCGTGTTATTTGATATACAATATTGAATAACAGATCACGCAAGTGGCCGGGACGTTTTATAAAGCGAAAAACGATAAGATCGCAGGAAAATTCTGGAAGTAAACGCAAATATTATTCGAACGGCGCGCGCTTTGCCTTTCTTTTTTTCCCGCCGTGACCACCCGTCCCCGCCCCTATTTACCGACCGCAAATACACAGATAAATCTCTCGCAGGTGTTTGCTCGCGAACGACGGGCTTCCCGTAATGTTTGCGTCGTTAATCAACGATACAGCCACTCCTGACCATTCAAGTTGGCTTATAAATAAATTTAAATCAATTTTAGTCATCAATTAAACATTCGACTTATACAATAGATCAGACACGCTTTTTATTTTCATATTCCATTTGTCTCAAACAAAGTATCACAACGTGAAACATATACAAATCAAGCACACTTTTTACTTTCATATTCCATTCATTTCAAAGTGTCAACAAACATATCACTTCTCAATTAAAAAATAGAAAAAGTTCAGAAATAACCTAGTCTATTCAAACATTCAGTTATCTAAGGTTAATACACACTTCTAACCTCTTCAAAAAATTACTCACTTATCCACAAATCACCCTTTCCCCTAATTAGACTCTCCCACATTTTTCCACAGAATATTCTCCGTCGACAAAATAAAACAAACAAAAATAAATCAATGAATTCAATATTTCGCGGTTAGGAGTGCCCGAGTGAAGCGCGCGTGCGCCAGCCAGTCGCGTCGCGCGGACAGAGAGCCAGGCGCAGTCGCAGTGGCAGTCGTCGCTCGGAACTCGGTCGTGTCGGGTCGGTTCGAGTCGTGCGTTCGGTGGGTAGGTCCGCGACTAATGGGCAAGCGTGCCTCAGTCCACTCCGAACCGTTCGCCGGGACGGTACGGTCTAGCCTCTGATTCCTTGTACTGCGACTGTTCGGTGTTCGATCTGCGCGCGGCTACCCGGATCATTCCTCAGCAAGTCGATTCGCAGAGTTACGACAGTAACTGCCAGTGACGATGGACCGGTCTTCGAAAATAATGCTGCGGAAGATTATCATAGACTTCGTCTGCCTGTTCGTTGGTAAGTGACACAAACCGTCTTCTTTTTAAACACGCGTCGCGCAGCTGTAGAGATTCAGCGAGCGTTTCTCGGATTCTCACCGAGGCCAGTGTGCCGCGCGAATGCTGCCGAGATTCCTTGGCACTGTTGGCAGAAAAACGGACGGCGATCGCGTTGCATCTAGCGGCTGTCACACTGACAGCTGAGGCGCCGCACGCGACACGTCCGATTCCAACGAGCTAACCTTTAAATTGGCAGGTGTTTGCTCTGGGAATCAAATTACCTCGTTGACTCGTCGTGCCGTTTGCACGTCGACGTCGTCGTTGACACTGTCACCGTTGCCACCGTTATCGTGATTGATTAAGAGATGTATGGAATGTCAGTTTGAGTACTGAATTTTTGGAATATTGTTTGCTGATAATTACAGGCGATTTTGGGTGGTGTAATTATGTGGATACAAATTGTGACAGTTTAGCTTTGTAGCTGTAATTTTCGTGATATATAGAAGTACAGTTTACTAGAGTTCATGGAATGAAATGTAGAATGAAGTAAATCTAGTGTTAATCTCTTCTAGATTAATTTAACAATGTTGTTTGTTACTCGAGAAAATTCTCTTGCGTTTCTTCCAAATTGTTCATAGTTAACATTACACGAAAATTAACAGCATAGTAAAATATTAATAACGAAAGTAAATAGCACGCCAAGGGGTTAATCAACCCCTAATTAACCCTATATTATAACATAATTGACACGTAATCCCAGTGAAAATTATAACGTTGAAATATTGTAACATTGAAACTATATATGCTCAAGTTCATTTTTGCTATTATCAATCTATCTTCAAATGAAATTCTCAGTTGAACTAGAAAATAGTACGTCAAGGGATGAATTAACCCCTAATTAATCCCCTATTATATTACGATTGACACGTAATCCCTATAAAACTTATAACATTGAAATATTGTAAAATTGAAACAATATATTTTCAAGATCATTTTTGCTATTATCTTGAAATGAAATTCACCCTTGAACTAGAACAAAAAATTCTCTTGCATTTCTTCCAAATCGTCCATAGTAAAATATTACACGAGAATTAACACCATAGTAAAATATTACACCAAAATTAACACTATAGTGAAATATTAGTAACAAAAGTAGTACACCAAGCGGTTAATATATTTTCAAGACCATTTTTGCCATTATCAATCTATCTCCAAATGAAATTCGAACTCGTTAGAAACAGAAACAAAGTAGAAAATTTCCCTGCATTAAATTGTCCACAGTAAAAAATTGCAAAAGCATAGTAGCAAAAATAAATAGTACACGAAGGGGTTAACTCGATCGTCCTCCGCGTGACTCGTTTTCGGCCGCTACCGTCGTGGCACTCTGCGAATCGAATTTTCGTTCTCGAAGCGAGTCGATGCGGTTTCTCGTTTCAGATGCGTTTACCGCCGTAACCGGGACTATCTTTAGAGGTTCGTCGCACCGTCGGAACCACTTCGAGATTTTACGGAATTATTTGACGGTCGAATAGTCTGCGAAACAAATTTGATTGTTTCGTTGTCCGTGTTCGAGAAAAGGTTCCGAGGTGATATCGGGATTTCGTGGTTTTAGGTAAATACACACACGTGTCTCGGACGTGTTCGTGCACGTGTGTGCGCGATTAGCGAGAGAATGAATGAAAGTTTGTTTTGGTAGGTAAACAGGTAAAAATAGCGGCGCCTTTTAGCTCGATCGATTTAATCCGAGAAGTGGTGACACGGTTTCGTTGACGGACTATCTGGCGCGCTCGTCCGGTGTTCTTTACACTTTGAACTGGGAAGGAACCATTGTTTCTTTGGTTCTCTTGCCGCGAGATCGACGGGAATAATTAACACCCTTGGTAGCAGGGAAATTGGTTTAAGATTTTTTTGAAATATTTGGAGAATGTTTGTTAAGCTACAGTTTTTAATTTGAATGTTTACTTCAGAGAATTACGATTGATAATAGAAAAATAATATTTCATTTGAATTGAAAGGGATCAGATAACATTATTATTTGTTGAATTCTAGTAGCACAAAGATATTGATGTAAGATCTTTCTCAAACATTCGACAAATATCTGTTAAGCCATACGTTGGCTAAGTGTTAACACTAGATCTGTAAATAATCCATATTACAATTCTCATTATAATTCTCTGCTCTTAACACACCAATTTCCTTCTAACACCTACATCAACAAACACGTAGTCTTCCAGGAGCGACAGAACAAAGCGTAAAATCAACGTGCGTAAATCTAGCGTTAATTGCAGATACGGTACATGGAATTTTTATCGCTGCAGGAAGGTCGGTCGAGGAATTTTCCTTGTTTCGATAATTCCGCAAGCTGTGACCTCAAATATAACGTTCCCCTAACAGTTTCCTTGTTATCGAAGGAAAAGCTTTCGTTTGTAATCGAAGAACGTATCGGATGATCGAGATCGCGAGGGATTCGAGGAAAAATGATCGTAGACAACAGAACGCCGAGACAATGGCGCCGTTCGCGAAAGAGGAACGAGTCGCCGGGGAATCTGGGTCCGCGGGGTACAGACGAAAAGCCGATAGCGTGAAATTTAGTGTTATTCTCGCTGGGAACTGGGTCGAGGGCGTTCCTGCTTTTGTTGGGAGTTACAGGTGTCCAAGGTGTCACAGGTGTCGCGCGTCTAGACCGTTCGCTAGTCACCGTTTATTTTTGAATGGTCGAGCGTGGTAATCTCCGTGTAAACAACATTGACTCGGTTCCCTGTTCTTCGAATTCCTTTAACCTTTTGGCTTACGCGGGTTTAGCTTCGGAGCTACCTCTGTGGCAAGCTTCGACGCAATTTGTGTATTATAAATGTATTGCTTTGGAACTGATAGAATTTTCTATGTTACATTAGTCTATGATATGTATAGCTATAAATAATAGAGAAAGAATTGAGCAGCTATAGTGGACGTATCGTTGAAAAAATATAGTAGCTAAAAGGTTAGCATTTTAGCTACCTCTGTGCAAGCTTTGACGCAATTTGTGTATCATAAATGTATTACTTTGGGACTGATGGGATTTTCTATTGTGGAACTATGTTAGATTAGTCTGTTATGTGTATAGTTATAGATAACACAGAATTTTAGCTACCTGTGTGGCAAGCTTTGTCGCAGTTTGTATCATGAATGGATTGCTTTGACTGATAGGATTTTCTATCGTGGAACTATGTTAGATTAGTCTATGATGTGTATAGTTGTAGATAATACAGAAAGAATTGAGTGATGTATCGTTAAAAAGCTAGTAGCTAAAAGATTAGCATTTTAGCTACCTCTGTGGCAAGATTTGACGCAGTTTGTGTATCATAAATGTATTGCTTTGGGACTGATATAAAATACATCATGATGTGCATGGTTGTAGACGATAGAGAAAGAATTGAGTAGCTATAGTAACGTATCGTTAAAAAGATATAGTAGCTAAAAGCTTAGCATTTCAACTACCGTAAGTCTAGCCTCGAAGCTACTTTTGTAGGGCAAGGTTTGACGTGGTTTGCATACCATAAATATAGCATTGCGAGTTAAGACGTCCTTTTCCATCAAGTTCTACTTCTGTATCCAATTCTAGAAAGAACTATGCAATTATGTTAGATTCCACTGTAATCAGGGAAAGAATCGAGCTATAGCTACCGTTGAAAAAGATATACACGAAAGCTACAGCTTTGACTGTCAAGTAATAGATAAATGTAATTTATCGTATCAACATTTCAAGTTGAAAATAAGAGTTTGATTCCTTTCACGTATAAATATCTCTGTTTCCAATTAAACACCCCGAAAACATTGAATAATTAATAAACGAGTTGATTGTAATCGGTATCAGTCGAAACGAGCGTAACGACCCGCATGCGTGTCAATCAAGCAGACATTAAAAGCCAAGATTCCTCGTATAGATTGATCTACCGTCCTCGTATCTCGTGTATCCAAGAAAATTCGGTTCGTTCGATACGCTACCAAGAAAATGGATGCTTAAGATTACATAAAAAACACCGACGTGGCGGTCAAAGTGCGAAAGAAGCTGTGCCTCGTGCGCGATGGCATCTAATCTTCATAATTTCCCTTTATCCCGATTCCTAGTACACTTTACGTTTTGTTATCGTCTCCAATCGGTTGATCGCTTCACGGAATTACCGATTGTTATCATCATTATCACGGAGGACTTCGAAAATCCGCGGAATATCGATTCGAGCGACGTCAACGAGCAAGAAGCACGATAATTAGTAATTAGGCGACGGTGGCGTCGATGTCAGATAAGGAAACAGCGAAAGTTACTCGAAATCATCGAACGTGGATGTCCCGAGGCAGATTTTGAGAAAGCGGAACGAGGAAAAGAGGAGCTCTCGCGTCGCTGACGCGTTTATCGGCTTAGTCATCGGTGGCCGATTCCGAATTGCTCGAAGACGGTTAGAAATGGCAGCGGTCGAATGCAGGAATTGATTTCACTCGTCTCTGCTGCGAAAGAGTTAAATAAAGAGTCGATTGTTAATCCTTTGCACTCGGAAGTTATATTTCACTGGAAATACTTTAACCCTTTGCACTCCGTAGGCTTATGAAGCTTGATAATTAATATTAAATTTCACGTAATCCACCAATATGTAGAATATCAAGATAAAGCAGCTTTGTTCCTTAATTTACATAGAATTTCTCATTAAGCTACTTTTAAAAGAAGTTGCCTAGATTTCATTCGCAAACGTGTCGAGTACTTCTAACAGAAAACCTTTGGAGTGCAAAGGGTTAATATTTTCCGATGAGATAAAGACGATATTCTGTGAAACTAATTCGAAGAGGAATCATACGTACATCGAAGAACAAAGTCATTTTATTTCAATATTTCTAAAAATTGACGCGTTATACAATAGTAAATATCAAATTTCACAGTTTTACTGTATGAAATCAGATGGTGAGAGTCACCTCTCGAGTGCAAAGGGTTAATCTTAGAAATGACAATAGCAGAAGTTCAGAATTGATTTTATTCATCTCTGTTGCGAAAGAACACGGATACGGTGGTTAGCCTTGGGCAGATCAGTGGCGTCGACTTTTAATCTTAGAAATGACAGCAGTCAACTTACATATGTTCTATCATTCAGTTCTCACAGAATGTCGCGTACAACTCATCGGATAATTTTCAATATTTCTAATCGAAGACTTAGTGCAAAGGGTTAACACTACCGAGCATTTAATACGATTAATATGCAATTCCCATGCAAATTGTAACAATAGATTATTTTCAATTTCTTCAACTCATTATAGTACTCGAATGAAACTATTTTCAAAATCATTTCGAAGATTCAATGCTTCAATAATTGCTAAACAAAAGAATCGAAACCAGTCATTTCGACTGGTAGTTCTAGTGTTAATCCCAGAAACAACAATGGCCAGCCTAAAGAACGACTTCCATTCATCCTCGCAGCGAAAGAACATCAGATACAGGGGTCAGCTTTAGACGATCCGACGGTGTCAACGTTTGAATCTTGTTCCCCGGTCGGACAATTGTCGACGGGGCGTCGACGGTGGAGCGTGTCCTTTAACGACTCTGCCTAATAACCGGACCCTTTGAAACTTCGTTAAGCGGCGCGCACAGGACAGGTTCGACTCGTTGAAGGGTATTAGCGGCAATTTCGTCGGGCCCTGTGACACCATACGCGTCGCACAGCCCTCTCGTCGCTAATATTGACGCGGCGTTGAACGCTCGTCGAGGAGCACTCGTCCGGATTAGTCGCGTTCGCTCGACGACTCGACGAACGCTCGGTTCTTTGGGCGCGAGCAACGCGATGCACCGCGCCCACGAGCGTGCAGGCATCTGCGAAATTGCAACTTGGAAGCCCTCGACCGCGGTACCGTAAGCCCTGTCGCCAATCGTTCTATTATAGTCGCGATACGTGCGCGCACACACGCACAGGTACCATTAGAATGCGCGGCCACCGATATTATCCCGGTTGCCCGCGCGCTTCTTCGATTCCGCGACCGCGAATCGCTGGAAAATTAACCGTTCGTCCGGCGACACGCGTTAACCTATTCGTGACCGGTTGCGCACCGTGTGTGCAATAATAATAATGAGCATTTATCAGTTATTCTGAGCAAAGTAGTCGACATAAGACTTCTTTTTAATTAACCCTTTGAACTCTGTAGGCTCCAATATTGCACCAGTTATAGTATTAAATATTTTAATGAATCTTAAAGAAACTACCCTAAAATTATTAAATTTTCCATACATCCGAATTTTGTACCAAGAAGGAAAATAAAATTATAGCATTTCTAATTTTCACTAGGAATACTATAAAAATTAGTTGCAGTTACCGATAGATTACGAAACAACCCGGAGTGCTAAGGGTTAATAGTATCTGGAAAGTATAGAGACACAAAATAAACTTACTCGACAACAATAGGAACATTGAGTTTTTGTGATTATCGTCTAGAGATTTTGAAAAACTTCTAAACTTTTAAAAATCGGCGTCTCGAAAGGGTTAACACTATTTCCAAGGATCTCTCCGGCCGCACCGTTTCCGCTTTGCACCGTGAGACTTCGAGTTACGTTCTCCAGATTTACGTTGTTTCAGTTGGCTATTGTTAGTGGTAATTGGCAGTCGGTTGCTTTTAACCGTGGAATTTCATTTGAACAACTTAGCTCGGTTTTAGCGTTAGAACGTATTTTAACACGTTAACCACGTCAATTATTAGTGACTGACGCTACTGACTTGGGAACAATCGTAACACGCGAGATAACGGCTGCGCAATGAACATGTTTAACGTGACTAAGATAGTGTACTACGAAGGTAGTATATAATTGTACCTGCTTTCTTGCTACAACGGAATGACTATAACAAAATGCTGAAGATTTTCATGTTTAACCGTTTGAGTACTGAGGAGCGCTGCAGCTCTGTGTTGCGCTAAAATAGCGGAGAGCGCGGAGGCTGTTTATCAGTATCAATTATAATTTTCTTGCTATATTCTTCAAGAAATAAATGAAAGTAAATTTATTTGAATAATAACATTTATTTGAGTAATAACACAATATTCGTGATCTCATTAGATAACTACTCTTATTAACCCTTTGCGCTCGGAAGTATTTCGTTAGAAATACTCAACATTTTCAAACTAGACACAGACGACATTTCTTCTAATTAACTCAAACAGAAATCGCAATTGAATTGAGAAACAAAGCTTTTCTATCCCAATATTTCAATGCATCATACATAGTTCAATGTTGAATATCAAATTTTATGGTTTCACATCAAATCAAGTGACCAAGAGTCACCTCTCGAGTGCAAGGGTTAATTTCTCTCAATACACACCCAATCACATTTTTGGCGAATATCCACAAAAGTTGTTTAGCATCCAACCGGTTAACGCGTCGATGTAACCTCGCGATCTCTTACGCATTCCAAAGGAACATGCCCGCGTCGCCATGTTCCACGTATCCCCATAGAATCGAGTGAAATTCCAGGACGGTTCACCGATTTTGTTCCCCACAGTTTATTGCCTCCGTCGTCCACTATTCTCCTCCATGGCCGTTCGTCGCAGTCTGCGAGCGTCGAACGAGGTTCCCGCGCGATCGGATCGTCGTGCGTAAATGTCACGGGGAATGGAAAGACGAGTACCGCGACGGCGCTCCTGCCCGCAGGAAGTCTCGGGGATCTGTTGCTCGAGTCGTGAACCGTGAAATATCGAGGCGAGAAGGACACGCTCGGCGGGACGTGTCACCTCGACACCTCGACGCCGTTAACGATCCTTTCTCTCGCGACGATCGTTGAATCATCGATGAAACGGATGCCGCGCGAAACGAAAGCGAAAGCGACGTCGACGCGAGGAGGAACGACGCTATTCAACGCGACAATAGTTGTCCCGACCGGGAGACTCGCCGATGTAATCGCCGGCGCGTTATGCAAGGGCCGATAACGAACGCGATGTTACACCGGCCTCGAGCGCAGATCGGTCGACAACCGTGTTTTATCGCGCGCGTGTCTAACGCGCGCCGCCACGAATTTAGATCCGCCTTGACATCCATTTCAGAAGCTTACCTGTGCCTCCACGGTGACGACTATCATGGCGCGTTCGTCATCGCCGCGAATTTCTATCGATCCGATGACTAACTGTCGCTGGCGAACGCTGATCGCACGTGGGAACCGGAATAATTTCACCGTTGTTTGCGGCGCCGACGTCATCCGTGGATTCAGATACTATTACGGTCGGTGAGCTCGCCGATCGCGGAAATCGATGATTAGAACGAGTCGTCTGTTTTTGTAATATAGAATGGAACCTCGAATTGATGGAACGGCTCTCTTGGGTGATTAAGCTTGTAAAACGGAATGATTATCGAGATTTCCTTTTAAATAGGACGTTAAATAATTATATTATAGATTTCTAGATATTTGATATGGAATGAGAGATAATGGTTTTAACGATGGAATCTTGAGAAATTCGAAAAGAGGTAATAGTCGTATAACTCGTGACAAGCAAGGTTTTCTTAAGGAGCTGAAATATATGATAATGAGTTTGTTAATAATATTTAACGGTTGAATCGTTGGCAAAACTGTTGGCGCCGGAAAATGTTCTTGGCAGTAACTGCGGCTAGATGAAACGCGAGTGAATTCCGAAAGTATTACAGAAATCTGATTTCATTAGTTGAATTCAGTGTTTCGATGCACATTATCGAACAGAAGTAGAATTGTTTAAAAAATGCCTGCACTAAAACCTTTGAAATAGAGTTTCCATCGCTCAGATCGAGCGAGTACCTCACAGCAGCGAGCGAGCGCGCAAAAAACGCGCGCGAGCCTCGCTTTATCAGGCTGGCCTGTTTTCTAGAACGTCTATTATAGTTTCCAAGCGAGCGCATTATTACCGCGACCTCTGCCGCGCAGCGAATAATGTTCGTATTTCAATTAAGTCGATTAAGTCCATTAAGCGGCCGATATACGAGGAATCCCGCTCGGCTTCCGCGAACAATTATTCACGCGGAAGCACGCCAGCTAATAACGCGCCGGCGAAGGGATTTTCGGAAAAAGTTATCTGGAACTGCGATTTAACACTAGACACGACCGGTTTCGATCTGTTTGCCTCGCAATTGGTATCTTAGGAGCATTGAATGCTAATGATATTGAAAATAGATCCACTTGGATACTAGATACTAGAAATAATTTATTACAATGTTTAGGATTTGATTTGCAAAATTATAGTCTTATATATAACATTAAGCTTTGCATGATGCATCGATACGTGGAATATTGAAATAAAATAACTCTCCTTCTTAATTTATATGTTCTCTCGTTAATTAGTTTCAAAGACCACCATCTGTATCTCATCGAATATTGAATATTTCTAGTGAAAAACTTTCGAGTGCAAAGGGTTAATCGCATCAAATGCTCGGTAGTTGTAGCGTCAAGTCCGTAGGAATGAATATGCACACTAATTTCGTTGATTAATCATTGAGTCGCTCAGAGATCAACTTGGTTCAGTTCATTCCTCGCTATTTCCTGATTTTCGTTCACTTCAATGGAATATTCTCTGTAGTCATTAAAGGATTCACTCGTTTTGACGTCAGAAATCCGTCTCAGCTTCTGAATGTATTGTAATCATTTCAGCGACTCAATTGTCGGTTTTATAATAGCATAATGAATCACTTTCCATTGAGCCGAGGCACTAAGTAAACAGTCTGCCCGGTACAATGGATCGTAATACAATAAGCAACTAAACTCGTTACGAACATTGTCTCAAAGATCGAAATTGCTTCATCCAGTCGAACCCATAGATGACTATCATTGCCAGTACTCTTACTAATAACATTCTATAAATCGACACATCTCGAAACAATCGGAAACGCGCGATCCAATAAGACTATCTACATCGCTGACAGTTTTCAAACAAAAGCGTCTCGTCAAGCGTTACTTAACGTTCACCGACGTTTCGCAACGAGTCCTTTTCTTCCACAATTCACCGCGCCCGTTCGCGATACGTTCTCTTTCGAAAGGTTCGATTAAGCAATTACGATCTCGTTATCGTAGGCCGTCCCCGGTGAATCTCGTTACGCTCGCGTAACGACGTCGCCGCGTTATCGGCCGTTTATCGCGAGCCAGCCGGTGAAAGTCGGGAAATTCGCTGCGAGCGACGGAGCGCCGTGGAAAACGAAGAGAACGCGAGCGGATTAACGCCGTAACTCGTCAAATTATCGAATCTCTGCCGGGGACAAGTAGGTGCGCTCGGGATACCGGTCGTTCCAGCGTTGAGATCGCGAATGTTACGCATCGATCTTATCCGGAACGGATGTTACGACATTAGGCGCGCGCGCGCGTGGACGGAGAACGGAGAACGCGAGATAACACGCGCGGCAATTATCGTAAACGCTTGTCCGCGGCGATGCACGCGCCACATTACGTCTAAATTCATTTGGCTAGGTTGTCCCGCCGACGATACCGATGTAGTTCCGATCGAGGAGAGCCTCGCCCGAGACCAGAAGCGAATCGTTTCGGGTTTTGCCGGTGAATCAGCGCCGCGATTCGGCCGGTCTCGGCTCGGCTCGACTCCGCTCAGACCTCCTTTTTATCTAGTCGCGTTCCCATTCTTTTCGAAGATACTCGGGTATTTGAGAAAAGTCGGGAATTGAGATAATGCGCGCGGAGTCGAGATAATATCGGGAAAAGAGGCGTTCGAGGCTGTGCAGCAGCGGAGCGAGCGACAAGATGGCCGATCGCTGGTGTCCCCCTTTCGCTTGTTATAGGTTTTCTGTGTTACGTTCGTCCCTTTGCGAATCGAGTAACTGTCTATGTATATTTTATTGCAAAACATATATGAAATGTTAAAGAGAATCAAAGTTTTATTAGAAATAAGTGTATTAATGATTTATTTCAAAGAAAAAGCTGGAATCGCGAGGCAGATACGTTGCAGAAGGGTGAATTTGATTTGCAAACGCTGTATGAACTCTAAATAACTTCTGTCGTGTTGTTGCGATATTATTCATCGATATTCGACGATCTTTGTATTCAAGCCGCGATCGTTCCACGAGCAAAGCGACAAACGCTGTCTCGTCGGAGGCCTTGAAAACGTCACGTCGCATATTCCGAAATATTACCGGGCCGCTCGATCGTAAATTCGTGCTACGATTACCTTTGAATAATCGCGGAACGTGAGCCGTTTGGTCAGCTGCAAGCCGTTCCGCGAGTATTCGCGATTTATCGGGAAACATTCGGGCAAGAAGCGCGGCGCTTCCTCGGCGAACGACTCGCGAGACCATTCAACGATATCGTTAATATCGCCGATACCGTGATTAGCGATACATCTATATTTAGAAGCGCGACGCGTACAGCGGAGGCCGCAAAAAGCTCATTTCGACGCCGCAAAAAGCTCATTTCGAAGCGGTTAATATTTACTCGCGCGATTCGCGGCGATGTTGCGGCATCGCCGGCGCCGTTAATGTCCGAAGGAAACATTAAACCTTTGTGGCGTCGAAAACTTATGCGATGCGGCGGCAAAAACGACCATTACCGATAAGAATGGAAGGAAGAAGAGGTCGGGCTGCGCAAAAACAAATTTACGTGGAAGCTTCAGCGATAGGCTTTTGCAGAAGGGAAAACATTTGAAGACGTTGTCACGGTTTGATGGTGTTTGCCGACACATTGCTGGGATATCTAACGACTACATTCGTATTTGTTATTTCTGTATCAATATTTGCGAGGTAACCTGTTTCCGAAGGTTCTCAGGTTGATTCTAAGTTTCAATTATCACTTTATCGTCTTAAAATCCGAGGCAATACCGATTTTCTCAGTTTCCTGCTTATGGCACCAAGATTCTCAAGCTTTTAAACATTCTCTGTACTCGTATAGAATCTATAGGTATATCAATAACAAATTGAACTGAGGAAACACAGGAAACAATGTGTGCATATTATATTAACCCGATTTAATTATTGAAACAGCAAGAGATCAGCACATTTCTGGTTTTTCTATTATCTAAGCAATTGGTATATAATTTAGCTTCGTCTGCTAAAGTTTTGTATTCAGAGAATCTTCGTCCGCAAAGGGTTGAACGTCGATATTTCCATAAAGATTCACAGTACAAGAGCTATTAACGACATATACTTACCTTTCATACTAAAGAAACGAGTGAAACACTCAAACACTTCCGTTTTACAAGCAAAAATCTAAAAACTGGCAATCATCTGATTCACCTGCACGCAGAACACGTAAAAATCTCGCGGATCTTCGAAACTTTGAGTTCAGCTCGAGTTTTTGCAGACCGAAATGAAATGCAGGCCGCGCGCGCGCGGCTCGCAGCTTGATGGTAACGAGTTTCCGTAATTCGATGATGACGGTGGCGAGCGAAACCGCCACCGCGAAAGTTCCCCGCGGAGAAACCTCCCGTCGGGCGTAACTGTCCGCGAAATTACGACGTTCGCGTCATGGAAATCCAACCCGCACGCCACTAACTGGAAATCGCTTGGCCGGCCGAGTCAGCCATTAAGATAATTGTAAGTTTGGTTTGACTGAAACGAGAGCCCGCAACCATTTCCGAGATCGTGTACGGCCGATCGTAATTCACGATCGTAATTCAGGCGACCGGCTGCGCCTCGAGGAGGAATCCGATCGAAAGAATCGTGTATCGTTCCCCTTCTTTTTCCTTTATCTTCCCCGGGTATCTGAAATTCTATGGGATAACGAATAATTTCAAAGAGCTCCGTTTCCCATCGCGTTTCGCGATTACTCGCACGCTGCATCTCGTGCATTCCACTTTTCTCTCTTTATGGTCGATGATCGGTTAGTTTCCATTGTTCGATCGACCTCTTGCTGCAAGCGAATTTAAAGAGTTTTAACCAAGTCTCGTGAAGAATGTAGTTAACACTAGAACTACCGAGCATTTAATACGATTAATATGCAATTCCCATAAAAATTGTAACAATAGATTATTTTCAGTTTCTTCGGATATTCATTGTAGTACTGAAATGAAACAATTTATTTTGAAAATCATTTCGAATATTCAATGCTTCAAAAACATCAATAATTGCTAAACAAACAAATCGAAACCAGTCATTTTGACCGGTACGGTAGTTGTAGTGTTAGTTAGTACAGTATATGTACGCTGATTTCGTTAATCATTTTAATGTAACAATGTATTGTAAGTTTGTCGTAAGTAAGATTGTCGATGTCATAAGACGCCATTTTTAGAACAAAAACGCCTCGTAGCACGTGTTCCGCAGGTGGTTGCGCCATTGATTTAGCAATATGCAAATTGAATTGCGAATTAATTCAAGCCTCGGTAGACGTACTTTCGAGTTACAGGAATTTCGGAAAGTCAGTTTAACTGGTCGGTTTGCGTTAACCCTTCACTGCCGAAGACTTTTTAAACACGAAGCTTGCATATGAAGCTAAATTGTACATCGAATGCTTAACCCCTTGACCTATGATTTCTTTCTCAACTCTGATCGATACGGCTACTTTGTCATTGATAATTTATTGGAAAAAGAAAAAAATTCTAAGCATATGTTAAGCCCATATTTCCTTTTAAGTATAATAGGTGATTACAGAGAAATAATATTTACTTTGAATTCGAATTAACTAATATATATATTTGTTGAATCATGTTGAAAATCTTCACCACGAGTCCCACTCGTTAACAAGGGGTTAAATAATAGAAAAGAAGGAAACTATACATCAATCCTTTGTTATTCAATAATTAAATCATTCATTCGCAACTTAGTATTCCAAATCTGAATATCTGACCTGCCCAAAGTTAATGATTTTAACGATGGAATCTTGAGAAATTCGAAAAGTCGAGGTAATACAGTGGTGTAACTCATGAGAATAGAAGCAAGGTTTTCTTAAGGAGCTGTAATATATGATAATAATGAGATTGTTAATAATATTATTGAAGGACCTGCCGGAATGTCGACATTCGTCCGCACAAGGGTTAAAGTTCCATTTTGTTCCCTTTTGCGAAATTCTCTCTCTCCCTCTCTCTCTTCCTCTCACTCTCATTCTTTTCTCCTTTTTCGAATGTATTTCGTTGCGGCGAATTCCATGGAATAATGGTTATTGTCTGTTTACAGTGGGCATGGCGGTGCTGATGTTCTTTCTGTTCGGCAAGCCGTACAAACGTGGATTCTTCTGCAACGATGAATCACTGTACCACCCGTTTCACTCGTCGACGATAACCAGCGCGATGCTCTACGTGATCGGCCTCTTCCTACCTATATGCACGGTGAGTCAACCGGCCGCGAATCGCTAGATTCGCGATCGTCGCCGTAAAAGAAGCGATCCGCGCGGCGTCCGTCGTCAATCGTGTTCCGCGTTCCACCGTCGTCCGCGCTTGCCCCATTTCGTATCGTTAATCGCCGATTCCGATGCTCGACTCGCTCGTTTCTCAACGGGAAACTGTCGCGAGATACAGCCGCGGTCTATAAATACGAATTACCGATCCGTGGATTCAGTACGATTTTATCAGCGATGGGGCAGCAACATTTCATATCGATCGGACAACGGCAGGGAGTGGTAGTTGGGAATTCTCGAAGTTTAGAGATTATTTCGCTAATAGATTATTAAGTAAGATGTTTGTAAGTTTTGTCTAACTGTTTTGGAATATTTAAGCTTGTAGTTGCATTCGTTACAACTGTTTATCGGTAATAATCTACTCTTGAAACAGAAAATTGATCTTTCTGTTCGTTTTACTCTAAACTGTACAAATCGGTATTGATGTTGAAATTAAAATTAATATTGTAATTGAAATTGAAATTTCGAAGGCGTTGCGCCAATTAGATTAAGAAGTTTGTAACTTTAAATGATATAATGGTCTCGAACTATTTAATCTTGTAGCTGCACTCGTTAGAAGTATTTATCGTTAATAATGTACTTGTGGAGCAGAAAATTCCATTAACATTAACATTAACATTAAAATTGACATTAAAATTGACATTAAAATTGACATCGACATAGAAATGGAGATTTCGGCAGCACCGTGGCCTTGATCTTGTCGATCGCAGCGTATAATGGCTGCAGCTCGTCGATCGAGAGAATCACTGCTCGAGCACTGGCGCGCGTGGAAGAACGACCGGCCATATGGGACGCAACCGCATCGGCGTTTCGGCGCTCGTGGGAATCGATTCGCGGTATCTGGGAGCGGTGCACGTGCATTCGCGAACAGAACGCGCTACGCCGATGTATTTTCGCCGAGCCGCAACTCACGCAACTCGCGCAATTCGCGCGGCTCGGCTCGAACAGACTGCATCCTCTATTTGTATCCTCTATTTGCATCCTTGGAAACCGCGCTCGGGTCTGCCACCGGAAGGGTCGTTAGCCACTAAAGGAAACAGAACACATGCGAAACCGGCGGAACGCGTACCGGCTTCCTCTTCGATACGTATTCTGGATTTACCGTGCACCAAGCGACTGCTGTGCAGTAACGCACGCTCGAATTCCATCATTTCGGGTCACAGTAGTCGAGTTTAGCCCAACGCGGACGAAGATTCTTTGAAATGTGCGAGATCGACGAGATAAAGATGAATTATATATCAATTTGATTAACGCGTTGAATACCATACGAGTTCTTAGAGCAAGATACACGGAATGACAATAATGTAATATCAAATTATTTCATTATTTAGGTAGCGTTATCTGCAATATAAGAATGTTTGCAATTAAGACGCCATTTTTACCTATCGTGTCTTTCTGAATTATAATAATTCGACTTGATCGACTTATGCTGCCACTTAGTCTTCCAAATATACTAATACTAAGTTGCAAACGAATGATTTAATTACTCGAATAGCAAGTAGGTTAATCATTGCAAAACAACGAAATCAGGAACGTGTCGTGTTATAAAGTTCATTAACTCTAGGTTTACGGAACCCGTCAATTTGACGGATGCTGAATTGATTAAACATTATTTAGTAATAGTTTTAGACTTTGACTCGAGCAATTACGCGAATACGCGTTGCAATGTTCTATCTTTGAAGCTATAGTCTTCGCGATTTCTACAGACGAACGTAGTTTTCGAAGAACAATAGGATAAAGTGTAGAATAAACGTCCGTAAACCTTGTTTCGCAATTATTGATACCTTAAAAACATTGATTATTCGACACGATTTCGAAAATAAACATTTTCACTTCCTATAACAAGTATTCGAAGAAACTGAAAGTAATCTATCGAATAAATGTTATTTCTTGATATTTTTCTGTAATAACACAATATTTGTGATCTCATTAGATAAGTACTCTTCTTAATTCTTTCGCATACACGCCCAGTCACTTCCGCATTTTTGTTAAACATCCACAAAAGTTGTTTAGCATCCAAACGGTTAAAACGAACCTCCCATCGGCCGGATCGGAGAAATAATCCCCCATACGACGAGCGCAACCGAACAAAGTCTCACAGTGACGCGTTGACACGCGATATCGCGCGACAGCGACGATCAGATTTGTCTGATGCTCCTCTCGCCTCGCCTAGTTCCTCGAAGGGACGCCTGCAGACGAGGGCGCCGGAGGAAATGAAAAAAACCTGCTCTGTCTTTTTATCTAATTTCCTGAGGACACCGCGGCCCGGCAGCTGTTCTTTATCTGCCGGTTGCTCGTTCGCCCGGCCAGATAAAATCCGTGTGCCGATCTAATATATTACGCTAGATATTTTTAAGCGTTCACTCCTGTCGAGTGGCGGCGGAGCAGGCGATGACTCGCTCCGAAATTTATGGCTTGCGGCACGCCGATCGCGAACCGTTTTCCACGCGGAAAGCGTGCGCTCCTGCGCTCGAACAGACGAGCATCGAGGCTTCACGCGAGCCGTGTCGCTTTTGTATCTTCCCAGCGATTCGAAAAAGATTCACGAACGTAAATCTTAACCCTTTGAATCAGTACAGTTTCCTTATTCTCTACGATTTAAGCATTCAGTGTTTAATTTAGCAGAATCTGAAGGTTTTGTATACTTCCAACAATCTTCGTCCGCAAAGGGTTAACCCTTTGAACTCTGTAGGCTCCAATATTGCACCAGTTATAATATTAACACATTGCGTACCGGCTAATTTTCAGAAATCTGAATTGTGTGGATGGCAATTTTCACTGAGGTCAACTTACATCACTATACATAGAAAAGCTTAGATATTATATTGTTATGTAATATATTTTAAATAGATAATCAATTCGAATTAAATTTTATATTTTTTCAATGCTGTGGTAATTAGCGAAGTTCCGTGGCTAAGTGTCTTTACATAAAAACGAGATTTCTCGTTACCGGTACGCAATGTGTTAAATATTTCAACCCTTTGCACTCGAAAGTTTCTCAATGGAAATATTCAACATTTCCCGACGAGATATAGGTCGTATTGTTTGAAACTAATTTAACGATAATTCATAGATAAATTAAGCAACAGAGTTTTATTTAAATATTTAACAATGAGAACTTTCATTTGAAATATTAAATATTCAACTTCATAGTTTTGTTGCATCGAATCAAGTGACTGAGAGTCACCTCAAAGAGTGCAAAGGATTCAGATAAAAATCCGCGCATTCTCGCGGATTTCCGCTTGGAGATCGCGCTCGGTTTCAGGAAACGTGTTTTGTTTGACGCTGCTTTCGGCTCGTCGCTGTTTCGAATTAACGCTGTCACCGCTGCCAGAGTGGTGGACGGCTCTAGGGGATCTGAGGAGCTTTTTGCGCACTGATTTTGATGAAAGTTGTAGGAGACGTGGCTGTCGGCGAAATATTTGACACGTTTTTTCTTGCGGGGGATGCTCTCGAGGACTGACGGCTCGTGTTGAGGGTGGAAAGTTAAAAGTATCTTTTGGATCTTTGAGATTGGGGTGGAGAAGAGACAGGTTTGTTTATATTGTCGTTTGAAATGAAGAATTTAGATACTACAGTTATTAGATTTTCCACACATCCAAATTTTCTACTGGAAAGGAAAATAAAAGATCAAAGGAATGTTATAGCATTTTTTATTTTCACTAAAAATACTATAAAAATTTGTCGCAGATTACAATACCATCTGTAGTGCTAAGGGTTAATGGTTAACACGTTCCGTGCCACGTGTACCACCTATGGTACACGCCGATTTTTGTAAGAAAATATTTTTAATAGACACATGGTCACGGATGGTGCTATACAAAGTAGTGAACACATAAAGAAACAATATCAAATTACAAAAAAAATGATCAAATACCTGAATACAACTTATTATTTCACTTAAAAGATCAATACAGTTCATAAGCAAAGATAACCGAAGTTTCCGTGGCACGGAACGTGTTAACCCTTTAGATTAAGCTAAATAATCCACCAATCGCTTAATTAACATGAAAAGAAGGAAACCACACGCTGATCTCTTGTTTCATTAATCTAATCATTCCCAAATACAACAATTTCATCTCTCTACAATGCCGACATTCGTCCACAAAGAGTTAAGAAACTTACAGTCGGAAACGAAACATTCGCACTCAAGTCGAATTATTCGAACAACGAGAGATCAGCGCGCGGCGCTCTTTCTGCGGTCGTTCGAGGGTTGTTTATACAATTCCACTGTAGTAAGATCGGCGCGCGCCACGAACGGCCGGCTATCCGAGAGATAATCATGCTACAAAGGGATTCTATTACAACGTAATGAGAAAGATTAAAGGGTGTCGTGTTTCGGCCACTTTTAGCTGTCGTGTAACGAGCCCCGCGAACAGACGTTCGCGCGCGGACCCGAAAAAACGAACGCTGCGACGACACGCGCGTAATGCCGCGACTGTACCACCTCGGACCCACGTGACTTTAGGGTGGACGTTTTGTAGACCCCCACCTTGAACGGTTAATTGGATAATCAACTCGCGCGCGTTCCGAGATTCGCGGAACTCGGCTTAAAGTTAGCCGATCTCGCACCCGGTAATTGGATTCCGCGTTTAGCAACGCTATTTTCGGGTCTTGATTAACGAGACGCGCGGTATTAATAGCGTGTCAGGGAAAGACGGACGACGTTTGTTTAATGGATTAATCGCGTTGCGCGCCGATGCGATGGGAACTCGCAGACGATGTCTGTTCACGTGTACTGCGAATCGAGAGGATAGGGGGACGTGTGAACGTTGGTGCCTCGGTTCCGATCGTTTTCGTTGTTGGATGATTCGAGATAAATGTGTAGGAATATGTGTGAGTATATATTGTTATGTGAGGCTGTAGGAAAATATATGGAAATGTATGGAATTGTAGGAAAGTATGGAAAATTAGGTGAAACTACAGAAAAGTGTGTACAAGCAGATAAGATTATACAAAACTTTATACAACTATATGAAACTATATGTAACTATATTATACAACTATATAAGACTATATAAAACTATATAAAACTATATAAAATTATATAAAACTATATAAACCTAGGTAAAACTATAGAAAAGTATATACAACCACATAAAACTACATAAAATTCTACACAGCTGCATGAAACTATACATAACTATATTATACAACTATATAAGACTATATAAAGCCATATGAAATCATATAAAACTATATAAAGCTAGGTAAAACTATAGAAAAGTATATGCAACCACCTAAAACTACATAAAACTCTATACAACTCTATAAAACTACACATAACTGTATTATACAACTATATAAAACTATATAAAACCATATGAAATTATATAAAACTATATGAAGCTATATGAAGCTAGGTACAATCTTTATATAGTCTCACATAGTTTCACATAGTTGTATATAGTTTTATATAGTCTCATATGGTTGTATATACTTTTCTACAAACAATATAAAGCTAGGTAAAATCATAGAAAACTACATACAACCACATAAAACTACATAGAACTCTACACAGCTACATAAAACTATATAAAACAGACTACAGAACGATCCGTTCTCTCGAGCGCGGAAGAGATTACAAGAGCAGCCAGCGGGGTGGCGCGTCAACCCTTCTCATTGTCAGATTCCCGAGATACCGGGATACCACAGGGCCCCGCGATACCACAGGTAGAAAATCCATGAGCCGTGAAACGGTGAGACGATCTCGAGCCGACTCGACTCGACTCGATTCGGCTCGGCTCGAGTTTACTGAACGCCGAAAGAACAGGGCAAACACCCGCGGACAGAATTCCCGTGAACCGATCGTGCTGGGAAGAGGGATCGCTGCTAACAAGGGCCAGCTTATTATTTCAAGTGCTACTGTACTCTTCCGCGGGTTAAACGAATGACACTCGAATCTATTGAGAGCGACAACACGCGATTGCCTCTGATTGCCGCATCGAAAATCGGTGCGCGCCGACCGGGCAGCTGGTTTTCCGTTGCCAGGAATCTCGGGCGGAACTTTGTTAATCCCCTTGTCTCCGCTAATTGAAGCTGTCTGAACGTTTCTCAAGGAGATACGCTTAACTTCTGGCGTTCTTAACGCACCAGTTATCGAAAGAAACCGTGTAACGTTGATTCTACCCGTTCTATTCATTCTTATTCTTCGTTTTTCTGTTGGTAGACTTTTCACGAGGAGATACGCTTAACCCTTTGCGCTCGAAAGTTTCTCAATGGAAATGTTCAATAGTTTTCGACGAGATATAGGTGATATTACTTGAAAATAATTTAACGATAATTCATAGATGAATTTAATTTATTTAATTTGAAATATTAAATATTCAACTTCATAATTTTGTTGTATCTGGCGTTCTTAACGCACGAGTTATCGAAAGAAACCGTGTAACGTTGATTCTACCCGTTCTACTCGTTGTTATTCTCCGTTTTTCTGGTGGTAGACTTATTGTTTACTCGAAATAGCATTCTCTGATGCTTGAAGCGTTAATCCGATTGAATATTTAATGCAGGGACATTTCTATCCATCGAAAATGCACAAATTATCTAAATAAATCGCATAAAATCGAATACACCCCTTCCTTTAATTCTTGTTCGCCATTTTTCTATTGTTAGGCTTATTGTTTACTCGAAATAGCATTCTCTAATATTTGAAACGTTAATCCGGTTGAATATTTGACGCAGCACTTAGATCCATCCATCGCAGATGCAGAAATGATCAAAATATACCATAGAAAATTGAACGTACCCCCTTCCCCTAATTCTCGTTCGCCATCTTTCTCTCGGTAGACCTGTGATTTACTCGAAGTAACATTCTCTGACGCCCGAAGCGTTAGTCTGGCTGAGTATTTAACGCAAAGGCACTCGCGTGCATGCTTCTCGACGCGAGAATGTTGAAAGTAAACCACAGATTGTAAATCCCCTCTATAAATTCTACTCAGCCCCGATCGGACTCGATTAATTATCTCCGTGCGACCAGGTGTATCCCTTAAAAGGGATCCATCGCCGTAAAATTCTCTACGGGAAACCCTAGGAATAATAAAATGCCGGGATCAGCTTGAAAAATGTGGATGCCTACAGCTGGGAGGAGGTCACTCGATGAGGAATGCGGGTCTCGTTGGTCAACTTTCGTCTTTCCTCGTCAGATTTTCGATATTAACGCGTTGTTCACCGGTCACGAGTTTACTCGTGTTTGCGCTTGCATTAGCTCTTTCAACTTTTAAAACGCGAAACCATGAGGAACTTTACATTTTATTCCATCGTTCCTAGAAAACAACACATTTGTTCGAGAATTCAAGAACAGAAAGTTACAATGCATCAATGAAAATCGGTTTAAACTGTGATCGAATAATGTTTAACCCTTTGAACTCTGTAAGCTCTAATATTGCACCAGTTCTAATATTAAATATTTCAATCAATCTTAAAGAAACTACCCTAAAATTATTCGATTTTCCACACACCCTAATTTTGTACTAATAAGGAAAATAAAAGATCGAAGAAATGTTATAGCATTTCTAATTTTCACTAGGAATACTATAAAAATTGCAGTTGCTGATAGATTACAGAACAACATGGAGTACTAAGGGTTAAACATTGAAATCTTTTAAATTAAATTTAAATTCGACTCTTGCTTCTGCGCCATTCGACAAGTCACCAAATGATCTACCAGCAGTATTCACCTACCGCATCGCGACCGATTGTTGTAGAAATAAATGAATTGTCCCGAGATACATGACACCGTGGCCGTTTATCGTCCGCAGCGACGGGGAAAGAACGGATGAGTCCCGGGGAACAGGTAAAAACGACCGAACCTGCCGTTGTATTTCATTCATTCGCGCCTGTCAGTTGTATCACCTGGCTCCTCTCGGTCTTTATCTGGAATCTGACCGGTTAACCCACTTTTGTCGGGAGGCCGTGACAGATCGCTGGAAACCCGCGCAAGAAATTACCAGAGGCGAGAAGCCGAGTCTCTCAAGAATTTCTCGTGTTCTCGCTTCCTCTGTCTCGACGTTGCTCCACCTTTTAGGGACTATGCACGCGATACCATTTATC
Source organism: Nomia melanderi (assembly GCF_051020985.1). Lineage (NCBI taxonomy): Eukaryota > Metazoa > Arthropoda > Insecta > Hymenoptera > Halictidae > Nomia > Nomia melanderi. The sequence continues at coordinate 9,372,677 of NC_135000.1, forward strand.
CCGTGCCATTTTGGAAGAACGAAGGCGTAGATGTGTATTACCCGTTCTTTCTGGGAAAGAGAAACTTTGTTTCGCTGCTGTGTTGAAGTAATCGCGGTTGTGGCGCTGGCGATTTTCGATACATATGTGGTTACGTAGTTTGATGTAGTTTGTAGTTTTATGAAGTTTGATATAGTTTGACAAAGCAAATTTCAGCTTAGAACTCTGAACTCGAGTGCTTCAGAGCAGAGCCATTTAAAATTTCTCATTACAAACCGTGAAGTTTCGTCAATTTAATATATTATGATGTTTGAAATACAACTATGACTATTTTTTTCATGCTTGTATCATTTATTTGTACATTAATATGCATCTCCTATTAAAATTGCTTCGCCTTGCCAATAATGTCACAGAGATAATGTTCCAAACTTAATTAATGTCAAGATATTGTTCCAAATCTCTCCTAAACCTCAGAAGAACACAGCAAAACCTCGTCTAGCTCTATCCTAATCTAGAAACACGTAAATTCTGTTCCAGATGATCGTGGGCGAATACATACACGCGAGGCACTGCGACACCGAGCCACCTAGGACGCTGTTCGGACGAGATATTCCTCTTTGGATATGGAACGCATACCAAAAGGTTAGTATCATTAACCAATAATTACAAGGAAACATCAGTTTTCTAGATATTCGCAAAAATACGTCAAGAATCGAACTTTCACCCTTATCCACAAAGATTAACCCTTGTATGACCTTGATCTTGACTATATTGGTCAAGGTCATTGTTCTGTACATCGAGGACTTCAAACTTTTCAACAATGATTATTGCATCAGAAATCCCGAAGCATTGTTTCGCATAGAAACGTTCGTTTTCGTTTATCGAAGTTCCTTCGAATGTACTTAACCCTTTGCTCTCCGTATCAAATTTAAAATTCTTCTATTATCAATTATTATACTTCAGAGCAAAGATTAGAAGACATGGAACATTAATAATAAATCTGTTCTTCTTAATAAATCATTAATTAAAGCAGTTGTATCACACTCGAGAAATAAATTTTAAAGCAAGGGGTTGGCATGCGTTCCCGAGCTCGATTCGCATAATAGAGATCCCGGAGGGATCGGTACCGCGACCAATTACCGAAACGTCAGCCACAATGTCCCGAACCCCTGTTTCAGATCGGAATCTTCGGATTCGGCGCAGCCACGACGGTGCTGATCACGGACGTCGCGAAGTACACGATCGGCCGGTTAAGACCTCATTTCATGACCCTCTGCGTGCCGAACATTAATTGCAGTCTGATCGAGAATCAGCACCGATACATCGAGGACTACATCTGCACGGAGAACATCTCGTCGAGGCTGTTGAAGGAAATCAGGTGGATATTCCGTCGCTCGTGACGATCGCGCGCGAGAATTCGGAGCGTGTCGCAGGCTCGTCGAGTTGAATGGAGCTGCGCGGCGCTTGGCAGGGACAGTTTCGTGCGGAGATTTGAGGAATCGACGATAAAAGCTCACAGAGAATTCATTCATGCTCCGGGCATCCCTTAACTTCTGTTTAGCCGGGGAGGGGACGCGCGAGCCAGCGTTTCCCAATCTTCCGGAGGCGGAATCGCGACGGTGGCCGTTTCATTCGCCGGTTCCCCGAATCGGAATTATTCGAGATTGCTTTCGCACATTCAATTTTCAACGTTGCTTTCTCTTTGACCTACACTCTTCAATGCGAATCGGAGGATCAAGAGGCGTCCTTTCCAGTTTCGAGGAGATTGTTATAGCGGAGATTATTGTGGTACTTCGATGCGATGAGAGTCACTTAGAACTCCGATCGCTCGAGAGAACTTCCCTTTTATTAGGATCTCGCGAAGCTTCTCTTTCATCGGGATTTCCGAGAAGTTGGCAAGTTGACCCGTGCGGATGCAACTCGACTAATGGCTGTGTATGTTGAGGAATTAAACCCATCGCTATAAGTGATGCTAAATTTCTATGATGCACATTGTACTAAAAAATAGTGAAGGAAACTCAAACCCATCACTTCTAGCGATGGGTTCGAGTTTTCTAAATTTCTATGATACATATTGTACTCAAGAAAAGTGAAAGAAACTCAAACCCATCACTTCTATCGATGCACCGCCACGTGTTTCACGTGAAAGTACAGTAGCAACGTTCCCGTCGCGGAAGGAGCTTCTTAATTCGAATCGAATCCCGTTCATGCGAATAACCAGACCTTTTCTCATTGTCATTCGCCGCTACCGGGCTGGCTCGGCCCAGCTCGGCCCAGCCTGGCCCTTTTTTTCCTCGTATCCGTTGAAACCGGCTCGAGGTACTGTCCAGGCAAAAAAGCAACGGAATTGTGCGCTTCGCCTCGTGAACTCGGACGGAGGATCCATCGATCGATAGCTGATCGACGAACTTTCTAAAATTTCACTGTCTCATCTGACATAGTTGTACAATAGAAAATTCTATCAGGTCCAAAGCAATACATTTATAATGCGCAGAATGTTTAAAACCTTGCTTTACAGTAGCTAAAAGGTTAGCATTTTAGCTACCATAGTGTTCATATATCATCTTTTTTAACTATGGCAGCTCAATTCTTTCTCTATCATCTATAACTATGCACACCACAGTCTAATCTAACATAGTTGCCCAATAGAAAATTCTATCAGTCCCAAAGCAATGCATTTACAACACGCAGAGTGTTTAAAACCTTGCTTACTCCTTGTATCTCCAAGGCTAGACTCGGTATCTAAAATGCTAATCATCCTGAAACGTTACATTCGCGACAACCCAACGCGAATCGCTGGAACAGCTCGTTAGAAACCCGTAATATCGGAATCTACCTTGCCGTTACCGTTGCGCAAACACCCGTGGGTTCGCGGAAAGAAGCAAACAATCTTCGCCGGCTATCCCCTACCGCGCTCCGGCCAAAGTAAACACAATTAAGATTAAATAATACGTTCCGCGGAACCAGTTCCACGAAGAGGGCGTGCTCAAAAGGAAGGAAAGGAAGCAAGGAAAGGGGCGGAACGGGCGGAGGGGGCAGATAATATCCGATTAAAGCAGCTTCTTTGATGCCCAATTACTCTTGCAAATGGAGGTCCACGGTGCGCCGTCTACCACGGGTCCACTCCCGGCCCCTTCCTATTTCTCTCTTTTTCCTCTTTGGCTCTTTCGCGTCCTTTTTTTTCACCTACGGGATCTTTACGATCCCCGGGCCCCGGGTCCGGCGATTGTAATCGGCACGGAACACGCCCAGGAATTAATTCCGATAAAACGAATAGGGTCCCATTACGGGACGGCGCGCGCACGGTTGACGATCCGACCGCCACGTTGAATAATAAAAGGAGAATTTGTTGCGCGTAACGATCGCCGCACGAGATTTATTCGACGCGGCACGATTTATAACGTCCATCTTTTGCAGATTATCCTTCCCCTCTGGACACTCGTCCTTCTCCGCTTACACGATGGTCTACCTTGCGGTAAGCATATTTTGTCTTTGCTTTTTACGCTGCGAGTCTCTGTCGCAGTGGTGCTCGCTTAACTCTTCGCGGACGAACGACAGTTTCGATGGAACGTTCGCATTTGGAGGACCGAGTCGCGAACGAGCCAGTCGAACAGCAGAGCACGTGGTCTCCTCTTTTGTCGATTAACCCTTTGCACTCGAGAGGTGACTCTCAATCACTTGATTTGATGCAGGGAAACCAGGAAATTGAATATTTAGTACTTTAAATTAGACTTTGTATTGCTATGTGAAATATTTCAATAAAAAAGCTTCGTTATCTTGTCGGAAAATGTTGAATATTTCCAGTGAAAAACTTTCGAGTGCAAAGGGTTAAGTGATTGATATGTAATTTAGCTCGATCTGCTGACGGTTTTGTATATTTCAAAGTCTTCGTCCGCAAAGAGTCGAGTTCCTCGGGAATCTGCTCGGTTTGATTCCACTGCGTCTTCCTATTACTGTTTTCGAACTCGATGGAATATGATCTCGGTAGATAGAATGGATAGGATGAGAGGACACGGGTCAAATTGTAAACGTGCAACAAAATTTTCATTGTAATCATCTCGATCTTAGCTTCTCGATTATAGTACCGATGGAATGTTGAGGTCCTCCCCTTTGAAACGAGTACAAACACGACGTGGATCGGTCTAGTTTTATAATTCCATGGAAACGAACCTTTAGCCTCGTTAATTGCACTCAGTTGGTGATACTAGTCCGATTCCTATCGTGTTTGGACTCGTTTGAACCGCGACGATCTCAGAAGTCCACTGGTACTGCGTTCGTAAAGTTCAAATTGCAATTGAAATTTTCCTCGAAGCGAATAGCTTCGTTCTGCTCGGTTAAATTTCACCGACGCGACCCGGGATTGTACGATTTAAGCGAGCATCGAACTGGACCTGCTCGTGAGATATTGAATCGGTTTGTTCTCCGCGTTGCCCAGTTGTACCTGCAGTTGCGGATGACCTGGAAGGGGAGCAAATTGCTGAAACACGTCCTTCAGCTGGTGTGCATCCTGATGGCCTGGTTTACGGCTCTGTCGCGGGTCTCCAATTACAAACATCACTGGAGCGACGTTCTGGCGGGTTCGACCCTTGGCACCGTCGTGTCGCTGGTTGTGGTAAGCGTTTATTCCTCTTAACTGTCCCATTGTGCGGTCGTAAATTACCCTCGATCATAAATGCGAAGGAGCTTAGGTAACTCGGGTGATTTGAATTTTTACGACCCCCTCCTCCCGTGCGCGCGGCGCACAATGTAAACATAACGACGATCGAACGATATCGAGACTCGATCCATTCGCGACTGGACGCAGGCTTCGTTTTTTTCTCGATTATCGGAATCTAGAGCGATCCTACTTAACACTTTGACTGTCGCGTTTTAAGCTTGACCCCTCCTTATAATAACGTGAGATGTGTAGTGTAGATTTTAACCCTTTACGGACGAATGTCGACATTTCGATATCAGATGTTTATATTCGGAACGCTAAATCGTAGATGAATGATTTAACCCTTTGAACTCTGTAGGCTCCAATATTGCACCAGTTATAATATTAAATATTTTAATGAATCTTAAAGAAACTACCCTAAAATTATTAAATTTTCCACACATCCAAATTTTGTACTAAGAAGGAAAATAAAAGATCGAAAAAATGTTATAGCATTTCTAATTTTCGCTAGGAATACTATAAAAATTAGTTGCAGTTGCTGATAGATTACAAAACAACCTGGAGTGCTAAGGGTTACTTACTCGAACAGCAAGGGATCAGTGCCTAGTTTCCTTCTTTCTACTACTTAAGCAATCGATATATAATTTAGCTTCATCTACTGAAGCTTTCGTATATTTCAAAGTGTCTTCGTCCGTTAAGGGTTAAAGAATCGAAGTAGCATGAACATTACTCGATCCCTTTGAATTCGAATTGAATATTAGTCTTGTATTATCTGCTATTATATCAATGCACAAAATTCTGTCTTATTAACTTCGAAGTAGTCGTTGAACGATAGCCGAGAAACAAGCCGTGAGGCAACGGGTTAAGGCGGAACGCGGTTCGAGGTGTGAACCGTTTCGAAACTGTTCGTAGGCGATCTGCGTGGCGGACCTGTTCAAGGAGCGGACCGAGCGGCCAACGGACGAGAAGCACCGCTCGAACGATTACGAGACGGGAGCCGGCACACAGGTGAATAATGGCGCTAGCAATCGCATCTGTTGACCTAACGAGCTCGCTCTTCGCTTGCTGACCGCAACAAGGCCGTGACTGTCTTCTAGTTGCCTCTGGGAAGCTAGTCCTCCACTCGGAAGGGACGGGACGCCGCTCGCCTGGACGATCCGAGCTCGATCGGTCGCTCGATCCAACAGCAAACTGCCTTACGCTGGGACCGCTGACATCGTCGCCTGCTCGACGACACACGCCTAAAAACCTTGATGATCCGACGCCCGTCGCGTGATCGTAATCGCCATTCATCATGATCATCGTCGAAGGAATTCCGCGTCTCCTCACCTGTCCCGATCGTTCGGTGGCGGCTTTTCTTCCCTTTGTTCTCCTTGATCCAGCTTTGCCGTGTTGCTGGGGCAGTCGAGGAGCGACGATCGTCTCTCGTCTATTTTAACCTTTAACCTTTTAGCTACGCCTTTTTACCGTGACATTAGAAATGTCGGAGATGCTCGCGACGAATGCGAAAGAAATTAGGACAGTCGAGCGATACGTTAAACGTATCTATAGACAATTCAGTGGCATACCGGTTGACACTAGGACTACCATGTTGGTCGAAACGACTGATTTCTAATGATTTTTACGATTATTCCCAAGGTATTTATTTAAGAGACGATTAAAGCTGACTTAGCATTACCTACACTAATACAGGTGAATTGAAATCTTAATAAACTCACGCTTTTAGCTATGAAGAAAGTTTGGAAAACTTAACCGTTCGAGTGTCTTAGCTAAACCGAATTAGCTTTTGTTTTTGAAAAGATTGTAAATAGCGATCGTTCCGTTTTCCATTTCTAAGTAGGCAATAAAAATAAATAATTAGGAAGACGAAGTTAATTTTACTCTATGAACCGACAGAATGGCGGCTCTTAGTATAACGGAGAGCCGCCATCGCGCCGCTCGGCACTCACACGGTTAAGCGCTCGGTAGTCCTAGCGTTAAAGCATCCACGGAAACCAATGGAGTAGCTAAAAGGTTAACGCTGACCACCCTTGGGACGTGTTCGTACTACCCCTTTTACTTCCCATCGGGTGATCTCTGTTCCACCTCGAATCAGGGAATCCAGACCAGCGAATCGTTGAAGCATTTAACAGTGAATCTGTCCTAGTAACGCGAATCGAACTGTTACGCGAGTACTCGGCTCCTATCTTTCCATCTCCATTCGCACGCTTGATCTCCGATAGCTTCGACTGTCGATAGACGGCCAGGAGTTCGCTCTCCGAAGTTTGCTCAGCGGAGTATCTGAGATAACAGCGATAATTGGATCACGAACGCGGCGCTCCCGATTTCGAGAGCCTCGGAAGCGATGCATTTACGCCGCGGCCACTGGCGATCGACTGCGATCGCAGGAAACACGCGGATATGCCCCGAGTTTTCATTTCGCCCGCGTTATCTCGCGTCGCGCGGGACAACGCGGGGCCGCGCGTTAGTTTCGAGGATGTATTTATTTCTTGTTGAACGCTATTTATTTAGACGCGAGCGACGGTTCTCGTTGGTGTCGATTGTTAGATTGTTGTGTACAGTTACCCGGGAAATTTGTGCCGCGCGAGGGTAACGCGGCTTCCACCCTCTAAGCTGTCATTATTCCGCGCGAGACGATCGGAGATTAGACGAGAATGATATATATATATATATATTGAAGCATCGAATCAACTGTCACTCCTGAAAGCGAGATGTTCGTTGAACGTTGTTGATCGCGTTCAGCATATTATTTATTAGATTATTTATTGCGCCGCATCGCGGTATATACTTGCATATTCGTACACGTATACATACTATTATACACTAGCTATTTAAGATTCAACGGCTCTGTAAAAGTTCGTAGAACCTGACGTAGAACGGGACATCGAAAGGAAACTTATTATCAATTGCTCGTAGGATGTGTAGGGTGTTCAAAGGGTTATTCGCGGATGCATGAAGTTTACTGTAAAACGTTTAATTATAGAGTTTAGGTGTCGAGGAAATGCGCGGAAAGTATAGAAGCCACGTTCCCCGCGCGACACGAGTTTTTCGAGCTGCGTGCGAAACTGCTTCGTCGACGGAAGAATCGACTCGGTTAACACTAGATCTACGGGGTTCGTTTTAATTGTTTATTCTATTGGTTCTAATGTTCTATATCGATTGTAAAAATTGTAGCTTCGAAACTGGGCTGTTACAATGTGTATTCTCGTAATTGTACGAGTCAGAATCGACGTGAACTGTTATTAAATGATGCTTGAAACGTTCGGTATCCGTCGAACTGACGGGTTCCGTGAATCTAGTGTTAATCAGAGAATTTTTAAATGGCCGGGCCGCGATACGTGCGGAAAATTCGGTGTAGGTTGCGTCGAGAACCTAAACATTCGAGTGAAACTGGTTCGTTCTCTCAACCGTTTGTATCGCGACGTAACCCGTGAGGGTTATAACTCGAGATTCGCAATTTTATTCTTGTACAAGACTAGATTTCAGTAGTTACATAGCATCCTTGTTGCTCTTTTCGGTGCTCTCGGTTGATCCTGTTGCAGTTTTTCTACTTGTTGTCTACATTTAAACGAGCATACGTTTGCTAACAAGGGAGGCTTTCCAATCAGCGCCAGATCATGACACATGACACTTGAGGGTGTCTTCACCCTTTCAAAGAAGACGTTACAATAAGAAACGTGTCAAATATTTCCTAAAGAACTACGTCCCACATAAGTTTCATCGAAATCTGATTGAAGAGATTCCCTTGTAAATAGAGATAATCCCCGATCGTTTACCAACGAGGTTTCCAACGAGAGTAGCGGCGTTGTTTATATCTCATTTCGCACCGCGATCGCAGGAATGGCGGAATTTCTAGTATTGATCGTTTTTATGATACACCTACACGCCTAAGTACTCTTAGAATTAGCGTTAGAGTTACGAACGGGATTTGTTATTTACGACCGACGGTTTCCGAGGAAAGTTTTCTTCCCAGAGGGAAGACGAGCGTCCTCATGACGCCGCGGAATAACGTCGTCACGATATTAGAAAGTGACACGATGAAATACTTACAATTAACCGTACGGTCTCGACGGTGCGGCGCGGCGCTTCTCTCAAAGACTATTTAGGTATAACGATTTCCTCGTTTCACATTGAACGCCAACGTCGGGTTGGTTTCCGGTTTAAACGAGGCGGAAGCGACAGGTCTCGTGTACGGATCGCAGCAGCGAATCGCGACGCATCGAATGTAATGCAAAGTATTAAATCGTTATTTAAGCAGTTCTAGCGCGCTCTCACGGGAACGCGTAATATTGCGTCTGTGCGTGCGCCTGTATACCTGTACAATCTATTTCTGTAGGCATGTAGTTGCATACAGGGTGTCGAGTGACTGGTACAACCGCACAGGGGCTGAAAACAGCGGGAAATATGGAATAAAATTGTTTCATCGCGTTGATTTGGATCTACCAGCGTCACGAAAATGCGAACCTGGCACTCGTGACTTCATAAGGGCGGAGCTACCGAGCGACTGACTCCGTCCATCCGCCTCCGCAGCGCCGAGGCACCCAATCGCGAGTCCGGGGAACGCTCTCCCCGCCCTCCGACGCGCGAGCCGGCCAGTGGGCGTGGCCGCCACAGCGAATCGTGCGAGGGAGGCGTGCATCGTCGAATCCGACCACTCAGGCGAGAGTGCCAGGTTAGCTGCGACGAATGACACGCGACACCCTGTGCACGCGCACGCATATCCGAGTAAGCGCGTAGGTATACTTCTAGTTTACAGAATTATAGATTCTTGTGATTCTATAGACGAGTCGAACGGTCGCAATACGACCGTCGGCCCTCCCGATCGATTTTCTATTAAACTTTCTACGTAATCACCGTCATTCGACGTGCTGTTCGAATTGCGTGGCCGGAACGCCTGGCGACCGACAGTGTAAACCTTTCGCGAGACGATGTTTCACGTTCATCCGAAATGGACCGAATTACGAACCCGTACGATTGTTATATAGTCTAATCGAGCGTGCGACGCGATCTCATCCCTTGTCTTTCGAACTCCCCAAAAGGTGGCGAGAAGAGAATCGAGTCTGTCGGTGCCCTTTTGCTTTCCGACACCTTCTGGCGAGTTTCAAAGTGAAAGTAGTCTGGTAATTATTCGTTTACACTTTGCTCGTTACGCGTGTTACGCGGAGCGACTGGCAACGACCGGCGGAACGTACGGGACGAAAACGAGAAAACATAACGTATGCTTTTTTTTTCTTTTCTTTTTTTCTTTTCCGGATTCTTGAACATTGTTGATCCTCGTCCTGTATCGTCGCGAAGAAGCTGGAGGTTGCCCGAAGCACCGCGCAGATTTCTATACGGTGCTCCTCGAACAGACAATTTGTTTATATATATACACGATGATGCCGCGTCATCGGTCGTCGATCATCGATCATCGATAGAACGGCAAGTATTCTGTACCTGTACACCGTTGACAGACGAACCCGTGTACTGTTTCTACCTTTAAGATAGAGATCTTTATTTATTTTCTAAAAGATATATCGTGTAGAATTAGTTCGCGAACGGTGGCTACGACAGATCGCGCGTAGAGTTCACCTGCGGTTTGCGCTCTGAACCTTGAGAACAATAAAAATTCGAAACGATCCTCCGCGAGGAATGATTCTTCGTCCCCTCTCTTGCGATGATTTACGTCTTCTTGCCAATTACGATCGACGGCCCGAAAGAACGCGACAGAAACCTAGGGATCTGTTTTCAACGCGAAACTCGTCTCGGGACCAGGCCTGGGAATACTCGTGCGAAAGTGAACGGAAGAAAAGGAGAAGGTGAACGAACAAGAAGAAGAAGAAGGAAGGAATCGAGATACGAGAATGCTAAACGGAAGAGACGGATGGAACACGAGCGAACTACCATCGATCTCTTCTCCCCCGTCTAGTTTCTGCCAAGCGATTATCGGAGAACCGTACAGCTCGGTCCAAGTGGAGTTCCATCATAGAGATTGCCTGATGATAACCGAGGTCATTGCTTCAGTCATCATTAGCGGAACAAGTCTTTACTCCGCGGATCAAACCGTATTGCCTGGTACGGTGTAGAATAATCGACCGACCGAGTACGGAGAACTCGATTTTACGTCGGGGGACCGATGTTTGTTAACGTTAGAACTACCGAGCACTTTTCGAAATGTATATAGAAACTAGAACAGTGCGTCTGACTTTGATTTATGATTCAGATTTCGTGAATCATCTTTAACCCCTCGAAGATTCTTTGAAATATAGGAAACCGGATTAAGCTGAATAATACAATTGCTTAATTAACACTAGAAGTACCGTACTAGACAAAATGACTGGTTTCGATTTGTTTGTTTAGCAATTATTGATATCTTCGAAGCATTGAATACTTGAAATGATTTTGGAAATAGTTTCACTTGAGTACTATGAGTATCCAAAGAAACTGAAAGTAATCTATTGTTACAATTTTTATAGAGATTACGTATCAATCGTATTAAACGCTCGGTAGTTCTAGTGTTAATAGGAACAGGGAAACTTCATGCTGTTTGACTAATTATCATTTGTTTTTAGTCTTCCAAATACAATTTCGTCTATCTTTCTAATCATTGCGAAACGAAGACATCAGGAATTGTTTCGATCTATCTGGTGTTAGTGTTAATTGCGGTGTCGAAGTTTATTTCCATTCATCGGCGTCATCTTCCAGGTATCGGTGTGCTCTAGATCGTTTCAATACGAACCATTTAACAAATGTTCCGTGTAATTCGTGAAATTCGATGGTTAAAATTCGGGATTCGCTTGCTTTCGCTTCAAGAAACAAAATGGCCGCTTCCGCGGTGAAAATGCTGTGCTTCTCAAAAAGTTTCTTTGAATTTCAGAGCGAATTAGTGTCGTTGCGAATGAATACCAGATCGTACAATGCAACTTGAAGGATCGCGGAGGACGCAGTTGAGGAATGATGGTAGTCTTAGGGAAAATCTGAAACGGTAGCGACGATAACGAACGGTACACAATGGAACACGAGTGGGCGCACGTGAATATTAATGTTGCTCCGGTATCAACGTTGAGTAATTTTCTGTACAGAGATAGAAGATATAAGCGGGAAGACTTATCTCTCTGTTATACAATAATATTACGATGTCGCAATAACGACGCTGCCATGTTTACCTACAATTAACTATTTTAATTGTAGAAATTATAACGATATAACAAAATTTGATATATATGATTAATAACGAATTAAATGAATCTTACGAATATTGCGTCGAAATAATTATGAATATGTTTAATTATTCGTTTGATAGTTTTAACGATAATCGGGATCGTTGACATCGAGGGAATCCACAATTGACGGTAATCGTGATCTTACACGCGTTTAATTAATTGGGAATTTATTTTTTAATTTAACGATGGGTTAATGTTAATTGGAACTAAAATATATAGATTAATTTTTAAGTATTTATTACTAATTTTACAGAGTGGTATTTAACATAAAATTTATCAAATTAATAATTAAGTAATATTGTGAAATTAACAATCTTAGGAAAAACAATCAAATGCAATAACGTGGTTGGTTAAGAAGTTGTCAAGTTTATCATATCGACAGGAATACGTCACGATACATTCGTACGATGGCGACCTCTGACAATCATAACAATCACTTGGACTCGGTAGTTGGACCTAACCTAATGGACAGTTTAAATGTGGAAAATTGAAATTCCGTTAGCCGGAACATTAACTATCCGATGAGATTGTCGCGCGGCCGTGTGATTCGCGAAACTGACGTAATATTAAGTTCCTAACATTTTCTATGAACACGTGTAAATGTACAGTATTTTTCGAGAACATTTTCGCGACACTTTTTTCTCGTCGACGGAGCTGCCCGACTGTAAACATAACCTCCATGCGAGTGATGCTCGTTTTACGTGGTTTCCAAAATACGAATTTGCTCGTGTTACTCGGTGGTCTTTTGCTGTGCCTTGTCTTTATGATACAAGTGAAACAAATCTACAATAATAATCAGAAGTACAACAGATATTTAGGATACAAGGAATACGTAAGATCTCATCCGATAAAACAAACGTAACTCCGTAATTTGTACGCGACCGTGAAATGTTGATCGATGTGTATTTATTTAGATGAATGAAATCTCCACGGAATTGAAAGCGGTCGAGAAGTCTGCGAACAAGTCCTCGACTTACGTGCGTCAGCTAAATGAAATTCTTTCAAAACACCGTGAAAGAAATATGAAAAACGTTTCCGTACCGCGCGTTGTTCTTCCACTGTAAAGTATTTTGGTGAGTATAATTTAGGAGAAAGTAGTTGGATAAATTGTCAACTGTGATCATTTATTGATTGTTAGGTTCCCAATATTTGTATTTGTCTTACAATGCTAGTAATCGTTATAAATACGATAAATCACGTGTGTCACGTGTAATATACCTTTGATAGTTTCAAGAATGATTAGTAATAAATATTGGTAATGAATATAATGGTGATTATTTTAGTCTTAACAAAATTTGAGACATTCGTTTGTTCTAAAGGAAATTTTGTAATGACATGCACTGAGGGTTTTCAGTTTCAATGTTAACCAGAATTCCTGTGGGCGCGCAGAGCCATGGGTCTGCTGTTACTTCTTGCCAGTTTAATAATCTTTTGCGTAGATCAGTGAATATATCCTAAAATGTATGTGATTATGTTATGATATTGCAATGATTGAAATAACACGATTCTGTTTATATCTACCTGTACAGATGACTTAGAAACAATGTTATTTCTTTCTTCTGGATCGTATTTAAGATCATATAGTTCCCATTCTGGTCTTTCATAATAACTTTTCAATGTTTTGTACCATTTGAGAGGTTGATTAGTTCTCGTTCTGTTCAGAAGATCCTTTTATAGAAAAGGAAAGTTAGTCATTTTTTTTTTCATTTTTTTTTTGCTTTCTAAAGTTAATAATTCCATTTTTTACAGGTTACCTGAAAAGTTGGCGATACAAAAAGATCCTGATCAATGGGGAATGGCATTTTGTAATTAATATTATGTATTAGCTTATATCTTTTAGTTCTAATAGCTCGCATGGGATGATACATGGTGACTTCGTGATGTGTCTGACTGGCAAAAACTGCAGTATTGTTTTCAACAGGTTCTGTGTGTAAAAATGCACAATAAAATATTATTGGAAATCATTTTCATAACAAAGACAGTATATCTTTTGGAATTACCTTGATCGAGAAGCGGAAGAAGTGATTTCCCTGTTAATTGTGGGGAAAGAACTTCATTTTCATTGGATGAAGGTTGATTCGTATAGGTGATGTCAAACCAATCTAACAGTGTTGGTACAATGTCCAATAAAGATGTTAAGCTGTATGTTACAGCATTTTTCCTATGCTTTGGGTTTGGTGACCTAATCATCATAGGTTCTGCCAAACCTGATGGAAAAGAATTTGTCATTTATGTGTAACAGGTGTCTTCAAACCTTTTTAAGGCAAATTTATATTTAAATTGTTTCTTTATACCTGGTTCATATAGATTTGTTCGACCATTTGGAAATGGTATACCATTGTCTGATGTGTAAATGACTAATGTGTTATCTTTGAAACCAGCATCTTCAATTTCCTTTAGCACTAGACCCACACCTTTAAAATTTCAAATTTCTATCATAATTCTCAAATGTAGTATTTCTACATTTTATACTGTTGACAGGTGATAAATCATTTATCATATTATTAATAAATATCAGCAAAACAGAAATACATTAACATAATATTAAGATAAAATATTAATTTTCATTTGTACCTTGGTCTAAACGAGATATAGTTGTATACTGCGCAGCAATATCTCGTCTAGCAGTTTCCGTATTTTGAACAAAATAAGGAACTTTCACTTGATCCCATTGGTAATATATTGGATGCCAGTCAGGAATACTACCCATGCCAATATCACCATTGCCAAACTTTTCACAAAAATTTCCATATTCTGGATGAGAGTGTCCACATCGATGAGGATCATGAAATGCAATATATAAAAAGAAAGGCCTAAAAATTTTGAATTATTTATATCACTCCTTTAAAAAAAAATAATAATTCTATGCATAATGATATCATACTGTGTTCCATTGTGGGAAAGAAAGTCTCTCACTAAAAGTTTAATTTTAGTAATATTGCGACCAACTTGAAGGATTGAATTGTTTTCTTCTGTTTGTGAAAAATCAAATGGGTATACACTATCCGGGCCTACATGCTTTTTTCCAATAATACCTAAAAAATATGTTAAATGCCATTTATGGATTTGTTATAAAGTTACTGTTACCATTTAATACAAATCTACCTGTTCGTATATTATTTTCTCTTAATATTTTTGGTAAACTTTGAACATTATCAAAGGAATTAAAGTGATGAATTCCGTGATGGAGACCGTACATTCCATTCTGGTGACTTGGTAAACCAGTGAGTAAAGAAGCACGGCTAAAATTCAAAAATCTTTATATATATCAAATTTTTACAATATAATTTTCAAAACTTGAGAAAATTAAGGAAACAATAAAATGTTAAATCATACCTAGGTGAACAGCTGCTAACCGATGAATATGCATTATTAAATAACAAACTTTCTTTTGCCAATTTGTCTAAATTAGGTGTCTGGCAAATTTTATTTAAGTAGGATCGCATTTCAAATCCTCCATCATCAGCTACATGAAGAAAATTTTAAATATTTAATAATATCATAAATTGATATAAAGCAATAGAGTTAATGTTATGTATTACACTATGAGAAAAAGTTTAAAGAAAACTATAATTTTAAAAATGTTTAAAACATTAAAATTGAGTTTATTTGAATCCAGATATTTACAGAATTTAAACATTTGAATTTTTTAATGAAGAAACAATAGCTTATTATTACCCAAAAGTAATACAACATTTTTACGGGCCGCAGTGTTTGCATTTAAATTACGTAAATCAAATAAGATAAGAATGATAAGACAATATAATTTATTCGGCCAGATTCTTTCAAACATTGTTATTCGAACAGATAGGATAGAACGCGTTAAGCAGTACGTCAAACTGGCCACGTATTAACTACAGTGTCGTCTGTAATACATTTTCTTTTTCATTTCTTTTTTTAAATCACTTTTTACAATACTCGATCAATTTCAAAATTTAAAAAAGCGAAAAAAGTTTGCTTCATTGAAACATACGAAATGAATCTTTCAATATAGTTATATCATATATTTTTTTTTTTTCTGATACGGTTATATACTGTGGTACTAGATTTTCAACATAGGTTATATTTAACAACATTAGCGGTATTTCGTAAAATTTTTCAAATTCGTATTTTTGACCAAAAATTTGTAATTTTAATATATTTCAAAGATATATTGTATTTTGTTTTTCTGTTTATCGATTTAGAAATTTTAAATCCATTCATAGAAAAAAAAATTGAGGGGCTCAATGAAAAGAGGGTACTACTTTTTCAGATTTATATAAATTTATATTTATTTATCAGTAATATTTCTAAACCAATTACATTTTTGAAAATTTGTTTCGGTATAAATTTATGATATTTCGATATTTTGGTATGTTCATATGTGACTGTTTCCCACTGGGCTTTTCAGTTTTAAGAGGTGGTTCAAATCTGTGAGAAGGAATGGGGACGTTATATGTGGAGGGGGATTGTTAATATATAATGATGGGAAATGCTTTGCACGTGACTTACAAGTATATTCACTCACTCTATACCGTCGTTTTTTTTCACGGTGAAAACTGCTTTTATTAACTTACAAACACATTATATTTTTAATGTTTTTTTTTGTAATTTTTATTGTAACAAATATATTTATATCTTTTACAGTTATTCTTTTATTATAAATTTGAAAGAGAAATTTGTGTTTCAGACTAAGTCCTTAAAAAACATCATTTTACTATGTCCAAGAAGATAATATGTTTATTTGATGTCGATGGCACACTTACTTCTCCTAGACAGGTATATTTCATTCATATCAGGTGAGTGCAAGGTTTCCTAATTTGAAGTAATTAAACATACTTGTTTCACTACTTCCATTCATTACTTGTACATTTGTACAGAGAAAGTTAATTAACATAACTATCCTGAATTACTTTTGAGTTACCTATTAGCACAAGGCATTTGTCTTTTTAAGTTAAAATATTATATTCAACATAAAGTTGCTAAAAGAATTAAATTACCGAGGAAGAGATAACAGATAATTGTAAAGCAAAATACTAAATACATAGATAAATATTTGGTATGTTTTAATTACTCAAAATTATTAGAACTGACCCACTCACACCATTATGAAAGTTATTTTTCTGTAATTATATTCCTTTTTTTTTGCATTGACCATCTAACAGCCAATTAAATCAAATGTGGAGAAATTCCTATTAGAAACACTTCGCAAGGAATTTGATATAGCTGTGATTGGAGGATCCGATCTAGTCAAACTAAAGGAACAGTTAGGTGGTGGAAGTATATTTGAGAAGTATAAATATGTTTTTGCAGAAAATGGACTTATTGCATATAAGGATGGTAAAAAATTACCGACTGAGGTAAAATATACAAGTAAAAACAAATTTGTGTGACGCTTTTATAAATTTGATATAATTCATTTTAAAATCAACTTCTTATAGACAATTCAAAGTATTATTGGTGAAGATGCATTACAAGACTTCATAAACTTTTGTTTGAAGTACATATCTGAATTGCACTTACCATTTAAAAGAGGAACTTTTATAGAATTCAGATCAGGAATGCTAAATGTATCACCAGTTGGTCGTAACTGTACTCCAGAGGAACGTATTCAATTTTATGAATATGACAATGAGAATCAAGTTCGTCAAAAATTTATTCAAACACTTAAGAAAGAATTTCCAGATTTGGCTTTAACATACAGTATTGGTAAATATATATGATCATTGCAAGTCATCTTTATTATTAAAACATTGTGGAGAGCGGACATTTAAACTATTTATCGAATCATTTTTCAACATATAAATTCTTCCACCAAATATCATTATGTATTTTCGTTGTTCAAATATAATCTTATCTATAATCACTAATACGCGAAAGACGTAGATCACAAGGTTTTCGTGTTCGCAATGTGTTAAGTACAATATTTAGACTTACTACATTCCTATATTTGGAATCAAATATTTTGATTAACCCAGACATTTACTAAACTTTGAACACTATTAAAACAATTTCATCTGTTTTGTATTCTCAATGAGTATCAAATTTGCTTTCTTGTATTGATATTTTCCAATTAGTTTTCATAATTAGACAAGAGTACAACAACTTTCCCCATATAAGTAACAAGAATGAATTGCTTTGCATATATAGGAGGTCAAATATCTTTTGATGTATTTCCTGTTGGCTGGGATAAAACGTACTGCCTTAGATACATTCAGGGTTACGATGAAATACATTTCTTCGGTGATAAGACAGCAGAAGGTGGTAATGATTATGAAATTTATGAGAGCGATTTAACGATCGGACATCGTGTGACTTGTCCAGAGGATACAATTAATCAACTTAATGTTCTTATGGCACTTGTCAAAGAAAACAAAGAAAAAGAACAATTAGCCGTTCCTATGCAATGTGCATAACGTGTCAAATATTCATTGTATAGAATGTTTTATCCAAGGATCATAAGGTATTTTATATGATACATCATTTGATTTTAAACGTTATATTCGTACACATTCCAATCACAATATACACTTGTCATTGTCAAACAAAGACTTTACAAATGATCATAAATTTTGGAAGTAAAATAAATGGTAAATTTATGTTTCCTAGAATTTTTCTTCAACTAATAAAAGAGTAACTGCACTGTTCTATACTTCGCTGAACAAGGGAAAAGAGTCTTATTTTGACATTGGTGCAATATTTGAGACAGTTTCAAATGATGCTTTATTAATGTTGTACAAAGAAATATAAAATAAAAATGTATTATTATTATTATTATTATTATTATTATTATTATTATTCTATTATGAATTAAACTTGTGTAGGTGACAGGAAAATAGACATCAGTATTAAAAATATAATAATTTTATTTTCATAAAAATATACGTCCCTTCTTTCCCCACAGGCATATGCACAACATTCTGTATAAACTATACATGTAAAATATATATCTTAACAATAACAACAACATAAATATAAAAAATCAATTTCACAAAAATTACAGATAACATGATCTGGATTCCTTAGGATAAGAGTTACAAAATAGGTAAACATATAAAATTTTTGTCTTAATTTTTATCCTTAATCAAGCGTAAACGTCTTGTAAAATGTATGGTAAGTTCAGCTCATATATTTACACGCCTTCATAAACAGGTACACGTTTCGATACAAATGCGGCAAGTCCTTCGATTCTGTCTTTTGTATCTAGAATTTGACTATAACATTGTCTTTCGATTTCAAGTCCATCCTCGATAGGCACATCAAGACCATTTGATATTGCTACTTTGGCTACTCTGAAACATAAAAAAAAAACAGAATGTTAATATGATTTGTTAAATATTTAACATAATTTTGTGTCTAACACATACTTTACTCCAATTGGTCCATTAGGTAATATTTCCCTAGCAATGGATAAAGCAGCTTGGTAAGCAGCATCTCCATTTTTATTTTGAGGAACAACCTCATTAATGAGACCAATCTTCATAGCATGATCACCGTCTAATATACGTGCTGTATAAATAAGTTCCTTTGCTTTAGCAGGTCCAATTATCCTTGGAAGTCGCTGCGTGCCACCAGCTCCTGGCATAATGGCTAATTTCGTTTCTACTAAACCCATTTTAGCTTCTGATGATGCTACTCGAATATCAGTAGCTAGTGCCAATTCTAATCCTCCACCCAATGCTATACCATCTATAGCAGATATCACTGGTGTAGGTAGAGATTCTATATTGTTCATAACGTTTCTCAATGAAGAAACAAATGTGGATACTTCTGAATTATCCATCTTCATCCTTTCTCTCAAATCTGCACCAGCACAAAATATTTTTGGAACCAAGCTGCGGATAATTAACACTCGTAATTTATTATCTTCTCTGATGCAGGAGATAGCATCGCTTAGTTGGTTCACTAAAGTTTTTCCGAAAGCATTACGACTGGTTGGCCGATTCAATCCCAACACTACAATGCCATTATCTTTTCCATCCAAGTATTTAAGTATTACTTCCTTTGCATCATCCTTTGGATTTAGCATCGCATTAGTAGACAATACTCTCATTGTAGTTGCACATATGGAGTGGAAAAATGGGCTATATCTGACATTTGTTACTAAAGTAGCCATGACATAAAGTTGATATACCCAAATTTTCACCAAATTAAGTCTTATGAAAAAATGATCTAGAAAATATATAAATAGAATGTGTAAGTACATGCAATAATTTTACTTAATTTTATAAAAAGAATTGTTTCACATATGTGTTATGCACAAACAAAATATAATGTATACAAAAGAAAACAACTTATAAGAGAACTCAAGCACAATTATCTCTGATCAAAGATAACACTAATTGCTCATACTTTTCATTTTAGTTTGCTGTGTAAGCTATAAATAATACAAGAATTTTTAACTTTAAGCAAGAATGTAATTACAACTGACAAGTCAAGTGAAACACCTATGTAAGTTAAAAGTGATAATTGCAATCGATACTTATTATTATTAATGGTAAATCACTGATCAAAGGTAATTGATTAAGATCTAATAATGTATGTATGTAATGGAAGTACACGTTTTTATTCAAAATGTTGAAGGTGACATTGAAATAACGATTTCATTAAAACTTCAAGCCTGTCACATTTTTCTTTAAAGGTCATAACACTTTTTAAATTAATAATTTTCTTAAAAATTTTCTTTAAAAATTTTATAAACAAACTCTTGCACGTACTACTTGTAATTGAATTAAAAACTAAAAAAACCGTACAGGTTGTTTATTACATTCGCATGATATTTACATCAAATAAATTCAGCATTATAGAATTTGAAATTATTTTTGATAACATTATGCGATATTTACTTGTGATAATATTACTAAATAAACAAAGATTGCCGAAAAAACGTGCAAGAAATTTGTAAACACGATTTATTTATTTTTCGTTATTTCGAGTCGTAAATAAAAAATAAGAAAACGGAAATTATATAATAGAAAAACTGAATTATCAAACGAATTTAATCTTATCGGAAAATGATCGATCAATTGTAAAAAAATGTGCGTACCGTATTTTTTCCAAACTGTGTAAGTAGGAATGTCGCAGGCAACTCCTCAGACTTTATGCACTGTCTCGTTTCACCAATAACATCACAACATTATTTGTGGAAGGGAGAATCGAGGAAAGTTCAAATATAACGACGTAACCTCAACCCCACTTTCAGTACTGTCGCAGCGAGGACACAGATGCAACAGGTTGTTTTAGAAATCGAAAGGTCTCGCGTATTCTGTAATTTACGGAAATTCATTGATTGTTTCATGATATACAGTTGCTCGTAAAATTCACCGAGGAATCTAAAGAATCTTCGGAGGAAGAAATTCAACAGAATTTTCTTGTCACGCGGATCAAGTAAACTCATTTCGATTTCGTTGAAGAAATTTTCAATGTATAGAAAATACATACTTATACCGGTTTACTTGCGATACGATTATGAACTAACCATTTATTTTGACACATATAATTTATCATGAAGCCTTTCAGATACCAAGAGTTACATAGAAGAAGCGTATAACAACTGTTCACACTTATTCACAATAAAATAAAGAGAGTAAGAACTTGGAGGACTATTGCTCATTGTTATTGGACAAAGTTAAGGAACTCAATCTCGCTGCTTTGTTTTCCTTCTTATCAAGTTTCTCCGATTACGCTTTTCATACCATTTTCTTATTGAACAAGAACAAATGAAATACCGCACAGCAATTTACACAAACTCTCTTATCGGGTGTGCTGTATTAAACATACTTCAATAATTTCTCAAAGACTAACATTTAAAACACCTTACAGTAAATACTCTGAATCCTGAACCAGATGTAAAAAACCATTTCCTCTATCCGCAACCATAAAATCAAGGTATAAACTTTGAACAAAGAATATTATACGATTTGATTCTACTGTATTACACTTCCAGGTATCCAAAGCTAATTCTATTTTACTTTACCATGTATCGTCAAACTTATTAAGAGAAAACACTCCTATTTCCTAAGACGTAACATCTTATATGTAACAAACA
Organism: Nomia melanderi; assembly: GCF_051020985.1. Classification (NCBI taxonomy): domain Eukaryota; kingdom Metazoa; phylum Arthropoda; class Insecta; order Hymenoptera; family Halictidae; genus Nomia; species Nomia melanderi. The sequence goes on from NC_135000.1 coordinate 9,394,542, forward strand.
TACGTATAAAACCAAGAAAAAACAGCAGAGGTTTGTATGTTCAGCAGGCATGGGGCCGGCAGGGGAAGAGAGGGGAAGGAAGAGATGGTAAAAGCTAATGTGCGTAAATCATTCAACGCTACGTGGTTCGCGCTGGCATTCTTTGCCGTGTCATTCACTCGAGGAATGTCATTCGTTATTCACCGATCGAACATTCAAATTCGTAGGCACCGATTTCAATTGTAAAAAACTCATCATCAATTAATTCTCCACAGCGCCATTCCCATTCGCATTCCTCCCGCACAAGATGTTCCAGTTTCCCTTAACACAAAAAAACAAAAACAAAGAACAGAAAGAGAAGGATACGATACGATGCCGATAATCCAACCGTAGACGGATGTACACGCGAGTCCCCGGTTTCACCTGGAGATCAATGATTTTATTACGATTCCCTTGATCATCCTCCATCGACCGTCTCATTCGTCACGCTTGAAATAGAAGAAACGGAGGACGAAACAATGAATCGTCGAAGACTACCGTGTACCAGTTTCCCCGGCTGTTTTCGCAGAACCGTCTAGCATTTTATGCGACTCGCGAGCCCGCAAGAATCACCGTTTCCCGTCTCGGGCCTCCGTGCGCTCGGAATATGGGATTTGGTGTCAGAATGCGTCGAGCAAGTAGTCCGCGGCGTTCGTGAATTAGTAATCAGGATGTGTGTCTGCCTGCCTGCCTGCCTGCCTGCCTGCCTGCGATCGGCGAGCACATTCTCGTGTACACAGGTGGCCACCGGCCGGACGGAGAGAGAGAAAAAAGAGAAAGAGAGAGAAGTGAAATGATCGAGAGAGTGACTTTCGGAAGGTGTATCGGAAGGGGCTGATTGGATGACTGCGTCGCGATCTAGTCCGCCGAAGGTTGAATGGACAGGGGTGATAAACTGAAGCGGTTTCCTGAGGCGCCAACGTTTTTAATAAATAATTAATCATAGTTATTACTATTCGAAACGTGACTATGTTAATGTATCTATTAACACGTTGACTGCGGTGGTTACCGATGACTGGAGCTCTCAGATTGCTTCAGAATGATCACCAAGAGAATTTAGTTGAATAAGTATATTTAGTAATAGTAGATATACTATTATACTATACTATTATACTGCATAAATAACATGTTATTTAGTAATAGTAGATAACATGTTTAATGATTTAGTATCATATTACTAGTATTAACTTCTTTCTACTACCATTTGCCTCTGTTATGAAAGAATATGTATTAACCCATTGCGGGCGAAGGTTCTTAGGGATATACAAAACCTTCAGACGAAACTAAATGATTTATCAATCGCTTAATAGAAAAAAAAGGAAACTCTGCAGATCTCTAGATGTTCGAGTAATTAATTCACTCGTTTGCTTGGTCTTCCAAATATGAACGTCTCGCCAAAACGTCGACAGCCCGCAAAAGGTTAACACTTAATTCTTGTGGCAGTCAACGTGTTAAAAGATAGCAGAGAAAAGAATATTTTTAAGAGAGGCGTAGTATGATTGGAAATTGCTGAAGTATAAAAAATCTGAGTCAAGAGAGAGAATGAAATGCGATGATGAGATGAAAAATTGAAAGAGAAAGTAAAAACAAGAAACGCAGGGATGATAATGCGCTCGAGAGGAGTTCCCTGATAGCACGGGGACACACGAGTACAATTGTAACGATATTACGTCAACGTTGTACCGACGCGAGTGTCGAAAACGTTGGTAAGAACCTCGCCGGCAGAGTGCTCGGCTAAAACGCATTGTTTTGATGGTTCGGTTATTTCAGCGCGAGGCCGAGCCTCAGCCGCGCGGATTGCCGGAAACGGATAGAGGAGATTAAATTGATTAAAATTGATAATCGTTGCGGAGCCGCTGGTTAATCGAAACGTGAAATCTGGCGCGGCCGAGTGGAATACAACTGAGAGAAAAATCCGATTGCTTCGAGGCGGTCGTGTGACGTCGGATGAACGCTATATCATCGTAAGAGGGAGCATGTATGATGATGTATCATGCGGCTAAACCGAGGGGGAAGGAAGCAGTCCCGGCATTTACAGTTAGACGATCGCTCCAGCGATCAGCCGTTGCTTTCGCTCCTCGTCTTCGTCCTCGCCCTCGCCCTCCAAACAGAATTCCAGATTTTCGTTTGGATCCCGCGACGTTTCTAACACGCGCCGATCGGATACGGAATGTCTTTCGGATCCGTGGCGCGTGGCCTCTTAACCCTTTGCACTATGAACTTCTTTTGCATTTTTTCCATTGGTGACTCTGTCATTTGGATATCTGAGTTGAAATGCATTTGAAAGAATAGATTGTAGGGAGCTTCTTCTTCTTATTGATAATGTTGAAGATAACATAATAATATAGATTATAAATAGATATTTGAAAAAGATATTTGAAAATATCTTGGCAAAGAAGCACAACGAATTTCTTTTGCATTTTTCCATCAGTGACTCTGTATCATTAGGATATTTTCTTTGAAATGCATTTGAAAGAATAGTTAGTTTGTAAAGAGCAGTATTATAACATAATATAATCTATTTGCACAATATCTTAATAAAGAATCACACCTGCGAATGAGACGTATCGAGTCACGCAAAGGGTTAAGGGAAAGAATTTCACCTGGAAAATTCGCCATTAGACACACCGCTGCCCTCGCAATTGAAAATTCCGTGAATATCAATGACTCACTAACATTGAGGCCAACGCTAAGCGATTGGAATTAATAGTAATTTCCTGATCATGATACGTTTCTCACCCCCAACTTTAAATGAATTATCATACAGCCCGTTGCAAATAATTCACGAGTCCATAACGTTGAAACCATAGTTCTAATATTCAAAACACATGCATCTAACATTAAAAACACATTGAATCTCTTTAACCAGTTAACTATGTTCAACTAGTAAAGTCATCGTAAAGCTTGACATGATACCAGTTCTTTATTTTCTCACATAAATATGTAATTCTTTGTTTCGCTTTGATCTTTCATTAAAATCTACTCTACGTGCATTCGTCCTTCGACGAGTACACGCTCCATTTTTCAATTTTATTACAAAAAACCAGAGATTTTTCCAACTAAATTCCACAGTTAACTAGTTAACATTCCAATACACCTCATCTTAGATTCCAAAACAAACATCTCAAACGTTTATCAAACAATCCTCATATTTAGAAACGTATCCCAATTTATCGAACTCCATTCAGGAACCAATCCTCTATCTTGTATCTATCTTTCATCAACCCAACGTCCCAAGGTAATCTCAATCTCATTTCGTCACGACCGGCGTAGCTTTTCAGCTTTTCGGTTTTTCGAATGCGCATCGTCCGAGGAAGGGGGAAAACGCAGCGTCGGCCACGTGGAGACCGCAGACGAAGGAGCCGCAATACTGGATCGGGAAAGAGGACGACGAACGAGAACGAAGGAGGTGGAGGTAGCTCGGTATAAAAGGGTCGTAGCGAGGCGCCTCGTCTGTTTTAACACTCTCACCGGGTCGCTCGGTAGATCGGTCGCGTCCTCGATATCACCTAGAACCGATTGACGCTCGATCGTGTTTCCGGTAAAACGGCACGTTCCGCAGGAACCCGGCACGCAGACAGAGCAACAGAGAGAAAGACATCTCCGACAGGTGACAACCCCTTCGGATATTCCTGGATAGATCAGTGATCGAGGAAGAGGATTCTCGTCGTTATCCTGGATCGAGACAGACTGATTTCAGTGATCGAACCGGGTGAGTGCTAAAGTTCCGTTGGTTTTCGATCGTCGAGCTACTTGTCCGAGTACTTAACACTAGAACTACCGAGCATACGATTAATATACAATTCCTATTAAAATTGTAACAATAGATTATTTTCTACACTGAATGCTTGAATAGAATAAGGGGACTATTGATTTACTGTTTAACACGTTGAATGCCATGGGTCACCGGTGACCCCCAAATCGAATTGTACTATAATTCACTCGAAACAATTATATGACAACATTCTATATTGTAAATAATGCTACGTAATAGTGAGATTCAGCTAGATGAACGTGGAATGGTTAGTATACTATTAAAATTGTAACAATAGATTATTTTCAGTTTCTTCAGGCATTCATTATAGTACTCAAGTGAAACTATTTTCAAAATCATTTCGAATATTCGATGCTTCGAAGATATCGATAATTGCTAAGCTAAAAAATCGAGTCATTTTGACTGGTGGTAGTTCTAGTGTTAACCCTTTGCACTCGAGAGGTGATCTTCAGTCATCATTTGATTCGATACAGCAAAACTGAAGTTGAATATTCAGTATTTTAAATTGAAATTATATTTTGCAATGTGAAATATTTAAATGAAATAGCTTTATTGCTTAATTCCGTGAATTATCGTTAAATTAGTTTCAAACGTCGTCTTTATCTCATCGGAAAATGTTCAAATATTTCTACTGAGAGACTTCCGAGTGCAAAGGGTTAACCCCTTGGCTTGCCTGTGACTCGTGAAGATTTTAACCCTTTGCACTCGAAAGTTTTTCAATGGAAACATTTCCTATGAGACGACATTTGAAACTAACTTATGAGAAATAAGTAAATTAAAGAACAAAGCTATTTTATAGAAATAAAATTAATATTATATATAACACTTTGTAATTTTGTTATATCGAATCAAGTGACTAAGAGTCACCTCTCGAGTGCAAAGGTTATCTATCAATGCTGGGAACACCTGGAATTTTCACTAGAATTATTCTAGCTTAATCATATATGAATTGACCTGATTATGAAATTAACTATATAACGCTGAAATTTAATTGAAGGATCATTGAACTGAGAGAATAATTTTAATTGAAAATTTCGGGTGTCTGACACTTCTGGTATAGTGTTAAACATTTAGCAATAAATATTCGAGTCTCGGATTCGAATATGTCTCTGTTGTCAGTTCTATTTTAGAGCAAAGGATAGAATACGCATACGATTTTTTTCCAATACATTTATTAATAACAAAGTTACATCACAGTTGAGAAATCATATGGGGTTCAAGGTGTCCTTCCTATCTCGTCCAGTGAACTTCGAAATTCCTCGCGCAGAATCGAGCATTCGCTATCGAGAGCAAGAAAGAATCTCTCCTCGATTCGAATGGCAAAGCGGCGAGGCGCGTTTACCATAGGCTTCCCTGGAAAATGGCCAAGTAACGTTCGTTTGTCTACCGTTAGCTATTCGCACGGGACGGAGAGCCGCGTGCGTGAATGAAATACCATGGGAATCGTAATCCGTCGAATGTGACGGGACCGGCTGAAATTCCATCGTGACCCCGTGAGACCTTTGCACGCGTAATTCCATTGTCAGGGCCATTTTATCAAAAGCACCGGCGAACGAACGACAGTGACCGAGTCTCGGATTATATGTTTATTACTCGCGAAGGATGCATAATTCCATTGTCAGGGCCATTTTATCAAAAACACTGGCGAACGAACCGATGACCGATCGGGTCTCTGATCGATGGGATTACGAAATTCCATGGGATTGTATGTTTATTACTCGCGAAGGACGCGTACTCGTCGACTCAGGTATAAAATGGCTATTAACAGGCCCCCGTTCTTTCCAGAGCCATGAAGTTCGCGATGGTATTGGCAGTGATGTGCTGCCTGGCGATCGGATCGTTCGCAACACCGGTGCCGAAGATCCTCTCCGAGGAGAAGTCGTCGAACCGGAACGCCGTCGCGACCGGAAGACAGGCGGCGGTTCAGCCGCCCGCGGTCAGCGAAGATGACGACGACGACGACGATGACGACGACGACGACGATGTTGATTTTGATATCACTGGTGACGACGACGACGACGATGATGATGACGACGACGATGATGACGACGATGACGATGATGACGATTCTGATTATTTGGAGCGATTCATCGAGGACATATTAGGTAATCGTATAAATATTTAATATTTATTTATATATATATATAAATATTTAATTGATAATTATTATTTATTAGAATATAACATATTTGATTAGTATTAATAACAATTAATAATAATAATAATAATATATTTCCCTTTGCACTCGAAAGTTTTTCAGTTGGAATGTTCCAGACTTTCTAATTAGATGTAGACAAGATTCTTTTAAATGGATTTATCGAGAAATACATAAATTAGGTGACAGAGCTATTTGTTTTCAATATTTCACGTATTGATGCAGTGTACAAAGGTTAATGAGAACCAAAGTTTATAATTTTGCTGGATCATTTGACTGGGAGTCGCCTCTCGGGTGCAAAGGGTTAATTAGAAGTGTTTTAATAGTTTCTGATGAAATAAGCTTCTTTTCTAGCTTCTTTCCTAATCCTAAACGTTCAACGTGTCTTATTGTTTATAGTTCAGTATAGAAAGAGGAACATTGTACGTTTACTTGGAAGCAGTTGGCAATAGAAAAATAATATTCAATTCAGAATTAACACTGCCAGAAATTTTGCTTGTATCTCGTTTATAAAGTGCACTGATTGTCAATGATTAAGTTACAGCTTCTGCTGATTTTCCAGATATCTTCATATCATTTCTCTACATTTCTCTTACAAAAATTCTTCTTTCTTACAAAAATTTGGAGCATATTAAGTGATAGTTTACTAAAATTCTATTCGAAAACGACTGAGGAAAAGCTCACAGTACCGTAGGTCAAGGGGTCACCGACTGATACCCCCGACAGTCTCAAAGGGAGCTTTTGCTTTCGTCATTAGTACCGTCATTCGTGTCGTATCATCGACGGAACTCGCAAGCCGTTACGCAAACTCGGTGCGTTTCGCGTGCTCGTAACGGTACAGCCTGAAACTCGCCCGAATTAACATAAATCGACGGCGATCCCAGTTCCGAAAGAATTTCTACGCGCTACTTTTGTTCGCGTTGACCCAGATACCGCAGGATATCTTATATACCTCTCGAGCCGCGTCCATTCAAGCGTCGAGCTCAAAAACCACCATTCACGCTCCTAAAACACTTGATCAATCCAGTATCTGTTCCTAATACTATAACAATTTCAGGTGAGGAGGACGACGACGACGACGACGACGAGGACTCCGGCCCAGCGGAGACTGGCCCAGTGGCAGCTGGCCAGCCGTTAGCCCCAGCACTGCCAGCCGCGGTGGAAGCGGATTTGAACGCCGCGCAGGAAGCGGAACACTTGTCGACGAACGTCGCGAGCGCGGCCGCAGCCGCGGACGCTGCCGATACGACGGCGGTCGACGGGGACGCGAGCAACGACGCGGAGGACGACGAAGGCAACGCTCTGCCGGAGGGCCAGGCCGCTTCCGGTATCCACGAGACGCCGCTGGAAGGCTCGGAGTCCGTCGCCAGTCCCATCCACGTGGCAGCCGTCGCGACCAACGAAGCTGACACCGAAGACGACGACGACGACGACGAAGACGAGGACGACGTCGACCTAGTCTACACCGAGGACGACGACGACGACGACGACGACGACGACGACGATGATGATGACGACGACGACGACGACGTCGACAGCATCGCAGACATCGCTGGTGCCAGACAAGCACGTGAGTTCAAGGGAAAGAGCAAGAAGCACGGCGCGGGCCGCAAACACGCGCGCAAGTCGCGCGAACAAGCTTCGAAAGCCGCGCCCTAGCCGAGCCGCCGTTTGACCGTAATAGCGTAATAGGGACGAGTGGGTTACCGCTCCCGATCGAATGCTCAGTTCCGTTCTTCATCCTTCTTCCCGCCCCATCCGGTCCGTCGGAGCGGAGTTCGTCGTTTGGACCACCGGAATCGGTGAACCAATCTCCTCCGTCGAGGCGAGTGTCATCGGGAACGCGAGACCCGCGGAACCATGAAAAAGGAAAGTAACCGCTAACGATGGCAGACGAGTTACGACCGCCTCGCAACCGAGAGAGAACCGACGGCAGACTGCGCAAGTAGACCATGAACACGTGAAACGAATCTTTCGGAACTAGTTAATTAACAAGATCATTAAACGGAGGAGAGTCCGAGCTGTTTACTCGGCATTCCTGAGAAACTCGTCCGCTCGGGTTCTCCTCGTTTCAACGGAGGAGAGCCGCGGCTGTCGGAGCTCACGATTCCGGTTTACCACTCGAAATTACCGATTCATGAATGAATCGTTAACACGTTAAGTGCTGCGAAGATATTGAGCGTTTTATGGTTTTCCATTTTTCTAGGTATCCTTTTTAGAAATTCGCGTTGCAATCTTTCACGTTAAACATTTTGCTTCGTCTATCTTGTTACGATTGTTCTCAAGTAATTTTGTAGTTTCAGTCATCGCTGACATTTAACGTGTTAAGATCGGAAGTGTTCGTCGATCGAGGATTAGATTCTTTCTTTCGCAGTGCTTTGGAGACGCTTGACGGTAGTCGGATGGGCTCACATTGACAACGGTCTTACAAACGCTTCCAACCCTTTGCACTCGAAAGCCTTTGACTGGAAATCAACATTTTCCAACAACATATAGTCAACACCGTTTGAAACTGATTGACAATTCACAGATAAATTAAGCAGTACAGTTATTTCATTTAAATCTCTCACATAGCAATAGTTTAATTTAAAATACTAAATATCCAACTTCACTTTGCTGTATCAAATCAAGTGACTTTCACCTCTCGAGGGCAAAGGGTTAAATGTAAACCGATCATTCGGATTTGTTTATTTCCACAGTTTCCACGGTGCCGATGAACCCGTCGAGGATGCGTGTGACGCGATAATTTGTTGAAATAAAAACGAACGTCGGGAACGGCTGGCTCTGGTAGTAGTAGCGGTAATGGTAGCGGTAGCGGTAGCATTAGTATTTATTCTATTTATTAAGGTCGAGACCTCTGCTCGAAACGATTCGCGCGTCGGACAGCATGGTGAATTGATAACGCTCGGCCTCCTTGTGGGTTCCGGTACGCGTTCCTGTCCGACGGGCCTCGCACGGCTTCCAATTACGCCTTTCCGATGGAAAAGGGCCCCGCAACGGGGAGATTCATTGTACATAGCTAAAGTACTTGCAACTCGTGTGAGCGCTGTCCGATCAGCGAGCGCGGCGAAACGATTTCAACGGTGACAAGTGCCTTTTCCGACTGTCTGTCTGTGGTTCACCGTTTCCACTTTGTAGAGAGGAACGTCGACTATCTCACGATTCCCCATTGATTTCCTATACAGTACTGGTTTCCAACCTTTATTCTACCTAGAAAGAATTTTTCTTTAAGCTTAACTACTTTTGACGAATGTCATTTTGAAACTTCCTTGTTTCGAATAGAACAAATGATTGAATTATTTGACACTAGAACTACCAGGAAAAAGGACTGGTTTCGATTTTCTTGTTTAGCAATTATTGATATTTTCAAAGCGAATGTTCGAAATGATTTTGAAAATAAATGGTTTCATTTGAGTACTGTAATGAGTATCTGAAGAAACTGAGAATAATCTATTGTTACAATTTTTCATCTAGCTGAATTTCACTATTATGTAGTATTATTTATAATGTAGAAATGTTGTCATATAATTGTTTCATCGAGTGGATTATAGTACAATTCGATTTGGGGGTCACCGATGACCCATGGCATTCAACGTGTTAAATAGTAAATCAGTAGTTCTTATTCTATTCAAGCATTCAGTGTTTAACCCTTTGCACTCGAAAGTTTTCCACTTGTAACATTCTATACTTCCTAATTAGATGTAGACAAGATTCCTTAAAATGAACTTAACAAGAAATCATACATAAATTAGTTAACAAAGCTATTTTCTTTCAATATTTCACGTATTGACGCAGTATACAAAGGTTAATGGTAGATTCCAAAGTTTATCATTTTCCTGTATCAAATCGTCTCTCAAGTGCAAAGGGTTAATTCAGCAGAATCTGCGAACGTTTTACTTCGAACAATCGTCAAAGGGTTAATAGATAATATCACGTTTGAAATAACTTTACAAAATAGACCACTGAGTTTGTTACGATACGAAGCTTGTTTGTAGATACGGTATTAACATTTCATTAACAATTTCGGCGCCGACATAGTCCTCCAGATTGGAAACCGCGGGGCAAAGTGTAAAAGGTGACGGCAGAGGAGAAGGTACTTGGACCGAAAGGCATCACGGACGGCTTGGTGACCACACGTCGTTTTCTTTTCCTTCTTGATCCGTTCGTCGATCGATCGTCGAGTGAACGAAGAGCACAAGAGAGGTTCCGTGTGTTTGTACGTAAGAATGAGAGAAAGAGAGCCATAATATATTCGCGAGAGATCGGCCGATCGAAAATCGATGGGCCAGCGAGGCAAGCGACACCGTTAACGACCGCCGCATCCGAAGAAATTCCGTTTCTGCTTTCTACGCTCGCGTCGGGACAACAATCGCGCTTCTCGCCGCGAGTTCAAAGTAGAAACTCGCTTCCACCCCGTCGTGAAAAACGGATTCGTGCGTCGTCGAGTCGCTTTCATCGAACCTTCGATTCCGTCGTCGACGGGCGTCGCCTGCTTCCGCGGAAAAATTGGACTCGCAATGTTTCCCGTCTGCACAGAAAGCTTGTACAGAGACATTGTCCATTCTGGATACGCAAAATACAGATAACTTATTGTTTCTATAGAAAAAAACAAGAAACGAACTGTGTGTGTCTTGCCTTTTATTTCTCTCACCATATCGCGTCGAATCGGTTCTCCGCGTGCGCCCGCGCGCTCCGAAGGTTTTCTAGGTTCTCTCTTTCCCTTTTCTCTTCCTTCAGGAACCAACGAGAAAAATGCAAGTTGTTCGTCCGAAGATATCGCTTGGATTTTCCTCGAACGCGACGTGTGTCACCTGGCTCTTCGAATCCTTGCTTTTAACGTTTCCTTGTATAACATCGTCGAATCTCTTCTTCCTTCTCCATTTTGTTCTCTGTATCGCTGTCGCTCACTTTCCGTGGCTTCTAGTTAGAACAAGTTTGAAATGAATTAACTCATGGTGTTCCGAGACGTGCCCGGCGTCCGACGAAACGGGGTAAACCGGTGGCTAGCGAGGAAACGCGCAGGAACTGTTAATTAGCCGGTAATTGGTTGGCTCCGATGCCATCGGGCAATCAACTTTCTACACGACAACGAGACGAGGACCGATTAAGGTGTGACCGGGTTGAAATCTTTTTCTCGGCTTTCACCGAGCAGCTGGTCCGAAATGGAATGAGGCCGGTGACCTAGAGCGGACCGTGCCGCGACCCTGACCCACACCCAAAGTCACGGCTAGATCGTCCTCGATCGCGGAGCCACGTTCCTCGGACTCCCATCGAATTTCACACCGAAAACGACAAGTGGAACACGTCGAACCGTTACGGCTCTCGCGAACGATCGCTTCGCGCGATGCGCCGTCGTCACCGTTAGACTCGAAACGAATCGAATTTCACCTTTTTCCCCCGATCGCGATCAATTGCGTCAGATCGTGGGAAACTCGCGGAAGATCGATGGACGACGGGCAGACGCGTCTAGGATCGGATGGTAAGCTCGATTTCCGCGCAGGTTCCTTCCGGTAGAAATGAACATCGTTGACACGTTCACGCGTGTACCACCGGTGGCTCACAATAAGGTATCGCATTGGACAGTACCTTTGATGGCTCGTCAAGTGGTTTAATTAGGAAACATTGCCGTATAGTTGAGAATTTCATTTACTTATTGATAATTTCGATATTTTGAGAATGCAACCGGCAAATGAGAAAGACTGGAAATTACCGGCGTGTACCACCGGTGGCTCACAGTAAGATGTCACATTGGACACCTTTGATGACTCGTTAGACGGTAGCATCAGATATGTGGCTCGTCAAGTGATTTAATTAGGAAACATTGTATAGTTGAGAATTTCATTTACTCATTGATGATTTCAATAGTTTTATGAATTTTGAGAATTCAGCCGGCAAATGGGAAATAGTGGAAATTACAGCACTGTGAACGCGTTAAGCTCGCGCGCGTAGCGTTAAGCTATGCGATGAATCGACACGAAAAAGGTTCCGTGCGCCGACCTCGATGAATTAAGTTTGTAAGAAAGAGCAGAGCGACAATGATAACGGTACGCCGGAATCGTTCGGCGAAGCCAAACTGGTCTCCGATCTGGGCCACGACCTGCTTCCTACTCACCTACAGACCTATCTATGGTACCTGCCGGACGATCCTCGTGCGCGGACGCAGGGGGCAACCTTTTCCTCGCGTCCAACGGTGTAATTCGATGGATCAAACGATTCGTCTGTACTTAACCCTTTGCGGACGAATGTCGACGCTTTGCCGAGATATAACTTTCATGTTTGTAATATTAAGTTGCAAACAAATGATTCGAATACTCAAACAGTAAGAAACCAGTACATAATCTCCTTATTCTATATTATTTAGGCATTCGGTGATTTGGTAGAATCTACAAAAGGTTTTCTATACTCGTAGTTTAGAGAATATTCGTTCGCAAAGGGTTAATGACTATCGCCAGTGGAAGAGTCCCTAGACCTTTCTCCACTTTTTAGCTCAAAGGTCACCGAAGCTAACGAGTATAGTGCAACAGATCAAAGACTCAAAGCTAAAAAGCCAAAGAGACAAGAAGACACTAGAAGAGAGACTTAATGCAACGAAGTGATCTGTAATCATAGAAGACTCCGTCTTCTGTCGTTACGTCTTAGTTAACTTAATTAGATCTCGCTTCTGTCCTTATTTCCATTAACCAGTTAACTGCGTTCGACGAGTATACTAATTCCTTCAACGATAAATCGTTTAGTTTTTCCAAAGTTTAGTAATTCCACAGTTAACAGGTTAATGACCATCGTCAGTGGAAGAGTACCTAGACCTCTCTCCACTTTTTAGCTCAAAGGTCACCGAAGCCAACGCGATAGCTTCTCTCTAAAAACTCTCGCCGGCCGTTGATCTCGCTTAAGCCACTTTCTTCGAGGTAAACCCGCGCGTGTCGCCGTCCCGTGTAAACGACCGATCGATCGACGTTACAGGTGGCATGCGATCGGAACCGAGCAGCGACGTGTCGGCGATCTACGTGGCGAAGTACAATCGTTTCGTCGACACCATCCTCGGCAGGATCAACAAAATCCTACGCAGCAATTACGACCCGGTCACAGTGAAGCTCTCCAACGCGAACTCGAAATCGAAAACCGGCAAACAGAAGAGCAAGAGCAAGTCCAAGAAGAAGAACAACACCAAGAAGACCGTGCCGCACTCGGTAGTCGTCACGAGCGAAAAGATGGCGGAAGAGCCTCTCGAGAATCCGCAGGTCCGCATCGGTTTTTAGTAGATTCGATACTTTCACGGCTTGGAATATTATATTTATAAGTAGCTTTCTAGTGAGACGTATCTAGTAGAAATGTATTAACTAGAATTATCGTCGAATTGACTTTTCGAAATTTTTCTATAGGAACTCGGTGTTATTGAAATTTCCATTGATACAATTCAGTTTGCTTGACGCTAAATCAATTTCTATAGTTATTTCTCCGACAATTATTGTAATAATTGTAAGGAGAAGGAATCAGTCGTTTTGACCTCTCTGGTCACCTTCCGGATCAGCAGTCACCAGTTTTTAATTGATCAGCTGAACGATTGATCCTTTGAATGTCGACATTTTACAAGATGAAACTTTGATATTCGGCATCTGTCGTAAACAAGTTTAGTTATCGAAAAAAGATCAATAAACAGTGGCAATAATTTTCTACTTCTCGCAGCTCTCTCAAAGCTGCAGATTTGCTTCGATGCTAATGTTACGAAACAATTTTTAGAAAACAATGGCGTCCTCAGGGAACACAACCATAACAGTAACCAACGCAGTGAACACAAGTACAACTTCCACGTCGGACGTCGCAAGCAGATCGGAACCCGCGAAATTCCCAAGCAGAAAAGCTTCCTCTACCACTGTGAAGAAGACCAATAAGAATCGCACCAAGAACAAAACGAAGAACCCGTCCACCGTGAACAGTAATAAGAATAAGGTAAGAATAAGGTAAAGTAAAGAATTCGTGGAGCCATTCAGCTGGAATTTGCGCAGTTAATCACTTGCCAAATTAAATTAAATATCAATTACTTAATTAATAGGAAAGGAGGAAACTACTTTAACTTAATATTAAACTAAATAGGAAAGAAGGAAACTACTTTAACTTAATGCTAAACTTTGTATAATGCCTCGATACGTGAAACATTGGAATAAAATAGCTTTGTTCCTCAATGTACTGGTGATTGCTCTTCGAATTAGTCTCGAAGAACATCGTCTTCGCCTCGTAAAGAAATGTTAAATATTTCTAGTAAGAAACATCCTAGTACGAAGGGTTAATCAATTATTCCCATGACTTTCAGACGAAGAAAAGCAAGCCGAAAGCCCGTGCCACGCTTTACGGACTGGCGAGTCTTCAAAGAGCGGGGGATGTTTCCGTGAACATGATGAGCGACCACACCATGATCAAAACCAAGTTCACCCTTGGCCCTCTGATCTTGAAGGTGGAAAAGGAGTTCGGTCGGGCGGCGAAGAAGGAATTGAGAAGCGCGACCGCCACCACCGCAGAGATGTCCGGGAAATTGAGTCTACGGGTTCTCCATGGCGGCGCCGCCACCTTGAACTCCATTCGAGTCCTTCAACCGAAACAAGTAAGGGTTCACCCCTTGCGCTCCTGTGTCGAGTGTGGTAAATTGGGAGGATGAACTATGGTTTCGACGTTGAAGGATATTGTAAAGACGACTAGATTATTTGCAATAGTGTGATTCATTCTTTATTGTCTTTCGTTAATTTATTTGAAGATGGGGTGAGAAACGTATGAGGAATTGCTATTAATTTCAGTCGCTTTGCGTTATTCATAATTATGGCACAAGTATCATTGATATTAACCCTTTGTGATTCTTTGTTAAGATATTGTTCAGATAGATTATATTATTGTTGTCTTTGATATTATTAGTGAGAATTGTTTACGTTGCTCTCTGCAAACTGATTATTCTTTAAATTGTGTTTCAAAGAAAGTATGTGCTTCTTTGCCAAGATATTTTTAAAGTGGATCATATTATTGTGTCATCTTCAATGTTATTAGTAAGAAGAAGAAGCTCTCTACAAATTAACTATTCTTTAAATTGCATTTCAAAGAAAATATCCTAATGATACAGAGTCACCAAAGAAAACATGCAAAAGAAATTCAGAGCACAAAGGGTTGACATTTTGAGATGAAGTTCTCATGTTTCGAAGATCAAGATCATAAACAAATAATTTAATTACTCGAACACCAAGAGATCAGCGCATAGTTTGTTTTTCCTACCATTTAATTATTCATCTGCTGAATATTTTGTATATCTCAAAGAATCTTCGTCCGCAAAGACTTGTAATTTCATCAGCCATTCGTCATTATCGTGCTAACGAATGTTTTTGTTACAGGTCAGAGTGGAGAGCGCCGACGACCATGACAGAACTCGCGAGTTCGTATGGAAGAGGTCCTCCCACATCGCTCATTTAGTTTCGGAGAAATTATCCTCTGCTACCAAGTCAATGCTTCGACCTCCGCCCGTCGCAGTGATCGCCGCCTAGTTGAACCGCTTTCCCGATCCTCCAAGGTCTCGCCGGCTCGATCGGTTGAATCATTCGTTATCGATTTTATCAGAAAAGCAAACCCACTTATTCAGCAATTGAACCAACAGATACGTATACGTGGTAGAACTCTGAAGGACTCTCACGATACTCTTGACGCCGCGACGCTGTACAGGGTATCCGCGACAATTTGCACCGTCGGTTTTAGATTATTAACACTAAACCTACCGAGCAGTTAAATTCACTTTCTGAAATTCTTAGAGTATACTTGTTACTATATCAATTTCTTGAATAATCTCCTCAAGAAATATCTGTCATCCTTTTAATAATTGCAAAAAGAAGAAACCAGGAATGGGTCATTTTGACTCGTCTGGTAGGTTTAGTGTTAAATGGTAAACATTAGGAAACACGTTCAATGTTAACGCTTCGCAGTGTCTCGTTGGAAATATTTAGGATTTTCTAACTAGAAAATGATATTTTTTTTAATAAATTCAAAGTACATTGAGGAACAATTTTATTTTAATATTTTTTAAATTGATGAGTTATACACGGTTCAGTATTAAATATAATTTTATAATTTTACAGTTTTAGAGTCAAGAGACTCTTGAGTGATATATAATGTAGAAAGATATGTAGCATTGTATTGGAAAATATGAAGGTCACCTTTGTTTCTAGAGAAATATTAGAAATATACAAAATTTAGATAGGCTATTATATTGCTAGTGAAATGTACTACAACTTTCTCCTCTTCAGTTTTTTTTTAATGTTTACCGTTTAGGAAAAAACGAAATTAATGGTACAAATTATCGGGGATACCCTGTACATGTAGGAACATGTTGCTTACGGTTACGAAATTTGATTTATTATTCCACGATTGTATTTATTTATTCATTTATTTATCCGTGCATTTACCTGTTCATTTATTTATTTGCTTATTTATTTATTTATTTATTTATACATACATACATACATACATACGTCGACGCTGCGGTGAGTGTATTGTAAACAGAAATGAATTTCTTTTCTTTCTTTCGAGCTTTTATTCTTTTTTTTTTTCTTTTGTATGAACGATCGCGACGATAATTACTCGAGTGTTCGTTGAGAAATTTAAGGGTGAGATCTGAGATGAAATTCGGATTTTTATAGAGCTGTTACCATGAGTGGAAGGTGAATGAGAGATGAATGCAAGGTGAATGGAAATGTAGTGTTTGGATTACATTTGAAATTCATTGGATTATTTTGTTAGGCATTCCTGGAATCCCCTATGAATACGTAAAACACTTAATTTAGATTTAAGTAGACGATACAAATCAAAATACAAAAGAATGGAAACGTTCGCTTTATCGATTGAAGGATTTATTATTAACTTGAGAGTGAAACAATGATTATTATATATTATATTTGCGTACAGTACAGAAAGGAGCGTGTAGACAAATAACTTTTGTCTTTCATTTGTTCAATGTACCTTGCTTAAAGACAATTTACAATTACTGTTAATCTTTCACACATTTCCCATAAATATGAATCATTTATTTTTATTTATTTAAGCATTTAATGTATTCCCTTCCAACATGTTGCCTTTGTCTATTCAATTTGCAAATTGATTCAATAATCAATAATCAATATTCAATTTCAATTTTCAATTTGCAATTGAAATGGCACTTTGACACCCTGTTGATTCTTTGAAAATTATTTCTTTATTTGCAAAGCACTTATGACTCAGTTTACTTTAGAACGTGTATCGATAATTTCAACTCGTATTTCATGATGAATTAGTATTCTAGTGGACGTCAATACGTCACCGTTAAATATAGTGTAGAAAACATTAATACGCATAATTTACTTGACACGTAATTCGACGAAAAATTTTAAATCAAACAACATCTCGCGCTTTACATTTGCCCCTCTGTGTTTACATTTTTTTTGGAAAGGTAGGGGATTACTATTTTTGTACCCATTTGGGTAAGGCACATCAAACCTAACCTCTGTTGAACGTGACAGCATTTCCGTATAGCATGTCACAATATGTTCACCTCGCTAAATCATTGCTTTTATCATCGCGTGTATCTTTTGGAATATAAGAAAAGGTTCAAGATAAAGTTTCATTTGACAAGTGACCATTTGTATTGAAAATGTGAAATGAAATGTGTTAGCATTTGTTTATTCTTCACAATTCATAGATAGTGCAATTATCCTTGATAAATTGTACTTGATATACATTGACTTGTACAACAGTATTAACGTACATTATAATATTTACTTGTGATAATAACAATGTGCTATTTATTGCACGCAGGTGATGCTTCATATCATCAAAATATACATACTTAATCATTACTACTTATTCAACGTGTTACAAGGTCAATAAGCGTATTATTTTTTACAGTTTTAACTACTTTTTTTACGATTGTATTAACACAATCGCTTAACATGGCTGCAGAAAGTACAAAGGTACATCAAAATTTGTCTGCTTCTTGTGCTGCCTTTTCAAAAGTATTCTACAAGGTGAGTAAAAAGATATTTTTATGTACTGCATGTTTCGTAGTAAGTAGATTACTACTATAGTAGAAGACTATAATTTTTCATTATAAAGAGTTAACTAAATAAGATGTTACAAATTCATTTTAGGAATTGTATGTCACCAGTGAAGAAAATATAGTTAGCTCTCCGTTAAGTATACATATGATCTTATCTTTACTTTCTCATGGTGCAAAATCTGAAACGTTAAACGCATTATCTACTAGCCTCTATCACCATGATAAAAATATGATAAAAGAAGGATATGCAGATCTAGTAACTGTGTTGAATGTAAGTTATTAATATTCTTTTAAGAATGAAATTAGAAAATTGTAATCTCAGATTTATATATTTTCAAGGAATTGAAAAATATTACCTTACATGTTGCTAATGCAATATACATTCAAGAAGAGTTTGAGTTGTTACCGGAATTTCTGGAGATAGGTACCAATACATATAAATCTGTTATTTCAAAATTAGATTTTAAACACAAGAAAGAGGAGGCTGCAGATGAAATTAACAAATGGGTTGAACAAATAACCCATCATAAAATTTCTGGTCTTGTGTCTTCAGGTAAAATATTCAGAATGTAAGAAGTTGGTTGAAAGTTAATTATTTCAATGCTAATAATCGTATTAATAACATTTCTTCCAGATGATTTTGATGAATTTTCAAAACTGGTATTGGTAAATGCAATCTATTTTAGTGGGATGTGGTTAAAGAAATTTGATGTTGATCAGACACAGAAAAAAATATTCCATACTGCAAGAGGTGAGAAAAAAATGGTAACCACAATGTTTAAGAAGTCTAGATATAATTATGGTGAAATACCATTATTGGATGCAAAATTTATTGAAATTCCTTACATGGTACGTCCAAATGTACAAGTGTTTTAGACCAATTAAGTTGAAAAATTGTCTTGCAGAATGAAGATATTGTAATGACCGTATTGGTACCAAACGAAGTAGACGGGCTTACAAATTTACAAAATAAGTTTTCATGGGAAGTACTTGCAAATGCATCTCGAAAGAATGCTGACATTTCATTATATCTTCCAAGATTCGAAATAGAATTCACAGTTGACTTAGACGATATATTACGAAAGGTACTGATAATACATTTTGCACATAAAATCTTTAAAAACATCGTAATTCAATGGTACATGACAATTTTAGCTTGGCTTAGAAAACATATTTGAAGATGAGGCAGACTTTGGCGACATTTCAAATATTCCTTTAAAGGTCAGCAAAGTCGTACATAAAGCTGTGATAAAAGTAAGCGAGGAGGGTACTGAAGCTGCAGCTGCTACAGGTACATTTAATTTGAATAGTATTAAATAAATTGAACAAAAATTCAAGTTATTCATTTTATTCTACACGTTTTAGCTGTGCATATGAGACTTAAAAGAAGTTTTCAACGGGCTGAACAATTTTTGGTTGATCGGCCATTCATGTTTATAATTGAGCACAAACCAAACAACATACCGCTCTTTATTGGAAATGTAAAGGACTTGGAATCCGAATCCAAAAGAGATGAATTATAAATTATTGCCTACACAAATGACATCGATACTTGTATATCAAACTACTATTTTTATTGACTTTATTTTATCATACAATGCATTTGTTTCACACAAAGAAGTATTAATAGAAAATGAGCAGATACTTCGATTATAAATATTAAAATATACATTTGTATGCACACTTTATTATACATGGTAAGAGTGTAAATACACATTTTTTAATGTAATGTATCACTTATTCTCTTCAGAATCAACATTCAGATTTATAATATTGTTTAATCCTCTGAATCAAATCATTTTTCTTCCCAGATACTGTTAAACCTATGTTCTTGCACATGACTTTCAACTCTGGTACAGTCTTAGATGACAACTGAAAATGAATATGCAGAAGCAGGCTCGTAAACTTTTCTTATTTTTCCCCTTTAAATTGATAATTATCTTTTGACATACCTGTCCCTTTTGTGCAAGCTTCCGAATCGCTTCTTTGTCCAGCAATGCCGCGTCTTCTATGTCAGATTCTTTCTTAACTTTCTTTTTTGCTGGTTCTTCGGTTTTACACATTGTTTCAGTGTCAAATATTTCATTGTACTGAGTTAACAGATCCTTTGTAAGTCCTTGCATTTCCTCGATTCGTGGAACTTGTAAAGAAATTGAAAATTACATTACTTTATTGCATGGAATTTGTATGATTGATTACCGTGTTTAAAATATTTGTTTACGGGTATCATCAAGTATAGGCTCAGGTTTTTCCCAGTCTAAAGCCACAGTTTGAAGCATTTGAATTTGCGCTTGAACTTTTGGATTGTAGAAAGCACTTGGGTCATAGTGAATTCTTATTTTCTTCATTATTTTTTCTAGCAGTTTTATTTCATGTGATTCGGTTGGAGGTTTGTTAGTATCATTATCATACATGTACTGCAAGGAAACACTTTCAAGATCTCGAACGTATTCTGAAACAGAAGAAAAAAAGAAATATAGTTAGAGTCTCGACGGTAAGTACATAGTACTGTTTAAAGACAAACCTCTGAATGGTATTTTGAGTAAATAAAATCCCCCTTTTTCCGCATTCGGTATCATTCTGTACAGAAGCGGGGACGAGCGTTTCCTAAATGTCACCGCACATATCATCATTAAATTCTTTGATTTACATTTATCAATTAATGCAGCAAACAATAACGTATTATCTGAAATCAAATTACAATAACATATCATATTTCAGCAAAATATTGATTTCATTGTATTACCTTTGCGGTTACTTTTAGCAGGTGCAACAAAGTATGGTTTTCCCAAATGATACAAAGGATGGTAAGAAATAGGCTTCGCACAAATTAAGTCGATGCCTGGCTCACAAACTGAGCACAAAGTGTTCACTTCGGGTAAAGTAAAATATATTTTTTTACCACCATACTGTTTGTACTTTCGAATATTTATGTCTAAAACATGTGGTAACGTCGGTTCTTTAAAGTTATCATCTTCAAACATCTAAAACAAAGAGAAAAACACTTGTTTCTTATCGAATTAGGAACAAATAATTACATGATATTACACGAGCAGATTATTAAAGTACATACCTCATTGTCAACCGTTTTCAAGTATCTATGCGAAGTTAAAGGTTTATTGGATTCTTTACTTACATACACCTTCTTCAAAGTCTCCCGTTTGCTGCAAGTAAATTTCGTGTGAAACATGTTTTGGTACTAAAGTCAATATAAAGAGATCTTTTTAAAAAAGTTTGTTCCTTACACGACAAGACTGCGCAGGTTTACATCGATAATTACATTTTTTCCAAGTCTCCAAGGCAATTTTGCCATGCTTCTGGATGGTAATTTTATTTGTTGCATCAGATCAACTAGAGATGTTCTTTTACAATCTTCTGTATCAATCTTTCCGGATGAAATTTCTAAATCTTTATAAAACAAATCATGATTCCAATCTTCACCTAGACCAACAATGGATAATTTGAGTCCTAAATCACTGTAGCTTTTCGCTTTTGCTACTATTCTGCGTTTTTCATTGTCATTTGTCATTGGAGGATTATCTTGACACGTAAGAAGAATCACTTTCTTGACTGGCATAGTTACCCTAACAGAGCAAAATACTCTTGCTGCATGCCATAACACATCGTGTAATGGATAAACATTGGTGCACGCAATATCTTTGTACTCCTCCCATCTTCCTTCATCATCTAGACATGAAATAATATATATTAAGTAATGCAGAAACAAACAATAGAATTTTAATGTTATTAAAGTACCTATTTCTATCATTTGTTGTAATGAACTCTTTGAAGGAATGTTTAGTTTTTGTAGAGTTAAAATGTTTTTCATTTCAGTATCTTGGTCTCCCTTCTCAATTCCAAACAGCACCAAACCCATCCAATCTTGTCTGTTCCAAACCAACTTTTGCATAAGGATCTCCTTATACAGCTAAATTCAGAATAACAAACTAAATTAGTATGAAAAACCACACAGAAGAAAATAAACAATAATAGTAATACCCTTATAGATTCCACAAAGTATGAAGTTTCCTGGTCTTCATCCTTTATGAACATTGGAGGAGTTGCATCAACTACAAATAATATACCATTACGAGTACCATATAGATCTTGAGTATTTGCTAAATCTTCAGGCCTCGCCAACTCAGTTATATCTTGCGAAACAGATGCCATTTTATAATTTCATAAACCTCATATATATTAATATACGATTATACGAACTTTTCTTTTATCCTGAAACCAAATAAATAAAAATTTATTAAATTCCCTACGCCAGTACAGAAAATAGTATTATAAAATAGTATACTATAGTATAACCATTAGTACCAAATACTTAAATACTTCACTCCTACACACATAAATTCTGCATAATCAAAAAAGTAACACGTTTGACAAATATAAAATATGATAATTGTTACTGAATCCTCGTCGCAATAACAAACACCTTTACCTTTCATGTAACAATAACATTCATAACATAATCTTACAAAATTATCAAATCTTCCCACAATAACAATTGATTATCACGTAGACCATAAAATGACCATCAACCCTCGTCCCCCATTCTTTCCCAATCTTTCCGCTACACCCCGCAGGTATATTAATACCAAAACGCAATAATCTAATCTCCAGTCGTGCGATATACCTACACGAAGCAAAAACCCTTGCCGGCTATCAAAATCGCGCTACGCTGTCTTGCACGTGTCATAACAGCACGTGACTAAATCATCATTGTCAGAGAAGGGGTAAGTACTCACGTCAAGTTTTTAGCGGGAAAAACCAACTGTCATCCTCATCACTACAATGTGTGAAACAAGGACAGGCATACTTCAAATACTGCCACCTATCGCCAATAATTAGGTACTAATAGACTAGTAGCTTCGTCATTTCATCATAGATGACGCTGTCATATCGCTATCTTTGTCGTACAATATACCTCTCCTTGTCTTACAAAGTCAACGCCATCTACCAAAAAACGCCCAAGCTACTAGTCAAATAGTAAGGTTATATTGTCGCTAGATGGCTTTGCAATATGTCTATCCTTGTCGTACAATATAGCTCTCCTTGTCTTACAAAGTCAGCGCCATCTACCAAAAAGTTCCAAGCTACTAGCCAAATAGTACGGTTATATTCTCGTTAGATGGCTTTGCTGCATAGCAGCTATCCTTGTCGCACAGTATACCTCTCCTTGTTTCACAAAGTCAGCGCCATCTACCAAAACATGCCCAAGGTACTAGCCAAATAGTACGGTCATATTGTCGCTAGATGGCGTGGACAAATAACAGCTATCCTTGTCGCACAGTATACCTCTCCTTGTCTAATACAGACAGCGCCATCTACCAAAAAATGCCCAAGCTAATAACCAAATAGTACGGTCATACAATAGTTAGATGGCGCTGCTAGGCAGCAGCTATCCTTGTCGCACAGTGCTCCTCTCCTTGTCTTACTGAGGGCCGTCTGTGTGCCATCTAGCGAGAGTGTAGCTGTACTATTTGGCGAGCAGCTTGGATGAATTTTTGTTGATGGCGCTGCTGTATTGCTGGCTATCTAGCGACAACATAACCGTACTATTTGGTTAATAGCTTGGGCTTTCTATTGTAGATGGCGCTGACAATCGACTGTATTGCCAGCCATCTAGCGAGAGTGTAGCTGTACTATTTGGCGAGCAGCTTCGACGTTCTATTATAGATGGTGCTGATTCTACGAGGCAAGGAAAGAGATACTGTGCGACGAGGATGGCGATATGTTCAGTGCCATCTAACGGTGGTTTGGCTGTACTATTTCTCCAGTAGCTTGAGAGTGTTATGGTAGATGGCGTTGATTCCGCGGATATTCCAGGGAATTTAAATTTGTAATTATTGCCTTTATACAATCTTTAGTTGTGTTTAACATTATGTACGTTTATTTGCAGTATCCCAATGTTAAACTGGTGTGTTTCACCTGCAGTTTGGCGTGCTGAAGAGTGAATAAATCTTCTCGAACATCAACAAGGATTCAGTGGCTGTTTATAATTAATAATTAAATTATTCACAACGCTTTTGTACTACACATGTCAATGTTAAGAAATGGGTGAAAATAAATAAATTAATTAATATTGTAAAGCTTGTGTTTTTTATTTCGTCGTACCTAGCAGAGGAATATAATGGTAAAGGAGGTATTCGAAAAATAATAAAATTCTCAGAGTCGCAAAACTTCTTTATTATCATGCTCTTATAGTAAGATACTCGAATTTCCGAGATCCCATTCAAATTTCCCGCTCTGGAATGTTTAGATTTTTCGGATACCTCTTATACTATCATCTTCTCCTAGTAAGAACCTCAGATTTCGAGATCCGCCTGAAATTTCCCGCCTTTTGGTTTGTTTACGTTGTTCGGATACCTCTTGTAGTATTATGTTCTCCTAGTAATAAACCTTTCAGAGCCGCAAAATTTCAAATGAAACCCGAAAATCTGAGTTTTCTATTAGGAGAACATGATAGTAAGAGAGGTACCCGAAAATCTCTGCCTTTTTGGTTTGTTTACAAATTTTCGCATACCTCTTTTACTATCATGTTCTCCTAATACATAACTCATATTTTTCGCGTTCCATTTCAAATTTTGCGGCTCTCAGAGGTTTCTTACTAGGAGAACATGATACTAAAAGAGGTCTCCCAAGTTTTCCCGCCTTTTGCTTTGTTTACACCTTTCGGATACCTCCGTTACTATCATATTCTCCTAGTAAAAAGTCTCTCCAAGCCGTGAAATTTGAAATGGAACAAGAAATTCTGAGTTTTCTATTAGGAGAACATGATGTCAAAGGAGGTATCCGAAAAATATAAACAAACCAAAAGGCGGGAAATTTCAAACGGAGCTCAGAATCCGAGTTTCTTACTAGGAGAACATGATACTAAAAGAGGTATCCGAAAAATGTTAACATTCCAGAGGCGCGAAATTTGAAACGGAACCCGAAATTCCAAGTTCTTACTAGGAGAACATGATATTCAAAGAGGTATCCAAAAACAATTTCGTGGCGCCAATTTTCAAGCGTATCATTCCAGTCTCCTGAATGTCTCGTTCAAGAAGTGATCGTGTTATAAATATAACTAAGTTCAAATTAACTTTAAAATTAATTACAAAATGTAATTAACAATGGAGAGGTAAAGGTAGCATGAAATAAAATAGACAAGTTATCGTAAAATGTTCGTTTATTTAATCTTATTCTTTGATACAGTAATAAACTTAACAAATAGTCAACACACTTGTTATCTATTATAATATATAATGAAATAAAGGTAGCGTTCACAATTGCAGAAGTAACTCTTGTGGTATTCCTCTTCGCCGAAGTCGAACCCGTGAAGATATTTCAACTTCCGGCACACCAAATTAAAGCTGAAGAACTCCACTTTAACACAGGATTCCTTTAGTAATTGAAATTTCAATTTATATTTTTTTATAATTTTTCTAATGAAACTTTAAAAGTCAGTTTAAGTGCTCGGTAGTTCTAGTGTTGATAACTAAGTTGTTAACAGTCTAACGCAAAGATTGAAACGCAAAATAATAAACTAATAATAATTGTCTCCACTTTTCTCAACTAAAAGGGATAACAATACAGGAAAATGTTCATTTCCCTGACACTGAACTTGTTAGAAACAAACCGATCGCGCGGCTAAATAATCGGTTCTCCAAGTTGCACGCGCGTTCCGCGAAAACGCGTTTCATTGAGCATCAGGTCGGCGCGATCCCCATCCACTTAGCCGAAGAGGAAAAAAGAAACGGCGCGGCGCGAGATTGCGAAGCAGTGAAAGGCAGATGAAAGTAAGGAGTAACGCCGAATGGCCAGGGCGGGACTATTTATTGTCTATCCGCTGATAAACGCCGCGAACAAGTAGGCACCACGCATGGCCGAGCTGGAAACTGTGCTGCCCGGCGAATCATTTTCGCTCGAATCAACCGATGTTCCAGCAGAGAACTTCGAGGACGAAACAGCGAGTGATGAGTTTAGGTTTTACATTTAGGTTTGTCGACAGTCAAATTGTAGGAGTATAAACTGCTATAAGCGAAAGGAACGATGGATGATAACAATGATAAAGAAGATAGCAGTGATTCTTATATAATTAAGGTGTTTTTGTAATAAAGATACTTTAGTAATTAAGGAGAAAGATAGTGGAGGAATTATTAAGATATAGAAAGAATCATTCTTTTATGTAATTGAAAGATATTTTAATAATTAATTAGAAAAATATCTGAAATGAATGATTCTATAACAGAATAGTTCTTTCTGTATCTTAATTAGTAGTGTACTATATTTCTCTTTGATTATCAAAGTATCTTTATTATAAAAATATCTAGAAATACTTTGATAATTAAACAGAAAAATAGTAGAGGAATTACTAAGATATAGAAAGAATCATTCTTTCATATAATTAAGAGATATTTTAATAATAAAGATACTGTAATAATTAATTATAAGAATATCTCTTACTTATATGAAAGAATGATGCTTTCTATATCTTAATGATTCTTCCACTATCTTTCTTTTTGATTATTAAAGTATCTTTAAGATAGCAGAGCAATTTAACGAATAATCATAACTTTAGCTTCCGCTTAACACTAGACTTAAAACAACCGTACGACTCCATGTTCACCGTGGAATCATTTAATCGCAGTCTCGATGAAATAACACGCGTGTTACGATGAAAACCGTCCGTTGCGTTTCTTCATGAATGATGTATACGTTTTGGATCGACAGGAACAAAAGGGAAACAACGCTCCTCACTTTCCATTTCTCCGGTTGTACTTGCTGGCGACCGTGTCCTGGTTATGAGCGATTAATTGCAATAATAGCCGGGGCGAGAAGAAAGGAAAATTATAGAATCCTCGGGAACGGGCTCGCGACGGTGTCACTTTCTCGACTTTTCATTCGATCATCGTTTCGACGTGTCCCCTCCGATCGGTACAAGTTTCTTCCTTATATGAAATAGAGGCAGTAGTGGCAGAACGATATTGGCGAAAGATCTCTTTGAAATATTTGGAAAATATCTTTGGAGCCATACTTTTTCATGTGAATCAAATATTTGATGTAGATTTGTACATATTACAATGAACACTTCTGGTAGTAGAAAATATTGGTGCAAGATCTCCAAATATTTGTTAAGATACTAGAATAGTGTACATATTACAATTAACACTCCTAGTAACAGAAAAATATTGGTGCAAGATCTCCAAATATTTGGAAAATATTTGTTAAGATACAGTTTTTGATATGAATAAAATATCAGACCTAAGTCTTGTAAATATGTACAAGAAATGCAAAGTGAATGTTGAGAAGATATCAAGTGAATATTCCTAGAATATAAAGTAGACATTTAAGGAATATAAAGTAGGTATCTGAGAAATATGTATTTAATATTTAAATAATATTCTCAATGATCGTTAATTTGAAGAGAGCTGGTAAGCCTGAGATTCTCCAGATACTTTGGATAAACGATCGTCGCGGATATACATATGTGTATCACAATACACACGTGTAAATGTAAATGAAGAAGAAAGCGTTGCAACGCTTATGATAGTTTATTCATAGATTCTATACCTGTTATTCATAAATATGTATGTATGTATATATTTTTTGTAGGCTAAGGATCAGAGTTAATCACCACTGTGTCGATTACGCGTTAATGAGGCTTCTATAAATATGTGTATACCCCAGTAGCGCAAAATATTGAATACATATTAAATCTTATTTTATATTAAATTTTATATTAAAGAGGCAACCAATCTCTTTATAATATTTAAATGTACATCAAATACTTATTCTAGATTTTGAAAGAAATATTTCTTTTTCAAATGTTTATCAAATATTTGTTTCATATTTAGAAAGATATATCTTTTTAACACCATATATATGGTGTTTCAGTGTGTTAACACTATTTAAATATTAAATATTTCTCAAACATCCACTTTGTAATATTTACTTCATATTTCCTCAACATTCACTTTGCATTTCTTGTACATATGTACAACATTCACATCTAATATTTTATTCACATTAAACCTGTATCTCGAACATTTTCCAAATACCTCAAAAACATCTCAAAGTAACTTTTCTGCTACTAAGCCCATTCATTCTACATACATACACCACTTAAATCTAACATTTCATTCACATTAAAACCTGTAAATATTCTTCAAATATTTAAAAACATCTCAAACAAACTTTTCTGCTACCAAGCCCATTCATTCTCCATATACACACCATTTAAATCTAATATATCATTCATATTAAAACATGTAAATATTCTTCACATATTCAGAAACATCTCAAACCAACTTTTCTGCTACTAAGCCTATTCATTCTACATACATACATTTACATCTCATATTTCATTCACATTAAAATCTGTAAATATTCTTCAAATATTTAAAACCATCTTAAAGCAACTTTTCTGCTACTAATCCCATTCATTCTCCATACATACATTTGCATCTAACATTTCATTCGCATTAAACCTACAAACATTCCTCAAACATCTCAAAACCATCTCAAAGCAGCATCTCCCTCCCACCAACAGAGACACGCCTCTCACCAGCTATTCTACCAAAAAACGTCCACGAAAAGGACCGTTCATCCATGGGACGAGGTTTCCTCGCAATTTGTTTGCACGGTACCGCGAGCCGCGCTTTCTTCGAGCCCGAGATCCACGTCTCACGGCGAGGATCGTGAATCGGATGCTGTCCGAGGGATCTTTTAAAGGCGATCGTAGCTCTCTTCGGACTCCTTTGATGCGTGGGGATAACTGGAGCTACCAGTTAAGTCAAGTGTATCGCGTCGGGACGAAGTAGTACACTGTTTCTTTCCGGAGTGCGTGCATCGACGTTCCAGAGGATTGGCAACCGCACAACAGACCAGAGGAGAACATCCTGGACTAGGGAGGGCAGGAACTGCTGTTCACCGACTCGTTAATCATGAAACTTCTACTGGTGAGTTTTTATTCGACGCGGATTCGTTTCGTATCTCTGGCTGCGTTAACACTAGAATTACCAGTCGAAATCACTGGTTTCGATTTTTTATCTTAGTAATTATTGATATTTTCGAAGCGTTGAATATTCGAAATGAATTTGAAGATAAATAGTTTCGTTTGAATACTATGAATGTCTGAAGAAACTGAAAATTATCTATTGTTACAATTTTTATAGGAATTGCATATTAATCGTATTAAATGCTCGGTACCAGTCGAAATGTTTCAATTGTGTTATCTCGCAATTATTGATATCTTGAAAGCATTGAATATTCGAAATGATCTTGAAAATAAATAGCTTCGTTTGAATACTATTGTTACAATTTATAGAGATGTTGCAATTTTTATAGAGATTATATATTAATCGTATTAAATCGTTGGTAGTTCTAGTGTTAATTGCACCATTTTGTTTCCTTCGTCCTCGTCGCTTCTCCTTCTTCCTTGACACAATCGTGGACAATTCTGAAAAAATTAACTAATGACAAACCTTATCGAAAACATTGATTGGAAACAGTTTTTTTGATAATTTAATAACTTTTTGGACTGGGAATTTAGATGACACTATTTGAAATGAATTAATGAGAAAACTTATGTTAATTATATCTTTTTATTTCCTTCTTCCTTAAGACAATCGTGGACAATTCTGGGAAAACAATACTTAGTTACATATTCCGTTTACTTTAAATTAGAAGTTCTATCTAATGAAAAACTTTATCGAAAACATTGATTAAAAACAATGTTTTTGATAATTTATTAACCCTTTGCATTCGGAACATAGTGCATAGACACTATTTAAAACGAACTAATGAGAAAACATACAATTAAGAATGATTTTGAAAATAGTTTCACTATAACGCCCGAAAAAACCAGAAATAATCTATGGTTACCATTTTTAGAGGGATTACGAATGACTCGTGTTAATGCTCGGTAGTTCCAGTGTTAATCATAGTGTTAACCGTTGTCAAACAGAATCTACGATTCTAATAATATAACATTAAAAATTAATAACATTTAATAATACATTCCATTCGAAATCTTCGCCACGAGTCTGACACGATATCGCAGGCCAAGCGGTTAATACTAAAAATTCATTTATTTGCTATGTCCCTATATGAGAACACCATGACCGAAAAACTTAACGAGTTTACCTGACAAGAGCAAGTTTCATTACGCCAGCTGTTTTATTTACAGCGTTTATATCCGTTTTATACACGTATTTAACGCCATAATTACAAGCAGCGTAATTTCTGTTTACAGCTTCGTCCGCGTGTACGTCTATTAATTGTCTCATGAAATAATGAAACAGTATATATTCTACACTGTGACTTTGTTAGAACGGCTTTAAAAAACACATCTAGCTCTTTAATTAGTTAACTCATTGCGTACCGGTAACGAGAAATCTCGTTTTTTTAATAAAGACACTTAGCTATGCAACTTTGCTATTTACCACAGCATTTAAAGAAATATTAAAATCTTTATCAAACCTTTATTAATATTAAATAAATATTAAATCTTTATCTCTTTTTTTTGTTTCTTTGTCTCGGTACACCTTAGAATGTACCAGCTGATACTACCATTAACTCTGGACGGCTTCTTGAATCCGAGGAAGCGCGTTCAGGCGATCATAATAATCGCCTCCGCGATGAACAACAGTCGGTTGTGTCGGGACGGTTCATTAATGTTAATGTTTCGGCATGAAATGCTGATGAGCGGCGTGTATTACTTTCCTAATGTAGCATCACGTTTACCGGGATCGGAACGAAGAGAACGGAAGGCTCGGTAATTTCTCTATAAGCTCGAGAGTGTATCCATTGGCACTGCGATTGATTTATCATTCGGTTTGAGTACTGATAAATCAATCGAATTTTTAACCCTTTGAACTCTGTAGGCTCCAATATTGCACCAGTTATAATTAATTAATTAACCCTTTGCACTCGAAAGTTTTTCACTAGAAATATTCAATATTCTCCGATGAGATACAGACGATGTTCTTTGAAACTGATTAATGAGAAAACATACATGAATTAATTGATGCATTATACAAAGCTTAACATTGTATATGAGACTTTATATTTTTTCTGTAGCAAATCAAGTGACTGAGAGTCACCTCTCGAGTGCAAAGGGTTAAATATTTTAATGAATCTTAAAGAAACTACCCTAAAATCATTCGATTTTCCGCACATCCGAATAAAAGATCGAGAAATGTTATAGCATTTCTAATTCTCGCTAGGAATACTATAAAAATTAATTGCTGATAGATTAGAAAACAACATGGAGCGCTAAGGGTTAATGGTTTCTCAGAATTGTCACCTGTTTAACCCTTTGCACTCGAGAGGTGACTCTCAATCACTTGACTTGATACAGCAAAGTTATAAAGTCTTACATATAATATTATAATATTGAAATATGAAATATTGTAATATTATAATATTGAAATATGAAATATTGTAATATTATAATATTGAAATAAAATAACTTTCCTTCTTAATTCATACACGTTTTCTCATTAATTAAGTTCTCATTAATGAAAGTGTTGCACATTTCTAGTGAATAACTTTCGAGTGCAAAGGGTTAATAATTGTAAAAGAGAAACCAGGAATGGATTCTCTGGTAGCAGAGAGATATTGGTTCTAGATTCTTTTGAAATATTTGAAGAATATTCCAGCCACTTTTTAATATGAACACTTTTTTGTTCGATGCAGGTGGCCACAGTTGTCTGGATAGTAACCGTGACAGCGACATCGGAATCCGATTCCCGTGGAAACTGGAGCAACGAAAAGGTAAATGTAGAAAACTCTTCTGCCGGCTGTTTAATGGGACCCGTGGATTCGCGCATTTTTCCCAGGGGTTTCATTTTCCCAGCTGCCGGTCCGATCGCCTATTAAAATCACGTTCGAGTAACTGAGAATATTAATTTCATTGTGCATCATTCGCGCGTGGTTACCATCACTTCGGTTTTTCCATCGTTCTTGTAACTTTCGTTGACTCGAGTGAAAATTCCTCTGACGCTAAACGTATTGGCACTTTATGTATTTATAACTATTTCCTATTAACTATTACTATTACTATATTTATAAATATTAAGTATTTCCACTGTTTGCTCTGTAATCAGCTGAATAACTGGTTACAAAATAAATATATTGTAAGTTAATAGTTATATTAATAGGAAATAGTTGTAAGTATAACTATTAATTTATAATATATTTATTATATAACTATTACTATTAATATATTTGTAAATATTAAGTATTTCCACTGTCTCCACTCTAACAGAAAATTTCAAATTTCAAAGCAGAAGAGAAATTCTCAATCCAATTTTAAAGCCGGTCACTTCTCGTAATTATTACACGAAAAAAATAACAATAATAAAGTAAATAAATGGAATAATAAATAAAAAAGAACAATAAAACTCTCGCACGAATCACTTGAACGCGAAAAATGAAACTCTCCCACGAAACATTCGAAGACAAGCAATACCGGTCATCTTCTTAAAGTCATCACTCGAAGATGACCGACGATAAGGAAATGATCCTGCAAGCGTGATGCGGCAGGAGGAAATGAAACTTATTTATGAGCATCTGTACAGGCTCGTTGACACTGATAGATAAAACGCAAGATACGCGAACTGGAAGCCAGCTTTCACGGTTGAATAGAAAAATTGTGCTTACGGTTCCTCGATAACCATCGTTCAGACTTAACCCACGCGATTCCATCGAGCAAAATACACAAAATATTCAATTACTATCTCTACACGTTTATAGCAATTCGATGGGGAGTCACCGGTGACTCTCATGACACTGAACATACTAAATAAACTGTATTTCTCCCATTTTGGTAACGTATACCTGAGGCTTTGTCCAAAGCCTACCCTCACCCACGAAAACTGACTTAATCTGTTCAAGGGTACCGTCATTAACACGGTCCGTGCCATGGAAATTCTGTTGTGTTTTGCTTATGAATTGTATTGATTTTTTCATAATATAATTATTTATAATATTATAAGTTAGAGATTACAATATCGAAGTATATCAAAGTTACCAAAAATTTAAATATAAGTGTTAACTTATAGTATAATATAATATATAATATAACACTTATATTCAAATTTTTGGAAACTTTGATATACTTCAATATTGTTCCTTTAACGTGGTCCTATGGCCATGTATCTCTTAAAAATATTTTTTTCATATATTTTCCATAAACGCCTTCATCCATCTTCTTACCATTCAAATCGTATCAGTTGTAACAAAATAGACTGCAATCAAACAAAAACCAGAATCATTTGTTTGCTCTCAAAATGTCTAATTATTATCTAAAGAAATTATATATTCCTATTTATCAAGAGTAATTTGTTTGCTCTCAAAAAGAATTCGATCTTGAAGAGGTTCCAGCCGATCTTCATACTCTGTCCAATAAAAATCTGCAGAGGAAGGAAGGCATCATTGTATTCGCTGACTCTCACGCGAGGCCGGAACGGCAGGCGTGTTTGGCAGCACGGAGAACGGAAGTTACTTTCGACAGAGGACGAACGAAATAAGTAATGCAGAACAAGTTTCGTTCGCCTTACGTAAAACGGGAGAACCTTTCACGCATAACCCCCCCGGACCGATAGACCGAGCCGAGAGACATCCTTAACCTTCGGGCATAGAAATCTTTAACCTGGATCTACTTGCGGGCGTCGCTCAAGTGCCACTTCGCGTATACAAGCGCGACCAACACCCGCCGAGATCCCATCTGCTATGCAGTTTCTAACAAGATTCTCTGTTACATTTCCTTCGAATAGATTATCGTCCTGGGACACGCCTCGGACGATCGGTTTTCGACTCGTTGAGAGAGATAGATTAATATTGGTGGATTCTGATGAATTTCTGATGATGAATGCCACGACATTTTGTGGGAGATTCGTGGAATAGAAGATATAATGATGAAGCAATGGGAGGGATAGATTAAAGTTGGTAGATTTTGATGAATTTTTGATGACAAATTACACATCTTGTGGAAGATTTATGAGATAGAATAGCTAACAAAAATGCGTTGTAAGAGATAGATTAAAGTTGGTAGATTTCAATAAATAGAACTCTAAAGTTTTAGATGAATTATTAGAATTAGATAAATTCTCGATAAAAATTGAAAGCAGCAAAATGGTAAACTGAAAAATTCAATAAACTAAACTAAAACTAAAGTTTAAGAAATAAACTAAAACAGTAATAAATAGAATAAAAGTAGCACAAATAGAACAAAAATAGAATAAATAGGCCAAAAATAGAATAAACATAACAAAACAATAATTTATACAAGTTCCCTTCTATAAATTCCAAACAATACTATCAATACTAATAAAACTAATCCAAAACATTCTCCAGATCAAACGATTAAGATTCCATTAAAATACCTAATTTAAGCGCCTAACTAAAGGTAAATTAGACTGTAACATGTCCAAACGGAACTAAATGGCACCAGAAACCTGCAACAACCAATCTTACTCCACCTCTGATACAAACCCAACAGGGCGATTTTCTACTCCGCCTTTTACCTGGCAAGGATAAAATTTCTTCGGCGCGCGTAAGCGTCTAGCAATCGATCGCCGTCGAACGGTACCTGTCCGGTAATGACGAGCCGACGCGAGGCAAAACGGTTCCGAGTAGAAGCACAAGAGGAAAGTGCGAGGTGCGCGCACTTTGTTAGACCTGTCGGAAGAGAATGAGACTGCAGGTGAAATGATCTAGGCTGCATGCGAAGGTTAAGGACGACTTTCACCTAAAACTTGCGGATGAAGGTTGGCCTGAAGGCCGGCCGCCGTTACCATTCGACGCGCACACAAGGAACTGTCGTGACTGGCAGCGCTGTTTTCGCGAGGATTCGATTCTTCGTGGCTGGCCTGTGATTTTTCTCTACCACTCGAAGCTGCTTGCCAAAGGAAACTTGGACCAGCGAACCTAATCTATTTGCTTCTTTAACACGTTAACCCTTTTAGTGCCGGAGGCCGATATATCGGCTCTTGATGCACTGGCGAGAAGTGCCAGAGCCGATATATCGGCCCGCGCCTTGTAGCGCTTTACTATTCGCATTGCAGGAGAACTCTATCTCAAAATAAATTTATAATACGTTATAAATGGTCTAATTTCATTACGAGAGAATTAAAAAAAATAGTTTTGTTTCAGCAATGTTATATTACCTATAACAATTACGTATTTCGGAAGAGATAATCCGTCCGGCGCTTACCATGTACCTTCGAATTATTTTTTATTTTTATTATGTAATATTATTTATCTTGTTAGAAAATATATTGGAAATGCAAAGTATATACTTTGTAATAAATGGTCTATATAAAATTACGATGAAAAGATGACTTTTTGTATGTGCAAATACGTTTTGTAAGAGAAAACTTTTACTTTCAAAAAGTTTTACTTTCTTTATGATCTTTTATACCTTTGTTATTTATATAATTTTCAATGAATATAGAAAAACTAGTGTCATTGTTTTGTTCTCTGTTTCGTCCTTAATATACTGCTTTTTGAATCAAAAATGCCTGATCCCTTGAATCTCATGCCTGATGTTTTCTTTTTGTAATTATTAGAAAGGTAACAAATGTTTCTCTGAGAAATTGTTGAAGACATTCTTTCAGCACTATGCAAATTCAATTGTAAATCGATTAAAGTCTGAACAGATGCACTCTTGGAGTTTCTCTAGCGAAATTTTCAAAAGTCAACTGAATTACTCGGTAGTTTTAGTGTTAAGATGTCAGTTGTACTTTGATTTAGATATTAATAAATCAACTATTTTAATCATTTCTTGGAACATTTATATGCTTTCAATTATTATGGAAGAATAAGTAGGAATGAGTCATTTTGACTCATTTGGTAGTTCTAGTGTTAACCCTTTGCACTCCAGATGGTTTTGTCATTAGCAACTGCAACTAATTTTTCTAGTATCCCTAGTGAAAATGACAAATGCTGTAACATTTCTTAGATCTTTTATTTTCCTTGTTAGTGCAAAATTTGGATGTGTGAAGAACCTAATAATTGAAGGGTAGTTTCTTTAAGATTCATTGAAATATCTAATATTATTCTTGGTGCAACATTGGAGCTAGAGTTCAAAGGGTTAACACTGTAAGTATCGGATGGGTCAAGATCTCCAATTTTCAATGTCTTTTGCAATTGCTGCAGAGGTACAGATTGTTCTTTGAACAATGATTAATGAAGTTGATTCAGTAATATCTGAAGTGACATTTTAATAAGTCCATGTTTATAGTTTTCATGGAGAAATGAAAAGTCACTTTAACTGCTTGGTAGTTCCAGTGTTAATTGCCTTATGGTTTAATTTTGTAGGTGCATTTGCTAGAATTATTTATCATTAATAAAACCATACAAATTGCTAATAAAATCAATAATGTTTCATTTAAACTTAACATAACTCAATGACATTTATGTTTGTCAAACCATATTAGAAATC
Organism: Nomia melanderi; assembly: GCF_051020985.1. NCBI lineage: Eukaryota > Metazoa > Arthropoda > Insecta > Hymenoptera > Halictidae > Nomia > Nomia melanderi. The sequence goes on from NC_135000.1 coordinate 9,430,987, forward strand.
TTTGCGTCTAGAACTACTAAGTACTTAAATCATTTTTCTAAAATGTCTTCATAAATGTTAAAAGAGTGGACTTCATAAGATTTCAATTATATTCAAAAGTGGCTTTGGAAGACTATCTGTATAAATGAAATATAAATAAAGCATCAGTATGTCTTCACCCCTGAAGCTACAATAATGAAACATTGAGAACAATTTGTAAAAGCATTAAAGCTTTCAATTGGTTATCTCATTTTAACCACTAAACTTTCAATCATTCCTCAAACTGTCTATAACTACAGTAATTGCAAAAGACATTAAGAATCAATCATTCTATAACCCACCTAGTAGTTTCCAGTGTAAAAAACATTCAACCAAACCACTCAAGTGCCATTTTTGTATCTCATAATCAGCATTGCGTAACACATTCCCCTTTGAACTATTGATATTAGGGAACGCGTCCTGCACTTCTGCTTTCTCCTTGAACGCAATTTCTGTAGGTCACTCGCGGCAGCTTCGCATCATGGGGAACGCAATCTGTAATTAGGGTTCTCCGGAACGCTCGGTCCACGCCGGGGCGAAACACAAAAAACGAAACACCGCCGGACCGTTAACCAGTTGCCAGCTGGTAACTGAAACTCTTAATTAACAGGCGTATCGGTTACAGTCAGCGGAAAACGCAGAATCCTCTTTAACCGCTGATTATAGGAAAATTACCGGTAACATTCTTCCGTTTCCATACGTTCAGCTTTCCTCTTTGTGTGCTCTATTTTCTCGGCCACGGTGTTTAGCAGCTTCTCCGGCGGCGGTTACTTAATGACCATCTAAAAATCAACGGTTCACAGCTAAGGATCTCTTAATGCAGCAGATTACCGTTCGTTCAGGCTCCGCAGGCTCGATCCCGAATTATCTAACGATTAATCGGGAATTAACTCGGACTCGCCGGTACACGGGGTAGTAAATAGCAGCACAAACTACCAAACGGGATACAATTCTAAGTATACTCTCCTCTCAAACAGAATAACAGAATTCGCTTATTTGAATTGTTTCTGTTTTCTTTTCCAAATTAAACACTGTTCAATATCAATGAAATATTAAATTAATATTTCTTGTAACCTTCGTTGACTTCAGTGAAAATTTCTCTAACTAAACGTATTGGCAGTTTATGTATTTATAACTATTTCTTATTAACTATTACTATTAGTATATTTATAAATATTAAGTATTTCCACTGTTTCCTCTCTAATCAGCTGAATAACTGGTTATAAAATAAATACAGTAGTAAATGGTAACACAAACTACCAAACGGGATACTCTAAAATGGTACCTCGAGTACGTTTTAGGCGCGGTACAATCGCACAGGCGAGTATCAACGCGAACGATCACGGATCGAAAGCGTTGCCGAAGGATTTTTCGCGCAGCGATCGGTCGAGTTTCTTGCAGCCCGAAAATTTCCTCTACTAAATACCGGGAACACTTTCTCCGCGCACTTTCGGATGAAAGCTGCTCCCTGCGTTGACCCACCTACTCTAAAAAAAAAAGAAAAGAAAAGAGTTGCGCAAAAAATGGATCTCGCTCTTTTCCTTTCTCTTTCTGTGCGCTCATCGTTCTGCGAGCAGAAGTTAATCGAACCGTCCGCGGTTCTGCGTGTCAAATGTCGCTTCCGCGTCGATTCCCTTTCTCCGTCTCAAACGAGCCGCCGGAGTTTTTACTGTAATTCGTGCGTCGCGTCGGCTGCTTTCGATCAAAGACACTCGACGTATCGTCCAGGTCGTCGAATAGTTGATTAACTCTTTGCAATCCTGTGTCGAATGCGACTCGACGTTAGATTTATTCGAAGTCTGCTTCTCTGTCGAGATCTTTGCCCAACTTATTACTTTTGATAACTGTCTTTCAAAATACGTTTCAAGTAAAGCGCTTAGAATAATACGAAATTATTGAAAAGAAAAGGTGAAAGGAACTCGGAGTGCAGAGTTCACCGTATCGGAAATAAGTCAAATAACTTTTAAAATTCTGCGGTTTCTTTTGCTCAGTGAATTTTCTATCAATTCGACTCAAAGGGGAAGACAAGAAGTGATAAACTGATTAATACTAGAACTACTGAGCATTTAACACGATTCATTCGTAATCCTTATAAAAATGGTAACAATATAATGGTAACATTAATTATAGTGAAACTATTTAATTTCAAATACTATTTTGTAGCTAGTTATTTGACTAGTTACGCTAGGAAAAGTACCTGTAGTATTTTTACTATTAAAAACGGCCACCAAGCAATTCAATTCGAAACTCAAACAGATTCAATTACAAAACAGACTATAATCAAACGAAAACCAGAATTCAATCCCGAAGAGGTCTAATTTATCTCTACTTTCTAACCAATTATTTAATTACAGTCGCAAAACTACCAGTGGTATTTTTACTATTAAAAACGGCCAACGTGCAATCCGATTCGAAACCCGAACGAATTCGGTGTCCTCTTCCTCGAAGGCTTTTCCGGGGCGTCGCGAAACAGTGAAAGTCCTTGAAAATGCTCCTCCGAGCGAAAGGATCGGCTAGCGCGCGTTCTCAGCGAACGCGGATGGCCCCTTCTAATTTTCCTTCCGATCCGGCGGACATCGATCAGCGTGTATATATCCGGATATCTGAAAAATGCGAGGAAAAAGGAAAGAAAAACGGAGAACGAGCGAGGATATTTAAGACTCGTTTCGGTAGGCGGGCCTTTTCGGGAGAGAAACACGGCTACAGCTCCCAGAATTCATTGGCAAGTTTCACCGGCCGCGGAGATCAGGTTTCCAATCATTTCTGTGGCTGAATTCTGCGACGAAAACGGCGGGAACGGAATCCGAGGCGTGCTCCGTGTTCTTCGCGGGGAGAACCCCGGAACAGCAAGAGATTTTGTTACAGATTTCGTTTGATCACGTCTAAAATATTGAAATAGGAAATTAGTATTGCAAATCAGATGAGAACAGATGAAAGCTGATCAATCAGACTCGAATTCTTTTTAGGATTCTTATGGACAATGCAGAGTACAGTAATTTTGTTCAACAGGTTCCATGCTATTGTATGTTTCAGTTATATTTTGCTTGTAAAGTGTATCAGTTTTTAAATAATATATTAAGTTATATTGAAGTTTCTGGTGAATTTTATGTATTTTAGTATTGAAGGGAGCAAAACTAATGGCTGACCGGTTAAGAAAAGTTGAAACGCTTCATTGGTTCTTGATCTTTCATATTAGAAATAAATTAACTTATTGCCAGATGTGATACTATGAAATAACAACAATTCTATTGCCTAAGAAAAACTTGCAGCAATAATAAGTTACTTCAGAGTTATACTGCTATACTGTACTTGTAACAATTAAGTAAAACAGGTTCTACAATGATTATTGAAGTTTCTATATAAAGGGACATTTTGAAAATCATTTGACAAGCAAGACATTGGATTACTGGTGCCTTTGGCTCACACGAACCGTCGAGGAGCTGCCCAAAGAAAACTACGCGAATAAGATACTCGGATGAGAACGTAGAGTAACGAGATTTACAGGAATATTTGAAATTTAAATGAACCGTCGGGTCGGTTTTGTACGATTATCTGTAATTAGGTGTCTGTATCATCTAGGTCACTGAATCCGGCGATAGAACACGTTGCTGCACGCCGGAACGAGGAACGGAGAGCGAGGGGATATCCTTTAACACGTTCCGTGTACCATTTATGGTACACGTGCAATTTTTGTAAAGAAACATTCTTTGCGAGACGTGTGTCTAACAATGGTACGCGTCGCGAAACAAGAAAAACTTAAAGAAACAATATCAAAACATCTAAAAAGCCAGCAAGAGCTTGAATGTACCTTAATCTATCATAGAAAAAACCACTGCACTTTATAAGCGAGTAAAAACTTAAAGAAATGATATCAAAACATCTAAAAAGCCAGCAGAAGTTCAAATGCAACTTAACTCCCTGCCCTACAAAATTATGCGAGACTTGTAATGAAGATTTCAAAGGGAATTGAACAAATAATATCATCTAATCCCTTTGAATTCAAATGAAATATTTTTCTATTATCAATCCTATATACAAGACATAGAAGACAGAATGATCAAGAATTAGAAGCAATAAAATAGTTCTATAGAGTGCATTTGTCAAAGAAATCATAAGACAAGGGGTTGATCTATCATAGAAAAAATCAGTACACTTTGCAAGCAATATCAAAGTATCCAAAAAGCCAGCAAAGGCTTGAATGCAACTGAATCTATCATAGAAAAAACCAGTGCACTGTACAAGCAATATCAAAATATCTAAAAAACCAGCAAAAGCTTGAATGCGACTGAATCTATCATAGAAAAAATCAGTGGACTTTGCAAGCAAGATACAGCAAAAATTTCCGGTGGCATGGAATGTGTTGACCGGTTAAAAGGACTCAAAGAAGGAGGAGCTGCCGTTAGAGACCGCTCAGTTGCTCGAGCGAGGACCAAACTGTTTGCTTTTAACGCGACTTTGAACTCGCGCACGACTCTCACTGGTTTTTCTTTTGCGCGGAGCTGTAAGAATGCGGCGCGCATCTTTTCCCGTTTCTCCTTTCTTCTCGCTCGAGCCGCGCTGGAGAAAGGGAGACCGCCGGTGGTACCGTAAAGTCCACCTTTCTCTCATCCTGGCTCACCGGTTATTTTCAGCCTCCGCCGTGGCTACTCCACTTTAGCGAAATTTGCCGGACGCAGGCTAATAGAGAACCAGGCGATTCTAGCCATTGGAATTTTATGGGACTCTGCTGGTACTACTGTATACTGTATACCATTATGGGATCCTCTGGTTTGATGGCAGCCTTAGTCTTCATGTTAGTTGGAAAGGATGATAGTTGTTCAAAGGATGAGATTCTTCTGGGATTCTGGACGCTGGGATTTTAACGCTTAACCTATTGAACAGTTCAATTGAGTTACTGAGGCTCTTCAAAATTCAGAATTTGAGAGAACCAGGCGATTCTAGCCATTGGAATTTTATGGGACTCTGCTGGTACCATTATATATTGTATACCATTATAGGATCCTCTGGTTGAATTTGATGGCAGTCTTCGTGTTAGTTGGAAAGGATGATAGTTGTTCAAAGGAAGAGATTCTTCTGGGATTTTAATGTTGAACCTATTGAACAGTTCAATTGAGTTACTGAAAATCTTCGAAATTCAGAATTTGAGAGAACTAGGTGATTCTAGCCATTGGAATTTTATAGGATTCTGCTGATATCATTGTGTATTGTATACACAATATGCTGGGATTTTAATGCTGGGATACACATGGATGCTGGGATTTTAATGCTGAACCTATTGAACAGTTCAATTGAGTTACTGAGAGTCTTTGAAATTCAGAATTTGAGAAAATCTTACTAATAATATGGAAAATAACATAATATGATCTACCTTCAAACTATATTGGCAAAGAAGTGCACTTGCTAATAAAGCTAAAAATTTTACTAATAATATTGAAGATAACATAATAATATAATCTATTTATATATAGTAAAATATCAGTTGGCGTAATTATGGCTTGGATTTCGACCGGTTAAATCGTATGGCAAGAGGTTAAAGACATCAGTCTTTTGTTACAGGCAGTCTCGGAGCACAGATATGAGAAAAGTTTAGGCAGCCGAGCGAAGGAAGAGTCAAAGAAGATCATCGAAGGCCACTACGTTCTCAACGTGAACGGCAACGACGGAGTGCGTAATTCTTCTCAACCTAACGATCCTGGCGAAGCGAAGGAGCCACTCAAGTTCATTCCCACGAACGAAAGCAATCACGGGACGGTTAGTACAAAAGAAAGCGAAAAAAAAAATTTGAAATGTAACGGCGCGCAATTGCTCGATACCCGCGCAAACGGTGGCGGAATCAACTTCAGGCGTATCATGATCAACACTTTCCGCGCCACCAGAAATTTTGATTATATTTTGAATGCAGCATTCGTTTTCATTGTGATGAAAAGTGACATTTAATTCTATACAGTTTTAACGTTTTGAAATTATTATACACTTCAACCCTCGTTCATTAAAATTAAATCATTAAAATTTGTATTGTCAAGCTTTCGCTGACAGATAAGGTATTTTCATGTTATTACGTTTTTGTCATTCCGCGATGTCATTCTTTTACACGTGTCTTGCGAAAAATGTTTCCTCAGAAAAATTACCATGAATAAAATGTACCATAAATGGTACCCGTGGCGCGGAGCGCGTTAACAGACAATTTTCTTTTTAATCGAGCAACACAACGATTTCCGTGCTTTCCCTTCCGGATTACTGGAAACCGTTTCACTTTCCACGGATGCAACGGACGCCTGGTAATCGCATTGAGAAACATTCAATAGGTTTCATCACCGGACGATAAAACAGTTTCCTTGAAATGAAGATTTATCGTGGAACAATGTACGCCCTGTTGCGTCAGCACGTGCGCCGTCAATTTCACATATTTCCCGTCGTCGATGACCCTTCGAGCACGCTTTCACTTGGCCGCGCGTAAAAGGATACGCCACGCTGTGCCCAGAGAAAAGGATTAACGGTTTTTCTCAGCTTCGATTCTTTTTTCCAGAATGAAAGCCAAAGCGACGACCGACAACGGTACCAGCAAGTGGTTCAGCCTTACCTCGTCTCCGTGGAAGACAAGAGAGCTCAGGAGAGCTCGAACGGATCGAGTGCCGTTTTCAGACCGACCAGGACCAGTCAAAATGTCTCCAACAACGTAGTCACTGTGGAATATCTTCCATCGCAGGAAATTGTGCTTCAAGACTCCACCGTGACCACGAGATTGCCTTCTGTGCGCGAGAATAACTCCAACGAGTTGAGTTACTCGGTTCCAGAGGAGCAAACAGACGTGGAGCTTGCTGGGGACTTCGGTGAAAAGGTACGTTCTCAGAGACAGAGGAATATCTTTAGTCGAGTCAAGTTCAGACAGCCTATAGACAACGCGTCTGAGGAGTACAGGAAGAATAGGAAGTACTTCAGACCTCTAGGGGTGAAGAAATTGAATGTTACTGAGAACACTCTTGATGTACCCTTGGAAGAGCGAGTGCCATTTTTATCAGCTGCATCTGGAGAGTCACAGAGAAGTCTGAAGCAAAAGGATACTGAGGAGGCTTGCATTGACAGCGAAGTCCAGAAGAATAGTAAGGTAATATCTATAAGCTTGCCCTGGTCAAGCGAAGAAACAGCTAGCAGGGAGCAGAAATCGAGGAAGAACAATGTGGAGCTGCCTAATGCTGCCTTAGGCAAGGACACTTTCTCCTCTACCAGTAGCCCGTTGGTTACAGTGTCTCTAGGTAAATTCTCTGGACCAATTGTGGTGCCTGACTTGCCACGTCAGAAGAAATACTCGTCTACCACCCCTGATCCCTTGGGGAGCAATGAATTTTCCAAAACGACTTCGTCGCCAGAAGCAACGAGGACGAAAGGTTCGGATAACGGGTACCTAGCAATGTCTCCAGCTATTTTGAACCCTCTGCAGGTTGGCGTAGCGTTGATGAACGCGGGACAAGACCTGCATTCGCTCAACGAGCCTAATACGGCGACTAAAGAGTACGTTCAAGACGAGTCCCAATCTCCACAGTTTTCCGCGTACATTGCGGATGCTGGTATTCAGAATGACTCTACGGATTCAAGTAATTCTAACCTCCAAAACGATCAGCTAACTGAACAAGAGCAGATCTCTGAAACAGTGACGTCCAACTCTCCTGGGCATTCGGTGGAGATCCAGAAATCAGTGGAGATATACCACACGGCGCCTGTGCAAGAGATACATTACCCTATGGAGTACGTGCCGAACATAGAGCAGCCTCTAGCGAAGCAGAACGACTACAGAAAGTTGCAGAAGGGTCACTTCAAAGATAGGAGACCTGGTCAAACCAATGTCTACAAGACCAATGAGATCATCGATGAGATAAGCCCTTCCAGCAGTCAGGAACGAGGTCGTTACGAGTACAATGTGAATGAGAACGATGTCGTCTACTCTGCTACCAATGGGCAACTGGAGCAAGCTATCCTTCGACCAGACAATAAACCTTTTGGAGCTAGAGAGCAGATAAACAACGCTCAGTACAGCAGGATTCAAGGGAATTCTGAAGCGTTAGCCAAGGAGCCTTTAAATGTCGCGAAAAGTCAATCAGTGATTGTCACGCAACAACCCTCCAGAATAATAGGGAGTCTGTCAAGCCTGGTGAACTTGGAAAGCCCTCAGGGGTCTCAGGAGGTGCCTCAAACGGAACTGAGGTTTGTGATGACTGCGCCCCAACCGCACACCGTGGAGAAGGTCATTGAAAAAACCGTCCATGTACCTCATTCCATAGATATTTTAGAGAAGAAGGTACCTTACCCCGTGGAGAAAGTTATAGAGAAACAAATAACCATTCCACAACCTTTCCCAGTACACGTGCCAATAGACAGAATAGTCGAGAAGCAAATTCGAATTCCTTATCCGGTGCACGTGGAGAAAGTAATAGAGAAGAAGGTACCCTACGCGATTCAGAGGTTGATCATACCATTCCCAATTCATTTCCGGGTGCCGCAACCAGTCCCAATTCCAGTAGAGAAGGTAGTGGAGAAACCTGTACCTGTGCCAGTTCCAGTCGAAAAGATTGTAGAGAAACCGGTGGTGCATGCGCCTAGATACCCCTTGGAAACTACAAAGTTTGTTAAATCCGTGGCACTTCCGGTTTACAATATTCAGAACGATGGGAATTATCAGCAAGTGGTTAGACAACAAAGCTTCCAAACGTTACCGAACCCCTCTTACGGATCCGTCAGCGACGATCAGAGTTACTACAACAATAATAATGCTACGCAGATCTATGGTGTTGGATACGCAGCTCTGAATCGCCCCTTGTCTAGGCAACCCGTGGTACATACAAAGAAGTTTGGATCGTACGGAGGAGTACAACAACAACAATATCCTCATTCTGTCGCGTACCCTGTCGGCGGAAACGGGGGTGGAAATTCGGTGTTCTATGGTAGAGTCACGGTAGAGAAGGATAACAACAACAAGCTACTGGACGAATACGTTGGTCCAGTACCAAGGAAAGTACCCATAGGAATGCAATCCAAATCCATAATACAATACAACTCACCGGATATCCAGGCAACTATGAGGAGAACCAGGCAGGATGGAGTTGGAGGAAGTGGTAGCTTTAGGCAGTCCAAAATGGAGTATGGTTTTAAACCACCTATGGTGCCTTCCGTCCAGTACGACGAACAAACTGCGACTAAAGTCGAATAAGCTCACCTACGCAGTGAGAGAACTTGACAAATGATTATTTATTTACTGAATATACAATTTATTTTGGAGTGATGAAGAGGATTTGGAGGGGTTAATATAACAACCCCACCCTTTTTTTGTCGCCTTTTATGACAAAGCAGAGAATAATCAATCATCATCTTTCTCCAAAGGGGACTTTGGATTTTATTACCGTAATATAATCCATAAAGGATCACGTCACCCATCTTTTCTTGGTACGCGGCCAATGACCGTTTGACTTCAACACAGCATGAAATGATGTATTCTCTGTACTACAGGTACAAGTTGAATTACGTCTTCAACGATGCTGTATATATATGACATAAAAACTATATCTATGAATGAAAGTATTATATTTATTACAGATATGCAAGCATATTCGTTTTGTTGGATAAATCTTATTTAACAGGCTTTGTACTCGCCGTTGTGCTGAATTAATTATACAGTTTTGGTTCAGGTATTGAAGACTGATAGCGTTAATGATAGAAAAGAATGGAAAAGGATATTTGTTTATAACATTGTTAGCGGAGTAACGAAATCGAAAGCTATTTCACAATTCTATGTACAGTATAATTAACGAGGTTTTAGATGCCATTGCATTCAATGTAAATTAAGATTGTAAACATAATAAAAAAAAAATAATATCGTTGAATAAATTAATCTATAAGAATTCTTATGTATCTCGGATAGATTAAGATTCGATTTGTATAGATTACCTGCAGATGTTGATTAAACTTCTTTTTGTAATATGAGAAAACAGTCATTCAACTTACTATCTTTATGTCCTTCAATAATTCTTCCCAAATTCTGTCTCTGCGCGCGAGTGGAAGGAAAGCACGTTGTTAAACTTCATTTTTTATTCTTGGACGGTACCTGTTTAATATTCGAACAATATATTAACAATCGCTATCACGTCGGTTCGTTAAAAAAATACAGAAAATACTGATACAGTTAGAGATAAAATTAGGACACTCTGGAGTCCCGCCCAGGATAAAGTCGTTTCCAAGGATGCTTGATGCGCAATAATTTACCCATACGCACATACATAAATGTACATACATGTATTTACTATACATACACATATATATATATATATATATTTTTCAAAAAATTTATATATATACATATACATGTACATACATATACATATATATACATACACATGTATAGATTTCTTTATTTATATAACTTTATGTATAATCTGTAAACGTGAGTCAGTGCCGCTCATTTTCTTCATTAATCTGCAAAATCTATGTACAACGCTCATGTTACATTATATATTAAGAAGAAAAATAATTGTACAGTAGAAACTTGATTAATTAATATCCACTCGGTGCAATTTTTTTCTATACACGATACCGAACCACGACGCGACCGTTGATCATCGTATCTTTCAAACGCTAAATTAACCAGTTCAAACTACCGTTAAACAGTGCAGCACATTCCTATGATCCATAGAAAATAATTAAAAAAAAAGAAACAAAAGAAAAGTGAGAAAAACGTTCTAGCGATAGAGCTCACTGAAGATGAGAACATTGAAATGTGTGAAGTTGATGGATGCTGGTGAAGAAAAAAAAAATGACCGATCAAGAGTACGTTAACAATCTATATAATTTTATGGAACGTACAACAACAATCTCCAGATTCCAAAGCTTATAATTACGCTTCCCTAGAAATACTTCTCCTTAATCTCTAGCTACCATAATCGAGATTCTACTGTACCTATATACATATATATACATATACTTCTGTGTGTGTGTCTGTATACATATATATATATATATATAAAAAAAAAATCTTTCATTTTTTTTTCTTTTAAATTCCTCTCACTCGTTCGAGGCGTATTTAACGGGTACGCTTTGTTCGTTAAAACAAGATCACCTTGCATATACTACTCGGACCCAATTCGTAATTTACGATCACAGTTTGCTACGGAAGAAAAACTGTACACCGACGTTCCCCGCGCATAATCTAGAGAAAAAATGTACAACACAACAACGACGCTCACGTGACCGAGCAAACATTGAGAGAAGAAACGGTGAAAGAGAACAGAGATGTTTCTTCCTTTCTTTTTCTATCTTTCTTTCATTCTTTCTTTTTCTTTCTTTCTTTTTCATCAGCAAAGGGACATTCCCTCTCCGCGAAGAAAAAAAACAAACTCGTGGTTTTGTGAGGTGACTCGCACGCCGAGGCCCTACGCATCTTAAACTTACTGCACAACCGACTTAACAAATCGTCCCCCGCTTCTCTCGTGCCTCGAGCTCTGCTCCCGAAAGTATGGAATGTTTTGTTTTCTTTATGGTACATGGACAACATGAAAATAATATTCTGCGATAATCGTATTTACAAGACTTACAAATCGCACCTAAGATGACACGGCTCGCCATTCGTTGCACTTCGATCCTCGAGTAGTTTGTTCAAAGATTAAGAGATGAAATTCTATTGTTTTGGATCTACGTAGAAATTTGGAGATGTTCTTCTGTGTCTTGTGTCATCGTTTTTTATACCGAATCGATGTACTCGCGAGTCGACGTTTGAGATTCTGACGAGTCCAAGTATGGAGAATAGAAATCGTAAGAAGGAAGTGCAAGAAATACGAGAGCATCCCTACGTAGAAGCAGTGGCGTAGTCAGACGAACTTTCTCGGGCCGTTCCCTTCGACAACACACAGGGAACTCGTCGTTAAATCACATTACAATTTCATCGCACGGTTCTTACAATGATTCCCTCCTCGGCACTTATATAGTTACCTTCGAACCCTCGCAACTCTCGCAGTGTTTATAGTCGATAAAACACATTCAGTCTTATGTATAATAAGAATTTTCTTTCGTCGAGTCGAATAAAATTTATACAAGAAAGAAAACGTAAAATGATAAAAATATAATTTGATCTCAAGGTGTCGCTCTATTGCCCCCGCACTAAAACTATTCCTAATGCGTTTCAAGCTACGACATTCGTATCACACGCTTCCAAACCTATTAATCGTATGCCTTGATTAATGATCGTTAACAACGCTGGGGAATAGAAAACAAAAATGTACGAACATATAACAGATCAGTAATTAAAACATCTCGAAGGAGTATCTAATTTAAAAAGTGTATAACGGACGTCACTCGAGATTCCAATTCATTAACGCAAGATCACGTCTGAAATACAAACTAAAACAATTGCAACAAATTTCTCGGACAATGGTTTCCCTGCTGTTGCATTCCACGTGTCGATTCCTTTCCCTAAAAACTTCTAACCACGTCACTGCATGAAAGAGTTAAACTATCTAACATTCGGACTTGTCTTCCTCAACCAGCTGCTGCGTGTCCTTCCCCGAGTCGATAGGCGTGGGATCGAGTTCCCTCCTTTTAAGGTGTAACTGCGGCGGTTCTTTGTGCTGGATGCTGGATGGCTTCATCTCAGCCGGTAGCTCGTACATGCTGCTCGCGCCGGTGCCGTTGGTAGCACCTGTATCCGTGTTCACCGCGTCGTACATAGGATTACTGAAGTCCCTGTTCTTGTTGCTTACATCGCCGAGGTTGTACTCGACGTCCAGAGGTTCCTGCTCGAACAAATTCACTTGTAACAATTCAACATTGTACAATTGCAATCACGTTTCACATACCATTCTCTCGTGAGCAGGCACGCCAAATTCCACGTTGCTGCCCTGTCTGAACGATACGCTTTGAGCACCAGTCAGGCTGCTGAGACCACCAGGCTTACCACTGAAAATTACAATCATTTTCATACAAGATATTCTATGATAGACATTATTCAGATATTATTACAAAATCAATAGATATTCTTGAGATACAAATGAAATCTTCCAGGGAAGATTAGAACTTACTATAGTATTAGATGTATTGTATTAGATATATTACTATAGTAATGTTAGAACTCACAACGGTCGTTTCTTGAGCACCATTATAACAGCAGCAGCTCCAAGGAGGACCAACACCGAAATAACAATAGGAATAACGATGGCGGCAGTGGCGTTACTCGACCTGGCAGCCACCAGGCCCACCTCACAGAATTCTCCGTGGAAATAGGCCGGACAAGCGCACTGTAATTTATTGTCTTCCGCCTCCTGACACAGGCCACCGTTTCTACATGGACAGATCCGTGGCTCGGGCAACGGCCTCTCATTCGTTGCGTCGCAATGCCGCTCGTTCGTTCGCATGTCGTGTTTCTGTTGAAGCGGACCGATGCTGTCTGAGCAGAGGCATCGATGACCACCGGGGACAGGTACGCAGAGATGCGTGCATTGATCTTCGTGGCAGAGGTTTCTCAGAGAGACGTTGTATCTCAACGGATGGTACACGCGGACTCCGCCAGGTCTGGGGATGTCGCTCACGATGACCTGTGGCACGCCTCTACCGAATTTGTCTTGTCTGATCAGCTCGCCGGTCCGTCTGGTGGTCCAGTAGAGACTGCTTTCGAAAACGTCCAACGACACCGGGTGCTTTAGGGTCTCGCCCTTCAGGAGCACTCTTCTGTTCGAACCATCCTGCAGCAAGGAGGATTGTTTAGTGAGAAATATATTAATATGTGACTGCTATGAGAACTTATAGCGGTTTGAATAGTAATATATTATATATTATATATTATATATTATATATATTATATATTATATATGTTCATTAGTTAAATGTCACCGCGTTAAGTAGCATTGTTTATAATACAGAAATGGTTTCAAGTAATCATCGTTTAACTGAGTGAACTATAGTAATTGTAGACTATAGTAAACTCTATAGTTCTAATATTAGAACTATAGTAATAGTAAGTGAAATATAGTAATATTAGAACTATAATAACAGTAAGTGAAATATAGTAATATTAGAACTATAGTAATAGTAAGTGAAATATAGTAATATTAGAACTATAATAACAGTAAGTGAAATATAGTAATATTAGAACTATAGTAATAGTAAGTGAAATATAGTAATATTAGAACTATAATAATAGTAAGTGAAATATAGTAATTCAATTTAGGTCACCGGTGACCACCGTGGCATTTAACCTACTAAGCGAATCGCAGAGAATAATTATGCTATCTCACCTGTTCAATGGACTCGATGGTATTAAGCTTGCTGTCAGCCCAATACAGAACATGCCCCATAGAATAATCAACAGCGAGTGCAATGGGTTGACCGATTTTATCAGAAACCAACTGCTTCCTCTTGTCACCGTCCATCCAGGCGACCTCGATCTTCGGCTGGCTGCCAGCGTCTGCCCAAATTGTCTTGCCCAACTCCGGATCCAGTACAATAGAAGTCGGAATTTCCAGGCCCACCGTTACCAAGCTTCGACGGTACCTGCCATCGGCTTTCGAGACCATTATCCGACCGAACGCCGTCGCCCCCGTCGAGTCGATCTCGGTCCAGTAAAGATTGCCAGATATCCAGTCCACTGCCAAACTGGTAGGCGTCGAATCGCCTGAATCGAGAACGATTAACGTGTTCAAATATCATCTCCTAACAACTACACTAATAAAGAAAAGATAAGTTTACTTTTTATGTTAAGATCCTGCGCGTATCCTATCTTCACTTGGCCACCCTTCGCGTTCAGCATGTAAGATCTCTTGATGGTGTTGTCGTGACTGTCGATCCAGAACACGTACTCCGCTCTTGGATCAAAGTCAACGTCTTGCACCCTTTTCTCGTTGGCGATCACTTCAACCTCGTCCCTCTTGTGGAGTTCGTACGCGCGAATCTCCGGCCCATTTGCGAACAGAATCATCGCGTCGTTGTCCAAGACCTTGCAGACTCCGCTGCGATTGTCGGACAGCTCGAAACCTTGCCTGCACGAGCAGGAATAGGTTCCGTTCATGTTCGTGCAGATCTGGGAGCACTGGTGCTGGCCGGTGGTACACTCGTCGATGTCCTCGCAATGCTTTCTGTTGTCCTGTGATATTATGTAGCCTGGGTAACAGGCGCAGATGTAACCGCCGTCGGTGATGTTGTGACAGTAGTGAGAGCAGCCTCCCTTATTGCTGTCCAAGCATGGTTTATTGTGATCTGCGAGGAAGAAGGTTTGTCAGGAATCAGAATGACTGATTGATTTAAAAGAAAACACTTTAAAACAAAACTTACGACAGCCAAGCTCATCAGAGGAGTCACCACAATCGTCACCGAAGTCGCAGAGCTTGGTGCGGTCGATGCACTTCTTGTTGGAGCAAGTGTACTCGTTTATGGGGTCACAAGGGCGAACTCTGGACGCGCACATCGTCATGTTGTTCTCGTCGGATCCGTCGCCGCAGTTGTCGACACCGTCGCACAGCTGGTACTTGGCGATGCACTTGTGGTTCGCGCACTGGAACCTCCTCGTTGTGTCGCATTTGAAGTTTTCTGATGAATGTAATAGTGTTAATTGTAGTTATTCGACTTTGTAGTTTAGTTACCAAATAGTAGCACAAAGAAATTTTATCACACATTCAAAAGTGGCTGTAGAGTTGTTGAAATTGTCCTCAACGTTTCGCCATTGCGGCGAATTGGCTTCAGGGATTAAAGACACTGACAGTGTGTCTAGGAAGACTGTCTTTATCAGTAGTTTCTAATTAGTCAGCTGAACAACTAAATTTTTACACTAGAGAGGTGACACAGTCACTTGATTTAATACAAAACTATGAGTATTTGGTATTTGAAATGAAACTCTGTATTGCTATGTGAAATATTTGAGTAATAAAGCTTTGTTGCTTAATTTATCTATGAAAACCGTTAAATTACTTTCAATCAGTGTCATCTCTCATCAGAAAATATTGAATATTTTAGTGATGGCAAACGTCAGAGAGCTCTCAGCCTACATCCATTCTGAATATAACATTCCAGACCACGAAAGCATCAAAGCAACCTACCACACATATTTGGATTCTCGTCAGACCCATCTCCACAGTCATCGCTTCCGTCGCACGTGTCAGTAAGGTAGACGCAGAGATTGTTATCACACTGGAATCTCGTCTGCGGACAGTACCTTCCACCGGAATACCTCGGAGGACAGCCAATCTCGTCGCTCATGTCCCTGCAGTCCCTTGTGCCATCGCATCGAAGATACGAAGCAATGCAGTGTCCACTCGCACACTTGAACGTGTCGCTCTGCCATAAAATAACATTCATTAACACCAGAATCACCTCACCAAACCCATAGAAACCCAACCAATAGAAACATACCTTGCACACGAACTTCTGGCATCCGTTCTCATCGCTGTTGTCACCGCAGTCGTCCTCGCTGTCGCACCTCCACCTCGACGCAATGCATTTGCCGTTGTCGCAACGGAACTCGGACTCGGAGCACTCCCTGTACCGGTCCTTGCACATGGCCTCCATCTCGTCGCTGCCGTCGCCGCAATCGTCGGCGAAGTCGCAGAGCCACTGCTTAGGCACGCACCTGTTGTTAGCGCATTTGAAGTCCATCTTGGGATCACACTTGAGACAGTTCTCCGGCAGCTCGTCGGAGCCGTCGCGGCAGTCGTCCTTCCCGTCGCAGAACAGCCATTTCGGTATGCAGCGGTAGTTGGCGTGGCCTGGACAGCGCTGCCAGCCCGTCGTGCAGTTCTTCTGGCGACAAATGTACGCTGGCTCGTCGCTGTCGTCGCCGCAGTCGTTGTCCGAGTCGCACATCCACACCTTCTGGATGCATCTGCCGTTCTTACAGGCGAACTCGGTGCTCGGGTCGCATGGTCGATTGTCTGTGTTCAAGGATTCATTAAGGATACATTCTCTGAATATCAAATAGTCATTTAAAATAATTAATCTGCTCTACTTACGACAGATAGCAGGATCCTCATCGCTGCCGTCCTTGCAGTCAACGTCTCCGTCGCACTTCCAGGACTCGTGGATGCACCTTCCGGTGGACTTGCACTTGAACTCCAGTTCGCCGCACTCCAGGTTGCAGACGGCCTCGTCGCTCTTATCCCCGCAGTCGTCGGCGCCGTCGCACACTGCCACGCTAGGCCTGCAGTTACCATTGGCACACTGGAAGACGCTGGCTCGACACACTCGAGGCGGGCAACTCGTCGGCTCGTCGGAGCCGTCTTTGCAGTCCTTCTCGCCGTCGCATCTTCAAGATGAAATTCCAATTAATCATCGACACGGTTCGGAGGCTACAAAATTTATGAGGTATACTCACTTCCAGTACCACGGTATACACTTCTCATCCGGTGGTCCGCAGCCATGCTGACCGCGGGTGCAGTTGGCTATACAGTTCTTGCCGTCCTTGTCCAGCACGAATTGGTTAGGACACTTACATTTGTACGACGTGACGCCCGGTTGGCCGTAACCTTCCAGCAAGTAGGAGCTCGCAGGCGGTGAGATCAAGCAGAGATGAGAGCAACCGCCGTTGTTCTCCATGCAGGGGTTCTTGTAGGGCAGCTGTCGCAGAGGATGATAAGCGTGGATGTCGTACGGTCTGTGAGTGGTGTTGCGCAGTAGTCGAATGTTGTTCCCAGAGAATTTTTCTGCCCGTTGGATAGCCTTCAGGTTCCAGTCGGTCCAGAAGATGAAGTCGTCGAAGACGGTGATGGCGAACACGTGTGGCACGGCGTTGCCCGTGAGCACCTTCCTCCTGTTGTGACCCTCCAGATCGGCGAACGCTATGTAATCTAAATGAGCGTCTGCCCAGAAGATCTTGTCGGTGAAATAATCGATAGTCAAAGCGTTTGGCCAGGCGATGTCATCCTGCCAGGTGAGGATCCTCGTGAAGTTGCTGCCATCCATTCCCACCTTGCCTATGTAGGCCTGCAAAACAGATTGTCATCAATCACCACATCAACAAGAAAAACAATTACTAGACTATTGACGTTTCCTCTACCTGCAGATGCCAAGACGTGAAGTACAAGTACCCAGTGCCAGGATGCACAACGATAGCTCTCGGGTCCGCTATGCCAGTCAGTAAGGTCTTCCTATTGGTCCCATTCAGTTCAGCGACGTCCAAGTGTTTATCGTGGCGGTCCAGCCAGTACAGCTTCCGGCCGACCCAGTCAATCGCTATACCTTCCAATCCGAGGCTGTCGTGTCTGATGATCGGCTCCTTCTCCCCTCCAGCAATGGGCGCTCTAAAATCAACACCGGTTCAATGATACTGTCACAAACTTCTAATACAATATTCTATAAAATCATGAATAACCTGAATATAGTCTTAGCGGTGACGTCGCAGAAATATAACATCTGCTCCGCGTAATCAGCGTCCAGGGCGACAACGTTGATCAGATCCTGATGCATCAGGCTGTAGTTTGAGGCGTCTATGGACATGTTCCTGACATAGTACTTGTTAGTGAAGATGATCCATGGCTTGATGTTGTCCCGCCTCTTGCACGTGTGCTCGTCCGCGGCCCGCTCGTACCAGTACTCGTTGCATTTGCAGTAGAAGCTGCCGGGTGTGTTCTCACACTGCTGGCTGCAGACTTGCGGAGTCTCCACGCACTCGTCCACGTCTTCGCAGGCTTTCCCGTCGGGCAACAGCCTGTAGCCTGGGTTACATTCGCAGTAGTAACTCGTGGGAGTGTCCACGCATTTGTGTCCGCACTGGTTCATCTCCACTTGCGCGCACTCGTCCACGTTGCAGTGAGCCGGCTCGTCGCTCTCGTCCGCGCAGTCCGGCTCCTTGTTGCACACCAGACGCTGGTCGATGCAGAAGCCGTTGGCGCACATGAACTCTCCAGGATTCGGGCAGGTGGTGTTCTTCACTTTCGGCGCTGCAAAGAGAAAGTGTCGTGTATCAATTACATGGATGCTACAAAGTCTGTTTCTCAATCTTTTGTGGCATGTCTCACATAAGTCTTTCTACAATTCTTATGCCCCCTGTGTAACATATATAGAATCTTTAATATCCCTTTGCACACTGTTAGAAGGACATTCTCCTAATAATTCTAATAATTTCATTGTGAAACTGTGGTATTTTGATGTGTAATACTGTTAGGTCCATTGCTTTGTATTTTCTGATTTTTGCAAATTTCAATAAGATATTTAATATGAATGTTCAGTCTTTTTTCAAAGAGCAGTAAATAATAGAATGTTATGTATTCACATAATATTCTATTATTTATTTATAATATACACATTGAGAAACAAAGCTGTTTTACTCCAATGTTATACAAAGTTTAACATTAAATATCACATTCTATAGGTTCACTGTGTCAAATCAAGTGACTGAGACCTCGCAAGTGCAAAGGGTTACAATATTTATTACAATATCTTTGCTATTTCGTTTACATGCATGAACACTGTGAATAGAAGTGATATTTCAAATTAAATTGCCTTAACACTTGGCCAACCGAAGACTCCCACTGTTCCCTTAGCTAATATGGTATTCATATTAAAAACTATGGCTTAAATATTTCCCAAATATTTGAAAAAGATTTCTCAACTTCACTTTAGCTCTAAGATTCAATTAGAAACGTATTGCCTTTTACTCTGTTTTTCTCCTGTTATTCAGTAACTCTTGAAATAGAATTTGCAATTCATCAAATACAGTTCTTCCTACAAAACAGTTCCCAACACAATTCATTGAACAACTTCAATAGAATATAATAGAGGAGACTGTAGTTACACTTCTTAACACATTGCGTACCGGTAACGAGAAATCTCGTTTTTATATAAGGACACTTAGCTATGCAACTTCGCTAATTACCACAGTATTGAAGAAATATAAAATTTAACTCGAATTGATTACCTATTTAAAATATATTACACAACAATATGATATCTGAGTTTTTCTATGTATAGCGATACAAGTTGACCTCACTGAAAATTGCCATCACAATTCAGTTTTCTGAAAATTAGCCGGTACGCAATGTGTTAAGAAACACTGGTCCAAGCAACCAGACACTTACGACATCCATCCTCATCGGAGTGGTCGCCGCAGTCGTCCTGTCCGTCGCAGCGGAACTGCTTCCTGATGCACTTGAAATTATGACAGGAGAACTCTTGAGCGGTGCAAGGCTTGTACTTCGAATTGCAGAACTTCCCCTCGTCGCTGCCGTCGCCGCAGTCATTGTCATGATCGCACAGCCAGTTCTGATTCAGGCAGCGACCGTTGTCGCATGTGAACTGATTCTCGGCGCACGGGATAGGCATAGGACAATGGTGCAGAGTGACGTTCTCGTCGGCTCCGTCAACGCAATCCGGATCGCCGTCGCACAACCATTTCTTAGGGATACACTGCGCCCTGTTCCAGACCTTGTTCGCGGTACAGGTGAACTCGGTCTCTTCGTCGCACTTTCTATCATTGCACTGATGCCTGTCATCCTCATCGGAGTTATCCAGGCAATCATTCTCCCCGTCGCAAATGTAGATCCTAGGAATACAGTTGCCATTGTCGCAGGTGAATAGATCTCCGAAGCACGTTCTGCCTTCTGACTGACAGTAGCCGGTCGGCTCGTCCTTACCGTCTAAGCAGTCATCGTCCCCGTCACAGTACCACGTGGCCGGAATGCACCTGTGGTTGGGACACCTGAAGCTGTTCTGAGGACAAGTCCTCTGGGCGCAGTGCAGGGGATTCTCGTCGCTGTTATCGCCGCAATCGTTGTCGCCGTCGCACAACCAGTACGGCTCCACGCAGATGTTAGTCTTCTCGCATTTTAGATGATTAGGGGGACAGGTTGCGTTCATGGGGCACCGTTCGTGGGTCTCGTCGGAGGTGACGTTATCCTTGCAATCATTCACACCATTACAGACCAGGTACTGAGGGATGCAGCGGTAGTTCGCGCAGGTGAACTCGCCGTCGGCGCAGGGAGGGTAGACGCAGCCCTCCTCGTCGCTGCCGTCGCGACAGTCATTTTCATGATCGCATTTCCAGGTCTTGAAGATGCACCTGCCGTTGTTGCATCTGAACTCGTTGGGACTGCACGAGTGGTAAGAACAGTAGTTAGTATCCTCATCAGAGCCATCCCCACAGTCATTATCCCCATCGCAAGCCCACATTCTAGAGATACAGCGACCATTGCCGCAGGCGAACTTGCTGGAGTCGCAGGTGACGTTCTTGGGCACGCACATCCTGTCCTCGTTCACCAGTCTACTATTGTCATCGCATTTACATTCTACAGAACCATTCACGCTTGGATGACAGGACTGGTCGCAGCCGCCGTTGGAAATGTTACAAGGATTTACTTTGCACTGCTGCCTGCCTGATGAATAAATATGCAGATCCCTAGGGGAGTCCTCTAATCTCTTCACCAGCTCCACCTTGTTGGCTCCAGTGTGCTTCTCTGCGCGGTATACGCCTCTCAGCTGGAGGTCTGTCCAGTATATGTGCTCCCTGAAGACGGTGATGGCGAAGGGGTATATGGTAGCGCTGACTAGCACCTGACGATTGCTGCCATCTAACTCTGAGCGCTCTATCTTCTCGCGGACAGCGTCGGTCCAGTACAGCATGCGGTCTTCATAGTCGATAGCCAAGCCACTGGGCTGAGAGAGGTCCTTGTCGATGATGGCTTTCTTCAAGGAGCCGGCCATGGTGGTTCTGAATATCTTCCCTGAGGTGCCGAAGCGACCCCAGTCGGTGAAGTACAGCGAGCCGTTGCAGGGGTCGACGACGATGGCTCTGGGCCTGTCCACTCTGGCTATCATGACGAGGTTCGACCCGTCGAGGTCCATGGCGTAGATGCTGTTGTTGGAGGAGTCCGTCCAGTAGACCTTCTTCTGCGTCCAATCATAGGAAATCCCCTCTGGGTTGATTCCCTTGCTGATCAGCGTGTGGATCTCAGAGGAGGACGGATGGTCCGCATGCATCCAGGCGATCTTCGCGCCTGGCCTGATCTGCGTGAACAGCAGCTTCTTGTCCTGGTAGTCGAAGTCGACGCCCACCACGTTGGTCAGGTTCACCATGGGAGGGAACGGTACGTTGGTGTTCTGGGGGTCCAGACCTATGGCTCTGATCTCCGTCCTAGTGGCGAACACCAGGTACTCGTCCACGTTCTCGCAGCGTTTCCCGTCCGCTGCAAGTTTACCTACAGCACACATGCATTTGTATTCGAATGACACCTTGGTGAAGCTCAGGGACTCGTTGGACATGGCGAAGCAGAGTTGCTCGCAGTCGGCGGTGCCGCCTGGGGCGCAGGGGTTGGTGGGATCAGGCGGCTGACTGTTCTGATCGAACATGACGATGTCCCTCAACTTCGGCAGGTTGGACCTGACCGTGGTGGGCAGGTTGAAATTAGTCCTGTCGCGTTTGTTGGCTTTGAACACCGTCGCCAAATTCCTGTCCACCCAGTACAGGTCATTTCCATAGATTGCTACGCCCATGGGATTAGGCAGGTTGCGTCTGACGATCGCGCGGTTGCCACCGGTGTAGGAGACCTTCTGAATGGTGTCCTGCTTAGAGTCCACCCAGTAGACGTCGTGGGTGGCGAAGTCGATGGTGATGTCTCGAGGAGTGCTGATGCCAGAGGTCACTATGGGCATCCACTTGCTGCCGTCCAACAGAGCCTTGCCCAACTTGGGGTACTGACCGTAGTCTATCCAATAGAGGAACCTCTTAATGGGATTGACAGCTAGCTCCCTGGGCGAGTCAGTGGTCTTCTTCACGAGCACTGTCCTGTTGGAGCCATCCAGCTTGCACACCTCGACGTAGTTGTCATGGGGGAACACGTTGGTGAAGTACAGGTTGCCAGCCACCCAGTCGATGGCCAGGCCTCTGATCCCATTGGAGCCTATGCCCTGCTTGACTATGTGCTGCAGCTCGGTGCCATTCGGCCTGACGCGGAATATGCCGTTCCAGACTCCCCTGTTGAACTCCACCCAGTAGATCCAATTGCCCGCATAGTGCACGTCCACGTGGAGAATGTGGTGACCCACCCCAGCAATAGGCACCATAGCTTCCTTGGCGTCCTTCAGACTGTAGCCCCTCGCCATGTCCAACTGCGCCACTATGGCGAAGGTCTTGAACGCCTCGCAGGAGGTCTCGTTGATCTTGCGGTACTCCATGCTACAGGCGCACACCCTGGTGCCTCCGGAGGCGGGCAGGCAGATCTGCTCGCAGCCGCCGTTGTTCACGAAGCAAGGGTGGTCTCCGGTGACGCGTTTCTTGTAGATGCTCAGCGTCTTCAGCTCGGAGTCGTTGTTGATCAGAGTGGTGGGGTTGCCTCCGTCGGGCAGGTCCACCCTTTCGATCTTCTCGTACCGGGGGTCGAGAAGGTACAGCTTGAACTCGTGGACAGCCAGCGCCTTGGGCAACGAGAGGTACTCGGAGACGATGACCCTACGGTTCTGGCCGTCGGTGGAGATAGCTTCAATCTGCGGAGGGAACAAGGTGCTGAAGTAAACGGTCTTACTGGGAATGTCTATCGCTATGGCCTCCAGTCGCTCAGCGTTGTCCACGAGTATCATGGAGTTCGTGCCGTCCATGTTGACTCTGCCGATCTTCATGGGTATTCCAAAGCTGCCCTCGTCCACCCAGAAGATGTGTCCTTCGAGAGGGTCCACGCACATGGCCTTAGGCTTGGCTACTGAGGTCTTGTTGCCGTCGTTGGCTAGGACTATCGTCCGATACCTGATCTTCCCGTCGACCTTGATGGCCTCAATGTTGGACGCGTACTTGTTCCCTATGAACAGGTTCCTGCCCAGCCAGTCGAACGCCATGGCGGACGGCGCGCCCACAATTCCACTGTCTCCGGATGGACTGGGGAACTCCGTTCTGTTGCCTCCGCTGTAGGGAGTCGTGTAGATTGTACCGTTCTCCTCGTCGTCGTCCTTGGTCTGCAGCCAGTAGATCATCCGCTCCTTCCTGTCGTAGTCGATGAACTTCCCTCCCTCGACGCCGACGACCGGGGTTATGTAGCCTGTCTTGGTGCTGCCTGGCACCAGGGAGACGTCTACAATCTGGGAACCTCGCAGCACGATCAAGTAAGGTGTGTCTTCCTCCATGCACTGCCCGCTGGGGAGCAACCGGAACCCTACTTGGCACTTGCAGCTGTAGCCTTGAGAACTCGTCGGCGACAGGAGACACAGGTGCGCGCAGGTGGCGTTCGCGCAGGGGTTGGGCGTGATCGGCTGCAGAACAGGGTGGTGCACGTGGATGGACAGCGGTTGAGAGATCAAGTGCGAGACGACAGTCTGATTGACACCGTAGAACTTGTGCGCCGATAGGACTCTGTTCAGCTGCCTGTCCGTCCAGTACATGGTGTCCTCGAAGAGGGTCAGAGAGTGAGGGTGCAGGAGGTAATGCGAGCTGGCCAGTACCTGAATCCTCTTGGTCCCGTCGTACAGACAGGTGTCGATGAAGTCCAGCTTACTGTCAGCAAAGTATATCCTCTTGTTGGCAATGTCCAGGGCAAGCCCGTTGGGCCAGTATATCTTGGTGTTGATGATGGTGGACCTGTTGGTGCCGTCCATGCCGATCCTCTCTATCCGAGGGTCCTCGCCCCAATCCGTCCAGAACAGCCACCTGGCGCCTGGACTGGGGTCCAGACACATGCCTCTCGGCTGAGTGATGTTCTCCTTGACCAGTATCATCCGACTGGCGCCGGTTTCCTTGGCTACCTCGATGGTGTTCAGCTTGGAATCCAACCAGTACAGGTTCTGACCGATCCAATCATAAGCGAGGCCTTCCACCAGATCCAGTCCAGTGGATATCACATCCTCAGGGTCCATGCCTCTATCCAACCGCGATATCTTCTTCAGCTTCATATCCGACCAAAAGATCGTACCAGTATGCATGTTGCTGGCAGTCGCCACGACGTTCTCCACGTTGATAGGAACCCTCTCCAGAGCTTGATCCTGCAGATCAGCAACTAGAATCGTGTGCCTATTGGAAATGATCAGAAAAGCTGCGCTGTGGTTGAACGCTTTGCACGTGTGCTTGTCCTTCTCCAGGATGTACCCGTCCACGCAGTTGCAGTAATAGCCTCCCTTGATGTTCGTGCAGAGCTGCGAGCACCGTCCAGGCGTCTCGCACTCGTTCACGTCCTGGCAGTTGTACCCGTTCTTGCTGAGCTCCTCCCCAGGGGGGCAAGTGCACTGCTTGCCCATGGGTGTCTGGATGCAGCCGTTGCTGCAGTAGCCTCCTCTGTACCTACACTCTTGGAAGTCGCAGCCGGGACCCTCGTCCGCGCCGTTAGGGCAGTCAAACTTCCCATCGCACACGCTGGTCAGGTTCACGCAGCGGTCGGTTACCTTAGGGCACTTCCACTGCTGGGAGTCGCACTTGAATTCCGGCGAGGTGCAGGCGTGTAGCTCGGGGTCCTCGTCGGAGCCGTCGCTGCAGTCGTTCTTGCCGTCGCAGATGTACGCCTTGAACACGCAGGCGTCGTTGGCGCACTTGTAGAAGCCCGGCTGGCAGCCGATCAGCCGGCACGGGCCCGGCTCGTCGGACTTGTCCGGGCAGTCGTAGGTGCCGTCGCAGTACCAGCTCTTCGGTATGCACGTGGCCGAGCTGACGCACTGGAACTGCTTGTCAGCGTTGCATTCGTCAGGAGCCAGCGACGGACAGCCCACCTCGTCGCTGCCGTCGTTGCAGTCGGAGATTCCGTCGCACTTGTACGAGTCGAGGACGCACATCTTCTGGTCGGCGCAAGTGAACTGCGTGCTGAGGCAAGTCACGGGCGGACAGTCCATCTCGTCCTGCTGGTCGAAGCAGTCGTTGTCGCCGTCGCAGACCCAGGACTGAGGAATGCAGTGGCCCGACCTGGGACAGGTGAACTGGAAGTAGGAGCAGGTCTTGGCCACGCAGAACTCGCCCTCGTCGGAGCTGTCGCCACAGTCGTTCTCCGAGTCGCATCGCCACGTGCTGGGGATGCACCTGTTGTTGGCGCAGGCGAACTGGTTCGCGCTGCACGTCACGTTCGGGCAGTCCACCTCGTCGCTGTAGTCCCCGCAGTCGTTCTCCGAGTCGCACTTGAACGTGATCGGCACGCACCTGCCGCCCTTGCACTGGAATTCGTTCGGCCCGCAGGTGGGCTTGGTACAATTCTGCTCGTCGCTGTTGTCTAGGCAGTCGTTCTCGCCGTCGCAGACCCAAGTGTGAGGCACGCACCTCTGGTTAGCGCAGGTGAAATCCCAGGCGTCCGGACAGGCGTCCACGGGCGGTTCAGTTTCCGGGTCCGGTCTGCAGGTCCTACCGTTGGGCTGAAGACGCTCGCCGTACGGACAGCCGCAGACGCGAGTCAACCTAGCCTTGCCGTAGCGGTTGGTGTTGTTCTGGGGGATCGCGAAGCACAGTTTCTCGCAGCCGCCGCTGCTGACGAAGCACGGGTGATCGAGGCGGGAGTTCTGGATCTCGCGGCTGAAGACCTTCACGCCGTAGAGCCTGTTGGTAGCCGGTTCGCGGACCAGAATCGCCTCCTGGTCACCGGTCTCCTTGTGAAGCCGGATGATGGCGTCCAGCCGCCAGTCGGTGATGTACATCCACTCGTCGTGGATGGCCATGGAGAAGGGATGCCTGATGAGCCTGGAGTGGACCGTGCGCACGTCCGTGCCGTTCAGGTTGGAGTGCTGCACGTGGTCCAGCAGCGCGTCGCACCAGTACAGTCTGTCCTTGTTGAAGTCGATCGCCAGGCCGTTGGGCCAGCCCAGCGTCAGGTTCTTGAAGACTATCAGATTGGAACCATCGGTGTAAGCTCTGCTGATGTTCGCGGGCCGGTCCCATTCAGAGAAGAAGATGTAACCGTGGTTCGGGTGAATGACGATCGCTCTGGGCCGCTTCAGGTTCTTCAGCAGCGTCCTGCGGTGGGTTACATTCTGAGTGCTCAGGACATTCAAGGTTCCTTTGCGAGAGTCGATGTAGTAGAGGTTCTTCGCTGTCCAGTCAACTGCCAAGCCTTCCACGCCTTCGTTCTGACTAGCCAAGACGATCTCGCGACCGGTGCCGTTCTGGTGGATCCTGTAGATCACGTCCTGCAGAACGTCGCTGTAGTATATATACTGATCATAAGCATCATAGTCCAGTCCCACGAATCTGGCTCTTCTAGAGACCACAGGCAAAATGGCGTCGCTGAATCCCTCCATCACAGGGTCCAGCACTCTGCCCTTGATCAACCTCTGCTGAGAGTACATCAAGAACTCCTGAACCAGGTTGCAGTTCCTCTGGTCGCTAGAGAGCCTCCACCCAATGTCACAGGCGCACCGGTAGCCCAACCTGTTCTCCTGATCGCTAGCCGCAGTTACGATGCACATATGCTGGCAACCGCCATTGTTGTTGCCGCAAGGATTAGACACCTGTCCCTGAATCAGCGGGTGCAGCGCCTTGATGGACTTCGCGTCCCTCATCTTGTACACCGTCTGCAGCGAGTAGTCTCCCTGGTTCTTGTCCATACTCATGATGGCCTGCTTCGTGCTGTCCGTCCAGTAGATCTTATTCTCGAACAACGTCAGTCTCGTCGGGGAAGGAGTGTGCGATCCTCTGAGCACCATGACTCGATTCTTCCCCATGTAATTCGCAGTCTCGATGTAGTCCAACTGGGAGTCGCACCAGAAGATCCTCCTGGCGATTATGTCCACCGCGACGCCGGATACTTTGTAGGCCGCCTCCGAGATCACCGGGTAAGCGGAAGTGCCGTCCATGTTCGCTCTCAGGACCTGCTTCCCGTCAGCCACGAACATCAGGCCCACCGTGGGGTCCAGTCCGATGTCCGCTGGGTTAGTCAGGTTGGAGCCGAGAGCGATGCCGTGGTACCTGCCGTCCAACTCGAACACGTCGACCTTCGGGACAGCAGAGTCCACGACGTACAGCTTCTCCCCTATCCAGTCCACCGCAACGGCTACCGGTCCCCAGGAGCTCGCCAGCGATATGTCCACGTTCGAGCCTGTGTCCTTGCCGTTCAGCGGCTGGGAGTGTACTTTCCTGGTCTTGACGTCGCTCCAGAAGAGCAGGTCTTTGGAATAGAGGTAGTCCACTCCGCTGGCGCCGGTGGTGTTGGCGACGATGGTCCGGTCCTCGCCGGTCGGGGACATCCTCCAGACAGCGCGCTCCTGAGCGACCAGCAGCTCCAGATTGGCGCCGTCCTCGTGAACTATGGCTCGACACTTGTGCTGGCCCTCGAGCATGTAACCCGGCGCGCAACTGCAGATGTAGGATCCGCCGGTGTTCTTGCAGAGCTGCTCGCAGAAGCCCCATTCCGCGCATTCGTCGCGATCTGCTCAGGAAAAGGAGTACAGAGGTTATTTTGGTTCACTGTCAGCTGGTTGCAATAGGTTGCTAATGTACAGTGCGGTGGATCGATTAGGACAGACGTACCTACGCATGTTCTTGAGTCATTAGCGAGAACCCTACCCTTGGGGCAATAGCAAGCTCCTCCCATAGGAGAGGCCTGACAATTGTACTGACACCTTAGTAAACTACACATGCTGGTCGCTGCAAAGAAACAGAGAAGCGATGAAAATTCGTTGGACTCGTTTCTGTAGAGAATCAAGGCCGACGTTATACAGAGTGTGCTCGACAGACGAGGATCAACGTACCTGCTCTGGAGATCCATTTAAGCATATTAATTAAGGTAGAAGGTTCACCGTTAATAATTGTTAATTCTGTACTGAGTATCAGTGAAACTTATAATACAGTCTAGGCAGCGCAAACCGAGAAGGAAGGAGGAAAGAGATATTTACAGCATTGGGAATCTTCGTCGGCACCGTCCTGGCAATCACGCTTCCCGTCGCACAGCTGGGACCGATCGATGCAAAGCGGTTTGTCTTCTGGCCCACCCTTTGGACAGAGGAATTTATTCCCGGGACACACGGTTACGGTACAGGACTTCTCGTCGGAGCCATCCTGACAGTCCTTATAACCGTCACAGTGATACGATTTCGGTATGCAGAGAGCATTGGCACATCTGAATTGGTTGATGGAGCACGGTTGGAAATCTAAAATAAT
The DNA here is from genome assembly GCF_051020985.1 of Nomia melanderi. Taxonomy (NCBI): domain Eukaryota; kingdom Metazoa; phylum Arthropoda; class Insecta; order Hymenoptera; family Halictidae; genus Nomia; species Nomia melanderi. The sequence continues at coordinate 9,460,004 of NC_135000.1, forward strand.
ATTCAAGCGGTAACACGTTAAATACCATGTCAGTCGTTGATGACTGACGCTTCTGAATTACTTGGATACAATCAATTGTCGAATCAAAATGTTTAACCCTTTGCACGAACATTTTCAGTACCTTAATATAGTGAATATCTGTTGCTACTTAGAAATTATTATAATTAGATTTATATTATTTGGTTGAATTATAAATACAAAACATATATTCACTCATCTTGTTCCTATAAATACACCTTTGATATTAATAAGATTTAGAGTTTTAATTGAATCAATTAGAAATTTAATTCAACTATCAGCAAATATACTAGCTGGTCATTTACTATTCTTATTAGGATCTTCTATAGGAAACATAACTAATTTTATTCCAGTGATAATTATTTGCTAAAAAGGATAACCGTACAGAAAAGTGGTCAAGATTTTCGTGGCGCTTTAATCCTTTGTCTTACAATGTCAAACAGAATGCAACATGAATATAAAATTCTTCAAATTCATAACATAATTCCTCTACTGTCAACTGTTACACAAATCAAACAAAGACATAGAGTATACCCAAAATTTCCTTTCCAATAAATCATCAATGACAAAGTAGTCATATGATAATTGAGAATGCAGTCAGAGCAAGGGGTTAATTAACATTCCAACTCTCCGATTCGAGGCAACGTGAAAAACCAGACATACTGCAATTCTCCTCATCACTGTTGTCCCCGCAATCATCTTTGTAATTGCACCGAGCTGACTGTTCTATGCAACGTTGCGTGGTGTTGCATCTGAACTGGTCCAACCTGCAGGCTGGTTTCGCGTTGTTGCATTTCTCCTCGTCCCGGCCGTTCCTGCAGTCTAAATAACCGTCGCACTCCTTCTCCTTTGGGATGCAGAGTTCTGGAGTCGTGCCGCCGCATCGGAAGTCGTCGGGCTGGCATTTCCTGTAATCTTTTTAAACATTTCCACCTGTTAAGCTTGTTTACTTGTAAGAGAAACTTAAACGTTCCATATAAACGGATATTTTCAACGGTGTTTTATTCTATAGATAATTAAAACTCACTGCAGCCAGCTTCGTCGGTTCCGTCGACGCAATCGACGGTCATGTCACATCGTTGATGGGGAGGTATGCAATAAGTCTTATTGAAAATATACTGGCCACAGGTAATCTGTCCGGCATCGCAGTCAGGTGGCACTAAAAATCAAATTTAAATTTTAATTAATGACAAGTATGTGTTACATTTTCCTTATTCGTTAGGTACTGAATTGGTATACCAAAGAAAAATTATTCAGTACATTTGAGTACAGTTTTTGATATTTTCTAATTTATTAGAATTTCAGAAGCAACTTAACTTTTAACTTTTAACATTTCAGAAGCTATAACATTTATTTTCTCAATCTTTGTCTCTTGAACTTCAAAATGACAATGTTTTGAAGCCTTACTTTTTATAACTATTGAATATGATGCACAATCATTTCAGAAGCTATAACATTCATTTTCTCAATCTTTGTGTTTTGGACTTCAAAATAATATTTGTTTTGAAGCCTTACTTTTTATAACTTTTGAATATGATGCACAATCATTTCAGAAGCTATAACATTCATTTTCTCAATCTTTGTTTCTTGAACTTCAAAATGACAATGTTTTGAAGTCCTACTTTTTATACCTTTTAAATATATTGTACCATCATTTCAGAAACTGTAACTTTCATTTTCTCAATCTTTGTTTCTTAGACTTCAAAATAATGTTAGTTTTGAAGCCCTTCTTTCTATAACTTTTGAATATATTGTACAATCATTCCAAAGCTACAACATTCATTTTCTCAATGTTTGTTTCTTGAACTTAACCACATTAGCCTCTAAGCGACTCATATCTAATTACATTCGTAGCAGTAATGACAGATGATTTTCCTATTCCCTCGACTCTTTTCATTTCACCGTCAGATACTCCTACTGTTTTATCGTTCCCGACAACGTTACATCATTCTCAACGTTCAGATACAGCGTTCTATAAACCGTATTGTCCGCTCGGGCAAAAACGTCGAAAAAGTTACGCAATGCCCTGTGTTCACAAGTCCTGCGTGAAACACGTTTTTCCTTCGGATCCATTTCCCGGGAGAACGTCGCGTGAACCGGAAGCGAATCAAAAGGTACTACAACACTTCCTCCCGGATGTGCATCTGTCATCGCGCGTGATGCTCGATCGTCTTCGCCGTGGCAACGGTGCAAAAAATTATGAAAAATATCAGTACAATTTATCAACAACATATACATTTGTTTTTCAATTATTAACCCTTTGAAGAGAGGTGAAAATTAGATGAAATTTTCATGTTTGGAAGACCAAGTCGCAGAGAAATGAATTATTGAAACAGCAAGATATTAATTAACCTTCTACCTTACAATAATGGGAGACTCATGAAAATTTTCAATAGAATTTAACAAACATAAATATTACTCAATTCTTCTCAACTCAGATGAAATATTTTTTCCCTATCAATTATTATATTTTAGAGCAAAGCTCATAGAGTATGCATTTTTCTCTTTTTGCAATTAAAAGTCTGCAACTAATTTTTATGGTATCCCTAGCGAAAATGGAAAATGCTATAAGATTTCTTAGATCTTTTATTTTCCTTCTCAGTAGAAAATTTGGACGTATGAAAAATCTAATAATTGTAGGGTAGTTTCTTTAAGGTTCATTAAAATATTTAATACTACAACTGGTGCAATATTGAAGCCTATAGAGTTCAAAGGGTTAATTTTCAGTAGGACTACTATCAAAATTAATAGGAGTTGCTGACATATCACGAAACTATGTAAAGTGTTAAGGGAAGATGATCCTGTAGAACTTACAGCACGACTGGAACTCATCCTCGGAGCTTTCGCAGTCTTTTTGATAATTGCACACCGAGGTGACCGGTATACAGGTGCCGTCCAGACATTTGAAGTTGTAGCGGCCGCATCCGGTGCCATCAGCTGGAACAGAAAGAAACAGGGATTCGCTGTAATTCGTTGGCAACGGTTCGAACGTAGTAGGTTTAGGACGGAGCGTGACTCGATGCATCTGTGGCGTGATAGGTGAAAGGTTCAAATGCATAGTGGCAGTTTCCTCTGTAGGTGCACCGCGACTGGGGGAATCCCGGGCCACGAGCGCGCTCGAGAAGATCCGTTTCGAGCTTCTTTTCTTGCTTCACCAGTTAACTGTGTTTCACGAGTATACTCGTCATGGTAAAAAGTACTGACCATTGGCTTTTCACGGAAATTACAATTGAACCCTTTGCACTCGAAGCTTTTTCTCACTGACATTACCAGTAACTGGATGAAATTTTGATAGAAGCGTATTAACATATAAATGAATGATACAGGCAAAAGAAAAGTATAGATGTATTTTACCGTCTTTTGTCGATTATAAATATTATAGTACATTTAATGACAGAATTTTACAGTTTGTAATGACAAATTTTAAATGGCTCTGCTCCGGAGCCCTCGAGTGCAAAGAGTTAAATAGCGAATGGTCACTACTTTTCACAGAAATTACACTTTAAATAGACAATGGTCACTATTTTTTATAGAAATTACAATTTAAATAGCCAATGGTCACTATTTTTTACAGAAATTACAATTTAAATAGCCAATGGTCACTATTTTTCATAGAAATTACAATTTAAATAGCCAATGGTCACTATTTTTCATAGAAATTACAATTTAAATAGCCAATGGTCACTACTTTTTACCATGACGAGTATACTCGTCAAACACAGTTAACTGGTTAAGGTGCAACACCCCTAATTTCCACTTGATATTATCGAAAACATTTAATATAATGAGTCCTTATTTCTTTCAATATATAATCCTTGACACAATGACTGTCACGGTGATGATCGATGACCAAGAAATTACTAGAAAACAATGGCAATAAGAAAATCGACGTCGAATACAAATCTTTACAGAAGCAGTTAGATAATAGTGTAATGGTAATTACTTCTTAATTTCTTATTGCCTTTGTTATGGAAGACTAAGTATTTCTATACAAAATGCTCGAAATTCTCGTGTTAAATCCTCTCAATTATATTTTGTTCAATTCAATAAATCTAAACAAACTATTGGAACGAATGGAGCTGAGACGAGTCATTGAATCCCTAAATGTAATTTCGTAGCTTGTAAACTGAAATTAATCTTATATCTATGGGATTGATTTCAGCGACGTGTCGAACGAACCGAATTTTGTTGAACGTACGAGAAACTTCGAAATTTCGAAATTTCGAAATTCGATTCAGGTGAAAACCACGGTGTTATCGATCGAAACTGGCCCGATCGATCGGCCGCGAGCCTCTAAGTGGCCAATTAATCCGTAGAAAATCGTTGGATATGCTCGAAAAGCGATGAAAGTCTCGCCTCGCCGAGAAAGATGACAGCCGCGATTAACTTAACTGAACGACGCTTCGAGGGGGATTTTGCTTCAACTGGTTCGAACGAAGACGACCGGCCCAATTAAGAGCTGCGTTGCTTTTCTTCGAAAAGGAAACGAGCAACGATTTCGAATTTCGTTCGGGTTTTCCAGTAGTATGTGCAGGGTGGTGGAAAACTATCCATTTGTACAGTAAAGTAGTAATAGTAAATTATCAGTCGCTTAGAAGCCAACGCAGTTAACTATAACTATAGCAACTTCAAGAGTGCCCTCATCGAGACATTAATTGATTGATAATTCAGTACACGTGTTACTAAATCAATTTCTTGAATAATCTCTTCGAGAAACATCTGTCATCCTTTTAATAATTGCAAAATCATTCCTTTTAATAGTTGCAAAATAATTAAAAGAAACACTGAGAATATTAATGTTGTGTAATACATTGATTTTGAAAATTCAATAGAATAGTAACAATAGAATATTATGTATCCCATTGAAATTTGCAAAAATCAGAAAATACAAAACAATACTTTGTGAAACACCATCGTTTCACAAAGAAACTGCTCGAAGACTCATTAGTGGAGCATCCTCGCAACATTATTAGAAGAAATCTAAACGCGCGAACGCTCAGCGAAATCCGGGGAATCCCGAACAGCTTTTCCGTCGACGCAGAATCGTCGATAATCACGTTCGCGTACAGGCAATTACGCGTGATTGGCAGAGAATTGGAAAAAATCACGTTTCCGGTAAACATCGGCAGATATTATCTAATTCGCTAACCCGCTTTCTTCTTTTTCCTCGTGCCGCGAGAGAGAAAAAAGGGGGAAAAACGTTCTGTTTTCGCGCGGCGTGTTATTTCTACCGGATAAAAAGGATGAAGAAAGAACATCGGCCGCGGATGGGAGACAGAACGGTACCGGCTGGCACCGTGCAGATAGAATCTCAATGGAATCTAGCTGGAATCGGTTATCTAGCACATTCCCTGGCCGCCGTATATGTGCATCCTCTCAAGGATAACATCGACAGGACGCTTAACCTTTCTCGTTCGATGACGTACCTTCGATAACAGAAGCTTTTACGGGACGCAATTATACGGATTACGAAATCCGTTTTCGAGTTGATTTTGAGCTACAATTATAACGCATTCTCGCTTGCCGCTGCGTGTCCTAGATACATGTGCGTTTTCTTCTTAACACTAGAACTACCGTAACAGTCAAAATCACTGGTTTCAGTTTTTCTGTTTCGAGATTATTGATATCTTTAGAGCATTGAATATTCGAAATGATTTTGAAAATAAATAGTTTCATTTGAATATAATAATGATACAATATTCATAGCGATTACATGTCAATCGTATCAATTGCTCGGCAGTTCTAGTGTTAACAGGTTGCGTACCGGTAACGAGAAATCTTGTTTTTATATGAAGACAGTTATGGAACTTCGCTAATTACCACAGTATTGTCAAAAATATAAAATTTGATTCCAATTGATTATCTATTTGAGATATATTACATGACAATATGATATCTAAGTTCTTCTATGTATAGTGCACAATTCAGTTTTCAATTCATTGCAGGTCTCATTGGAGAGCTTTCAGTTTTTAATTTTTGATACTAGTTTGCTGTTGATCAGTATGTTACACTTAGTTAATGAATACTTTGCTCTACAATATCGTCTTGACGAAGATGACAAATAGAAATTAACACTAGATCTACCAGTCAAAATGACTGGTTTCAATTGTTCTGTTTAGCAATTACTGATATATTCAAAGCATTGAATATTCAAAGTGACTTTGAAAATAAATAGTTCCAGTTAAATATTATAATGAATGTCTGAAAAAACCGACAATAATCTATTACTACAATATTCATAGCGATTACATTTCAATCGTATCAAATGCTCGGTAGTTCTAGTGTTAACAAAGGACAAATAAATCCTAACTATCGACAGCTTAAATTAAGTATTATTTCTGTACTAATATTATTATTTCTAATTATAATATTACTATTTCTGTAATAATATTATTTCTGTTATTAACTGTCACTCTTTCAAGTGAACGTGGATATAAATGCGGAATTCTCCTCTGTTTCTATTATTATTAACCCTCTGCCTAAACAGTTTCATTTCTATAACGAAAAAGAATTACTTAAGGATAAAATAAAAAGAGAATTTTACAATTTGAAGTTAATCATATGAGATCAGTAATGCAAACTATGCCTAGCAGAGCCAACATAGAGCAAAAGGTCAATGACAAATTCTTTAGTGTAGCAATCAGCTAAATCCTAGGTCAAGGGGTTGAAACAAATAAAATCCCTAACAATCCCTTGCCTCTCCATTATGGAGCTCTTCTCAACAACAGGAATACAATAACTATGTAATTCGATTTAACCCTTTGCAGACGAATGTCGACATATTGGTGACATGAAATTTTCATGTTTCTAGCACTGAGTCGCAAACAAATGATCGAATTACTAAAACAGTAAGAGATCAACACAGTTTCTGTTTTTCCTATTATTTAAGCAATTAATATATAATTTAGCTTCAAAGAATCTTCGTTCGCAAAGAGTTAATCCTATTTACCTAGACATATTCGCAACGCATCATTCCTCAGCTACGTTTACCCTAAACATAATCGCAACGAACTTTCCCTGTACTCTAACTATATTCGGAACAAAATCATTATGCTCCCCGCGCGCGAGGAGGAGCACGGATGCCAAAGGAAGCAACGAAGGTTATGTTTTTCGTGACAGACCACCGTGACGATACGAAAGTATTCCGAATATTTCCACCGTCCGGCGGCACGCGATTCATAAATATTTCAGCAATCCCTGATCCACGGTTTAACGACAAACGAGTTCCCGGCGAGCCAGCCGGCGATATCGCCGAAAAAACCGGCGGTTCGACGTCACGGGGACGGCGTCTCGCGTCGCGCGTGCCGCTGTACCTAAACACGCCCGACGAAATGTTTAACGCTCTGGCTGCTGAGTAAACACTCATCGAAACTGTCGTTCATACGCAGTCGAAACTGTTTCCTTCGTTAACCCCTTGTCATGTAATCACTGAGACAGATTTCTAGATTAATTCAAAACTTGTTCAATGTCCATGGTTCAAAGCAAACTGTTGTGCTATTATCAATTTATCTTCTAATGAAATTCTAATTTTAAATTCTAATGAAATATTATATTATTTGTATGAATATCATAGCAAATTGTCGACAGTCAAATGTTACAAGTTTAGAGAAAGTAAATACAAGGTGTCAAGCAGAAACTAAAGTCTACTAAACCAAAAGAGAAATAAACTGTTGTGCTATTATCAATCTTCAAATGAAATTCCTACTTTTATGGACAATTAAGTCAATTACCAATATTACTTGTATCAATATCATAGCAAATTGTCGATAGTCAAACGTTACAAGCTCAGCTCAAGTAAACACAAGGTGTCAAGCAGAAACCAAAGTCTCCCAAACCAAAAGAGAAATAGAACAATCATTACAAAGAACCTTAATTGCTCTATCTTTCTAAATCTCATCCAATCACCAAGGATCCTCGCGTCCCGGTTTACTCAAAAATCAGTCCCAAACTCGGCGACGCAGCAGTCAAAGTGTCAAGCCATCAACAGAGCAAACACAAAGAAGCAATAACAAACAGCGGAGCCGTGCAAGGTAACAATCAAACTAAAGAAACCGAGCAGCGTTTTTTGCCATCCACTCTGATATACCGGGTGAACACGCCTTAGACTCTCATTGTCAGCGTGTTCGTCCCCTTCGGGGACTCCCTTGGGCCAGAGGTTTCTCATATTCGTCTATCTAACGAGTTTTCTCATCTCGCAGGCTAACGCGCTCACGCGCGCGCGCTTCGTGAACGAAGGTGGGCCGTGTATGTGTCACGGATAGGGACACAGCTTGGTGCAAGCAGGCCGCGCGAGAAAACGAGAGACGGAAAAAGAGCGCGCGCGCGGAGAGGCAGGGGAGAGAGGCGGCGAGTGCACCGCTCGTACCAGGCGGTGCTCCCTGGTACCGACGGCAGGCACAGCCAGGCCGGCAGAGACTCGAACAGACTCGGTAAGACTCGATCAGAGAAGTCGAGGAGGAGAGGAGAAGCGGCGGAGGTGGAGGAGGAGGTGGAGGAGGAGGTGGAGGAGGAGGAGGAGGAGGAGGAGGAGGAGGAGGAGGAGGAGGAGGAGGAGGAGGAGGAGGAGGAGGAGGAGGAGGAGGAAGAGGAGGAGGAGGAGGAGGAGGAAGCCGGAGAAGTGCACTCGCCTACCTTCGTTCCTCGCCACGGATCTTTTTTTGCGCGCGATCCTCTCTCGCGACCTTCTCTAGCTGAGCACCTCGATAGAGGAGTCTCCGCGGTGCCTCGAGGCAGCACCGGGGACACGCGGCTTTTTGAATAATTCAGGACCCTCTTTCGGCCTTCGGCCCTCCTCGTTTTCCAGCGGAAAATTCTGTGTGCCCTCTGTCCTCCAGAACGCTGTGCTATTGGATGTCCCTCGAATCTTCCAGGAACGTTATCAATGGTCTTGGATGCTGGTCGAGATTAACTTGTGATAAGCATGTTGGTGGCTGGTCCATGGAGTGTTCATGTTTCTAGTATGATGTCCAATTCTTTGAATTGTCTGTCCTCCAGAACGCTGTGCTATTGGATGTCCCTCTAATCTTCCAGGAACGTTATCAATGGTCTTGGATGTTGGACATTAACTGATAAGGAGAAGGATGATGCTGGCTGGTCCATGGAGTGTTCATGTTGCTAGTATGAATTGTAATGTCTTCGGATCATCCTGACGGTGAATGTCGTTGGAGGATTTTCAGGTCTTCGTGGGCCTCAAGGATGGATCCTTGAAGAGTTCGCCGGTTATTGACATTGATTCGGTAATTAGAAAGGTGCCGAGACACCCGTCGCGGCAGGAGGTTCAATCGAATTTGAATTTCTTATTTTTCTAATGAATTAGCATACTGTTGACCTTCGACTCTCTTACAATTGTCGGGCGAGGGGGCAAAGGTAGGAAGGACACTCCCTGGCTCGATGAAAGGCGGCTGCTAAGTCGAATGTTCACGGGTCTGACAGATTAGAATCGGTTAGGGGACATAATTCAATAATTACCGATCCGGCCCGGCGTGGAGGAACGCAATTATCCGTCACGAGACGCGTTTGTCTCTCTATTAAGTCCGGAGAGACGAGATTCTCTAGTATTTACCGCGGTTCTCGCTGGGCCGATTAAGCTAGCGCGTGAAGCGCTCGGTTTGCGGAGTCGTAAAATCTTCTTGCTCCCTGCGCAGAGGTGTGCGACACTCTCTTCACTCGTTCTACGGTTAGAATAATGTAAAATAAAAATTAGCCAAAGCGATCACCGGAGGAACTCGTAATTTCAAGTTCAAACGAGAACAACTTATTTTTTTAAACTGATTTTCAAGCTAATTTCAAGTTGATTTTATAATTTTGTAAGAACAAGTACAACCTGATACGATCCAGTGAGAGAGATCCTACCGTTCTCTCGGCGAGTGTAAAAATAGCAACATTCGATGAACCCGTTACTGTGTCAAGTACCTTTTTAAATGGAATGATTTTTAATTGGGTTACGACGGAGCGATAATTCGGTATGACTCATTGCCGGTCGTTTTTGAAACGCCGACGAATCGGTGACGAGAATCTGCCTTAATCCTTAATTGCTGATGTTAGAGTGTCTCTGACCTCATTGCATTTTCTTTTCCCTTACATGCACCGGTCGAACACGTTCTTCTCATTCAAATCACATCGCGAAGCGGCTCGTCCATGGTAACATGGAATCGGTGCATCGTGCGCTCGCTCGGTTCGCGACGAGAGATTTTATATTTATAACATTCCTTCCTTGCGTCGTTGCTAACGTAGAATTAATCTCTCCCTATGGTTTTCCGTGTAACTTCCTATTTCCAAGCACGCCGATCTGAAATTAGTTTCCTAAAAGTTACTAGAACCGGGGGAGTACAGATTATTTAATTCTAGAACATTTCACTCAGTGATACGAATAATTCCTTCTCAATAATAACAATAATTTCTTCTGTTTCAAGGAATAATTTTATCTTCCAATAAAATTGGAATCTCCAGGAAACGTATTAACACTAGATTTACAATCAGTCAACGTGACTCATGAATTTTATGAACATTACTTGGCAAATGTTTGGATTTTAATTGATCCAATTATGAGATTATGCTTCCTAATGATACTTTTACCCCTTTGCATTCAGGTGACAGTCACCACTAGATTTGACACTATTTAATATTGAACTTTGTATAATAGAATAAAATAGCTTCGTTCCTCAATGTACAGATGTTTGGATTTTAATTGATTCAATTATGTGATTATGCTTCCTAATGATACTTTTAACCCTTTATTCAGGTGACTCAGTCACCACTAGATTTGACACTAATCAATATTGAACTTTGTATATTAGAATAAAATAGCTTCGTTCCTCAATATACAAATGTTTGGATTTTAATTGATTCAATTATGTGATTATGCTTCCTAATGGTACTTTTAACCCTGAAGATTCTTCTAGAAACTTCTTGAATCTTCCTAGAAACAGAGAATAAACTGTACGATAAATGTAAACCTAGTGTTAAAGGAATTCGTGAGAGGTGCCCGCAATTATAACGCCAGTCACAGCGGATAATTTGCGACCAGAATGGAACCGAAGAATCTCGGCGTATCGTGTATAACGGGTGACCGATAAATACAACCTTGTCCCAGTTTCGTCGATCAGTATAGATTCTCCTGACAAGAGGAACGACGACCCGAAAACTTCAAATGCAAACGTACGACCTTAATTCCGGCCTAGTCTCTTCGTTTACCAATTATTACTGTCTGTCCTCGTGGAAACCTATGCGAATGACACATCATTCAAACAATAAATAATGCAATCTCCAACTGAAATTGAATCCGGTGGTATTCAATATTAAATATTAATATTATATTAAATATTGATACTATATTAAATATTGATGTTATATTAAATATTGACACTATATTCAATATTGACACTATATTAAATATTGATGCTATATTAAATATTGATACCATATTAAATATTGATACCACATTAAATATTGATACTACATTAAATATGGATACTATATTAAACATCAATATTATGTTAAATATTAATCTTATATTAAATATTTATATATTGAAAATGAAGAATAATATATACATGGACACAATTAACGAGGAAAAAAAATTCCCCAGAGACTTCTTACGCGAGTATCGACAGTTTACGGTTGAACGTCGAATTATCGACAGGGCCAGACAACCATGATGCAAAATTTTGTTAACGAATGCTGATGACATGCAACGACTCTGATCATCATTGTTTAACCCGCCTGTCGATTCAGGCGACAGACTGAAATCAATACGAAATTGCTTCCCAAATTTGATTTCCGCACGGTATTCGTGGAACGATATCGACCTACTGAACTTTGACAGGTCACTTTGACGTTATGCGGAAATATCGCCAGATGTCAGTTTCAATGGTATTCCGAGTAGGGATCTTTAATTCTTTTTTTAGCTTTATTATTAAACACGTTTAATGCCACGGTTATATTTTGCTCATAGACTGTATTGTTTTAAATAAAATATTAAGTTATATGCAAATTTCTTGTCATGTAATTTCTGAACTGTACTGACTTTTAAATGAAATGTTAACTTACGTTCAAATTTCCAGTAATCTAATTTCTGAACTGTATTAATATTTTAAATAAAATATCGTTATATTCAAATGTCTGCTAATTTTTATATTTTAATTTCCTTTATGTTCCCGCTTTGTAATATTTCTTAAAAATATTTTCTTACAGAAATTAATACCACGTATGATACACATGTAACTGAACATATTAAGAAAATAAATAATTTTCGATGATTCGTTCAATGGAACAATCAAATTGAAACAATTTCCCAAGAATATTCATACGTGCCTAAGCTTGACGGTAACAGGACCCGAGGATTTGTCGTCCGCCGTGGTTTCCTAGAAAGCGTGCCCTTAAATGGCACTAGAGACGAATTTGTTCTTCTCGCGACGTTTATAGCCACGCGGCAGCCTCATAAAAGTATCAACCGACACAAAGAAACGCCGAGAGAAAAGGAAAGAAGTTTTTCTACCTCTGAATGCTTTCCTGTCCCTATGTGTGCCGTGCCGCCTACGAAACTAATAAACATAGCTGGGCATGCGCATAAACAGACAAATACTTGACGAACTTCAAACCGCGAGATATTCTAGAAAACTGTCAATAATATTCCAAAGAATTCATCGAACCATTCAAGCATCTGTCTACTCTTCAACGACGGATGAATAAATTAATTGACTCACTGAAAATTACCTGTGACTCGAATCGAGAAAAAAAAAGGTTATCGACCTTAGGCGAGCTTCTAATTTCAACGATTCTCGCATAGATGTCGCTCAGAAAAAATTCAAATCTAAAAACGCGGGAAATAACTGAAATTCGTTAGAACTCTCTTTCACGTTATGACGTTTTTGTTTAAAAATTATTGACATATTGTACAGTTTGATAGTCTTATTGGATTACATATTCCAGATTGTGGAATCTACCAGCTTATACAAAATTATTGATAAACATTTCTGTAGATATTGAACCATTTATTTTGAAAGTAGCTTGAGTCCACTTGAAAAAGATTTAAGAATTATTAAAGAATAAAAAGATTATGTAGATCTCATGGGAGAGCGTTCAGTTTTTGTTTCATTTTTGATACTAATTTGCTATTGATCATTGATCATCTATTGATTTAAGAACTATTAAAGAATGAAAAGATTATGTAGATTTGCAAGATTTATTAACTTGATTTCTTTGGAAAATGGAGTTAAGGTAGTTTCAAAATGAACAGTTCATATAATAGGAGAAAATTCTCTCTTGCCCTATGATTCCTTTCTGAACTGTGAATGACCTAGCTACTTTACTCTCAATAATTTATTGAAAATAAGAGAAGTGATTGACCTCTTGCCCTATGATTCTTTTCTGAACTACGAACGATCTAGCTACCTTACTCTCAATAATTTATTGAAAATAAGAGGCAATTCTACTCTTGTTCTATATCAACGTGTGCTCTAAAGCATAATCATTGATAACAGAGGAATAGAATGTAATCTGCATTGAAACAAATAACGAGTATAATAATTATGCAATGAACAACATTTGTGTTTGTTCAATTCTATTCGAAATTTTGTCACGAGTCTGACACGATATTATAAGGTAAATGGTTAACACTAAATTATTTTCAATTTCCCATAAAAATTAGAACAACGCGTTTCTTGATACTCGAATCTCCTTTCGTAAAAACGCGTTCACAATTTCTATACTTGCAAAATCAAAATTCTGAGATGGGTCAATTCGAGTGTTCCCCGAATTCGGGTGACACCACGATTCGCATAAACTTGGACATTACTTTTCTCGGTGATGAAACGAACAAACTGAATTCTGTTAGATGTGAGATACTAGAAAAATAGTAGAGCAATCGTTACGAAGAATGTTGACTTCTTAAGTTTCAGCGTTGTTAAGAAAATTGCTTTGATTGCGTAGGAGTTTCGATGAGTGTATACTTGGCAGTCAAAGTGTTAAAACAAAAAGAATGGTACCGATTCCACAGAGTTCCATTCGAAAATTACACCTAACCCGCGGTTGGAAGCGATAGATCGTACCAGGCGATAGATAGGAATGATTGTAGCCGCGAACGAAAAACCGTCGAGCGAACAACGTAACGGGCAACGCGCCTGTGGACGTCGCTTAAGAAGCTCCCTTCACCCACGGTATTAATCGAGCATTCGTCTCTCTCCGTGGCCTTGTAGACACGTACTACAAGTACAGTAGGTATGAGTGGAACGGTTGAATGGCACACCTATTTACGTGCGTCTCGATCGCCGCCATCGTTCGTTGATCCGACTTCGCTCGATTCAATCGTAACATTCCAGCCGAATGGTAAACGACCGAGACGCGCTCGGACCACGATGAAATCTAGATAATCCAGCGCAATCTTGGCCCTTAGTCCTGAATAATTGATAATTATCAACAGCATCGACTTCATTTCTTATATCCACGTGACATTTCTCGAAATGGATCTCCACAACAGAAGAAAAATCATTCGTAAAGACGAAGATCGATGAAACATGTAAAACAATAGAATAAATATACTACCAGAAAATGAAATTAATTAAGTACAGAGTTTCAGAATGGAGAACGTTTAACCCCTTGACCTACCGTGTCAGACTCGTAAAACATTGAACTTAAGAAAGGTGTTATTCATTCGTTTTTAACCCTTCGAACTCTGTAGGCTTTAATATTAAATACTTCAATGAATTTTAAGAAACCTACCTTAAGATTGTTAGATTTTCCAAATATACAAAGTTTGTACTGAGAAGGGAATTAAAGGTTTAAGAAATGTTATAACATTGTTAATTTTCAGTAGGACTACTATCAAAATTGGTAGGCGTTGCTGACATATCACAAAGTTATGTGGAGTGCTAAGGGTTAACATAAATTACTCTTCTATTATCAATCGTTAACCTTCGAACTAAACGTAGCCGTCGAATAAACGTGAAAATTCTTTCTTTTCCTAATCAATCATTAACGATAAAGTAGTTGTACCGATCATAATTAAGAAAACGGGTTGACCAGTTAACTATATTTGACGATTATACACGTCATCATAAAGCTTGACACGATACTAATTCTTTCAGGGCTGAATTCTTCATTTTTCCACATAAACATATAATTCTTCTTTCTTTCACTTTGATCTTTCATTAAAATATAGTGCATTCATTCTGCGTTCGAAGACTATGCTCCATTTTTTGATTTTGCGCGCAGAACGAGAGGTTTCTCCAGCTAAATTCCACAGTTAACTTAAGGCTAACAAACGATGAAATTTATTTTTATTCCACGGTCGTTTGTTCCAGCGTCAGACGATCAGACGATGTTCGACGGTTAATTATATCTGATTGAGAAAACACAATCCATTGGACGAACGGAGTCGCGCCGGTACGATTCGGTTTCGAGCAATGAGCGCTCATTATATGCTCGTTCCAATTCCAACCATCATAGAGCGCACCGCGGTGCACTTCCTTTCGTTAGACTCGATTTCGCTTTATGAAGCCAACGGCGGCGTTATCGTTCGACGTGCACCGAACGTTTTCTCTTTCCCTTTTACAACCCTCCAGCAGCAGACACCGACGTTGAACCTGCGACGATCGTGTCAAGCGTTCCACTCGCGTTAACCGAATTTTCATGTCTGGATGAACGGTAGACCTAGCTAATCTAAGTTCAATCCTTTGCACTCGAGAAGTGACCCTCAGTCACCATTTGATTTGATTTGCAAAATTATAAAGTCATATATATAATATTAACACATTGCGTACCGGCTAATTTTCAGAAAACTGAATCGTGCGAATGGCAATTTTCACTGAGGTCAACTTATATCACTATCCATAGAAAAACTCTGATATCATATTGTTATGTAATATATTTTAAATAGATAATCAATTCGAATCAAATTTTATATTTTCTTCAATGCTGTGCTAATTAGCGAAGTTGTATAGCTAAGTGTCTTTATATAAAAACGCGATTTCTCGTTACCAGTACGCAATGTGTTAAGCTTTGTATCATGCATCAATATATGGAATATTCGAATAAGATAACTTTCCTTCTTAATTTATATATGTAAATCGTTTACAGCCACTCGATAATTACGAATAAAGCAAAATCGTCTGGTAACTCCAGTGTTAACCCTTTGACTTGTAATAACGTGTCAGACTCGTAACGACTTTAACCCTAATCGTACCACGATATGACTCAGTCACTTATGAGAATAAAAGGAATGATTGAAATGTTATTGTTTTTGTTTATAGGACTCAAATTTTAGCCCAGAGAGACTCTTGGAAATGCAATATGAAATGAAAAAATTTCAGTAAAGTTCAAATATGACTCACATCGTGGTCCAATTACGGTGAAAACAGCTTTGTTGCTCAATGTAGATATAATTTCTCTCCCAATTAGTTTCATAAATATCGTCTGTATCTCATCAGAAAATATTAACCCTCTACGCTCTTGGTTTCTCACTTTCTCACTACACGCCGACGTTAGTTCATTGTGACGCTCTATTTATTTATTCAAGAATATTTGGGAGTCTTTGAAATATTACCTTTAGATGGTACAATTGTGACACTACAAATAAATATAAAAAAAATTGTCGAGTCTGACTCGACATAGGACAAGGGTTAAAATATTTCTAATGAGAAACCTCCGAGTGCAAAGGGTTAACACGTTGACTGCCACGAGAATTCCTAGCGCTTTGAATACCAATACCATTCTTTAATAACAAAGGCGAATGATATTGAAAATAATGATTAATGGTTCAATATCACAGTAGTAATATGACCTAGCTACTTATGTTACCAAATATCATTTAAAATCAAGTTTCTTATTGCAATCGTTCTTCAGCGCTTTAGAAACTCCGATCATCGACCACCGTGGCAATCAACGTGTTAATTAACAAAATAAGTGTATCCATCATAATTGAGAAAGAAATGGTAACGCAAGGGGCCAAAAATATCACATTTTTCTAGCCAACTCCATTCGTGTTTGTCCGGTCGAGTCGAAACCGTGGAGCAGGAATGGCACCGGCACGTCTCGAGAGAGAGAAGGCCCGTGGAAGGTTCCACGGGCCCGAAACGGACCGTGTGACTTGCATCCGAGGAACGGGCGCGCGCATCGTCGCTCGTAAATTAGAAAGGAGGAGTGTTTCGTTCGCGGCGCGCCGGCCGGGGGAGCCGAGAGGGGAAGAAAACCGAGGAATTTTGAATAGAAGCAACCCGGCATTCGCATTCTTTCTCGTTGATATTCTCCGATCGTGGCTCCGATACGCCTTCTCAAAGGTTTCCAGGTCATTCGCCGCGATTCACATTTACCGCGTGCGGCTTCTGCCTGCGCTCTATGAACTTCTGCGGCCGCTGCGCTGTTTACTCGACGGAACCAGCGACTTGTCTGCGATCAACCCTTGCAGATGACTGGAAGCTTGAAATTTGACAAGCGCGTGACGCTGTGGTTTCCGAGGGAGCTGACTATTGACAGAGATGTCAGAATTTTTAATTGAGAATGTTTGCGCTATAATATCTAGAAATAAAGTTCACATTGTAATGTAACAATATAAATTCAGTAATGTTTGTTTTGTAATGGAGTTAGTATTATTTAAAGCGTGTCTATATTATTGTGTTTATTGGAAGATAGGAAGAAGCTGACTATTGACAGAGGTGTCAGAATTTTTAATAAAAAATGTTTGTGCTACAATATCTAGAAATAAACTTCATATTGTAATGTAATTAGAGTGTTTTATGTGTCACTTATTCTTTCTATAGCAAAGATGTAAAGCAAGAATGATTAATTCTTTGATATGAAAATTCTTATATTACCCTATTATTTAGTTATTAACGTTACAGAAAATTTGTACTCGGAATCGATTATCTACCAAGTCATAATTATGTTCATAGCATAATATCTACAAACAAGCTTCATATCGTAACGTGACAAACTCAGTGAAGTAATGTTTATTTTGTAATAAAGTTAGTATTATTC
The DNA here is from genome assembly GCF_051020985.1 of Nomia melanderi. Classification (NCBI taxonomy): domain Eukaryota; kingdom Metazoa; phylum Arthropoda; class Insecta; order Hymenoptera; family Halictidae; genus Nomia; species Nomia melanderi. The sequence continues at coordinate 9,477,992 of NC_135000.1, forward strand.
AAAGCCTGTCTATATCATTGTATTTACTAGAAGATAGAGATTGTACTCATGTTGTAAGGCAAGGGGCTAAGAAACTTTGTAACATTATAATGTAGAACAAATGTACCTTACAACTTCTGAAGTATTTTTTTGCATACTTTTCAAGTTATCGAGTTTCATCCAGAAAACAGGCTACACTACAGTGATTGCTTCACGTTTTACAGCGATACCGTTCTGACCTCATTAACCCTCTGCAGGCCAGACATTTCTTTCAAAATTAAAGAACATCAGTCTCTAAATAAAAATTCAATCAACATATAGACTATTATAATTTCACAACCATTCCAACCCACAAAGGGTCAATGTTACGTTCAATTTAAATGTCACATCTCCAATATACCTATCATCCCCTTATATTCTTCATTAACACGTAATCTGCAATGTGACAAGTTGTCGCGTAACATTCTCCTAAAAGTATCTTTCCAAGCGCAATCTGCAACGATTTCTCCGCAATCCCCTGCAACGTGTACAACCGTTAAACGATATAATATTATCGAACGCACGAGCGGCAAGTAGGCAACTGAATGGAACTGTTGCAAAAGTATTCTTACAGACCATGCCATAAGAGCACGCGGATCCCATTGATTCGCCCATGGGCTGATCGCGTGGGAAACTGAAACTTTCACCCATGGGACTACAAGAGAGCTCGGATAGCGCGAATCTAGCGGTTCTGCATCGCCGTTGACTGACTTCGCGACTCTTAATGTCAGCGCGGCGCGTAAACTTTAACCAGTTCATTTTCTCTCTGATAATTCACTGCGCCGTTGCCTCACCGCCGTTCAAACCGAGCCTCCATTCTCCAATGGCATCTCAAAATTCCCCTAGATATTCTCCTCCTGCGAACGCTGCCGTTCCACGGTGGCCGAGTTCGTAGCAAAGCTTCACGAGAATTATAGATATTTGGTAACCGCCTCGGTATTCGCTGATTATGTCGATTCATTTCGGTTGAACGACAGTTTCGCCACTCGATACAGTTACAACACTGCTGATTCCTGACGGTTCCTCAAAAAGTGCTTCTAAATATACAGGAGAGAGTTGGAACAACAATCGAATCGCTCTCGACGCTCCACGAGAGCTTCTACCGCTATTTTCAACCTTCGCAATTTTGCATAGTCTTAACTATCCGCCTAAAAGGAACTAGAACTACAAATTTTTCCATTATCTTCAATTGAATTCAGTTCGTGAAATCGGTTAGAAACTGTGTTTTGTAAAAACAGATTTGATGAATTGCAAATTCCACTTCAAGACTTACTGAATAACAGAAGAAAAGATGAACAGAATAAAAGGCAATACGTTTCTAATTGAATCTTAGAGCTAAAGTGAAGCTAAGAAATCTTCAAATACTTGGAAAATATTTAAGCCACAGTTTTTAATATGAATACTATATTAGCTAAGTGGAAAGATGAACAGAATAAAAGGCAATACGTTTCTAATTGAATCTTAAAGCTAAAGTGAAGTTAAGAAATCTTCAAATATTTGGAAAATATTTAAGCCACAGTTTTTAATATGAATACCATATTAGCTAAGATGAACAGAATAGAAGGCAATACGTTTCTAATTGAATCTTAGAGCTAAAGTGAAGCTAAGAAATCTTCAAATATTTGGAAAATATTTAAGCCACAGTTTTTAATATGAATACTATATTAACTAAGTGGAAAGTGCGAGTCTCCATTCGGTTGACTAAGTTAACAAAAAAGATAATTGCCTCTGACACCTTCATCAGGGTCCTCTGCAAATGCAATTGCGCACTGCAAATGACATTTCAATCATCACGTAGACCGTGACCGTAACCCTAGTTGTAATCACTTCCATTTCGACATCCGACTCTACCGGGTGGCGCAAAGGATCACCCCTTCCTTTCCTGCGACGTCATTTAACGAGTCTACTTAGGGAACCAAGAAATCGTTTGACAGCGAAGGGTTGGCAGTAAGTCAGCAGGTTTCTGTAAAGTCGAACAGTGGATCATGTATTCCGCTCTGTATAAGATTCTTCATGTAATAATTACAATATTGAGTTTACCTTTAACCCTTTGTACTCAGGAGGTGACTCAGTCACCACTTTGATACAGTAAAATTCTAAATTTTTATGTTTAATATTGAACTTTACAGCGTATGTGAAATATCAAAGTACAATACTTTGGTACCTTAATTTATAGACTGAATTAGTTATATTAGTCGCAACCTATATTCTATCAAAGAGTATTCTATTTTATTAACCCTTTGCACTCGGAAGCTTTTCACTAGAAATATTTCAAGATATTCTGATGAGATACAACATTTTATGAAACTCGAAGAGAAATCACAGGTACATTGAGGAACGAAGCTATTTTATTTCAATATTTCAATATTTAAATGGTGAATGAGAGGCATCTCTCGAGTGCAAAGGGTTAAAATCAGTTCATAGAATCAAATGAAGTTCATTCCTCCTAATCACATATTCTCCTTTCCCCTATCACCATCTTAGAAATCCAAAAACAGGGAAATCACAGTATTCGCGACTCTCTCATCTAAAACCAGAGAAGCATGGTTCAATTTCTGAAAGGAAAGAGGCGCGACCGAGTTTTTGGAAAGACCGATGCCAGTGAAACGGTTAAATGCACTTGCCTCCAGCGTATCGAGGCGTAATCAATTTCCACTCAACGATTCCGGAGACGTGCCCGGCGTGCTCCATACCCAGGAATTACCGGGTGCTCACGTGTAAAGGTACTGCGCGCCGCGTGGAAATATTCTAGGGGAAAAGAAAAAGTACTTGGAACACCGTACCCCCTAGCAAAGAGCGAGGAGGTGTCCGATGGACTGGGCAGACGTGCGGGGCACGCGTTATCGCGACGCGCCAGGCCGTGCAGGACACTTAGAGACAAAGAAATGAAGAGGAGGAAAGGAAGGTGTACAGGAGGAGGCAGAAGGAGAACGTAGAATCAGAGAGAAGCATGGTCCCGCTATCCGGTCGGCCGCTAGGCCGAGGTCGATGAACCTCGGCCCGCCTACCGACTTTACCTGCCAGCCTCGAACCTGCCAACCTGGCTTGTGACTCGCTGCTCGGCACCGAGGGGGTATCGGCCAGGATATTTCGCCTACGACAGCCTCGCTAGGCGACGTTTCGCTTGGAAATAGCGCGAGACTGTGTCGCCGGCCGGCGAGCGTTATGCGGGCAATTTTGCCAATACGGGGCAGACTGCAGGGCGGATATCTTGGAAATGATTGTCTCTGGAACAGTGGTAGTCCTCAGCAGCTATTTATATGTTCACAGTTTTCTACGGTAAATTCAATGCGTTAGTAGGTGAATAGAGAAATTTTTAAGGAACATTAAGGTGAAGGATTTTGTTAATACCGGGCAGACTGTAGAGTGGATATCTTGGAAATGATTATCTCTGGAACAGTGGTAGTCCTCAGCAGCTATTTATACGTTTGGTTCTCTACAATAGACTCAATGAGTTAGTAGATGAATAGAGAAATTTTGGAGAAATAGTGAGGTAAAGGATTTTGTAACACCGGGCAGACTGTAGAGTGGATATCTTGGAAACGATTATCCCTAGAACAATGGTAGTTCATACTAGAATTAGGTACCTATATAAAGACAGTCTTTGCACAGCAGTATCAATGTCTCCAATGAATCCAACTGCTATAATGAAACGTTGGGAACAATTTCCTACTGAACTTCTGAATATTCCAGACCACGATAGCAATGAAGCAGCTATATATACCTTCACAGTTTCCTACAGTAATTTGAATACATTAATCAATAGACTAGAGAAATTTCGAAGAAACAGCGAAGCAAAGCATTTCATCAAGTCTAAATTTCAATGGTATTGCTGTTTTCTGGTTACCGTGGAGTCGTGGAGACGATTTCGTGGCCCAGTGATCCACCTAAAGTCGCTCAACGCGATCCAGCCGCGATAGCGAACCTTTTACGAGTTCAGGGAGTCCGTCGACCGTGAACTGGTGCCTCTCGCAAAAAACGTTTCAATAAATACGATCGTGTTACGGTTCTGCGTGTACCGGCGCGTTCACCGCACGTGTATCAATGCGTACCGACACGCTGGACGTCCATTCTGGGCTCGGAGGGCTGTCTTTCTAGTTCAACCGTGGAGAGAGGTTTCCTTTTATCCGTTTCGCTCCTTCATTTTTCTGCACGCTTCGTTCGCGAGCGCTTCTAACGCGATATCTTCACGCCTGTCGACATTTTAGAAATAATTTTCCGCTCTGAACTTTCATTAACCCTTTGAACTCTGTTATAATATTAAATATTTTAATGAATCTTAAAGAAACTACCCTAAAATTATTCAATTTTGTACTAAGAAGGAAAATAAAAGAAGAAATGTTATAGCATTTCTCATTTTCGCTAGGAATACTATAAAAATTGCAGCTGTCGACATTTTAGAAATAATTCTCCGCTCTGAACTTTGATTCACCCTTTGAACTCTGTTATAATATTAAATATTTTAATGAATCAAAGAAACTACCCTAAAATTATTCAATTTTCCACGCATCGAAATTTTGTACTGAGAAGGAAAATAAAATATTGAAATGTTACAGCATTTCTCATTTTCGCTAGGAATACTATAAAAATTAGTTGCTGATAGATTACAAAACAACCTGAAGTGCTAAGGGTTAACCCTTTGAACTCTGTAGGTTCTAATATTGCACCAGTTATAATATCAAATATTTTAACGAATCAAAGAAACTACCCTAAAATTATTCGATTTTCCACACATCCAAATTTTGCATTGAGAAGGAAAATAAAAGAAGAACCGAACAGTCAAATTGAGGAACCTCAACAGTGCTATTGTTTCAATTGATTTACAAATTGCCTGTTGCTAAATCAATGTTTCTCTCAAAAAGATAACGAACAATTCAAGGAACTTAATACTAAAACTGCCTAGCTAAATCGATTGTTTGAAACTCCTCTATAGAAACTGCGAGAGTCTATTCAGATTATTCATTTACAATTTACTTTGCCTATTGCTAAATCAATCTCTATAACAACTCATAGAACCTGTTACTTCAATAATTATAAGAATAAATCAGGAAAGACTCTGATATTTCTAGTGTTAATTCGCAAACTGTACAAGAGAACAATTCAATTCTATAGAAAATTCTTGAGCCGTTAATCAGAAACTGTTATCGAGATCGGTATTATGTTGCCTTCGACGGGTGAACCGGCGATTAAAATTAACGTCGATGATTGTTAACCCGATTATTCATCTGAATACAATGATCGACGACAGACTTTTTCAGCGATACTCGCAGGCATGCTCCTATTAGCGATTAGGTTACTCGATACACATATAATCTCGCGGCGGACAATCACACGAGATTACGTTGCAACAGTAGACGACAGAGCCGGTCAATCGACCGTTCCATTCCGTTTCTATTTGTCTAGGTAAGAGCTACAGGCCGCACGAACTTCGTTTTTTCTCTTCGAGGTCAAAGGAAATGATGTTTCCTGAATACGCAAGAGGATAGCGGTACACGCCGCCGATGGAAAATCGTTAAATTTGTGATCGCTCGAGAATCTCGGCATACGCCTTTCAAAAAACTCAGTGAAATCATCGTTCGCCCGATTCTTCGATCGCTTCCGGTGAAAATCCGAACGTTGCGCCGAATTTCTTCGGCTGAAATCCTTGTGAAACGAGAAATTGTCCATGTCGTCTACTAAATTTTTCCTTCTGAATACGTTTCTTCTCGTTTGAGGCCCAGGAAAACTTTTAACACGTTCTGTGCCACAAATTTTAGTATTTGTTGATAAATTGCACTGATGTTTTTGAAATATTAAATGTATATTTGAATTATAGAAATATATAGTGATAAATAGAAATATGAATTATTAATATTATTTTCACTTTCAAAATCTGCGCCACAAATTTCGGTTATTTACTGATAAATTGCACTGATGTTTTTGAAATATTAAATGTGTATTTGAATTATAGAAATATATAGTGATAAATAGAAATATGAATTATTAATATTATTTTCACTTTCAAAATACACCGCTCATGTCAATCTTTGCTACAAACTGTAACAATTCATAACAGAACAATATTTCATTTGAATTCAAAGGAATCAAACAATCCTCCTTCCTAGTTCAATTGTTTAAAATCTGCTCGTGTCTGACACGTTATTGTAACACAAAGCATTGATAAATATATTCTAAAAATAATAATTACATTATCACTCTTTTCCACAAAGAAAAAATCAATCAAAACGATGCTCCCCTCATACCTATTTTTCAAGTAACAACGCATACATGCCTTTGCAACGACAGCCGTTGCAACGGCGGATCTTCTTGCACGCGTGCAGTTATTAGCACGAGGAAAAGAAGTGGCACGAATCAGTGGGTCGACGGAACCCGAGAAGGAGCCTCGCGCGCTCGAGAGCCATCTGAGTTTGCAAGCTCTGATTCCTTCTTTCTTCTGCCAAAGAAGGAGAAAGTTTCTCTCCCCCTTGTTCCCGGGGAGACGCGTCGCGGTTTTCTAGTCGGTTTCCTGATCAACGGGGAACACTGCAATTTTTCAAACCTCATTATAGCGATTCAACTCGAAATCTAATTGATACTTTTAATTCTTTACACTCTGAACATTTCAAATGCCTTAACACTTTGACCCCTGAGAGATGACACCACTTGATCTCATACAGTGGAACTATAAAATGATATTTAACATTGCACCTTGTGTCATTAGTTTGAAAAATATTGAAATAAAATAGCCTTTTAGTTTCACAAAATATTATCTCATTAGAAAGTGTTCAAATATTTCCAGTGAAAAACTTCAGAGTTAACTTACATTCAAGTTCTTAATCATTTTCATGTATTCTGACATTGTTCCTTTGTTCTCGCTGATTTGTAATGTACACAGTAACCATCCACACTATCCATTAAAAATATTTTCTTAAAGAAATTCGCGTGTACCATATGTGGTACACGTGGCGCTGAACGTGTTAATCGTTCGAAACATCTGTACAATATCAAGGAACAAAAGACAAAAGACAAATTCTATCAAGCAAACTCGAGAAAAGGCGTTCAAAGTTTGATTAATCATTCCCAGCCAATGGTCTTCCTTTAACGCAGCATAGCAGAACGATTACAGTCTTTTGTTTACACTTGCTCTTATCTGTCGCAGCTAAAAATCTTCCTATCCGGCATGTGACTCGATAAAAAAGCAATCGTCGTATGATCCGAGGAGCTAAAATCATAATAACGGTAATGACAATTCGGTGAATAATAATAGCGATGACAATAATGCTCGCGTAACCGAGACCGTTCCCCGCGGCTCATTGATCAACAGCAGAGATCATCGGCTATTCCTAAGAAATTCTCGTCCGAGATAAGACGCTCGGTTTAACGACGCGAGAAAAAAAGAACGTTGTAGTATTAATAGATGATCGGATAGTGTCGTTCAAGCTCTATTAAAGTCGCGGATCGTGGAATATGGTTATAAATTAACCGCAGACGCGTCCCGTTTAGTAAAAACCGTGGGGATTCCGCGTCAGCGATATTTGTTTACAGCTTAACACCGGAATGGAACCTAACTTTACTTCCTCAGTGAGCTATTGGTTATGATTTCCTTAATTCGTGCCACAAATCTTATATTTTGCTTATAAACTGTATTGATTTTTTTTAAATTAATATTTTAATATTTACCAGAAACTTGAATATATATAAGTATTGATGTAGAATGTAGTTGGATATTTATTATAATTATATATTATATATTGATAAGTACTGAACTTGAATACTTATATATATATATTATATATATATATTCAAATACTTATATATATATATATATATATATATATATATATATATATATATTGTTCCCTTATGTTCTCCATAATGGCGTGACCATATGTCCATTAACACTTTGACTGCCACGTCACCCGAATCCAGGTGATACTATTTTCCACAGAAACATGAACATTAATTTTCTTGACGGCGTATCGAACAAGCCAAATTATGTTAGACACATGAGACACAAGAAGGATAGAGCAATTATTAAGATACAAAGAGAATTATTCTTTTTTCTAATCAGAAAAGATATTCTTATAACAAAGATACTTCAATAATTAAAAGAATCATTAAACAATCTTGGCAACTTTATGGTAACGTCTACTGATTTTAACAATCTTTTCTATATTCATTTGTAGTATCACAATAGTACCATTTCAAGGTAACATCTCAATGACTCTCAAATATTCTCAAATAAATAAATAGAGCGTCATATTAAGCTGCAATTGAATGAACTAACGTCGACGTGAACCTGAAACTGAGAAACCAAGAGTCCACTTCGGACCGCAAAGGGTTAAAAATATTTTCTTACAGAAATTCGCGTGCACCATATATGGTACACATGGCACTGAATGTGTTAGCCGGTCTGCCTTGCTAAATCGGTTTCTATTTTTACAGTTTCATCAGTCGCGTTCCCAGCGTTTTCTCGAGACACGGAAAGCTGTGTGCCCCGGCAGAGCCACGCGTCGAAACACAATACCGCGCGTTCTCACAACGAGGAACGGTGTCGGGTTACACAGGGATCCGTGGCCGCGAGCACACCGCTCCGAGCTCTCTTTTCTTTTAACTTTTCTTTTAGCTTTTCGGTGGTCCGATGATCTCCGCTATCGCGAACAAAGGGCTCCGTGTACAGCGTGATACGTTGCCGGCGACCAAAACCGATCCAAAAAGTAGAAGCAGCAGGCCCTCTTCGGCGAACGCTAGCAAACCCGTTGGATAGTGAGGATTCATGAGAGGACAAAGAACGTAACGATGGGTGAAATTGGCTAAATTAAATTTCAAGTGAATATTTAAATTCAAATTTGAATTATTTGAAAACTGTGTTACAATCTAGCGACACGTACCGATATTTTGGGTAGATTTGTTCCTATTGTAATCGGTGAAATAAGTGGTTGTAAGAGGAGGATGATATAGAAATTAGTATAACGTTACATCAACCAGGGAAACTAGAATTTTAAATGAAATTTGAAAACCGATCGTTTGACCGGTTCAGTATTAAATTTTGAATGTTATTGGAAATAGAAATTAGTATAAAATTACATGAACCACAAAAACTGTAGAATTTTAAATAAAATTTGAAAATCGATCATTAGACCGGTACGTTCATCGTGAACTTTTGACCGTCGATCAACTAGAATCCTCTACAACATTCGTCAATGGTGCGTGCGGTAAACAAGGCCTCTCGCAGTTTCCAACTCGGTCTACTTTCCTCTTGTCGCGTCGACGTCCGATTTCAATTATCTTCCCGATAACGTCGCAGATGATCTCGGGTTTGACCCGAAATTTATCGTTCACCCTGTATGTCTGACCTTTCAAGGCCGGGTCGTTTAAATCCCCCAATTTACATCTCGCGACTCGCACGAGCGTCCCCGATTCCTGGAACGAGAGCTTTCCATTCCAATTTATTTTCGAATATCGCGAGCAAAACGCGTTTCCAAGCTGGAGAAGAGCAGCCTCCCGTTAATTAAATTTCCTTCGACGGCCGATAATTGCGGCCCGGTAATTTGTACGCCGTGCAACAGTTAATTGAGAATAATAAACGCGTAATATTAACCTGTTAACTGGGGGGAACGAATTAGACTCGTCGGTTGTATTCAACTACGTCTTTCGATCGTTCCGGCTTTTTTTCTGCATTTTTTTTCCTTTTTCCTTTATGCTCGCTAGAATTCTTGCATCTAATCACACTAAAATATCCGTGACAACGCTGTGTCCATGCTTTATTCGCCAACGGATCGGTTCAAATCGCTCGTCGACGTTCCCTTCGTCCTTACGCCTGACGAAGCGGACAGGTTCGTTTCCTTCAACCGTTAACGGTCACGTGGGACTGTCACGTGGTCACTGACCGGAGTTTTCAAATTGAAAGCAATAATAATTCCTGAGACAACTAGGGTTGAATAATAATATTTAATAACCTGAATAATTTAATCACACCCTAACCTATTAATTGCCTACCAAATAGTTGATAATTCTTTTTAATTTCTACTACAAAGAAATAAGTGTCATATAAAATGCTCGAATTTTTCCTGTCAAATTGTCAACGGTCACGCGATTGCCACGTGGTCACTGACCGGAGCTTCCAAATTGAAAATAATAATTCCTGAGACAACTAGGGTTGAATAAAAATGTTTAATAACCTGAATAACTTGATCACACTCTAACCTATTAATTACATACCAAATAGTTGATAATTCCTTCTTATTTTCACTACAAAGGAACAAATGATAAAACACTCAAGTTCTTCCTGACAGTATTAACTGTCACGTGACTGCGCATAGAAAAATCTACGAAATCTATCGGAACTAATGAAGAAAATTATCGACGGCGAGTAAGTTCCAAAATCTCAGGAAAATCTCGTCGATATTGAAAGGTTTGCTTACCTCAGCGCCAGATGGAGATGCGACAAATATGGCGGACGCGCCGGGGGCGGAAAATTTTCGCGGGCTCTCGCCTTAATGGGAGGCCGGACCGGTCGAGCCACGAAAATCTCGACGGACGCGCGTGCAAGACGAATCCGTGGTATGAGAATCCTCGAGAATTCGGAGTATTCTGTTGGTCGTGTTTACTACGAGTTCGAAAAACCGGTTTTTCCTCTCCCCGTAAAACTTGGATGCGTGGCTGGCGTCCTCCCGCCGATCGTATCGATCACTCGACTATTCGAACCAAAATATATACGAAACGTGAATAAAACCGACTTGGAATCGAATTTCCCGTGAGACTGTTCTTAGGGAAATCGTGTCACAGGTTTCTAGTTGAAATTAACACGTTCACACCGGCGCTGTAATTTCCACTCTTTCCCATTTGGCTGAATTCTCGAAATTGATGAAAATATTGAAATGATCGGTAAGTTAATTAATTCTCAACTGGCAATGTTTTCTAATTACCAAACTTGACGACTAATGTGATATCTTGTGAGCCACCGGTGGTACACGTCGACGTCAACGTGTTAATTTCAGTCACTCTGTTCGTTGACGGTTGTGTTAACGATCGGAACTGTCACATGTCGATTCTCGTAACGATTCTCGAGGATTTGGACGATCAGAATTAGGTTACGGTTTCGAGAAGAAAAATCGTTTGATTAAAGTGGGGATTATCGGTAATGGTAACCAAAGTGAGTACCATTTTTCAGCACTGTTTCCAACGATTTATTACAACCGACGGTATACACCTGACCCTCGATTTACACGGAATCCGTTCCACGTGGGTTCGTTTCACACGAACGAAAATCGCGTAAATAGAGCCTGTCGGTGCGAGAGAAAATAGAATATCGAAGAGAAAAGCTCGTGTATGTTTTTGAAATACATATTCATTTCATGATTTTAAATAAAAATATTTAGTAACATAAGTAGCTAGATTATATATTATAATTTATATCATATATTATTAATACGATTAATATGCAATTCCTATAAAAATTGTAACAATAGATTATTATTTTCAGTTTCTTCAGACATTCATTCTAGTACTCCAGTGAAACTACTTATTTTCAAAATCATTTCGAATATTCAATGCTTCTAAGGTATCAATAATTGCTAAGCAAAAAAATCGAAACCAGTCATTTTGACTGGTAGTTCCAGAGCTAAAGAAATAAATAGTCCATCGTTGAAACAGTTGACACCATTTAGAGTTTCAACCCTTAAAATGCTGAATGGGGTCCAATAGGGAGCCCAGAAAGTAATTCCCCTTAACTTTGTAAGTAATTTTTAATTTTTCATATTTCATGTATTTCCTCTGTTTTCATCAAGTATTGTGGATGATTTGTCTATTCTAATAACATCACCGTTATTTTATTTTCAGCTATGAACATGCTGGGCTCTCCAGGGGAATTATCAAGGAAAAATACTTTCTAAGCTCCCTATAGGACCCCACTCAGCATTTTAACACGTTGAATACCATGGGGTTCACCGGTGACCCCCCACCAAATCGAATTACTATAGTTCACTCAATTAACCCCTTGCGCTGGAAAAATGTGCCACACACGTCGAGACGTTTCTGTTTCAAAATGATCAACGATGTCTTTTACACATTGATAATCTTGTTGCATTACTTATATCAGATTATTTCGAAATCTATCACTCTATACAAAATGATTAACAAACCAAATTAATGTCTGCGTAAAACAGGTAATAAACAACATTCGTTGCGCGAGACTCAAATTTCGAAATTCATTTCCAGCGCAAGTGGTTAAACCATGATTATTTTCCAATTTCATCTCGCTAGAATGCAAGAAATAACAAAACTTTGGTAAACAATACCACTCAAAATATAAATGGCAATGGGAATAGCTTCATATAATATAGGCTTGTAGAGCAGTAATTTTTTCAAGAATTAGGAGGCTCCAGAATAAGAGGCGCAATCGAGGCTAGCGTTAGGTAACTTCATATATTTATAATTATATTTATCGATAATCCCCGGTTTAATTAAACGATTTTTTGGTTCCAGGTGTGAAGCGTGTCGACGGACTCGCCCAGCGAACAGTAATTTTTTGAGAATTAGGAGGCTCGATAATTAGGGGGCTCGATAATTAGGAGACTCGAGAATAAGAGGCGCAATCGAGATTAACGTTAGGTAACTTCATACATTTATAAATATATTTACCTATAATCCCCGGTTTAATTAAACGATTTTTTGGTTCCAAGTGTGAAGCGTTTCAATGGACTCGTCGAGCAAGCAGTAATTTTTTCAAGAATTAGGAAGCTCGAGAATAAGAGGCGCAATCGAGGTTAGCGTTACCGATAATCTCCGGTTTAATTAACCGATTTTTTGGTACCAGGTGTGAAGCGTTTCAACGGACTCGCCGAGCGAGCAGTAATTTTTTCAAGAATTAGGAGGCTCGAAAATAAGAGGCGCAATCGAGGTTAGCGTTTCCGCCGACGGGGCCCCGGTCTCTTTCGGTTCTCGAAAAGTCCCTGATCGGCTTACTACACAGACGCCGCGCGCGACCGGGAACCGGTTTCGTGAAAGATTGCGCGCCACGCGAGAGCTCGTCCCGTGTTTATTTCGTTTGCCGGCGTACGATCCTCCGAGCCTTCGTCACTTCTCCGCCAAGCGGAATAGGGATTCAAGAAGAAAACGCATCCCCGAGTATTTTTGCTCGGCGACCACGCACCGCTTCGCCCGATGCAACCTTCTTCCCTTGTCGTTTTGTGAACTATCTGTACCTTAGTACAGTAATTCTAAGAAACTAGGAATTGGTCGTTTCGATCCATCTGGTAGTTCTGGTGTTAAAGACTTTCATAATTTCGACGATGAAATAAAATTAACACGTTCACACCGGCGTGTACCACCGGTGGCTCACAGTAAGGTATCACATTGGACAGTGTGTACCATTGATGGCTTACTAGACGGTGTGTAGCATCAAATATGTGGCTCGTCGAATGGTTTGGTAATTAGAAAACATTGCCATATAGTTGGAAATTAATTTACTTATTGATCAATATTTTTATCAATTTTCAGAATTCAACCGCCAAATGGGAAAGAGTGGAAATTACAGCGCCGTGAACGTGTTAAATGAGATGTCTATATTCGACGCTGCAATGAATTTTTCGTAGTTCCAGCGTTACAAATGAAACGGTGCGTCGAAATTTGTTAAAATTCGCGTGCGTTCTGTGACTTCATAACAATCTCATTTTCCGCAGACGTTCACGTTTTTCCATTTGACCGAATTACGGAGTGAGGAAATATTCAACGATCCACCGTTTCGGTTTCGAAAGACTCTCTTTTGCTGGTAGTCTCCTTAAGGTAAGAACATTTTTAATAAAATTAACCCTTTACACTCGAGAGGTGTCACCACTTACAGTAAAACCATAAAATCTAATATACCTTGAATAACTCATCAATGTAAAAAACATTAAACTAAAATATCCTCTATCTCATCAGAAGACGCTCAAACATTTCTACCAAGAAACTTCAAGTTTCGGATGTTTCTTACTAGAAATATTTAACATTTCTTTACGAGGAAAAGCCGATGTTCTTTGAGACTAATTCGAAGAGAAATCACCAGTACATTGAGGATCAAAGCTGTTTTACTCCAATGTTATACAAACTTTACCATTAAATATCACATTCTATAGTTTTACTGTGTCAAATCAAGTGACTGAGAGTCGCCTCTCGAGTGCAAAGGGTTAATAAAACTCGGTAAAATCCAACGAAACAGAAATTTCAAATTCCACCCTTAACACCCAGGTGACTTATTTCCATCTACACCGGCAGCTCCACCGCACACAGGTATTAGAAGAGGACCGCACGTCGAATTTCACGCGTGCTGATGCACGGATTTAGGCCCGTGCGTCGTCGAAATAGCCGTGCATCGTTGGAAGAGGGTTAATTGCACCGTGACTCAAAGGGACCATCAACGACGGCTCGTCCACGGTTAAATATAAAGCTTTGCTACCCGCAAAGGTCATGGGTCCTCCGCGTCTACCCTCGACCAGGGACACCTCCGGTTGCCACGCGAAACGAGAGGATCCCATCGGTTTCGCGTCGTCGCCAAAATCGTGCGCGGTGAAATTCGAATTTCACCGGGCGAAAGAAAAATCGCTGCGTCCACCGGCTAACGGTGAATTCCGCTCGATAGCCGGTGCGGTGCGTTCTCGCGCGAGGGATTTTTAAAAAGTCGGACAGCCTAGGCTCAGCACGCGATACAGCGAGTCGCGCTCGGCTAGCGGGGAGCGGAGAAAGCGGCGGGCGAGAGAGACGCTTCCATGCAAAAACGACTACGCGCCTGTTGCAGGACTAGAATTAGATCTAGAATGGTACTTCTCAATCACGCCTGCCCGGGGATTCACCGGCGAACGGTACAAAGCTGCGACGAGAATACGGTTCGTCGTGAACGTTCCATGGATGGCGTCGGGGGACAAGAAAAAAATCACTGTCCCTGGATCTATTATTTTGTAATTACCGGGACTCATAAAGGCAGCGAGACCCGACGATGTTTTTAAGACGACTGCATTTACATAATGCGATCAGCGTGCAACGGAGATTAGAAAACGTACGTTCTTGGAATTAGTATGATCGGTTACATAAGTATTTGAAATAATCGGTGCTTTTTCTAGCGCTCTATCATCAGCTCCCTCGGGCGATCAACGGTTCTGTCCAACAGCGTTCCCAGTACCGAAAAGACAATAATAATTGTTCCCGGTATCACGTTCGCATTCCGGGAACAGAAAGCAGCCAACAAAGAGGATAGCTGGACTCTAATTGCGAGCCACGAAATATAAACTAAGATACACGTGACAAAGGGGTCGCGGGAGGAAAGAGATTCAATTGCCATGGTCCGCGCGAGCAAACAAATCTCCATTGAAACGACGGGACAAAAGCGGGTGAGCGGGTGTCTGACTTAGTGTAATTGGTAATTAAAGTTCACGGAATGAGGTTGTTAATTGAACACTGCTTTTCATCGCATTCTGAACTCAACTCGGATGCCAGCGTTCAAAGGCAGAACGGTGATCCAACCTGCTGGCTAAAACGTTGGAATACCGTTCAAGCATGCGTTCACCGACAAAACTAACATGAGTTACATTTCCAGTTACTCTGAAAGCGACTCCCACGCCTGATCCAGGTGCCAACCGCGACGCGGCGCGACGCCGCCGTCCGAAACTTTTTCAACAGGTAATATCGAGTACCGTTCAATCAACCGGACCAAAAGGAACTCTTTCAAGGGCGAGCATAAGCCAGCCTCGAAGGAATCCTTTCATGTTTTCAAAACACCTTGTAACCCTATACGTGCACGACCCGCTCCGCCACCGGTGACATAAGTTAAATGGATCACTTACCCAGCCTGATGGCGGCCACCTGCGGGACGCCGGCGAGCACAAGGATCACCGGAAGTCCAGCGAGGATCAGGCGCAGAGTTCTCGTCCCGAGGGTATTCCCGGAAGCGCGTTTACCACCAAGGAGGAGCGTGCGTGGCCGGCGTGGCCCCGCAGCCACTGCCATCGCACCCGATCCTTCTCACCGCGCGCGCGCGCACCGTTCCAACACTTCAATGTCGTTTCCACTTGTTCCCCGCGCACCAACCGACCGACTCCGTGTGCCACGACGGCTGCTGCGCCTCTGCCCGGCGGTGGGACGGTCGTTCCTCCAGGGGTGCGCGGCGCGAGGAGGAGGCCTCGACGCGGTGGATCCTCGCCAAGGGAAAAGGAGAGGAAAGGGACAAGGGAAAAGGATTTTCTCTTCCTCTCACCGGCGCTATTACTCTCTCGCGACCGCGGGCACGCTCTCCTTCTGGGGCGTGGTACCGAGAGAAATGAGAGATTATATATATATATATATATATATATATGCGTGTGTGTATATATATATAAAAAAAAAAACAACAGTAGAAGGACGACGCGAGAGGCACGAGCGGATCCCTCGAGCTGTCTCAGTTCATGGCTCGCGCGGACAACGTGGACGCGGCCGCGGTCAGCGAATGACTGGCTGCTGGCGCGCTCGTTCGCCGGCTGGAAGGGTTCTCCGTGGCGGCACGCATGCGCGCACCGTGCCAAGGGGTTCTAAGGACCACGTGTGGTAAATCTTGCGCCGCGAGACTGCGTCCGGGGACTGAATACCTGCGAAAGTTGTGACACGAATGTTAAATATGACGTAAAATTCAATCACTGGGAATTAGGCGGCCGATGCCAGTTAGAGTGATTATTTACTTTAACGCTGATTTTCCAGGTTGCCTCGTCCTGCGTGTCCTGCGGATCCTGGAATGAACAGTGGACAGTTGGGGAGAATGCATTTACATAATGCGGAGGAAAAACAAGCGTACCGGAACGAACCAACCGGCGTCGAGTCTTTGATTAAGATCGACGCGGTTTTTCGAGGCTGGTGTCATCATTGGGATTGTCTTCTCTGGAAATGGCTGTTTGAATGTTAATTAAGCGAGAACGGGTTAATGGTTTCACTGGATAGTGAACGCTGGTGGAGATTGCGAAAGTTTTCTTAGGATGCTGACTGCTAAAGGAAATTGTAGGTTTCTGGTTCTAGAGGACAGTTTAATTCAATTATATTATTGTTACAGTTCAGACAACTCGGCTAGACAATGATGCAGACGAGTTACCTAGTTGGCAGTCGAGTTAATTGATCAGGAACTAAGTCGAGATTCTTTTAATTGCTCTGTCTTATATCTACCCGAAGAAATTGGGTTTGATTCACAAAGGAAATTAACTACCAAATGAGTCAAAGTCAACCATTGATTTCTTTTGCGATCACTGAAGTACGTCTCATTAAAAAATTACTAAAGAAGCTGATTAAGTAATACCTAAGCTACAACTTAAACCAATTAAAATCTTAACAAATCCACGTTTCTAGTTTTTATAATGAAACTTTCAAAAGTCAATTCAACTCCTTGGTAGTCCTAGTGTTAAGGTGTTGATTTTATGGTGAAAATGATGCCACCAGAATTATGTGGCACGACAGTCAAAGTGTTAAGACGTATTATTTACTTCTCTTATGAGATTTCAGCTCGCATTTTCGTGGCACCTGCAAGGACAGACATACTGAAGCAATCTCTCTGCTCAGCAGTTCTACCTGCACCTGGAAACAAACGGGCCAGGCGAATGTAAACAAGATGCGCTTACCTGACCCGGGGAACACCGTCCACTCCAAAGTTTCCATGGGTTTTTCTGCGAACCGACCCGACCCGACCCGAACCGACTCGGAACATTCCTCCACCTGCATCTGTCTTCCGGATTCCTCTGAACCGCTCGTATACAAACTAACCGATTCCACCTGCGTTCCATTTAAGAACCTGTTACATTTCTTTTCAAATTGGTTTTGTCTCCGATCGCGGTCCGGATAAATCGCTTTCGAACTCCGGTAAAAGCGACTCGATTTTACAAATGAAAAATCGACTTATTCGAGACACACGAAAGAAACTGTAGATGAACACAGTACAATGTTTCTTTCGTTCGAGTTTCATTAGAATGTTCATTCGGTATTTCCTTGTAAATGGATTTATTCAACGCTGCAACTACCAGGTGGCTGAGAATCAACCATTACCGATTTCCTTTAGCATAATTACTAAACAACCGCAGATACTTGTTTGAGAAATTATTGAGACTGATTTAGTAATAGTTAATTCCTTGCCTTATGATGTGTCACACGTGCAGATTTTAAAGAGAATCGAACTAGCATGATTATTCTATCCTTTTGAATTCAAATGAAATATTCTGTTGTTAATCACTGTATCTTAGAGCGAACATTGATATAGAATATTCCTCAATTCTATTCTTTCTATTAATAAATTAACAAAGTAGTGTCGGTTATCATTGAGAAGTAAATCATAGGCAAGGGGTCAAGTAGATATATCATTGAAATCTTAAACCAGACTTCTAGCTCTCGCAAAGAAAAAAAGTCAGTTTAAGTCGTCAGCCTCTTACGCTGGAAACAAATTCACTTGGCGAAGAATTGTTTTTAAAATTCAGTGAGTGATGCATTCCAAAACAATTTAGCTTGATTTGTATTATATCAATTGCAATTTTACGAAACGTTTCCCCAGCGGGAGAGGCTGAAAAAATAGAGGGGACCGTGTTCGAGGCAGCGGCGAACGCTGAAAAATGGCAAACGGTGTAATTAGAGATGGCATGTGCTTGAAAGGGAAGCCCGTAATTTGTCTTGGCGTGGAGGATACTGTTCGTGAATGAAGTTGTACCGTGAACTCGTGCCGTCCGTGCCCGGCGGTGCCGCTTGAGAGAACGACACCGAGACCCCGGCTGGCTCCTGCGTTTTCTCGTAAACGCGTTTATTAGTCGAGCCAAATGCCACGCGGCCCCGCGACCGACCTTTCCTATTGTTCGGCGACACGCGGCGTCGCCGCGCTTCCTTTTCCCGCCGGGACCGCTCGAGTCCTTTAACCCTTTGCGGACGAAGATTCTTTAACCCTTTGCACTCTGTAGGTTTCAATATTACACCAAGAATAATATTAGATATTTTAATGAATCAAAGAAACTATCCTAAAATTATTAGATTTTCCACGCATAGAAATTTTGTGCTAACAAGGAAAATGAAAGGTTGAAGGAATGTTATAGCATTTTTCATTTTCACTGGAGACACCATAAAAATTAGTCGCTAAATTACAAAACCACTTGAAGTGCCAAGGGTTAATCCCATTCGAATTCAAAATGAATTTCCAAAGCGTCGCGTGTCGCCGACAGTGAAACCAGCATGCGACGCGCTGACTACATTCAATTGTCCCAGACGATATCGATCCTCCGCGAGAACAACGGGCAATTCCGAAAAATCTATTCCAGTCTTGGACAAGGCATCTCTGCGACGTGTGTGTTCTTTCACCTGTTATTTCACTGTTCATTGGCTGCGCACCTTGCCTCGGTGTAAGACCAGAGCCGCACAATAAAGGTCTTCGAGCGTCTCTCTCTCTCTCTCTCTCTCTCTCTCTCTCTCTCTCTCTCTCTCTCTCTCTCTCTTCTCTCTCTCTTTCTCTCTCGTCCGAGGCTAGCGCGCCCTCTCTCTTGTGTGTACGAGTCGTGACCTTGTGGCATTTGGTACCTGGCTGTACCAGTCGGCGCATGACTCCGTCTGATGTATAGCGATGGGCACGATTCGTGTGTGCCTGAATCACGATCCACCTATTCCTACAATGCGCTTAACCGGTCCCCACCTGTTTTCAATCAGGGGCCAATTATCGATCAGCTCTCAGCAGCCCTGGACAACCGGCGGCACGATGGGATATTTTATTCGGATTTGTTTAACGGCCAACGCGCCGCGCGCTTCCACGGTTAATTGCCACTTTAGTCGAAAACATTTCAGCCGATGCACAATGAATACGTTTAATGAAACCGGTCGGGCCGATTCAACCTTGCTGCTTCCTGAAAACGTCATGCTCTCCGGCTTTGCTTTTCGCTGGATGCATTTCAGTGTCGACACCCTGTTCACACTGGAAACAAAGATACAGGGATGAAAAGGCGATAGCATGTCGACCCCTTGCTTTATGATGTCGGACATGCGTAGATTTGAACGCGTTAAATGTTAACACTTAGGCGACCGTCTAAAAAGAACTATAACTACAATTTCCTCCATTATCTTCAATTGAACTCATTCAGTGACTACGGTTAGAAACTGTTTTGTAAAAACAAGATTTGATGAATTGCAAATAATCCCACTTCAAGACTTACTAAATAATAAGAGAAAAGTATACACAATAAAAGGCAATACGTTGCTAAGTGAGAAATGGGAGATCTCCCCATTTGGTTGGCTAAGTGTTAATGAATTGCTTGAGAAATTATATGCAAGACGACTGTCGACTGGGAATATAGTATAAATCAGTTAACATAATGTGAGAATTGATGGTAAATCAAATTAGATTACTTGATCCCTTTGAATTCGAATTTAATATTGTTCTATTATTAATTATACTTTGGAGCAGAGATCGATATGGAATATGCCTTTGAATCTGTTTTCTCTTAAGGAATTGTTAATTGTAGAGTAGTTGTGTCATAGTTGAGAAATAAATGGCAAGGGGTTAAGGGTTAACCCTTTGCGGATGAATACCGGTCTCTTGTTTTTTAAGTAATTAAGTCATTCATTTGCAGCTTAGTATTCCACATATGAAAATTTGTCGACATTCGCACGCAAAGGGTTCAGAATTGGGGAGGAAGTGAACCGTTCAATTGAGACGATTATTGGAATAATTAGTTCAGTATAACAGATTTAGTTTATTTTAGTAAATGAAATGCTGAAAGCTGTTTCTGACGAGAGGGCCAGACAAAAATCTGTTTCTGTATGGTACCCTAGAAATG
This sequence comes from Nomia melanderi, assembly GCF_051020985.1. Classification (NCBI taxonomy): domain Eukaryota; kingdom Metazoa; phylum Arthropoda; class Insecta; order Hymenoptera; family Halictidae; genus Nomia; species Nomia melanderi. The sequence goes on from NC_135000.1 coordinate 9,498,775, forward strand.
AAAAACCCTTGTGGCTTTTTGACAATGATCCTCCATTTAATAAAAAATGAATTGTAAATTTGTATGTTGCTGTGGTAAGACGATAAACAAAAATGGAGAACAAAGGGAATTCCAAAGATGGAGATTTGATATAATAACAAACTTAAAATGAATTTCTCTTTAAATGGAGGACCATTAAAGAAGCCATGAGGGTTTCATTTCTAGATATGCAGTACAACTTGCATAGGTTCCAAGAAAACAGATTTTTGTCTGGCTCTCACCTAGTGAATCCGTGTTGCTTCTAATCGTCTCAATTGCTGTTTAATCCACGCACGAAGGCCGATCAGAGAAGATTCATGCGAACTCTGGAATCATCAAACTGTGACAAGGACGATCTACCAAAAGAAATAACAGTTAGATTGTTGAATATATCAGCATATATCTTCTATTAGGTATCTCACCAAACGTTGTATACTCGAACGATTTCTATTTATCTACAATTTCCTCTTATCGTTACTTCATTAAGTCACTTTGAACGCCGACAATATCCAAGACAATTCCCTTCAACGGTAGTTCTCTTTAAGTCTAAACTCGAACATAGAGTTCACTCGGTAACGCTACTTATACCTGTGGCGCGGCCAGAGGGTGCAAGATCACACGTTACTGGGAATACAAGTGGAAAAAGGGATTAACTGTTATTAATTATGTGTAGAAGCATACGTTGCATCCCCGGAGACTATCGTTCGCGGTTCATCGTTAATCAATGATCTTACTATCATTAAAAATCATATAAAAGTACTCCTCATTATGAAATGAAAAAGAAATCTTTTGAACCGTGTGGCAACACGTTATGCGTAAGTGATATGGAAACAGATTCTCACTGATATGAGTTAATCCTCTATGGGCCGAATTTTTGTTCATGATTACAACAAAATCTACGCAGTGCAAAATTAATAAATATCCACATATGAATACGAATTAACAAGGTATTCAATAGTTTCAATAATTTCATCAAACAAATATATTTTGTAACTTTCAAGTTACAACATAAAAGTTTCAGTTAACTGGTTACTTAATTTTGTTCACCACTTTCAGTGCAGCATGAAAGAAATCAACAAGATGTCAATATACTGATATGTGACTTCAAAGTTACATGGGCCTACAGAGGTTTAACTTCTCTCGCATAAATCCAATGTCGCATTTCATAAAAACGAACACGCTAACAAAGTACATGACAGTCGTGGAAACACAGTGCGAACGCAACGTTCTAGAAAATATCCTCTGCGTTGAAGAACATCTCGGTTTCACGGATCGTGAGAGCGTTGAATCGTAACTTCGGTTTCTTTGTATACATCTATGTACATTGTCACGCGTTCGTCACGTGCCTCCATCCCAAAGTTTCTGGCTGCGCCACTAACTTGCACACCTCTACGCCTTGTCCACGGAACAGAGTCTGGTACACGCGAAGAGGAGCTAACGTTAAGTACATAATCCTCGCTGACTCTATACGGTGCGTTCAACGAATGTTACCGGAAAACTGTAAACTTACGCTTGTTACGCTAAAATATAAATTGGTCCACGTCTTCTTTAAATGTTAACCGCGTATATATTAGTACAAGTACAAGTAGAAACTAAGAGAAACAAAGTGTGAGAGGCGCCTATCGATAGGAAACAACAAAGTTATACGGTAGCTACATACGTATCACATGTTCTAAGTGATGTTTCTATTAACTTAGTGTAATTACTGATAGATTAAAACCATATATATATATATATATATATATACTCAACTCGCAACATCCTTGACTCCGTTTCGCGAACAAAGCAAATTTTCCCTGTTTCACACTTCACATTGTGCAAAAAAGGGGGTCAGAATATCTGTACCAGAGTATGCTACTTCTTACTTCTTTTTAATGGGAAGCAGACACGTTGTACTTGGTTAGGTACACTTCGTACAGGATCCCTGTTTTACGAGTAAAGAGTATAGAATACCTTAACAGTCGGTGTCTCGAGGGGGAACAAGCTGGGATCGGAGGTCGGTCCAAGCACGGATTTGAAAGGTTAATGGAACGTCTTTTTTTTTTTTTATCGTCGTTTCTATGCCACATCGATGCGTCCACAGGGTAGAGATATATCGGATGTCTTGACCTTTCAAACTCGCGCTCAGACCGACGTTACTCAGCCAGGCATCTTACGACTCATAACACCAAGCTCGCAGGCGATCTGCTTGTGCTCGAGATCGAGCAACAGAGTTCTGGCGTTCAAAAACGAGAGGTCCGGAAGCCGGTTCAGCACGCGCGCTGTTTCCGGTTGTATCGGCATCACACGACCGAATCTGTCCATCACCACGTGTTCCGAGCCAGGTAACCTCTTAGCTGTGGACTTCCCGCGATAAATGTCCCCTGAACTTGTTTTCTCCGACAGATATTGTTTCTCGATGGACGAATACTGTTTCTCCGACGACACGTACTGCTGCTTCTCGGTCACCACGTGTTTCTCGATGGTCGAGAACTGTTTCTCCATTGGAACGTTTCGCTGTGAGGCAACGTTTCTTGATTTATGCCCGGACTCGAGGTCAGGCTTCCTTTTCCAATCTGGATGAGGGGCAGGCAACGGTTCGATCATCTTCGAGGGCTGTGAACGTTTCTGTGATTTTAGCTCGGTCTCCAGGGTGTCGATTGTCTCTGTTTTGGAGACTGAATTACATCGTTCTCGATTGACACTCACTTCTGAGATATCTGTTGTGTCATAAAATAGATGTCAGTGGATTGACGACGGTGGTTATTGATGTAAATCACACAGGCAACGTATAGAATGAAAAAACGAACACTATTTACATCGTTTCTAACTACAGTGTACAAGTTACAAAGTACCAAGCCCAACACTTACGATGATTAACAAGATTCCTGGCGCTACTTGGCCGGCGATAGGATTCAGAGTTGGTGGAACTGTGGGATGTTAATAGAGGATCGAAAGGACACAAAAAGTCCAAAGGTAGAAGAGCGGATAACCCACCACCTAGATTACACGGTTCATCAAAAAATTTACCCAGTGCGAAAGCAAATAATTAATAACAATATTCGTGAAAGCATAGTGAATGAACGAAAGCAGTGAGAATTCTATGTTTCTCTAATCCAAAAAAAAAAAAAAGAAAGGAAAAGAAAAGAAAAGAAATATGAATCTTTGTTCTTTTTTTTTTTGTCTAATTCCTATTCAGAGAAATATTTAAAGCGGTAATGGAATCAAAATAAAATGACAACACCAGCGTACGTTGCATTTGATACTTACTAGCTTCTAAAGGATTAACAAGCCCAGAACTATTCCAATCGAATTGGGCAGCAGGTACTTCCTAATGGGATATTTTTTTTTTATTATTAATTATAAATGAAACAGTGGAATTACAGAGATAAATGTAAACTGAACACTTACTTCTGAATTATTTGAACTTTGACATTTGCTTGTATTTGTTGTGACAGCAGGTTGAGTGTCAGCTGTAGCTTTAATTGGTTCCAATGGTGTGAATCCAAGATTCGCGGCGAATCTTGGTACATTCGGGTTCCATCTTGGACCAAATAACTGAAAATGTTGTACTGTTATTTTGAAATATTCATTAGTTTTGAATATTACTTACAATGTTACGAGAATCAATGCCAAGGGAATTTAAGAGTACGTTGTTGCTAGTACTATTTGCCCACTGGTATGTTAATGCATTTGTTTCTTCGACGCTTTTAATACTTTGCCATACTTTGTCTGCTTGACTTATCAACGACTGTACTTCGATTTCGCACTGTTCCGTGCCTGTCGGAAACATTGTCGTTATTATGTCTTCTATTTTATTAGCAGCCTGTACAAAATATATTTATAATTAATTACAGATACTGTAAAAGAAGAACAGTAAATAAAGATACTCACATGCTTGTTTTCTATTCGAGAAATTGATTCTTTCAAGTTCAATGGTGCATGCTCCTCCTCTGGTTGTTGAAATGCTGATTCAAAGTCATTGAAGTCCCCAAAGTCGTCGTCCTCCTCTTTATCAGATACTTTTGTTTCATCGACCTTTTCAAAATGCGTTTGATCGGTGAAGTTCGTGAAATCACCGAAATCATCGTCTTCGACTTCTTCATTGCTTTTCTTTTCATTTGAATCTGTCGAGTTGGGGAAATCCTGAACTTCGAGTTGAAAAATCCGAGTAGGAGACTCTACTGTGGAATCACATTTGAAATTCCCGAATTCCTCATTCGAACACCTAGAAATAACTGGCAGTGATTCAGGAGATAGAAAATCATCTTCAACATTAATTTGCTTAATCTCCGAATATTCGTAGAATTCTTCAGTAATTTTCTCTTCTTCAACTTGATTTTTATCTGATAACTCGTCTCTCGATTCACCTTCATTCAGAGTGTTTTCTTCTATGGAATCATGAAACAGTGAATGCTGTACATTCGTGGACACTGTATTGTTTGTTTGAAACTCAAAGTTGTCTTCTTCATCAGACACATTTTGGTGTTCTGTGCATTGAGCTTCTACTTTTGATTGTTCAAGCGATTTCTCAAACTCTAAATTTACATCCTTTTTATCACCTATACTAAAATCTTTGCTCAAACTGTTCAAATTTTTTGAAATATCACCACCAGTTTCATGGAATTCAAAGTAATCTGGTTTTGAAATGTCTGCAGGCACATCGTTATTTGAAATCCAATTTTGAGAATCCTCAAACTGTTCGTACTCATAAAAATCATCATCTAACGGTTGAATTATGTCAGGAGCAACAGACGGATCTCCTAAATCCAAACTCAAAGGTTCTACATCTTCTAAATTATTAGGTGAAGCTTCCTGTTCGCTCTCTCCAAAGCTACTACTTTCACTGACTAAACCAACTTCACTGAAAACTCTCTTCTCTACATTGTTTTCAATTTCATTGTTATTTACATTTTCCAAGCTTTTTTTACAGCTATTCACTTCATTAATAGTTTCAACTTCTGTTTTCAATTTAATATCACTTACAGTGTCTTCGGTTTTCTCCAGTATTAAGAGATCTTCTGAAATTGTTGATCTTAAAACTAACACTGGTTGTGAATTATTCTCAGCTGTTTCAGAAATGCCATTTAATTTTGGTGAAGTATTGTGAGATGGTAAAGGAGTTTGGATTGGTGTCACAAGTTTATGCGGTGAATCGGAAGACATAGACAGTCCTAAAATATAATTTTTGTGATTAAAGTTTCAAAAATTATACAGGTATCGTATTTATATATAAATATAATAAGTACCGTCTATGCCTCCAGTGGTAAAGTCCCCAAATTCATCCTCCTCGGAATCCCCAAAATTATCCAAGGGAGGAGGCGTAGAGCTGACCAGTGGTGGAAATGCCATTCTGCGCTCAAAGTCTGAAAAATGTACACGCTTTCAGTGGAATATAATTTTTAACTCATTGATTCTTTCAAGCTAAAAGTATAGCACTCAAAACAATAATAAATACTGCTTCGATTAAATGTTAAAACACAGCAAATTCGAAAATAATTGTTAATCATCTTGTTACCTAAATAATGGAAATACTCTCATGAGGAATTGAAGATTACACCTTTTACCGCGACGAAATGCATATGTCAAATTCGACTAGGTTATGTACATGTCAATATAATGAGAAATGGAAATATCTAGCAAAGTAATTCAAATACGCATTAATAAAATTGACGTAACCGTTAAAAATTATTTCATTTTCCTGTTAAAGAGAAAAATGACGTTGTTACGGAAGACAAAGAAAAATTAACTGGTGTGAGGTGTCATCACTGACTTACAAAGGACCACGTAGGTACGTTGAGCACCTTTCGAAATTACTTTATCTGTCGTTCGTCATCGTGTTGATTATATTCCAGTCGGTTTTCGTCGACATATGCAATCTTTCATCAATGACGATTGCAACTTGCCAGAACCGTAAGGTTCGGTGATGTAAATCACGAGATCATCGGTTGTATCACCTGTTCTGTACGTGTTGCTTCTGCGCACCTGTGCCCACCTGCTGTTGCGCGTTTTTCGAATTCGATTAAAGTTTGAACGACGAAGCATTTTTCATTACAAAATTAATTCTAATTAATTATTTTTACTTTGTGAATTTCATTGAATTCCATAGAAATAATAATTCTACAGTACAATATTTAAAATTATATTCAATACTTATATTTTTAACCTTCGTTTATTTATATAAAATTTATTAATTTCACTGCAACAGTTGTAAAACTATTAATGTACGATATACGTTCACAGAATGTTATTCTATTATTGTATGATATATTATTAAAAAATCACTACCTCCAACAAGTCTTCATTATTCATCATTATTCATATAATGTTATTAGAACTGATTATTTACATATAGAAGTACCCTATTCCCATTCAGTGTACGAATACAAATTTACCAGAAATAGTATACTACTTTAATTTACTTTGCATCTTGCTTAGCAATATGCTGTGTGCGTCTGTGCTTTCTCATGTCGCCTTTTTGCCTGAAACATCTCCCACAAACATCACACGCATGAGGTTTCTCGCCGGTGTGAATCTTTATATGATTATTCAAAGCCTCTGTCCTAGTGAATGCCTTTTCACAATAATGACACTTATATCTACGGTCGCCCCTATGTATCAGTCTGTGTTGATAGAAAACAGAACCAGTCAAGAAAGCTTTATCGCAAACATCACATTTAAATGGTCTTTCCCTGGTATGCTTTTTCCTAGTGTGATCTGCTAGATCAGGCTTTATTGTAAATCTCTGATCACAATATTCGCATGCATAGGGTTTAATGCCCATGTGAAATCTTTTGTGAGTCCACATATGACTCGACTGTGTGTAACTTTTCCCGCATATATTACAGACATACCTAAATAGGAATAACAATTTATTTGCAGGTTATTAATTTCACTAAACTATGTAAAACGAAATGTTCCACATACGGCCTAAGTCCACTGTGTCTTCTCTTATGTGCATTCAAAGAATTTGCCGTTGGTAATAGACTACCGCAAATGTCGCAAGGGAATTTGGAACACCTATACTTTCCATGTTCCTGAAAATCTTCTGCACTTACAAAAATGCTTCCACAGAGCTCACAAATGAACTTTTTCTCGTTTTTCTCCGACTTTCTAGCTACTGGCTGATGCCTCTTTTGTTTGTGTTTGTATAGCAAAGACAATTCTTTAACATCTCTATCGCATACATCGCATAAGAATACCACTAAAACTTTAAATATTCTCGGATGTTCCTTCCAATGAAGTACAGCCTCTGCAAAAGATTTAAACCATGAATTGCACTGGTTGCATGAATATGGTTTCTCAATTATATGCGATTCATGATGAGTCTTTAGATGGTCCATATCTGCAAAGTGGCTACTGCAGAATTCACAATGATACAGTTTCAACACTTGCAACTCTTCGATAAGACTGATTTTTTCATCATGCATTTTACAATGCTCATCCGCGGTCTCGAAAGATCCAAATGCTTCGCCACAACGAACACATCTTTATGCAGAAGACATTATTTAAGAATATTTATTTAGATATATTTATTAATAATATAGATATGTTACCTCCAAATCGTTTGACTGTTTTCTAAAACAATACTATGACCAGTTACATGCTTATTCAACCTTGATTTTTGTGTGAAACTCTTTGAACATTCAGGGCATTTGTATGGCTTCTCTGGAAGATGAGTTACTACATGACGTTTCAAAGTATACCTGAAATAAAAATAACTGAAATAAATGAAGCGAGATTCCTTTATATGAAAATTATACGCACCCATCGCAAAATCCTTTAGAACACACGTCGCATACATGAGGTCTTGTTTTACCATCTACGCAAACGTGTTTCTTTAATCCATCTTGATTTTCAAATAATTTTCCACACTGTAAACAAGATACTCTACCATCTTTACAATGGTACCTGCAATAAAATAATTGTCAATGGAAAAGATAATACATTTGACATGGGATACCCTTACAGATTCTACCTTTTATAATGATAAAATAATTTAAGTTCCTTTCCAAAAGTAATTTTGCAAATTTCACAATATAGTGCTTTTGCATCTTTGTGAAAATGTTGGTGGAATTGCAATCGTTCTTCAAAAGTAAACGTGGCAAAACAAACATCACACTTATATGGCTTGGATGTGCACTGTAAGTTGGGTTTACATTTGTGCTCGTCTAAAGTTTCTTTAGTATGATAAAGGTTCATACAAGCACCGCACTTCAAGTATTTTTGTTTGGTTCCTAAGCAAAACAACGTTATGGTTCCATTTTCGGTTTCATCATCAGCCTTAAGCTCGCTTGGAATTTGTTCTTCATCGCTACTATCAAGAACGATGTCACTATCATACAAATCTGAATCTTTTTGGTTCTCTTTATACTCTTCAAAAATTTTCATTCGTCCTTCAACGCATAGTGGACATGAATGAGCATTCTCCAAAGAATTCTCATCAGTTTTAGTACTTAGAAAAGAATGTTTCTGCTTAAGAATTTCAACGAGAGTTTCCTCAGCTCTGATACATTGAGCATCAAACTCGTTACACCAAGTAATCTTTTCAACACATGTTGGACAGAGTTGTTTTGGTAGAGGATCGGTTTTTTTCACCTGAAAGTCATATATATTTGTAAAATGAAGAGTAATGAAAACAGAGAATATTCAATGTAGACTTAACACCTTAATACTTAGGCATGTATTTATCTTATCCAAAAGCCTCAAAGACTCTCCAAATTCTGAGTAAATATATACAGGATTAGTGGTCTCTCCTGCACATAAACGACAGAGTGATTTCAAATGATTTTGGTTTTCAGAATCAGGAGTAAATTCTAAAATCTCATTTGCAGATAGTGGTTCATCCTGCGACCAAATAATTGAGCCTTCAAAATCATCAAGCTCATTTTCATGCTCGCTTAATGTGCTAATTGATTCTGCCCTTTCAATATTCATATTGTAAAACTATATATTTATTTATCTGAAATATAACATCAGAAATAAAAAGTTAGTCATATTCTACTAATGGTGTTCTACATCCCTAATAATAATTTCTGCATTTCATATAATTTTAAAATGTGTCGTTAATGATTTTATTTATTATTTTTAAATTTCATTCTTCATTACTTGATCGTTAAACGACTATTTTTATTGTTAAATGATACAAAATTTATGAGTTTTATTGTCTGTTTCCCACGAGCGGATCGAAACGCAGAGTGCATGATCGAGAAGTATGTCAGAGTAGATTACCTCGTTCCTTGGAAATAATAAGGTAAAGATTCTTTCATGGCAAACTCAACTTCAATCTTTATGTTAGAAAACAATTCAATGAGGAGCCACTTTTTTTAGCAGTTGCATTTCCGATAAACACGCTGTCAGGACAACCGAAACAAAAGCGAATCTTAGACCTTAATATTTTCAATTTAATAAACGCTCGGGTAAAGAAAAATACAGATTCAATGTAATATTTTTTCTATCCTACTAAATTCTTAATAGATCATTACACATATTCTTATAACAAATATTTTTCTGTTCTTATTCTTAATAATTGCATTTAATATATTTTTGGTGTACCCATAATTATATCATTCTCTTATATATATATATATATATATTCTTACATATATGTTCTTTAAGTATTTCAATCTATTATTACAACATATCGCAAATTATTCCTTGCCCTGTGTTCCCTCAATCTTTTACAGTGTCTTAGAACGGTTATTAGGTTTAACTTAGTTCTATTAAGTTTGGTTTTGGTATGCAATTCGTAATCCTCATCAGTGAAAAAATATATATACTCTGGAAAATAATATAATTTAGTTTCTTATATTTCAAAATTAAATATTATACAAACATCTTACCATTATCAGTACAAATATCTAAATCTTGCTTCTTATAATGAAGATACAGACTTATATTATCTTGTTTTCTAGCATGTACTTTCCCCATCGCTAAAAGTGTATATTTTGCTTTTAAAATCTGGTTAATAGAATTTATCAGACTATTCACTGCATCCAGAGACTGTCTTCCAATAATATACTTTGGAATAGTATTGAATTCGTCCTGTGTTATTAAACGAATTGTTGGATAAACATCAGGTTCCTTATACAAAACTTGTCTGCAATCCTTTACTGGAGTTTTCTTTTGAATCTTTACATCACTCTCTACTGCTACCTCTTCATTAATTGACAATATTTCTTTCAGAACAGAACCCAACTCGTTCTCGCCATCATTGAAGCTACGTATTAATTGAGGTGGAATATTTTTTTCCATGTGAACAATTTTATTGTTCAATTCTTGTATCATCAGTAACAATTCCTAAAATTATTTACAACACGTAGAAAAAGTGCTATGTTTACAAATTATAATTACTTAAATAAGCTCGAATAAAGAAAATGATATTATTATGGGCAAAAATCACAATTTTTTAATTTTTACCCGACATTGATTATTTTGATCCCTCATTTTATTCAACTCTTCTCTTAATTCATTGACGCCATCAGATATTTGGGTTACATTGGTGCTAATTTTAAAAAGGTCTTCTTTAACTGCATCCTTACCTGAAAAAGAAAGATTAAAGTTAATGCAAAGAAAGCAATACAAGTAGTCGCTATATTTCCAAAGTACAAGTATATATAACGTAAGAAATTGTTTAAATACGTTACATGATAAATATAAAATTCAGTCATACTTTTAAATAATACCGTTGTGATTTCCAGACATTGTAATTTATCGCATCGTTTTTCCAGAAGTTCATCAAGAGTGATGGAATCCTCCATCGTTAAACGAATACAAGGAGTTGCACGTATCAACAATGTTACCTGTTATAATAAATAAACGAACCAATTCATAATTAGAAGTAACGGTCAAATCCTCGTTGCTGATCAAACTTCGTTAACAATTTGTAAATTTTGAATTTAGTTCAGCAAATATTTACAGATGGAGCCAAACGTTAGGTTTCACAGGGATAAAGGTGCATTAAGATGATAATTATAATGAACTGAATTACAATAATTAAGCGACAGTAAACAAAAATATTTTACAAAAACGAAAACAAAATATTCTTATCTTATACTCGTATATAAACGAGTTAAGACAATTATCATTCATCATCGTCTAGTAAGTAAATAAGTATAAGAGATGGTAATCGATAAGAATCGTTTGAAAAATCATTAACTATTCTTTCCATACAAAAATTACAGAATTAAAAGTTAATTAAATTGAAAATTAATTTATCGCACACATGGAAACGCATACGTTGGCCTTACCTTAAGAAAAAGGTTCTACGTTGGCTGGCAAGATGTCACAGTGATCGCACGGATTACCGTCGTCGTCTGGCACTGTCTCTTCTGGTTCCTTTGCTGTTTCAAGAAGCTAATGTCATTTTCACTATTTCATCGTCGTTTTACGTTACTCCGTGAAGTATGATCCGACATGTAACACTGTGACAAAACGTTGAAGAAACATTCTTGATCAGTGACTATTCGTTGATTCCGGAATTCTTCGTCCAGAGTGTCGTTGTCAGTGCTACAGAGACTGCTAGTGGCTGAGGAGTAGAAGGAGGAGGAGGAGGAGCAAGAGGAGGAGGAGGAGGTGGTGGTTCCCACCTCCGGGAGGTGATCGTAAACGATGCACAAAACACCGGTACGGAAGTCACGGTCGTGAAAATGCGTGCCTCGAAACGAGCCGCGTGTTCACCCGTGCCAGCCTAGCGAAGGACTGAGCTTGGCCCGGTGACGATGCAAGATAACTCCAAAGAAATGTTCATCATCCGAGCATTAGAGAAAATCCTGGCTGACCGGGATGTCAAACGGTCGCACCTCTCTCAGCTTAGAAAATCCTGCGAGACCGCACTTGGTAATCATCCTCGTTGGTCTTCCTCTTCGCTTGTTGTTACCCCTTCAATGGGAATCGAGAAGCAAGCTCATCATGTACTCACAGATGCAAATCAATTTCAAGCTATGAGTTTACTATTACAGGTTTAGAGTATCGTTTGTAATTCCTGAGGAATAACGTTTCGATAAGAAACGAAACGATCAGTAGGATCCTTATTAGTTTTGTATCATTGATTGGCAATTATCTTTTCGTTGACCTTAGATTCAGTTGCATTGAAAAGTGAAGAATTAAGATTACACTGTATCGGATGTATATTCTTGGGAATTTGTTAGCTATGTTATTTCATTTAGTAATGGGAATTGAAAGATGTTACGTATTGCAATTGATAGCATTTATTGGACTTCACAGTGAGAATGTAATTGAATTAAATTCATATGCCGGTTAATACATTACATCATTTCAATCTGTTCTTAATTCATAGATACTTAAATATAATTTGAATTATTTGAGAAAGTAAAGCTTGTTCATTGTATGAATCAATGCTGATTAGTCTTTCTTCATTTTAGCACATTAAATACACACATATATGCACTTGAGGATAATAGCTAATTAATATATGCTAGTAACAGATACACATTGTACTTCACTCTAATCTATTTTTACTTTTTTATTATTGAACCAGATTGCTTCATTGCAAGCATCCTTGATGCATAGAGGGTAAATAATTCTTTTAGAATCAAACCTGTACCTTAATTTTCAGATAATCTGCGGAATGAGATCAAAGAAGTGTCAGGCACTCAGGTTTCAACTGCACTGCCTCAGCCTCGCAGTGATTCCTATGTCATTTCTGCAGAAAAATATTTTCTACCATTCGAATTGGCCTGCCATAGCAAGTCACCACGGATTGTGGTCACTGCTTTGGATTGCCTGCAGAAATTAATTGCATATGGCCACCTTACTGGAAATGTACCTGACTCCACTGAGCCAAATAAACTATTGATTGTCCGGATTGTCGAAACAATCTGTGGGTGTTTCATAGGACCTCAAACAGATGAGGGTGTTCAGCTACAAATTATAAAGGCGCTTCTCACAGTAATGACCAGTCAACATGTCGAAGTGCACGAGGGTACAGTGCTTCTTGCTATACGAATTGTTTACAGCGTTTATTTGGCCTCCAAAAATCTGGTTAATCAAACCACAGCTCGTGCTACTCTCACCCAGATGATCAATGTTATTTTTGCTCGAATGGAAACACAAGCAGTGAGTCTACAATTTATAAAGAACATATCTTTAATTTATCTCTCTTGAATTTGAATTTCTAAGAATACCTTCTACTTTTTCTTATTAGGAAGAGGAGAATATTAAAAATGAAATGGAACAAACAGAAACCTCTGTCAATACTACCAACTGTACTTCTACTGGAGAGCTGGAAACAGAGGCAATGAACAATGAGGAAACCACAACAGAAAATAACCAAGAACCGCACTTAATCGTTAGAGGGATTTTAGAGGATGTAGTAAATTCCGTGGTACCAGAGGATACAACCAGTGCAACAACAATAATTTCAGAAGAGACAAGCTTAGACCAAGTGCCTATGGACGACAACTCAGATGAAGCTGTCGCGGAAAGCGACAACATGGTCAGAGCAAAATTCACTCATGTCTTACAAAAGGACGCTTTCTTGGTCTTCAGAGCACTCTGCAAACTTTCCATGAAACCTCTTCCAGATGGTAATCTCGATCCTAAGTATGTTTATGCATAATTCATAGAATAAACCAAACAAAACATATGAGAAACATGTTTGTAAGATGTCTAGGGTTTTCGCAGGTCACATCACCTCAGATCAAAGATCCTTTCGTTGCAACTGCTTCTGGGAATACTCCAAAATGCGGGAGCAGTGTTACGTTCAAACGAGATGTTCGTAATAGCTATAAAGCAGTACCTCTGTGTAGCGCTTTCTAAGAATGGCGTTTCATCGGTTCCCGAGGTGTTCGAGCTTTCATTGGCGTTGTTCCTGGCTCTGCTGGCTCGTTTCAAAGTGCACTTAAAGATGCAGATAGAAGTGTTCTTTAAGGAGATCTTCATGAACATCCTTGAGACCTCTAGTAGTTCCTTCGAACACAAATGGATGGTGATTCATGCCTTGACTCGCATCTGTGCAGATGCTCAAAGTGTTGTTGACATATATGTGAACTACGATTGTGATCTTTCAGCTGCGAACCTATTCGAAAGGTAAGGAAACACAGTGGACTACAACAAGATCTATCAGTGCTTAAACCAACGTTGCATTTTCATACTTACAGGCTTGTAAACGATCTATCCAAGATTGCCCAAGGCAGGCAAGCTCTAGAATTGGGTGCCTCGCCTAACCAAGAAAAGTCAATGCGTATCAGAGGTCTAGAGTGTCTAGTGTCAATTCTGAAATGCATGGTGGAGTGGAGTAGAGATTTATACGTGAACCCAAGCGTACCAGCCGACCAACAGTTACCTTCAGAACCACCGGATCCCCCCGCAGAACCACCATTACCGCGTTATGGCAGCGCAGGAAGTTTGTCGTCCGCGAATTCTAGTCTAGCAGGAAACAAAGAGATCCCGGACTCACCGGAACAGTATGAAGTGCAGAAGCAGCAAAAGGAGGTCTGGGAGACCGGGATTGACATGTAAGGCTCGGGGCTCGTCACTTGAATCTTTCCTCTTCCGCTTCGTTCATTTGCGAAGCATCAGGCAGATTCTAAATTAACCCCTTGGCCTATGATTTCTTTCTCAACTCTGATCGATACGGCTACTTTGTCATTAATTATTTATTGGAGAAAGAGAAAAATTCTAAGCATACGTTACGCCTATATTTCCTTTCAAGTATAATAATTGATTACAGAGGAATAATATTTACTTTGAATTCGAATGAACTAAGTAATATATATATTTGTTGAAGCATGTTGAAAATCTTCAGCACGAGTCTCACTCGTTGTTGTAGGGCAAGGGGTTGAAATAGAAACCATGAGATTGCCTGATGCTTCCGCTCACATAACAACCAGCAATAAGGGCATGCTTTCTATTAATTAAGTGGTATTCTCACCTCTAGTTTTAATCGAAAGCCAAGCAAGGGAGTACAATATCTTCAAGAACAAGGTCTTCTAGGTAATTCGTCCGACGACGTTGCCCGCTGGCTTCATATGGACGAACGACTCGATAAGACCGCGATAGGCGACTTTCTCGGTGATCATAATCACAATCAGGTGATGTACAGTTATATCGACCAAATGAATTTCGCTGATCGTGATTTAGTTACAGCCCTCAGGTATTTTCTCGAGGGCTTCCGGTTACCCGGCGAGGCGCAGAAAATCGATCGGCTGATGGAAAAGTTTGCCAGTCGATACTGCGAGTGTAATCCGAAGTGAGTGCTCGTCGGAAATACAGTTTAACCCTTTCGCTACGGAAGTCTCTTGAGGAGAACGGAGAGTCGTGCCAAAAGTGGGAATACTGGAACTACCAAGTCGACTTTTCAAAATTTCTCTATAGACACTCTGAGGTCTAAACAATTTTTTTAACAATAGAACAAACTGTACAGAGTAAACGTCAGTAAATCTAGTGTCGAATAGTGTTAACAGCAAAGTTATTGTTTCTATTGTCTTAACTTTTGGCTCCACCTTTGTAACCGGTGACTAATCACCTGTAGTAGCGAAAGGGTTAACCACAACCGATAAAACAATTGATTTCCACCTTCTCCTTGCAGCAACGGTTTATTCACAAGTGCGGACACCGCTTACGTCCTTGGTTTCTCAATTATCATGCTCACCACTGACCTTCACTCGCCGCAAGTCAAAAATAAAATGACCAAGGAACAATATATCAAGCTGAACCGGCGCATCAGCGATAACGAAGATTTACCTGAGGAATATTTGTCCAAGATTTACGACGAGATAGCCGGCAATGAAATTAAAATGAAGTCGAACCCTAACAGACCTGGAAAGCAAGGTAACCTCTATGAAAAGGAACTGCGAACAAATTGTTATTATACACTTTTCAAAGAAATGATCTTGTAATCATTCCACTTGATGTTCCAGTGATATCCAGTGAAAAGAAACGGCGTTTACTATGGAACATGGAAATGGAAGTGATCTCGACCGCGGCGAAGAACTTAATGGAATCTGTCAGCCACGTTCAAGCACCGTTCACAACGGCCAAGCACCTGGAACATGTCCGACCTATGTTCAAAATCGCCTGGACTCCGTTTTTAGCTGCGTTCAGCGTCGGCCTCCAAGACTGCGACGATCCGGAAATTGCTTCTTTATGCTTAGACGGCATCAGATGCGCAATACGCATCGCTTGCATATTTCACATGACGGTAAATCATATTTCAGCGTCGACGGAATTCTCTTTGTTTCTTCAAGAGACCTCTGGAGTAACTGTAAGACTAGAGCAGTGTTTTCCAACCTTTCTTCATGCCTCACTGAAGCCTTTTTAAAACTCTTGTGCCACCCTGTATAACATATATATAATGTTTAATATTATATTATAATATTCTTATAGTATTTATTATAATATTTGTTATTTTGGTTACATGCGTAAATATTGTGAGATACATGAAGTGGTATTTCAAATTTCAAATTGCCCATTGTTGGGAAACACTGCTCCAGAGTGTACAAAGCGTTGAGGACCAGTATTGACAAGATAAAATTCTCAGTACAAATATTTTTCTCTTTTCGAACACAGTTAGAACGCGATGCGTACGTGCAAGCGCTGGCACGGTTCACTTTGCTGACTGCGAACTCGCCAATCACTGAAATGAAAGCGAAGAACATAGACACCATAAAGACGTTGATAACCGTGGCGCACACCGACGGGAACTACCTTGGCAGCTCCTGGCTGGACGTTGTGAAATGTATCTCGCAATTGGAACTCGCCCAATTGATAGGGACCGGGGTCAGGCCGCAGCTCCTGGGCCCGCCATCCAAGCCACACTTCCCCTCGCCATTAGTCACCTTTAATTTAACACACAACAATTCCCATCAGAACAACAATTTGAATCTCAGTTCTCTCGACCGTAAGTGCAGATTCGTGAACTCTAGTTTTCTAACCCTTTGCTCTTGAAAGTTTTTCACTGGAAACATTTAACGTTTTCTGATGAGACAGACGACATTTGAAACTAATTTAAATATAAGTCACAGACAGATTAAGCAACGACGCTGTTTTATTGAAATATTTCACATAGTAATACAAAGTTTCATTCAATCCTTTGCACCAGGAAGGCGACTCAGTCGCCATTTGACTTCACACGGTAAAACTATAAAATCTAATTAAAATAATTGATATGTGAAATATTGGAGTAACATAGCTTTGTTCCTTGTACTTGTGATTCCTCTTCAAGTTAGTTTCAAGGAATATCATCTTCAAAGTGTCAAACATTTCTAGAAACTTCTGAGTGCAAAGGGTTAAAACACTAAACATTCAACATCATATTTGCTGCATCAAATCAAGTAGTGACTTAACAGCCATTCATTACACTAATTAATTACAGCAAGCGTGAAGGAGTCAATAGGAGAGACAAGCTCGCAAAGCGTGGTGGTGGCCGTCGACAGGATCTTCACCGGATCCACCAGGTTGGATGGTGACGCTATCGTGGAGTTCGTGAAGGCTCTCTGCCAAGTGTCTTTGGAGGAACTATCGCATCCGACCCAGCCACGCATGTTCTCCTTAACGAAGATAGTAGAAATCTCATACTACAACATGGGTCGCATCAGGCTGCAGTGGTCGAGGATCTGGCAAGTGATCGGTGACCACTTCGACAGAGTCGGTTGCAGTCCTCGCCAGGAAATAGCGTTCTTCGCGGTGGACTCCTTGAGGCAGCTAGCCACCAAGTTCATCGAGAAGGGCGAGTTCGCGAATTTCCGGTTCCAAAAGGACTTCCTGAGACCGTTCGAGCATATCATGAAGAAGAACAGGTCGCCGGTGATCAGGGACATGGTCGTCCGTTGCGTCGCTCAGATCGTCCACTCGCAGGCACCCAACATCCGTTCTGGCTGGAAGAATATATTCAGCGTGTTCCACCATGCTGCCAGCGACAGGGACGAGGCTGTGGTCGAGCTGGCGTTCTCGATGACAGGGAAAATCATAAGTGAATGTCAAGTTCTTACAAGTAGCTTGTATTGAGAAACACTTGCCTCTATCATGGTACTCTTCACAGATGAGCTGTACGCGGAAGACTTCAGTATTATGGTAGACTCTTTCCAAGATGCCGTCAAGTGCCTCAGTGAATTCGCTTGCAACGCCTCCTTCCCAGAGACCAGCATGGAGGCAATCAGGCTGATACGCTCTTGCGCCTCCTACATTGACGCTAATCCGAGCCTGTTCGCAGAGGGGATGATGGACGACAGTGGAATGGTATCCGAGGAAGACAGAGCTTGGGTATATATTCATACTTTGGTCCTAACAGTTTCTAGAAAAAGGACTTGTCAGTAATTTTGTTTTGTTTGTATTGTAGGTAAGGGGATGGTTCCCGTTACTGTTTGAATTATCCTGTATAGTGAGCAGATGTAAATTAGATGTGCGAACACGAGCACTGACTGTTCTCTTCGACGTCGTAAAGACTCACGGCGCGTCGTTCAAGCCTCACTGGTGGAAGGACCTTTTCCAAGTGCTGTTCAGAATCTTCGACAACATGAAGCTCCCCGAGCAGCACACAGAGGTAATTCCAACCGGCAGAGATTCTAACACTAAGTGACCGGTTTTCAAGTTTCAAAAATTCAGCATCTTTGTCCCATTTATCTTTACATAAGTTCTTGTATTCTCCAGTTAACACTAGAACTACCGTAACAGTCAAAATGACTGGTTTCGATTTTCTTATTCAGCAATTATTGATATCTTCGAAGCATTGAATATTCCAAATAATTTTGAAAATAAATAGCTTCATTTGAGTAGTATAACGAATGTCTGAAGAAACTGAAAATAATCTATTGTCACAATTTTTATGAGAATTGCATATTAATCGCACTAAATGCTCAGTAGTAGTGTTAATCAGTTTTATTATTTCTGCCTTCTTTGTTTTCACTAGGAAAAATCGTTCAATTTGTTCTCCATTTTATAACCAGTGAACTGGTGTTGGTTAACACCAGAGAATTGTAGTTGGTACTACAAAGGAAAAATCATTCAATTTGTTCACCTTCATTTTATAACCAGTTAACTGGTGTTGGTTAACACCAGAGAATTGTAGTTGGCACTTCATTAGCGTTACATTTCAGAAAGCTGAGTGGATGACGACAACCTGCAACCACGCCCTCTACGCCATCGTGGACGTGTTCTCGCAGTTCTACGATACTCTGGGACCTCTGTTACTGGAACAACTGTATTCCCAACTTCTCTGGTGCGTGCAACAGGACAACGAGCAGCTGGCACGGTCAGGCACCAATTGCCTGGAGAACCTAGTAATCAGCAATGGCATCAAGTTCGACGAGAAGACCTGGGAGAAGACCTGCTGCTGCGTTCTGGACATATTCGAGAGCACGTTGCCTTCCGCACTATTAACATGGAAGCCTCAGTCTCCCAACAAGGAGTCCGACCTGGACGTGATCACCGGGGAGGCCGACGGCCACGTGGGCATCCTGAAGAGGAGCAACAGCTCGCAAAGCTTGACTAACAGCGACACGCTGAAGAACAAGGTGTTCTCCGCGCTGTTGATAAAGTGCGTGGTCCAGCTGGAGCTGATCCAAACGATAGACAACATCGTGTTCTACCCGGCCACATCGCGCAAGGAGGACCAGGAGAACCTGGCGCTGGCGCAGGCGGACATGTTCAACGGGAAGTCGTCTGAGCTGAGCGTGAGAGCAGGGGCGGACCAGCAGAAGGAGGAGCAGGGCATGTACTGCGCCCTGACCACCATGCACCTGCTGCAGCTGGTGGAGTGTCTGTTAAAGTCCCATCGGTTCGCCAAGGGTTTCAACTCCGACCACGAGCAACGGAACGTCCTGTGGAAGGCTGGCTTCAGGGGCAACGTCAAGCCGAACCTGCTGAAGCAAGAGACGCAGTCGCTGGCGTGCGCCCTGCGCATCCTCTTCAAGATGTACAGCGACGAAGCTCACAGGGCTGACTGGAACAAAGTCGAGGCCAGACTGGTAGAAGTCGCCTGTGAGGCGCTGGAGTACTTCCTGGCGCTGTCGAACGAGGCGCATAGGGAGGCCTGGACCCCCATCTTACTGCTACTCCTAACCAGAATCCTGAAAATGAGCGACAACAGGTTCGCCGTTCACGCATCCAGCTGTTACCCTCTACTCTGCGAGATTATGTGCTTTGATCTCAAGCCTGAATTAAGGTCCGTGCTGCGCAGATTCTTCTTGAGGATCGGCCCGGTATTCAGGATCACTCAGCAGTAGTTACTATAACGGATAAACGAGTGGTTTTAGTCGCTCCACGGTGTATAAGGTTGATTCTTGCGATTAGATCTCTTTTGTAGGATCTTGCGTGAGATTTTTTTAAGTTTCATCTGTCGATGGAGAAGAGAATTATAGGAGATTGATTTCTGGATCATACGTTCCTTTTGTTCTATAGTTAAGAATCCTCTTTATACATGGCGAACACATGCATAATGTACGAATATCGGTTAAGCTAATTTCTCTGATATGGGAATCAAAAGAATGTTATGGGGGAACATACGAGACACAATGTTTTAGCAAGACCCTAGGGGAAGCATGATATGTATGTATTGTATATGTTCCGGAGCCTTCTTTTGTATTTACTGCGTTCTTCATTTTTATAAGAGCCTTCAGTGGAGGACCTACGTTATTCTGGTCGATTGTGCATGTGCAGGGTGTTTAATAAATAGAGTATTTTCTGGCCATCAGGGAAACGTGAGACGTTAGCATTACCTTCGTGTCATTTTAATTGAATTTTAATAGATTTTATTCGTCGACTATCGTTTTCAAATTGTAATGGAATATTCCGAATTGTATATTAGTTATTTAATAAGGTAGGATAGTAGAGAAAGGTGGGCAGACAATGATGGTTAATTTATTCGCCGGATTTCTGGAGGCGTGCACCGTGAGTCGATTTTTAATCTGGGAACAAAACAAAGGACTTCTCCCGGAAAATGCACTATTTATCAAATGTTTTGTATATTCAAACATAATCATATACGAAGTGTCTCACGAGGTATGCTGTACCATAGGTAGATCAGATTGCTGAGTGGAGAATAAGATAATTTTCCATATTTTTATAGAACCGACTAGCGACTTTGACTAACTCCCGAATCAGTTATGAGAACTTCATAATCTGTAGCCGTGTAGAAGCTTCACCGATTGTCTTATTTTGGACTTAGAAATCTCATTTCTTCTTTTTTTTTACGGTACATTCTTTGAGACACTGTATATATATATATTTAAAATACTTAGGAAATGATGGTATAAGCAAGAAATGGCGGATACTTAATTGAAAATAAAACAATTTCACCGACTATTTTCTTCTGAAGGGAGTCTTCATTTCAGGGGAGAACTTGGTATCATTGTTAAAAATTCCAGACGGAACACCTCGCCTCTACGAACAATTCTAACTGTAATCCTAGTTCGCTTTTAGTTCTTTCTCCTGCGAATGTTTTATATTCGACGATATTCTGTCCAGTGAAAAACTGTACTGACATGCAGTAGAGATTATTCTATTTCGTACCACCAAACTTCTCATCTCTAGCTTGTGCTATTACTTTTAACACACAGCCTGTGTACAAATGCAAAAAACTTTTGCATAGTCATCGCTGAGTAGTCATATAAATATCCGTCGCGGATAGGTGTTCAGACAACGAGTGATAGTTATCTCGGTAACTCGCTACGGTTTCAATTGTTACATATAGATATTCAGTTCAAGGTAAAACATGAGAATCCCATGAACACGCGTTGCATGTATATTTACACATAGAACTATTTATGCTTAAGTTAGACTAATTATTTACATAATGCAATATTTAAATAAATTCTAGAGAAACAAGGACACGTTTTACTGGTTTTATATTTCCTCCTGATCGTGAACACTGAAATCAATTCATTAAACTAAATCTTAAACGGCGTTACAACTAGATCTGCAACGATGCGATGGTTCAACTGTGAATTACAAATGTTTCTTATATACCTACTTCAGTATCTTCACATTTATTATGTAGCCTTCAACTTAAAAACTATGTGGAATGTGTTCAGAAGGAATAAGTGGGTATCGGGCCGCACCACTCTTGAATGAAAGCTAGAATATCGTTAAGAGTAGATTCGTGGGGAGCCTGGCGTGCCGTGTTGATCATTTTCGTCCAGTCGTCGCGATCAGCAACACGTTCACCCTTGCCAGAAAAATGATGATCAATGTAAAATGAACTAACCTTAAGTGACATGATTAAAACAATTACATACCTCTGAGAATCGAATTACTGAACCCCGTATGGGATATCCTGTCAGAATGCATTCCTGAATAGGCGCAGCTTCTGCAGAAGGAGACGTCAATGATCCTACATAAACTCCTCTGTGGTCAGTAGGCAGAACCTGTTCCACCTTTTGATCCATAGACACTGCGAGCACCCATTCACGAACCTCTTCCCTTTGTTCTGACGTCATACTCAAAGAGTCTGGCAACGGAACTTCCACAGGAAAGTCTGTAACAGCTAAGTCATCGACATCCAGTACAGTGCTATCACCTTCCTCGATGCATTCCTCCACGTCCAGGAAATGATTCAGGAAAACAAAAGCTTCGCTGTTCAGTCCAGCTGTCCGTGCTTCGATGCCAGCTTCGTAGTACGCTCTGTCGACGAGGATGAGGTCAGTGTACCTTAACAAAGCTATAGAGGACTTCAGAACTATTCCAGACAGTGCAGGGTAATCTTTACACCCACACTTCACTGCTGAATAGTGGGTCGACTTGAGTAACCTCTCGAATTTCGATTTGGACATGTTGGAGGCCTTCAGGTTTTTCCAAATGTCCAACAGGACAGTTCTGAGGAGAGCTAGGTGTTTGTATTCATAGTATGCCTGGTAAAATTGAATACTTAAAGAAAGAAAAGAATTTAATGACGTTGAACATCAAAGATTTAATTAACTCTTACCTTGGAATGTAAGACATTTTCAGATAACTGTAAATAAAGGTTAAAATTCTGTGGAATAGGTGGAGCTCCATATTTTGCATACAACTGCAGAGCCTCTAATGGGACATTCGTTTTCAGAAGTTGCACTGCTCGCTGTGCTACATATTTGTGGAGAGTCTGAGTATCTTGAGAACTTGCTGCCTCGAACACTTGGTTCCACTGTCCCCTGTTAGCCAATACTTCTAAACCAGCGTCTGCATCAATTTCCACTAGTCTGTCTATTTGTCCATCTCTCAGCATCGTGTCCTTATACTTTTCCTCTAGGTAAGGCTCGATATCCGGTGCTAGTTCCCTCACTATACGCCTGGCTCTTTCCCATTCTCCCACTGATGTCAAAGCGTCAATGGCATCCTTTAATCTATCCGCTTGCAGAAACACCTACAAATAAAAAATGACACTCAGGATCTAAATATAGTTCACTTTCAAAGTGTACCAAGTTTCATTCAACAGTAAGTAACCTGTGCAGCCAGAGCATGTTCACCAATAGCGAACAGCCTCGAACCAAGGTTCCCCCCAACTTGTGCAGCAGTTTCTGAGTCCGCCTGATGAAGCAGAATCTCAGCAGCTCGAATGAGAGATGACCTAGAGGCTTGGGGGTCTAAAATCAGGATATCCAAGGCAGCCTTCACTTCTCCGACCTCCAACCATTTCTTAGCTTCCTCGAAAGCGTTTGCTCCACTGAACGAAGCGCTCTTCTGGCCCAATTCTCGTCTGAGGTTCGCCTCCTGACTCGGCAAATACTCCCTGCATACACGCAACGCCTCTGACCACATGCCAGCTTTCTGTAACAATGGAGCCAAATGAAAACTAGCTGATGGTCGTACACGAGTAATTCATAATCACCTTGTAATGATCTATAATCGTTTCAGGTTTGTGTGCTCTGAGCAACAAGGTCTCTGCGAGAGAATAGTCCTGAGCTTCAGCGGCTTCGTTGGCTCTGGCGATCAGAACTTGTGCAACTGCTTCTTGGCTGAAGGACTGCGCTATATCTTCAGCTGTTTCCCAGTTGCGAGTGTGTATGTACATTTGCACAGCTTCCATGGTTCTCCCCGCTTTAATGAATTCCTTCTCAGCTTCGGAGAAGCGACCCGCGTCCTCCAAGGCCATAGCGTGTCTGTAATGGACTTCCTTCTTCTGTTCAGGTGTGCCATACTTGGCGATCTCCAAGGCCCAGTCGAATAGATCTGCCTCGCAGGCCAGTTGAAGGCATCCGTCCAAGTAACCCAGCCGCATCAACAACCTTGCTCCCAGTTCTGGAGCCAAGGTACGGGCCCACATTAGAGCAACCTACAAAGAAAACAGTAGCGTTAAGAGATGAGCGCATGAAAAGAGTACAACTGATCTATGGATCTACCTGTTGAGCAGCGTTGTCTCCAGCATTCTGCTTAGCTATTCGCAACGCATCCTCCCACATGTTGGCTGATCTATAAGCAGTCACAGCACCTCGCCAATCTCCGGCAGCTAGGTAATGATCTTCAGCTTCCCGAGGCTTGCCGGAAGCGTCCAACTCCCTGGCCAAGAGTACATGAGTCGGCTCCAAGAGATCTGGCCTGTATTTCCCTACGAGCCTCACCATGTCTGTCCGACGACCTGCCTTTTTGTACATTGCTATGGCGGAGTCGTGCTCGCCTATCGCAAGATACAGTTCCTCTGCGTGCTTGAGGTCGCCCGCCTCGCTTAGGGCTGCCGCGTGCTTAGCCAATACTTCATTAGCTTCCTCGTGACTCATATGCTCCTGAGCCACTTCGTGGGCGCGACTCCAATTGCCGTTTTGAATGTGGACGTCCACAGCACGTTTCACGTCTCCGGAACGAATGAAGAGTTTCTCCGCGAGATTCTTTTCTCCTATAGAGGCGAAATACTCGGCCAGCTTCTCGCATTGCTTTCTGACTGCAGGATCATCGTTCTCGATTACCTACAAACGTGTAATTCATTATTATTGATTGTACCATGGATTTCATTTTTAAATACATACTTGAACGATCTGCAAGCCCTTCCTCCATTGATGAGCATTTATAGCAGCGTTCAGTGCTAAAGCAGTTTCCCCAGCTTCGATGAAGTGATTAATGGCAGCGTCGTAATGACCAGCCGAAGCTAAATGATTACCCCAATCTCGTTCAAGATCCACCACCATGGTGGGAGCTACTTTCCTAGCCAATTCCAACGCTCTGGCGAACACTCCAGCTTGCGCATAACATCTGATGGCTTCCAAGTGTTCTGAGATCTTCTCCAGTAACTCCCCGGCAAGCTCCATTAAATCTGTTGCTTTTAATACCTTCACAATTTCGTTAACTATTGAACTGTCCTCCAACAGTTCATCGTCGGCTAAAACCAATCTGGCAGCTCGTCCAGGTCGACGAGCTTCTAGGTACAACTTCACAGCCCGTCGAGGATTGGTGGGCTCCAGGATAGCAGCAGCCCTAGCTGCCTGTCCACTTTCAAGAAGCCAAGTCAAATGCCTGTCTCTAAGTTCTTGTAAGCCTGGCCACCCACGATTCTGCGCCAGGATCAACGCATCCTCCCAGTGCCAGTACTTC
This sequence comes from Nomia melanderi, assembly GCF_051020985.1. Taxonomy (NCBI): domain Eukaryota; kingdom Metazoa; phylum Arthropoda; class Insecta; order Hymenoptera; family Halictidae; genus Nomia; species Nomia melanderi. The sequence continues at coordinate 9,524,227 of NC_135000.1, forward strand.
TGGTACATGTCCAGAGCTTGGGCTAACTCGTTTTGCTCCAGGTATATTGCCTCCGCTGTTTTCAATTCGCCGTTGAGAATTGCCAGTTTAGCCCAACAATCTGGACTAGAAAGAGGATCGTTGCCAGTCTCTGCGCTGTACTTCTCACCAGTCTTCACAATGTCTTTAAGGAACCTACAACATGAATTAAATTGTGTGGATTCTTGAATGCAGTATTGCAGCATTAAGTGTCATTGGTGATCAACGAAACCTGGAGCAAGCCACGTCTCCCAGAGCAGCGTAACACCTAGCAGCGACTAACAACTGCCTGGTAGCCATGGCATTTCTGGCCACGTCCTCCCACATAGCCTCTGCCTGTGGCCTGTCCGCTAACTCCTCTAGAAACAACAGAGCCCTGCCAAAATCGTTATCGTGCAGGGCCGTGCCAAATTCGATCAGCGGTTCGTCCAGTAAGTAAGCTACTTTTCCACCGAGTTCTTCAACGGTTACCGAAGTTCTGCCGTCTTCTCTAACGATGTCCACCGCGTCTCCACGCACAGGAATCAGAGTGGCGACTTCGGGAGCGTCAACGTTGTACCACACTGCCAGTGTCTGACCTGTCTGAGCTATCACCACGTCGCTGCCTAGCACCCAGGAGGCAAAGCTGACTCCAGTTAACAGTAAAGTCCGACCGCCCGAATCGTCACTTAACCATAACCTGAGTTAATGAAATAAAAGCTTCATGGTATGCAAAGAGTCTTCTAATCATACAAGTTAATATTAGCAGCAGCAAGTTCTCTCAATTACCTGGCCCTCTTGTCTCGCGATAACAGTCTGTGTCCAGTTTCACTCAACTCCAACCAATCCACGCGTACGTCGTGAGAAATCATTGCGATCGTGATACCTGTCATGAGGTCTACGATGCGCACCGTTCTAGGATCCAATAGGTAAGCTAACCGTTTATTGTCAGCACCACCAGGCACTTGCCTCTCGTTGATCCTCACGCTGACAACGTGAGGATTCACCGCCTCCGTTCTTACCGAGCCTAACAGCTCGTTGTTCCCATATTCAACGATGCTCAACTCCCCGGAACAGAAAATTAAGCACACTCGTGGGAACTCGAAGAAGAACTTCTCGCTGTTGCTCTTGTCGTCCCAAGGAATTTCACTGATAAGGTTCAATTCTATGTCTGCGAGCAGCAGCGTGTTAGCTGTGCGAGCTACCACGTTGTTGTCAGCACGCCCTAAGACCTTGACGTCCTCTATCTCATGGCCCATCTGTGATCTGATGATTACTGGCCTGTTGCCTTCTTGCAGGGGACGAATGACCACTTGATTGGGGCCCACGTAAGCTACCTCATGGCTGCCTCTTATCACTGTACGCTTCAGCACTGTTTCAAATTGCTCTACAGCTCCACATAGGCTGCCCAATACTAACCTGAAAAACACTGTGCATTAGTAAAGAACTCTAAAGCATGATATACAATTTAACACGTTAAGCGCCACGAAAATCTTAAGCGTTTTCCCATAGAGTTTGTCTTTTGTAGCAAAGAAAAGCAGGAATACTTATGAATTGTTTGGCGTTGCAACGTTCGCGTTACACTGTTATCAACTTAGTTGCTTTATTAAACATTTTTATTTTACATCGGTTGTCTTGTATGTTACGATTGTTTTTCAGTCATTCAGAAGCATTAGTCACTAGTGACTGACATGGCGCTTAACGTGTTAAGAACTAACCGGGACCCGTCGCGTCGCCACGAGATTGCGGTGACGGTATAAAAGTTAGGCAAAGATTTGGAGTTCGCTTCTTCCCAGATGGAACGTCTAGGACTCCAGTCCAATATTCGTATTTTATTCCAGGATCCAATGGCAACACTCTGTCCACTGGGGCTACAATATGCTACCGATATCTCCTTGTCGCTTTCACGGCTGTAGTCGAATGTTTTGGTAACTTTCCCTCGGGCGTCGTAGAAAGTTACTCGTTTGTCGCATCCTGCTGCTAGGATGTGGAACTGTGGCCAGGCCAAGGCGTACGCTGGTACATTGTGAGTGCAGATGCGTCCAGAAGGTTCATGATTTCCATCCTCTGTCAGATTATACTTTATGATGCTGCCATCGGCGTGGCTGGATAAGAAGCCAGTACCTCTTATACTAAAATTCAGACATGGTAGAATGAGGAACATTGAATGCTTTGTTTATATTATAATAGACATAGATTACTTTGAAGCCAGTGCAATCGTTGTTGAATCAGCTGTGTAGAGGGTTTGAGCTTTCTGAGACTTTGGCAAAGCTGCACGAACTTTCCCATCCACTAAACCAACAATAATAGGTCCCTCGGAGAGCCAAATCAGGCAAGTGACAGAGGAACTTTGGCGAAACTTATTGCAAATCACTTTCTTCTCTCCCCTGTTGATTTAACGTGCACTATGAAGTGAATGAACAAATGATAAAGAGAATTGTTGTTATATAGTGCGTATACCATTGTTCTCCAATTTTATATACATAGATTATACAGTCAGATTGGCCCACTGCTATTTTTGTGGAGTCTGGAGAGAAAGCTATGCCTTTAATTACATAGCTCTTTTTACCAAACTGGAAATATAATGAGTACAATTTTCAATGAACATTCCTCTCATTGTGAAATCATTCAACGTACCTTAGAATCGACAGGTTTCGTTGGAAAGCGGTCTCGTTTCACGCAATTCTCATCAAACAAATATATTGAACGGTCCGAAGATGCAACAGCAAGTTTTAAATTATTTGGTGACCAGACTATACTCACCACGCGGTTCTCATATTCCTATTTAATATTAAAAGTACACATTAATAATGTAAATAACCATACAAAATTATAAACTCACATGCGGCGGCATGACGTTCCCCAAATACTTGAGTAACATGATGATTCCTGATGGTATTCAATACCAGCTAATTGCAAAGAGTCCTACAAAACTCTCGATCGATCAAATGACTTTTTATTTACATTGTTCACATTATTACGTTGATAATTTCACACTCGCCTCTTGTAAGCGAGTACTTACTCCATGCAGGACGTATTGTGTACACTTGAGTCGCTTAGCAACAGCTTCGAGTAGTTTGAAGCGGCGGAAGACAACTGAACTGATGGAATGCAAGGAAATTCATCCTTTCCAGAGAAACATTGAATTTCTCCTGAAAAGCACTGAATCGATATTACAAATGTGCTTCTAAATAATTTAATAAAATCGAATCGCAACACAATTCATTCCCATAAGGTGTACACCATATACAATAAGCGAAACTGGAGGAATAATTAACGTTTATTCAGTTTAGTCGTCAAAAGAAATTGGTACGCTCCAACCAAACTGGATCATCTCTAACTTTACAGTCTACAAAAATAAAAATTCGAGGCCTTCGTCTAAGGTACTAAAATGTTCTAGCAACTATTCGTCTACAGAGAGGTCTATACACATCTAGCGGTTATTGAAATCCACTTATCACAAGTCGCACAATATATCGGTTCACGAACGTCTCAAAAGTATGCCTAGAGAAATCATTTTACAGAAAACACGGACTCTACGGCTTGAGCTTTTAAACTAGTTCAGTCGTTAATTTAAATGATTAATCGCACTCAGTCACGTTAATGTAAATCGAGTAATGCTCAATGAAAGTATAATAAATAATATATATGAAAATATCGAAATACAATATAGAAAATGGAACTTGGATCCCCAAATTTATCAAACGAAATGAGTATATATATATATATACGTATATATATAGTATATATATATATATATATACACTGGATGTGAATGATTAAATTTTAGGAACTCCGCCGCTGGTTTTAAGTACTGCATTCACAATGAGGTTTCATAGCTTTAAGCATCAACGATCGTAGTTCTATGACCAAAGCGTTACAGATTAATTCGTATCCAGATACTCGTCTTTGAGTGGCTGGATGTTCACAGTTACAGAGTTCTCGAAGAAACCACTCGATATTAACCGCACCGAGGTGACACCGTATCCCACCATCTCACGATAGTCTGGAATAAAGAGACATCTTCAACTTGATATATCTCAAATAAAAAATATTCACTACTAAAGAATTTCTGTTCAAGTTAATCCTAACAATCAGATATTTCATACGTTACAATCTAATATCTTTAAATTAAAATGAGTACCAGGTTTAGAGTCTATTCCGCAGATAGAATCCACCATCTGAGTTTTAGATGTATCCAAACCGTAGCTACCACCGATTACCACTTGATCATGTGGGTTCCTCTCGTCGCACTGAAAATAAAAGGTTCTCCATCGAGTAAAGCGTTCATTGGTATATTACATTATTTATTACATTCATTCCAATACGAACTTTCCGCAAAGTTCCTGTCTCCGCAGTGCGACTGGATCCAAGTAGATTCGTGATGCCGACGCCGAGCGCGATTATTTGCACGGTTCCAGGGTACAATGTGACGTAGGTGCAATTAATGCGTCTCCCGTAATTACGTAAAGTGTACGGCTCGGTTAAGCTTGCTGCCAAGACGTTGCAGGCTGGAAATTCATCAAGGAAGACAGCGTTAACAGTAGAACTGCCAGGCAATGAGACTGAGCTACTCAGAATTTATTATAAAAATTATGAAAGCAGATTTCTTGAGATTTTAATGAATGAATTTCTCAGCAAAGCACCTTTATCACTTTAATAATCTAATAAGTTCTAGTGTGAAGAAGATCAATCATTTTTATTTAACACATTCGCTACCAGCGTTTGTTTCAGTGGCGAACCTCTCAATTACATTTTATTAAATAAATCTAAACAAACTATTGAAACACATGAGGCTGAAACCTAAATGTAATTTCGTAGCTTACAACTTTAACTAACTATCTACAGTGTTAACTTCCCTTGAAACACGTGTCCTTAACACATGTGGTACACGTTAATTTTTGTAACAAAATATTTTTAAAGGACACATGGTCAAGAATAGCTGTACACATCACAAAGCACCGAAACCATCAAGAAACGATATCAAAATATATAAAATTAGAAAAACTTGAATATAACTTAGTATTGTATTTAAAAAATCAATACATTCAACGTGTTGACTCTCCCAGCGCCTATACTCACGTCTAGGATTCTTCAGGAACCTCGCAAGGATAGTGAAACCCTTGCCAGGCTTGGGAATCCTGTACCTGACGACCGCGACGTTCTGGGAGCTCACGAAGCTTCTCTTCACGCCGATGCTCTTATCGCAGAATTCGCTGATTCTCTGTTTCAGGGGCAATCGATGATCCGTTTCGCTGGGGAACACTTCGCCGTTCAGCTCCCAGCCGTCCACCGCCTGAAGGTACAGAAATAAATTGTAGATCAATCCCCTTTCAACGTGGCGCGACGCCGTTTACCCTCTGATAAGAACGTTATCAGATAATCAAACGCGTTTTCATTGAAACTTTTGAAACTTTCTCGGTTACATAATATCAATGCTATTTTGCTCGATTTACAGAGATAAGTCCTCGATGTTCGCACGGCACGTCGAACACAAGGAAATTGATCTCCACTTTTTGATCCGGTCCGGCCAGGAAGTAAATGCCGCAAACCTCCTCGCTATCGGTTTTCGAGGTGTACATAAAAGTGCCTGGCTCCATTGTGACGAACATGCATTCTGGAAAGAATAATGGAATCCATCAGTGGAAAAGCAAATCGATGCAATGGAAAAAAAAAGAGAGAGAGAGGATATGTTTACCTGTGATCGGTTTCAAGCGGGGATACGGATTTGGAAAGCCATCCTTGAAATCCATGCGATAGAAATCCTTTGATAAACGATCTCCGGGTAACTGCAAGGAAAAATTGATCAATCAAAACGCGAACTTCGATTCTCTGTTGAATTTCAGATGGGGTAACCGAAAACTTTCATCGGTTACTCTCGAAAACCGATTTCAAAGAACCTGATGAAAAATGAGAATTTTTCTGCTGTTTTAAAGTGGTTTTCAACGGTGCGATTCCCTTTGTTCTGCGATTCAATCTGCGAGGCAATTTAATTTCACTGTAGCGGCTGGCTAGATTCGGTCAGCGAATCGGTAATAATTTTAAACGCTTGGAAAACCTATTTCCCCGTTGGGGACAGTCGCTGGAAATATCTTTATCGACAGACGGATATTACAGCGTGATTGTTATCGCTGATGTTAATTACTGCATGTCCACAGTCGCCACTAGTAACGGGAAAGTATGGAGGATAATGAACTTGAGGATATGCCGGCGCTGGTCTTGTAAGAGGATGATTATCGTGGACGCGAGTTCTATCAAAACGTTGCACAAGCTATAACAATAATTCCTGTATTATAATAGGGAAATATTGAAAGTTTAACAGGATAAAGATTTAATTATTTGTTCTTAGATTCTCTTTTTTTATCATTGGTAGAGGTACACAGAATTATAGAAATTATTTTCTGTTGGTTTGATTTCCCATGGATTCAAGAAACTGCAAGAGTTCTACCAAAATATTGCACAAGCTATAACAATAATTCCTGCATTATAATAGGGAAATATTCAGAAGAAAAGTCTCTATTTGTTCTTAGGTTCTCCTTCTTTATCATTGGTAGAGAGATAGAAATTATATTCTGTCGGTGACAATTCGTCGATTCCCCGTGGATTGTAAGAAGGAGGTCTCAGAGAAACATTAATAAGGAATTGGCGGTGAAGCTTATGGCGGAGTAAGTTACCATAAGTTGGCTTGGCAGACGAAACTTTCAACAAACAGCCTCGGTAACCATTGTTTGCTACTGAAAGTGATCTGCAGAAGGCACTACAATTTCATTTCGAATGAGAATATTTGATACTTTAACCCTTCCAAAGATAGAATCTTAGTTCTCCATAAAATGAATATTCAAATATTCATAAAGAAACTAAAACTGTTCAACCCATTGAAAGGCTCACAGTATTCAGAATATTCAAATAAAAGCCAATCTACTGTCCAACCTCGTCACCTGAAATTTTAATAATAATAAAAACGAAAATACTTGTGGAGTGACCAGTATACTATCTGAATTTTGAAATACCATGTTCTGGATCCGGATGAAAAGTTCAAAGAGAAGAATTTCATAAATGCCTCGCTACACCTTCGTTCATCCCCTTCCAGTGTCCCTGCATTTCGTTCTACCACCGGCGGCGTTAATTTTATTTTTATTCCTCCCTTGCAAAAGCATGGTCGCGTTTCTGTAAACATTAAATTCTACGGGATACGTGCCTCGCATGGAACGCCGGCCGAAATGAACCGTTATTTTCATACAGAAATGCCGCTCCCTCGAAGAGCGATACAGTATAATTGTACCACGGCTCTCGGGGAGACGCGACCTCTGAAAAAGCTCAGGGTAGAGGGTGGCGATCGTCGATAACGCTGTCGTTGCATCTCTAATAATAATCGTTCGCTCGCAAGTGGCCACACAGTGGGTTAATGCGATGTCTATAATGAAGGAACATTGGGAACCAAGGGGAATCGATAATAGAAAAATGAAGAGGACAGGCCAGGGCGCCAGGAAACGGACGGCTGCAAAAAAAATGAGAGCGTCAGAGAAAAGCAAATATATTGTTGAACCGTAAAATGAATAGTAAAAGATGGTACCAACGTGAAGCTAAGGGAATCCTTTTATGAATGAAGGACTAGGGAAACTTCTTCCTTGGCTGAAATGATAAAGGAAAATGGATGAAAACGAGCGGATATGAACTTCAAATGTGATTGGTTAATATTAATTTGAAAGATTAAGAAAACAGGAAAGGAACAGCTGGAAAATTGGGAAATATATTGTTGAATCATAAGAAGAATAATAAAAGGTTGTACCAATATAATATTAATTTCAAACTTTAAAAGAACCAGGAAACGAATGGCTGAAAAAATGAGAGCATGAAAGAGTGAAAAATAAATTGTTGAACAGTAAAAAGACTAATAAAAGGTTGTACCAATATAATATTAATTTGAAACTTTAAAAGAACCAGGAATTAAATGGCTGAAAAAAATAAGAGCATGAAAGAGTGGAAAATATATTGTTGAATAATAAAAAGATTAATAAAAGACTGTACCAATATGATATTAATTTGAAACTTTAAAAAAGACCAGGAATCAAATGGCTGAAAAAATAAGAGCATGACAGAGTGGAAAATAAATTGTTGAACAGTAAAAAGACTAATAAAAGGTTGTACCAATATAATATTAATTTGAAACTTTAAAAGAACCAGGAAACGAACAGCTGAAAAAAATAAGAGCATGAAAGAGTGGAAAGTAAATTTTTAAACAGTAAAAAGACTAATAAAAGACTGCACCAATATAATATTAGTTTGAAACTTTAAAAAAACCTGGGAAACAGTACAGAGTAGCACAAAGTGAGGAATGAAATGAAGAAGAATGCACGGAACATAACGGAATTACGCGACGTGACGTCATGCCGTTACTCTTTTGATTTCAACGAAAAAATCCGCGATATTTCACGGTAAAAGTGCTGGAGACGAAGCAATGCGTTTCACTTACCGCGAGATTCTATTCGAAAAATAAGGAGCCGTCGTGACTCGCGCAGTCTTGGGGCGCATGGTCACGTGAACGATTCGGAATAACGATAATCTTTGACATTCCTAAAACGAACAATAAATCGATATAAAAAGAATCGTATCGCCGTTTGTCGGCATTCAACTGAATCGAATATTGTCGAATATTCTATTTTCCCAATTTATTCCGTTAATCCTCAAACACACGTATCGAAGAGTCAACAGCACTGCGTTGCCACGCAGTAAATTTGAAATATAACGGTCGCGCAGTTGCTCGATTCCCGCGCGAAACGGACGCAGGATCAACTTCAGACGTGTTATGTTCAATACTTTCCGTGCGACGGAAATTTCGATTTTTTAAATAATGAATTAAGTAATATTCACGCTTTTCAGATATTTTCGTATTATTCCTTTAATTATTGCTTATATTTTCGTTGTATCTCGCTGACAAAGTGCACTGATTTTAAATAATAAATTAAGTTACCTCCAAACTTTTACTAACTACAAATATTTCCATATTATTTATATTGTTGTCTCGCCACGTGACTGACACATTATATTTTGGTTATATCTCACAAAGTACAATAATTTTCTAATAAATTAACTTACATTCTATATTCTACAAGCTTTTACCTTTTAATATAGATCCACACTTCTTTAATCTTCGCGGTATCACATGTCAAAAAACATTTCCTCACAATCCCCACGTGCTAAACACCATAACACACAGTTAACAGAAAACTAGTCAACAATAAATCTTCACTAATATATAAAAGATTAACAGAAAAGTCTCGAGAAGAATAATACAGCGTCGAGAGTTAACCTATTTCCAAGATCCCGATTCCCGCCGGTTAAATGACAGCGACAGGGTCTTCCTGTCGTCGAACGTTGGGAACACCTTGAATGGGATGCACGACACAACCGACAGGAAGCATTTTATCTAACGCGCCGTTGGTTCTTTTCATTTTGAACGGAGGCGATACGTGATGCGAGCGACACAAACGTTTCCATGACCTAATCCAAAGTAACCTCTTACCTCGGACCGTTACGGGGAATCGATAATCGATAAATGGTAAGCCACGGTTTATTCTCAAATTTAACACGCTGTTGACCGGTCACGTGTTAATTCGTGTTTCATGCCCAAACGTTGTTGACAGGTTCGCACTTGCATTTAGCCATTTCAATTTTTGCAAATATTACAAAAGCAATATTCAAAGTTATATAAAAGATATGTCTAAAGTTTCGTTTTAATCCATTACGTATAAATAAAGTATATTGAAGTTTATTTAGATTGTCTCACTTTCAAATTTAACCCTTTGCACTCGAAGCTTTTTCTCATTGACATTACCAACAACTGAATGTAATTTTAATAGAGAAAGCATACTAACATATAAATAAATGATACTTGATATTTTACTGTTTTTTATCGATTGTAGATATGAATGTTATAATATATTCAATGATAACATTTTACGCAGCAAAACGTTTAATGACCTGATTCGACGCGGGAAACTTATAAAATTTTCAATTCAACATCAAACCTTGTGTAATGTATCAACACATAAAACCTCGAAGTAAAATAGTTCCCTTAATTTATAAAAGATAATTAATTGTTAATTGCGAAAAATATCGTTAATATTTAATCAGAAAGTAATGAATATCTTTAATAAAAAATATTAAGTGCAAAGGGTTAATGGTATTAAATGCTCGGTAATTCCAGTGTTAAGGGCACACTTCAGCCCGATTGATCCGGAGGGAGGATATATTCCATCGATCGACGGCACGGTCCGGTGCTCCTTTTCACCAGGCTATCGTTTTCGACGGGGAATCGTGTACAGGCCGTTTTCGGTACACACGGCAAATTGGATTCGCTTCCCGCGGATCGACGGGGCCGTGAGTCGAAGAACGGCCGCACACGCTTTGGTTGGTAGCTATTCGATTATTACGCGTTAACCAGACAACGTGGTCCATGATTTACGGCAGACTCAGAGACGTAATCGAGATACAAACACCGGTACAGCCGTTGTAAATATTTGCCGTGACACGGATTCACCTTGCGACGATTGTACCGACGGCCACCCGTGTTTCCGCCGAGTTTCGGAACGGTAAGAACCGGAAGTGACGGCGCTCGTCGGACCAATAATCGAATTCAATATTTGAATAGGGGATTGGACTGTTTGTCGGTGCCAACTTCGCCGTGTTGTTCACGCAAATATTGAGATTCTAAGGGATATGAGGTCTTTGGAGGAATTTTGGTGGAGCGGGTCGATTTGGATAGTATATTGGAATTTTGTGGTGATGCTATGGTCAAATTTGAATTCAAATTTAAAATTAAATTCTAATTCGCATTCAGATTAAAAATTTAATTCTAATTCTAATACTAATTCTAAATTAAATTGTAATTCAAATTCAAGATTAAATTGTAATTTAGATTCTAATTCAAAATTAGATTGTAATTCAAATTCAAGATTAAATTGTAATTTAGATTCAAGTTCAATATTAAATTGTAATACAAATACAAGATTAAATTCTAATTCTAATACTAATTCAAAAATAAATTCTAATTCAAATTAAAATTCAAGATTAAATTGTAATTCTAATTCTAATTCAAAATTAGATTGTAATTCAAATTCAGAATTAAATTGTAATTCAAATTCAAGTTCAAGATTAAATTGTAATACAAATACAAGATTAAATTGTAATTGAAATTACATTTCAGGGAAGTTGGCAATAGTAAGTTAAGCTAAATAATAATTAATACCTGCATCTTTGGAAACCCAGTTCTAATCTGAATCTCAATCATTTTTAGATCCCCCTTGGTAACGGTTCCCACTGAAAACGGACTCTTCGCAACATGATCCGATATCTATTGGAATTGCTATCCGAGTCAATTTAAGTAACAATATACCAGACTATTATAACAATACAATCAAATTGAAATTGAAATTCAAATACAAAATTTAAGTTACGTTTCAAGCAAAGTTGACAATGGTGACTTAAGCTGAATAATAATTAACATCTGTATCTTTGGAAATCCAATTCTAATCTGAATCTTGGCCATTTTTGGGTCCGTTTTGGTAACGGTTTTCATTCAAAGTCATTACCCAGCCGGATTGAACCTCCAGGTACATTGCCACGCGATTTTTGCGAGTAACTCTCGCGCGTAGATTGCGTTTACACTGACAACAAGCAATTTCACTTTACAGGTCGCCAGACCGAACGCCGCCTTCGATAAGAGAACCCAAGAAGAAGCAGTTGCGGCTACGCGTCTGTTCCCAGGAATCATTTTCCGAATGGAATATTCTAGCCGCGATTTAGGATAAAATTATTAACACGTTAAGCGCTACGAAAATCTTAAGCGTTTTCCCATAGAGTTTGTCTTTTGTAGCAAAGAAAAGTAGGAATACTTATGAATTGTTTGGCGTTGCAACGTTTGCGTTACACTATTATCAACTTAGTTGCTTTATTAAACATTTTTATTTCATATCGATTGTCTTGTATGTTACGATTATTTTTTAGTCATTCAGAAGCGTCAGTCACCAGTGGCTGACATGGCGCTTAACGTGTTAACTGGCAACGCGTGTACAATTTATTCTATCGCTCCTAGAAGGACACGTTTGTTCATACAGATAGAAATTACTGTGTCAAACGCAGAGAATTATAATATGAATTCCTATAATTGCATCAAACGAGATCAACTTATACTGTTACTAAATAATGTTTAGGAAATCCAATATTCGTCAAATTGCGTTCCATCAAACTGTTATAGATATACATATATATATATATCTGATAGATATTGAATGTTTGAAATATTATTTACTAACAGTTTCAATTTTGATTGATGTAATTATAGGAATTCATATTAAAATTCTCTTCTCTAGATATATATACCTGATGAATATTAAACGTTTGAAATATTATTTACTAACAGTTTCAATTTTGATTGATGTGATTATAGGAATATATTACAATCTTCTGCTCTTAATATATATCTGGCAGATATTGAATGTTTGAAATATTATTTACTAACAGTTTCAATTTTGATTGATCTAATTATAGGAATATATTACAATTCTCTAGCTCTGAAACTACAAGTTCCACGATTTTTAAAGATACACATTTCTAGAAGCAACAGAATGAAGTATGGAATAAATCTAGCGTTAATCTAGTGTACACACACACACATACACCGAACATTCGCCAAGGGAGGCAATTGCTTTTACGTTGCTCTTTGTTGCCCGAGAAACAGAGGTTCCCCGCAGTTCTCAGCCCACGGGAACTTCGTTCTTCGGCGCGATATCTTATTCCGCGCAGTCCTCTTGGAACGAACAGCCGGATAATCTGATTAATGAAGAAGTATACGTCCCGGGATCGAGTGGCACCGCACCCCATCCCGGGTCCAATGAGGAATCCCGCGACAAATGTCCAGGGAATATTGAATCTCTCCTCTCGGTGACGTAACTTCGACGAATCTAATCGAGCGAAACGCTGCTCGTTCCACGGATTTCATGGGGCCTCGGTATCCCTTTTCCAACTAATTGCCATGCAACCGTCATCAGCGTTTCCCGTTGATCGTGATCGATACGCGTATCGTTGCAACGCGCTCACACGTTGGATCGTGTGCATTCGGATTAGCAACAGACTAATAGACAAACAGACTAATAGATAAACAGACTAATGCACAATTAACCCTTTGCACTGGGTGACTCGCCACTTGTTTGATGCAGGGTAATTATTAAGTTTGTTTAATACTGAACTATGCGAAGTAGCAAAGTAAAATAGTTTAACACGTTGAATGCCATGGGACTGGTTACAAAACAAAATGAGTTACTATACTAATTCACACGTAAATTAAGCGTCGAAGCTATTTTATTTAAATATTTAATAGAAATACAAAGTTCAATTTAAAGTACTAAATATTCAGCTTTGTAGTTTTGTTATATTAAATCAGGTGACTGATAGTCACTCGAGTGCAAAGGGTTAAAGGATGATAAGAAAACATTTGTATATTATAAATAATGCGATGATATCTAGATGAACGTTAATATAATATAATGGAATGATTCAATATTGTTTTCATTTTGTGTATTTTGAAAGCGTGCGGCATTCAACGTGTTAGTTTAAATTAGTTACATTAGTTGCAACAAGTATGTTTTATCAGAGAGTGTTGAATGCAAACTTAGTGCAAAGGGTTGAGTGAATGTTGAGTTTGTTTGTAGTTGTGTAAATTCTCTAGACGAATCGTGTGGACAGAACACGGGTGAATTGTTTGGACTGCATGATCATTGGAAGAATGGAACGTGCTCTTCCATTCTCTTGGAATAAAAGAAGTCGCTGATAGAGTTACCCGTGCTCTGTCTTCCTGTTAATGGAAACCTGTTTCCGTGGGCGCACGAGGCAGAGGGATACTCGAGCGAGGTCTTACGTTGTCCCGACTACTTTGAAGCGCCGGTGCAATTAATTGCCACAAAGAGCGGGAAACGCGGCTATCGACTGACCAATGAGTTATACAAACTTCGTTGCAACTTCTTGGACAAAGAGACTTTGTGAGAAAGCAATTAGTGCGAGCGAGGAACGTGTAGCTTGCTAAAACCCCTAGTCTTTGACAGTATTCCTTATTTCCAAAAACGGAGATTGTCATGAACCAATCAATATCCATACTAACATTAACACTAGATTCATCTACAGTCCTAGAAATTTACATAAATCACAAAAATCCTCCTCAAAACCAGAGTATAATACTTGAATTGTATAATAATATTTTCAAAATTCAATATCCAAACTCAAGGATTCCATAAATCTACTTTTCAATAAATGATCACTATTACCAATATTTTCAAGATTCAATGTCCATCAAGGATTCCATAAATCTACTTGTCAATAAACGATCACATACTAAACTAAATCCTGCTGTCAATCTAAAATCATTCCAACATAAGACCATTCTCAAGTATCCCCTCAACACAGAGTCCAAGAGAAGGCGTAAAGCGGTCACAGTACCTGTTGCTGATAGTGCTGATAATCGTTGTTTCCCTTTATAACGGCGGATGCGACGCTAAGGAGGGCTGGCAGGATGAACAGCCGCAGCTGGCCAGCCGACCGATCCGGAACCATGCTTGTCATTGTCGTCGCGGGGGAGGGAGCCGGGGAAGAAGACTGGGCCCACGCTGTTGTTTCTCCTCGTCGTCGATCGGCGCCGATTTCCCACCGGGAGCGCACTGTCACTCGTGGATGTCGCGCGTCGCGTTCGGGCCAGGACAAACTGAAGATTGTGCGGCGTCGCGACGCGCGGCGTCCCTCTTATAGTCGCTAGTCCAGCCCACGATTCGTCCACGCTGCGCATCCCCGAACGGTCGCGGCGTTACTGCCGGCGATAACGTTGATAACCGCCGCTTCCAACTTTTTCCTCCCTGTGCTCCCGGAAACCGAGCGGCTGCTGCTGCTGCTCCTCAAGCTCGCGGCTGCCTGCAGCTTTCCCTGTGGAAACAAAGGAAGAATTAGAAGAAAGGTCGCCGGAGGAGCTTTCGCTAATTTGTTACAATTGAAGGTTGCCCGGCAGGCAAGCCGATTAACACTGAAATCACGACCGATTCCTTCTGTTTGCAGTTGTTAGGGAGATAACGGATGCTTCTCTGAGGATTATTACGGACTTTGATGTACCAACGAGCAAACTGAATTGGAAACTGATTGAAGTCTTAATAGATGCACTGTTGGACTTTCTATAAGGGATTTTCAAAAGTCTAATTGCTCGGTGGTTTGTGTTAATTGGCTGAACAGAGGAACCCCAGTTTTCCAGGGTGCCTGTCATTAACACTGGAATTACTGGACGGGCTGACCTATTTTAGAATGTTTAGTTTGCGAGTAGTTCCATTATGACAAGGACTTTGTGAAAAGTTATTAGATTTGTTTGTGCAGATGCAAGAATCAAGTGTCTATGTATCGAGAAGTATAGTGCTCTAATTCTTATAGAAACTTAGTCGCTTGGTAGCTTTAGTGTTAACACTGAAATGACCCATTCCTAATTTCTTTTCTTCAGAGTTATTAAAAAGATAACAGATGTTTCTCTAAACAATTAAAGACCATATTAATTAAAATCTAAATAGATGCACTCCTGCAGTTTCTACAGAGAAGTCTCAACAAATCAATTGAACTGCTAGTAATTTCAGTGTTAAGTTTGAGTTATCTTTCTGAAACATGTCTTCGCGAAGCTGCGTGCTAATTCACTTGGTAGCTTTAATGTTAACACTGAAATAACCCATCCCAATTTCTTTTCCTCAGAGTTATTAAAAAGATAATCGATGTTTCTCTAAATAATAATCAATGACTATCAATAAACTGAATTAAAAATCAATTAAAATCTAAATAGATGCACTTTTGCAGTTTCTACAGAGGAGTCTCAACAAATCAATTGAACTGCTGGTAATTTCAGTGTTAAGTTTTTTGAGTCATCCTTTTGAAACATGGCTTCGCGAAGCTGCGTGCTAATTAGACCGCCTCTGGGAAGGTGTAGCGTCGTGTTCGGTTCTCCGAGTGCTTCCCGTTGGCGCGGTGCTCGCTCCGACACCGATGCTGCAAAGAGATAGTCGCTGAACGGAATGCAGCCGATCGATTCGTTCGGGAGCGATGGTTGATTAAACGGGGTTACTCCGACGTTGAAGACACGCGTACTTACGTAACGGTTCCCGCGGCAATTCATCGCTCGCGATGATGAAGACACCTGCAGGAGGTAAATTTCTATTGCAGGAACATCGACGAGCACCGGAGACGATGACAATGTGATCATTGCTGGGCAGCTTGCGGTGGTACCGTTGAAACTGATGAATCCTGCCGATGGTAGATGGACGACGAATCAATTGACTCGGTGCAGGAGCACTGATGTTCCAGGCTCTTCATAATCACCTGGATCAATTAACCCTTTGCACTTGGAAGCTTTTCATTTGAAACATCCGACGTTTCATGATGAGATGATACTATTTGAAATGAAGTAATAACATGTAAATTAAGAATAAATATTTGTATAAATTGAATAATATATTTGTATAAATATTTTATATATTGATGTGTTACAGGAAACTTAGTATTATATATATACCACTTTGTAATTTGTTAAATTAAATGATTGACAGTCATTTGGTTTGATACAGCTAAATTACAAAGTTTCATGTTCTATATTAAAGCTCACTTAATCTATCCCTTGGTTTCTATATTATTTGTACTAATATTAATTATAACACATCATTGATATTTCATTAGAAACAATTCCCGAATGAACATTAGATTTACGGAACCTAATTTGACGAATACTGAGCGTTCTAAATATTATTGTAAAATAAACGTCTGTAAATCCAGTGGTAAGACCACTGACTGCCTTTATCTGGACGGTTAATTACTGTAAGCTGCACCAACGGTTGCGGACGGTATTTTTGGTGAAAACACTATCCAGGAGAACTGGAGATCCGCTGGGAAAGGGCAGCAATTTTACAGAATCTTCAGCACTTTACTCTGCGAGGTCTTCGAATCACTGGAACACTGTATACACGTCTCTGTAACTATCTCTATTTACTCTGCAACGATCGTCCGTTACTCTATTTTACTATGTTACCATCAAAAACAACTCTGATCTTGCCACCGGAGTCTGACTCAGCGTCGAGTCCTCGAGAGTCCATCTTCAGATTAGTCTCAATGTCCACATATTATACATCAACGTTTCCTCGGGCCTTAAACTTTCTACGTCTCCTCTTTTCTCTGGATTATCCTTTAAGCTCCCGCCGGATGTTCGAGTGCAGCCCTGGAAATATTTATCGCTGTTGGATCCGCTCGCACAACGTTCACGAATAACAATGGTTATTAAGTTCAACTCACTTTGGACGAAACAAGCCACGCATCCCTGTACGTCGAATCTCTTCTGTCAGTTTTCTTCTTAACTTAAAGGACAAACAACAATTAACACTAGATTTACACTTATTCTGGACTCTGTCCTAAGCGAGGATCGCTCAACACTGGAAATACCAGATCAAAATGACTTATTTCTGATTCCTCTTTTTCAATCACTGAAAAGTAATTCAGTAATACAGAAACTAATTCAGTAATAGTAAAACTGAAATACAAGTCAATTGAAATCTTAGCACGCTTATGTTTTCTATAAAGAGATTAGTAAAAGTCAGTTTAAGCGATCGGTGGTTCCAGTGTTAAGCACCACAGCAATCTGCGCGTTGAATTCCATGGCACTAGCCCTACACTTCTCCCACTGCTCACTGTCTCGAGCTCAGTGTAACTTGATCCCAGTAAACAGTGACAGAAAATGAATATAATGACCAGAAACAAGATAAACGCAGTCCTTCGGACATAGAAGGTCGAGCGGGACTTCAAAGCGACGCCGAACGCTTGGAACATAAACAAGCGGTAAAGTCATCAATGTCATTGATTTCAATCTCACTTCCTCAAACACAATGCCAGTGGATTGTTGAGATTCTTCTAATTAAAACGAGTCCAAATACGACGTGAATCGGTTTGGTTTCACCGATTCGGTAGCGTTTAATTACGTTAATTACAGGAAGTCCTCATTAATTACTGAAACTAGTCCGATTCCCATCGTGTTTGGACTCGTTTGAATCAGCGCGATCCCAGCGATTCACTGGCACTATATTCGAGATTGAATTCCTTAAATTCCACTGCCGGGACCGGAAATTGTGGAATTTAAGCATTACTAGAAATGTCGCTGAATCCTAGTAGACGCAACGAGAACAGCGCTGGTAACGTCGACGAGATAAAAGGAGAGCGTCGAAGCATTAAACGATAAATATTTTAATTGGCCATAAATAAAAATGCCGCCGCTCAGCGTATTTGCGAAGGATATCGATTATACAAAGCGGCCGGCGGGGACCGTTCGTTACACGCGAATAGATCGGACGCGTTCAATGGAACGGAGAACTGAATTATTCACCGGGACGCTTCTGAATTTTATTAAATCACGTCCGCGAGATTTGCGACGACGTCCCACGATGGAACCATCCAGCACGATCGTTTTGCCGTCGATTGTTTGATCAAGTAAAACGTCCCTTAGCGTTTACAGCTCGCCGTTCCAACTTTCAGTTATCGTTTCCTTCGAATACACTGAAATATCCTTCTCAAAAAGATTTGTAGCTGGAAATATCGGTGGCTGCCTCGTACACTTGCTAGAGTTGCAACTATCTTGGTGCTCTTCGATTCTGAAACATTGCCATTCGTCAACTATTTGTATTTAAATATATTCCAACCAATGTAGCATTGTTTTACCATTGTTACCGTTTTATTTCCATCTTCTTGGATACAGAATGTCGAGTGGTCACTTCTGACGCTTATTCGATGGAAAAGTTGAACACTATTTCTACAGTTGTCAAATGGCCTTCTTAATT
This sequence comes from Nomia melanderi, assembly GCF_051020985.1. Taxonomy (NCBI): domain Eukaryota; kingdom Metazoa; phylum Arthropoda; class Insecta; order Hymenoptera; family Halictidae; genus Nomia; species Nomia melanderi. Next base: position 9,543,108 of record NC_135000.1, read on the forward strand.
TTATCTTAAAATTATTTTCTCAGTTTAATCGTTTGTCAATTGGATTTTGAATACTTCCTGTAGACAATGTTGAAACCTCAAAAGGTGTCTTAGTGTTGATAATTTTCAATAGTTGTCAAATGGCCTTCTGTAATTTTATCTTATAATTATTCTCCTAGTTTAGTCGTCCTTCTCGATTTTTAACGAATAGATTATCTATAGGAAATATCCAAGATTTAATTGACAAACGATTAAACTGAGAGAATAATTTTAAGTTGAAACTTCAAAAGGTGTCTCAGCGTTGATAATTTTCAATAGTGACGCAGTTTTTCCAGCAAACGAAAGCAAACTTCGACCTTAGAGCGTCGTCTTCTACAATGCAATCTCGAGTCCAATGTCTCTCGTCCATTCCCTTTCCACTGACTCGCTGGCAGCCTGTGTTATCACAGCTGTCTGGCCATAGGCTGTCGCATACTACTGATTTCCTCTGGAGAGGCTACTGACACGCATAAATCAAACAAACCGTGAACGTTGTCGTGTTTCTCTAATCTAATTGCACCGTGTTACGTGTGTACTAATTCTCCGCGAAGTTCACTCGTTTCGCGAGACAATGAAACTGTCAGAAATAAGTTAGCACACAAGGAAAGAAAGGACAGGTGGTTGTCGCAGAGTACCAAGGTCCGCCAGGACATTCCTTTCCAACGTAACATTATATTTAGACACGTCCAAGTACACCTTAAACCTAGTTCTCCGGAGTTTCTAACAAAATCAATTTCATCTCCGCGTGAAAAGTGAATCTCGTCGGAAAGAGACTCGACAAGGGCTGCAGAATTCCATCTACAACAGGTGTGACTGTATTGTTCAATGCTGCGCAGAGAGCTCCATAATTCCGCTAATTAACAAAGAAGTTATTCTGCACGCTTCGACGTTTAAGAAAATAGTTTCATATTCCATAATAAAGCCACACAAAAAGATTCCAAGCTGATTTCTTCGATTCAATTTAATCCCTTGCCTTATGATTTCTTTTTGTAGGTACATTTGTTAAAACTGTTTATCATGAATGATACACTAGTAAAAGAAAACATCTTTCTGTGTCTAGATTCAGTACATATAAATTGCTAACAAGAACGATGTTTCATTTATAATACACTAGTAAAAGAAAACATCTTTCTATGTCTAAATTTAGTACACATAAATTGCTAACAAGATGTTTCATGTATAATACATTAGCAAAAGAGAACATCTTTCTATGTCTAGATTTAGTACAAATAAATTGCTAACAAGATGTTTCATTTATAATACACTAGTAAAAGAAAACATCTTTCTATTTTCATTTGAATTGAACTCAATGACATTTGTTTGTGAAAACATAGTTGAAACCTAGTGTCTGACAAGATATTCTAAGACAAGGGGTTAAGTTTAGCAGTTCCCTTTGTTCTGACTTTCTAAGGGACACGATCATTCGCATAGAGATCCACAAGAATTCATTTCGCGACGAGCGTTTTCGACAGGAAGCTTCGAGTCAAGGACGGAAGTGCAGAGGGTAAGGCAACTGCTCTAAATGTGGGTTCTGCTCCACGTTGCTTCTGTCGTGCCAGCCGTGGTCCACGGGCGTGTGGTACAATCCGTAGTTCACGCCGTTCGTCGCTATTTTCTTTAAGCCCTGTATGCTGGTCAGTATCAGAGCCATCTTGGCTAGAAGTAACGCCTTGCCACCGAGGACCGCTAAGAATTGGAAACCCATGGGGATGAGGATGGAACCCATCAGCACGAAGCCTAGCATCATCAAAGGCACCATGTGGTTGTACTTGTTCCTGTTGCGACGTCTGCGACCTAAAAAAAATATTAAATAGACAATTAATATTCATGCCATATAGAAATTATAACAGTAGAAATTCAGTGAAGTAACGTTTATAATGTTTATCACAAAATTAACTCTATTTCAATATTTTTCAAATTGATGTATTATATCAAATTAAATAGTTTTATTGTTTAAAGTGAAATGAGAGTCAAAGGGTTAATGGATATAATAATATAGACACATAAATTTATTTTGTGATAAAGTTTACAAAATTATATCCATTAACCCTTTGACTCTCACTTCATTTTAAAGAGTAAAACCATAAAATTTGATATTTAATATTATACTACAAATAGTACATCAATTTGGAAAATATTGAAATAAAATAGAGTTGATTTCACAAGATATCGTCTGTACCTCGTCAAAGAATTGTAAAATATTTCTAGTGAGAACTACTGAGTGGGAAAACAATTGTTTTTAAGGAAGCGTGGTGGTATAAAGTTTGGACACCGCTTTTGGGAGTCACAGAGTTCCCAGGTGAGAATCCAACGGGACCAACCTTCGGACACGCTGTTCCCTTCCGCCTCGGAGTTGTTCAGCGAGGAGGCGTTGTTGATCAGATGGTCGACGTCCACCTGGAAGACATGGGTGCGTAAAACGCGCCGTAATCGTTTCACGATTATCGCCGTCCAGTGTGTGTCCTCTTCCAGCTCGCTACGACAGACACGTTTCAGTTAGTACGAGCATTTTCTAAATCGTTTGGAAATTTCACCGTTTTACGGTGTACCATAACAAGTGCAACACTGGAATGTCTAGCAGAAGTGTGTGTACAGTGGCGTTCAAAAGTTCTTGATTGTTTTTGGAGTTGAGACCATATTGTTATAAAATACTGAGTGTAGTACGTTGAATGGTGTACATTGAATTGTTATTATAATAGGAAACAAGCATTGTTCTTTGTTTAATTTCAAAATCTTTGAATATTCTGAATTATCAGTTTATAAAAGAATATGTATAATGGTGTTGATTTTTTAATAATATCAGTAATATGTTGAATACTATATATTAGATTATTAGAAGAAACAAGTATTTTTTTTAAACTTTTGAACACACTGAATTATCTGTTTCTAAAAGAATATGTATAAAGAATGCTGTTGACAGTATCCTCTCATGCAATGTGTCATTACATAATAATAACACAAAGTCCTCAGTATTTATTATGCAAGAAAAGTTCCAAGAACGATCTGAACTTTTGAACGCAGTAATTCAAAGCTATTCTAATGATCCTGCATCTATGTTGGAAAGATTCGACGAAGTTCTCGAGTTTCTACAGGCTGTCCAGCTAATCTATCTTTTCGCGACGACAGATCGCGTGACTTGAGATTTGTCTCCGTTAAAACGCCATGGCTGTTCCATCGGGGCTCCGATATTTTTCCTGTCCAGCATGAAATAGAGCGAAACGGAGCCGCGGCTGAATCGTTGTGCTGCTGCGCACCTACCGGCAGCCTCGGTGACCCGGCGTAACGTCCTTTAATTCAGGAAACCACTCCGAACAATTCCAATTGAAATGAAACCGAACGAATGTACCGTTGGAAAAGCAACTCGACGTGCGCTCGGCTGAAATTCAAGTTAATAATAATTCAAAATAAATCAAAGGGCAATCGATCGTCTGTTCTTCTGGATGAAGGACTTCCGGTTTGCGTTCCCAATCACTTAGAAGCGAATTCAATAGTAACAAGTAGCTGGAACACTTCGAGTGCTTCGCCGAGGAGAATCAATAAGAAATCAGGTTCCGCGAGACTTCGACTTGGAGCATGAAGATTATAAACTTCTCGAGAACTCGTGAAATCTTTCCAATATTTCCACATTAATTCGTTTCCTCGATGAGCCTACTGAGGCTACTCAGGTTCAAAGTGAAGTTCAATTCTTGGTCCTTTGTCTAGGGTTAAACCTGAATATAATCAGTCTAAGCTGTAGCTTCCAATTGAGTCATCAAGGATATCTTAGTCTTGATAATTGTGTCTTCAGTAAAATGAACGATGGATTGAATGAAAAATACAGTGAACCATGTTTCCATGAAACTGAACCTCGACGGGACTAGTCCCAACCTGTTCATAATAGAGTCCTCATCAAGGACATCTCAGTTTTTCCAAGTTAGTCTTGCAAATCATGTCTCCAATAAAACATCAATAGATTCAATGAAAAATACAGTAAACAGTCTCCACGAATTTAAATCTGGAAACCAGTCCCAGGTTTACCTGTCCACGCGTTCGTTGTCCGTAGAGTTGGTTCTGTCCTGCTGGAAGCGTACCAGGTTCAGTCCATCGACGACAGGTATAACGTCATCCGCGAGGAGCGTGTCGAGAGCAGCGAGCGCGTGCTGCTGCAGACAGCGCTGGTACTTCTCCAGGAAATCGTCGTGGCCGTTGTCGGTCCAGGACTCGTACGGGCAGTTCTTGAAGACCGCGCGCAAGCCGTTGTGCCATGTCGCTCTGTCGTCGCAGCCGGCGTACGCGAGGACAGCAGGCGCGAGCAGGAACGCGTAGAACGCGCGTGGGTGTATTTGCATCGGGGAGAGTTGTCCGATGCTCGTCCTGTTCCAATAAAATCGAGTCCTTTGGATCGCTTCACGGCAAATGGCGCTGGTACACGCGTGTCCGCGTCGGTGGTTCCATTAATGTTCCTTGTACGCTTCGAGACTGCTGGTAATTTTCACCAGTGAATCACTCTGTCGGTCGATGAACAATTATAGGAATGATCCTTCGAGTCTTTCCGATGATCTGTGTCCTCTGTCGCGAGTGCGCCGAAGGACATGCGTCTTCCTCTTCGGTCGAGGCACACTGTAAACCATTTGAGCCGCGTCAACGAAGATTTATACGCGCAGGAAATAGGCTGGGACGCCGGCTAGACGGTCATTGCGATGCATTGAACGGCAACAAGGTAGCGGTCAAAAGGCGGCGCTTTTTATGCTCCAGCAACCCTGGTCTGTAATCATCGACGACGATTCTGAGGCTGTATCGCGGCCATCGGACACATCGTTTAACCCCTTGCACTCGAGAGGTGACTCTCAGTCCTGTGATTCGATACAACAAAACTAAGTTGAATATTTAATATTTCAACAGTAATATATAATATTTAAATAAAACACCTCTGTTGCTTAATTTATCTATGAGTTATCGTTAAATTGGTTTCAAATAATATGACCTGTATCTCGTCAGAAAATGTTGAATATTTCCATCGAGAAACTTTCGAGTGCAAAGGGTTGTACTGGTTTTTCAAGGGAAATATTGACCCCTAGCACTCCACATAGTTTTGTGATATGTCAGCAACTTCTACCAATTTTGATAGTAGTCCTACTGAAAATTGACAATGTAATAACATTTCTTAGACCTTTCATTCCGTTCTGAGTACGAACTTTGTATATTTGGAAGATCTGATAATATTAAGGTAGTTTTCTTAGAATTCATTGAAATATTTAATATTAGAACTTGTGCAATATTGGAGCCTACAGAGTTCAAAGGGTTAACCCTTTTCAATTATGTGTTTACGACTTAGTCTTTGAAACGTGGACATTGCCAAAATGTTCGTCCTTAAAGGGTTAACTTATATCCAAGCCTTTGGTCATTTTTATATATTTTGGTAGTCCCTTTGCTCTCGCTGCTGTAATGTACTATTCTTGACCATGTGACCCTTAAAAATATTTTCTTAGAGAAATCAGAGTTCACGTGGCACTGAACGTGTCAACCCTTTGCTCTCGAGAGTCTTTCGCCATTTGGTTAAACCCAAGAAGATTATAAAATTTCAAATTCAATTCCTGACGCGAGAAAATGTTGCATCCATGCACAAGTACAGGAATTTAATTGAAAATCTCTCGCAAGAGTGCGTTGATATTTAAAATACTAAAATAAATATTGTAAACTAAGATCCGGTAGTTTTAATCTCCACAAAACTGCGTTAATTGAAATGCAAAATAAACATTGTAAACTAAGATCCGGTAATTTTAGTCTCCGCAAAACTGCGTTGATTGAAATGCTTGCAAAATAAACATTGTAAACTAAGACCCGGTAGTTGATAATTGAGATACTTGCAAAATAAATATTCCAAACTATGTCCGCTTTTAGCGTCAAATGGACAGGCAATCGAGACTTGAAGCCGGTCTCTAATCGTTCGAAACAAAACCACGCGTTCTAGTCCAGCTAGGCGTGTAACCGTTCTTCCCCTGACTTTTCTGCACCTCGGATTCCCGAGTAATTCGAGAAGTCATGCGACCAACGCGCGCGGGACACCCCACGGGGGGAACTACTATAATCTTCTTCGGCAAACGGTGCGCCGCGAATACCCCGTCGCATTTCCTGTTCGCAAATAAGCGCCTCCGGCCAGCGATCGTCGAGCATAAATTTCTGCCCGGGAAATTACAGCGGTTCGATTCATTGTGTTGTAGCTGTAGAGTTTGCGGTACATCTTCGGGGGGCACAAGCATCGTCGCACAGTCACTCACACACTCAGGGAACGAGGGGCGGGAGGGAGGTGGGCGTCGATTGTTCTAGTTCATCCTGAAAGACAAGAAGCGTTTAACGCACGATTCAACTGATATTCATTTTCTCAATAAATCGGCGGGTCTAAACTTTATTATTGATGTCATGATAAATGTAACAATGTGGCGTCGCGATCACGATACACATGGGACACGTGATCCGTCGCGTCTCGCTTGCATACCTCGGAACTTCCCTAAAACGAAACTCTTAGCTGTTAAGACAGCTGTCTAAGCGATGCGATATAATCTCTTCAACTGTAACTGCGCGCCATCTTCGCCTGATCACATGCTGCGACAGAAATTAGTAACGATTCAGCATGGGAGAATTAGCAGACTTACCACTAAGGAAACGATCGCTCGATAAGAAACGTATTTCAGTAAAATATAGTCACGCGAGTCTCGCGGTGTCATGTCTAACAGTTTGTGCTATAAACAGATAAAATGAACCCTCGAATACCTTCCCCGTAAAATCCTATATTGTATATTATTAAGACGCTGTCCAGTATCGACCTCGAACCTTCTACCAGCGTTCACAATAGAAGCTAACCTGGACAGCGATTTAAAACAACCGGAGGATCATGCTTCCAAATGATTAAAAATAGATTAAAAGCGAGTGCGAGTAATAGTCACTGGACGATCCTCCGGGTATGTTAAATTACGTGTTAACATGATTAAAGTCGATGTAATTAGCCGGATGCATTGTCAAATACAACACAAGCTTACAGTAGCTCTCGGTGCAGTCTCATCCTATCTTAACCTACGTCCAACGTCGGAGATCCCTGTATGCGTCGGGCTAACGTGTTACATAAAAAAATAAACAAGAGTGTGTCTTCTCCCCTCGACGCTAGGTATCGCTACTATAAAAACGTGTTCAGTCTTTCAACGTACGCTCAGCCGAAATGCATAACGGTCACCTTACGTTTTACAAACGTACGAGTTGTAACTACATATAGAATAATTATCCTCGGGTATCGTGTCGCGTTCCTCGTGGCTGCCGGCTTCCGCAGCCTTCATCCCCTTCAGCCGGTACTTGTTCCTAGGCATACCGGCCACGATGCACAGCTCTAGCAGCGCCCACTCCTCGATAGAGCCAAGAGAGCCCTCCTCGCTGAGAGAACTCACCGAGCTGTGTCTGGAGGGCGCCATGCTCGACTTCATCGTGCCACGACAGATCTCCTCGTCGTCGTTATCCGTCGCATTTGAGATAGGGGATCTGCAGTTGGGCACCTGACCACGGGAGACGCTCAGACCGTTCTCGACGCTCTGTTCGTGATCCAACGGAAGCTTCTTGCTGTACGTCAGGGAGTTTCTCTCGGACAGATTTATCCCGGCGTTCTTTATGGAACGCCTGATCTCTGACGCTTTGATGGAATGGGAGGTGGAAGAAGGCCCGCCGAGCGTGAACGTCGACGCGTCGTTTTCGAGCTTATGAGCCGGTTGCGTCTGCGCTACATTTCTAGGGGAGTAATGTTTATTTACATAAAACGACCCGGTAGGCGCAAGCCTAGCCTTGTGGTACTCCGGCTGCTTCTTTGAGGAGATTAGAGACGAATTGGACGATGCGTTCACTGCCTGGAAATTAGGGAATGACGGAGCCTTTATATGAAGCCTGTTCAGTCGCGAGAATATTACCTTTGGCATGCCAGACTTGATACACTGAGCCAACATGATGTCCTCCTCCTCCTCGGAGAGGCTCAAGTTGTCTTCGAATGTCGTTGGTTTCTTCGGTTGATGCTTGCTTCGGTTCGTGTGCTCTCGTTGTCTGTACGACGTGGACGTAGACGTAGAGGAAGATGGTTTCCTTGGAATCACCGCTTTCGTCTTTTCCACCGACGATAGCGATTGTCCCATCAGCGTGGAAACGTTCAGTCTAACCTGAAGTCGATAGAAGTCAGTGAGAAATAGCTAAACGTTTTCCTGAGGAAACTAAGAGAGAGAACCTTGGGTATCGCTGATCTTATGCATTCGCTCAGGATCGCCTCGTCGTCCGAATGATTGGGGCTGTCGTCCGACAGATCATTGTGCTGCAGAGTCGAACGACAGAGAGATTTCCTTAGGATAGGGTTCTTGTTGCCAGTTTCAACTGGAGACGACGACGGCGTGCCGCATATGTTAAATCTCTGTGTCAACGTCTCTACCTTCTGCGCGAAAGGAATACAACTGGTAGGCGGTGGCGTGATTTGTCGTACCTATGGGTTAAGAGATAGATTAAATAAAATCCCATTGAATTTTCTAGATATATCCGAGCATCTTTGGATAAAAATTTACCTTTGGTATTCCTGATTGAATACATTCGTCGAGCATCTTTTCATCTTCTCCGGATAGGTTAGAACTTTCATCTGAAAGATCGTTTCTGTGGCACTCAACCTCGCTGGAGAGTTTACCCTCCTCGACTCTCTCAACGTCTTCTTGTACACTTGGCATTGACAGCGCGGAAAGATTCGACTGTGAACCTACAGGAGAGATATCCGCTGGTGTGTCTTCTGTACAATAAACATGCACGGTATCAGATGCAGCCACCACTTCTATGGCGGTTTTGTTCGTTTTGGCAGTGGCAACTGGAGTCTCGACATTGGCAACTGGAACTCGAGGTTCCAATCTGTTTATGACAGCAGTCCTCTGACAGCGTATTAGTATGTTCGATGATTCTGGTTGTATGGATTTTGGAGTGGTAGATGTTTTGAAAGACTGTCTATACCTGCAATGTGTTTGGTATTAGAAACTGAGGCCATTATACTGTGAAAAATAGGTTTAATAAGATGACATACCTATTGTTTTGTATGCCCATACTGATACACGCAGCCAGCATGTCTTCGTCATCTTCGTCACCGTCGCTCACCTGCTCTTGATCTTTTTCTGCATCGGTACTAGTCACTTTTTCCTTAGATGAATCTTCTTTTGCATTTTGATCAATGTCATTCGTGGCTTCCTTTATTTCTGACAATGCTTTTGAACTGTTGGTAATCTTCACCTCGTCGTCGATAGTGAGGGAACTGAGACTGGTCGCGGTGGAGAATTCAATTGGCGTTGATTCTTCTTTGAAAGTAGCAATGTCATCTTCGAAGACACTCGTCCGTGGAGCATGGCACTTGGAATACGCTGGAAAGAACGTCTATTCAGAGAAATGCGTAAAATAAGGGAACATCAAGTGTCACGGCAACTAAAATTTATACAACTCAGTATTTTAACTACCGCTATCTCTTTTACTGACAATCAATAACATTGCATACATAAATGTCGAACGGACGGTCTTACTGCTTCTTCTGGTATTTTGCTTATGAAATCCGTACACTGACTCTTGTGATTACGCGGACTAGGAGGAATAGTCTGTGTCGGCGAGTCCGGTAATTCGCTTGGAGATACAATACCGCTGGTCCTACGACTGTTAGAAATAAGAGTGTATTACCGTGTGTATATAAAGATAGTATGTTTTCATTAATGGATTCATTGAAACAATTTATTACCTAAAATCGCTGATAATAGAACTGCGATCGTCGTGTATGGAATGTTGTTCAAAGCCACTCAAAGACCCAAGAGAACTACAGCGCGAAAACATTAAAGGAGTTTGCTCTGCATAGAAGTCCTGTCTACTAAAGGTCACCACTTTCCCTGAAATAAAACAAGCTTCAGAATATCGTGTAAAGGGTATTAAATAAATAGCTTCAATCAACCTTCTTTATCCACAACTCTAGAATTATTTTTCCCTTCTGTTGGACTGTCTGCTTCATTAGATATGTGTAATCCATTGACATTAGTAGCTGTCCCATTGCAATCCGCCTTCTCTGAACCACCATCAATTTTATCAGAAGAGTCCATAGAAGATATTTTTGGAATAACTCCGTTAATATTGTTCCTCTGAGTTACAGCGCTACTAAGAGAACTAAGGGAGTTAGCCCGGGAGAAAACATTGGATGTTCCACTCGGATAATAATCGAGTAACTTCTCGGGAGAAAGGCAAGTGGGTTTTCGTGTCATTGATGTTTTAGAAGTTTCTAATTCTTTCGTGACCAGAAGGGACTGATTCTCGTTACATCTAAGCGAAAGATTACGTTCAAAAGATAAGTCCTCTTTACGCTCAAGGTCAAGGGCCTTTTTATTCAGTTTCTTCTGAGAATCTACAGGTTCCTTTGAGTCCTCCAGCCGTAAATCAGACATAGATGTTGCAGTTGAAAAATTGAAAGGTGTTTCATATGGAGTTCCCTCTGTACAATACGTTTTAATCGTATCTTCTTGTACACTGCCTGGAAAATACTCAGGACTCTGCTTTTCATCGTCGTCTGTATCATCTTCGGCATACCTCAGACTGTAATCTGTAGGTTGATCTAAGTCAGTTTCAGCATAATCGCCGAACAAATCTACCTTAGAATTGCGTTCCCCAAATTCTTTTTTGCAAGATCGACTGTCGCGGGATGGGCTCTCGATCGGGTGATCGTGAACAGCTGGTTTTCTTTCGGTATACTTCTTACTATAATCTACTAACTGCTCAGTTGTCTCCTCCTTGTATCTCCGCCCTGTATTTTTCTCCATACCGATCTGTTTTGTAGACTACTAAATTATTGCTCCGTTTTGGAGTCCCTTCTTCTGTCCCTCAGTCACGAATGAATGTCAATCGATAGGAAAAAAAGGTAAGCTCAAGAGTACACGAGTATGTATCTCGTTTCCAACAGGTTAATAATCAACTATACACACCATCCTTGGTGATTCTCGTGTCAACACTAATTATCTCGCTTGACGACGAACAGAGGTTGACCGCAGGGTCGACATTCTGCCACACTACACAACCACTACCAGTTGAAGAGACGCCAGTTTCTCAAGTTTGCCGCTAGATGGCAACTAACCACAACCAGCAAACCGATTCTCGCAAGTTCTTAAATATAATTCTACTTACATTAAATTTTAATTCTAAAACAAGCATACAACGCACGATCAATCGAAAATGAGAGACTTAAGTTTATGATTAATTGAAGTAAAAGTAAATAGAGTCTTACTACTAGAACATTAACGCTTATCTATCGCTTATATACTTAGGAAAATCTTCTTTAGCTGTTCTATTCGTAATCTATAAAAGCATAAAAATAAAATTAGTATCGTTTTATTGATTATTCTACAGGTTTAACAAAGAAAGAACTGCGATTACTTTAAAAATAATGTGGAAAAGTCATTCCATTGGTTTATTAATACTCCTGAGTCATTGGAATTTAGAGAAACATCCTTTATAAACGCTGTAAGAAGAATAGTCACAGGCTTATATCGATGGCGTTTTTATATTATCAAGTTCTTTATATATATATATACATATATATATGATTTAACCGCGTCCCCTTCCCACTTGTGATCCTCCCGGCTGGTTTTGTTGGTTGAGCCAAGGTGCAGAGCCTGTACCCCTACCTCTCTGATTTTGTCCTCTACCTCCTCTCCCACGAGCTGCACAAAATACAATCAATGATATTAGTACAAATCAAACAAAAATATCAATATTCCATTCTACATTATTCTCTCATTCTACTATATACGATCACTATCTTCCACCACATACCTATCACAAAGAAATATAGCTCTCACTGAATATCATTAACAGAACTGTTCGAAACCTAGAAATCTATCCATTAACCCTTTGCGAACAAAGACTTTGAAATACAGAAAACCATCAGCAGATGGTAAATTATATATCCACTTAGACAATTCTCAAAGGGAAACTACGTACTGATCTGCTGTTAGTAATCAAATCATTTGTTCACTTAGTGTTGCAAATATGTACACTTAATCTCCTCAAAACATCGACGTTCATCCGCAAAGGGTTAAAGTTTCATGTACACAAACCTTGAGCACGTAAAATAGCAGATTTCCCTCGACCGGCTGTCCCGGAGCCTTTCCCGCCCGGTCTTTTGAACATCGGCGCGTTCTTCAACATGTCCGGTAATATGAGGAACCTGATTTTCGATCCCCTGATATAAACATTCTCAAGCTGAGCCTCACGGCCGTCTCTATAGGTTATCGTGATATTTTGCATCTGACAATTCATGTTGTCCTCGGCTTCGATCAATTTGCCCCGGTACACTTCGCCAGTGTTTGTCTCGCAGGTTATGGCGTGACCCTCCGCTTCATGGAGTACTTTTATCGGTACTCCGATCGACATGGCCGACGTTTTTACTAATTATTTAAACACCACTCACAAAACTCCGCCCCGGTCGATCGTAAATCTTTGATTCGCTTTTCGAGTATAATTCAGAGATACGAAATATTTACGTGCAAAGAAAACAACTGTGTCTCACCGTGGCTTCGACGTTTACAATGTCCCGTTGCGGCCGGTACTCAACGAAGCGGAGGGGGGATGCGTGGCTCGAGGTGCGCGCCGGTGCTCGCACGCGGGAAATTCAATTTAAAAGAAAAACCGCGAAACGACTCGCCGAGCGATACAAGACAACGGTAGTTTGAATTTTCACTAATGAGAACGATTCTTCGCGTGGAAGTTTGAAACATCACCCCTTTCGTTTTATCGCAAATAACCATTTATTTATTTAGCCGTCGAGCGAAAAGATCAAGATAATTTTCAAAACGAAACTCGTTTACAAAGCGTTCAGTGAACTACGGTACCGGCACAGGCTTCGTCTAGGGCGATAAAGTTATATATATTTTCTTTTTAAATATACATAAATATAGTCCGCTATGATTATAAACGTTAAGAACCATCGGCAGAGATGTTTTCTTTTTTTCGTCTCTTTTTTTTCTTTCTTTCTTTCTTTCTATTTCCTTTTTCTCGGTTTTTTTGTATGTTCTTTCTTTTTTGTAATACGATCGATAAAGATTTCGAAGGAAATGCCGCTGGAAAAGTTCGAGAAACAAAAATGAGAACAAGAGAACAGAGGGGAAGAGGGGGGAGCGAAAATGTAGAAATACAGTTGTATGGTCCTGATATATAAATATATCTGAACCGAAAAGTGCTTGAAAGCGCCTTTCAGACGTTGGCAGAGATCGTAATTCGACGTTTATACATTGTTCAACGTTTTACCTTTACCGTTCAAACATACTAATATCAATTTGCGTTAATTACAAGCATCGTTATTTCCTTACATAGTCAGCCCTCGCATGAACGTCGGCTATAAATTTCGACTTCTGTCCCTGACATTAATTCTCCCTCCATTCATTCTGTGTCGTTCACTCTTTCATTAGGTTTTCTTTGTACATCTATCCTCTCTCTCTTTCTCTCTCTCTCTCTCTCTCTCTCTCTCTCTCTCTCTCTCTCTCTCTCTCTCTCTCTCTCTCTCTCCTCTCTCTCTCTCTCTCTCCCCCTGTATTGCTTTCTCTCAGCGGGTGTGGTTTGTCACTCTACTTATATACGACTTAAAAGTAAGCGAGACAGAATAACTCACGTTCGCGTGGATCAAAGGACCCTTTCGTCTATCTTTCTTTCTTGTCCGTCGGAAAAATCGGAACCAAGAAAACTGAACGGGGAGAGAAAACGAAACGAGAATCAACCGTGTGCGCTACGCGCGCAGGAAACGCGCGCGAGCCGCTCGTTTCCGGTCGATTCGAACGGAAAAGAATCGTTATGGGGTGGAAAGAAAGTTTTTTGAAAACGTTCATCGTTTTTACACCGCGCGCGCGCTTGCGTTCGCGTTTCCTGCTGTTCCTCGAGCGATATACTTCCGGGATATTTCGAGAATCGTTTCAGGACGTTACACATTTTGTTTCGTTTATAAAAAAATACGCTATATACGATTTAGGAGGACGAGAGGCTCTTTTCTTCGCTTTTCCCCGTCGAGTACAGCGCGCGCGCGCTTCCGTTTCTTCGTCTGATTCTTTTTCCGCTCTTTTTTCTTCAAACGAAAATCGATACAACAACAACAGCGGCGGCGGCGGCGGCGGCGGCGGCGGCAGCAGCAGCAGCAGCAGCGATAACAACAACAACGACCGTGACATGCAAGCAAAAGGGGTTGAGAGGAGAAGGGGGCGAGAGACATTTTCTCTCTCTCGTCCAGCCGGCCGGAGCGTGTAAACCGATCCACCGAACACACTTTCTCTCCCCGACTAAAAATAAAAAGAAACAATAGAACAACGTCAAATAACAATCGTATGATTTCA